>NC_142362.1:15735237-17078154 GCF_059441175.1 Urocampus carinirostris
ACAAAATGAAATTGAGCTAATGTAAACATATAAATTAATTTAGTACCTTATCTCTCCATTTGATAATACAGTCCCGGAATCTGTGGGAGGGCTTGGGTTTCCCCTCCAGTTCACACAACGATCCAGAGAGTTTACACAGCATTGCTTCTAACAGATCCAGCTTCAGTGTGTACTGTATGAAACAATATATTACGCTCAATTAGTCCCTTATTCATGAAAAAAAATGCGACACGTTGGTGGGGGAGGGACTCACTTCATCAAGCTGCTGCTCAGTCTCCTCCAAGTTCCTCTGGTTCGAAAAAGAAGGGTTTTCCGAGTAGGTTTTCATCAGCTTTTCGATCCCTAGCCGCAGGATAATGCAAAGGTTTCAAGTCCGACTACGAACCCCGCTGCGACAACAAATCGACATAAGTGCAGCTTGCCTTCACAGTCATTCTTTGCTTTGGAGATGGCTTCTTCCAAGCGACTGCATTTACGTTTAATGGCTTCTTTTCTTCGCTCTCTGCACATCAGTGATTTGGTGTCTTCCTCCTGTTGAATGTGAAAAGAGCAGGATATACAAAAGTCTAATCTCTAAAGGTATTTGCCTCCTTCCTGAATTGTGTGTTGTTTGCATAGTTATCAACAGGGTTGGGGAGGGTTACTTTAACTGGATTACTTTCAATTACTTTTGGATTACTCTAATACCAAATATGCTAATAAAAGACTAAAGAAAGTAAATATGAATAAAATTATGACTCTCAACACGTGGTAAGCTTTCTCTCCTGGCTTTGATCTCCTGCAAAACTAACATAAAATGCGACGGAAACAAAATGAAAATAAATCTAAACAGCTTGCCAACATCATTTTTGCCGTTCCATGTATTCCGTTACTCCCCAAGCCTGCACAAAATTTAGTAATTTTATTCATATTTAGTTTCTTCTGTCTTTTATTAGCATATTTGGTATTGGAGTAATCCAAAAGTAATTGAAAGTAATCCAGTTAAAGTAACCCTACCCAACCCTGGTTATCAATTACAACAGTTTCAGATCATCAAACCAATTCAAATATCACACAGAGACAAACCAAGGGAATATAATATGCAGTTTTGAAATTGTGATTCTATTAAGGCACAAAAAAAAATCTTGGCTTATCTGACCGTTAAGAAAATAAATTGCCCTCCGCTTATCAAATCATAAAGTAAATGGATAGCCACAGTCTTGGGAAGGTTTCATTCCTCAGGCCATACCCCAAATTAATTGCATTTACCTGTGTTAATTCAAGATGGCACTTAAATCTAATCTGTTAAAAATGGGAAGTAGGCTACAAAATCTCAAGCCATGAGACAACGAAATTCCGGAAGAAACTTGAAATCCATCAGTCCGAAAGGTCACACTGCATTTTCCAAGGTTGTACGGCTCCAGTGAACCCCTATCAGGGCCATTATCCACAAAAGGCGATAACTGGCAGTAAATGTAAATGGTCTGTATTTATATAGTTCTTTTCAAGTCAATGAGGACCTCCCAAAAGCGCTTGACAATGTGCTTCACACTTTCCCTTTTACACACACTAACTAACTGATAGCAGCGTCAGGGGCATTAGGGTTTCAGTGTCTTGTCCAAGGACACTTCGACATATAACACGGAGGAGCCGGGAATCGAACCTGCGACCTTTACCTCCTGAGCTACTACCACTCCAGTGGAAAACCTTACCAGAAGTGTCTGACCAACTTCCATTACTCCAAGCATGCGACGACTGCCCATCCAGGAGGTTACAAAAGAACCTAAAAAAAAATTCAAGAAACAGCGTGCCTCGCAGTGCTCAGTTAACTTCAATGTTGAACACGTCACTATAAGACACTGGCCAAAAATGGCATCCGTGGGAGAGTTCCCAGGCAACCGCTGCTGTCACAAAAGAACACACAGTCGTCTCACATTTTACAAAAAGAGTCTTAATTATCCAAAAGCCATTTGTTGAAACATTCTGGGGATTGATGAGTCAAAACTTGAACTTTTTGGAAGATGTGCAGTCTGTTACATACGGAATAAAAATTGCACAGTATTTGACAAAAAACATGATGCCAACAGCAAATCATGGTGGTGGCAGTGTGATGGTCTGGGGCTGCTTTGCTGCCTTGGGACCAGGACAACTTGCTTTGGTTGACGGAGTAATGAATTCTGGTGTTTATCAGAAGATCCTGAAGGAGATCGTCTGGCGATAAGCCTGTGTCCTTAAACTCAAGCGCTCTTGGTCTTACTCTCATGCTGGAGGATAACAGGCAAAAACACCCACAAGTTCAACTCTAATAGCTCAAAACAAAAACTAAAATGAAGGTTCTGGAGTGGCTTAAATCCAATTGAAATGCTGTGATGTGACCTGAAATTGGCAGTTCATGCTAAAAAACAACCCTGCAACACGGTAGATTTGAAACAATTTTGCAAAGAAGAATGGGCCAAAATTCCTCCACGACCTCAGGAAAACCTATTTACCAAATATTTCTCAATTGCTGCCCAAGATAGCCTAATTCGAAATAAGTTTCAGGGGGCAATTAGCTTTTCACATAGGGACAGATAGGTTTAGATTTTTTGGTGCCTGAATAAACTCAACATTTCAAAACTGCATTTTGGATTTTCTTGGGTTTCTTCTGTGTGCTTATTAATGTTAGTTTGATGATAAATATGCAAAAATCACAGAAATAAGGAAGGGGTAAATACCTTTTCATGCACTGTTAATGACTAATTTCGTCCCAAAATCCAATATATTTTTTATATCAGAGCCCCCATCAACTCATTCAGTGCAAAATGTATAAATGTGATTCCAGAAGCATTGTCCGTATGCAAATATATGTTGTTGATGGAAAGCATTGTTTAGATATTGTAGGTATATCTATATATAAAATATATATTTTAAAACTGCCCCAACGTGAAAGTTCTGCGTCAAATGCATCCTGTTACAAAAAGATGTCTTTCTCAGAAGCTTTCCTGGAAACGAGAATTTCCAAGAAACTTAACAATGTTCAACTACATAATGGCAAATGCTAGAAGCATACCTTTTCTATTGAAATATATGGGTTTAAGCCACAGAGCTCATTTTTGAAGGCAAAATGGCAAAAATTGGCTGGTACCGGGACGTCCCATTTAAGAGAAACATATGGCACTGAAAGAGACAATGAAATAGACCTTGAATAATGATATCAAACTTACAAAGTAATCCGTCATCAAAAATTCCGCTTTGTCGTCTGCAGTCACGAGGTCGTTTTCCTCCACCAACGTTTGTATATCTTTATCCATGTCCACTCTTTGGACCAGTAACTCGATCTGCTTTTGACCCTAGGGGGTCCCAGATTCATGATCATGACAAAGTGGCACAGCAAGAATCATTAATATGATGAAGCCTATTACTTATTACATGTTTGAGGGTCTGCCCCAAAGTGGACATGTGTAGGTTGTACCGGGTCAAAATGTTGCAAAGGACCTCAATCCGTTGTTTCTCAAGTTCCTGAATGATCTGCACAAGAAGAAGAAAGATCCCTTAGAACTTTCTTCGCACAAGTTTTTTGGGACACCTTTAACTGAACTTGTGCTATAATCAACGCATATGTAGAAATATCAAATGAAACTGACTTGATTCACCACAAGATGGCTTGTTTTGGGTTGTTACATCTTGCCCATTGGCAGACAATTGAGGTCATTGTAATAATTTTCATTTATTTGGCTGAAAAATAGTTGTGGAATAAGAAAACCAAGTCATCTAATGACTCCCAATGAGATGTTGCAACACATCAGTTGGGTTGAGCAAGGGGGCTGGGAATCCCCTCCTCTATATCAATCTCCCAGAAAGAGTCAAAAGGGGGGAAATTATATATTTATATATATTATACAGAGAGAGAGAGAGAGAGAGATACCTTCATAAACCATGATTATATTTTACAATCTGCCTTTCCACTTACCATAGAAAATAATTGTAATATAAGAAACTCCCTAACATATACCGAAAAAATTTAGTTAAACATGAAGTAGATGTCGTTTTGGTCATTCTAAAAATTACTGTTATCTGGTAATAGGGTAAAGAAAAAAAATCAAACCTAATGTATAGTAATCCCTCGTTTTTAATAGGGGTTGCGTTCCAAAAACACCTCGCGATAGTCAAAACTCGCCAAGTAGAAACCTTTACAGATGCCGATCCCGACTTACGTACGTTCGACTTACGGATTCCAGCAGATACGATCATTTTTCCGGGATGTCGAAAAATATCCATATATTGCTGTTAGATTTTGCATTGTGTGCACTTTTTTCTGAGTACAGGAGATGACTGTAGTGCTTCTTTCCGCCGCTACCGGCGTGTGGTGGCGCTGTGAGAGGCAGCATTCACACAAAGAAGAAATCCGGCTTCTACTTCCTGGTTCGTGTGTAATCATAACAAAGTGTAATGTATTGCGAGCGCTAAGAACTTTGACATTTTTATTGTTAAATATCTCGTGCATCCATTCATTATGGTTGGTGTAAAGTGTAAAGAAGAGGTGAGCCGTTTCTTTTGAAACAAGAGTGGAATAAGAAAGCTTGATGCGGTTGAGAAAATGGTCGTAACGCTTTTTTTCGGCCACTTTTTACCACGGAGGAGGACCTCTTGAAACGCAAGCAAAAAAGTAAGTAAAACCTCACTTCATTTATTTTTATAGAGCATATTATTTTATGAAATGTTTATTTTTTAGTGCAAAACAATACCGGTTACTAATACAAGCCTTAAACATACTTATATGAACATTAAACATACAAAATACAGCACTGAAGCAACTTACGAACGATCGTCTGGAACCTACCTCGTTCGTAGTTCAGGCAGCGTCTGTATTTTTTTATTACTCAAGAACAAACCCTCTTTACAGGCCTAAGTATATGTCTTAACAAATAAAAGTACTGCATTTTATATACATTTTTTCTTGACAAATAACTTCTGTACTTGTAAATTATAATTTTAAAATAATCCTGCCGTCTGATGGACAACTGTAAGGATTAAAGACATGAGCTACTATACTTTACATGATACTTTGCCGCGATGATGTGAAAACTGCATGGTGTAATAATCTGTGTTCTGTGCAGCCCTTGGAGACTACTTGTGATTAAGGGTGTCACAAATAAACATTGACATTTACCTTCCGGTTCTGTTCTACAAAAAACATTCCATTTCAAACATTTCTGAAAAGGCAACAGGGAGCCACTAGAGAGCGCCAAAAACTTTGATGTGCCTACAGAGCAAGTTCAGTGAGTGAAGAGGTCCAACTTTTTTGGCGATAGAAAGCATCTTCCTTTGTTGAGCCAATCAGAATGCAGAACACAAAGCAAAATGAAAATCCACGAAGTACAACAGCAATGCAGCAAGAGATTGCTGTATTTGGTTAAAACAATTCAATTCCTCAAAAAACTAGATTGACTAAATGAGCAAAAATAAAGAGAGAAATGTTTCTGTTTTCTCTTCTGCTTCATACAATTGCATTCCATTTGGGCACCTGGTAGCAGTTTTGTAGCGTATTCTCCCACTTGAGTCTCATCTGTTGGCCTTCCATGTTGGCTTGAAAGTATTCCTCGTCCACTCGTGCCTGCACTTCCGCCGATTTTGTCAGCCGATTTAGCATCTGCAAAGCAGCAAGTAGCCAAATTGTTTCGGCGGGATCACAAAATTATTTGACATGATTCAGCGTGGCTGGAGACCAAAAATGTAGAAACAAAATAAGATTTGAGAAATGGGTTTACTTACAAAAAAGGGATCGTATAGGGTAATGTACACAAACAGAAGGAGCTCAAAGTTATTATACAGTAGCGACCGATACTCAAAGACAGGCTTGATTGACTACTAATGTTGAAACACAAACGACGTATGTCTAAAGCAGGGGTGTCAAACTCATTTTAACCCGGGGGCCACACGATAGAACAAACATTCTCTCGGGGGCCGGAGAAGTAGATTAGAGATAAAAAAAAAAAAGGGAGGGAGAGAGAAGTAGAGAGGGTAGGACAAAGAAAAAGAGAAAGGGAGAAAGAGAGAGAGAGAAAGAGGGAGAGAGAGAAACAAAAGAGATGAAATGAGAAATAGAGAAGGGGTTAAAAGAGAGAAAGTATGAAATCCAAAGAGAAATACAAAGCGAGAAGGAGAAAAAGAGAAGGAGAGATAGAGAGAGAGAAAAATGAAAAAGGAAGAGAGCAAAAGAAGGTAAAAAGACACAGAGAGGAAGAGGAACAAAGAAAGAGAAAAAGAGAGACAGTGAGAGTGAAAGAGAGATAGAGAGTGAGAGAAAAAGGAAGGAAGAGAGATAGAGTGAGAGAGAAATCCAAGTACAGCGTTTTTGACAGGCACCCGGCTTTGGCAACATCATGTGGATATATTTCAACCTGCGGCTCGTTTTTCTCTTGTGCTTCTCTAAGCGTTGTCTCGCGGGCCGGATTCAATCCCTTAGCGGGCCTGATTTGGCCCGCGAGCCGCCTGTTTGACACCCGTGGTCTAAAGAAACAAAACATGAAAGGAGAAGAAGGCGCAGAATACATTGAAATAAAAACTAGCTCGCACAGAAGACGTACTCGCGGGTCTATAGGACCTACTGCATAATGTTCCAAAACTGACCTGCTCTAACAGAACAAAACCTGAAAATAGGATGACACGATAAACATTCCCAAGCAAGAAGAGTGCCATGAGTATAAGGCAGGGGTGGGCAGACTATAGGCTGTGGGCCACATGCGGCCCATCAGGCTTTTTCATCCGCCGGCCCGTTAAAAACAGTCAAAATACAATGACAATATATTTAATCGTAAATAAAATACTACTATTAGATGTTTTTCCTTTTTTTGCAACTTTGTCCCCATTGTACCTTTTGTGTTTCTACTACAAAAATACAACAAATTTAGTGCTTAAAATAGGGACCTAATGTATTTATTATTCTGCTTTCTTTCTGAAAAAATAAATAATAATAGTATAGAACTACTACTACAGTAATACTATAATACAAAAAAAAGTACTACATAAATACTACAAAGATACTACTACGGTAAAATTATAAAAATACTAAAACAGTATAAATATACTACTTTGGAAATACTCCTATAATCCAGTACTACAGAATGACTACAAAAATACTACTGTGAAAATACTTCTACAGAAATACTCTACCACAGTAATACTGGAACGCAAAAAGACTACTACAGAACAAAACTTCAAAAATAAAATTACAGTAATACTTCAAAAATACTACCACAGAAATATTACAACAGAAACACTAAAAAAATTACAGCTACATTAAAACAAAAAATACTCCAGAAATACTACAAAAATGCCACTGTGGTGATACAACAAATATCCTACAGAAATAATACAGGAATACTACCACAGTAATACTACGAACATGTTCCAAAATAAAACTTCAGTAATACTAAAAATATACTAAAGATTTACTACAAAAATTTGACTGCAGAAATACTGCTAAAGTACCTAAAAAATACAACTACAGTAGTACTAAAAAATTAAATACCAAACTAAGTGCCTAAAACAGGGACTTAATATGTTATCTTACTTTAATTGTGTTTCCAAACCAATTTGATGAAATCGTTCTATTTGAAAGCAAATAAAAAGAGATAAAACATGTACTGTAGATGTGTGCATGTATATTTTTTTCATGAATGAAAAAAATCGAATAGGTCTCCAGGATCAGCCCCTTGGCCTATTTATTTCAACCCAATTCTGTCTGCAACTTCAAATAGTTGCCCACCCTTGATATAAGGCCATAAAATATAATGCAGGCGGGATAATTAGCTGTACCTGGGAATATTTTTGAAAGTAAGACGATGCAGGCTAAATTGTAACAGTAGCTAACTGCACAAAACATGAAAGGAAGAAACCTCAGAATATGTTGGAACAGTAACTAGCTCTAACTGAATTCAACAGAAATAAAGACAACGTACGACATATATCCACAACTTTGATAGAACAAGAAAATCAACTGAGACTGTAAAATACAGAATTTCCCGAACATAAGACATGATGGCGATGAGCGATCAGGAGAGAAATGGTAATTAAGAGAAAACAAGGTACTGAGAAAGCCAATCATTCGACAAAACTCAAGAATACAATTGCATTGAAAGCACCCAAACACAACACGACAGTACAGATAGTACAGAACATAGCTGTCATGGTTCAGCGCCTGCAGTCCCTTCCCTTCTCCAAGAGATTGCTTCATTATCCTATTTCCCAGCCATTTCTCAACTCCCCTATCCAGGTGCTCCCAATCAGCCAATTAGCCAACCTCTACTATGAATACTCCAGGCTCCCACTTTACGTTGCTGAATCGTCTTTAAACCCTGCTCAAGACGTTCAATTCCCAAGACGACAAGCTTCTCTTCCCAAGTCGTTCTTCAGTTCCCTCCTCGTCCCAAGATGTTCTTCAAGGTACTCCCCAGTCTCTTATTCAAAACCTTCGTACTCCAAGACCCCCTCTCAACTTTCCCCTCTTAAGCAGTCTCAGTTTCACTCTCCCTTCACTTTAGTGCATTTGTTTTTGTTGTTGAATAAACGCCTCCAGTCGGAGTTTGAGCACATCCTCGTCTTACGGCTCCTTGTGTCCTGCATTTGGGTCTTTCCGACATCTGACAAAAGCAATATTGCCTTAAGCCTCCTAAGACCTGGCGTCCACAAGCTCGGGTCTTCGGAGGTTAAAGAAAAATACTTACCTTTTGTTTTTCTTTTTCCGTGGACATGTGCTTATTACTCTCCACAAAGTTGAACAAAGCTTCGTGCTCCCTTGTCAGTCCAGCCAGTTTTTTCTTAGTCTGCAAATGCAGGTGATTATATGTTAGCAATCTCAACTTCAATGTAGTGTGTGATTTAATCTAAGCTAGACAGCTTTTAATTCACAGATGCACAAAGGCGCTACATTCAGCTTCAGTTGAATAGACTTCACCTTGAGTTGCTCAGTCCAGTTCGTCAGAACGAGCTTTCCTGTTCTCTCAATTGCATTGTCGAGCTGTTAACGCAGAAACACTGTTTATCAAGAGACCTGTTGTATGCCAACCCTAATCCCCCATTTAATCCCTAATTTTGCTGTGAGAGTCCAAATCTCACAAGAGTAGAGGAAGATGGAAGTAACCAGCACTTGCATGAGTCTGATCTATGATTTTACTGCTATGTTCTTGACTCTCCAGATGGGTTTAAGTCTGGCAAGTGTGGCTGTGGTTTGAGCTATCCTTGGCCATGATTTCTGGTTCTGACCTATCTTCTGATATGACAGCTCCAAGATATTTAAATTTGGTGTCAGGTTCTAGCTCTATGTGGTTGATGGTGATGTTTATGGTGATACTTTTGGGAATTGTTGATCATTCATTTTGTTTTTTTTCTGAGTCGATTTCCATCCCATGCTAGATTAATGCTTTGTCCAGGCAATGGACCAGATCTCTGAGATCTTGTTTGTCTCCTGCCGATTCGGCAAAATCATCAGCAAAACGAAGGTTAGTGATGTTGTGGTGTCTCCCAATACTGACTGTACCTTCGACTAAATTTTTTGTAGGCCTTCAAAAACTAGTGATAAATGGCAAAAATTGTCTGGCACCGGCATTTTCCATTTGAGAGTCTGGCACTGAAGGAGTTTTAATCAGTTCATTTTTACGAACAGTTTAAGGGTTCTAAAACAAACAAACATTCATTTAAAACGGAAAAATAATCCCCCAAAATTTGTCTGAAGATTTGGCTCATTTGACATATGAATTAAGTATTATTTTGACACTATTTTTCTTAAATGAAAGCTTCTGTCAGGACCAGAACGCAAACAGGACCCTATTGCGACACGTTTACCACAAGTTGTATTGAAAGAAAGAGGAAGGGGTGCGTCCATGAACCGGTGTTCGCTGGTTGGGAAAGCAAGTCGCTCTTGTACTCGGATTGTGATCCGAACACGGAAGTGGATCTTCCGTAGGGAGCCAAGGGCGGTGTCAAGGGCAGAAAACTGGTCGGTAGCCGGGACTGGAGAGCAAAAATGTGGTCGGGGACAGAAGCGAGTCTTAAGCCAGAACGGGAGAGTAGATGTCGTCAGGGACAAAAAGGGGTTGTAAGCCGGGACGGGAGAGCAGACGTAATCGGGATCAAAAATAGGTCCAAGCCGGGACGGGAGAGCAGACGTGGTCGGCATCAAAACAGGTCGTAGCCGGAGACAAACGGGAGCAAAACGGGACAGGCGGGAGTCAGGTTCGAAAAAGGCTTGCCTTGTATAAACAGAGGTTCGCAGACGGACTGACAACAGGGGATTGACAGGACTGGGTCTAAATAGGGACAGGGAGCCAATCAGAGCCCGCAGCGTTTGGCGCCAAATGAGCGGGCACAAGTGATTCACATCGGTAATCATGACAGCTTCAAGCAGTTAATTTCCACTTGCAGTATATATTTTTAGTATTAAAAGTATTATAACAATTAATATATTGTCTGGACTCTATTTATTGCAATAAACACAGGATTACCTTTTTGTTGCTCTTATGTAAAAAAAAAAAGAATAATTTGTGGGGCATGATGGAGTTATTTCGTACTCCTGTAAAACAAATTTGAGGGATTTTTTTGGAATGATTTTGCCCTGTTAATATTTTGACGGGAAATAAAGCATCTATTTAAAAAAATAAAAGCATAGAGCTTTTAAGTGCTAAAGTAACTACCATATTAATCTCCCTGCAAATTATATAGAATATATATAAAATATATATCCGTACAAATACAAAAGACAACAACACACCGGCCTTTTTCTCTTGTTATGCTCATCTATGACTTGACGCAATTCCAGAATGGCCTCCTGTTGAAATGCGTTTCCCAATGATCTGAGGGGAGAAAAACAACATTGAAGACCCTTTTTTATGTATTTAAATTCGCATCTTGAAGAGTTTAAAAATGAAAAAAAGACCTGTGGGCATCTGCCCTGGAGTACATCTCATCTGACACCTGACACCAGGCGCTGTACACAGACCTGAAAACACGAAAAGGTTGCAGCCTCACGCCTGTTTTTGATCCCATTTGCTGGAAATTGATCACATAATATACTCGGATGTTTTCATTTGCTGGGGCTGAATATTAATTACAGTAGACCTCCTGGGATATGACATTGCGTGGCGAATTGTCGTATGGCGGGGGATAGATGACTGGTAATTTCCTTATGCGTTCCAAACTCCCAATACTCCAGGTAAAAGTATTCAAATCCTATACACATATTAAACATTAGTAAGATGGATGTCACTTAATATTTAGCGCCTTGACCCAGAAAAAAAACTAAATGTTGATTGTTGGCCCGGCTCATTGTCGTGATTTGTTCTCAAACACTACTCTGAATCTCACCCATAGTGACTTGGTCAAAAATCTAGGTGTTATATTTAATCATAATCTGTCGTTTCAGGAACATGTGAAGAGAGCGATAGGGGGGGAGAGAGAGAGAGAGAAAATGAAAGAGAGAGAATAAAAGAGAGAGACAGTGAGAGAATGCAAGCAAGAGAGAGAGAGAGAATGAAAGAGAGAGAGGAGGAGAAAGAGAGAGAGATAATCAAAGCAAGAGAGAGAGAGAGAGAGAGAGAGAATCAGAGAGAGAGAGGGAAATTAAATGAAATGATCTGCATTTATATAGCGCTTTTCAAGTCAATGACTTCCCAAAGCGCTTTACAATGTGCTCCACATTTCCCAATAGTGGCCTTGCAGCCATGTAAGGCGCTAACCTGCTTATTGGGGATATTAGGGGTTCAGTGTCTTACCCAAGGACACTTCGACATGTAACACGGACGAGCCGGGATTCGAACTGGGATCCCTTGATCCCAAGACGAGCGCTCTACCTCCTGAGCTACTGCTACTGCCGGAGATAATGAAAGAGAGAGAATAAAAGAGAGAGAGATGGAGAGAGGGATATTGAAAGAGAGAGAATAAGAGAGAGAGAGAATGAAAGCGAGAGAGAAAATAAAAGTGAGAGAGAGATAATCAAAGCGAGAGAGAGAGCAAATGAAAGAGAAAGATAATGAACGAGAAAGAGATAATGAAAGAGAGATAATGAAAAAACAGAGAGAAAGTGAGAGAAAGACAGAAAGAGAGAATAGAGTGAAAACGTACAAAAAAGAGATAGGGCAAAAAGTATTTGCATAGCAGTATTTTCGTAGTATTATAGTAACTCTGTCATAATATTTCTGTAGTAGTACCTTTACTGAAGTGTTGATTTTGTAGTATTTTCATAGTAGTATTTTTGTATTATAGTGTTACTTTAGTAGTATTTTTGTAGTACTATTTTTTATGTATTAATGTCATATTTCTGTCGTACTGCAGTGTTATTTTATAATAGTATGACTTTAGTGGTAGTTTTGTAGCATTTCTGTAGAAGTGTTTTCATGGCAGTATTTTTGGAGTATTTCTGTGGTAGTTTTTTTGGTAGTATTTCTGTTGTAATATTTCTGTCCTAATGTTTCTGTAGTAGTATTTTTGTGCCATAGTATCACTGAAGTGGTACTATTGTAATAGTTCCATAGTTTGTAGTATCTTTATAGTAGTTCTGTAGTATTCCTGTAGTAGTATTTTGTATTCTAGCATTACTGTAGTAGTATTTTTTTATTTTTTTGGTGCAATAAATATTATTGATAGTGTACTGATAGCCCTTTGAGACTTCTTGTGATTAAGAGCTACACAAATAAACATGACTTGACTCGACTCAATCACATACTTGTTGCTCATTCCTTTAGAAGCCCTCATGAGTTTTCCAGCCAGTTTTTGCAGCCCCTTGGCGTACGTGTGATCCAGCTCAGACCTAAAACCAAACGCAGTTTTTATCTAAGTTGTGAGGGGAGTGCTCCGGCATTCGTTTTACCTTTGCTGCAAAACGGCCATAAGTTCTTTAAAGAAATACTCGCCGTCCTTCGACACGCGTTTGACATTTTGATAGAGTTGGTTGTACTGTAACACAGACAAGAGAATGTAATGCGGATTTAGCGACAAAAATCAAAGTAAAGCGTTGGATACTCACTGAGCAGCTGCTTATATAGTCCTTCATCTTCAAGACCGAAGTCGTTTGTTGACTTTGGACCTTGACCTCCTCCTCCCTGAGTCGCTCATGCGGAAATCTCCAGAGTTTTTGTTAACGGCCCCTCGGAAGGAAAATTCCAGCAATTTGGTCCAATATGTTTGCGTTTTACCTTGTAGTAATTGCTATTTATTTTTTTAAGAGTATGGTGCATAGTTTGAGATGTCCTTAAAAAGTTAACAATTCATTTTTTTCTCTAGTATTGCGAAAAAAATAACTAATTTGCTATTTCTCCCACTTAAAAATCATGGAGGGGTTTAAAATTTGTGAGATAAACTAAAAAGAAAAATCCACACAATGGTTTATTTTGCGTGAAAATTAATCAGAATGAAAATAATAATAAAGAACTACTTTTTTAATTCAAATATGTTTTAAACACCTTTTATTCTTTTTAAAATAAAAAAATACTTAAATATTATTTCATATATTTTTAATATTTTTTAAACATATCTATAAATGGGCTATTTTAATTTGAACATACTTTTATTTAAGTAAAGACTTATTTTTTATTGCTTTAATAAGTAATATATATATAAAAAAAGGTTTAATTATTTATTTTGCTGGACACATAAATTAAAATTAAATTAAAATATCTAGTCATATATTTTACAATGCTTTCGGCTTAAGTTTGTTAACCTTTCTCTATTTAGTTTGATATAAATAAAGATGGATGAGTTAAATAAAACGATCATTCGTTTTTACTTTAACTATATTTTTACACATCAAGAAAAAAAAAACAAAATCAAAATTAATACGTTTTTATTTTACATTGTTTTTTAAATCTGATTTTGCTAACTTTTTTTACATTTAGCGAGAAAATTAGGTTAAAAAAATTGAATATTTTATTTTTGAAAGGCTTGTAGCCTAAATTCGTTAATGTTTTTTTTTTATTTATTTTGCTGAAAAAATAAGTCCAAATTATACGACAAGGGTGCATGCACACATGTATTTTTTGCAATATAAATCAAAAGGTCTTTAAAAACAAGCCACACGTGTTTGCTCGATACTTTGTATCATGTTCATTTATTGAATAATTCAAACAATTGATGGGATCCTTGTACCGATGAGCAGAAACGCCGCCGCAAGACTTAATGCTTTGACAGGGAAATACAGCATCCACACCTAATACTGTTGTTGACATCTTATATACGGCAATGTTAAGTCTGCTTAATCTGATCCCCCTGTCCAAAAGTGGTGAGCTGATTCCTCAAATTGAGTATGTTTACATGCAGGAAACAATCCAATAAGAAAGGGAAATAATGCCAGAAATTGCAATGGCTGGGTTAGTACTTTCCGATGACCTGTGCACACGATTCAGAAATCCAATTGCTGTTGCCCACGCGTAGTTTCCTTCACCCAGGATATTTTTATGCCGCAAAGCGTTGTGGGACTCGAACAAAGATGAATGATACACGAAAACTCCGGGTAACTCACACAGCGAAAATGCCAGTTGTTTCCATCCATATATAGTGTAAGTCCAATTTGGCAACTAGGAGCACACATGTGGCAGAAATGGGGAAATATTTAAAAAATCATATTTAAGAAAGGATAGTGAATGTTTAGATTTAGGAAATGTTGCCCTTGTACTATTCAAGTGCGACATTTTTGGTTGGAAGTGGTTTTTAGGCGATATTGTCACTTAAAAAACCTGAAAACGGCAAAATAGCAATTGTTAATAATTCGGTATTATAACTCTGAGGTACCAAATACAATTAATCTTGTATAGTTTACTAGGCCAGCAGATTACAAAATATGCATTTTCTACGAAAAAATCCAATCTTCATAAATAAAATCAATTCAAACCTATTTAATTTTTACGCCTCTTTATGTTGCTCTTGATTTTAATACAAAGCCTAGTTTAATACATTTTCGGGGCATCTTAAAACAAAGAGTGCCATCTAGAGGAATTAATCCATATTGCAGTGATAGTCAAGTCATGTTTACAGTACAGAGGAACCTCGGTTTTCGAACGCCTCTCAGTTCGAACAAATCGAAGACCGACCAAAAATTTCGAGAAATTCTTGCTTCGCTGTTCGGTCAAAAAATCGGAGTTCGAACGCCGGTAATGCGTACGCTAGGGTGCGATGCTGAGCGGCGTATGTGTGTAGATCGCTCTTTTCGTGACCAACTGTTATCGCGTGTGGGCGTGCTTCGTTTTGCTTTCGCTTTTAATACAGGTGTACCGAGTGTTTTAGCCCTTAATTATGCCTCCGAAGAAAGTCAGTGCAATCAGCAAAGTTGCTACAGGTGAAAAAAGAAAAGTAGTGCGTACAACTATTGCATTTAAGAAAGAAATAATAGCAAAATATGAAGGAGGTGTGCGAGTGTCTGATCTTGCTAGGGAATACCCCACTGTCCACCTGCGCCTTCTGCTGACCACCACAAAGGTAAGAAATCCTATTCATAATTTTTTTTCTTTATCCTTTTTTTTATTTTACACGTTCATGTTAGCGTAATCTTTCGTACGGAAGATTACGATAACGCGAACGTACGATTAGCCTGGGTTAGCTTCATGTTTACGTTAAACATTCAAGGTAACCATTCAGGGTGTTGGAACGGAGCCCAACATTCAGGGTGTTGGGACGCAGCCCACTTTCCAATGAACCGCTCACCACTTGTTGTGGAGACCCGGGTGCTAAATGACTTGTAAACGACCTGATTTTTTTATTTTTACACGTTCATGTTAGAGTAATCTTTCGTACTGAAGATAACGATAACGCGAACGTACGATTAGCCTGGGTTAGCTTCATGTTTACGTTAAACATTCAAGGTAAACATTCAGGGTGTTGGAACGGATTAAAACGATGTACATTATTTTTAATGGGAAAAATGATTCCGGTGATCGGACAAATCGGTTTTCGAACAGGGTTCTGGAACGGATTATGGTCCAGAACCGAGGTTCCACTGCATATGTCAATGGTCAATGGTCTGCATTTATATAGCACTTTTCAAGTCACTGAAGACCTCCCAAAGCACTTTACAATGTGCTTCACACTTACCCATTCACACACACACTCACACACCGATAGCGGCAACAGCCATGCAAGGCAACTATCTGCTTATCGGGGGCATTGGGAATTCAGTGCCTTGCCCAAGTAAACTTCGACATATAACACAGAGGAGCCAGGAATCGAACCCGCGACTTCACACTAGACTTCTAGATGTAAAAAGTCACTTATGCTTAAATTTGTCAAACAGGTCCAAAAGTTTACTAGAAGTCTAAAATTGTACATTTTGTCGAATTTCCGACATTTAATGTATTCCTATAAGATGTCTTAAGTCCTTTAGGCTAAAATTTGTCAAGGTTGAAGTTTTTAGACGTCTAAATTGAGACTAGGCATCCAAGTTTAGTGTATATATGTACGTTTGTACAACTCGTTTAATTTATTAAATGGAATGTACCTCTTAAAGATGTCTAATAGACAGGGTTGCGTAGGGTTACTTTAACTGGATTACTTTCAATGACTTCTGGATTACTCCAATACCAAATATGCTAATAAAAGACAAAAGATACTAAACATGAATAAAAATACTCAATTTTGTGCAGGCTTGGGGAGTAACGGAATACATGGAACGGCCAAAATGATGTTGGCAAGCTGTTTGGATTTATTTTCATTTTGTTTCTGTCGCATTTTATGTTAGTTTTGCCGGAGATCAAAGCCAGGAGAGAAAGCTTACCACGTGTTGTGAGTCATAACTTTATTCATATTTAGTTTCTTTTGTCTTTTATTAGCATATTTGGTATTGGAGTAATCCTAAAGTAATTGAAAGTAATCCAGTTAAAGTAACCTTACCCAACCCTGCTAATAGATCTCCAATAGAACTCTGAAGTTATTTAGAATCCAACTGGTTTATCTGTAAAGCCCTTAATCACAAGGAGGTCTCAAAGGGCTGCACAGACATTGACTAATAACAAATTTCAGCCTAAAATTGCGCTAGATTTTTTTTTTTTAATCCGAAAAATCCATTTATCCTTTCTGATTGTGATTTTCAATATTTTGAGGCTCTGATAACTGTTTGATATTTGTAACACTCAACGTATTTGTAAAAATCCAATTTTTGAATACCGAAGTGGATATCGGCTAATGTTTTTGTTCAATTTTTGTAGTTTTCGTAGGAAATACTTATTTCATAATTTGGCGTATTAAACTATGAAATCATTTTGGTATTTGATAGCTGTGCAGTTGTATCCATCATATATAAAATAAATATATTATTTTTTTCTGGTATGGAAATTTGCAAAGTACCATCAATAGGCTTGGTGCATGCTAAAAATGTGACTTTTTTAGTTCTTTTATTAACGAATAAGCACAATTTATCTACGAGCCTGTTTAATTCAACCCATAGGGACAAGACTCACGTGTTATCAAATAATTCAAAATCATTTAAAACTTCCTTGAAGCTCCGTGCATCGCAGCTGCTTATTACCGTCATGATCATTCTGTCACCTCTCCAATCTTGTCAGTGCACTGTCCATTTTTCATTTCCCTTTCGTCGGCTCATTTTTTAACGAAGGGCTTAAATGTCAACTTGGCACTTTGTTGGTTTTGGTGAGTGACACGAATGAAATCAACCCAGATGCGGAAATTAAGTTTATTTGCATAATGACATCGTTCCTGCTTCTGCCTTCGTAATCAGAATACAGGCACTGCCCCTTCGTAAATTGCTTCAGTGCTATATTTTGTATGGAATGTATGTTTAAGATTTGTATGAGTAATCTGTACTGTTTCGTACTAAAAAATTAAACATGTCATAAAATAATATAATCTATAAAGATCAATAAAGTTGAGTTAAACTTACTTTTGGAAGATGCGCTTCAAGAGGTCCTCCTCCGTGGTAAAAAGTAAACGATAAAAAACGTTCTGACTATTTTCTCAACCGCATCAAGCTTTCTTATTTCACTTTTGTTTTAAAAGAAACGGCTCGGCTCTTTTTTACACTTCACACCGATGATATTGAACGGATGCACGAGATATTAAACAAAAAAAAGTCAAAGTTATTAGCGTGCTGGAGATACAGTATAGAATGTTTACACAAAAACTCGGAAGAGGAAGATGGATTTCTTCTTCCCAGTGGATGCTGGGCGATCTCTCACAGCGCCACACGCTGGTAGAACCAGAAAAAAGCACTATAGTACTGTCCTCTACTCGGAAAAAGGTGCACACGATACAAAATCTAACTCACGGCAATGTCTAAGTGTTTTTCGATATCCCGAAAAAAATATTCGTATTTACCGTTTTACATGAGTCTAATTGTCGTAAGTAGGGGAGCGTCTGTACTCGAAAACGTATACGAGGGTTATTTGTTTGTCTCTAGGTATATAAACGGTTAAGTTGGACCGTTCCAAAAATCCAAATACTGCTCCCAGTCGGACTTATCCCTGCATGTAAACGTAGTCATTGTCGCTCACCATTCACCGATTTGGCAAATCTTTCAGGGTGTTTCGTTGACAGCAAACGTAAGAAATATAAATAACATAAAGGACACAAACGTAGGATGCACACACCCCCATAATGCCAGATGAATCCAAATCATGCCTGCAGCTGTTCAAAAAACTGATAGTGATTGACTAAATCCTGATGCAAATATGCAAAACAAATATGAATTTAGTGAATCGAACGTTCGGAATGCAAAAATGGTTTTTCGGTGTGGCCTCCACACTCACGCGCAAATATGGATGATGACTAGCGCCAATGCTTAGTGTTCATCGGGATAATTTGCTCCTGTCAGGTAGCCGTTGGTCCCGTGAGATTTGTTGGTCCCGTTGGTGGCGCTGTTGTGGTGTTTCTGTTTAGTCGAGGGGATTTCGTCCTCGTCCGAGCTGGACTCGATGTCGCTGCAGTCGTCCTTTGACACCTGAAGCGGACACGGTTCATGGTTAGTCTAATACACAGGTGTCAAACAGACGGCCCGCGGGCCAGATCAGGCCCGCTAAGGGATTGAATCCGGCCCGCGAGACAACACTCAGAGAAGCGCAAGAGAAAAACAAGCTGCAGGTCGAAATATGTCAATTTGATGTTGCCAAAGCCAGGTGCCTAGAACAAAGACACTGTACTTGTATTTATTTCACTCTCTCTCTCTCTCTCTCTCTCTCTCTCTCTCTCTCTTTCTTTTCCACCCCTTTTCCCCCACTCTGTCTCTTTCACTCTCTGTGTCCCTCTTTTTCTCTTCCTTTGTTGCTCTTTGTCTCTTTCTCTGTGTCTTTTTAACCTCTTTTGCTCTAACTTCCTTTTTTCCTTTTCTCTTTCTCTCTTCATAGCCTTCACACTTTCTTTTCTCTTTTCTCTCCTTCTGTCTTTCTATTTCTCTTTGGATTTCTTTCTTCCTCTCACTTCCTTTTCCCCTTCTCTCACGACTCTTTATCTTTTGTTTCTCACGCTCTCTCCCTCTCTCTCCTTTTCTTTCTTTGTCCCACCCTCCTTTTCCCTCCCTCTTTCTCTTATTTCTTTTTCTCTCTTTTTCCTTCTCTTTAATCTACTAGTCCGGCCCCCGACAGAACGTTTGTTCTATCGTGTGGCCCCCGAATTAAAATGAGTTTGACACCCCAGGCCTAATAGATATTTAATCAGGTTTCAAATCAAAGTTAGTACTATTAGAGGTACAGTAGACACTCGGTTGAGGGCGTCCCCAGCTTATAAAATTCTTACTACACAGTGTGGAATCACATTTTTTTGGGTCCCTCTTTCTGGCATTCCCCCCACTAAACGAGATCAACAACAAAGTATTTTGCGTCCCAAAAAACACAAAAAACTTTATAGTGTTGCGTCTCTAAAATGCCTGTCTCCTCTTGGTGACATCCTATAAAATGCTGCTATGCGATTGGTTTGCATCGCTGCATCATGAAGATGCCGATTTGCTATCTGAACTACCTCCCACAATGCCTTTCTGTCTTCTCATTTAGGACAGAATCTCTAGTGCAGGGGTGGCGAACATGTGGCTCTACAATAAAAATGACTACAATAAGAATGCGGCTCTTTGCCTAATAATATTTTCTATATACTGCGGCTGTTTGCCTTGTTTCATGTTTAGTTTTTTTTGTGTTTATTGAGGGTGGACACTTTCCTTGAAATCAACACAAGGACAGAACTTGTTGTATTGTAAGGAGAGGAGAGTGTTATGGGAAATAATATGTTTTTAATTGTGTGTGTTTGTGTCTGTCATGGCAGGTCAGTGCGTGGTGTGGCTCTTTGACTCTCACAGTTAAAAATTTCGGCTCTTTGTGTCAAACTTGTTCGCCACCCCTGCTCTTGTGCTTCATAGAGACTTTTGGCAACACAATACTGTATTTTTTTGCTTTGAGTTCAAGGCTTACAATAATGCTAAAGGGAGAAGTAAAAACATGATAGCCAAGGAAACTAAGCTTGCGATTATATTAATGGATACAAACGAGGCACGCGCATCATTATCATGACTAAGGAATATGCCCTCAATTAATCCACAATCGAGACAATTATTAAAAAGGAAATGATTAAGGCAGCCAAGTCTAGGGGCATGATAATCCTTGCACATTTATAGAAAGTGTTCATCCCTTAACCCAAGGGTGGGCAAACTATGGACTGTGGGCCACATGCAGCCAGTTAGGCTTTTTCATTCGGCCTGCCAAACCAAAATGGTCAAAATATAATGACAAAATAATATTAGTAGATAAAGTACTACTAATAAAAACTGTTTTAAAGGTGTCAACTTTGTTCTCATTGTCCATAACAAAATTAATACTACAGAACAACGACAAAAATACCACAGAATTACTACGAAACCAAACATCAAATTTAGTGCTTTGGAACAGCAGTATTACAAAAACTGTTAAGAAATACTACAAAAATTCTACTATTGGAATACTACAGAACTACTACAGACATTTGACTTTGGAAATACTTTAAAAATAGGTCTTCAGAAATACTACAAAAATACAACAACAGTAATGCAATAAAACAAAAAAATACTACTATAGAAATGTTATGAAAGAAATACGACAAAAATATTACTGCAAAAATACTACCAAAAAAACTGCAGCACTACTAAAATTTGTACTACAGAAATACTACAAAAAACTGACTGCAGAATGACTGTACTACAAAAATACTACAAAAATACAGCGACAGTAATACTATAAAACAAAAAATATGACAGAAATATTACGACAGAAGTACTGCAAAATCACAACCATAGTATAACTACAAATAATAAACTATATACTACAAATGCATATAGTAGAAAAATTCTACTGTGAAAATACAACAACAATACTACAGAAACACTAAAAAACTATAATTATGGAAATACTACAAACATATTACTGAAAAAATACTACAAAAATAAAACAACAGTACAACTAAAGAGTATACTATAGAAATACTACAAAAATACAGCTGCCTTCATGCTATAACACAAAAAGTATTATGACATACATATTACGACAGAAGTACTGCAAAATTACAACTACAGTAATACTACAAATATACTATATAAATTATATACCACAAATGCATATAGTACAAAAAGTCTACTGTGAAAATACTACAAAGTATGATGGAAGTGATAAAAATACTACCAACATATTACTGCAAAAATACTACAAAAATAAAACTACAGCACTACTAATATTCCACTACAGAAATACGATAAAAATTAAACTATCGTAAAACTACAAAATTAATTATATAATTTAATGCTTAAAACAGGGACCTCAGATAATATTATGCTTTACTTGTGTGTTCCAAAACCAATTTGACGAAACAAATAAATTTAAAAAACAATTATAAAGAAATATAACATGTAGATGTCTGCATGTATATTTCTTCATAAATGAAAAAATATTACGACAGAAGTATTGCAAAATCACGACCAGATAAAAGAATGCTTAATATTTTTTAGCTAGCGCGCCAACAATAGCATAGATTTAAAAAAAGGCGAAAGTGTAAACGATGAACTACCGCTACTTACATGTAAAGGATTCCATTTGCCCACCTTGTGGGTTGCAAGATAGAAAATCAGAAATAATTGTTGTTATTATTTATTGACGAAAGAGAGACTTCAACTGCATACTTTACCTTTCCTTTGGTGATGGCCTGGTAGGCCGTCTTCACTATGAGGTAGGACCAGTACGAATGAAGAAGCTGCAGCAAGATTAGAAGCAGGTTGAAGACCCACCAGGACGGGTAAGGCCCTACGATGTCCCAACTCTCAAAGAGCGTGCTGTTTAAAATCCTGTAACATGGAGAACACAGTCCGTTTAAAGGGACAGTGTGTACAATTTGGCCACTAGAGAGCAACTGGGAATGACGAGCACAAAGGAGATGACTAACTACGGAGAGTGACCAAATATTCATTTTTTTCCCCAGCTTTTTTCTTTTTTTAGGTTTTGGGTATCTGTAGCAGCAAGATGGCTGACAATGATATCAGCTACCTTTAGGTGAGGTTCATCTCATGTTAAATACATACAAATTTTTGTGTTTTGGAAAAAAAAAAATCCAGATTTATATGCTAATTTGTCTAATTTTCCCTTTGTTTCTGTACTTTTTGTATTTTAAATACTTTTTTATGTTTTCATACTTTTAAGTAGAGACTTTTTTGTACTTTTCCTACTAGTAAAACTTCGTTTATTTTTATACTTTCATACTACAGTACTTTTGTAACTTTCTGTACTTATTCATAATTTTCAGTACTTTCCAAATAGTTTTGTGCTTTTCAATACTTTTTGTATGTTTCATTATTTTTAAGTATTATTTTCTAACTTTTCGGTACTTTTTCAGACTTCAGTACTTCTTTTACTTTTCATTAATTTTAGGGCTCACCGATATTTGTGTATTTTTCAGTGTACTTCCTAATTTTCAGTACTTAGTCATATTTTTCAGTACTTCTACACCTTTACAATTATTTGATGTATATTTTTATATTTTTCAGTAATTTTTTAAACCTTTCTGTACGTTTTTAGTACTTTACAATATATTTTGTACTCTTCCGTATTCTTTTATGGTTTTCAGTCATGCTCATTTTCAAACATTTCAGTATTTACTTACACTATTAATAATTTGTAGTACCTATCAGTCATCACGCTTTCATACTTTGTAGTACTTTAAATATTTTTACTTTTCATTACTTTCGTAATACCTTCCAATACTTTTGTACTTTTCAGCACTTTTTGATATTTTACAATCATTTTCAGAACGTTTGAATACTATTACTACTTTTTGACATTTTTCAGTACTTTTTGTATATTTACATGTAATTCAGTACTTCTCATCTCATCTCATCAGCCGTACCGCTTATCCTCAGTAGGGTCGCGGGGGTGCTGGAGCCCATCCCAGCAATCATCGGGTAGTGGGCAGGAGACACCCTGGACTGGTTGCCAGCCAATCGCAGGGCACACGGGGACAGACAACTCACTCGCTCAGTCACACCTAGGGACAATTTGGACCGGCCAATTAACCTGAAATGCATGTCTTTGGAATGTGGGCGGAAACCGGAGTGCCCGGAGGAAACCCACGCAAGCACGGGGAGAACATACAAACTCCGCACAGGAAGTCTGGAGCTGGATTTGAACCCACGCAGGAGGTTCCCATGACATGAACTGTGCCGCACAAGCGCTAACCACTGCGCCGCCGTGCTGCCCTAATTCAGTACTTGTTCATACTATTTAGTACTTTCTCCTACTTTTCAGTTTTTTCCCGTATTTTATAAAAATCTCAGTACCATTTAATACTATTTAGTCCTTTTTGGTATTTTTCTTTTTCATACTTATTAAATTATATATTATTTAATATCATATTATATACCTATTACTTTTAATACTTTCCACTACCTTCTTCATACTATTCAGTGTTTACAGTACTTTTATTGTCTTTATGAATTTATCATTCGATATTCAAATATTTAACGTAACATTTTCGACTCATTCTATTAATTCAGTCCATTTTCCAATACTTAAACCGGATTGTTGAAGGCTTTTCACCTTCACACGCAATTTCCAGAAATTGCCCTTTCCAAGTTTTTAATAATATACTGATTAAAAACAACCACAGTAATCACAAGTGACATTCAAAACCAAATAAGGACCCGAGAGAAAAAAATAAACATTGTATTTTGACTGCGGACAAGAAAAAGCGAGCCACTCAATTAACTCTGACCACTACACATTTCTCAACCCGTAATCATTTTATTTATGGAATTCTTTGACTCTCTAAGAGACAGTTACCATAGAAACCATTCCTAAGCAACAATATTCACGGACATGCATCTGAAGTGTGGAAAAGAAGTGAAATGTTGATTCTTTGGGAAGAAAAAATGCGGCACTTCGAGACGAATCTCGACCTGTGAGTGAAAGTGAAGAGTCTCTTCTCGCGAATACAAAGAAGCTTTTGTCATGTGTTGTTGTCACGCCTGCTGAAAGCGCTTGCTTCCTTTCTGATTGTTTGCGATCGCTACCGCTAGCCATCAAGAGAGCGCTAACGACAGTAAGCTACGCGGGAAAGTGCTACTTACCACAGCGGGTAAACTGCCAGCCTGGAACTTATGAAAAGGATGGCAAACATTGCAAACAGGAGGTTGCACAATGTCTGACATTTGGCGTAGTTTGCCATCTTGGCAGCCTGAGGGAAAACATGTGACTCATTAGGAAAGTGACTGAATAATTTCAAACAGCATAATAACTTATAGTGGTGTCCACAAATATGAGTCACCCAACTTTTTAGGGGTACGGACGCTCCCTGACTTACCACGATTCAACTTACGGATTCCGTCAGACACAATCATCTTTTTCAGGATGTCGAAAAATATCCGGATATTGCTTTAAGTTAGATTTTGTATTGTGTGCACCTTTTTCCAAGCACAAGACATGACTGTAGTGCTTCTTTCCGCCACTACCGATGTGTGGTGCTGTAAGAGGTCAACCAGCATCCACACCGAAGAAGAAAGAACTTTGACATTTTTATTGTTTAATATCTTGTGCATCCGTTCAATATGGTTGGTGTAAAGTGTAAAGAAGAGGGGAGCTGTTTCTTTTGAAATGAAAGTGGAATAAGAAAGCTTGATGCGGTTGAGAAAATGGTCTGAATGCTTTTTTTTGGCCATTTTTTACCACGGAGGAGGACCTCTTGTGACCTTAAACAGAAACAAGACCATGCTATTTTTTGCTGTAGAACAGCGGTCGGGAACCTTTTGACTCAAAAAGCCATAATTGCAAAATATTTAGATTTTTTTAATGAGAGAGCAATGCAATATATTTTAAGACAAATTACAGCAAGACCGCCAAACCCGCTCTCCAGACAAAATCTAATTTTTCAGTGCATTTAATTTCACTGAGTGATGTTAGATGATTTGATAACATTTATGAAATAATGCCATAGCCTGTGTCCCATATCAACCAATATGACACTTTAAACTTGTCTCCCTCCTGTAACTACTGAAGATTGTTGAGGCTCAGTCTGACCTTCATGTTTTCTTAACTAATGGTATCAAAACAAGCAGAGTTCTTTCGTAAAAATGTCACAAAATACTGCAAATGAGGATACTGACATATTTACCTTCGGTGCAGACGGCGCTGTCTACATAGCGCCGCCAACCCTCCTTACCGCTCACCCAATCAAATTGCTCTGTGTGCTTGGCTGGCGTTTCTGTCTGTTCACTGTTTTTCTGTTTTTATTATCAACAGTGAACCTTAAATGTTCAATGAGCTTCTATATAAAGGATTCCTTTGAGATATACAGCCAAAACTGGGTCTGTTGGAGTGACACCAAGAGTGTAAACTGTAGTGGGGACCGAACCATTTATTCTACGAGTGCTATATCAAAGATATGTGCACAAGACTGGACTCTGCGCTCATTATAATTGAAACGCCATAGATCAAAATGGTGTGGGTATGAATTTATCTCCAAGCCATACGTCCTCATGAGGATAGCCAAATGTAGCTCACGAACCATAGGTTCCAGGACCCCGGTGTAGAAGAAGGTAGTTCTTGGGTGTGCAAGAAGACCTTGCTAATTTTCAAGGAACAAGACAATAGTTCGCGGCTTGGACGAAAAACGCCATTTGTTCTCAAGTAAACACTAGTTTTTAAAATGTATTTATATTTGATTAATGTATTCATATAAACTCACCTCTATCAGGACGTCAGCCGAATCGTGGAGGCACATGACCAAAGTTCCGACTCTCGCCATGTTGTTCACATAAGAAAAGGTGATGAGGGAGATGGTGGCCACATGGTGAAGGAACATAATGAGGAAATCCTGTCGATACAGATTACAACGTTACCATAAACGTTTCACTCCATCTTGTAAAAACACAATATTCATTGCTATTGGAAAGTCTGAAGACTTTTATGAAGTTGTGTGTTGCTACAGCTTAAGGCAAGTTAAATTTTAAGACTTTTCTAACGCCTGACAAACCTTGTTGAGTACATGTGGCCAAGAGGCAAATTATTTATTGACAACTATGAACGCAATACCAACATAAACTTTCTGTTTTCTCCATTTGCTAACAGTTGTCTCTGGTATTGTGAGGAGTTGGATAATGAGATAAAATCTAATGACTGTTAAACACGGAATAAATACAGTGCACCTGCCTGTACAAACTACACTGATTTTAATTCAAACACCACCTTAAATTCCCAATGCCCTCCAGGAAATCTCGCAATACTCCCTTTCCCACCTCAAAACATTTTCTCCTCGGATCTATGCAATTCACATAGGTCACCCTTTTTGACTTCGAAACGGAACATTTTTTACTTAAGGTGAGAGATTTTCACGTGTGATATAGTGGTCAATACAATACTCCTAATAAAAGATTGCTGTTGTGTCATTCAAATATCTGGCTACATTTTTCTGTACTTGATACTTTTCTATAATGTATTTATGTATTCTTCAAGATATTCATCAAACTTTTCTGAGCTAGCCCGTTTGCATTCAATCACAACAACAGCCTGTACACTTGCAGAGCCATGTGACTGATCTTAAGCTCTCTCATCCCTTGCATACACGACAACGTGATAGAGGCGACCAAGTATTGCCGCTACCTTTAAAAAAATCATTTACATGCCAATACTCGTAACTAATTAAGAAGGGGTACATAATAATTATCATATTGATCACAGCCTAATATGACATCGCAGATTTCGGCCTGATCGGAAAAATATACAGATGAACCTCGGTTTTCGAACGCCTCTCAGTTCGAACAAATTTCGAGAAATTCTTGCTTTGCTGTTCGGTCAAAAATTCGGAGTGCGTACGCTAGAGTGCGATGCTGAGCGGTGTACGGGTGTAGATCGCCCCCACCCCTCGTGACCAACTGTTACCACGTGCGCACTTGCCTTTTTTTTGCTTTCGCTATTAATATCGGTGAACGGAGTGTTTTAGCCCCTAACTATGCCTCCGAAGAAGGTCGGTGCAAGCAGGACAGGTGAAAAAAGAAAAGTTGTTCGTACAACTATTGCCTTTAAGAAAGACATAATAGCTAAATATGAAAGAGGTTTGCGAGTTTCCGATCTTTCTAAGGGAATACATCATGCGCCTTCTGCTGACCACCACAAAGGTAAGAAATCCTATTCATAATTCTTTTCTTTATCTTTTTTTTTTTTTTTTTACACGTTCGTGTTAGCGTAATCTTTCGTACGGAAGATTAAGATAACGCGAACGTACGATTAGCCTGGGTTAGCTTTATGATTCGAAGTAAACATTCATGGTGTTGGAACTGAGCCCAAAATTCAGGGTGTTGGAACGGAGCCCCCTTTCCAATGAAGCGCTAGCCACTTGTGGTGCTAAATGACTTGTAAACGACCTGATTTTTTTATTTTTACACGTTCATGTTAACGCGAACGTACAATTAGCCTGGGTTAGCTTCATGTTTACGTTAAACATTCATGGTAAACATTCAGGGTGTTGGAACGGATTAAAACGATATACATTATTTTTAATGGGAAAATCGATTTCAGTGATTTAACAAATCGGTTCTCGAACGGGGTTCTGGAACGGATTATGGTCGAGAACCCGAGGTTCCACTGTACTTGATAATTGGTCACCTGCTGCCACCTAAAATATTCAATTGGCCAACACTACTTGTTAGAAAGATTCCAAGAATTTATGCATTACGATTTTTATATACAGACTAATGCTTGTATGTTAATGCCAATTTAAATAATATTGAATGCTGCACTAATTGAATGATATTGATAGCTGTGGACACAGTTGGTAAACAAGTGTCTTAATAGCGGTTACTTCCCCTTTCTAGACATTCCCCGCTTTTTTGAAAAATGTAAGAAATGGACGTGAATGAGTTATTTACGGCTTCAAAAATCAATGTTTAGTTTCTTCCTTAAATTTGCGCATGCAGCATTTAATCAGGTGTGCTTTGTAGTTCGGAATTCGCAGTAAATGTCAAATAACTGTAAAAGAAAAAAAGGAAAAGTTTCTATTTTGCGTATTTTGCCCATCACAGGTACTTTCTGGAACGTAACTACTGCAATAACACAGGTTCACAGTGCACCCATCAATGCGAAGCTCCATAAGCTCCCAGCAAGAAGGCAGTCATCGATCAAACCTTAGCAACCCAAATGTCATCATTCGGAGCGACCAGGCCAACGCGGCGACAGAATGAAAAGGGAAGGCGAACATGTGAGATGAAGAAGACGCCGAATGAAAGCCAAAGGAGAAAAAAAGTGCGAGGGTAACATACTGGAATTGGCAGGGGATGCAGAGGACCTCCTCAGTGAAGTGCTGTGCATGAAAAAACTGAAAGGAGAAACAAAAAACAGACAACATGCCGAGAGTCAACACAGAGATGACAGAGTGAGGGCATCGCATGTGTTGCGTTCAGGGTAGACAGAATTGGGAATGAAGGGGGCGTGGAGGTTGTTCTGGAATGAGCTAGAGACAGAAAAAAAAACATGGCTGGAAGGCATGCAAGTAACAATGCACCACCAAAATACAATATGCAAGTGGCCATGTTTATGAGTCTTTCAAAAAAAAAGAATGAAAGATGGTAACAAAAGGTTCGCGTTTTAAGATTCCATTGAAGAACATCGAACGTCTCTGATTGTAATAATATAATAATAAATGTACATAATAACAGATTGAGCATTGGCTTTTTCGGCAGAAAAGCTGGAGCCACCTCAAGTCATAACATTATTAAGTCATACATTAATAATCCTCTGCAATGATACTATATCAAGCCATGGTGTTGGTTTACACTATACTGCCCTCCATGTGGCCAAAGGGCTCAATATTGCCACTTGAGGTGGAGAATTGTAATTACAATTGTCTTAATTGTCATCGTTTACGTGTAATAAAGACTTACAGAGAAAATTAGATTATTGTTGGGATAAATAGACAAAAATATTTGTAAGATTGGAGCCAAAAAATTAAGGTGTTTATAAACTACTTCTAATGAAATTGTTTTCAAATAAAATAATGATTTTTCGGGGTTTTTTATTAATAATCATTAAAAAAATAAAAACAGTACTGTGCTCGTACCTTCCTCCGGATGTCAGTAAATTGGGAAAAGAGCAAGGAGAGATAGAAAGACAACTCCAGTAGATAGTAATAATGGATGTCCACAGTCAGTGGCTGTAGGAACAAAACAAGACACAAGTTAAAAATAAATATAAAAAAAGATGAAAAATGATGGTAACTCTTACCTGGTAAGGATAGTTGTACCAGCATTCCTTAGTGTTCCACAACCAAGGTGTCTAGAGACGAGAACAATGTCATTTTTCCTTCAGTTTAAACAACAAACTTCAAGGATATTATCTTTAAAGGCCAAATTCATCGAGGGAATATATTTTTGCTACCTTTTTGAGGAAACGCACTCCATAGGTGAAGATGTAGAGATAAAACGTAAATCTCCACCTGAGAGAAATGAAAACAAAAGCACTTTTAGCATAAACATAAAGGTTAGGAAAAACGATATAATCCCTCACTTCTTTGCGGCCTTTAGTGCATCACAAGTGTAAACATTACAAGTTCATCCACTATCCCCGATCGCATATTGTAAAGAGCAGCGAATGGCGGAGCGCGGCAGAGATCCCATGCTACAGCGAGAAGATACTTTTGTCAGGAGGTGTAGCGTTCTGGCCTGCCTAAAACGAAATACAGTTGTCATCCATCCATTATCCCAAGTCGACTATTTCTGAGAGCAGGGGACGGCAAATTCCTTTCATGGGTTCGGGCTGCTGAAGTGTGCCATTGTAGCCGACCTAGAATGAAGTGTTTTGGCCGTGATCCGTTATCCCAAGTCGACTATTGCTGAGAGCAAATTTGTGTAATGTGTGGCTCTTTTTTCCCTCCATTCTCTCCATCTAAAATGGACAGCACCCGTGTGACTGCTTTACATTTTCCTCTGGTCAATTATTGCTGCAAGCGCGTATTAAAAACGGGAGGGGGGTCTACTCCATAGAATTTTGCATAAGTCACGAATGGCAGCCACTCCAGCAGCTCCCGTGTTATTTTCGATTGTTCTCGATTGTTCTCAGCTCAGGGATGCTGCTGGAAATGTGAATTTCCCTTCGGGGATGAACAAAGTATCTATCTATCTATCTATCTATAAACTGTAATACACAAAATATTACAGTACATTATTCCTTTGCTGTTTGACTATCGTGTACTTGGTGCATCACAAATTTTTACCGAGCTACATCATAACCCAAATCCCCGCACCAAAGATGTTTTCCATTGCTTTAGCCCGTCTGTTTACAATTTGTGCTTTAAGTGGCTTTACAGACATCTAGACTTACACTACATATGGATGGATATAACTGTATCCACTATATATGGATTCTAGCATTTTTGGGATGGGGACAGAATAGATGAGGCTTTTTTTTTTAGCATGTAAGCTGGAGTTAGCACACATAATTCACATGTATATATATATATATATATATATATATATATATATATATATATATATATATATATATATATATATTGCAGAAACTCAATGTGGGTGGTTATTGAATGGATTACCCGTGGAAATTGTGGGATTACTGTACAAACACGAGTAGAGCAAATGCAATTCATCTTAAAGCTTGAGCTAAATAAGGTAAGCTAGAGAAAATCAACACTGCAGCATCTCCAAAAACAAATATATTCGATTCCTTCCTCCCTGTTATAAACAGACTACACAGTTCTATTTTTACATGTTCCAATGCAAAAAAAAAAAAAACTTAATGAAAAGATGTCTGTAGCGCAAGGTGAGGTGTCGCCAATGTAGCTTACTTCCTAGAGGCAAGGGTGAATTGCACAGCTTGATCTCCACAGTATACCGAGGCTTATATTGCGTAACGTGCACCTTCAGTGACCGCGGCTATACACAGAGCTACAAAGAACTGAGTGGAAAGTCTGTGATAAATTAACCGCAAGAAAAATCCATTTCACCACCGAGTTAGACCAGATTTAATCTGTAATGTCTGTTCCTGACACCCCATTGGTGGCCTTTGATTGTGCCAGTCGGTTGGCTCTTTAATTGGCCTCAGTAGTGATGAGGAAAACACTACTCTTCTCCTCTGCGTTTATATATAAATCCAGGTTAAGTAGTCAATTGTGTTTGATAATGATTTATTCGTTCCAGGTTTTTAATACAGCATATCTAGGGCAGAAATGAGCTACAGAACGACGGCTGTAGAAATACAACAATGCAAAGACTAAGATGTCTGACAATCACTTTTATTCCGAAAGGGCGCTCCGGACAACCTTGGTCGAGGGGGCCAGCTACAGCCTGTGATCAAATTTTTACCGGCTTGCAGCCTCAGGCAAAAAATTAATCGTATGTGGACAGCAATTAATACTCAACCCCCCTCCCTAACACCAACACACACACAAACAAAAACGAAAATCACCATTTTACCCTTTGGCAACTTTCCCTTTGGATTTCTGAGGGAATTAAACCCCACCCAATTCCTGACAACGCGACTATAATTAAAAAAAGAAAAGTTGACTGCAAGGACGAGTGGAACTTGGACTATTTTTTCACAGTAATCCGAAACAACTGCGTCTGCCTAATTTCTCAAGAGACTGTGGCTGTTTTCAAAGAATATAATATAAAAAGACACTTCTAGAGTAAACATGCTGACTACAAAAAGCTACCTGGAAACGAACGCTATGAAAATGTGAAGCAACTGGAAGCTGTTTAAACTGCACAGCAGCGCTATTTCACAAAATCCTGGGAGTCAAATGAAAATGCTACAAAGGCAAGCTATGAGGTCGCGGCGCTGATCGCCAATAACTGCAAACCCTTCACAGGGTGAATCTATTAAAAACTGTTCAAAGAATTCCAGGCTTAATAGTCGGCCCTCACACACTTTTACCTTACCAAATCTGGGCCGCTTTCTGAAAAGTTTGGACATCCCTCCGCATGTTTGTTTGAATCCGGGTTGGATTAGTTAAATGAAAAAATAATCATCAGTTTTTTCAAGTTTTTTATAAAGAATATTTGAGGCACAAATGAGCGACAGAACAATGGGTGTAGAAATGTAAAAGTGCAAAGACTAATGGGTGCTCCGGAAAAGTGAGGCTCTTTAATTTCTTTGCCTCCATGGTGATGAGGAAAACACTTTTCTTCTTCTGCATGTTCGTTTAAATTCAGATAAGATTCGAATAATAAAGCTGTAAAAATAATGAGCAGTTCCTTTGAAGTTGTATTACAGAATATTCTGGACAAATGAGCTACAGATCCATGGATGTAAAATTCACAAGCACAAAAATGAGGATAGCCGACAATCACTCTTATACTAAAAGGGCACTACGAAAAACAGAGACTCTTTAATTGGCCTTTGCCTCCCTGGTGATGAAGAAAAGACTTGTCCTCTGTATGTTCCTAAAAAGGTAGGTAATTCAAATAAACCTGGAAAAAATGATGAGCAGTTCTATTCACCGAATATTCTGGTCACAGATGAGCTAACGTGTTGTGAGAAAGTATGTTACTCAAAAAAACTGGAAACATAATTAACTTTTTTTTCCCGCAGAAACAAGCTACAGACCAAATACAAAAGTGTAAAGACTAAAATGGATGACAATCACCTTTATACTAAAAGGGCTCTCCGGAAAATCGAAATCTAAGGAAAACGAAACATTTTTGTAACTTTTCTAATTTTAGAAAAAGCCTCTACAGGCTCAAACAGGTATTATATGATTACACTCAAGGGCATATTTGGCTACAAATCACAAGGAACATTGAAATAATCAATGAAGTTATATAATCATGGCTAATATTAATTAAGTTATACTAATGGCTAAATATGGGTAGTGACATCTTTGCATATTCACATCAGTGCATGCGTGAAAGAGTGGCCCTGTGTACTACCGAGCTTGACCAAGTACCGTATTTTCCGCACTATAAGGCGCACCTAAAAGCCTTTGTTTTTTTCCAAAGCTGACAATGCGCCTTATAATACAGTGCGCCTTATATATGGATCAATATTAAGTCGCAAAGTCTTGCAACTAAGGCAAGCAGCCGCCGACTAGATTTTCCCCCGAAGGCGAAGTAGTCCGCGGTGTATGCTGGGATTTATATACCGGCGTTTAATTTCCTAACCAATGTGTAAATCATGATTTGAATCAGTCACTATTGGCTAAAGATATTCAGAAGTAAAGGGGGCGGATCCTTTTTTATCATTTACAGGCTCGCATAGGCTAAAGGGGCGAAACAAAGCCTGCAATTGGCCGAAAAAGATGAATGTGAATCACACGTTGGGTTGCACTACGGCATAGAGAAAACATTTTTTACTATTCTGTATTTGTAAATATTTTACTCTCCCTGATTTACTACACTCACGGTTGTAAGAAGACCATGGTTACGTATCATTATTAAACGTGATGGCTGCAAGAGAACTTAGGTGAGCTATGCGGCTTAATATTTTCCCGGTATCTTGTTTTTGAACGATCTTGATGCTTCTGTGATGAGTCTATTTTTAAACTAAATTCAATTCAAAGTGTTTATTGTCAAATGCACAGTAAAGAACCCCGTTTCCCTGCACAATAAAATTCTTACTTTGCTGTCCACACAGTTGCCAGCAAAAAATAAATTGGAAACTAAGAAATGTTTGGCATTTGTTGAATCCCAAGACTTTAACCTTCCGAATGATATTTGGAACGATGCATTTGAGTAATTGGTGACATCGTACAGACACTGTTTCCGTACATGTCTGAGACACGTATTTGCTTCTTTGCAAGCTTTGGGAATGTTAAGGGGGTAATAAGTTTGACTAAACTATCTGACTGTTTTGTCGACGTTCCCATTGTAGCGCCTTATAATCCGGTGCGCCTTATGTATGGAAAATATAGGACCAAAAACTATTTTTTGTGGGTGCGCCTTATAACCCGGTGCGCCTTATAGTGCGGAAAATACGGTAGATTTTTATCCACAAGCGTGGCACGTGGAGGCGATTGCAAAAGAATTAACCACACAAGTCTAGCTGGCAAAAAGTCAAGATCGTTGCATGGCAACTGTTTTATAAAGCCACTTTTTTCCAGAATACCACTGAAAAGCTGCTATATGTGTGTGAAATCAGTGACTCACTCACTTTACCACAAGTAGTCTTTGTTTTGTTCTGTGGTCAGTTCTTTTTGTCTTTGACCATTTTGTTGTCGTTGCATTGAATTGAAGCAAAGTGACATTGCGATAAAGAACATCATGAAAGGATCTGCCTTTAAAGAGATAACTACACTCACTTATGGTAATTATATATATTGTATTTTGCTAAACAATGAAGACTGTAACTGTCCCAATTTAGTTTCATTACTTGTCATGAGATTAGAATGCTATTGAATATTATGGAAATCGACGTAGGGTATTTTAGGGGAAAGGTGTATAGAATTTAGGTCAATTTTTTTAACATACCTTTTTTTAGTGGAAGTACAATGTTGGCAACAAGATTCACTTGATATAATTGGAAATTATTTGAATGCAACACAAACTTTTTATTCTTTTTTTCTCTACTTTTTTTTAATTCCTTTAGAAAAGATCTCATTATTTTTTCCAAGCTGTTACTTTTTTCTTTTTGTTCTCTATTTACTTTTTTCATACATTTCTTTTTCTTTTTTTCTGTCTTTTTCTAAATGTTTCCTTCTTTATTCTCTTTTTGTTCCTTTTTTTCTCAGCTTTTCACTACTTTTTCATTTTGGTATTTTTTTCTTTTTTGTTCTATTCCTCCCTTCCTTTAAGTCATTTTGTGCATAATTTTACTTAATGTTTGGTCATGTTGAGATTAATGAAGCAAAAACAACCTGAAGAGCCGTTTAGGACCCGAAAGAGCCGGTTCCATTGTAGTGAGCCGAGCCGAAGAAGCCGGTTCTCGACATACTCTACTAACTTTACTCAACTTCGTTTGATGTCAAAATGCCGCATTTAGGACACAACATCAGGGGAACCCGTGAATTTTTACCTTCATTCACTGTAACTTTGACTTAAGTCGCTTCTTAATAAGTAATTTTGAGCCCTCATTTTTGTGTGCTGGCTAGATTTTCTTGTGCGCCGAGAATGTGCGAGCAGTGCGCAATTGCGCACGCGCGCAGCTTAGAGGGAACACTGGTAACGAGCCACGACTGTATGCACTGTGGGGTTTGTTTTGGTGGCCATTTGTGCATGCGCTGCATGAGACTGAATGGCAGCTTACGCCAGGCCATCAGTCGTGCACACACGTCTTGCAAACTTTGCCTCGCCTTTATTGGTTGGTGCCATTAAAAACCTACTTCTGATTGGCCGGCGCTGTTAAACCACTAAATGTGTAGATTTTTTATTTTCAAATAACAGATGAACTATGAATCCTTGCAAAAAAACGCAGTGGTTTGTGGTTATACTATCGCACTACGTCAAATCGCGATATCGATTCGATTTTGGTTAATCGTGCAGCCCTAGACACCAGGAGTATTAACACACAACAAAATTCATTTATTTTTCTTTTTTGGAGGCTGTTTTGCTGCTAGTATTGCAATTAGGTATAAGTGGAGAGGTGTTGTAAAAGGATAGTGAGATGTTTGGACGTGTTCTAAAGGATGGACAGGGCACCTGTATGATGCGGAAGGGGTAAACCAGTGAAAGCTGTCGGGCCCTGCTGTTGAACAGAAGAGTGTGTTGTGTCACCCTGACCCGAGTGACATGGCTGCTTTCTTGTGTCCCGTTTCATCTGGAGGGACGAAAGCACGACCAACTTGGGTGCCGGGCATTTGGGTTGGCCATGGTTAAATTTTTTTGTGTGTTTTTTGCTACTTTTTCCCTTTTTTATTTTCTTTGTTTTTGTATGTGTCTGTCTTGCTGTCGGTCACCCCTCTCGGGGGATATGACCAGGGTGGATAGATAGATAGATTGCATTTAAATTTACTGTTCGTAAAGCTAACCTTAAGTCTTTATTACGTGCTTATCCTGGGGTGTCACAATCTAATTGTGAACAATGTTCACTGCGTTATCAATTTCAACAAAGACAATTCTAAATATAACATTAGAATAAAATAAATCTCAGTCTGGACAAAACTGTGCCTTGAATAAAAAGGATTTTACTTCTATAGTTAAAGGTTAAATTTTTTCTCATGATTATCGTCCACCTTCAATGTCCTTCAACGCTGTTCTCATTCACCCACTGATGAGTTAGTAGCAACTTGAGATCCATTGTTTTGCTCAAGGACGGTTAAATGTCGCAACAAAGCCTTAAAATAGAAACCGTAACCTTGGGAGAAATCTTCCCTTAGTTATTTATGCCGTTGTAATACTAAAAGCCGAGCATTGAGGAGAATGGGCCGTGACAAACGTGACTACAGATGACAGCTCAATTATTTTGCATCAAGGGAAACATAGGTTTTGATTCCCTCAAGACATTCAATGCTAACGACATCTCATTTCGCCACAGTAATTTTGTCTTGCTGTCAACAATGAAAATAAAATAAAATCTATTCCCGTGGAACTGAAGAGGCTCTGTGTTCACCAGTCTACTACCGTTCTCACAAACGTTTGCAATGTAGCAAATTAGCGACAAAAGCTCGACTACATCTTTGATGGAGTGAACCGGACTGGGACTCAGAAAATGAAGAAATCCTGACAAATGACGCCCAAAGAATGCTATCGTTCTGGAGCAGCTGTGTATGTCGGTCCAACTACAGATGAATTACTGCAGGAGGGACACTAACTAAAACAATTTGAGCTATCCTGTGTGAGTAAGCGACACACATTTAGTGTCAAAAAGACAGATAGCAAACTAACAGGTAAAGTAAGGTTGGTGGGTGGGGGAGCCTAGGGCTAAGTCAAAGGTAGTCAATAGTATCACATTTTGAGTCACTGGTGTCAAACACTTCTGTCAGTCTAGGTTTGTCTTTAATATCAGCTCGTCTGAGCTCCCTGATGGGAAAGCACCCCAGTGCAGATTAGCTACTTCTCCGTTCTAGCCAGAGTCAGATCTGACAGTTGAGAACGGTGCTTCAAGCATTACTGCAGCTTAAGGAACTGTGTAACAGTGTCAAGCCAATATCTTGTGAGCCGGTAAAACCATTTTTCCATCGTTATTGGGATCCAGGAACTGCAAAATGGTCCGAACATATTGATTTAGTTGTTCAGATTTATAGCAAAGTTGTTTGAGATGACTAATAAAGCCTCTTGAACGCAATGGTAAAATGTACTACAGTAAGCCCCCGGGATAAAGCTTTTTCATTTTACGTTTTGGACTAAGATGTTTAATTTGTCCCCAATATACAACATCAACAACTAATTCTTTCACCTATCCAAAAACTGTCATTATTAATGATTCGGGGCACCTGCGGCTGCCCCGTTGGCACCAACAGCCCTGGTCGCTGATTGGCTCCTTGCCACCTTTTAAACCCCCCGGCTCCCTGTTACCGGTGTCAGACCGTCCTGCGAACCTACGCTTTTGCTAGGCAAGCTCTGTACCTTCTGACAATTTCCTGCCCTGTTTCTCCTTCCTGTTACCTGTTGCCGACCTGTTTCTGGACACGTTTCTGCCCTGCTCTTCCGTCCAGGCCATCGACCTGTTTAGCCCTGTTTCCTGCCTGATATTTGTTGCGACCGTTTTTTCTGGACTCGTTACCGCCCTTGCTCCCCCGTCCCGGCTATCAACCAGCTTTCCTGACGCCCACTTCCATCCTTGCTCGACACGGAAGTGCCACTTCCGTGTTCCTGCCATCAGCTACCCGTGTGCGACGATCATCGGATCGTGGAAGCAAGCACTGCTCTCTTTCTCAATAAAACTGAGTAAAACGAACTCTATTGGGTCTTTTCTCCGTTCCTGGCTTGTGACAAAAATGTATATAAGTCAAACTTTGTAAGTTTGTGAATATGACTAGTTATGTCTTTAGGATGTCTGTTTGCTATTGGTCAATGTCATATGACATAGTGATATGCTATTAATTTGTGTCACAGCATCATGAAAATATAGGTATGCCATTCGCTGACCTCCCTCCCAAATTGCCTTTTTCTTTCTTCATTCAGGTTAAAGTCTTGTTCGCTTTGCATAAAGACTTAGCGAGTCAGTGATATAATACTTTTTATACCGATTTATTCGCTACGGGTCCAAGGACTTGCCCTGATGCTACAAGGAGAAACATAAAACAAAACTACTAATGTTATTTTTAGCATTTGGCGACAGCAGAGGTGCCCACAGACCTGTACTGAAAATTGCACACTAGTGCTGGTACATTGATTTTCTAATGTTTTTGTAGTGGTTGACTAAGTATGTTCGACCCTACTACCAGTAATTAACCTGGTTATAACAAAGAAACAATATAGTAATAACATGATAATTTGTTATTTTAGAAATGCTCACCGTTTAAAAAAGGTTGGGAACCCCTGAGCTAAAGGATTTTCAAACATTATAATGTACTTATAGTCTAAACACTATATTTTGTGTTTGTAGAACTGTTTTTATCTATCTCGGGTGGCGGCTAGGTTGAAGATTGATGTCGATGGCCGATGAGATTTGTGTCGCTCAGTTTTCAGCTAACAACCAAGCACGGTTAGTCCTCAGAAAGCAGGCTAACCGTGATTGGTTAAAAGCTGAGCACTGGACAAGTTTGATGTCATCATTACTTGAAACTAGAGGTAGGATTTTGGGCCCTGGCCTGAACTAGACCTGAACCCAGCCCGAAATTCGTGGAGGATCTAAATGGCATACACTTACTTTTACTCAAGTAATTCTTTAGATAAAGAAAATAGTTACCAAACTGTCAGTTTAACTCAAAATCACTAAATCCAAATAAATGTTCCTCCTCCATGTTGGGGTTAAAGACGCGCGGATTCCTCCTTCCACCTCCCTCACGTCAGATGTCATATCTTGCTTCTTGCCAATAGCTTACAAGCTTTACAATTTTTTCTCTCTGCTTTTTTTCACTATTTGCAGCCTGTAATCTTCAGAATTTGTTTTTCTTTTGGGTACCATTTCGTTCGCTCTTTCGCTGCACATCGCCAAAATGCGTTGAACTATTCATTGAGGCGCTGCACTTGTAAACCCCAATATGCGTAGTTCAGCCGGTACACACAGTTCGGTGCGAATTACGCACGGTCAAAGTAAAGATTTGCGTTTACTTTAGGGTTTATTTTGGGCTCGTTTATCAAATCAAGTTAATCCGTCGGGTTTGGACGGGTTTATATACCCGCAACTCGGGTCAGGTCGGGATTCATTTTTTTCGGCCGGATCTTACCTCCACTTGTAACCAACTCTCAAAAAGGATACCCCCATAACAAAATAGATTTTGCTTCTTATTTCATATTCTATAAACAAATTAATACGAATTTTATGTTTTAATTGTTTGTCTTTAATGCTTTAATTACGTTTGAAAGCAGCATTAACATGTTAACACGAGATTTAAAGCAGCCATGTTTAAGTCAAAACATTAAACAGGTCGAAATGACCGTTTAAAAAAAGAAAGATATCATATTAATAATAGGTACCAGGCATTCGCTATAATGATGCAAAATTCTGAAGGCCCGCATGAGTCAACAAGTGTCTAAAAATAGTCACAGTAAAAGCTGAAATTATAGCATGAAAAGCTCAGGACTGAAGCTCACTCGCAGACCTTAACGGGATAAGCAGAAGGGGATGAATGATTCAAAATGTTAGGAAGGGCTGCATGTGGGGAAAGCAGAGGAGCACATCTGACTACTTGGAGATGAATCAGAGAATTTTGATGGAATACTACCTAAAAGCTCAGTTATCTAGCAAATAATCTCTAGATTATTGTAGGATTGGGATCGAAACTGCTTAGACAGCAATTTTCAGGTGATGTAATACAGTAGACCCCCAGGATACAGTGACCCCGCCTTATGCATTTTCACTTTACAATGTGGAATAAGAGGGGTTTTGTTTGGTCCCTCATTATGACATTTTTTCACACTATAAAACAATCGAAAACTAAATGATTTGTGTGCCTAAAAATTTAAAGATTAATTAATGTGCGGGTTACGTGCCTACAAGTTGCTGGTCTGCTATTGGTCGACATCATACATGTTGCTGGTCTACTATTGGTCGACATCATACATGTTGCTGGTCTACTATTGGTCGACATCATACATGTTGCTGGTCTGCTACTGGTTTGTGTCACAGCTTAGTGAAAATGCCGATATGCTATTGGCTGAACTCCCGACCACAATTTTTATTCTCTTTTTGTTCGGATCAGAACCCTGTGTAACAAACTTGAATTTGTTGAGCTAACGGTCCTAAGACTTGCAGTGATGCTAAAGGTAGAAGTAAAAAGGCTGAAGACAATATAGTTGTCATGTCCAGCATGGTCGCCGAGGCGACCGGCTGGCCCCGCCCCCTGGGCACCGGCTGTAGCAAATCGTCTCATTTGCGTGTGTGCTTCTTAAAGGCGAGTTTTGGGGATAGCCGGTGGCTGGTTCATTGCATTTTCTGTTCTGCATTAATCTGTTCTGTTTGACGTGAGGAAACCTGTGTTTGCCCGTTCTGAGTAAAAGCCTGTTTTGGGAGTATTCCTAGTCTGAGTTCCTGTTTGCCTGTAAGCCTGTTTTTGTTTTGTTTTGTCCTTGAGTGTTGGACAACTTTTATTTTGCTAAATAAAAGTAACTGGTCGTTACGCGATTGAGGTCATCCTTCCTGCCTCCTGCCTCCGATCTGGTCCGATCCCGTGACAATAGTTGAGAAAATAAAGAGATGCGAAAAATGCACATTGTCAGACTTGCTAAGAAATTAAAAAATTGGAAAATAATTACGAATGAGGAGACTAAGTTAAGTCTTTCTAAGGGCATAGCCATCCTCACAAGTTGAAGCTTAAAATCAGTTGTAATTTTTCACTTGTCTCCTCGTGCCGGTGCATTCACCCGTTAACTGCACCATACCAGCTTAAGTCACATCACAACAATAATAATTTAGTTTTACTCATTCATCCATTATCTGCACCGCTTATCCTCAGCAGGGTCACGGGGGTGCTGGAGCCTATCCCAGCTATCTTCAGACAATGGGCAGGGGACACCCTGAACTGGTTGCCAGACCGTCGCAGGGCACACTGGGACAGACAACTCACTTGCTCATTCACACCTAGGGACAATTTTACACCGGCCAATTAACCTTAAATGTAAGTTTGTAGGAATGTGGGAGGAATGGGAGGAAACCCACGCACGGGGAGAATATTTCAAACTCCAAACAGGAAGGCTGGTAGCTAGATTTAATCACATGACCTCAGAACTGTGTCACGGACGCGATAACCACTCATCCACCGTGCTGCCAGTTTTACTCATTTATAATGTTATCAACTCATCTACACATATATTTTATAAAAGTACTTACTATATCATTTTTTTCTGGAGTACCAGGGGTTTTGAACGAGTTAGCTAATTAGCATAGATTTATACCCCCCCTAGGAACCGATTTATATTGTATCCCAGGGGTCTTTTGTAACTATAATTGAGTGAAATGTATTCAAAAGCGGCATTACATGCTTTCGCAGAATCGGGCCAGAGTGCTTGGTTTCTCTTGGTTGCGTCTTTGTCGGAACCAGCGCTGAATCGTTCGGATGTCCCAGTCAAGCTGCTTGGACAGACCTTCCAGCCTTTTTTCATCTGGATGCTGGTTTGAAAGGAGATGTTTGGCACGTTAGTCGAAATGCATATTGTTCTTGTCTTTTTCTCAATAGAGTGACGTTCCGCAAGCAGCACCTTGGTGATGGCAGTGAAAACCTTCTCCAAGATGGCGTTGGGTTGGGCTTTTTGTGGCCCGTTGGCTTGAATCTTTAGGCCTACAGCGCAAGGCCTGGCAATAAACCTGAAATAGAAATTGGCTTGATTACAGATGGCACAGTGCTCCTTGAGATGTTTAAAGCTTGTGAAATCTTTTTTGTATCCAAATCCAGATTTAAACTTCTCCACAACAGTATCTCAGACCTGCCTGGTGTGTTCCTCGTTCTTCATGATGCTCTCTGCGCTTTAAACAGACCTCTGAGACTATCACAGTGCAGGTGCATTTATACAAAGACTTGATTACACACAGGTGGATTTCATTCATCATTGTTAGTCATTTAGATCAACATTGAATCATTCAGAGATCCTCACTGAACTTCTGGACAGAGTTTGCTGCACTGAAAGTAAAGGGGCTGAATAATTTGGCACACCCACTTTTTCGTTTTTTTTTGTTTTTTTTTAAGTTTAAAATATCCAATTAAGTGTGTTTCACTTCATGATTGTGTCCAACTTTTTGTTGATTCTTCACAAGAAATTTCAGTTTTGTATCTTCATGTTTGAAGTCTGAAATGTGGCAAAAAGTTACAAAGTTCAAGGGTGCCAAATAGTTTCGCAAGGCATTGTAAATGGGTAAAGATAGGAGCGCTGAAAAAAAAGGAAATTATAAAGGAGGATTACATTATACTGTTATGGCATTGCTTGGTCGATGGTTGGCTCCCTTAAGCAATTCCGGTTTTAGGGGCACAATTTCCTGTGGTGTGTCTTGGGCAAGTACAGCCTGGTGATGCCCAGCCCTCTCTAGGTCAACATATGTTTGCACCCGGTCTTTAATCGGGGACCTTTCGTGTTACGGGCGAATGTGCTAACCACTACACCTATCATTCATTTAAACTTTTGTGATGATGTAATTTCAGCCTTCCGTTTTCTGCACTGCTTATCCTCATTAGGGTCACGGGGGTGCTGGAGCCCATCCCAGCCATTTGCAGGCAGTGGGCAGGGGACAGTGTGTATTAGTTACCATTAGATGTAGCTCTATTGAAAACGAGTTCTACAAAACAGAAGGAAGAATGCAAACTACATAGACCCGAAGTGACCAAACTGCAAGATGTTCCTTTGCATTTTTTGCCCAGCCTTTCACGAGGTTTTGGGGGTACCCTTAGCAGCAAGATGGCTGACAAATATGCAAGCTCCCTCTAATTGGGGCTCATGTTATGTCAAATAAATTCCAATTTCTCAACCTACAAGTACTTCAAAAAATGCATGTTTATATTATGGGTCGTTTATTTTTGCCTGTTATTTAAAAATGAAGATTTTTGTTACCATGAGGATGTGCTAAATAATTCACTGTCCCTTTAACTGGCACTGTATCATTATAGCACACTATCGCAGTGTAAATCAAAGCACTAAATTGTGGATGTTATGATACTGTTTATAATCATTATTTATTAACACTACTCAGATATATAGAAATATGTTTGATATTAGAATATATTTTTAACGACCATAGGAAATCAATACCATGATAAAATGTATTTACACATGTGATCCATTATTTAAAGCCACTCTGAACATATACTTTAAGAATTAGACAAAACACCTTAGAAAGGTTATTTTTAATTGGAATACATTACCGTATGTGTAAACACCCAGTACCTTTTTAAGATATTTGAGGTTTGAGTGAGAAAAATTTAGCCCCACACCTACTAACTTAGTAATAACACAGTTACAACATTGTAATGACACACTAACAGTTATTTTAGAAATACATATCAGTATTGAGTAAAACTGCCGCATGTCATCTGTAAAGAGCGGGATGACGCTTTACCCTGAAAAACAACAGCAACCAAATGATGAAGGTGCTGCAACTGAATAAAACCAGGAAGCTTCTCCTGCTGCTGGTGTCCATGGAAACCAGTACTCTGTGTTCCATGTGGGGAGCACACCCCTACCCACAGAAAAAAAAATGCCTGGGTAGGAATGGGCAACGCCATGCTGTACTTGCCCAAGACACACTGCAGGAAGTGATGGCCCTAGGAACCTAGCGGTCGAGGGTTCCGAGAACCATGATCTCAAACTGGAAACCATTCGCACTTAATCTAAGTAGTTCTCAGCTTCAAAAATTTGTGTGACCCCTATTTTAATTTTTTTTTTTTAAATGCTAACACAAAACATTAGCAGTTTTTATTCCTTTCCTAAAGGGGGCACTGTGTAGTATTTGACCACTAGATGTTGCTAGTCAAATAATACAAACTGTTCCTTTATATCTTAATTACTAATTTGTCCTGGAGTGTCACAATTAACCTTGTTGTTAACAATGTACACTACATTTGTCATGATTACTGATGTGACTCAGCTGTGCCCGCTCCTTTGGCGCCAACTGCCTGGGACTGTCCCTATTTGAACCCACTCCTATCTGTCCCCATTTGTCAGTCCGTCTGCAAACCTCAGTTAACACTAGGCAAGCCTTTTCGACCCTGGCTCCCACCTGTCCTGTTTTTTGCTCCCGTCTGTCCCCCGGCTTTACCCCGTTTTTGATCCTGACCACGTCTACTCTCCTTTCCTGGCTTACAACTCGATTCCGACCCCGACCACGTTTTTGCTCTCCTGTCCTGGCTTCTGACCCGTTTTCTGTTCCTGACCTCACCATTGCTCGCCACAGAAGTCCAACTTCCGCGTTCAGAGCGACTTGCTTCCCGTGCCTAGCGAACGCCGGATGGTGGGTACAGCCCTTCCTCTTTCCTTTAATAAAACTTGTGAGAAACGTAACGCAATTGGGTCCTGTTTCCGTTCTGGTCCTGACAACATTATTATAAAAACATATTAATATCATGATGAAATGCTATTTTAGAAATGCATAACCAACTGTTAGCCTTTCACACTAGTCAAGTTTATTTGTATAGCCTTCAATCACAAGGAGTCTCAAAGGGCTGCACAGACTATTATGACACCATCCCCTGATCTAAAACCTACATGAGGACAAGGAAAAACTCAATTAGCAACAAAAACAAGTACCTAAAAAGGATTGGTGAACCCTGGACAAAATCTGCACTTACTAGGAGTAAAACCAACGTTATAGATGAAATGTGTGGTTAGAAATAACTATGACTAGCTTTTAACAACCGGACTGTGACTTGTATCTTGAAGGATTTTATACATTTGACTATAAAGGATTTTATACGATTGAATACAAGTTACATTTATTGAGTGCAATGAAGATTTTCACCGAGTAGGCTATAGTTCAATGACAGGTCGCGCTTTTCCGAATGCAGAATATCTTGTCTAGTTCTGTTGATAACAGGACTCTGACGGAGGACGGCAGGCGATGTTTTGAGAACAAGGCCCTGATGACGTAGAAACGCTCGGTGTTGTTTTGGTTAATTCCAGACATCGCAGCGCTTTTCTCCGAGGTGGTGGAGCCCGGGGGGCTTCATTGGCATGCCCGTGGGAAGAGTTGGCACACCAGCTTGCGGAAAGACGTGGGCCGAGAGAAGAAAGGCTGAGAACTTCAGAGAAGGCTTGCCAGAGATGCCAACGACACTAATTCGGCCATTTTTGATGGAGTACACTAAGTTAAATTGTTAAAGAACTTAAATCTGCCCTGTGTGAAAATGTCGGCTTTTCTTGTTCATCGTTTCCATCAAGAAAAGAGCGCGCATTGTTGGGTGAATGTAGGTTGTTTTTGCTTAATGGAGTCAGATAACTAATTCGAACAATTTGGTAAACGATACATTTTAATATTAATTCCCAACACCTTCCATCACAAGAAGTCTCAAATGGCTGCACAGACTATTATGACACCATCCCCTGATCTAAAACCTACATGAGGACAAGGAAAAACAAATACCTCAAAAGAATTGGTGAACCCTGGACAAAATCTACAGTTACTAAGAGTAAAACCAACGTTGTAGATAAAATGTGTGGTTGGAAATAACTACGATTCGCTTTTAACAACCAGACTGTGACTTGTATCTGTAAATTCATATTATTCAAAAGACAAAATGGCCGGCTCACTTTGCACAATGTTGCCTATTTCTACACTACCGCATATTGCATTAATACGATCCCAAAACTGTACGTAACATCCTACATGCCCACACTTCTTGTGTAAATATTGTGTCAATTATCACCTTTATTTTCTTTGTTTTCTTTTATCCTCACTGTTAAATGTGAAACTGGAGTGCCACGTCCAATTTCGTTGTCACAATATGTTCAACCCATTTTGTATCAATGACAATAAAGGTGTATTCTATTCTATTCTATTTATTGCTTTCCTCAAATCCGAATTAGAATATTTTTGCGTGTCATAATAACAACAAAGCTTCGGAGTCGGTTTCCTTTGCATGGCCCCTCGTTGCTTTGTGCTGCACCGTCTGCAAACGAGCTAGAATAACACGGGACGTTGCAACACGCACGCATTCAAACTGGGATTATGCGTAAATTTTACTCAAGGGGGGCATTTAAACAGGAATGCACAGCGAGTTGATGATGGGGCAACTACTTGGAGCTCCAATGCGGCGGCGAGGGCCTGCAGGAGGGATATAGCACGCCGGTGCGAGGGGGGTGGGGGCGGCCGAAAGCACTCCTCGGTGCTATTGTTCCGAGGGAGAGGAACCAGCACCGTCAGCTGCAGAAGAAGAAATATTTGAGGTGCAACTCACCTTTCGAAAAGCAACCGGACCATGAAGATGCAGAAGGCCAAAGGGCACGCCAGATAGAGGTCCTCGGCTTGCGGGAACGTCGCCTCGTCCGTGTTCTTCAAGTCAGCCCACGTTACATTGTGGGGGAGCCAGAAGCGCTCGTTCCAGAACCAAGCCAAGATTCCGGACATTTCTCCGCACTGGATCTGGACGATGAGATGGAGCCCTCTTTGAGTGGCCGCCGAAGCTAACGATGAGGATGACGGGATGACTGCTTGCCGACTACTCGCTGACTGGCTGGTCCCGAATCGCCGGTGTAGACTGAGCTCCTTCAGTGAGGGTAGTGAGGTGTCGTTCGCGAACGTAGCGGCTCGATAAACAGACTCCCCACTATTCGAAAGCCGGTTCCTTTCGAAACACTTCTTTTTCATTTGTGATTGGTCAATAGGCATTTTTTCCATGGATTCAGTTTTATTGACTTTCATTTTGTTGAGTATATAAAAGGTGAAAAAAAGTTTTTTTAAACACGTCACTTTTTTTTGGTATTACTTTTTTACTTTATTAACATTTTTTGTTGTTTCTTCTGTTATTTCCAAAAATGTCAATTGTATATATTTTTTGTTGGAGGAATCAAACCTCTGTACAAATGTGTGTGAGAAATAAAAAGTTATAAAAAAAGAGGATTTTATCCCTTTTTGTAGATACAGTACTTGTTTAATGAAAATAAAGTATTTTAATTATTTTATTCATTCATTTATTCAAATATTTTAGTTTGTGCAGTTAACATTTTTTGGTGCCAACTTTGTCGCTTCGTGTGTCCACAACAAAAATACTTCTACGGAAATACCACCCCAGAAATACCACAAAAATACTACCATGGATTACTACAAAAATACCACTTAACTATTGCTTTGGAAACGCATGAAAAAATACTTCTACAAAAATACTACACAAAAACTACAAAACTAAATATCAAAGTTAGTATTTAAAAACATATTGTGTGGATTCCATTCTGTTTTTTTTATAGAAATACAACTATACTATGATACAAAATACTTCTACAGAAATACTATCCCAGAAATACAACTCCAGCAATATTACAAAAATAGTTAAGAAATATCTAAAAAAAAATACGACTATGGAATACTACAAAAATACCACTAAAATATTGCTTTGGAAACGCATGAAAAAATACTTCTACAAAAACTACAAAACTAAATATCAAAGTTAGTACTTAAAAAAATATTGTTTGGATTTCATTCTGATTGTTTTTTTATAGAAATACAACTATACTATAATACAAAATACTTCTACAGAAATACTATCCCAGAAATACAACTCCAGCAATATTACAAAAATAGTAAAGAAATATCTACAAAAAATACGACTATGGAATACTACAAAAATACCACTAAAATATTGCTTTGGAAACGCATGAAAAAATACTACAGAAATACTACACAAAAACTACAAAACTAAATATTAAAGATTGTGCTTGAAAACGGAGACCTCATATTATTTGGCTTTCATTCTAAAAAGAATAAAAAAAATATAGAAATACTAAAAAATAGTACGACAGAAATACTACCCTAGAAATACTTAAATACAACTACAGCAATATTACAATAATACTAAAGAAATATTAAGAAAATACTATGGAATACTACAAAAATGCTGCTTTGGAAACACATGAAAAAATACTTCTACAGAAATACTACAAAAATACCAATACATAATACTATAATACAACACTATTAGAAAAATATTACAACATAAATACTACTACAGAAGTATCACAACAGAAATGCAAAAATACAATTACAGCAACACTATAAAGTTCTACTACGCACATACAACAGAAATACCACAAATATGAAACTACAGTAATACTGTACAATAAGAATACTACAGATACACAAAGATTCTACTATGGAAATACTACAAAATACAACATAAATGGTACAAAAATACTAAAAAAATAATACTGCAGTGATATTGCAAAATTACAGAAATCCTATAAAACTACAGTCATACTACAAAAATACCTTAGATATGCGACAAAAAATCTTCAATCAAAACACTACAGAAATACTATGGAAACACTACAAAAGACTACTGCAGAACTACTACAAAAATAGTGCAAAATAAAACTACAGTAATATCACAAAAAACTACAGAACATCAACAAAAATCTGACTCAAGAAATACAACAAAAATACCACTGACTTAATAGTATAATACAACACTACTAAAAAAAACATTACTACATAAATACTACTACAGAAGTATCACAACAGAAATACTGCAAAAATACAATTAGAGCAACACTACAAGAATTCTACTACGGAAATACAACAAAAATATCACAAAAATGAAACTACAGTAATATTGTACTAAATAAATACTACAGATACACAACAAAAAATCTACTATGTAAATACTACAAAATACAACATAAATAGTACAAAAATACTAAAAAAATAATACTTCAGTGATATTGCAAAATCACTAAAATATATAAAAACTAGTGTAATACTACAAAAATACCTCAGATATACGACAAAACATCTTCAATCAAAACACAACAAAAATACTACAGAAATACTAAGAAAATACTATTGTAGAACTACTACAAAAATACTACAAAATAAAACTACATTAATACACAAAAAAATACTGCACTTTGACAAAAATCTAACTCAAGAAATACTACAAAAGTACCACTACATGATACTATAATACAACACTACTAGAAAAATATTACTACATAAATACTACTGCAGAAGTATCGTAACAGAAATACTGCAAAAATATAATTACAGCAACACTTCAAAAATGCTCTCTTATGATTTTTTAAAAAAAATTCACACTTGAAAGTGTCTCTACTTACAAATGTTTCAGGTTACAAAGCTACTCCCAAAACGAATTACATTTGTAAGTGGAGGTAACCCTGTAGTATTTTTGTAATATTTCTGTAGGTGTTTTTTTCTCCGTATATCTGTAGTATTTTGTACTATTACTGTAGTTACTTGTTACTTGCAGTTACTTGTACTGTGGTTGCACGGCTGACACCGCCATCAGTGTGGGAGTCTGTGTGTGAGAATGGGTAGGTGTGAAGTACATTGTAGAGTGCTCTGGGATTTATTTTATAATGATTTGTCGTTGAACTGAGAAGTCAACATTTTTAATGGACATTTTTTGGTTTTATGGAGATTCTGAGTTGCTTGATTTTAAAGATGTTTAGTATAAAGAGAGCTTAAATAAGTTAAAATCTCCTTATCCTTATTTTCTTTCATTTTTTTCTTTCATTTTTTCTTCTTTTTACATTAGCTGCTTCTTCCCTTTATTTTTTATGTCTTTTGTTACTCTTCTCTTTTTTCTTCTTATGTTTCTTTTCTATTTTTTAACTTTTCTTTTCAATTGTCTTTTTCCCTTTTTTTCTTCTTTTGATTATCTTTCACTAGCTTTTGACTTCTTTTGATTTTTTTACATGCTTTATTCTATTTTCTTTGGTTTTTCCTTTCCTTTATACTTTTTTTTGTTGCTTTTTTTCTTCATTTCTCTCTTTTTACCCTTTTTGCTTTTATTTTTTTCCTTTTTTGTTTCCTTTTTTCTTGCCTTTTACTGTGTTTTCCTGCTATTTCTTCATTTTTTTCTTTACATTTTTTCTTTTATTTATTCTTTTTTCTTGCGTTTTCTTGCATTTTTTCCGTTTTTTTCTCTTTTTACTTAATTTGTTTCTTTTGACCCATAGTTTTTTTTACTACTTTTTAATTTTTATATACTTTCTTTTTTTCTTATGTTTTTCATGACCTTTCACTTCTTTTTTCCTGCTTTTTCATTTTCTTTCTCTTTTCCTTTTTGCTTTTATTTTTTTCTACTTTTCTTTCTTTTTAGTCTTTTTATGATTTCCTGCTTTTTCTTTGTTTTTCACTTTACCTTTTTTATTTTCTTTCTTTTTTCTTTCTTTTTCTTTTTTTCTTTTTTTCTTCTCTACTTTATTTTCTATTTTAAGTTTTCCCCCCTAGTTTTTTTTACTTCTTTTTAATTTGTACATGCTTTTCTCTTTTATTTTCTTATTTCTCTTATTTTGCTTTTCCTTACCTTTCTAATACTTATATTTCTTGTTTTTTCTTTGTTTTCTCTCTCCTTTCATTTTTTTGCTTTTATGTTCTTCCTTTCCTTCTTTAGTCTTTTTACAACCTTTTTCTGCTTTTTTTTAACCTTTTTTTGCTTATTTTTTTCAAGCTCTTTCTGTTTTTCTTGCTTTTTAAAATATTTTCTTCCTATCTTTTTTTCCTTTTATTTTTTTTTACTTTTTTGTTTCATTTTTCTCTCTTGTCTCTTTCAAATTATCTTTCAACCTTTTTCCCTTATTCTCTCTTTCTTTCTCCTGATCTCTCTTTCGATCTCTCTTTCTCTCAAACTCTTTTTCGATCTCTTTCTCTCTTTCTTTTGAACTTTCTTCTTCCGATCTTTCTTTCGAGCTCTCTTTAATTTTGTTATCTGATTTTTTTTTCATGTTTCTTTTTTTGCACTTTGTATTTTCTTAATTTTTTTTTAGAAAAAAATGAATCCCCCAACTACTTTTTTATAGTCCTTTTGTGCCTAACGTTGCATAATAATCCATTATTCACGAACACAAACCCAGAAGTGCCGTTTGGGACCCGAAAGAGTCGGCTCTTTTTAGTGAGCCGAGCTGGAAGAGACGCTTCTCTAAAATGTACTGCAATTCCTATCACTAGTGTAGGGAAGTAGACCCAGTCTGGTACTCGCACGTGATTGGTCCGTTTTGACGTCAAGAAACGAACCAGGACATGGTGGTTTGTTTTTGTCCCTAAATAAATAAGACATATTTTCACTGCACAGCACAAATTCTATTACTTCCACACAAAGTGACAAACTAAAGTGTGGTTTTACATTTAATACTCCCCACCGCCCAAAATGTACATACACTCTTAACAAGAGCGGAAAATGTTGCCACCATTTTAAACGCATAATAATGCTTGATAACAGTGACCTCTGTTGATTAAATTTAGCATTACAGCTCAAGGCTGTGAGCTACAATTTTTAAAAATTACATATATATTTTATGAAAATAGCAATGCACAAGCAATAATACAACGATAAATACTAATACATAATTATATGGCTAATGTGTGGTGAAGTGATGGTTACGTAAGTCATGATATGTTATTTTAACTATGTAATAAAATTGTAGGCTTTATGAGGTACTTAACAAAAAACAGCACCCAAACCTGAAACGAGTATTACAGAGAAAATTCTTAAACTGTTTAACTATTTATTTGGCTTTTTTTGTTGCCGCTAAAATGTATTGCACTATATTATTGCACTACTGTTACGATGGACTTACAATTTAGACTAGTTTCCAAGCACTACTTTGTATCTTTGCATTCTTTATCTTTTTTACGTGTTTATCCTGCAGTACAATTTCTAATCTGGTAAACAATGTTCACTACGTTGTTGTCAATCACAATAAAGACAATTCTAAAATCCCATTTCACAAAACTACGTGTTAAATTTCTGAACTGGAGGTGGCGCTAATGCATAAAAATGTTAATTTCTTTCGATCAATGAACGTTAGGCTATAATCATGTCAAATAAAAAGCGCAGGGAAAGCAACATAGACTTTTAAACAAACAGAAACATTAAAAAGATAGAAGATGTTAGATATTTTTAGCGGTAAAAGTGTTTTTGAAAAAAATATTGCTTAACATATAAATATTTCCAAACATTAAAACACAAACAACGTATTCAATTATATGAGTATGATCGTGGTCTGGAAGTACGTCAATTCTTCGTCACAGACAATTAAAAACACATTTAACTTAGTCATGGTTTGAACACAATTTGCACTAGTCAAGTCAAGTCACGTTTATTTGTATTGCCCTTTAGCACAATGAGTCTCAAAGGGCTACACAGACCACAGATTATAGCAAACTACAAACTATTATTACCCCTGATCTAAAACCTACACAAGAGCAAGGAAAAACTCAAAAACCTCAGTGTGAGGAGAATGAAGAAACCTTAAGAAGGGACAGCACGAGGTAATCCCCCTTCCAGGACGACCAGGCTGCAATAGATGTTGCATCAACAAACAATAATAAACAAAAGTATAAAATAATCAAATAAATAAAAAATAAAAATAAAATAAAAAGGATGACCAATAACCAAACTCCCAGTTGGGGACCTGGAAGGCATCTATTCCTCAAACTAGAGACTCTAATGTACTTGCCCTCTTGCTTGGTTGTCCCTTCCACTTCTCTTTCTACTCTGGATAGAGCTTGTTTGTGTGGTTTGTCTGTAAGGAGAGTAGTACCCACCATTGTGGGAGATCTTCAGAAGACTGTCCTTCAGGTTGAAGGCAATGCTTTGGGCAGAGAGTTTTTGTTTCGTGTGGTCCGTGGTCTGGAAAACCTAGCATAATGACTGTCATGTGATTTTCAGCATGCTACCATGCGTTTGCTGCACAACCACTAGCACATTGTCCACAATGAAGTCAAAGGCCATGCTCTACACAGACTCCAGCGACTGCCGCATGATCCTCTTCATGTATTTTATGATCAGATCAAGCTTCTCTGGGTCCTTGTCCTTCCTCTTGCTTGGTTGTGCCTTCCACTTCTCTTTCTACTCTGGATAGAGCTTGTTTGTGTTGTTCTCTGAAAGGAGAGTAGTACACACCGTCGTGGGAGATCTTTAGTTTCTTGACAATTTCTCGCATGGAAAAGCCTTCATTTCTTGGAACAAGAATAGACTGTCTGGTTTTACACTCAAGTTCTCTTTTTCTGTCTAATCTGGTAGTCTTTAAATATTATGCCTTGGAACCTTTTTGACACAAATGTCACAGTTGCCCATGGCGCCCAATTGGCCCCGCCCGTTTGGCGGCAGCTGCGACTCGTTGACTGATTATCTTCCCTCCTATTTAAGCTCAGTGCTCTCACTCACCCTTTGTCAGTCTGTCAACGAACCTCTGCACTCGCAGGACGTGTGTTTTGACTCTATCCGGTATCCTGCTTGTGTATCCTGTCCGGTATCGCTCGCGTCTGTCTCGCCCTGTTTGATATCTAACTCCTATCTCTAGAATTGGGTATCGTTCCCTTCTTTCTCGTCCTGTTTGATATCGGTCTCCAGTGTCTGGTATTGTTCCCGTCTATCTCGCCCTGTTTGATATCGGATTCCAGTCTCCAGTGCCTGTTATCGATCCCGTCTGTCTTGCCGTGTCGGATACCTTGCTACAATCTCCAGTATCGGGTATCGTCCCCGTCTATCTCGTCCTGTTTGATCTTGAACTCCAGTCTCCAGTGTCTGGTATCGATCCCGTCCGTCTCGTCCTGTCTGATGTCTGTCTCCAGTCTTCTGTATCTGATATCAATCCTGTCTGTCCCTTCCTGTCCGGTATCAACCCCATCCGTCCGGTATCTGCTCGTGCAACTGGTAACGATCTCGTCAGCCTCTGGCTTCCTGTTGTTCCACGCCGGACTTCTGCCTAACTTCTTCCGCCCAGAGATCGACGAATCACTGGCGTTTGTGTTAACGTGCATGACTGCCCCGTTCCCGTAAAATAAAGCTTGTGTGAGAAACGTTACGCATCTGGGTCCTCCTCCTGTTCTGGTTCTGACAACAAAGAGCCATAAAAGCAAAATATTATTTAGTTTTTTTTGAGCCACACACCATATATTTTAAGTAAAAATTTTCAAAAATTCACCATACCCGCTCTCCATACATACATACAAGAAAATGTCCAGTGACTTGAATATTTGTATTTCGATTCAGTAGCTCATGACTTCACATAACTTCATAGGCAACTGAAGAAACATTTCTACCTTAAATCTCTTTTAATACCCTTAGGTATGTCCACCTTATTACTCAAGTTACCAAAATGTCATTCATCTGAACAAGAGATGAGCGAATGCAGCGCCAGAGAATTTAGACAAAATCAAATGTTTACAGAGAACTGGTTAAATTTTTTGTACGACGCCATCTAGGATATTTTTTCATGCGTTTGCACATACTACTACAGTAATTCATTCCTAATCGTGAAATATATAATAAATTACAATTTTCAAAGAAGGATTATAGAGGGGTGGGCACAGCGGATGAGTGGTTAGCATGTCTGCGAGACAGTTCTGAGGGCATGGGATAGAATTCAGCTACCAGCCTTCCTGTGCGGAGTTTGAATGTTCTCCCCGTGTTTGCGTGGGTTCCTTCCTTGCACTCCGGTTTCCTCCCACATTCCAAAAACATGCATTTCAAGTAAACTGACCGGTCCAAATTGTCCCTTGGTGTGAATGAGCGAGTGAGTTGTCTGTCTCTGTGGGTCCCCTGCCCACTGCCCGGAGATGGCTGGGATGGGCTCTAGTACCCTCGCGACCCTACTGAGAATAATGGATGGATGGATTATAGAGGTTTCTGAGGGGGTCATGTGTTGTAAACGGCTGCAATATTGGATTACACGCAACAACAAAAGAAGATGAAAAAGGGACTTGATCCATGTCTTCTAAAGTTTAGACGGGGTTTCGAAGATAAGATACAAGATAGAGTAATTAACAACTGAAAAATGACAAGCTGTAATCTGTAATCGAGTCCACTTTCTTTTCTTATAGTTTATATCTCCGAGTACGAAATAGCAGGTAAAAGGCAGGACAAGTCAGACTATCCTGATGAAAATAGTATCGAAAGTATTGATAGGACCTCTCATGTAGTCTACATCCAGCCAACCTGAGTAAATATTAGATGGGTGTAATTTTACCTTGACATTCGGAATAGGGCGAAAAAAGCTCTAGTTTGCCTGTCGTTAAAATGTTCCGGGCTAAAATCACAGATGACCCAGCATTGGTGAGATATTTTCAGGTCAGGTCTGTGGGCATCTGATCTGTCCTTTTTTATTTTTTCCCCTTTTTTCTTGAATTTTAAATTTTGTCTCATTTCTTTTTTTTTCATCCTTCTATTGTCTTTTTGTCGTTTTTACTTTTTTATTTTTACTTTCTTACTTCTCTTCTTTTCAAAAGTAATAAAGTGCATTTTGGTCAGTCCGAGTCTCTTATTTTGTCTTCTTCTTTTGTGCTTTTAGCACTTGTTCTTGGTGGCACGACATTACACTGTGACATCTAATGGGAAAATAACACATATTGTCCCTTTAACTTTCATATTAAGGTAGGGGCCTTGGAGAGCAATGTTTACCTGCAGCACAGGGTTTAAAAATATATGTGTCACATTCAGTACAAAGGGTAGACCTAATCGCGTAACGTTTCTCACAAGTTTAATGAGATAGAGGAAGGTCAGCGCCCGCGATCCGGTGCTCGCTAGATGCGGGAAGCAAGTCGCTCTCGCAATCAGATCGTGATCCGAATACGGAAGTGGATCTTCCGTAGCGGGAGATGGCGGTGTCAGGGATGGAAAAACAGGTCGATAGCCGGGACAGGAGAGTAAATACATGGTCAGGGTCGTAAACAAGTCGTAAGAGAGAAGGGAGAGTAGACATAGTCGGGATCAAAAATGGTTCGTAAGCCGGGACAGGGAGCAGACGTGGTCGGGATCAAAACAGGTCGTAGCCGGAGACAAACGGGAGGAAAAACGGGACAGGCGGGTGTCAGGGTCAAAAAAGCTTGCCTTGTTTCAACAAAGATTTGCAGACAGACTGACAAAAGGAGAGTGACAGGACCGGGTTAAAAAAAGGACAGGGAGCTAATCAGATAGCCCGCAGCGGCTGGCGCCAAATGAGCGGGCACAGATGAAATTAATGAGTAATCATGACAATATGTTGAATTTGAAGAATCTTGATTTTAATATGATAACATATACTGTTTTTTATCTTTTAGAGGCTCCATTTTATTTTATCACCTTACAGTGTTAGCGGTAAATAGGATCATTAAAAGACCACATTTGAGTTATGTTGACATTTTAGTTTCTGACATTTTGTGGCTGTAAACCTGTTGCATGGTGTACATGTGATGTTCTCATTGAAAGGGGGATTACCACTTGTGAGGCCCCTTCTCAAGGTTTCTTATTTTCCCCGCGCTTGGTTTTGAGTTTTTCCTTGCCTGCATGTCGGTTTAAGATCATGGGATGGTGTCATTGGAACCTGTGCAGTCCTTTGATACATTTTGTGATTAAGGGCTATAAAAATATGACTTCAGAGGCATAAGCGAACTAAGGGGCTGCTTAGGGGCCCACGACCACTAGGGGGCCCCAAAGAGCGGTTGACTTTTGGGGTGCCAACTCACTTTTGTGTGTCTACAACAACAAAACTTCTGCATAAATGCTACAATACTATCTTGCTTCTATTTGGAAAAGAAAAAAATGTATAGAAATACTACAAAAATACTATGATACAAAAATTGCAGAAATATTACTCCAGAATTACGACAAAAATACAACTACAGTAATATTACAAAAATACTAAAGGAATATGACAAAAACAATACTATGTCAATACTACAAAGAATTACAAAAGCATTCCTAAAATACTGCTTTGGAATTACATCAAAAATACAGAAATACTTCAAAAATACCACTTCATAAACACTACCAGAAAAAAAATATTACATTAGAAATACTACTACAGAAGTATTAAAACAGAATTACTGCAAAAAAAAATACTATGAGAATATGACAAAAATACTCCCAGAACAATACCACAGTAATATTTTACAATAGAAATACTACAGATATACATTTTTCTACTATGGAAATACTACAAAATACAACAGAAATAGTACAAAAATATGAAAAAATAATGATAGAGTATTACTACAAAAACACCCAAATCATAAATGTACTGCAATATTACAAAAACACTAGACATACAATTGAAAATCTACTATCGAAAAACTAACACAAAACTACTGCAGAAATCGTACAAAAATAAAACTAGAGTAATACTACAAAAAATACTGAACTTCAACAAAAATCAGACTACAGAAATAATAAACTATACTTTTAAAAAAAGTACAACTACTGCAAAGCTTGAAAACTAAATATCAAATGAATTGCTTAAAACAGGCACCTGATATATTATTTTGCTCTAATTGTGATGGTTTTAAAACCAAATTGGTGAAACTAATCTAGATCAAAAGAACTCTATCATGTAAACATCTGCATGTATATTTATTCCCAAATTTAAAAATTGGATCTTTTTCCAAGATCCGCCCCTTGGCCCAAACCTTTGAACCCAATGCAACCCCTCACTCCAAATATTTTCCCATCCTTGGATAAGAACATGGAAGGATTTTGAGTTGGTATGCAAATGATCAAGTAATAAGGGGCCCACAATCAAATTTTACTTAGGGCCCCATGAAGGCTCGGGTCTCAAGTTTATGATTTAAGTTACTTGTTCTTTTTTAAGGAATGAAAAATAAATCGCGATCATCAGCTATATTGAATCGCAATTTTCGATAATCGTGATATAAATTGAATTCACACTTTAAGTATCGCGATATCATCGACCAAAGCATATCGTCCCACCCTCACACCTGTCAACATCCACGACTCCATGCCCTTACAAAATGTTGTATTTTCCCTTACAAAATACAAAATAATCTTACACCATATTTTTTCTTCAAACATGTTTATTTATGTAGTTTAACATGTTATATTATACATGTGTTTCGTCATATCATATATATTGTTGATTAACATTTTGTTGTGAGATACTGAGTTGCTCGACATGAATGAGGTTTATTATAAAAAAAATTCAAAAATTAAGTAGCTTGGACGTTCACCATAGAAGGAAAAATACATGCAAATATAATTAAGTAGAATAATACATTTTCTTATTCAAATTATGAATTCATTTTCTGCATTAAATTATTGTTGGTAATATACTGATTAAAGGGATAACCATCAACATGTCTTTTTTCATTTTCTCCCTTTATACTTCCTTTTTTTCTTAACTTTTTGATACAACATAATAATTCGTAATATAAAGCATCAAAGAAAGTGAGCTGTTTGAGAGCCTGCTCTCTTCAATGAGTTGAGCCGAAAAAGCTGGTTCTCTAAAAAGAGACGGACTTCCTTTCACTACCCAACTACCACGGAATGATGCATGATGGGAAATGCCCAGGCGGCAGACGCATGCGCACAGTAACATCAAACCGCTTGCTTCGTTTGCAACAAAAAAAAATGATACCGAGATAGGGGCTACTGCGGCGAATTCGTTTGACTTGATTGATTTGCTGTTTCGTGATAGTCGGTGTATACCGGATGGTACCCATAATTGACAACTTTGCGGTTTTCCGTACAGATTTTCTCGAACGTCGTACATGTCTTAAAATGCATAATAAACGTACTTTGTACGGCAAAAACGTACAGGTTGACAGGTATGATAGTATTATAGTATATTCGGATTATGTTAATGAGTACATTTTTCAACAAGTATTAGATTCTATTTTAAAAGTAACCTTTCCTACTCTGGTGACAATAACTATTTTTAAATGTCTTTCCAAATACTTTAGGTAGATGTAGTGTAAAAAAAAAGTGCAGAAACGTGAGTGATATAGCAACACCGCTCTCGACTCCCCGCCCGTCCCCTTTTATTTTCCGGGTTGCTCTCCTCGCAGGCGGCAGTTGCTCGGCTGCGGCTGCCAGCTGACACTCGCTGACGAGAGAGGAGGAGGAGGAGGAAGGAAAAGAAGGAGGAGGAGGAGGAGGTCAACGCTGACTCGCCGTCGCTCTCTTCGTGTCTGTCGCCCGGCTTGTGTCATCGCGAGGCGGCTAGCAGCAACAGCGGCGGCAGCATCCCCACAAGCACCATCATGGCGGACCAAGGCGAAGCTCCGGTACCCGTCCAGCCGCCGCCGACTTCGACGATAGCCGCCTGGCCAATTACCAGGGAGTCGTACCAGTTACAGGAAGTCATTGGTTAGTACACGGAGGTTTTTTTGTTGAATTATTTTTAAAATGAACCGAGTAAACGGCAACTGTGAGGCCACCGGCTTTCCCCCTCCTTTCCTTCCCTCCACGTGAATCAGTCACTGCGGATGTCAAGTCATTTACGAGTCACCGGTTTACATCGCTGATCGCACGTGTAGCCGTGAAGCGGATGCCGCTGAAAATTTGCTCCGTTGCAGAACGTGACACGTCGACTTAACCTTCTCTTTTTAATTTTTTAACATTATACCGGGGGAGCATTACGCCCACTTTGTTATATGACTCAAATATAGAATGTGAAAGATGCCATTAGTCGACTCGTGACGTCATTATCATATGTGATGGTACGGAGTGGACAATGTGCTTGCCTTATGACATGGCGGTGACGCAATCACGACGAGTTGGGGGGGAAAAAAAACCCAGACTTTTGGGTTTGTTCCATAAGTGTGACAACTAACTACAGAAGACCCCCGGGAGAATATATTAATCCGTTCTGAAGTGGGTGTCGTAAAGTGAAATTGCCGTATGACGAGGGTTAGAAACCTTATGGTAATTACCTAAAGTATTCCGAAACAACGGTAGCCTAGATAAAAAACATTACAACACGAAAGATGCGTTTACTAAGTTCTACGTAAGTGTATTATATGTGTACGTATATGATAAAGTAACATTTATTCAGGTATAACCATACCTGTCAACCTCCACGGCTCCATGCCCGTACAAACTGTCGTATTTTCCCTTACAAAATACAAACTCATTTTACACCATATTCTTTTTTTCTTCGGAATGATGCATGATGGGAAATCCCCAGGTGGCAGATGCATGCGCACAGTAGCATCAAACCGCTCGCTTCATTTGCAACGAAAAAAAAACGATACCGAGATAGAGGCTACCGCGGCGAACTCGTTAGACTTGATTGATTTGGCGTTTCGTGATAGTCGGTGTTTACCTGATGGTACCCATAATTGACAAATTTTAGTTTTTCCGTACAGATTTTCTTGTACGTCGTACGCGTCTTAAAATGCATAATAAACATACTTTGTACGGCAAAAACGAACAGGTTGACAGGTATGATAACACCCACCTCTACATTGTAATTAAAAATTAGTATGACATTTCTTTTCTACTTCTCAGCTTAAAAATATTGTAAGTGACAAATGCCGAAAACATGTGGCAATCATTTCTTAACATCATAATCTATGAACACAATACCAAAATAAAATCTACAATATTATTTGTGTAATGTCCTTCAACGTCCGATTCATCATCAATCTCCATTCTCTAACATTCGTCTCTGGTACTGTGAATAAAATTAGAGTTACAACGAGCCAAATCAAATTCATCTATATTAATTGTGGTCTCGTAGTTAGGATTCGACCCGTGTTCGATTCCAGTTGCATCACTTATTTTGCGATTGTGGTCTGAGATATTTTTTGACGAATCATTCATTGCACGGATGAAAAACCTTGTGTATAACGCTCACCGAAACTTATGAACAAAAAAATGTGCATTATACATTAATAATACAGTGGAACCTCGGTTCTCGACCATAATCCGTTCCAGAACCCTGTTTGAAAACCGATTTGTTCGATCACCGAAATCATTTTTCCCATTAAAAATAATGTAAATCGTTTTAATCCGTTCCAACACCCTGAATGTTTACCTTGAATGTTTAACGTAAACTTAAAGCTAACCCAGGCTAATCGTACGTTCGCGTTATCGTAATCTTCCGCAAGAAAGATTACGCTAACATGAACGTGTAAAAATAAAAAAAATCAGGTCGTTTGCAAGTCATTTATCACCCGGGTCTCCACAACAAGTGGTGAGCGGTTCATTGGAAAGGGGGCTCCGTTCCAACACCCTCAATGTTGGGCTCCGTTACAACACCCTGAATGTTTACTGAATGTTTAACGTAAACTTAAAGCTAACCCAGGCTAATCGTACGTTCGCGTTATCGTAATCTTCCGTACGAAAGATTATGCTAACATGAACGTGTAAAAATAAAAAAAAGGAGAAAAAAAAGAATTATGAATAGGATTTCTTACCTTTGTGGTGGTCAGCAGAAGGCGCAGGCAAGATCAGCAATAGTTGTACGCACTACTTTTCTTTTTTCACCTGTAGCAACTTTGCTGCTTGCACTGACTTTCTTCGGAGGCATAATTAGTGGCTAAAACACTTCGTACACCTATATTAAAAGCGAAAGCAAAACGAAGCACGTCCGCACGCGATAACAGTTGGTCAGGAAAAGAGCGATCTACACCCGTACGCCGCTCAGCATCGCACCCTAGCGTACGCACTCACGCATTACCGGCGTTCGAACTCCGATTTTTTGACCGAACAGCGAAGCAAGAATTTCTCGAAATTTTTGGTCTGACTCCACTGTACAGTATATATGGAAAGGAAAAATAAAATAATACTTTCAGTGTGACATCACGAGAGCTTGTACAGTGGTGTCGGTGGGTGGTTGTAAAGAGGGAAAGGGACATCACATTCAAAATAAAACTGATTAATCTTCCATTTGCGACGATTGTGATGCCCTTAGAAGTATACCCAAATGTATTCACTTCTTTATTCTTAACAATAGTCTTGGCTGTCAAATGGTTACTGCCATATTCCTTAGCGAGGGTAGCGACGTGTGTGTTTTGTATTTCATTACCTCAGGTTTGTTTCCATCGTTATCAATATCTTGCTTCTCCCTTTAGCATCAATGCAAGTGTTGGGACCCTCAGCTAAACTAATTAAAGTTTGCTACACACAATTCTGAGCTAAATTGAGCAAAAGGAAAATAGCATTGTGGGAGGAAGTTTAATCAATAGCATATCGGCATTATCGTGTAGCCGTGGTTCAAGCCAATAGCTGACCAGCATCTTGTGTAACGTTGACCATTAGCAGACAGGCATCTAGGGGATTTATAAGGCGAGTGACTCACTCAGTCACACACACTATCACTGCAAAGTTTTAATTTCTTTTCTTTTCGGGCATGCGAAATACTTTCTTGTTGATGTCGTACAGTGGGGAAAGAGCTGTAATGCAGGGCTGAATAGAAATGTCTTCACTGTCAATAATATCAACATGGTGAAACATTGTATGGAACAAGATTAGACATGGCACTTCAGGGTAAACATTTAATACAGACTTCAAAGATAAAAAATAAGATACCATCAACAATATAAAGGACCGTTCTCACTCAGGCCACCGCCCTAATATGGTCGGCGCCTTACGTCCCTCAAAAGGAGGATAAACGGGTTCGGAGAAAGTTTCTTCCCTAGGGCCATCACCACCCTAAACAAGCACGCAAAACTGTGAAAGTATATATCTTGTGACTTATTTGATGGTTATTGATGGTTTTTAAATGTCCTTGCACTACTTTTTATTGCGTAAAGTGAAGCCATCGTAAATGGGGGCAAGCCTTATTCCGTGCCACCACTGTAATCTATTAATCTACAAAGGATTTGAAATTCCACCAATTTGTATTTTCAGGAAACTTTCTAAAATTGTGTTCAATACAAATGAACATTCCGTATATCTGTCGACACTGAGTGATTAAAAATAATTATTTTCAAACTTAAAAATCCTTTCACTGAATTACATTTTGTAAAGTAATTCAGTTTCAAACTTTGCCTAAGTATGTTATCCGCTAATCCACTTATCTAAAATCCATAATTGAGAGACAACACCTCCAAATAAAAACTGAAAGCTCAAACGGAAATTGCCGTAACCTTTTTGGCAGAGGCATTCTCCCTCCAGCTGACATTTGTTATCACAATAGATAAGAAACAGCACCACAGCTGTCCGCCGTGCTTGGATGTGGTAAACGGAAGAACGCCTTGCCGGCCCACGCCCGATTGTGTGCTCACCCCACATCTCCGTTCTTACCAGTAACTAGTAACTACTCTGATCACATGTGCTCCATACGTCCCCTTATCGGTCACTGGCAGTTCACAAGCAGTACGTCACCGACAGTTTTCACTCAGCGTTTAAGACTTATAGTTCCAATAAATTTGCTAGTTGGTTTATAAGAATAAAACAATTATTTTTTAATCCAAGTTTGTGTTCAATCTTCTACATTTTCTGTTTGACTGCTGTGATTTAAGGGAGCGGGGCCACGGCAGTGGTGCAAGCAGCCTTGTGTTCTCCCAGACAGGAGCGTGTCGCCATAAAGCGCATCAACCTGGAAAAATGCCAGACCAGCATGGACGAATTACTGGTAGGTAGAATAAATAAGGGCTACTACGTCTTGCCAAGTTGTGCTGGTGCCTGTGCCTCCCTTCATTAGTTTCTGCTTGATCTTTGAAGTTTGTGCAGTCAAGGTTGTCTATTTTCTTTCTTTTCTCTGAAAAATTGCAAGTTCATCTAAAGAAAGTTTGTTAAAAGTTTTCAACCGCCAGCAAGGTTTATTAGCAAGAATGTATTAGCACCTCAAAGCAATAACTGCTAGTGTCCTCAGGACAACATCTGCCGAACATGTCTTGTTGAAATCAGACTTTCAAAGTAAAAGCAAGAAATATAAACCCGGTTCACTGCATGATAGCCAAGGGATGGGCAAAGTTTTTGGTTCGCTGGCTACATCAAGTTAAAAAAAAATTGGAAAGCGATCAGGAGGGAAAAAAAAAAGATATGATTTTTATTTATTTCTTTGCTGATACAAATCCTCTATCTGGTACCTCGGCAATATATAAGGATATTTCGTTGTCACAATATGTTAACCCATTTTGTAACAATGACAATAAAGGTATATTCTATTCTATTCTATTCTATATGTTTTTCTAATATGTCTTGATCAATAACTATACATGCAAACATTACTTATTTCCATTACATCAATTTGGGTTTAAAAACACTCAGAATTAAAGCAATGGTTATTTGATAATTATCTTGAGTAAATACATCATAATAAAGTTGAAAATACAGAAGAATTTACAATAAAATAAAATGGCGTTTACACCATTTGAATATCCACAATGTTTTGTTAAATATATATTTAATGGAGGAGGGGGCACAATAGGACACTTGAGGACAAGAGTAAGACTAAAAAAAACTCAACAATATGTTAGTTGTTGTACTTGTTTAAGAAAAATAAAAGTTCCGCTGCCCGGATTAAAAAGACTGGCATGTGGCCCGCAGGCCCAAGTTTACCCAACCCGTGGTAGCCCTTTTAACAGTTTATTTTTGCCTATCTATGTTGTCTTTTATCTCATTTTTGTCTGTTATGTTTTAATTACATATTTGGTCTGGAGTGCCATGTCTAATCTAGTTGCATACATTGTTTCATAACGTTGATATAAATGACAATAAAGACAATTCAATTCATATCACTATACAAAGTACAATGTAGTTTTGTCTGAAAAAGACTTATTAAAATGTGAAACTCTTAAAATACTTGCATGCTTTTATTTTTAGAACAATTTTGGGGGGCAGGATGTCATGATAATTGTTACTCCATCTTGTTGGACCGTTGTCAGGTGGACATTATTTCCTTGAATTGTCGTTCAATGTGGCAAATGTCCTCCCTTCTGTGAAGCCTTTTTACACAATACAAGGTTCACTTCCAAGTAACAAACAATAGAGTTAAAGACAAAGGAGGTGATAAAATAAAAAACTGCTTTGTTTCCTCGCACCACTTAATGTCCCATCCCAAGTACTCTTCAGTTGAGTTAAACATGATAGAAACCATACAATTATTTCATCAGGTATATATTTTTAAGTTAATTTTCTTTTGGCGGGGGTCTTCTTCTGTACTTTCTCAAACGGATTAAAAACAAAACCTCTTTTTCCTTGGTGTGGTTGATTTAATGCAAATGGTCCATTTGCAAAAAGATTAATGTCTTTTTTTTTCTTTTCTCCCAAACAGAAAGAAATTCAAGCAATGAGCCAATGCAGCCACCCTAATGTTGTCACCTATTATACTTCGTTTGTGGTGAAGGACGAACTGTGGTTAGTCATGAAGCTTCTTAGTGGAGGTAAGTTACACCTTAATGATCTGTTCTGCAGGCTACATGAGCAGTCTCATAAGATAACAGCTGCATTTAATGTTTCGTTTGGCTATGCGTTCATGAATTACTTCACCTTTATTTGACTTTGCATTCGTGAACTAGGTTCACCTTCAGGCACATGTATCAAGCGAGTTGACTATTTTAAAAAGCTTGATGTAATGAATTCCCTAAGCTAGAAAGAATTTTGTGAAATGTTTTTTTTGGTTTACTTGGTTAACGCGTTAACGGCTAATTATTTTAAGAAAACTTCTGCCTTTGATTATTTATTTTGATTTATTGTAGCTGCTAAGATAACGCCACTTGATAGGAACTAGTGATGGATCTTTCTTGGCCAGGTAGGGGTGGGACCAAAAAAAATGATTCATGTCAATGAGTATGGATGTGCATTGTTTGAACATCAGTCATGGTTAATTGTCGCGGAAGTGTATCATTTAAGTTGCTTGTTTTTTAAGGAAGAAAATCACAATTATCAATGATAATTGAATTATATCGAATAGCAATACTTGTAGAATCACAATTAGCGAGAATCGAATTGCCACCTTAGTATTGTCGTAATACAATGGTTTCTTGACCAAAGCATATCGTCCCACCCCTACAAGGCATGTGTACTAAAGCAATTGTTTAATGTTCAGATGTGACATATTTCCACAAAATGAACACAACGTCATCTTATGGTAATCTCTGCAACACATGCTTATTTTCCACTTGACGCTGTAGGACACATGCATTTTCCTGCAGCCATTTTAGCCGGCCTATTTTTATTTCTTTTATTTATTTGTTTTTATGCAGTCCTGTCACACATTGTTGGCTAACATATTTAGTTTTTTTATTGATCAATCCGTGTATTATTGGTTTTCTAAAGGTACTTATATATTGCATGTTTAGGTTCAATGCTGGATATAATCAAGCACACAAGCAAAGAAGAGGACCAAAATCTTGACGAGCCAATAATCGCTTCCATTCTTAAAGAAGTCCTTGAAGGATTAGACTACCTGCACAGAAATGGTCAAATCCACCGGTAACACTCCTTCTTTGCATAAATAAACTACTTTTATTCCTGTTTTTCTTTTTTTAACTATAAAGCGAACTTGACAACCAAAAGTGTGCCATAATATCCGGTGCGCTTTATAGAGTAAAAAAATATGGTAAAGAACAAATTGCATAATCACAATGAAATGCTACTTCATACTGTAATCATCTATGACTGAATTAATTCATTTTAGTTTTAAAAACGGATAATCTCAGTTTATGTACTATGAAAGGGTTTCTTTTAAACATTTCAGACTTTTTTTCAATGCAACCCTAGCTTTAAAGTTCATGTGCCATACAGCCCGATGTGCCTTTTATGATACAAACATTTTTTTCAACATAGTTTTTTTGCAGGTGAGCATTATACTCCGGAAAATACCATAATATGCATGACTACTCATGTAATATGAATTTGTGTTTCTTGGTGAGATTTAACAAGTTTAAGATACATGAACCATGCAGGTCAGTTGCAGAACTTGAAAATAATCCTCTTTCTATTGATCGGCTTTTGTGCAGCTGTGATGTAAACTTCCTGGACATCAAGGTCGGCACTAGCTAGGCTTGACCTTTTTTATCGCCCCCCTGGGCAACAATCTCGTTGACGGCAAGCTGTTTGTTGCCCTGTTTCTGCGGACGGAAGAATCAATGCTTTGCCTCATTTTCACCAGCTAACTGACTGCTTGTGTGTTTTGTTTGCTGCAGGGATGTGAAAGCCGGGAATATTCTCTTGGGAGAAGATGGATCCGTTCAGATAGCAGGTGTGGTTGTTTTAATTCTTTTACTATCCGTGCATCCATCTATCCATTTTTTGCACCGCTTATCCTCAGTAGGGTAGTGTGGAGGGCCTGAAGCCCATCCCAGCTATCTTTGGGCAGTGGGCAGGTGACACCCTGAACTATTTGCCAGCGAATCGCAAGGCACACAGAGCTGGACAACTCACTCGTTCATTCACACCTACTGACAATTTGAACCGGCCTAATTAACCTGAAATGCATGTTTATAGTATGTGGAAGGAAACTGGAGCACCCGCAAACACAGGGAGAGCATGCAAACCCCGCCCAGGAAGGCTGGTAGCTGGATTTGAACTCATGACCTCAGAACTTGCCTGCCGTGCTGCCTAATTTTGTTACCGTTGATATTCAAGCTGTCATACTGTTTCAATAGAAATGTGCCATTCATGCAGGCTATGTTTTCACCCAAATAATTTTTTGATGGTGGCTGAAATAAACATGAGGTATTTTGTATCACTTTTTTCCTTTGTTTACTTTTTTTTTTCCTCTAACAGATTTTGGCGTGAGTGCCTTCCTGGCCACTGGGGGTGATATGACGAGAAACAAAGTGCGAAAGACTTTTGTGGGCACACCGTGCTGGATGGCGCCGGAAGTGATGGAACAGGTTAATCCTCTTGTCTAATTAAGATGATTTAAGCCAATTAGGGGAAACAACAATTATGAAGATTGTTACTGTTATGATGAACGATGTTCAAGTCCCAGTGTGTATTCTATTATCAACAAAGATTGGTGTAAAATACTCAATTTAAAGAAAGACTCAGGCTTAGAAATGTGTAATTGTAAGAAACGAGATTTCAATACACAACTTGAGGCCTTAAAGAAGCTGTCACGTTTGGTGGATTCTTAGTATTACGGAAGCCCAAACGACCATTTTGCAAAATCAGTTTGTCCTTTTGGTGCATTTAGCACTAAACTGCCACTTACACTACCTTCCACAGCAGAGCCCTGGATGTGAAGGTTGCAAAGTCTCGTGATTCAGGCATTTCAATCTTTTTTCACTGATTCCTTCTTTCGCCACTCATGTAAGCCTCTTGGTTGCAAGTTATGGCTCTCTGCTAGCCTTTTTTTGTCAGCTGCTGTGTGTAATTTAGGCTTGCTTTGTCTTTACGCCCTACACAGCTGATTATGCAAGTGAGTGCCGCTGAGTTTCTTGAGTCAGGGTCCTGACATTTGACAAATTAAATTTTTATGTGAGTTGGTTCTACTATCACTAAAGTTTGCTACTTAGACTAGCTCTGACCAACTCCATTATTTGCACTTTTCAGCTGCTTGCTGATTGTGTATCCAGCTCACCCGGTCTTTAGTTGTCACTCAAGGGGATTAACACCAGAATTCATGTACGGTCGCTGACTGAATTTTATACTTGCCCACGCAGGAAAATATGGAAGGAGGTTTCCTAATTTTGCCTTGGGGTTTCTTTTGGGCCGCCAGAGTGTCTTTCAAATTCACATGCTTCAGCTCAGTTTTAAGCTAACTCACCCTCAACTGGTGAATTATTACATACCGTCACTTTAAATTTTTTATTGTAAGAGCGTTTCAGTAAATGCACGTATAATTCTTTGAACGGTTCCTCATTGTGTTTTTTAAAAAGACAGTGAAAGTAAAACCAACTTACCCACAGGTACGGGGTTACGATTTCAAAGCAGACATTTGGAGTTTCGGAATAACGGCCATAGAACTGGCAACGGGCTCCGCTCCCTATCATCGCTACCCGCCCATGAAGGTCAGTCATGCAATTCTAGATCACTCACTCTGCCATGTTGTGTATTGTGAAATTGCCTCACAAGAAACAGCCATGTGGCAAAAGTCATTCTCCTATTTTACAAATCAGGAACAAAAGTTTTGAGGAAGTAGCTCTTTGTGCTTCACATGGCAGTTCCTAGAAAAATGGTTTCCTGCTTTCTTTGGTGTCATCGTTTTACTAGATGAAAACCATGTGCGACCTTCTTCCAGGTCTTGATGTTGACGCTGCAGAACGATCCGCCCACTCTGGAGACTGGTATTGAAGATAAAGAAATGCTAAAGAAGTACGGCAAATCTTTTAGAAAGTTAATAAGTATGTGCCTTCAGAAAGATCCTGGTAAAAGGTGAGGCTCGCCTTATATTTATTAATGATTCAGTATTCTGTGAATATATTTTAACATGGTTTCTTTTCAGGCCTACAGCTGCAGAACTTTTGAAGAGTAAATTTTTTCAAAAGGCTAAGGTATTTTTTTTAACTTTCAAATGTTTTTCTCTATTTGCCTGCCTCATAGTCTGATAGTAGCTACATTCTAAGTTGTTTGTAATTATTGCTACGGGGGGGGGGCTACCTGGTGGCCCTCTGGTCTATATCCTAAAATAATTGCTGAATTATTGGCTGATCAGTAGAAAATGCACAACTTTTGGGTACTTTTAAACTTTATTAAAGTATTTTTTGCAGCCTCGCTAGTTCCTGTCTATGCAACTCTATATTTTCTTTAGTATTTGCATTTCCACTGACCTTCACCCCCCCAAAAAATCAGTTAATACTTGTCCATTTCCCAATTATTAATCTCTAGTTTTATGCATATTTATTACACAGAACAAAGAATATCTTGTGGAAAAGCTATTGTGCCGGGCTCCGAAAATATCCCAAAGAGCGAAGAAGGTATGTTAAAGTTTGCCTCTCTGTTAAATATCCATTATTGACTAAACACAACAAATTGTATGCGATCGCTGGGATTGAGCAGAGTCCATCCATCACAGTGTTACATTTACAGTCAACAGGAGTGATGCTCATGCACTTTTGTAACACCTCAAACACTTAATGCGCAAACTGTTTTGTGGATACAATGAAAATATGGGCTTGTGTCGCAAAAGAGTCAAACCGTGTCGTTGTTTTGGTTGGTATCTAGTTTTTTCATTTTACCTCTTTGTGTGTCATTCTCGAGAAAAGTTCAAATAAAACGGTCGATACCTGAAAATGTAGCTTGCTTGGTAACTTGATCTCCACTCTTTGCTGCGAGGAAGAGCAGTTTTTCAGACTCATAATATTGGCTTTATCTAAGAGTTGGCCTTGTTGGTCAGCAGAGGCTCATAATGCCGGGAGGCAGAGTGGTTAAGTGCAAGGATGGAAAAACACTGACTCGTTTCAGAGTAAATGGAGGGCATCCTGGAAAGCATTGTTGCCATCGTGGATGACATGGACAAAGACAATCCTATAAAAAGGAGGGGCTACTATTGATGGCTTTTGCTGATTTGCAAAAAAAGGAAATTTTGTTTCATGATATTTTTGTGGGATGTTTTGAATCCGTTATCAAAAGTTTATTGGGCAATTATTTTTGAACAATATACTGTGTTTAACAAGAAGGTTTTTTTACCCAGAGCATTGAAATGCTCTATTTGTAAACACATTTAGAAAAATAATATAGCCTATACATGTAAATTGTTTAATGTATTTTTATCCATAAACGCACATGAGAACAATTGGGGCCAACATTATATTTTTTTCATGCATTGCAGAGGTGTTTAATTTGAGACTTTTCTGCAGTTACAAAATATTATACATTATGTATAATAAAAAAAACCCTGCCACATTTTTTTTAATCCAATGAACCGTCCACCCTTGTTGTGACTTCCTAAATCCTAAATTTAGTCAACGTCAAGGTGCTTACCTTGACTGCCCTTAACTTTTAGAAGCGAACAATATATTTTCTGTTTTTCACCCTTGTAGTTGGTCTGCCCTCTTATGTTTTGGTTTTCTATCTTTATGGTAAAAGCACGCATAGCTTCTCACCGGGAAAACAAGTGTCATAGGGGTCTAAAAGAGGACACAGTGCTATATGTTGGGACCTAAACACACTTTATCACCTCATGCAATGAACTTTAGAATACAGTCACTTCAAAGTGTAAATAATGCATGTAAGAGAGTGGAAATCATTATTGTCATGCATGACCATGAAGCATTGATTTTCAAACAGTGGGGCAACGCGTGGGGCTCCGTCAAGCAGGGGCCTGTGTTCTCTTGGAGAACATGTTTTTTTTTTTTTTCTTTTTCTTTTTTTCCGAGCAAAGTGCAGTTATGGGGCAGGGGCGGTCTCATTAACAAAGTGTGCGCTTGGAGCATTGTTTTTCTTTGCTCTGAGCATGGACGCAAAGTGTAGCGGATTCTCAGGTGATACCATTAAAAACTAGTTAAGAGTAAAAGACGGGCTGATCGAGAAAAAGATAAAAACAGGAAGAACAAAAAGAAAAAAAACTAAAGTCTCCCTCCATTTTGGCTCTAATCCCGATAATTTTGGTCACTGGCATCAGACGACAACGTCATTGTAGATTAGTTTTTAACATAGACTGATGGAACCTGGACACATCATCAGTGATGTTACCTGGGGTCGGAGAGTGTTTCGGGTTTTTCAAACATACCCTCTCACCCAGGCGACCCAGCTGGGGTAGATCAGACCCCAACTCGTTCCCAGGTAGTGCTAACTCGCCCACTGTGTACTCAACCAGAGCCACCTTGAGGCAACTTTTGCTGCCTCTATGACCTCCTTAATGCCCCTTCGCTTGTTTCCCGCTGTAACGCCCAAGAGGTTGTAAGCCCTGCAGAGAAACTGGCTAAAGAACCTTCGGAATCCCATCTTGATAGGCTCACATCGTGCTTTTCACCCTTTGCTCCTACATTCGTCCACTAGCTCATCTTATTTTGTCCTATTTCTCTCATTGGCCTCTTCAAGACAGTCCTCCCATGGTACCGTGAGTTCCAGGAGTACAATCTTTTTGGAGGCCTGAGAGATAAGCAGCACGTCGGGCCGCAGTGTTGTGGTGGATATTGATTCTGTGAATTTCAGTTACCTCACGAGGTCAAGTTTCATCACCCAGTCTGATGGTTGCAAACCAGGCGAGGTAGCTCTGGCAGCTGATTGTGGCTTCTCCCCAGCCCCGACAAAAACGATCGAGTTCCTTATTGGGCAGAAATGCTTGTGAGGGTGTTCGCTATTACCTTCATCGGTAGCGCCCCTCGCTCAGGGCTTTTGTACAGCAGCTGAGGATATGCTCTAGGGTCTCCCTCTTTGAGCAGAGGTTGCAGGCTGGTGACTTCACAATCCCCCACCTGAACAGGTTGGATGGGCTCTGTAGTACATCGTTGATAGCCTGGATCATGAATGGTAATCGATGGAGCTCAGCTTTCCGCAACTCTGCCCAAGAGACCTTGCGGTCCACTGCACGCTCCCATCTTGACCAGGCTTCCTGCTGGCCCGTTCCTCCTTTGCTGCTGCCCACACCTTTTGCTGCACAAGTGATCCCTGAACCTGCCCCTGCGCCTTTTCGTAGCTAGGTGTTGTGCTGCTACCAAGGCCAGCTCTTATGTGAGTCTCTCACTACCAGTGCCCTGTGCTTTAGCCTCAACCCTTCCACACCCTCTGCTGCCTTTCACCTTCGCCCTGTTCTCTCCATGATCCCAGCCTGGGATACCTTTTGGATCCTCTGACTCTCTTTATTGCAGCACCACCCTTGCACGGCTCACCTTAAACTCTTCAATCAGGCTGCTGATGGGGAGCTTGAGCTTGTATTAACATTGTTGCGGTACACTAGCTGATCACGCATTTATTTCTATGTGTATAGCGGCACTGCTACGTATAATAAGGCACACTCAATTTAATGTAAGGGGGAAAAGAACTAAGAACAATGCTGAAAGAATTGTTTGTATTGATTATTTGGTAAATAAAATAAACCTGTTTACACAAATTATCTTGTTTTTAGTCTACATAGTTGGTTTTTCACTGAGTAATAGGTTGTTTGTAAGGTTTAGTATCACCTAATAAGGGGAACTGCTCGCTGTGTTTGCGGTATGTCAGTGCAAAAATAATAAAACCATGAGAGAGAAGCTGATATACTGCCTGCAGTTTTAGACATAGTCTATCTCTTGCTGGATGGAACAAGTGCTGAAAAAATAAAAACTATCCCTCAATCCAATAATGCCGTTGCTAGACGTAAATATTAAGCTTCATTTAATATTCTGCTACTGAATAAATGTTGGTGAGTTCATGGTTTGTCAAAAACAGTATAAGGATTTAATTTTATTTTGGAAATTCAGATGCACTTTGAATCTTTGCTCTTGCAGGGCTGGGTGGAGGCACAACAGAAAATACTGGAGATGCACTGTAGTAAACCAAGATCCTAAATTTTTCTTGAGGTGCTTCACAGTGCTATATACAATTGTTTGGCATGTGCGCTGAATACCCAGTAGAGGGCAGTCTTACACCAAGCCAATAATCTGCACCAGCTTGTCTAGTCACATTTATTTCTATAGCCCTTAATCACAAAACAAGTATCAAATGAGCGCACAGGCCACGATTACAACATCCCCTCATCTGAAGGCCGAATGTGTTGAAAGTAAAGATAAAAAGCCTTAGCATGAGGAAATCAGAAATCAAAAAGCCACACAAGAGGTAATCCCCATTCCAGGGTGACCAGGCCGCAATAGATGTTGCATGGGCAACAATACACACAACATAGTCAACATCAACAATACACACAAATTGTTCAAAAAGTCCAAGATAACAATGATTACGTTTTCTTGTTTTACTGTACAAAGTTGGTCTTAAACTAAGTAAATTGACACTTACAAGATGACTTGAAACCGCATACAGATAATTGCAAGTTTTTATAATCCGTCCAAACATCACATAAGAATTGATTTCATTTTTCTTGCAGCATGACATTGTTGATTTTAATTATCAGTCAGGATGGCTTCTGAGACTTTGATCTGTGTCTTGTTTTGCCCAAGGCGCCCGAGCAGAAGCGTGGGACTCTGGGTTCTATGTCAGGTTTGGAAACTATAGCTGGCAGCACCAGAGGGGTAGTGCCTCTTTAACTTTATGGTTGCCTAGAGCCAGTGCTCGTCACTTACCATTTTGTGTGCTGCCTGTAACACTGCAGAGCTCTCATAACTGACTGCACCTCATGCTGCTTTATGAACCAACTGCTGCTTGCGTTTTTTTTCTTGTTCTGGATGGAATAGCCAAGACTTATTTGCTTTGTTGTGTTGTGTAGTGTTATGTAGCTGTAGAATGTAGATTAGTGGCGCCTTCGTTTGAATATTCAAAGCGGGTTTGATTTATAGATTCTGCTTTCATAATGCTCTATTCATTGTGCTTAGTTTGCTTTATCTGATTTATTAGCGCAAATATCAGTCTCATTTAAAACATTTTGTAACCACTCTAAACTATTTTCATGTGGCTACACCAGTAAAATATTGTTGAGCTTGAGTGGCATCATAACATAAAGGCTTTGTATTGACGCTAATTCCTGAATTCACTTCAATACAATATTTGATGTGTAATTGATTATTAAAATGTAATTGTTTTCCTATCTCTAGGATGTAAGTTGTAATAAATGAATAAAAAAATCAAAATATATTAGAAAAAAAAATTCTTATTATAAATGGTACACACTATTCAAGAAAACCAAATATTGTTTTGTTTTTTATTTAAAACCAGTGATGTTATCATTTGATTTTTTTTTTTTAACGTTAAGAGTTTTGCGATTTATGAAAGTGTAAAACATTAAAACCGGCCCTAATATGCTTAACAATTTGACTCGTTTTTATTTTTTCAACTAGTAATAATGTTTTACCATTTTATTTATTAGCTCCTATTTAAAAAAAAAAAGTCTAACATAACTTGAGGGAAAATAATAAATATTCAAAATAAGTGTATTTTAAATGACCTGCTACATAAACACATAATGTTGTCAAATGCCTAACCCAATATCAAGCCTAAATCGGAGCCCGACGAGCCACATTTCAGCCTGGATGCAGCCACAAATGTGAATCATTGCATTTGGGTATGGCCATTGTTTTCTCTTGCTGACTTTTAAAAGAAATATATGTTTAAATAAATGTATATCAAAGCAATGTGCAGATACTAAAATATACATTTCTAGAAAAAGGCAAACAAATAAGAGAATAAACAACTCTCAAAGTATTGCGCTAGTTTCATAAGGAAATATGGCTCCTGTGGTTTATAGCCCGATTTTCAAACCACCAAAATGACAGACTGCCTTTAAATGTTCCTTTCAATTCTTAAAAAATCCGGCAATCATGGAAAATTGACGATTAATGTAACCTCTGCAGACTCAAAAACATAAAAGATATGAATGATCATAGACTTGCAGAACTTAGATTTCTTTACACATACAGATTTTAATCTATTCTAGATCCCCCTCTTCTCCCGAGTCTTCACAATTAAAATATGAAATTTCGGTTTTGCTTTGGGCTCGGTCCTGGTCCTGCACATCAAGCTAATTGGTGGGGCTCAGGCTGGTTCAGGCTTGAATACCCTCTGGTTTGGGTTGGGCTGTATTTTTTTTAGGATTGATCATTCCTTTTAGATCACTATAATATAGTGTAGTTTATCCAACAACAAGTGACTGTTATTTAACCATCCATCCAATTTTGTTTGGAATTTTTCATGTTGTTTATTAGAACAGAAATGAAAAAAAAACATGTATTCGATTTGTCCAGCCAATTGTAATTGGTTGTGGGCCCTTTGCTGCCGTGACACAGGTGAGGCGGGTGCCAGGCTCCAGCGGCCACCTGCACAAAACTGAGGACGGCGACTGGGAATGGAGCGATGACGAGCTGGACGAACGAAGCGAAGAAGGCAAGGCGGCCGTCAACCAGGGAAGGGTAAGCCTAAAATATCATCCACAAACACGCTTTTGGTGTCAGTTGTTGTGTTTTCACTTGTATGACACAACAAGAGCATCTAATCTTCATCTCAAATCCACTTAACAAATTGGAAACAAGAGCACTCGAGTGCGCAAAGCTCTCCAAGGATTTAACATTTGGCACCTGTAGAATGAATGAGCAAGCGGGTTCAGTCCAATACGGTAATGTAATAAGATAAGAGGAGTTTTATACAAATAACATCCCACAGAAGAACCACAAATTCTATTTAATGAGATCCGACTGATAGGTGTAAAAATGTAAGATGAGATTTTGAGCCTAAAGAGCAATCTGGTTCACATTCAGTTGAAATGATAGTTTTGTGCTTTGTGTGCTTATTGGCTCATCTGATCTCATATTTTTTTATATTCCCCACATGAAAAGTACTTTTTAATTATGTCATTATCAGTGTGCATTCCACTAAAATAATTGAAAAATAGATGAAACAGTCCCAAAGGAGGCTGCACGCAAACAAAACGACAAGGAAACTCATAAATGACAACACAAGCCTCCTGGTAATAGGATTCAATTTAGGGGGTCACCAACCTTTTTTAGTGGAGAGTTTTTTTTCTTGTTGCTAATGAGCTCAAAGTGTGATATGCATTTCTGAAATAACTTATTACTATGCTATTATTATGTAATTATTGTGTTGTTACTGGATTTTTAGACATAATAATTTAAAACATGCAAGTTAGAAATCGAATTTCCGAGAATATCATATAAAAACGTTACTATTGAGCTATTTTCAGAAACAGTCTTTGGGGCTACTTTGGGTCTGCAGGGCATCATGTTGGTGACCCCTACTCTATTTGCTTGAGAAATGATTTCATGTTTCATACAAAACCACCCAAGACTATTAGTTTGGTACATGGAGAAAATGATACTGTTTACAATCTTTCCAATTATATATTTTATTTCACCTAATTCTCCCAGAAATGGAAAACTAAAAACGTATGCTAAATATGCGTAAAATCTTTGTATTGCAAGGAAGATGTGAATTTCTGCGCTTTTTTTTTTTTCATTTTTTTTTCAAATATGGTGACAATTCTCCTCTCATCTTTCCTCTCAAATTGACTGATCAATAAAAAAAACATGCAATCTCAACACGACCATGTAAAGTTGAGTAATAGAATTTGTGCTTCTTTGTTCCATGCAGTCACGACGGGTCAAGGACGACTCCAAAGTAGTAAGTATTTTTCTTTTCTTCCTTTAAAAACATGCACGGTGCTTTGTATTCTAGTGAAACGCCGACAGAGATGAATGGGTCTGCTTTTTTCCATACTAATTCTGCTCGGTGACAGCACTTTGGGGAAAAAAGACATGTTTTTTCTAAAGCCAATAATTGCGCTTATTTTAGCACGATTAGGGGAACTCGACAGCTGAGCTTCTCTTAAAATCTGGTAAGAACATCGCTGATTATTGATTGCTGTCAATTTAGTTTTACAATGTCACCTTTAATGGGATTGGTCTTAAAGCCCCAGTCAGTATTCTATAGGGACACTCAGTGGTGTAAAATACTTAGTTTGTTTAAATGAAAAAAATATTATTTAAATAATGCCGATTTTGCTAGGGTAGCTCGCCCAGTGATGTTTTTACCACATAAGTCACCTAGCTTTCACAGCTAACCCTGCATGTAAGGGTCGCTGAGTCCCATGTTTCAGGCACTTTGAACCTATTTTCCCCCCACTCTTTCTTTCTCTAACCACTCGATTTAGTCACTTGGTGAAAGGCTATGGCTGCTAGCCTTGTTATTGTTATTTTCAGGTGCTCTGTGTAAATGAAGCTGTCTTTGTGCCTCTGTGTTTGGGTGCACGACAAGGAACAGAAAAAATGTACATAGGGTAATCATCAAATCTTAGAACAGGGGTCGCGAACCTTTTTGACTTAAAGAGCCATTAAAGCAAAATATATTAATTTTATTTTGGGAAAGAGCCACACCATATATTATGAGACAAATTTACTAAATTGCCAAACCCGCGCCCCAGACAAAAGCGTAGTCTTCAGTACATTTATTTTTGATGATTTGATAAAAATCATGAAAAGAGAATAATGCCAGAGCCCGTGTCCCAAAATCAACAAACATACCACTTTAAACTTGTCTCTTTCTTGCAATTACTCAAGATCGGTTAAACTCATTCTGACCCTTTTTTCATACATATTGGTTTCAAAACCAGATGCAAGCATTTATTTTGTAAAAATGTCTCAACATTCTGTAAACGGAGCCTGATGTGCTTACCTTTGGCGCAGACGGCGTAGGGCGAGAGATGGGAGGGAGTGCTTGCACTTTTTGCATAGCTACACCCATCTCTCTCTTTGGTTTGGCTTTGCGTGTATCTGAACAGGATTTAAGGTTCAAGTTTTGAACGAGATGGAGAAAATTTGCATGCAATCAAATTTGTCTCTGAGCCACATGTACTCATAGAAAGAGCCATATATGGCTCGCGAGCCATAGGTTTCCTGACCCCTGGCTTAGACGATCATTTACTGCTCCCTGCCCAGTAGGGCTGCACGATTAACCGGAATCTAATCGACATCGCGATGTGAAGTAGTGCGATTGTTGAATCGCATGACACTGCGTTTTTTGCAAGGATTTATAGACGGCAAATTTAATTTAATTCTGGCCACCACTTCTTTGACCTGTTGCTGCAGTTTTACTAGCATGCGACGACGACACGCCCAAACGCCTTACACAGCTGATCATGCAAGTGAACACTGCTGAATTTACCGATTTAGGGTACAGACGTTTGACAAATTAATCTTTTAGGTCTTTTTAGTCATTTCTTCCACTCTCACTAAAGTTTGCTACTGAAACCATCTCTGACCAGCTCCAGCCAGACGCTCTTTTCAGGCGCTCCAAGTGTATCCAACCCGCTCGTTCGTTTGCTGTCACTACTGGGGATTAACACCCTCTTGTTCATGTAAGAAATATGGATGTAGGCTTCCGAATTTTGCGAAATGGTATCTTTCAGGATGCCATTGTGTGTCCAAGCTAACCTACAAAGCCCCATAGCTGTGAATTATTACACTGTAACTTGGTTCGTGTGTGTTGTATTTGTGTCCCATTTTAACAGCTGTCCCTTTCATTTTGTCACTCGCAGAATGAGGAAAATGTCAAGAATATTCCCTTGGATGGTTTATCCATTCAGCATCCCCAGGTGAGGTTTACAGCAGCTGCACTCATTTGTCACGAGTCAATGACATTGGCGCCACACGCATTGTCTGTGCGGCCTCGTGTGAATTTTTGCATACATTACCCTCGTGCACGTGTCAGCTCCTGGAGGGATGCACTCAGCTGTAAAAAGTCCCAGTTGGTCTGACTGCGAAGTCTTAGTGCTATTACAGTTTTGCTGCTATTATAACCCATTTTCAAAGGCTTTGTCATTTTCCAAATGTACGAGAGTAGGTTGGGGTTGTCTTGTGCTCCCTACAGGCATTAACTGCGCCTCACAAGGCATTTTCTACTTCTTCTCATCCAGTTTTAGCTGTGCAGACAAACTTCATTGGTTTCCCTCAACCTTTTTTTGCTGTAATCCAAATGCCATGTTTGACGTCATTTGAAGGAAATTTTGGGGGGGAAATGTGGTCAGTTTAAAGCTCTAGTTAAGTCTAACTCTGAGCTAAAGCTTAGATTTAACTATTTTGTTTTCTGATCAATCTTTGATGGCTTTTAACCTTTTACTTTATAAATCGAGATGCTGTGGTATAAGGTGTAGTGGGATTAAATATTTAACATGTATATAATTTTTACACTATCAGTACATATTTTCCATACATTTAAATGCTCACAAAAAACAGTTCCCCCCAAAATTGCAGTAAAATACCTTACATTTTCATATTTTCAATCAATTTTATCTTGTTCTACTTGCAGACAAATTTTGTTTTAAGTATTTGCATTTTAATAATTTTCTCAGAATGTTTTCCGAATGGTAAATCAATTTATGTATTTCTAGTAACATAATCGTCTTTCCAAGTGTTTCCACTGGCAGATAATTGATAAATGATAAAGTATTTAAATCATTATTGTAATTTATCTATTATTTTAATTTTGAATAGGCAAATTAGCATTTTCTTTATTCTACAAATGGTCTCATATTTTAAGATTGATGTAATTTTTAAATAAAAACAAATCCTAAATAATAAAACTGCTCTGTTATGCTCAGTTTTGCTCAGTTATATATTTCTAACTTTATTATAATATAACTAAATAAGTGGTCTACTTAAAATAGCTAAATTATTTTTTATGTATTAATTGTACTAGAAAAAACAAGAAGTACAGCAATATAAGAGTACTTATTTTGTACGCCAGAGAAACAAGTATTTGTTCAGCAAATTTTGAATAGTTCTAACCCAATAGTTGTGTGTAGCTCATCTGTTCTTCTTTTTTTAGGTGGAGCCCTTTGGTGATTCGCTATATATTCATGGTGCTCTGAACTTGGTCCTGCGACTAAGGTGAGAAAGGTGATCTTTTTTTTCCCCCTCCATTATCTGCCTGCTTGTGTACATTTCAAAACAACATGTGAGAAATCCCTGTCAGTTCACTCACAGTGCGTCTTTGCTCTGCACCGTAACAGTGGAATTGACTTGACTTAACCGTGCAGCTTTCACTGTTAAAACAAAGAACTTGTCAAATGAAATATTAACCAGAAAAAAAAATCAGCTGACAGACATATGCATTTGGTACGAATGATTTGTGACACCTGGCCTCGATCTATGAACAGAAAAAGGTAGAAGATGCTTTTGTATTTTTCACATTTATTTTTTTTCTCTTCAGTCATGTTGGCACGAACATCACACCAATTAACAAATCACCCAAAAAGAAGAGCTTGTAGGAGACGTGTCCCCTGAATATCTTTCAGCTTATTAGCATGTCTTGCATCATTATAACATTCATTTGTTTGTCAATTTAGAAATGATCACATGGTTCGAATCATGATGTACATATGACATTTTATGAGTATTTTTACCTTTCCCATCCTCCTCCCTCTCTTGTAACAATACAGCCATAAAAGTTGGGACAAACGAGCATTTTATCATGTACATTTCTGAAATGGGATCGGAAGTGAAACGCCACAAGGGCCCTCTCTTAGGAGATGATATGAGATGCGTTTTTACTTCATGTTAGATAATCGTGTGTATTTATTCATTTGTGAGGTACGGGTTCAGTGAAGATTCCCAATTAGTAGTTTATACCATGGTCACCAAATTACGGCACGCCGACAGATTTAATCAGACCTGCTAAACGATGCTGAGAGAAGTATAAGAAAAAAATGAGACGCTTCTAATCAATGACCCGCATTTTTTAATATGTCCATTGGATTCGCCAATGCATGCAATAAAACACTTCTGATGTAGCCCTATAGCATATTTATCAATACAAATTTTGCTTTAATTAATGTAATTGCTGTCACTCTTCATTAAAGTTTTTTTCTTTTTTTTTGCAAATATCAATATTTGTTTATTCTGCGTTTCAAAACCAATTGGATAAAAGGCTCCCTTTTTAAACAAATAGACAATGCAACACAACTTGTAAACGTAAATGCAAACAAAAAAAAGGATTGACTTATGTTATCTATTTTCCTCATGTATTGTCGATGTATCTGATATAAGACTATCGGCATACACACAAATTACATCCATCAATTGGCTATTTTTATTTTCTTTGGAGACTGTAACTGTTTTTCAAGTCTATGCTGCCTGCAACTCAAAAAGGTGGCTAACCCCTTAGTTGTACAAATGTTTTTCTTGTTTTTTTTTTTTTGATGTAGTATTAAGACCTGAGAAATTCTTCCATCATTAAGTATTGACATTTCTGTTGTCAATTGATGCATGATTTCCATATTCTCTTTCAGCTTTAGCGCAGCCTCATTGAATTGTTGATTTCCCAGAGCCATCAGTCCATGTAGCGTATAGGTTCTCTGCTCGTTATTTGAGCACTCATAAAGGAAGAGACATTTTCGAGAGTGCCTGGGTGTGTTATCTTGGCAGGTGAAACTGGAAATCCTCCTCGGGTTCTCAGGTGGAACAGATGCTTCACAGCAGTCTGATTACTCTGACACCAGAAGCTTTTGGCAGAGGAAGCTGTAATTGCTAACATTGCGCTGGGCATGATGTGACAACTGGCCACTAGTTGGTTGTTTTGTTTGTTCGGAAGTTTTTCAGGGAAAAAAAAAGAAAGAAATCCATAGTTCTAGAGGAAACCCTGGAGCTTACTTTATGTGTCATTTAATCTGATCAATGGTTGTTTTACATACCTTTAGAAATATGCCTTGCAATTCATTGTCATTCAAACTGCTGACTTGGAGAAGATCCTTAATGTTTGAATGGATGTTTATGAATTTTGCTGCACCCTATCCAACATTTTCCAAGAAAGCTTTTTTGACACTAATTGTATTTGTGGGAGCATAACGTCAGCTAATTTGGTCTCAACTACTAAGGGAATTGCAGTTGATTAGCACGAGTTATGATAATATCATGGGACTGACAGATACTGTCGCTGTATAATTGGCTTCTTGTCATATCAGTTGCTTGTAATTCAAGCTTTTTCTCCCTTCTGTGATAATACTAAAGCTCTATCGGGAATCTCCTTGTCACGACTTTGATATTTGATATTTGTTCTCATTTGCACTTGGAGAGGGGAAAAAGTTATTCAGAATGATTCTATGTTTCATGAAGATATGACATTCCCATCTATTTTTTACATTTAGAGAGCAGAGGCAGACGCTTGACGAATGTCGAAAGTAAGCTGCAAGAGGGACTTTTGGACAGTGATATTTGATACACATAATTCATGGAAAGCTTTGCTGTAGATGTTCAAGCAGTATGAAATATATTTGGTACTAACGATTTCTAATATGAATTTAGTTTTTGGTTTTTGTGTCTTTTCTTTTCTCTCTCAGTCTACCCTTTGGAAATGTAACATAATAGACTCCAGGGACACTATATTTTTTTAGGGCTACAACTAACAATTAATTTCATAATTGATGAATTGGTCGATTATTTTTTTGAATAATAGATGAATCGGATTTTGAAGTCAGAAGTCTAAACGTAGTGCGGTTGTGAAACCGCAAAGCACTGCGTTTTTTCAAGGTATTGTAGTGAGTGATGGAGTTATGGCAGACCACAATTGTTACTGTTCGAGTTTTAATAATATCACAAGCCAATAAAATTGATTCAAAGTATGCAAGCACCACACTATGCCACACCCACCAGGTGATCTCATTGAGTGTCATGGCAGACTCCGTAAACATAGTCCTAGAGTCAAAAAACGAGAAGGAAATTAAGCTTGCACCGAAGAAGGGTGGTACATCACTTGATTGGACCTATTTTGGTTTTGACGAAGCGGACGTGGAACAGAAGAAAACGCCCGATGCAGAATTTGCGCTAGGATTACACAGGGGAGCCAAGGGGGGCGCCAGCCTGCAAACGTTTGGGAACCATTGTTTTATACTTATTTTCTGATTGTTTTCTCTGTATTTCTGTCTGTTCTCTTGAAAAATGTTAAATTTGTTTTTTGATGAAAGTCAAACACTGCAAAGTTGAAACTTTCATGTCAATTTTGTTTGTAAATGATGCAATGTTCAAAATTTTGTTTAATATTTTATAACAGCTTTTTTGTAAAAACTGTCTTGGCACCCTTTGCCGGACTAAAGCGGTACTACAATTCCCAGAAATGGGTGCACTCTAATTTGCATTGATTTAACATTCTTGGTGGGTCATAAATAGCGTGATACAACAAAACGATGATTTAATTAGTTGCCAACGCTTATAATAATCAATTTTAATCGATTTCGTTGATTGGTTGTTGCAGCACTGTTATTTTTTCATCCATTCAAAGGTGGGAATTGTAATTGTCATGGTGGGGGATAGAAATCGACGGGCATTAGTTGTGCAAGTGTCAAAATAGTATATAGTAAGTACTATTTATATGTAACATATATGTACATGATTAGATAACATTAATAATCAAGAAAAAATAAAATATGAATTACTTTAGTGTTACTTCACTTTAGCTGGTACAGTGCAGTTAGCAGGTGAATGCAAGAGGGGAAAAGAGAGTGGATTAAAATGAAAACCGCTTTAAAAAGTTCCTCTTACAGGGATTGTAATTTCCTAGAATACTCTACATGCTTATACTCAAGTGTCCCAATGGTCAGTTTGACATGGCTATATTACCTAACCAGGATGGCTATGCATGTGCCTTTTTCATAATTTTTTATGATCCCAAGTTTCATTTCCGTTATCATCTTAATGCTTCGTAACGTGAAAATATCTTAAGCGAAGCACTCTGTAATCCAGTATCGGTGACAATGAAACAGAAATTTCTGAGAGGGTTTACTTGTTAGGGCCCTGCCTCGAGGATTCAATCTAATTTTAAGGGGGGGAAACGTATACATTTGGATGCGAAATACCAGCCTAGTAATAATTCATTTTTGACGTCTCAAGCCTTCAACGGCTGTGAACGAGTTAATTACGACAAAGTAGGTGTCGTCGATTGCATCGTTAATCATCGTTTTCCCACTGTTTCCATGTCTGTTTTGTAATTTTTTTGGGGGGTGTCCACATGTTGTGATTTCATCACTCAGCGCTTTCACACCTATTACACGACATGTTTTTAATTGATTTATGTAAGCTAATGAAGTGTAACACAATCTTTTCGAATACTATGATTGATGGCGTGTTGAGTACATAATCTCATATTACATTGCGTTCTGTGTCTGAATTGAAGGAACTCCAAGAAGGAGCTCAACGACATCCGGTTTGAATTCACGCCTGGACGAGGTAAGAGTCGATATTGCAGCTGACTGAACATGAACATGAACATGAAATATTTCTGTTTTTGTTTGACTTTCTAGACACTGCCGATGGTGTCTCCCAGGAGTTGTTCTCGGCGGGCCTAGTCAACGGGCACGACGTGGTTACTGGTATTTGCTTTTTATGTCCCGTTTTTGAAATTGCTTTTGTTTGGCCCAGGTGACATTTGTGTTGTTCTCGACTGCAGTTGCTGCTAACCTTCAAAAGATTGTAGATGACCCAACTACCTACAAAGTGTTGACCTTTAAGCTGGTGAGTTTGCTGATGATTGATTGGCTGACAAACCCCGCTGAGTGGACTATAAACAGACGGCAGATTAAAAATGCAGAGAGGGCACACGACTGCGGGAGATGAGTAAAGAGACATTTAAAAACAAAGTTGGGGCGCACGGCTCACATTTATTTAATCTTATTTCTCCTTCCAGTGTCATTGACAGGTACAGACCTAAAAACTCCCATTTTCTCTCGAACAAATTTGTAGCTAAGCTGTTAACTCATTCAATGCGAGAGGTTTCTCTCAAATGGAAAGAGCCGGTTCCAACCAATTTTTGCCATTTTAACTCATTCTTGAAACCCTACAGAAAACTTAGTTCTGTAGCTATATACAGGGTTCGCTCGTATCCTTGAAAAGTCTTAAAAGGCATTGAATTAATTATTCTAAAAATAAGAACTTAATTGGGATTAAAATTCCTGAAATCCAATTTTCGAAGTGAAAACGTTAATCAGGTTTCTATGTTTGAACGAAAAAGCTTAAGTAACAGTTATCAATTGTTTTTTGTCATGATTTATTGATTTACTTTCGTGGCAACATAGCGTGTCCACAATAATGGATCTATCAAAATGGTGATGTGGTTTCAGTCAGGCCTCTCAGAGCAGTAATGTGTCTTTGGTCTACCCAGAATACACATGGCAACTTCAGACATACACATTTACTTTGGACCATTGAAAAGTGTAAATTTGATGAGAATTTGCTGTCCCATGAACATTTTTTGCCATTACTAAAAGCTGTGCCAGGTAATGTCTACCAAGCACGATGTATTGTGCGCAAGAAATGTGTTTTTTCTTTTTTTTTTTGTCGACTTGGTTTTAAATTTGATTTCAAAAGGCCTCAACATTTCTTAAGTCTCAAATTGAGCTTCCTTTAAGCTGTAGGAACCCTCTGTATAAGATTAGGATTTAGGAAAAGCTTGAACCCTCACCTTTCATTTTAATATTTTTTATTAGCTTTTAGCATTGTTTAGTACACAATAGTTGAACATTGCTAAGTTAATTGAAAGTAATAGTTTCCCTGAAATCCTACTAAAAAACGTCTTTTTGGGCAATGATAGATTTCAAGCAGAACTTTACCTTTTGTGCTTTTTTTTGCACATTTGATACCTCCAGTGTCTAAACAAGGCTTTCCATAAACAACAAGTGCACTTTGCTTTCAAAATAACATAAGTTATGCATCAACGATAAATGAGCTTTCGGTCACAATGGCGATCGCGTTCCCTGGAACGACCGCGTTCCTCCGGAATTGCACAAAACGTTAGCCCTCTCCGACCAGACTGTAAGGATGGGACTTGGTTACCTTTTTTTAAAAGAAATAAGCTCTCTGGAGGAGTTGTAACTCCCTAGAAATATTTAACCATATCTTTGCCATTCTCATCACAATGCTTCAGTACGCCTCCTCGCTACGTGGTGCCTCACAATCATTTGTTGGAAAAAGGAAGCAACATTAGGAAGTAGGGGCTCCCTTCATGTGTGAACACAGCCATCTAGTCTTGATACTTAGTGATGAGCAGCGCCAAACCCTTTATAATTTCTTAAAATAAAAATATATATATACATTTTTTTTTTTACATTTTGGCACTTGAAGACAATGCTTCTGAAAACTTAAGTATACATTATGGGATTAAATGAGTTAATATAGCTCTTGTTTGCTCGTTTTTTTTTCCCCATTTGGAATGTTCAAAGACTATCTGCAGACTGTGAATTGAAACCTTTTAAATTCATCCTTTTTTTAATAGTCCATTAATGATCTTATAATGATATGGATGTTATGGTGAAATGTGACTAGTTTTTCCACATGTGTGAATTATGTATGACTATATAAATGAGGGGGGGAATTATATGTGACTGTCTAGTCCCTTCGGTTAGCAAAATTCAGTTGAGCTTGCTGGGAAATTTGGCCTTTATCAGGACGAGATTCCTCAGATTTAGTAATTAACCAAGCATTCTTATTCAAGCTGACTTTAAAAAACATATCCATTGGTAATTAATTCCCACACAATGTATGGTAAAACTGTTATCTTTCTCGCTAACCAATTATCTATCTAGCGTGACATGAGTCAGACCTTTCAAGTGCGGGAAACCCAAAGGATTTCATAAATAGTCGAAACACAGCATTTTGATTAATATTTTATTTGAAGAACATGAGTTTAAAAGCAAGATCTACCTGTTTTCAAGGGGTAATCCCTTTTGAAGTTCGGTGCTTAGGGATGACATCACCGTTGCCAAGAGTTTAGATCAAATCCAATCACCGTTCACAGAGATTTATAGAAACGTGTGGCTATTGCATGTTACCTACTATTCTAAAACGTCAAGATTCCGTTGTTAAGTATGGGTCCATACAATATATTATTCATACATACAAGATATTATTCATGAATCAAACATGATATAAGAAACTTGACACCAGATATACTTAACCATGGTGAAACAAAAGTCCTGGAAATGGGATAAAGTAAAACTCAACAATAAGGGACATAGTTATTTTATTTCTTTGTACATTGCTTAGTGTGGGAAATAATGGGTGTGTCTTCTTTTGTCATTCCCATCTCAAACTTTGTTTCCATTTTTATCATGTTTTTTGCCTTTCCCTTTACCACCACTGCCACCCATAGCTAATCAAATTAGTTTGTTACACAAGCTTCCCTAACTAAAAGCGATAAAAAAAGCATTACACGAGGCAGGTGAGCCAATAGCGTATCGGCATCTTCATGAGGCCGTCACGCAAACCAGCTTCGGTCAATCATGGACAATTCATTACATCCACTACACAGCATCATCTCCAAACAGAAGAGCAGCTTCAGTGACAGACTGCTGTCACAGTCTTGTTCCACGGACAGACTGAGGAGATAATTTCTTCCTCGTGCCATGAGGCTCTTTAACTCCACCCGGGGGAGTAAAAGCCCACATTAAACCCCACCCCCACATTTGCACATTACCTTATTCTTATTACAGTTTGTATTTTCCGTAACACTATTTAAATGCTCTTTATCAACAAGTTATATTGCGTATTTTTGTATTTTATATCTTTTATTTTATTTTTTAACACAAGGATACTGCTGGAAGTGTGAATTTCCCTACAGGGGTGAATAAAGTATCTATCCATCTATCTATCCCTATCTCTGTTATTACTGCAAGTCCCAGTTTTTGGAGCATTTTTCTTTTACCTGTCACTCAAACTTCTTTTTGTCACCTGGTAGGCTTCCTGCTGCGACGACGCGGAGCTGCCGGACGAGGTGAAGCTGATCGGCTTTGCTCAGCTGAGTCTTAGCTGATGCCCCCTCAAGCAGGTGCGATGTGTTCAGGGTAGACAGGCTGAGGAACAACAACAAAAGAAAAAGCAGCACTTCCAGCCAACCTCCCCCAAGCACCAAAATTGACTGCGCTCCTCTGCCCAGCACACGACCAGGGGATCAGGATGAAGCCCAGGAAACCTACTCAGGATGACATGACATGTGAAAGGTGATTTGAGATGTAGCGTTGATTGTTAGTTATTTATTTATTCCCTCAAAAAAATCTGTTGTCGTTTTCCTCAAAGCTCTTATTTATTCATTAATTTTGTCCTTCTTATGCCAAAAAAACTCACATTCCTAAAGCCCAACTCGCGCGATTTACCGCAGTCAAGCACATTTTCTTTCAAAGCAACACAATGAATGTCTTTGATCAAAAGACAATGGATTGTATTCCTGAAAGAAGATTAGGGTCACAGTGAAAAGAAATGCAGTAAGACTCAATGAAAAGTGGGTGTTTGAATGACTAACGAGTCATTTATTCCTATTAGATGCGATTATTCAATTCAGCATGAAAAGCGTGATCTTCAATTCTTTTCAACGTGTCCCTAATCATCCTTCCTAGTAGTCACAACACGGACAACAAGGGTTGAGTGACCGAGACACGGCCGCTAAAATGTAAGATTTGCTGCTCACTGGAGTCACAACAGTGTTAACGCTTCGCAACGCTCAAGGTGCCTTGTTCATTTTTCACGTGCCTAAGACAGTATTGTGAAAAGGGAGACCACACAACTACAAGACGGAGCAGAGTCTGCCCATTTCCATTTCACACGCAGCATTCGTCCACAGAGCGCCAGCTTATACATGTTAATGCACTTTTGGTCTGCGCCCTTGGAGACAAAATCTGAATATTTCTTTTTTTCTAATGTGTAGCTGCAGCTGTGGTGATGTGATGTGATCGGCTCCGGTTTGTCTGCGTTCACAGACTCACTTGCTTTTTATGTCCTTTCACTAGCCTGATGTATAAGACGTTATACGCCCTAATTAAAAAAAAAAAAGTTACTAACGTGCGCTGTGCACCAGGTGATTATTGGCAACATGAAAACTACAACATCTCGTATGCTCTACCACGCGCAATAGCCCCTCATGAGTTTTACGTGTTCAAAAATGTCCCTCATAACCAAATTTCATGAAATTGTTTGATTTTATGTACAGAATGTGTAACCATGTTTCACCCGTTGATGACTTGTAACCTGTTTGCGACAAAAAGCAACAAATAAATTGCTATTTCAACATACTGGCATTGTTTTGTTTCCGATTGAAATCGTCAAGCTGAAGTGAAATAACTTTGCATTGCAAATATCAAGCTTTTGTCTGTTATTTGACCATACATACTGTTGAATGCCGTCCCAGTGATGGCTGTGGAAGTCAATTTTTTCAGCTGTCACTGAATGGTTCGTAGAGTATTAGTATACTGTTTTGGAAAAAAGCCACATACTAAAGGAAATAGAAGTAATGTGTACACTAACCTGTGAAATCAATGCTTTCATATTTCTTGCCTTGTGCAATATTGAGATCTTGCAAACCAACTCTTGGATGAGACACTCCATATCAATTTGTTTTTGGGCTTCAAACACCTCAAAATCCCCATTTCTGGGTGCTGTCCATGATTATATCTTTTGTTCACATTTTTGGCCTTAGATAGATAGATAGATACTTTATTCATCCCTGTAGGGAAATTCACACTTCCAGCAGTATCCTTTTGTTGTTTATTAACAGGGTGGCCTCGGGTGCTGTGTTGTAGTTTAGCAACAGCGGAGTGGATGACGTCACATGCTAGGCCAAAAGTTCAACGTCCATGCAGCAAATGAGATTTTTGTGCCCAGGGTTAGACCACCTCGTGTTCACGTAGATAGCGATTCCACCTCCTCTCCGCTTCCCACAGGCGTTTGTGTCTCTGTCTGCCCTAACAGCGCTGAAGCCGGCTAGCTCCACGTTAGCGTCCGGGATGCAAGACGTGAGCCACATTTCTGTAAAATAAAGCAAACTGCACTCCCTGTCCGCTTTGATGTTATTCACCACCACAGTCAGTTCGTCGGTCTTATTTGGTAGAGTTCACATTTACCAGGATTACGGACGGTACCAAAGTCTTATAACGCCGCTAGCCGCTTAGCCTTCACCTTAGCTCCGGCTCTGCAGCCACGATAGGGCCCCCTCATCACGCCGGCACGAGAATTCTTCAGGGCTAGGTGTTGATTCCTCGAATAAACGCATTTTTGTGCGTTAAAACCCATAACGATAGGATAGAAAAAACACCGAAGATGGAAGCAGACAATTAAAACAATAAATTACAAAAAGAGCTAAATAACAGACAATTAAAACAAATCACAAAAAGAGCTAAATAAAACTGAGCTGCTGGAAAGGCTGCCGTTTGCGGCGGCGCCTATGATGTACAATTTTAGGTGCAATTTTTAGTGACATATCCTTTTTTGATCGTCTGACATTGTTTTCATTGAAATTGAAGGTATTGTTGGATATATTAATCAAAACATGACACAAAAAGAAAAACTAATGCTGAGAGTGAGCATGGCCAAATATGGTCACCTTACGCCCCCTCCCCTAAGGAAATTTGACAGATCTGTTTCTGCCAACCTTTGCTTAAAGGTTTGCACCGTATTTGCACTAATAACCCGGTCAGGCAAAAAATTCCAAATTTTTGGTATCCTGAAAGAAATAAAGTTTCCGTGCAAGTTGCTGGTAGGTCTAGGCACCCGTAACTTATATCTGTGACCACGTAAACCATCAACACGACAGAACTCAAAAAATTGATCAAAAGGCACATCGATCATTCCATGCAGTACTTTGAACACAAAAATTAAATCAAATCGAATTCTACGGAGCTCCAAAAAGTCCAAGTTCAGTCTCATCGGCAAAAATTGAGATGTCACTACTTTGAATGGCCTCAGGTAGGTCGTTCACAAAAAACAGAAATAATAATGGTCCTAGTACTGAGCCCTGCGGTACCCCACTACAAACTTCCGACCACGCTGAAAGAACATCATCAATTTTTACATTGACACCAAACTTTCTTTCTTTTTGCCTCCAGGTTGGCTATTTCTTCAGCGCCTTTTATCACTTTTAGCTGCTAGTCAACAATATTGTAAAAAAACTCCTCTCTTTTCCAGGCACTGTATATTGCAAAAATAATTTTTTTAATAAAATTATAGAAATGAATCACTCTTAATGTAATATTTGTGGCCGATTGCTCATGTTCAACCCATTGTTTTCCAATTAGTTGTTTCTCTTAAACTCCCACACCCCTGGACTACTGGTGACACACAACCAAATATGCGCAATTAAGCCAACCCCCTGACTTCAGTATTGTATTTTATAGTCCTAAATTTAGTTTACGTGCCAGTACATACGATACCTCACTAGTCGTATCAGTCAGCAAATGTATCTAATTTCAAATAAACATGCAAGAAATGACTCACAACAAAGCATCACGTACAAAGCAGCAACATGACTTTATTCAAGTATGTTTTAATATAAAAAAACTATCACAACCCTCGGTAGGAGAGTTGATATCTTCACTCCAAACACTGCAAAACAAAACGGAACATTCGATCTTGAAAGCCGTAGAGACGCACACAAAATGTCTTAAAAGCTTCTGCGATTAACAACAGGTGTACTTTACTTTCTATATGCAAGATACTTTATAATGTTCAGCGAGCGCAGCTGCCCGATAGAGGCACAGAATAATTTGGGAGGCTAAAATACACACATGAATACAGTATTCCCTCGACATTTCACTGATCGACTTTTGCGTCGTTGGTGCATCGTGCATTTCTTTCTGTTATTAGGGTCTGCGGATAAATACGTAATATGTAGAATTTAGGGCTGCAACAGGCTATTAATTTCATAATCGATGAATCGTTCGATTCTTTTTTTCCGATTAATCGATGAATTGGATTTTTATTGTATCTCCTATTCAAATATTGAATTTTTGGACGGATAGAATATTTTGTTTAGAGCACTATTTTCTAAGATATAAAACAATAAAAAAATTGCAAGTGTGTCAATTAACTTGCTAATAAAAGAATGCATGGAAATGTATGCTGCAAATATCTAGGATACTCTTATCCTACCACCTTATCCACAGATCATATTAAATTTGGACTTGTCTTACAAAACAAAAAAGTACATTTCAATTTGTGTAGATTATTTATTTTCTTTGTGGATACAAAAATAAAAACTGTAAACAAGCCCACTTTTCAAAATGTTGTCAACAAATCTGTTTTGGGGGTTAAATTTTGGAATATGATAAACATTGCCAATATGAAAATGATATATGCTCAAGAATTTTCCCCTTGGGTAGAGTTAAATATACCATTATTATTATTTTTCTTTTTTACTTTATCTATTCTTACTTTCTGATTGTTTTTCTCTGTATTTCTGTCCTTTTGGAATTTGTTAACTTTGTTTCATGATGAAACAGTCAAACACTACAAAGTTGAAACTTTCATGACAATTTGGTTCGTAAATGATGCAATGTTCAAAATATATTATATACAAAATTTAACATAGCTTTTTTATAAAAACGGTCTTGACGCCCTCTGCCGGACCAAAGTGGTACTACAATTCCCAGCGTCACAATGAAATGTTGTGCACTCTAATTTGCATTGATTTAACGTTCTTTGTAGCTCACAAATCAGGTGATACAACGAATCGATGATCTAATAAGTTGCCAACACTCTTAATCATCGATTTTAATTGATTTTGTTGATTCGTTGTCGCAGCACTCGTGGAATTATGGCATCGCTTTACAAGTGCCCTAACACTTCAACTAATTGGAGAACTGCATTCCGTTTCCTGGGCGCTGATTGGAACAATCAGATTGAATCGTTAACAAGTCTGGCTGCAATTACTTTAAAACTGTCACCCGACTAAATCAACAAAGTAGCTGGTTTGCTTTTCAGATATATTGCTGCGTCATCTGTTTAGAAGTTGTGCTCGTATGTGGCTTAACAGAGGACTTGCATTAAATGCCAATGGATACAACTGTGGACTTCCACTATATATGTAGGTATACAATTGTTGTATCCACTATATATGGAATTAGCATTGTTCCCACAGGGGCAGAAAATATAGCAAAAATATTGAATATTATTTATGAGCTACATCATTGCACCAGTTTGCCAGTTTTGCTCGTACGTGCTTTGCTAGAAGCATTGACTTACACTTAATATGGATGGATACAACTGTGGCATTTTCGCCGAAGGGGCAGTAAATAAAAAAATCCTGAAAAAATGACCAATGCGTATGAGATTTTTTTTAGCGGGTAAGCCGGAATTAGCACATATAATTTGTCATCTAATATTCCAGATGAGGGAAACTCAGCTTGTAAGCACTAGTAAATTATTGTGTTAAGATATAATATATCAGGGTTTGTATAATTGAGCTGAAAAATGCTTGAATTTTGGGTGAATTACTTGTAAATGCTTGAAATTGTTGCCAGGTTTCTCGGCAGTCTGACTCGATAGACTACGCATAAAATGAAGGAAAATGTGAAAAGTCTGCTTAAAAATGATCCCGACACTGTTTTCTGGTGGCTTTGCATTAGCATCGCAATTCTTATTCGTTTGTGATTGAGGGCATTAGTTTGTATGACATTGTCCTATGAAGCATCATCTTCCCCCTACAGGTTGTGCCCAAGAGAACAGGTAAGTTTTACACCTAAACAGGGCAATGTGAAATGCTTATTAGTGCAAGGATTACGCATCAATTATGGATATTTATTATGGTACATACAAAAAATTAACGTAGTATTTCCAGACTTACTGCAACTGAAAATGTAAGCTACATAGTGCCGTCATTTTTACCCAACACCTACATGGGGAGAGATTTTTTTTCACAAACATTTACACAGGTATTGTTCTAATCCACAAATATATTTGCGATTTACTCAAGACCTAAAAATCCTAAGTCTTGGTAAATGCACACGCAGAATTCAAAACTGCATACGTAAATCACAGATCTATTTGGATCTGCAAGATACATCACCTTTTTTCTTATAATTGTGCAAAAGAAATTGGAAAAAAATGGTTCTGAAAGTGCTTAAGAAGTGCTTGAATATGGCCAGGAAAAAAAGTGAACGAACCCTGGTATATCCAATATATGGTTCCTATTTAAACACTGATGTTTATGGAACGCATTAAACGCGGAAATCGAGGAAATACTGTATTGACGTTTTCGACAGCGGTGTGATGACATAATCACAAAATTGTACCAAAGATCACAATCAAGTCTAACGGTTTGATTATATTCCAGAATGTAAAGTGGAAAACATCGATTGACTTCATTTGCGCTTACGGGGACTGATTACATTTTGGTGAGCCGAGGAAGAAGACGGGTGAGCTGGTTATTGATCCAACAAGGTCAACACAATGGATACAAATATTAGAACCCCTTTCTGGTCCTTACACAATAAGAACGGAATACGTGATTGTTGTGCTTCAACTAAATGTGACAGGGAAGCAAAGAGCGCCAACTCAGCAGCCAGCCGAGCTCCGGTGTCTTGCTCAAGGACACTTAGCAGAGAGAGACACCGAGGAGGTTTTGGCACCAAGGTTGCCCGTCACCTGAAACGGCATCATCGCGTCCGAAGCGGACACCCAAAATATGTCCGCAGTCGCTCTCTTTTTTTGCGCTTGTTTACGAAAGGCATGAAAAGGTGGTGACATTGCTTTCCCTTTTTATGCTACCGCAGAGAAAGGTGCGTTCAAAATGGAGAATCGTTGTGTCGGGTGAAGGAAACCGTGAAAGTGGTGTTGAAGGACTTTTGGAGAGCGGGCTGTTTTGAAGGTACAGTGGAACACAAACCCTTTCCTGGACTCTTATTTTGAAAAATTTCCCTTAGAGAAATGCAAAAAGTCACCTGAAATCGGGTTAAAGGGAAGAGGAAGAGAGTGACAGTATTTTCAGAGCTATAAGGTGCACCACGTCATAAGGCGCATGCTCAAAGTATTCCTCTGTGAGCTATTTATTTCAAATATAAGGCGCATGATATTAAAACATCCGGGTTGCATTAATAAAAAATCAGAAATATAAATATATATCATAGAACATAATAATGGAAATCTGATTTCACATCGCTGCGCAGTGGTTAGCGCGTGTGCGGCACAGTTCTGAGGTCATGAGATCGAACCTCCTGTGTGGAGTTTGCATGTTCTCCCCGTGCTTGCGTGGGTTTCCTCCGGGCACTCCGGTATCCTCCCACATTCCAAAAACTTGAAAGTCAGGTTAATTGTCCCTAGGTGTGAATGAGCGAGTGAGTTTTCTGTCCCTGGTGTGCCCTGCGACTGGCTGGCAACCAGTTCAGGGTGTCCCAAGCCCACTGCCCGAAGATAGCTGGGATGGGCTCCAGCACCCCCGCGACCCTACTGAGGATAACCGGTGCAGATAATGGATGGATGATTTTACAACTAAATACACTTGATTTCTTCATAAAAAATTACAGTACGGAGAAGCTTTTCATTGTATTGTTATACATTTATGATTTCATTTACTGTTTATCCAGTCTTGTAAGGCGCACTTTCTGATTTCTTGCAAATTTTTGTTCTTCAGGTGTGCCTTATAGTCCGGAAAATACGGTACATTTCCTTTTATTTGTGCACCCATAGGTCATACATTATTTGCTTCAACATGTTTTATCTGAGTCTAAAAAGGAAATGGAAAGTCATTTTTCCGCTGCCCCTTTTATTCAGTTTTTTTGTTTTTATGCAGCAGGGCTCCTTTTCAACCCCCCCTGCAACTTCTTGCCCTTTTCGTTCACTCGTTTTTTGTCTGCTCTGGTGTACTCTAAATCCTGTCGCAGTAAATTTTACATGCTGTCACTATCATGTGAAAAGTAACGTTTTATGCGTGATGTAAATTTTCCCTTCCATCATCTGCACAGCTTATCCTCAGTAGGGTCGCGGGGGTGCTCGAGCCCATCCCAGCTATCTTCAGGCAGTCCGCCCACTCGCTCTTTCACACTTAGGGACAATTTGTACCGGCCAATTAACCTGACATGCATGTTTTTGTAATGTGGGGGAAACCGTAGAGCCAGGAGTAAACCTACACAAGCATGGGGAGAACATGCAAACTCCACACAGGAAGGTTTGATCTCATGACTTCAGAACTGTGGTTTATTAAAGAGTGATTTAAAAGGTTTTCCTTTTCTAAAACTGTCAATATTAAAACAAAAAAATCACATTTTTTCTTTATGGAACAACGCTTACAAGAGGTTTTTTTTCACATGACAATCACATGAGACCAACTGCAGGCAGGGCTGGTTACTGTTGAGGACATTTTGTATTACTCAGTTTCTCTAAGTGAAATTAACTTCAAAAGAAAACTATTGATTTTAAAAATCACATAAATACATAAACTGTTATATAAATGTGCATTTTGCATATTAAAATATTTGTAGGCGGAGAAATTTGCATTGATATATATCATGATCCTCATCTCAGCTGACATAACCATCCTTCATGTAGCTGGAACGGGTACCCGAAAACCCTAAAAGGGTAAGGTTTGGCAACAAAAATGGAAGAAAAACAGTGCAGTTTGCTCACTTCGAGTTTCCATTCTTTGTATTCCTTCTTTACACAACACAGTGATGTCTAAAGGTTAAATACACACTGTCCCTTTAAATGTTTAATACTGGTTTTGTGATAAGTTGTATCGAAATGAGGTTGTAGCAGTTCGAGGATCAAATTTGAGGAGAAGCAATAGGGCCTAATTAAAAATGAATTCATGAAAAGCTAAAAAAAATGCTAAAATACAAAAAAAAACAAACAATAAAACGCGTATTTGCAATTCACATTCTCTCGCCACTTCCAGTCAAATTGTTGACGTGAGTTGAGGAGCTCTTCATCGAGTGTCATTCAGCATTTTCGCTTATCATTTTTTTCTGTGTGCATCCAAGGGCGTCGGTTTGGCCTTGGCACTCGTGGGAACATATTTTTTACAGAGTTCGTACGGGGAATTGTAAACCTTGAAAATGCTTGAAATTCATCCATTGCAACCTGGTCATCCTTTTGATTTGATTTTTATTGTATATTATACTTTTATTATTTCATTTTTAATTTTATAGTTTCTTTATGCAACATTCATTGCAGCGTGGAAGATCACTCCGTGTGCGGTCCCTTCTTAAGGTTTATTCATTTTCCTCATGCTGAGGTTTTTGAGTTTTTCCTTGCCCTCATGTAGGTTTTAGATCAGGGGATGGTGTAATAATAGTCTGTAGCCTGTACAGCCCACTGAGACTTCTTGTGATTAAGGACATCACAAATAAACATGACTTGATTTGAAATGTAATGTTGTGTTCACAAGATTTGAAATGAGCTTTAATTTTGGGTGTAGTGCTTGTAAATACTTGAAATTGTTGACGTGTTTCCAGGCTGTCTAGCTCGATAGACCACGTATTAAATGAAGAAAATAAATAGTACGCCTAAAACTAATGGTGACACTGCTTTCTGGTGGTTTCACTTTGCTAATGTAGTAGTTCTTCTCTCCTTATTTACGGCAGCTGGCATTGGTTTGTATGAGAAGCGTCATCGCTCCCTATGCACCCTTCCCCTACAAGCTGTGTGCTAATTGTTGCCTCAGAATGGGGGAATTCTTGTCCTTCTATACCTGCCAATTGATCGTGCATCGAAGATAGTGACATCTTAAGCACACAGTATGTGCTAGCAGCAAGATAGCGACTTTATTTCAGCAGTATAAAAAACTTTATTTCATTTATTGTCCATATCAGGCAACAAGTAAAATACCATTCTATGCCAACAAGTTAAATGGACGAAAAGTGGCTCAGATGACTAGTTCATATTTACAGTAGCTTAGTTCGCACAAAAGCTAAACATTCAAAGAACTTACTTTCCTTTTTTTTTACAGTTTGACTTCATTGAGTGCTGTCAGTAAGAAAAAAAACACAAACATCTGATATAAACCTAAACCACTAATGACCACTAATGAAATGAGGCACAGAAACTCAAGTTTCATTTTCTATCCCCAGTTCTGTGAAAGACAGCTGCTAGTTTATTATTTGGTTTAAAATTTATCAATTTTCCTGGTTATTTTTCCTACCGGCAGCACTTATGACCTTAAACAACAGGGCTATGGATTGATTCCATCGGATTTCTTGTTTTAATGTTACTTGAGAAACTGGAAAATTGGCTTTGGAAGTCCAAGTTCTTGAATTTAGCCATTAAAATGGTGTATGGACCCTGTTTTTAAGTGATTACATGATATTTTTAGGGACAAAACAATGACTGCTCTATGTTTGTGGGAAAATGTCCCCTCGGTCCATGCCAAAACGACGCCCTTGTGCGCATCGCTAACACCAAGCATTGCAAGCCTCAGTTTTTGTCTCAAAAGGCAGAAAAAACCCCAACACCCAGTTTTAACACCTCAGGTGTTTCTTGCTCGACATGTCGTTCCAGACACGGTGCATCTCCTCAGGGGAGATCTGGTGGACGGTGATGACCCTCCTGTACCTGCACAGGCTATAAGCCATTTTCCAGTGATTAAATCCCGTATTCTGGAAGGGGTGTATACCCAGTTTACGCAAGCACAACCCCACGTAAACGTCCTCCAGGTGCAAAAGCCGGGTGTGCTGCGATGTTTTGAAGATCAGCTCGGCCACATCCGAGGAAAAAACGTAGCCGGTGCCCGAGCAAAACGGCGGGTATTTACTCTCAGGGTAAAGATCCCTGGACATGTACCACTTGCTGCGCATGTCTCTTATAGGCCCCCCGTGGATGACGTACCCGGTGAAATACCGTTTCCTGGGCTTGGTGGTCGGTTTGAGGAGCTTGTAGAGGAGGTTGTCCATGTTGACGAAAACGTCGCTGTCTGTTTTCATGACGTACTGCGCTTTAGGACAGAAGGTGGCCACCCACCGCATGCCCATCATGGTTTTGAGAGTCAGATTGTGATAGGAGTCGATGAAGTCCTCCACCACGATGTCGTGGAAGATCTGGCTCTCCTGCTCCACCATCTGGTTGAGCACGGCATCCGTGTTGCGTCCCAGGAGGAAAACGGTGAGGATGCGCAGATCGCTGAAGGCGCTCTCGTCACCCCAAGTCTCACGGATGGCCTGCCGGGCGTCAAATTCCTTGTGGGTGGTGCTGATGAGTATCACCAGGAAAGGAGCGTCGCCCTCGCACTTTTTGGCTTCGTTGATGAGGAAAGGGTAGGCGTGCGCGTTCAGAGGCCTCGTCCGGATGTTGGTGAAGGTGACGTTCTTGCCAGGTTTGGTGTTACGGCGGATGGGGATGGAAACGTGGCCCACGTAGGTGGAGGTCGGGCGGGAGAGGCTGAGGTACCACAAGGCGCTGGCCCAGCACACCACTGTTAGGATGTAGAGGCAGGACACTTTTGAAGGCATGATGTTGCATTTAAGTGCAAACGCACTGTCGGGATTTTAGAAGGCCATCTAAGGCCACCCGGCGAGGCAGCATTGAGCTGCTCCGGGGTGGCGGGTCCACTCTAATCGGAGCTAATCGATTATTTGAGGAAGGGGTGTTGAGACTTGCATTGTAGTCCAGAGAAGCTGACAAATTTTAGGGATGTCCAAATCATCTTGGGGTTTCCATTTATATCTGAAAGAGAAAATGAAAAATACCTTATTGCGGTGTATTCTCACGTATTATGCTTGTATATATGTTTTTTTCATTTTTTAATTTTAAATTTCCAATGACAACAACGATAGACTGTATATATAATATAAAATAATATATGGCTGGGATGGGCTCAACGACCCTAATAAGGATAAGCGGTACAGCTAATGAGATGAGATGAGATAATATAATATCAAAGCTCAAACACCATATATAAGCAGAAATAAAAAAAAAGATGCTGAACAATAACATTTTCTTTTGGCAGACCTTTTTTATTAATATAATTATTTCTGTTATTTTACTAAATTTATAACGAATTTGATGGATAAGTTTCTCTTTCTGTAGATGTTTTTCATTATTGTAGGCATTATTTCTGTTATTATAATTCATTTTTAAATACAATTTAACTGATTTGAGCTTGTTTACGAAAGTTTGCCCTTAAGTACAATTTTCTGATTAATTTGGGCATTATTTATATAGTTCTATTTTAACTTTTTTGTAAAATTAGAAAAACTAGGAATGTAGTTAATAAAATGTATGTTTACATTTCTCTTGTAAAATAAACCTTTCGTTCTTTTTCCGGAATTATTTTGTGCAAAATTGTTTAAATTTTCCTATATTTTTAACCTATTTTTTGTAGTTAAAAAGAATAATCATAAATTAACTAAGAGTTCTTTACTTTTACTATCCTTTTTCTGTAAAATATATGAATTTTTTTTAACATCTTTCTAGCAAATCATTAAACATTTTGTTCTTTAATGTCATTATACAAGTACATGTATAACACATTTGGAGGGATTCTCCTTTCACTGTAAGTAAGATATTAAAAATGTGCTATAGAATGCAATAAGTAAAGCAATACCGTAAATTCCGCACTATAAGCCCCTACCTTTTTCTCAAACTTACAACCCTGCGGCTTATTCAGTGATGCGGCCAATTTATGTAATTTTTCTACCGGCCGCCAGCGACGCTCGAGTACAAAGGGTAAGATTTAGACTGCAACTTCTTATCTTATGCACAAATTAAATTGGCGTAGATATATCCTCATCATGCAAATTGCAAAAAGAAAGGCACATGACGCAACTTTCAAGCTAAACGCAGTCGAGCAGTCCGAAATGGAAGGCAACAGAGCTACCGCACGTAAACTTTACTTTGCTTGCGTGTTTTTGAATAAGGGAGCGTGGAACGACGTCTATATGACAAAGCCTCTTTCCCATACTGAAGGAAGACGACTTAGATGACGTCAGTTATAAGGAGGAAGATGAGGACAGTTCACCGTGCTTACTACAAGCATGGTATGGTTTTTTTACAGAGCTGTTTACTGTGTTGCTAGTAGCGTTTTGCTACCCTTCACAGGCACGGTTTGGGATGAAAGTTATAATATTATTTTTAAAGCTTTGAAAACTCTCTCGGTGTACCGTCTTTCTTTGTAAATATGTGTAACCATGTATAATATGTATTAGCAACTGTATATTTTTGTAATGTATTTATTTTAGAAACATATTCTGATATGTTTTGTACGAGCAAATGAGAAAGAAGGGGCGGGGCAAACGCAGGCTGACGGGAAGTGGAGTAAAGGTGAGACGTGTTTGTGGACGCGGCCAACAATAGTGGATATATATTTTTCCCACCCTTACCTTTGGAAATATACACTTTTTTCTTGGATTACTTTCAACGGGCACCCGGACTCTGCAGGTCTGCATTAAATCTTAAGTAACGGTATCATTTTCCGTTGCCAGCTGTGTTTTTTTGGACTTTATCGGGTATGGATTAATTTCGTGTTTGAATTGCGTATTTTCAATGTGGGCGCATGCGGCTAATATAGAGGTGCGGCTTGTGTATGTACAGAATCGGTTTTCCTCCCGAAATGTGGTGGGTGCGGCTTATAATCAGGTGCGCTCTATAGTCCGGAATTTACGGTAGGTCTTTTTATACAAGTATTGATTCAAAGGGGGGCGGCACGGCGGCTGGGCTGTTAGCGCACAGCCCCACGGTGCAGAGGTTCAGGGTTCAAGTCCGGCTACCGCAGCCTCCCCGTGTGGAGTTTGCATGTTCTCCCCGTACCTGTGTGGATTTCCTCCGGGCACTCCGGTTCCCTCCCACTTTCCCCAAAACATGCATGTCAGGTTAATTGGCCGGTCCAAATCGTCCCAAGGTGTGAATGAGAGAGTGAATGGCTGTCTGTCCCTGTGGGTGAATGAATAAATGAATGATTTAAAGGATTTCTACTTGAGATGAAACATCCGATTTTCAAGGTGGTCCAAGAATATCGAGGCACATCAACAACGACAGCGTTTTACTATTAATCAATTTGTGTTCACGACCACAGAGGCATCATTTTAAGGTTTCCAAATTTAATTTTAGCAGCCAGCTTTCATAGATTTTCCCCACTTAACAAAACACATCGTGCTGTGGATCCAAAGTAGACTTAAAAAAATAAATAGATAGAATTAAATTACCCTCATCCAGCTCGAAATAGCGACTCATTATTCTTTTTCTTCCCTGCCAAAACTGAGGACATTTGCAATTTATGAAAGGCAAATCCTGCTCGCTTGACTTTCCACAATCGAGTTTACTCCCAAAGAAAATCACTCTTATTTCTCTGCAGATTTGCATAACCAAAGCATAATTCATGACGCCGCTTGCCGGGGTTAGTGTTTATCAATTATACGGCCGCTTGCGTTTGCCAATATCTCAGGTCAGGCCGAATGCAAAGAGCGAGCTGGGATCTGCTTATTGTCAGCCTTATAATTGAGCACGGGAAGGAGGGAGAGACATTACGCTGTACCGTGGGTGGGCAACATACGGCCTACGGGTCACACGCGGCCCCAGTCGAAGGCAAACTAATTCAAGACTTAAGACTTTTTAAGTTGACAAAATAAAAACAATCTAAACAAACAAAACAAAAAAAACACCACAAGAATTAGAAGTGATTTTGAACAATTAAATTATTTTTTTGGTCCAGTTTCTGAAAAACATCACACTCTCCAAAGTTTTAGACTTTGAAAACAAAAAATAAAAGGATGTATACAATAAATGTAAATGGTTGGCATTTATATAGCTTCACACTTAACCCATACACACACTCGCATACCGATAGCAGCGTCAGCCATTAAAGGCAACTACCTGCATTCAGTGTCTTGCCCAAGGGCACTCGGATATATAACACGAAGAAGCCGGGAATCGAACCTGTGACCTCTTGATCCCAAGACAACCACTCTACCTCCTAAACTACTGCCGCCCCACACTAAATCAAGGATAACTTTGAAATCGCTAAATACGCTGCGGTGTTGTGATCCATGAGTCATTCCGCTGACAATGCATTGCGTGTGATGTCACACGTCCTCTTAGTCGCAAGCAGGATATGATAGCAATTAAACAACAGATGCTTAAAAGTTCCAGTAGACTCAAAGAAGTCACATTTAGTTGGAAATGTGAGCGATCTCACAAAAACATGACCCGGCCAAGCCTTAAACCTGTGACTAATGTTCCCTCTAATATTCGCACGGGTTTGAGCGTTCACACAAAGTCAGTGAGCAACGCTTGAAACAACAGTGAGCGACGGCAATCCCAAGTGTGGCAACCAAATCATTATCAAACATGTCCAAAACTTCACATCATGTTACATTTTGCTGAGTTTCCGGCAATGCAAAAAAAAATGTCACTTTTGAATGAATTGACTAATGTATTATTGCAAAGGTTTTACGTCCTACAAATTTGTTTTTACAACAATTCTTTCACAAGATTTTCTTTTTTTTTTTGTTCCTGGTATCTTTTGACGCATAATACTAACATTTTTGGGGGCTTATTTAGTCGGTTGCAAGATACAGAACTGTATTTAATCACATTTTTTAGTGGAAGTACAATGTTGGCAACGAAATTGACTTGGTATAATTGGAAATTATTTGAATGCAACACAAACTTTTTCTTCTTTTTCCCAGTTTTTTTTAAAAATTCCTTTAAAAATCTCATTGTGTTTATTTTTTCCGAGCTGTTAATTTTTTCTTTTTGTTCTCTATTTTTTTTTTCCTTTGTTTCTTTCTTTTCTTTTTTTCTGTCTTTTTTCTGAATTTTTCCTTTTTTCTCTTACTTTTGTTTCTTTTTTCTCAGCTTTTCTCTACTTTTTCATTTTGGTATTTTTTTTCTTTTTTGTTCTATTTCCCCTTCCTTTAAGTCATTTTGTGCATAATTTTACATAATATTTGGTCATATAGGGATAAAAGAATCAAAAACAACCTGAAGAGCCGTTTGGGACCCGAAAGAGCTGGTTCTCTTTAGTGAGCCGAGCCAAAGAAGCCGGTTCTCGAAAAACTCTACTGACTTTACTTTTCAACTTTGTTCGACATTGACTTAAAAATACAGCATTTAGAACACAGCGTCAGGGGAACCTGTGTATTTTTACCTGCGTGCTTTGTAACTTTGACTTAATTCGCTTCTTAATCAGCAATTTTGAGCCCTGAATTTTGTGCGCTGGCTAGATTTTCTTGTGCGCTGAGAATGTGCAGGGAGTGCGCGATTGCGCACGCGCGCAGCTTAGAGGGAACATTGCCTGTGACCTCCCAGTCCTGGAAACGGGTGCCCAACCCTAAGGCTGTTCTATGTCTGCTGTTCTGCATGAAAGACAGGGTGCACTCAATGATGATAGGGTGCGCTGCACAATTTGAAGAAAATCTTTTATGTGTGCCTTATGGTCGAGAAAACACTGTAGTTTTTTTCCGAGAATCCCTCAGTTTGCAGTCATTATATGCTCTTTCCATTCTGATATTATTGCTCGCACAGTGCTCTGAGAGATGCGTAAATGTTGCGAAATTAGTCGCTTAGATCAACATTGGATCATTCAGAAGTCATCGGTAGTCAGTTGGCTGAGTGGAGAGAACAGGTTGCCAATAATATTTCAATTAGAATGTGTTTATTGTCATATGCACAGTAAAGAACTATATTTCCCTGCAGAATGAAATCCTTACTTTGCTGTCCACACTGTTGCCAGTGTCAAAGCAATATAAAATAAAACTTTATACACGTAAACTTACAGTAAATTCCGGACTATAAGCCACTACTTTTTCCCCAAACTTTTTGTAAAGTATTTATTTGTATTTATTTTGGACACTTATTCTGATATGTCTTGCACGGGCCAATTAAAAAGAAGGGGCGTAACAAACGCGGGGTGACGGGAAGTGGGGACCGGTAAAGGGTAAAGGTGAGTGTTTGTGGACACGGCGGACAATAGTGCATATATATTTTTCCCACCCTTACCTTTGGAAATATACACTTTTTTTCCTTGAATTACTTTCAACGGGACCCGGACTCTGCATGTCTGCATCAAACCTTAAGTACAGGTATCATTTTCCGTTCATTTTGCCGGCTGTGATTTTTTGGACTGTGTACTTAAATGAAGGTGTTGAGATTGTCATGATTGTTTTCTGTTTTTAGTGTCAATAAATTTGTTCAAACCAAAAAAACATTCAGTTTCAATCGCGGGGCTTTAAGTCGGGTTTGGGTTAATTTTGTGTTTGTGTTACATTTTTCAATGTGGGCGCATGCGGCTTATATACAGGTGCGGCTTGTGTAAATACAAAATCGGTTTTCCTCTTAAAATGTGGTGGGTGTGGCTTATAATCAGGCGCGCTCTATAGTCCGGAATTTACGGTAATTGAATATTACAAATATTCAAAAGATAAAAATACAAGAATAACACCTCCAACACCGACTTTTCAGTTTTCGCTGTAAATGTTGAAATCCTTTGGTTCTACATCACAATTGAGTCTCAGTTTGTCGAATCTCAAGAAAATATTTTCAGCTTTTAGCTTGAAGTTCGAAGCCTTAAATGTAGCATTATGACAAAAAAGTCCTTGGGGGGCCAATACTTTTGCTAGGTGCCTTATGTGTAAAAAAAAATCATCTATTTTGCCTGTGCTCCATCAAATCTTCTCTTTTCCGCCACATTGTTGCTGTTAAAGGATGCGCGGGCACGCGTAGCAGGTACCGACCGGAAGATTAGCGTAGAGCGAAGCCAAGCCCGTAGGCCAGCATTCGGATCCATGCGGGTCTATTCTTCCAATCCGCCGCAATATTGGATGTCAAACTCCGAGTCCGTCATAAAGCCGGCGGTCAATACCGTACGCCGTACTACCGCAGTGAAAAAAAACACGGCGGGCAGAATAATTAGCTTGAAAAAGAGAGGCCATCCATCAGCTTTTATGATATAGCAAGTTGCGAGTTGTACACGGCGAGGGGAATGAGGACAAACATTCATCAAAAGGCAACTTTGCTTTCTCGGAAAACCTTCGGCGGACCGCTTCGAAAAAGGCTTATTACGCTACACAAAAAAATCGTTTTGATTCATGGCGCCAGGGCCTCCATGAGGCAGCGCTCCAAAGTGTTTTTTTTTCTCAATAACGTCTTTCCACTAATACATTGCCACATTCAATTTAGCCGCTTGCTGCAAAATCTCACCTGGAGAAAAAAACGTTTCAATGACTTTACCTTGAGCTCGAAAACGACTTCTTTTTTCGTGTCACGTGGCGTACGTGTGTGTTCTGTTTGGGGTTTATTTGTCATGTACTAAAGAGACACTGTGTAATAGCATTAGCAATTTAACATGTTTATGCATTTCATGCTTCATCACTCTTGCTGCTGCTGGACCTTAGTGCTGCCTTTGACACTGTGGACCATAATATCTTACTAGAACGGTTGAAAAAATGGATTGGTCTCTCAGGAACCGTCCTCTTATGGTTCAGATCCTACCTCTCAGATAGGACGCACTGTGTTAAACATGGGGAAATGACATCTGAGCCCTTTAGTGTTACCTAAGGTGTTCCTCAGGGTTCAGTACTTGGCCCTCTTCTTTTTAGCATTTACATGCTTCCATTAGGTGATATAATTCTCAAGTATAATATCAGTTTTCATTGCTACGCAGATGACACTCATCTATATCTTCTGATGGAGTAATCTGACACACTAAACCGTGGAAATTTGGAGGCATGCCTTTCTGAGATAAAAGAATGGATGTCACTCAACTTCTTGCGCCTTAACTCTGAAAAGAACGGACTGTTAGTTATTGGTCCATCTAAATGCTGTGACTTGTTCTCAAAAACTGCTCTGAACATCGACAAATGTAATATCACCCAGAGTGACTCAGTCCAAAATTTAGGTGTCATATTTGACCCCGATCTGTTCTTTCAAACACACTTCAAGAATATTACTAGAACAGTTTTTTTTTTCCCCATCTTCGCAACATTGCTAAAATTCGCCCTATGCTGTCTCAGTCGGATGCGGGGATTATAATTCACGCGTTTGTTACTTCCGGTCTCGATAACTGTAATGCACTACTATAAGAAGGGCTAAAACGCGCTCTGTCAACCATTAAAACATGCCAGCTAGAAATCCAATTTCCTAGATAATCACAATGACCCATCACTGGTGAGCTATTTTCTGAACTAGTTTGTAGGCTACCCATGTTATTACTATGTTGTTGCTATGCTAATATCATGTTATTACCAGATTGTAATGAATACAAGTAGGCAAATAGGCTCAGTCAACCACTAAAACATCATACCAGTTAGAAATCAAATTTACTAGAAAATTACTATGGCCCATCACTGGTGAGCTTTTTTTAGAAGGGTTTGCAGGCTATTCATGTTATCCCTATGCTACTATGATGTAATACTAGGTTGTATTGATAAGAAGGGTTAAAATGCGCTTTATCAACCATTAAAAGATGCCAGCTAGAAATAAATTTTCCTAGAAAATCACAATGACCCATCACTGGTGATCTATTTTCAAAACGGTTCTCAGGCTATTCACGTTATTATTGTGTTATTAAGATGTTATTACGAAGTTTTATTGCTAAGAAAGGGTCAAACGGTCTCAGAAACCACTATAACATACCAATTAGAAATTCAAATTTCCTAGAAAATCACAATGAGCCATCGGTAGTGAGGTATTGTCGGAACCGGTCTGCAGGCTACTCGTGTGTTGTAAGGGGTCCTGCAAGCATCATCTAGGGCAGGGGTGTCAAAATCATTTTAACTTGGGGGCCACACGATAGAAAAACATTCTGTCGGGGGCCGGACTAGTAGATTAAAGAGAAAGAAAAAGAGAGATAAAGAAATAAGAGAAAGAGGGAGGGGATAAGGAGAGAGGGCGGGACAAAGAAAGAAAAAGAGAGAGAGGGAGAGAGCGTGAGAAACAAAAGATAAAAAGTCGTGAGAGAGGGGAAAAGAAATGGAGAGGAAGAAAGAAATCCAAAGAGAAATAGAAAGCCAGAAGGAGAGAAAAGGAGAGTCGAAGGGTATGAAGAGAGAAAGAGAAAAGGAAAAAAGGAAGTTAGAGCAAAAGAGGTTAAAAGAGAGAGAAAGAGACAGAGCAACAGAGGAAGAGAAAAAGAGAGACACAGAGTGAAAGAGACACAGACAGAGTGGGAGAAAAGGGTGTGTGTGTGTGAGAGAGAGAGAGAGAGAGAGAGAGAGAGAGAGAGAGAGGGAAAGAAGGGGTGGAAAAGAAAGAGAGAGGGAGAGAGAGAGAGGGAAAAAAGGGGTGGAAAAGAAAGAGAGAGGGAGAGAGAGAAATAAATACAAGTAAAGTGTCTTTGTTCGAGGTACCTGGCTTTGGCCACATCAAGTTGACATATTTCAACCTGCAGCTTGTTTTTCTCTTGCGCTTCTCTGAGTGCTGTCTCGTGGGCCGGATTCAATCCCTTAGCGGACCTGATCTGGCCCGCGGGCCGCCTGTTTGACACCTGTGATGTAGGGTGACCCCTGCTCTACATTATCCTACAATGGGGTCTCTACGAACTCCATTTTAACTCGTAACACGATCTTTTATCATATTTCTAGAAACCTGAAGTATTCGGCATGGCGAAACAGCACGACGGCGGCGTGAATAAATAGAAATTTGACATCGAACTCCTTATCCTGCACGTCTGCCCAGCGTTTGTAGCCTAGCCTCAAACACAAACCAGGTACTCATTAGAAAGACAGATGGCGCTGCGCATGATTGGACTTTCCTCTGACCTCAATTTCTTTTACATTTTTTGACATCAAACTCCGTGCGGGCATAAAACCCCGAAACACAAAATGATCTTCGGTAATCCGGAGGAACATTCTCGGCAGTTGGCTCTCGATTGACTCAGCGATTAATAAAATACCTGGCCGGGTTTCTTTATCGGCGGACGCAATCTCAATGGCGCCAAATGAAACCGTCAAAGAGATTAAAGCGTGACGGATCTCCGAAAGGTAATAAAAGGAAGCGAGTGACGGGGGATCAAAAAAAGCCGAATAAAAAATGAAGCCTGATGCCGTTCTTCTGGGGATTTTGTATAGAAAGCCTTTCATTATTTTCCCGTTATAAACGGATTGAATCACGCAAAGGAAATATTGGTAATATTGAAATATCTCGCTCTTTACATTTAGTCATGATTGTCTAAATCAGGGGTGTCAAACTCATTTTAACTCGGGGGCCAAGCGATAGAACAAACATTCTCTCGGGGGCTGGACTAGTTGATTGAGGAGAAAAAAAAAGAGAGAAAGAAATAAAAGAAAGAGAGGGAGAGAAAAAGAGAAAGTGTGGGACAAGGAAAGAGAAAGGGAGAAAGAGAATCAAAAGAAGTAAAAAGAGAAATAGGAGGGAGGGGGAAAGAAAGAGAGAGAAAGAAAGAAACCCAAAGAGAAATAAAAATAGAGAAGGAGAGAAAAGAGGAGAGAAAAGGAGAAGGGGAGAAAGGTAGAAGGGGAAAGCAAGAGCGAGAGAGAGAGAAAAGGAAAAAGGAAGAGAGAGCAAAAGAAGGTAATAAGACAGAGAGCGAGAAAGAGAGAAAAGGGAAAAAAATATTATATACTGAGAAAAGGGAGAAAAAAAAGAGAGAGAGAGAGAAACAAACAGAGAGAGATAAATAAATACAAGTGCAACGTCTTTGTGAGGGGCACCTGGCTTTGACAACATCAAGTGGACAAATTCCAACCTGCAGCTTGTTTTTCTCTTGCGCTTCTCTAAGCATTGTCACGCGGACCAGATTCATTCCTTTAGCGGACCTGGTCTGGCCCGCGGGCCGCCTGTTTGACTCACCTGGTCTAAATCATTCATTTATTACTTCGTCACTTGTGGTTTTATTTTGTAGAAGTGCCTAATCGCCATTTTTAGCTCTAACACCTTATTCCTATAGGGGAATACACAACGAGACTCATGGAAAATAATCAGTTTCAGCCCAAGATTCCATAATTGATTTCCTCAGGCAAATGTTAAGCGGTTTGAGCTAAATCTCCTCAAAGATGATGAGGCTATTGTCAGGAGAAAAATAAAGGGTCTTCATTTATATAGCGCTTTTCGAGTCAATGAAGACCTCCCAAAGCGCTTTACAATGTGCTTCACACTTACCCATTCACACACACACACACTCACACACCAATAGGGAGTCAGCCATACAAGGCGCCTGCTTATTGGGGGCATTAGGGATTCAGTAGAACCGTGATCTTTTCAACTCTTGGACCCAATTAAAGGGACATTGTGTATTGTTTAGCGCCTCCTAGTGGTTAAGGAATCTTTAGAATTAATAGTCATATAAGTGTGCGTTTTCTCAGATACTTGTCGGTAAAGAAATTTGTGCTTATTTTACATAAAATAATTGTTCGCCATCTTGCTGCCAAGGGTACCACTCCAATACACCAAAAACCTTGTGAAAGGTTTGGGACAAAATTGAAATGAAAAATGGTGAAGTTGGGTCACTTCAAGTCTCTGTAGTTTGTAATCTTCCTTGTGCTTTGTAGCACTAGTTTTCGGTAGCTCTACTCCAAACAGCGACATCTCGTGTCCAAAAACTGAACAGTGTCCCTTTAATGTTAATTTTTTGGATAGATTTATGGACTAGCCTATTTGTATAAGAATAGTAGTAAACAACTTCAGTCTTAGCACAAGCAAATTCCTAAGAGCTGTATAGCTCATTTGTGCCCAGAATATTCTTTAATACATTTTTTAAAAAACTGTTCATTTCCAGCTCTTACTTCTAGTCTACTTCTCATAACCCAGATTTAAAACTGACATGTTTTTCCTACTTGAGAGCCAGTAAAATCCTGTTTCTGGAAACTGATATCGAAATCTAATGATTTTTTTAAATGACTATTAACTATATGCTATATTTGTTTTTAAATGCATGCAAAATACAATTATTTTTAAGTGTGTCTTTATTTTTGTTTACAATTACGGTACAATAAAATACTGCTACGGTAAACATGTCTAAAAAAGGTAGCATTGGAGAGACATGTCATGTTTTATTTTAATATTTCCGCTTTGAAATTGAACTGAACAATTTCAAACGTTTTGATTTTTTTTTAACTTTGGCAGCATGATCTGTGGCAGGTTAGCAAGTCTGACTTACAGTTGAGGAGTTCTGGGTTTGATTCCGACAACATGGACGGATAAATGTTCTTTGTCCATTTGTTGCCGCACCGTTTCTTTTTTTCGGGATGTCGAAAAATATCCGGACATTGCTGTAAGTTAGATTTTGTATTGTGTGCACCTTTTTCCGAGTACAGGACATTACTGCAGTGCCCCTTTCCGCCACTACCGGCATGTGGCGCTATGAGAGGTCACCCAGCATCCACCCTGAAGAAGAAATCGCTTCCACTTCCTAGTTCATGTGTAAACACTCTAAACTGTATCTCCAAGATATTTTTATCGTTTAATATCCCGCGCATCCATTCAATATAGTTGGTGTAAAGTGTATAGAAGAGGCGAGCCGTTTCTTTTGATATAAAAGTGGAATAAGAGAGCCTGATGCGGTTGAGAAAATGTTCGGAAAGCTTTTTTTCTGACACTTTTTACCACAGAGGAAGACATCTTGAAGCACATCTTCCTAAATTAAGATAAACTTAACTTCATTTACCTTTATAGAGCATATTATTTTATGAAATCTTTATTTTTTAGTACAAAACAATACCGGTTACTTAAACATACAAAATATAGCACTGAAGCAACTTACGAACAAATTTAACGTACAAACGATCGTCCAAAAGTAGGGCAGCGTCTGTATGAAGTGAAGATAAAATGGCACTAGTATTAGTTTTCCAGTAATTCAAGTATATATTTCTCTAATATCTTGTTGTCGCTGCACCTTTTGTATCCAAATATTAATTGCTAATGAGTAAGGACAGTGAGGGAAGTAAAATGTTCCGGAAAAATCATTAAATAATGAGAAAATTCAACACTCTAAGAACGGATATGAGATTGATCTTCTGAAGTAAATTTGTACTCCATTCATTTTCACTGCTGTTCTTCTGTCTGTGATTTGGTTCAAAGCCCATTGAGGTGGCTGCCGGTAACCAGTAGCAACTGAGAAGAATCTGAACGTAATCTTTGGCCACTGACAGTCGCCCACCCCCCTAAAAACGGACCGGTGAGCCCACTGAAGCATGTACCTGACAAAAAAAGTCTCTCTCTATCGCACACTCCAAAAAAGTCATGAATTTTGCATCAGTGTTCAATATAGCGACGGAACAGGACACTTCCTGTGTTGGTCACAGGAGACAACATGGCTCCCTTTAGCTTTAAAGGTCTTTTTATTAATGAACTTTCCATGTAGGACACAGAAGAACTTGTTTACGAATTGTTTGGGATGATCGAGTCCTTCCTTCCTTATTTTTTCAGAAACCAAGTGCTGATATCGTTGCTTGTTCTGATACAAAGTACAGTATCTGTGATATAACCAGCGTTTTTTACCAGCTGGTGGGTGGTACTGCCACTTGAACAGTGCAGTTCATTTCATCCCTCAGCAGCCGGAATCCCCCCAAAAAAGCATTTTGCTGACACAGCAATAGTTGGACAATGAATCACGGCCACAACACTGCATTTCATTTTGGAGTGGCTCGAACAGCACGCATCCTAACATAAGTTCCTTTTGCCCGCCCCCCTTGCGGTAATTTGTGTTTGTGAATAAGTGAATAATGGATTGCAGTTGCACAAGTGCAGTTCACTTTTTGGTGGACAGTAAGGCAACAAAGCCGCCAGGTCCGACAAAAGTGAGCTCTGCTCGCCCTTGGTCTCATAAATGTATCAACTGGGGAGACTTGATTTTGGTCGCATGGGTGCTGTTTATTCTAGGCGAAAAGTAAAGAAAAAAATCCACCACACATGACATCATTTTCTTTATGGGCTTTGCTTTAACAATAGTCGACGAAATAATGGAATGCGGCCAAAATAGCGCAGTAGATTGTGGTCACAACTGTGCATTATATTTTAGGTAGGCACATATCCTGATTTAAGTGCCCCTTGCCTCTCCCTGCTCACAGCAAAATAGGATCGGGGATAATGGCCCAAAAAGTGCAGTTCATTTTAGGCGTAGATAACGGCAAAAAAGAGCCACCAAGACAGACAAAAATACACTCTGCCCGCCCCTAAAATCAGCAATCGTTTATTAGGGATAATGGATTGCGTCCATACAGTGCAGTTCATTATAGCACGCTTCAAGGGCCAAAACCAAAATCTTTGGTCGACAAGAAGAGCCAAACGGTTTAGCCGAGTGGGAAGCGCAAGCTAACGTTAGCTTGGGAATCGTGAACCCAAATGTACCCTGGTGGGAATTCTCCCGAGATGCCGACGAGGTTCTCAGAGTGAGTTTACGAGGCTTTAATTCAAATGCGTTCCACTCACCGAGTGACTGGTGCAAAACGCTTTTTGGGAAAAAACTACTCCGGTGTGAAGAAAAAATATCATATATTTGAAAATATTACGCATTGTCCTTTAGTAGTTGTTTTATTTAAAACAAAAATATTTTTTAAGCATTTTTTAAAGAAGTAAAAAAAAGGAAAGCTACTACCTTTACAATTACTTTTTCTCTGTCTCATTTTGTAATGTGTTGAAGACAAACTAACTGTTTTATATATGTATTTATACCTCTATGTATGCATATCTATATATTTATGTATCCTGTATATACCTGTATATGTATATATGAGTATACAAACGTGTACCTGTTTGTATATAGCAAAAAGTCCCCAGGTCGAGACCAGGTGGAAACTTGTTGGCCTGGAGACGAATGGGCGCCACCAGACTGTACTTGCCCAAGACACACCACAGGAAATGGTGCCCATACAACCCTAGTGGTTAAGGGATCCAACCAACCAACCAACCAACATGGTACAGAATTTGTACATACATTTGTATATGTATGGTTACAATATATGTATGTGTATTTGTATGTGTATATACAGTATACTGCGCATGAGTAGGTTAACATCTATGGGCATATATATATATATATATATATATAATATATATATACTGGAGATCAATTTAGAGAGCAACTTGTAAAAATGGAATAATTGTGAAATAATACCATCTTTCCACAGCTTAATGGCATTTTATTGTGTCTATAGCATGGTACTACCACATTTTTTTCTCACAAAATGACTTCACCAAAATAATCGTTTTTCAGAAGACACTCTAATAGAAATTAGAGAACAACAATGACTTTGGCATGGAAGAAAATTCTGAAGGTTACAGCAGTCATCAATTAGTGAGAAGTGTACAGGCTTCTGCTGTGAATGACTTCAGCACATCTGCAGCCACAGGATGAGTCTCTCAAATTAACCCTACTTATCGCTCTTCTTTTCTTTCTTTCTGTCTTTCTATTTTCTTTTTTTCTCTCTTTCTTGCTCTCTTTCTCTCTTTCTCTTTCGTTTTTTCTCTTGTCTTTATCTCTTTTTTCTCTCTCTCTTGCTCTTTTTCTTTCTTTCTGTCTGTCTTTTTCTGTCTTTCTTGATTGCTTACATTTTTTTCTCTCTTGTTCTTTCTCTTTTGTTTTTTTACTGTCTTTCTATCTCTTTCTTGCTTTTTGTCCCCTTCGTTCTCTCTCTCTTTCTCTTCCTTTCATTCTCTTTCTCTTTTTATCTCTTTCTTTCTTGCTCTCATTATTGCTTACTTTTTTCTTTCTTTCTTTCTTTGTTCTTTCTCTCTACTTTTAATAATTAACCCGAGTAAGTAAAACAAGATAAGTTATCATTTAGGAAATTTATATCAAACTGGGGGCAGCACGGCGGTGCAGTGGTTAGAGCGTCCGCGGCACAGTTCTGAGGTCATGAGATCGAACCTTCCTGTATGGAGTTTGCATGTTCTCCCAGTGCTTGCGTGGGTTTCCTCCGGGCACTCCGGTCCCACGTTCCAAAAACATACATTTCAGGTTAATTGTCCCGTTCAAATTGTCCCTAGGTGTGAATAAGCGAGTGAGTTGTCTGTCCCAGTGTGCCTTGCGACTGACTGACAATGAGTTCAGGGTGTCCCCTGCCCACTGCCTGAAACAACTGGGATGGGCTCCAGCACCCCCGCGACCCGACTGAGGATAAGTGGTGCAGATAATGGATGGATTGATATCAAACTGGGTGCCCTTTGCACTCATAAGTAGGAAAAAATAGCTCTCAGCTTGATAAAGGTTGGAGGCCACTGTTGTAAAGAATATTTGAATTGAACTCCATAAACTCACTCTGGGAGTATTCGTTTGAAATATTATGCTTTTTTTATGCTGTGAAAAATATTTTAAAACGCACCAATTTTAGATCGATCAGTTTCTTTTTCACAGTGCAATTTATTTTAACATGATCCGTCAATAGCATCAACAAATCCCGCGCCGTGTCATCAATCCAGAAAAGAAAAGCGAAAACGTCAATATACTTTCCCGGCCTTTACTCCGCGGCCGTCAATAGAGCTCATCGGCCTTGTAACATTATCGTACGTTCTGTTTCGCAAACACCGCTTCGCCCTTTTCAACCGCTAAGACTTTCCGCCGCTCAGAAGGAGAAAAAAAAGTGAGAAAAAATCCGGTCGAGTGTTTCTTGAAAGGAATTTTCATCGCATCTTGTTAACCTTTTGAAAAAAAAAACCAATAGCATGAAAAAACGTCAATCATCCAGTTGAGTAGAAAGACTTTGTTGTGAAACATTTGGAAATAGACGTAGAAAGTCACATAGAGGACTTAAATGTCACACAGAGAAGTATTTTCTTTCTGATGAGAAGACAAATTCGGGGAATCGTGTACCAGTAAGGAGCAGTCATTGACGTTCCAATTACAGTACGTCTAAAGTTTCCAAGTACCTGAACGGGAAAATATTGCCTCTAGTAACAAAGGCGTTTCAGGATACAAAGTCAAAAATACAGTACAGTACGCGCTGTCATTCACTGTTAACCTGACTGGCACCCCGGGTTGTATGCGTGAATCTTGGCATGCTCTTCGTGTCCCCTTCCCGCTCTGTAAACAGTCTGCAAGAACTTGCATGTGCAAGTATATGTTAAGACGCATGTGTAGAAAAAAAAGGGACACTTTAAGAGTTTTCTTTGCAGATGCAATTTTAGTTTTGACTGTAGCTCGTCGTTCATAAATTTCTGACAGTCAAGAAGCCTTGATGCTAGGAGTGCTACAAAGCACAAGGTAGAAGACCAACTTTGGATATTTTCAATTAGCAAGATGATTTGCTAGCTGGTAGAGAAGACAATTTAGCTTTTGTACATTTTTTTCTTATTTTATTCAAAAAAAAACAGAAAAACATCTTGAAACAGAAACAAATACTTAATTATCATGGTTCTCAAGGTTTCTTCATTTACCTGATTTAAAGGTTTTGAGTTTTTCCTTGCCCTCGTGTAGGTTTTAGATCAGGGGATGGTGTAATGATAGTCTTTAGTTTGCAAAAATCCATTATATGTGCAGCCCTTTGAGACTTCATTGTGATATAGGGCTGTATAAATAAACATGACTTGACTTGACTACTTTAAGGTATCGCAATGGACACCACGAAAGACATGCAGCAAAGTGGACAAGGGCAAAAGAAGAGGAAGAGACTTTTTCCGGCCATCGGAACAAAGCAAGAGATAATAGAAAAGGTATGAAAAAACACCGGCGTGTAGGAGGAGGTCAGAGACAGAGAGTAGGAGGATGCAGCTATCATTCCATCAGCCCATATCTCTCTCTCTTTCTCTCTCTCTCTGTCTGTCGCTCTCTCGCTCCCGCTCACGCTTGCTCGCTCACTCGCTCTTTCTCTCAAACTCACTCGCTCTTTCTCTCTCACTCACTCTCACTCACTCGCTCTTTCTCCCTCACTCACTCACTCACTTACTCACTCTTTCTCTCAAACTCACTCGCTCTTTCTCTCTCACTCACTCTCACTCACTCGCTCTTTCCCTCTCACTCACTCTCACTCGCTCTTTCGCTATCACTCACTCGCTCTTTCTCTCTCTCACTCACTCTCACTCACTCGCTCTTACTCACTCACTCACTTCACTCACTCGCTCTTTCTCTCACTCACTCTCACTCTCTCTTTCTCACTCTAATATTCTCATCTCATCTCATCTCATTAGCCGTACCGCTTATCCTCATTAGGGTCGCGGGGGGGGGCTGGAGCCCATCCCAGCCATCTCCGGGCAGTGGGCAGGGGACACCCTGAACTGATATTATCAACTTAAAAAAAAAATCAATAAAATAAATATATATTCTCCAAAATCATGAATTTTTTGACGATGGAATCGCTCATTATTACATTTTAAAAGCACTCTCCCCTGTAGGTGGCTCCTCCGACTAAACTCCATCCATTTTTCAAACAGCATTTTGACATTTCTGCCGACTGCGACGCAACGTAAAGCATGTCGCGCATCTCCAAACACTGTAACGTCACGCACGATGTACACGATACACAAAATCGATATCAAGAAGTCAATTTCCAGCTGGTTTTGTTGCCATTCTCCGGCAAATAATCCATCGTCAAAGCCGGGAACAGAGGGAAACAATAACGTGATCACTGTCCATAAACGGAATTCCACCTTTTCATATCGGCAGCAGGATCATAAATCGTCAATTTGAATACTCACCGATACTTCTTTCTACACGGCAACCTTAAACTTGATTTAAAGACGGTATCCGTAAGCACTTAACACGGCAGTGTCTCGTCGTCCCCGGCAATTGTGAACTCTCCGAGGTGCGTCTTTAAGTAAATCTCTTCAGGTTTTTAATTAAAACGCTCGTGTTGGAATCTCTCGGCTTCACACCCCTCTCTGACAGAACATAATTTGCTGTCAGCTTTCACGCCGTCATGATCGAGAAGCAACAGTATGCTGAATTAAATTGGTTAATATTGTTTAAAAAGAAGTCAATTCGTGGTTCCAAAAATTGTCCCTAAGAATAAGTGTAGGAGTGAATGGTTAAAAAGGGGGAAAATAAAACAGAATTAACACTGAAACGTTAACACTGAAAACGCAGGAGACATAAATGAAAATATTTCTAAATCTACAAAGAAAAACATACAAAACAATTGTAACCTTCTTTATACTCAACAAATTCAACGCCAATAGCACGAAATCGCGGGAAAAATGAATTCCGACCAATCAAAAGCGAAAAATCAAGTGGTGGTTCTCGAGGTTTTTTTTCATTTTTCTCATGCTGAGGTTTTTCCTTGACCTCATGTAGGTTTTAGATCAGGGAACGGTGTCATAATAGTCTGTGGTTTGCAATAATCTGTGGTCTGTTCAGCCCTGTGAGACTCCTTGTGATGAAGGGCTATCCAAAAAAACATAACTTGACTTGACTTAAAAAGAAATTTATTGCAACTCAGAGTTGGGTATTTACCATATTTTCCTGGTTGTGAGCATCTAAAAACCCCAAAATGGCCAGAATTTAGAAAGTGCGCCTTATACCCTGATAATACTGTGGTTAAGGTCGGAAATGCATACAGACGCTGCCTGGATGATCGTTTGTGAGTTTAATTTGTTTGTACGTTTAGTGCTATATTTTGTACGTTTATGGTTTATATAAGTATTTTTAAGGCTTGTATAAGTGACATGTATTGTTTTGTACTAAGAAATAAACATTTCATGAAATAATATGCTCTAAAGTTGAGTTTAATTTACTTTTGGAAGACTGGCTTCAAGAGTTAGGCGACTTCCTCTCCATGGTAAAAAGTGGCCCAAGAAAAGCATTTCGACCATTTTCTCAACCACATTAAGCTTTCTTAGTCCACTTTTATTTCAAAAGAAACAACTCGCCTCTTTTTTACAATTTGCACCAACCTTATTGAATGGATAGACGAGATATTAAACAATAAAAGTGTCAAAGTACTTAGTGCGCTAAGATAGAGTATAAAATATTTACACACGAACTTGGAAGAGGAAGCGAATTTCTTCTTCTGGGTGGATGCTGGATGACTTCTCACAACGCCACATGTCGATAGCGGCAGAAAGAAGCACTACAGTAATGTCCTCTACTCTGATAAGGGTGCACAATACAAAATCTAACTTACAGCAATGTCTGCATATTTTTGGACATTCCCCAAAAAATGTTCGTATCTACCGCTATGATTAAAATAATTTATTGACAACTTAAACTAGGAACACAATACCAACATAAAATTTACAACCTATTTATTTAATGTCCTTCAAAGTCTGATTCATCAGCAAATACACCAAATAGGTGTTTTGCTCCTCCCGTTTTTTTGTGTTTATTCACACCTTTCAGTGCAACTTTCCAATTTCTCCGTTCGCTAACATTCGTCTCTGCTACTGTGAGTAAAAGTAGTGCCGTCCTATGAGACATCTTGTGATTAAGGGCTCTACAAATAAATGTGACTTGATTTGACTTGACTTAATAATATTAAATCGAATGCCTTTTTGTATGTCGTTTATTAACTGGTGGTCTGGTGGTTAGGCTTTGGCTCTCTCCTTGCCGCAACCCTGCTCCGATTCTGTTGCGATCATGGTCGGTGCACAAATACCGTAAAACTACTGTAAAACGCGGACCCGAACATAGGTTATTTTTAAGACACAAATAAATACGGTAATTCCTTGTGCTCCCCAGAGAGAAAGGAAAAATGAAAAAGTAGGGGGGAAAAAAATCCCTTTAGGGGTGGATTCACTGGTGAGATTTTTATCGACGGCTTCAGCTAAAATACTTCTTTTCATGTCAAGTTCAGAGTAAACGTTCTTTCAGGCTCGAAGGTACGCGAGCGACTCTTGCCAACAAAACAGAAAACAAGCCACTATTTTGCTCTAAGGCAATCTCGGTCCATTTCCTTTAGACTCCATAATCGCTCTGGGATTTTCCAACGCTATCCATGGCTGGCAGGCTGCGTCAGCCACTGATGGGTGTCACCTTGGCACACAAGGTTTAAATGGAGATAGTGTGCAGTATTTACGGCTATTCTTTCAAGAAAATGTCCTTTTATACTTTTAAAAAGACAGTTTTTATCCAAACTTAAGGAGGCGCTAATGCTTTTCTCTAACAAGACAAGGACTTCTGATACTAGGCACTAAACTAACTGGCTACCTAATCTTTATAACCCTACAACAGCAAATAATCGAGATTTCTTGTATCGAGTGTTTTAACAGTTGTTTTTTTCCCTTTAAAGGGACATTGTGTATTATTCAGCACCCTGTAGTGGTTAAACAACTAATTTGTGGGAAAAAACAGTACGCAGTGAAGAAAATAAGTATTTGAACACCCTGCTCTTTTGCTGTTTCTCCCACTTAGAAATCATGGAGGGGTCTGAAAATGTCATGCATGTCCACTGTGAGAGGGATCAACTAAAAAGAAAAATCCAGAAATCACAATGCATGATTTTACACAATTTATTTGTGTGATGTAGTTGCAATGAAGTATTTGAACACCTCTGTATCATTTAGAATTCTGACCCTGAAAGACCTGTTAGTCCGCCTATTAGAAGTCCACCTGCACTCCATGTATCATCCTGAATCAGATGCACCTGTTAGAAGTCGTTAGCTCTATGAAGACACCTGTCCACCCCAAACAATCAGTAGTACTTGTAATATGGCGAAAACCAAAGAGCTGGTCGAAGACACCAGAGACAAAATTTCCCCTGCTTAAACCAGCACATGTGAAGGCCTGTCTTAAGTTTGCATATGACTATTTGGACTCAAGGGAGAAAGTTTTGTGGTCAGATGAGACCAACATAGAACTTTTTGGGCATAATTCCACTAAGCATGTTTGGAGGAAGAAGAATGAAGAGTACAATCCGAAGAACACAATCCCTACTCTGAAGCATGATGGGTGGTAGCATCATGCTTTGGGGGAATTTTTCTGCACATGGTACAGTACGAGTGCACTGCATTAAAGAGAGGATGACTGGGACTGTGTATTGTGAGATTTTGGGGAACAACCTCCTTCCCTCAGTCAGAGCATTGAAGATGGGCCGTGGCTGGGTCTTCAACACGACAACGACCCGAAGCACACAGCCAGGAAAACCAAGGAGTGGCTCCGTAAGAAGCTTATCAAGGGTCTAGCATGGGCCGGCCAGTCTTCAGACCTGAATACAATCGAGCTCAAACTCCGTGTTTCTCAGCGACAGCCCAGAAACCTGACTGATCTAGAGAAGATTGTCAGGGAAGACCAGAACAGAGCAGGAAACCCCAGAGCGTTCGTACAATTCTTTATTTGGGGAAGCGTAAGGGTTAGCGGGAGACGTGATCAATCGTAGCGTGGGACGAAGGCAGGTCGAGTTTACCAGGACTGAAGAGAAGATCGTAGCGTGGGACGAAAGCAGGTCGAATCGGAGGCAGGTCGGATCGGAGGCAGGCAGAATCAGGTAAACAAGAAGGCACATGTAATCGGGAGAGTCTTACGGGGTACAGAAGTAATCCTCCGACCAAGAGTTCTCCGCGTAACGCGTTTAAAAAGGGAGCATTAACCAATCAGGAAGCACATTCCAGCGCGCCACATGATTACCCCAGGTGGCTCCACTTGGGTAATCATGACAGAACCCCCCCCTCAAGGAACGGCTCCAGAAGTTCCCCAGAAAAAAAATAAATAAACCCACGGCACGTCACAGGGTAACACAGGAAAATCAGGAGAGTCAACTCAGAAGAGTCGGACTCAGGGTGGGCATGTTCAGAAGACTCGGACTCAGGGCGGACATGTTCAGAAGACTCGGACTCAGGGCGGACATGTTCAGAAGACTCGGACTCAGGGCGGGCAGGTTCAGAAGAGTCGGACTCAGGGCGGGCAGGTTCAGAAGAGTCGGACTCAGGGCGGGCAGGTTCAGAAGAGTCGGACTCAGGGCGGGCAGGTTCAGAAGAGTCGGACTCAGGGCGGGCAGGCAGCGGAGTCGAAGTCGAACAGGCAGGCATGGGAGTCGAACAGGCAGGCATGGGAGTCGAACAGGCAGGCATGGGAGTCGAACAGGCAGGCATGGGAGTCGAACAGGCAGGCATGGGAGTCGAACAGGCAGGCATGGGAGTCATTGCGCAGTCATACGGCCGGAGGTGCCTTAGCCAATTTTGCCACGTCGGAAAGGACTTGCCGAACTGCACATTCTGAAGGGGAATTGCGCTGCTGATTCAGGCTTTCATAGTGGTCAGGGGGCAAATGTACGAACGCGGGGTCCATTCTGGTCGGAGGATTCTGTCAGGGAAGACCAGAACAGAGCAGGAGACCCCAGAGCGTTCGTACAATTCTTTATTTGGGGAAGCGTAAGGGTTAGCGGGAGACGTGATCAATCGTAGCGTGGGACGAAGGCAGGTCGAGTTTACCAGGACTGAAGAGAAGATCGTAGCGTGGGACGAAAGCAGGTCGAATCGGAGGCAGGTCGGATCGGAGGCAGGCAGAATCAGGTAAACAAGAAGGCACATGTAATCGGGAGAGTCTTACGGGGTACAGAAGTAATCCTCCGACCAAGAGTTCTCCGCGTAACGCGTTTAAAAAGGGAGCATTAACCAATCAGGAAGCACATTCCAGCGCGCCACATGATTACCCCAGGTGGCTCCACTTGGGTAATCATGACAAAGATCTGTGTGGAGGAGTGGGCCAAGATCCCTCCTGCAGTGTGCGCAAAGCTGGTGAAAGACTACAAGAAACGTTTGATCTCTGTTATAGCAAGACGACTGTACCAAATATTAACATTCATTTTCTCAGGTGTTCAAATACTTATTTGCAGCTGTATCACACAAAAAAATCGTTACAAAATCATGCATTGTGATTTCTTGATTTTTCTTTTTAGTTTATCCCTCTCTCACAGTGGACATGCACCGACCGACCTAGCGGGTCGAATGAAACTGCTACAAAGGTGTGCTATGAGGTCACTACACCGATTTCCAAGCACTGCACACCTTTCACGGACGGTGAATTTATTCATGTCTGTTCAAAGAATGCCAGGCTCAAAAATCGACCCTCACCCATTTTCAGCTTACCAAAGCTGGCCCACTCTATGAATAGTTTGGACACCCCTGTTTTAAAGGAAAAAAAAATGTTTTGTGTCCTTTAAATTGAAATCCCTTGAAAATGCATTATTTTATAAATCACTATGGCAACAAGGCAATTGACATCCACATGGGAAAAAACAGGACGTCATACTGTATATCATGTGATTATTGAATTATATAGATCATTGAATTAGCCGCAAAAGGGCACAAGATTCCGACCCAGAAGGCCTCAATCCTAAAATGCTGACGCAGCGTCACCAAGGTTAAAGCTAGAGAACGTTTCTAATGGCATCAATCTTGCGAAGCGTCTCTCCGAATTAATGTCATTGTGCACCTTCAATTTGGTGACAGGAGATTGGAACGACAGAACGTTTTCACGGGAAAGGCTCATTACCTTTGCGGCTGTCGACACTCGTTACTTGTGTGGCACTGATTTAAAACCGTACTCCCGTGTGGATTCTGATGAATACAGACCACTTCTTATTATAATAATGTCCTGGTCGGGAAAAAAAACTGTTGGTATAAAGAGCGGTCCCTGTACCTAGGACCGTGTTACAGAGGAACGTAATTACCTTTCTCTGTAACGATTTCTGTAACACGTTATTATTAAAACGTTATAACTCAACTGTCGTTACTACATAGAGCGTAACTGTGTTATTCCATTGTTCGTTAAATGCGGATATGGTAAATGGTCTGCGTTTATATAGCGCTTTTCAAGTCACAGAAGACCTCCCAAAGCGCTTTACAATGTGCTTCACACTTACCCATTCACACACACACACTCACACACGGATAGTGATGAGTTTATGTTTACCTACAAAGTACAGTTATAGTGACGCGGAATTTCTCCTCATGGAGATATTTTCCCTACCGTATGTACTCACGTTCAAGCCAAATTTACAACTATAAAATGAAATACTAATATCAGGGGGTCGGCTTGCATGAGCAACTTGGTTGTGTGTCACCAATAGCAAATGGTAGGCGCTGTGTGGGGAAGGGGATACATTAAGAGGGCACAGCAGCGCCTGTACTTCCTGCGGAGGATGAGGAGGAGCCCACCTGCCCCCACCCTCCCTCATTACATTCTACAGGGGCACCATAGAGAGTATCCTGACCAGCTGTATCTCTGTGTGGTGTGGAGGCTGCAGCGCTACCGACTGGGGTAGTGTGAGGAGGGTAACGAGGACAGCAGAGAAAATAATCGGGACTACACTTCCCTCCATTCAGGACATTGGCCAGAAGCACTGCCTATCCCATGCTAAAAACATTACCGGGGACCCCTCTCACCCCCATCATGGACTGTTCACTCTGCTAGCCTCTGGGAAGAGGTACTGCAGTGTGCGGTGCAGGACCACCAGGCTCCGCAATAGTCTAGTCCCCCTGGCCATTAGACTGTTAAATGGTCAATCTAACATATAGTTAACTTAAATCTAAACGGCTGCTAATCTGACTTTTTGCACTACTGGCAGTTTTTTTTATAGCTTGCCACTCCTTGCACATTGCTCTCTGCACTATTGTAATTACAGCGTTATTGTTACAGTGTTAATGTTACTGTGTACCTGACTTGTTAACCTGACTGCCCATTTTGCACATCTGGTTAGCTACTCTTCTTGCACTATCGGCACTATGGTAAAATACTATACGTAGCCAAAATACAATACAACATTATTTATATCTGTACATTCAAGGAAACTGTGGGGGTCAGATGCATCGACATTTCGTTCTGTATACACGTGTACTAGAATGACAATAAAGTAGATCTGAATCTGAATCTGAATCTGAATCTGAATTATCGCTTATCACAAATTGCTTCAAACAGGAACACATTTATTAAGCCTGGCAGCTCTTTTTTTTTTTTTTTGCTGTTATTTCCGCATGAAATTAACTGCACTCGTGCGCCCGTGATCCGTTACCCTCAATCACAATGTTTAAATCTAAGCTTAAAACACACTTCTACTCTATAGCATATGAATAACCTATACTTTTTGTTGACAATATCTGTGTATAATTTGTAATTGCAACATCCATTGCAGCCTGGTCATCCTGTGCGGTCCCTTCTCAAGGTTTCTTCATTTTCCTCATGTTGAGGTTTTTGAGTCTTTCCTTGCCCTCATGTTGGTTTTAGATCAGGGGATGGTGTAATAATAGTGTGAAATAATAGTCTGTGCAATAACCTCTGCAGCCCTTTGGGACTCTGTGATTAAGGGCTATACAAATAAAAATGACTTGACTTGACATATTGCTGCGAGCACGGACCGGCAGAAGGCCCTTTTTCAGGTGGCATGCCGTTTTGATGAAATGCTTGGTTGTTATCAATTATCCCCTGTCGAGAATTGCTAAGCGTATAAGCCAGAATAGCGCATTTTTTTCTAGTTCAATCACTGAAGCGTGCTATTGTAGCATGTCAAGTCAAGTCATGTTTATTTGTATAGCCCTTAATCACAACGACTCTCAAAGGGCTGCACAGACCACAGATTATTGCAAACCACAGACTATTATGACACCATCCCCTGATCTAAAACCTACATGAGGGCAAATGATACACAGATACATAGACAATGTTAACATAAAATATAGGTTATTTGTATGCTATAGAATAGAAGTGTGTTTTAAGCTTAGATTTAAACATTTCTGCTGAAGTTGCAGATCGAATCTCAGGGGGAAGAGCATTCCACAGCACCAGGGCCCGAATGGAGAACGCTCTCGAACCTTCAGATTTCTTCTTGGCTCTTGGGCTCACTAGTAGACCAGCATTTTCAGAGCGAAGGCTCCGGACCGGAACAGGGGAAAACTATATCTGAAAGATATGAGGGAGCAAGTCCATGCATGATTTTGTATAGCATGCCTAAAATTAACTCCTGTGATCCATTATCCCCAGTCGACTATTGCTGAATGTAGGGGCAGAAAGAGCACATTTGCGTCATGCGTGGCAGCTTTTCTCCCTTTCTGTACGCTTAAAATGAAGAAAACCTGTGTGGTTGTGATCCATTATTCCTGAAGGTAAATTGCTGCAAGTAGGAACGGGCATCGCTCACTTTTATTGGGCATGGCAGCTCATTTTTTGCTATTAACGTATTTCTACCAATTCCCAGGCTGCCGAAGCATGCCATTTAGGCTTGCCTAAAATAAACTGCAATGTTTAGGCACCGTTACCTCCAATGGACTGTTGCTAAGTGTGAGGGCTAGATGATTTGGGACATGCTTGGCTTTTTTTTTTGTTTTTTATAGCTGCGAGCCAGGAACTGCAAAAGGCATTTTTGTGGGCCGCCTACAATGAAATTCACAGTTGCAATCCATTACGCCGGTCGAGAATTGCTGAGAGCAGGGTGAACTTTTTTTTTTCCGGTTCAAGGCCGCTCAAGCGTGCCATTTTGTCCTGCCAAAAATCAACTGCATTGTTTTAGCCACAATCCATTATCCCCAGTTGACTAATGCTTTGAGTGTCAGCCTTGCAAACAATTTGTGTCATATGTGGCGGCACTCTTTATTTTCTTTCCACCTAAAATGCACCTGTTCAGCTGCTATCCATTATCCCGGTCAACTTTTGGGGGTGCTACTTTGTGGATTTGCACGGGGGGATTCTAGCAGTGTCTGAAATAACGTCTGCCCGGACGCCCGGGGTGTGCATTTTTTACGTCGGGCGTACAACCTACAAAACGTCTCCGCCCGGGTGGCCGATAACTTTTTCAAGAAAAAAACCCCCAAATGTTTCGGTTTTATTTTATTTTTTTTCAAATCAAACGTCTGCTTTATTCCGATTTCGAAATCTTCGTTCAGTTTGGAAATTTCGGTTCATTTGGCAATTTGCGTACTCTGCAGCCAATCAGAAACCTGCATCGAATAACTTTGTGCTTCTAGACTTTCACGAGCGTGCTTAGGTCATGCATTTGCATATAGACGCACAGAGAACACAAAAAATAGATAAGTGGTTAGGAATCAAGCCAAAACCCTAGCCCCAGAAGAAATATTCAAAAGAAGCTAACAAAATTTATGACGCTACAAAACGTAAACGTACATTAAAAGCATTGTGGAAAGAGGAGTTCACTTGGCTTGTAGCAGACGACGCAACGCAAACATTGCATGAATGAAGATGAGTTAATACAGGTACATACTGATGGCAGATGGAAAACAACGATGTCATATACATGCAATTAATGTTATAAGTAGATTTATAATAAACTTAATTTTAAAGTGTTCTATTATAAATTATATTATAATCCTTAATACTTTGCAACAATGTTTTTTTTGCGATTAGTCGTTTTATTGTGTTGCAAGTTGTGAAAAATGGGGGAGGCAACTTTATGGCTGAGCAGGCAAGTTTTCAGAGTTGTCTGCCCTGGTGTCCGGTAACTTTTTGTCATGAGTTCCAGACACTGATCCTAGTCCTCAATAATGGTGATAAATGAGGAGGTTAGAGGTTAGATTGAGCCTAACATATTCGACGAGTTCCGGTTCGGGCCCGGGCTCCATATCTTACCTCGAGAGGGAATACAGTTTACCTTCATTCCAAATTTGGCCCAGTTACAAATTCTTGTCCTATACACCATATGCTATTTCATAGCAAGAGGTGATAAACAATCTTTCACGTTTTTTCCAGTAGATTGGGTTGCAAATTGTCATCTAGAGCCCGGCCGCATGTGCCATCCTCACGTGTAGACACGATAAGGGGGGTCGAAACGAGGGGACGCGTCTCTGCGGGGACCAACTCCTGCCGGCAAAGGCACGGCTAATTTATACAATGATCACAAACCGCGTCCCCGGCAAAAAAAGCGTCCCACTCAAGGCCATCGTTTCCAAACAAGCCGAGTTGAATCAGCACAAACAAGCACGCCGGCGTTATAAGCTCAACGGCGGAGGCTGCGAAAACATCTTTGGTCTCTGTGTACAAAGTTACTTCGCAAGACTACCAGCTACGGGGGACCCAAAAGATTAAAAAAAATAAAAAAGAAAGGACGGCAGCTTGAGGCCTTCGAGCGTGAACTTGTTTTATTCATCATCGGGTGATTAAAGATTTACGATCCCGGCATAGATTTTTGCGTCAGGCCTTGGGGACCCTCTCCGTCCTCCCCATGTCCAACGCTGTCTTTTGAGTCGCTCCAAATATTAGAAGCATCGGGGTGAGAAATGCGATGTTTTACGATCGGCGGTCAGAAAGTCTACCGCGGACAATTACTTAGGTGTTGGGTTAAAAGACGCGCGGCTTCCTCTTTCGCCCTCCCTTACGTCAGCATCATTTCTGCTTCTTGCCAATATGACATTTATTTTGAAAACTTTCCAAATGTAGTTTTTAACAGATAACAACAAACACAGAACTTGTGATAAATACCATGACCCAATTGATTACTAAGGTTGCAAGAAAACGTTTTTCACCCTACCTATACTTGATTAAATACTGCTTCTGGAGATATAAATGTAAATGCATTTATATAGCGCTTTTCAAGTCAATGAAGACCTCCCAAAGCGCTTTACAATGTGCTTCACACTTACCCATTCGCACACACACTCACACACCCATAGCGGCGTGTTTATGTTTACCTACAGTACAGTTATAGTGACGCGGAATTTCTCCTCATGGAGATATATGTATATGTAACTATTTTTTTTAACTACATGCTCCTTTTAGGAAAAAAAAACAGGCAGAATCCACTAAATTACACGTGTGTCTTTAGTTATACAATAACAATATACAGCTTCAGTGAATGTGTCCCCAAAAAGTAGTGCTGGAGAGACTAAAGCTTGACCTTATAAATCGATCCATCAATACTGACTTGGTCCGTAATAACTATAATGACAGAATATTATTATAAACACTAAACACTGTCATATTGATCTTGTAGAAAGTGCTAATGCTTAGTACAGTGTTTATTATGTAAAACTAATTCCAAACATTATACAAGTGCTCAAATGTTGAATGTCACGCATGGCTTAGCTAAGAAAAATACATCCGTCATTCTTATCAAGTGGCATTGTCTTAGCTTTACACATTATCAGCTATAATAAATAAAAATGAATGTAAAAATGGGGAGCACGGCGAGGCAGTGGTTAGCACGTGTGCGGCACAGTTCTGAGGTCATGAGATCAAAATTACTGTGTAGAGTTTGCATGTTCTCCCCCAAAAATGCACGTTAGGTTATTTGGCCGGTCCAAATTGTCCCTAGGTGTGAATGAGAGAGTGAGTTGTCTGTCTCTGTGTGCCCTGCGACTGGCTGGCAACCAGTTCAGGGTGTCCCCTGCCCACTTCCTGAAGATAGCTGGGATGGGCTTCAGCACCTCCGCGACCCTACTGAGGATAAGCGGTGTAGATAATGGATGGATGGAATGTAAAAATCAACGTCAGGAAATGTAACATTTGGCCGATTTCATCTGTAAAGGTCTCTCATCACAAATTCATGGCAGTTGTGATTCGACTATATTTTGAAACAAATGTCACAATTCACCTTCACTCTGCAAGCAATGAAGACAAAAACATCTAAATAATAATAATACCTAAAAAACAAGAAAAAGATAACAAAATTCCAAAATTTAAAAGGTTTTTTAATATAAAATGTTGCTGTGCCCTTGTGATGGCCACAACTTAGACCTGCCATTCAAATCTGCACTGTCATTCGCTACCACTTATGTCAATCATCGGTCCAAACTCCGCCCTTTGTAACAATAGACAATAGAAGTTGCAGATTACACTGTTGGAGGCACGGATGTTTATTCAAAATGGACAGAAATAATATTTTCACGTTATATACATGTCACTGTGTTCAAAAAGGCGAAATAAATGGCTCTTTATTAATATTTTTGTTTGATGTGAAAAAATCCCACAGAGCCTTAAAACATTTTTAAATAATAAATAAATGTGTATGTCCTATTCTAGTTTGGGATTTTATTCCCAATCGACGAAAAAAAATGTTAGGACTACTCATTTTGTGTAAGGCAGTTTTATACAATGTTTAAAAGCCCGAAGACATTCCTGACATTTAGTGGTAAACAGTGATATTACAACTCCCAACGCTACAATGGAAGTGGAAGAGTACAAACCTGGATAATGGGTGGCAAAAATTACAACCAAAATATTCAGGGAAAAAAAATAATAATGAAAAATGGGTTTTCCCACTACCGCGCTTTGGTTATCACTAGTTCACTGCTTCGCGGATTTTCATCGTGCTTTCTATTACCAACAAAGTTGGACCTCTCCACTCTCTAAACCTGCTCAGGAGCTACATGCGGGTCTTTGGCGCTTCGTAGTAGCTCCCTGGTGCTTTTTCGAAAAGTCAAAATCAGCTTTATTGTCAATTCTGCAGTATAAACACAGAATTGAAATTGTGTTTCTCTCAGCCCTCAGTGTCTGGAAGATAAAAAAAAAAACCACTACGCTAGGACGCACTACACTAAGACACACATGTAGACAGTACAGCAAATAAATAGACAGTGCGGACACATCAGTCATGAAAGTGCATAGTGGTACCTTGTAGACAGAAAGTTCTGAGTTGTGCAAATGTACATGATTGTGCGATGAGCAAAGTTAGCTTATTTTGGTACTAAAGTGTGAAGGTGACATAGTTTTCTGAAGGCAGTGGGTGTGTGTCCATTGGGTGAGAAAAAAAAGTTTGATAACGGAAAAATATATGGTTTCTGTACATTAGAACCAAAAGGTAAAGGCAGTTTTCTATAATGGCCACATGATGAAGGCAAAGTACCATGTAAAATTAAAAAGATTGGGTCTTTTTTTGTAAAGTTGAGAAATAAAACACCAAAATATTTTTTAAAATTATTTTCAAAAATATAATTTGTAAAGTATAGTAATTTTATTTGTTGGACAAATACTAACCCTAACCCTACTTTGCGGATTGTCACTTGTTGTGGGGGTTCGACTGTCATGATGACTGATTAGTATCACTTGTGCCCGCTCTTTCGGCGCCAGCCGCTGTGGGCTACCTGATTGGTTCCCTGTCCTTTTTAAGCCCAGTCTTTTCACTCTCCTGTTGTTGGTCCATCAGCAAACCTCTGTTTCAACAGGGCAAACATTTTGACTCTGACTCCCATCGGTCCTGCTTTTTGCATCCGTTTTTTTCACCTGTCCGTTCCTGATCTCCCTGTTTGTCTCCGGCTATGACCCGTTTTTGATTCTGACCACCTTTTTGCTCTCCTGTCCTGGCTATCGACCTGTTTTATTCCGTCCTCGACACCGCCATCTCCCGCTTCGGAAGATCCACTTCCGTATTCGGATCACGAGCGGCTTGCTTCCCGCGTCCAGCGAGCACCGGATCACGGGTGCTGCCCTTTCTCTTTCTATCAATAAACTTGTGGTTAATGTTACGCATTTGGGTCCTGATTCCGTTCTGGTCGTGACATCATCTCCCCATTAACTGTGATAACCGAGGCATTACCGTAATTGAAAGAACAAAGGGATCATCGAGCAATATATGCCACCGTATGAAATCTGTTTACTCCTGCTACCCTTACCCCCATCTACTCTTAGTCATTTACTTAAACCAGATTAGAAAGCGCAGATTGGATAAAAAAATAAATACTAAGTTTGTCGGAGAACCTGGAAGGCGAATGCATCGCACCCCAAATTACCCTTTAATTTACCGTATTTAAGCGAGCTTTTCGTTTTTTTGTCAGGCAAGTCGCTGAAGCAAGACGAGCTGCTGAGATCCCGCCATGAATTGGAAAACAGCGCAGAAGACAAGCGCCAAAAGGTAAATGGATTTTTTTTTTTTTTTGCCGGAACTGCCATAACGCTTGAATGCCTTTCCACAATTGGGATAAATTTCAACTGGCGAGACCTGCTGCAGAGAACACAACGTGACTCATTATTTTCATAGTTAGCTGGCAACATCTGCTCAGGACGGAGCAAACTGAATCCCTTAGAATCTATTAATGATCACTGGAAAGAGCAAAAACAAATACAAAAATGTGAACACAAAAGCTGTAGAAGAAGACGGATCCACCTAAATGTAAAATAATCACAGTAAAATGTGGGATTTATCATCTTTTTGTACGGTATATGTAGAGTATTCAACGTTTGGTCAAAATTCCGTTTTGCAATGTCAGGAAATGATCAAACAATGTCAAAACAAGTGAAGTAAATACTCTGTTTTAAGTCAATCTCATAGATATGTCATCTGACTGATACTGGTGGAATGTGAGGTTGGGGAGGGGGGCGTTGGCTTGCATTCGCGCATCAAAGGTTGCTGTGACAACTCCACCACAGGGGGTCCGCCCCTCCCAGGAGACCGGAACCGAGAGCTGGTACACGTCTCACCTCTCAAGGGCAGTCTGAATTTGGCCAGCCTCAAGGTGAGAGGTCATATCCTAACAAGAACTGGACCAAAACCCTGGCTGGTCCTGACCAAGTCTCAGCTCAACAAGCAGCCAGAGAACCTTGCCAAGTCAGCAGCCAAGCTTGATCAAGCTAGCGGCCAAACCGATAGAACAAAGCCAGCGACCTCAAAGAAGCCTCAAGCCACCAGCAGTCAACTACTGCTTCAACACCCTGCATCCTGTAGTCCACATCCCAACAGGGTCTCGAGCCTACCAGTATTCCTCATCGCTCTACAGCTGAGGACATAAAGACTGGGCCTTCATCTTCATCAAAGCAGAACTTCGCAGAACTTCTCGTTGTTGCTAGGTGTTGGTATTGGTGTGACGTAAAAGAGGGAACTTTATCAAAATACAATAATGTAATATTCAAGCCAACATGGTTGTCCATCCAAATGATGCCAGTTTAAGTTCTCAACTTCTAGTTGATTTTTTTTCTTATTATTGTTTTGTGTTCTATTCAAGCTTCTTCAGTAGTAAAAGAAAAGTCCATAAATCCAACAGTTTGTGGGTCTTGATTAAATAGTAATGACTAAAAAAGGTTTTTATTCCGTTTTCCTGACATAATGATCTAAAAACGTATGTGGTGCTCCAAAAAGTCGAGACAAATTTTGAAAAGAATAAACTCCGCTCTTTGATTTAATTGGTCGATAAATTGTTTTTTTAGAATAATTTATTGACCACCCATATTCGCTACACATATTTTATTCTTAGTTATCATTCATTTTATATCTTTTTGCGGAATTTTTTCCTCACGGATGACTAAAAAGAATAAATATTTTCTTAACTCCACCCCTCCCCTTGAAATAAATTTACATCTTGAAATTATATTCAATCTATATAAAGATGCTAAAGACAAAAATAAACAATGAAGCTAGCACTGCAAGACAGGGTTCGTTTTGCCAGTGTTACTGGCTAGCTGCTAGCCATCAAGCAGCTAAGCTAGTTGCTGGCTGCTACCCGCCAATTGGGTAAACAGATTAATTGGCGGCTAAAATAGTATAAAATAAAATCTTGATTGTCATTATAAGATACGCAAGAAAATACCTATCAAATTGTATTAGAAGAGTGGTCATATTTATATTTAATCTACTAGCTACCAAGCAGAAGTGTTTGAATCGAATAACATTTTAATTGTTATAAGTCGTGCACCGAAATTCAGATGGAATTGTCCTTTGAAAGAAATCTCACAGCTAATAATAAACCCGTTTAGAAGCTAGCTACTAGTTTCTAAATGCTACCTACTAGCGATCTGCCGCAATTTGGCTGCTATAGAATGGCATAGAATAAATTGTTTATTGTCATTATAAGATGTGCAACAAAATTAAGATGGAATTGGACTCTAAAAGAAATCTCACAGCTCCTAATGAACCCGTTTAGAAGCTAGCTACTAGCTGCTAAATGCTAGCTACTAGTGACGTGCCGCAATTTGGCTAGAATAGTATAGAATAAAATGTCTATCGTCATTATAAGATGTGCAACGAAGATTAGATAAATTGTGCTTGCAAAGTCATTTGTACTGAAATAATGCACTCGCAAGCTAATAGCCGTTAAGTAGCTATGCCAGTCACTAGCAATTGGCTGTCAAACAAGTACCTTTAAAAAAACAAAATGAAATAAAATATATGCCATTGTAACATGTGCATTTAAATTCTGATTAAATTGTACTTAAAAAAAATATCTGATAGCTCCTAATGCTCCTACTTAGCAATAAGCAACTAAGTGGCTAGGCAGACCTCTAGCTGCTAACCACCAATGCTAACTACTCGCAACTAGCCGCAATTTAAGTGTGTTAGAATAATATAGGATACATTATTTATGGCCATTCTAAGATTTGCAATGAAATTCAGATTAAATAGTTTTTGAAAAGGAATCTGACGGCTCCTAATTAACCCGTTTGCAAGCTAGCTACGAGCTGCTAAATACTAACTACTAGCTATTAGCCACTAACTAAGCACATTATAATAGTATAAAATAAAATTATTAACGAAATCCAGGTGAAATTCTACTTGAAAAGGAATTAGACAGCTATTAATGCTTGCTACCTCCCGCTAAGTGGCTAATCTAGTTGCATTAGCCGCATGTTTAAATGTAATCAAATGGAATTAAATTTGTTTTTTTAACCCATATGCAGCATAAGTCGCTTGCGACTAACCAAAAAAAGTGCATTAAATTGAATAAATCTGGAAGGCCCTGATGTAGCCGCTTGTACTTGCAAAAAAGTGTTTGAATCGAATAAAATCGTAACATGTTTGACAAAATAAAGTACCAAAACGGCTTGATAATTTAGAAAGATACGATTAGAAGAAAATTCTCACTAAAAACACATTTTTTAATGTATTGAATCCATGAGAACTACGATCCATGCGTTGATCGATGTTCTATACCAGAGGTTGGCAACCTATGACACCTATGAGGGGTTAACTAGTGGCACGCAAGCGCACGGCAAAGTGATCGTGATTCTTTTTTTTAAATGCGCATTTTTACCTGAAATTTAATCATTTTCATTGCGAGCTGTGTTGTTTAGCGGCTTTACGGTCGCGCCCCTCTTCCCTCCGTGTGTGAGCGTGTGTCTGCGCGGTGCCTCGCAGAGGAGGAGAGATCCGTGTTTTAAACCTCCCACAGAAACACCGGCGCGCGATAAATGAATGAATCACGACAGCTCCTCCAGCGAAAAAATCTCGTTCTTTTCAGCCAGCGTGGACAGATACGGGAAGCTTTGTGCAAAAAATGACCGTGCAGTTTGTGCATTATGCCTCGAGAGCGTTGTACCTCGCACGTCAAGTGTTAAACGTCATTACGAGACGAAACATGAACATAAACTCAAGGATGAGTCTGGCAAGGCGGAGACATTAAAACGCGTTGTGTCCAGGTAAGGCAAACAAACACGGACCCTGAAAACATTTGTCACTGCTAAAAACACCACCACTGAAGCAAGCTATCACATTGCTCACTGCATGGCAAAGCACGGAAAACTATTTTCTGATGGCGAATATATTAAAGGTGTGTGTGTTTCAAGTTTTGAAATTAATGAATGGTATGGTAGCTATCCATATAACTTGTTGTTTGATTGTAGTTCATTGTTGATGGAGAATCGTTGAAGTCATGGATGTCTACAGGCCTTTCCACATGTTGCTCACAGTCATTTTTTAGTTTGTTGATGAACAAGAACAGTGGAAGATAAAATTGGTCAGTTGTACGATTTCAATGAATATCCATGTGGACTGGGGTAAAATGACAGCTCTGTTGGATATACAAAAATGTTTGTGCGAGTCATTAATCTTGGGTGTGGCACACTGATTTCCAAGGACATTTGAAAGTGGCACTCCACACCGAAAAGGTTGCTGACCCCTGTTCCATACCAATGGAAAAAACATCAACATTTTATTACTGACTCCTATTTATCAGTCGTTCAATTAAAATTTAATCATTTTTTTCTCTCATTTCCCATGTTTTATTTGTGTACAAATGCTCAGAATGGTGTGAAACGCTCAACCAGGTGTGCAATGCCGAGCCCAGCACAGACGCATGACACTTGAACTGAGGATTAGAGTGTTAAACTCGCTTAACTAATTACACTGGCGGAAATGTGATTACAGCCGCCCGAGTAAGAAGGACGCCTGCACAGACGCGCAACTTATCGGGACGTGTCGCATGACCTCCGTGATCAATGAAATCAAAAAGTCAGACTTTGGATCCCCGCGTCTGGCCAGATGGGTTCGTAATCGAAAACTGGCGTGCGGCTGGGGAAGAAAGTCGATTAGCGGGGATGTGAAATGTCGTGAAATGGGCTCCGTGCATGCTGGGAAAGAATGTATTCATTAGATGCAGCAACAAAGAGATGTAATGAGGAAATGGGGTATCAAATTATTGCACCAAATCACACTGCATCAAAAAGCCATAGAACTACAAGTGATGTCTAATATATACAGTGCCGTAAAAAAGAATTTGCCTCCTTCCTCATTTCTGTGTTTTTTGCATATTTATCACTCACAAAGGCTTCAGATCATCAAACTAATTTTAATATCACACAAAGACAACCCAAGGAAATATAAAACACAGTTTTGAAATGTTGATTCCATTTATTAAGGCACAAAACAAAACAAACTGGCCCTTCGTGAAAGAGTAATAAAATCAGCCAGAGGGCTTTTCTGTGCCCTCGACCACTAGGGGGCAGTAAGGATCGCAAGTAAGAGAATGATTATTGCCGTATACTGTACTGTAAAGTCGACCCATAGGTTACGGCTACCCAGCTTTATGTGGGAAAAGATGCTTTTTAGGCCCCTCGTTACAGTATTTCCCCCACCATACAGCATCAACAGTAAATTGTTTTGCAAGCTCAAAAACAATTCAGTGTTTTCGTGTTTATAACTGTACGGGTAACTTCTGTAAGATCCCTGTCTGCTATTGGTTTGCAGCACGAAGATGCTAATGTGGTATTGGCTGGAATCCCTTTCACACTGCTTCATTTATCTCACTGACTTCAGTTCAGAATTTCATTTCACACATTTTTTTGTAGCTATGGCTCCCAAGCCTTGCAGTGGTGCTAAAGGAAGAAGCAAGTAGATGATAACCATGGAAACAAAGTTTGAGGTAATTATCAAAAAATAAGGAAGCAATTTAAAACTATTGCCCAAACTCTATCCCACAATACCTTTCTCTCTCTTAGTTGACTCCAGAATCTCGTTATTGCAATACAATACAGTATATTTGTACTCACAATGTATTCACAATGAGTCACAAAAGTTGAAGTGATGCTAAAAGGAGATGCAGAAAACATGATAACCATGGAAACAGAGCTGAAGATTATCATGAAATACGAAGAAGGCCCATGCATCATTACAGTTAATTAAAACAACCAAGTCTTCTAAGGGTATGACAATTATTTATACCCAGAAGCGACTTATAATTGGGAAAATGCAGTTAACAAAGTCCCAAAATACATACTTTGTATTATTCTTTGTATTTTTCAAAAAATCATATCTATGGATTATATATGACAATGTCATTAGAGTGGACCCCCAGTCACCTCCCTAACTTACAGCATTTTCATGTTTTAATTTAGATTAAGATGGGGGTTTTTTGCCCCTCGTAACAGCATTTTTCCTGCCATGACATCAACAACAAATTATTTCACATGGCCAGAAACTTACAAAATTCCATCTTTGCAGTGTTCCTGAGTATGTACAAGTAATGTGCATCATATGTTCGTCCTGAAAAAGCTTTTCTGCCATTGGTCAACGTCATATGAAATGCTGTTATGCTAATAGCGAAACTACCTCCCTTAATGTCTGTTTTAACTCAATTTATGGGTGAGACTCTCGAGTAAAAAGCTTTGATCGTTCTTAACTTAGTGTCCCAAGACAGTGATGCCTAGGGGAGAAGCAAAAACATGAAGACCATGGGAACGAAACTTGTGATTGTCAAAGAATGCAAAGAAAGCACACGCATCTTGAAGGAATATAGCTGTAACCAAACGACAATAGGGACAATTATCAATAATAACGATCCAATAAAAGTAAACTTATTTTTTAGGGCAAGACAATCCTGATGTGTAGACGTTTCAATATCAGTTTTAAATCAAACCCATCGACTTTCACCCTTATGCATCCACCTACTAACTCCACCGTACCAGCTGAAGTTACGTCACACCAAAGGTAAATTCAATTTCATTTGTCCTTTAAACATATATTCATGCCTAATGCTATTCAAACATGAACACATATCTTATACATTACCGTAGGTCTCTGTCCCCCACTATACGGCAATTTTACTCTGTGATCTCCACCTCGGAAGGGGATTAATGCTGTAACCCGGGGTTTTTTGTTAATGTACTCATTATAATCCCTTTGGGGGAAATGTAATCATATATTACACATTTCTATCCGTTTTACCACCAACACCACCACACACCACCCCGCTATACGGGAATTTTACCACCCAATCCCCACCTCGTTGAATTTTTGTCGTATCCCGGGGGTTTACAGTATTATCATACTCGTTATAATCCTTTTGAGGAAATATATCCATCCATTCATCATATCTGCTGCCTGAGTGTCTAATACTCCGATAAATTATTTAAAAATGTCGCATAAATCAAGCAATTAAATAATAACGATAAAACGATATTGCAAAATACTTTTCAGGCGAGCGCTCGTTCACATGACGTCATTTAAAAACATTAACAAGCAGAAAGTTTTGCTCCAGATTCGTTAAAACTTTCATTTATTCTTCAACTTTTTTTTTCCTCATTATTTTGTGTCTCGCTCCACGAAGGCACGACTGTCTTTCCCACGCAGCATCCGTGGGACGAAGCCAAGTGTGCTTCAATGACAATGGGGCAATTAAATTGAGGGGGGCTCGGGTAGATCACAAAAAGCGTAGCTATTTCACGCGTGGGGAGGCCAAACTGCGACAAAAACACCAAAGCAGCAACGTGACGACAAACAGAAGGCGTTTAACCGATCTTACCTGAAATCATCGCGGCTCCATCCTTCCCACAGCACGCCTCATCACGGACACGCAAAGCAGCATCCCGCAGCTCGCTTATCAATCTGACAAAAAACACCACAGTGGGCGGGGCTGCGTGGACGTGAAACGGCTTTGACCAATCGGCGCGTAAATCCGCAGAGCATTCAGCCAATTGGATGGTAGGTTAGCGACGAAGGCCCGCCTTCCCATTTGATTCAGACAGCAAGGTAGATTGACGATGTGCTCGGTTACCTTTTAATAATGGAATGCTTTAACACACGACAGAAGGTTAATTCCGCCGCGGGTTTTTTTTTGTAACAGTCAAAGTATTTCAATTCAAAATTATTTTGAAATTAGTATGATAATACTGGTTATGACTATTAAAAAAAAAAAGAAATCCCTAAAATAATACAAGTTGTTCCTTCCTCACTAATTCAATTCTAGGCTGCTTGCATGTAAAACATAAGGGACGCGGTGTGAATTTAGTCACTCTCACTTTCTTGGGGTGGGATATTGTTTTAACAATTAGAAAACTGTTGAGAACTCAGTAAAAACTCAATTAAATTTTTTTGTTGTGTATTTCATATCATATACAGTACAGTATATACAGTATGTAAAACTATAAGTTTGATCTCTTATCCCTTCTCAAGTTTTTTTTTCCTCAGGTCAGATTTTTTGTTTTTCCTTGCCCACATGCGTCTCAAATCATGGGATCTCGTAATTGTGGCCTCCACGGTCCTTTTAGACAGCTTGTGATTAAGGGCTGTACAAATAAAGGTGACTTGACTTGGTTAAAAACAATGACAATGTATAAAATCTATTTGCAACAGAGTTAAAATATTCACCAGCGGCAAATTTCTAAATAGCGCGACAGTGAGCAATAATTCACCACCAGAGGTTGTTGTAGCTTAAAACGGAGCCAAAGTGTGTGCACTAGAAGAAGACGGACTCCGGAAGCCCGAAGGATACCACATGGCAAATTTCTTTAGCCTATTTCCATATTTTATGTTGGGAAGAACTACTAAAAAGCCAGTAAAAGGTTGAATTTGTCAAGTGTCTGGACACAGATACATGTAACTCACTGACGCTAGCTCGCGTGACACTAGAGTATGAAGCATGAGCAGCTAACAATAGCAACTACCAGTGAGCTGCAGCCTGGTACCAAGTGTTTAAAATGAGTGGCTAAAGAAGGAAACAGTGGGGGGAAAGTAGAATGTGCCTGTATCAAGGGAATATGCGATCATCACATGAAGGGCGGGTGGCACGGCTAGTAGTAGTAGTGGTTGGCGCGTGTGCTGCACAGCTCTGAGGTCATGAGATCGAACCTTCCTGTGTGGAGTTTGCATGTTCTCCCCGTCCTTGCGTGGGTTTCCTCCCACATTCCAAAAACAAGCATGTCAGGTTAATAGGCCAGTCCAAATTGTCCCTAGGTGTGAATGAGCGAGTGAGTTGTCTGTCTCTGTGTGCCCTGCGACTGACTGGCAACCAGTTCAGGGTTTCCCCCGCCCACTGCCCGAAGAGAGCTGGGATGGGCTCCAGCAACCCAGCCACCCTACTGAGGATAAGCGGTGCAGATAATGGATGTATGGATCACATGAAGGGCTCAGCTCTAAATGGTAAGTTAGAAACAACACCCAGACAAAAACCTATGCAAAATGGTCATTCAGGCTTCTGTAGTAGTAAGATGGCTGCCAAAAATGTCAGCTTCTTCAAGGGCATCTCAAATTGTGTAATTTAATTGCAAATTTCTAAATCCAACTTCATGTATATGGGATAGTACATGTGTTTATTTGACTCAATAGTATTGAATTAAGATGGATGAAGTATTTTCACACCACTGGAAGGCGCTATATAATTTACACTTGGGCTTTAACATTTAAACTTCATTGGTCCCAAAGTTTACAAGTAGATCGTCACCTTCTAATCATCACCCTTTATTATTAATATATTTTTTCTATATTTTGGATGTGTTTTCTACCATCCTAATCACATTACTTAAAAACCAAATGCCAATTTCTACAAAATATGACAATAATCCAACAAAGAAAAAACACATTTATTTTCTTTACATGATCACATATTTAAACCAGCCTGAAAACTTGGACAAATTCAGGAATTTACAACAAATTCAAAATTGAGTACCTTTAAAAACGACAATTTTTACCAGAAAAATATTTTTGTCCAACATAAGATACAAATATATTACTTTTAAAAGTAAGTCCTTAATAAGTCCTTATTTCATTCTGCCTGCACACCGGGTGCCCAAATATATTTCACTAATGTAAAAAGAATGCCGTGTAATAGTATTTAACTTTTCTCAAAATAAAATCCAATTCATAAAAAGTGATCGTTATTCTTTTAATCCTTAACATTGAAGGAAAAAACAAGAATCTTATTTCGTAGAAGAAATTCTCCACAGCAGTAAAACCAAAATTATTTTTTAAAAATCATGCATTGTGATTTCTGGATTTTCTTTTTAGTTTATCTCTCTCACAATGGACATGCACCTATGATGAAAATGCCAGATCCCTCCATGATTTCTAAGTGGGAGAAATAGCAATATAGCAGGGTGTTCAAATCCTATTTTCCTTACTGTATATGCCAATATTAGTGCATAACGTTAAAATACATAGGACACTTTTTTGTAGCCTATGTATTTTATGTATCAATAAGCTAATATATTAAAAAAAAAGTTCACTATATGTGAAACAAAAACAATGCTAATAGCGTAAAGTATAACAGTTCTAATACAGAGCATGATAAATGTGGACCAGTGTTTCTGAAATTTATGAAAATTTATACTGTAATCCGCTTCTGAATATAAGTCGCATGAGCCGAAGACCCAAAGATAAAAATTGACATATAGTTCAGAGAAAACTATGAAAATATTTTTCTTGTTACATCCCTTTAACTTTCTCTCTTTCTACATACATAAGTCACATTTTTTTCACAGCATACCTCTTGGTAAGCTAATATATTTAAAAAAAAAAACGACTCTACCTTTAGACTAAGCACGTTGTTTCTGAAATATTTCCAACAAATAATTTGCTTCTGAATATAAGTCGCTGGGACAGCTGACCTACAAAAAAATACAGTGATACACCAGTACTCGACCATACACCGTTGGAACACTCAATTGTTTGAGTATCAAAAAATAGCGACTTAAAATTTGGGAAGTATGTTGAAAAAACGTTTCTTGTTACAACTTTCTGTCTTAAAACATACAAAAGTCACATTTTTTTCGCAATATTGATCTCATGCATTAAAAATTTAGATCTTACCATTAAACATGGGGAAAAAAACGATGTTAGTGGCGTTTAGTTAAACTCCTATTGTAGAGCGCGATAAATGCTAACTGGTATATCTGAAGTTTTATGACATATTTGATGTATAATTCGCTCCTGAATATAAGTCGCAGGAACAGCCAAACTAAAAAAATACTTAGAATCTAGAAAGTACGCTGAAGAAATGTTTCTTGTAACATCCTTTCACTTTGAGTCTTGCTACATACACAAATCACAGGTTGTCGCTTTTTATGTATTGATGAGCTAATTACATTAAAGAAAGAAGATTCTATCTTTTCAAGTGGAAAAAAAACGATGCTAGTGGCGTAGGATAAGGCAATGCTAGTATGTAGCATGAACAACATGTGCAGTACATAAGCCTCGTATTTTCGCAGCTTATATATTGATTACAGTAGGTAATATATACAAAAAAGATGACTTGTTAGCTGTGGAAAAAAATGGTGGTAGTTACAGAAAACAATGCTAGTATGTAGCAAGATTAATACACGTGTTGTGTCTGAAACTGTACAGTATTTGCATTACTTATAATTTGTTCCTGAATATAAGTTGCAGGAACAGCTGACCTACAAAAAAACTACAGTGATACACCGATTCTCGGCAATACACCGTTCAAACACTGAATTGTTTGAGTATCAAAACATATTTTAATTTAATGTAATGGTATTAACGTTTATTCATTCATATACATTCCAAAGTTCCCAAAATATTAATAAAATGTGTACTTAAACCACAATAATTATTTGAATGTGGTATGCCTAGTTTGAGGTGTCATTAAAAAGTTAAAAGTAGATTTTTTTTCTATTAAGTATACGTTAAAAATGCCCAACTGAGTTCAAAGAGCCTTTATAAATTTTTTCCACTACTTTTATCTTACTTTTATGATCGGTGTTCCTGCCAGAGAGTGCATTTCGCCGGTGGAAAGGAGGCAGCGGGGATGGGAGGAGGAGTGATTTCACGTGCATGCTCCCTATTTTCTTTTATTCCGGGTTGGGAAAATGGTGAAAGTAAGAAAAAAAGTGTTTTAAATACAGTCCAAATGCCAACTCCAAGAAGATGAAAAAATAAGAGTTTATTCGAAGAAATTTAACGTACTTGCACGCGCAACAAAAGGTCATGACGGAGGCTGCAATGATGATTTCAGCCAGAAGATGGCATCAGCAAGTAGAACATTATTAAGTTACGGACACCATCTTTAAACTTGTAAATAATAAAGATTACCGTAAACATTTAAAAAAATATATGTGTTCAAAGCTGTACTGAACCTTTGAACAGTGATTTAATGGCAACATTCTAGCATTTCACAATGATTTCCTTCGTCGACTCAATTGTTGTTTCGCCATTTTCCTTTTTCTGTTCCCCTTTTTACAAACTTTTTAAAGATCCATTATTATCAGCAAAATAGGCAAGAAAATTCACTCGAGCACAATCATATCTCAAAACGTGTTGTCGGATTTAAAATTGTTTTCAAACTTATGCTAATTGACCAGGCAAGAGTCGCCAAGTTCCTCTCATTGGGTGTATTTGGGTTTATCCGAATTCCGATTTTTCGTTCAAAATCCGAAGCAAAATGGACTCAAACTCTTTAGTAGAATACTGATCTGGAATATAGAGTTATTCGAGTACCAAAGTATCACTGTTGTAGTGATGTATTCTCCGGAAAATATGGTGAAAAAAAACAATGTTTCACGCCACATCCATTAACCTTCAGTCTTTTAACTCAAACTTACTCAAACCCTCCTACAACAACATACCTTTCGGTCTCTCTATCATTTCACTCATGCGTCTTTTTAATCTTTTTAATAGGAGCTTTGCGAGCTTTTACTTTTCTTATTACACGATACTTCTCGGAACAGTCTCTTCATATTGCTGTTGTATTAATTTGAGGGTATTTTCTGGCGGGGGCCACTGCGGTCTCGCCAGTTGAATGTCTTCCTCGATTTGAAATAATTTCTTCGGGGGATCGGCTGGCGGGGGCCAAATCACAGATATCTTGCTCCCGTCAAACGTTTTTCTGGCTTCGATCCCGCCACGGTGTGTTTTGTTCCTGTCGAGTGAATTTATACTGCTAGCGGAATATCTCCATCCCGGTTTGGGGTCCGGCGGGACGACTTTCTGGCCGGGTTCATTATCGCAGATCCCTTTGGACTTTAGGAGTTGTTTATGGTGGTGCAGGCAGAAGAAGTGTCCGTGGAGAGAGACGTAATTTCCCAAGCTGCAACAGGCGTGAGTTATCGGGGTACGTTTAGGTGTAATCTGAAGAAGGGCCACAATTACCTTAGTTTACTTTTGCATTGCTCGCAGAAGAAGCAGGATTTATGGTATTTTTTTCGGTCCACCGTCCATCCGTCCATCGGGTAAACCCTCCTTCGGCAAACTGGGCACAGCTCGGACTTCGGAACTCGAGTCTGATGAAGGAGAAAGGTTCAACTCTTGAGGTTGTCGGTAAAAATGGTTACATATGCAGTATTCCCTTGATTTTGGCAGTTAAGGTGAATTTTGCAAATCGAAGCCATGTAGAACCTTTCATTTATTTGTAAACATTGTGAGGTATCCGTTAGGCGTGGCTTAGCCTGGAGGCAAAACAATTCTTGCGCTGGTCAGAAGACAGAGGAAAAGAAAGCCGTCTTTGCAGCTAAATGTCGTCATGTTGTGTGTTTGTGTGTGAGAAAAAATGTTGGAGATCATAATTTTAAGGTTTACAGGATCACAGTGGACAATCCTTGATCAAAAAAGAAGAAAATTGTCGTTAAATACATCAAAGCCAAAAGATTGGACCAGGGCACTCACTTCATTTCAGGTAATAGAAATTAAACGTTTATGATTCTCATTATCGCATACCTGTCAACTTGTATGTTTTTTCCGAACAAAGTATGTTTATTATGCATTTTAAGACGTGTACGACATATGAGAAAATCTGTACGTAAAAACGCAAATTTGTCAATTATGGGTACCATCCGGTATACACCGACTATCACGAAACAGCAAATCAATCAAGTCAAAGCAGTTCGCCGCGGAATCCTCAATCTCGTTAAAGTTTTTTTCCTTGCAAACGAAGCGAGCGGTTTGATGTAGTAGAAGGAAGTCCGTCTCCTTTTAGAGAACCGGCTTTTTCGGCTCAACTCATTAAAGAGAGCCGGTTCTCAAACGGCTCACTTGCTTTGATGCATTATATTACGAATTATTATGTCGTACAAAGAAGTTATGAAAAAAAGTAAGTATAAAATGAGAAAATGAAAATAGACAGGTTTGTGGTTATCCCTTTAATCAGTATATTACCAACAATATTTTAATGCAGAAAATGACTCAATAATTTGAATAAGAAAATGTATTATTCTACTTAGTTATATTTGCATGTATTTTTTCCTTCTACAGTGAACGTCCAAGCCACTTCATTTTTGAACTTTTTTATAATAAAACCTCATTCGTGTCGAGCAACTCAGGATCTCACAAAAAAATGTTAATTAACAATATATATGATATAACGAAACACATGTAAAATATAACATGTTAAACTACATAAATAAACACGTTTGAAAAAAAAAATATGGTGTAAGATTATTTTGTATTTTGTAAGTGAAAATACCACAGTCTGTAAAGGCATGGAGCCGTGGAGGTTGACAGGTATGCTATCGAGTCTGTTATTTATTATATCTGCAAAATAACTTTTCTTAACTTTAGCTCACTGCTAGCATGTAGCTTAAATGCCAACGGTAGCCTTGTAAACACTGCGTGGATTGAAAGTAAAAATAGGCGTGCATGGCAAACAATCGTTGGGTAATTTGTTGTATACATTTAACTATTCATGTATTTATTGTTTATTGTTTTCGATAGTTCGCCGATATAATAAGTAATATGGACTAGCAACAATCATAAACCTGATATAAAGTGTGCGCTGCAAACCTGAGCATTTTTAATGAGTGCCTTGGTCTAATCCTTTGGCTTTTATGAATTTAACCACAACTTATACAGGGAGTGCAGAATTATTAGGCAAATGAGTATTTTGACCACATCATCCTCTTTATGCATGTTGTCTTACTCCAAGCTGTATAGGCTGGAAAGCCTACTACCAATTAAGCATATCAGGTGATGTGCATCTCTGTAATGAGAAGGGGTGTGGTCTAATGACATCAACACCCTATATCAGGTGTGCATGATTATTAGGCAACTTCCTTTCCTTTGGCAAAATGGGTCAGAAGAGGGACTTGACAGGCTCTGAAAAGTCAAAAATAGTGAGATATCTTGCAGAGGGATGCAGCACTCTTAAAATTGCCAAGCTTCTGAAGCGTGATCATCGAGCAATCAAGCGTTACATTCAAAATAGTCAACAGGGTCGCAAGAAGCGTGTAGAAAAACCAAGGCGCAAAATAACTGCCCGTGAACTGAGAAAAGTCAAGCGTACAGCTGCCAAGATGCCACTTGCCACCAGTTTTGCCATATTTTAGAGCTGCAACATCACTGGAGTGCCCAAAAGCACAAGGTGTGCAATACTCAGAGACATGGCCAAGGTAAGAAAGGCTGGAAAAACGACCACCACTGAACAAGACACACAAGCTGAAACGTCAAGACTGGGCCAAGAAAAATCTCAAGACGGATTTTTCTAAGGTTTTATGGACTGATGAAATGAGAGTGAGTCTTGATGGGCCAGATGGATGGGCCCGTGGCTGGATCGGTAAAGGGCAGAGAGCTCCAGTCCGCCTCAGACGCCAGCAAAGTGGAGGTGGGGTACTGGTATGGGCTGGTATCATCAAAGATGAGCTTGTGGGGCCTTTTCGGGTTGAGGATGGACTCAAGCTCAACTCCCAGTCCTACTGCCAGTTTCTGGAAGACACCTTCTTCAAGCAGTGGTACAGGAAAAAGTCCGCATCCTTCAAGAAAAACATGATTTTCATGCAGGACAACGCTCCATCACACGCATCCAAGTACTCCACAGCGTGGCTGGCAAGAAAGGGTCTAAAAGAAGAAAAACTAATGACATGGCCTCCTTGTTCACCTGATCTGAACCCCATGAAGAACCTGTGGTCCCTCATCAAATGTGAGATTTACAAGGAGGGAAAACAGTACACCTCTCTGAACAGTGTCTGGGAGGCTGTGGTTGCTGCTGCACGCAATGTTAATCGTGAACAGATCAAAGCACTGACAGAATCCATGGATGGCAGGCTTTTGAGTGTCCTTGCAAAGAAAGGTGGCTATATTGGTCACTGATTTGTTTCTGTTTTGTTTTTGAATGTCAGAAATGAATATTTGTGAATGTTGAGCTGTTATATTGGTTTCCCTGATGAAAATAAATAATTGAAAGGGGTATACATTTGTTTTTTGTTAAGTTGCCTAATAATTATGCACAGTAATGTTCACCTGCACACACAGATATCCTCCTAAAATAGCTAAAACTAAAAAAGCACCACTCCAACTTCCAAAATATTCAGCTTTGATATTAATGAGACTTTTGGGTTCATTAAGAACATGGTTGTTGTTCAATAATAAAATTAATCCTCAAAAATACAACTTGCCTAATAATTCTGCACTCCCTGTAATATGTCTTGTTGGCTATTTATTGCTTTCTTGTTTTACTCTTTGTTTATTGTTGTGTCCTACTCATATGTACAGCGACCTTGGGTGTCCTAAACAGCACTTCGAAATACAATGTATTATTATTATTATTATTATTATGATAACTGTCTTCTTTTTCGTTGATCAGGAGTGTCCACTAGGATCCTGTATATTTCAATTTTTCAATCACAACTTTTTTTTCACTGATGGCACACAAAAACACTTTGACAATTTAATAATGAACTAGCGGAAACCAAAGCTTGGTTTCTTCAGTGTTTTGACCAGAGGTTAGTATTCTTTTGCCTCCAGCTTCTTTTGCCTCAGTCACGCTACGAAAGGGTCTTCACTCATATGATAGCTTGACAGATTTAATCAATTTACTTGTGCGTAATATTGGGCATGTGCAGTTTACCTGGGATATTTCTATGCCACAAGGCACTGTGGGAGTTTTAGTACAGATACGAATGATGCTCTCTGACTTACTCGCTAAAAAGCTTCATGTCTATTGGTTGATTTCCAATTTTTTTTGCCCCCATGGCAAAGAGTCCATAGTTGTATCCATCTATATATAGCGTAAGTCTATGCTTCTGGTGAGCCACACAAGACCAATTCATGTCTTATCTATGACTTATTTGGGAATATTGTTGCTTTTCACTTTACTATTGTTTTCATGCACTATTTTTAATTGCACTTTTATTATGAAAGGAAATTGTACTTACAATTTAGGGCAAGCACTACCTTGGTAATATGTTTGCCTATTATATTATTTTGTCTCATTTTACTCTTTCAAGTCCTTTTCAAGTCCGGGTTTTTCTTGTTCATTATGGCATGCCATGTGTAATTAACATTTACGACAAACTACGTTGATACCAATGACAATAAATACTACTCGATTCCATTCCATTCCATTCACCTCGATTTCATTCCATTCCAGAGCAAATAAGCGTCTTTAGTGAGTGGCATGAATGAAATCAGCCTTCAAGAGTGAAATGCATAAACAACGTTTATATATTATGGATACCACAGTTGTATCATCAATATTTAGTGTAAGTCCGTGCTTCTGGAAAGCCATATACGAGCACAACTTGTAAACAAATTCTCGTGCTTCCCTCTTCCAAACAGCATGCTTAAAGGGCTATTCTTTCATCACAAGACATATTAACAATTCATTTGGATTGCTTCAATCAGCACCCAGGAAACAGAAGGCAGTTCTCCGGTTTGAGCATACAGGCGCTTGTAAAGTGATGCAATAACCCTGCAAACTACATATTTTTCCGTGAAACCTAGTCACGGAAAAAAATCGAAGCATACGAAAGTCAAACCGCAAAATGGCGAGGGAATACTGCAGTTAGCAATGGATCACTTTTTGAGCACATGCATAGCAAAACATGCATCGCTCAGCTGCAAGAAAATGCAAAATCGGCCCATCTATAAAATGAGACTATTTCTGAAAATAAATTCATTGTACTGATAAAACTTGAAAAAGCCGAATCCAAAGCAAACTTTTAACCATTTTAATCCAAACTAACCCAGAAAACCAGAAGTGCGTTATTAGAAAGTTTAAAACATATCGAGATTCATATCGAATCGTCTTCTTACTCGTACTCAACGAAAAAGCATCCCGACTGTATCAAACTGAATAATGTTAATCTCACATTCATGAAACATTTTGCACTTTATGTATTAAAAACAGTATTGAATGTTATTTTTGTTTTTAGAAAGATGCACGCCGGATTAACATGACTGTATCCAATTAAAAGCAGAAGTACAAATATATGGAAGCCGTAAGGTGTCAAAAAGCAATGACTATAAACAGGGAATTATAAAAAATGGCTATATATGTATATATGTATAAAACAGGGTAAAACTATTATCAAATATGTCCTTACTATTCTTTAAAATGTATTAGTCAAAATATGTGATCGAATCACATGTTTTACTTAAAGATTTTTTTAGGTGTGCTAAGCTGCCATGCATAAACACCCTCCTCAAAAGAGGGATGGCGCCAGTTAGCAATTGCTAATCAGGGGGGTGGAGTGAAAATCCACACCAAATAATCTAGAGGTTATGCTTTTTTTTTTCAAACAAATTTGAAAAAATGCAAACTCATTTTTCATCCATGCCTCAGTTCCTTCACAGTTCATGCTTCCTTTTTTATTTATTTTACCAGAGACGACGTTCGTCCGATGCGTCTGCCGAGACACGGTTTGTGACGTCACCACTTCCGACACGGCATAGCTGAGACTGAGTGTCTGGCTCTCGTTTCGGGTCTGGTGAAAATCCTTAAGCATTTTCTCAGTGGCATCTTGGTCACTGGTTTGCGTCCGTCTCACTACTTTCCTTTTAACGGCGTCCGCGTATGAAAACGGAGGCGGCTGCCTTGAAGGGCCGGCAGACTGCTGACTGACACTTGTCGACACGACCTTGGACTGGAACATGTCAAGGTTTGAGGAACAGTCCGTAATTGATTTGCTCTCGGGAGCGGTCGATGCTTCCGTGGGTACATTGTGGAGATGGTCTTCCTGAAGATAGAGGGCAGGGCTTTGGCTCTGGGATCCCTGAATTTTGGAAGGACTTTGCGGTTTCACTTTGACGCAATCTCCGGCTTCGTTTTGAAATCTTGTTGCTAAGTCTTTACTTATCGTGTTTTTTTCCATTGATTCATAGTTAACTGCAAGACCAGATAAGTCCACTATAGGTAGATGGTCATTTATTGTATCCTCAAGGCTGTCTTCCAGGTCCGGGCCGAGCCGTTCTGGGATAGCGATAGGTTCTTTTCGGGTATAGGTTTTATTCATTTCAGCTTTTTGGGCCTCCTCGAAAAACTCCTTCTTTTCTTTAAATGAAGCGAAAGAGACTTCTGAGGTTTCTTCAGGGATATCATTGCTGCTTAGGCTTTCATCTGTATTTGAAACCTCTGGAGTTTTACATGTACGTTTTTCAATTTTCTCTGGTACCTTCCTCCCCGGCGTCTCTCCGGAGCCGGGGACGGCCTCAATTTTGATCTGCCGATGGAATGACGCGGGTATTTCTACAATTTCAGATTTCTTCTCAGATATCAGTTTTTGTGATATGAGCGGTGGTGGTGTAACCGGTGGAAGTATAACTGGGGGCGGGGTGACAACCCGCGAGAGCTTGGCCGTTGTGTCTTTCAGCCGTGGCAAATTTTCAGCTCTATCGAAGGTAGGAGAGGGTGTTATCCTCGTGAGTCGGGACGTCGGGGTGTCGCAGCGCCGTGGAGGGGGCGTGGGAGGCGTGGGAGGCCTGTGAAGCAGTGTCGGCGAGGGGGTAACTCTCTGGGGCGAGTCAGTCCTCCTGATGGACTCGATTGTGATGAACGTCGGCGAGGATGACCGGGTTCGTAAAGACGGCGAATGGGATCGAAGGTCGATCCGTTGATCTTTACAGTTTTCGCTCAAGATCTGGTTCTGGGTTTTCTTCTGGACTTTTGTAGAACCAAGGCTGATTTTGGAAATTTTTGCAGTTGTCTCAGTGACAGATTCCAATTCATTATTCTTTAAATCGACTTTTGGAGTGTTTGTAACAGGATCCTGTGGTTTTGGAAGCACTTCTCGGCTTGTGAGGCAATCTGAAAATATGCCGAGTTTTGTCTTGGAAACCATTTGCTCCCCTGTAATTAAACCTGACACCTGTTTCTGAGATGTTACGTTTTGCTCCGACTCGGGTGGCACCTTAATTGGGTCTGCACGACTTTCCTCTGGTGACGTGTTTACAGTCCTTGGAGTTTCTGTCACAGTTTTCACCTTTTGCGATGCCTTCAGATGATCCTTATGTGCTTTTAGTTGCTGGGAATTTTCGTCTTTGGGTTTTGTCACTGAAAGTTCTTGGATGGGAAGTTGTGAAGAAGCAATCATATCCTCTCTTTCTTTTACCGTTTCTGCCTTTGATTCTTGGCCAGTGTCTGGACTTTGATTTAATTGTGTGGCACCTTTTGACTTTTTGGACTTCTTTTTCTTCTTTGATGCCGAAGTTGCTGTTTGAATCTCAGTGACATTCGGCGTAACATCAGGGGACACTTTTATTATCACTTGCTTTGATTCGGTCTTTATCTCACTTGACTCCTCGATTAATTTTGGCACAGTGGAACTATCAACTTTCACCTGTGTCTTTCTCTCATCTTCCAACTTTTCATAAACCTGCTTTTCCTGCGTATTCTTTTTTATCTTTTGGGTTGCTTTAGCAATCTCGCCAGTCTCTGCTTTATCTGTTTGCTTCCGTTCAACCGAGGCAGTGTCCTGTTTTTTTGTCAGAGATTGATCAGAGGATGATTCTGGTTTCTCTTTTTTCTTGGACTGAGGTTGGGATTTCTTCTGGATCTGTTCATTAGCCACAAGTTTCACCTTTGTAAGAAGGTTTTTTTCAGTGACATCTTTCTTTTCAAAAGCTGTTTGCTTTTCAGTTTGGGGGGATTCGGTGATGTCAGTGTGAGTTTGGCCTGAAATGACAGCCTGAGTCGACACTTGAGAGGAAATGGAAAACGTTTTGTGTTTCGTTGAGTCCGCTCTGATGGCAGTGACGGAAGAGCTCTTTTGAACAGAGATGACTTTAGAAGCCTCATTAGACAGTATTTCCTGTTTGGAAGAAGATCTTGTGGTGCTGGCACTGCTCTGAATGGTTTTGGCTATAACTACCTGCTTGGTTGCATCACATGAAGAGGAACCAAAATTGGGCACTAAAGCTTCCTTTTCAGCTGTTGCCTGTTTTATTTTGGGCTTGCTATTTGGTTGCTTTACCTCTTCAGTAGCAATCATTTGAAGAGCTGCCGTAAGTGAGTCATTTACAAAAGGTGGCGTGGGAGTGGTTGGAGGAGTACTTTCCTCTTTATTCTTCCGGTATCTTTCCTCCGCTTTTATTAACGCGGTGTTAAATTTACTCGGTTTTGCCCTCATTTGAGGAGGCGGCGAAGGAGGTGGGGTAAATCTCAAAGGGGAGATGCATACTCTCCTTTGGGGTCGGGGCGATTCTGGTGGTGTGGGAACTTTGATTATTTTACGTGTCGTAGTTATGGACTGGCGAGCCTCTTCAAGATGCGTTTCAACTTTGGGCTGAAGCTTTGGGACAGGGCATAACGTTGGAACTTTGACTTTCTTTACCGTCATCTTTTTGGCTTTTTCCAGTGACACTTGGACTGCTTCTTTTGGTTTCTTTTCTAGATCTCGTGGAGGTGGGGGCGGCGGTGGTGATGGTGGAGGAAGGAAGTCCTGTTCATTGGTAGCCGGTGGAGGTGGGGGAAGAAGTTGTTCAATGTCAGAATCCACAAATGGAGGAGGCGGCGTTGGAGGAGGAGGAAGGTCTAATTCAACCACAGGTGGAGGTGGAGGAGGAAGAGGTAAATCAGGTTCCTCCACTTGTCTTTTGGGGTTGTAAACATCCGTTTTTACTTTCGTCTTATTTAATCGTATCATTCCTTTGGGTTTAAGATTACAGAATTCAGTTTTTAAAGTTTTGATGCCATGACTTTGTGTTATGGTTTTGTGCTTGATAACCGTTTTCGATTGCGTGCTACTGCTTTCCACTGTGCATGACTTTGATCGAATTGTTTCTGTTTCATTAGAAACAGTTTGGTTTGCTGTGGTAAATGCAGTTTTGATTTTTTGCGCGTTTCGATCTGTCTCCGCATCTAAATTCATAACGGGAAGTGTCTGCTTAACTCTGACTCTTCTGTAAGAGCTGTGTTTCCCTTTGGGAGTTTCACGCTGTGCCGTTTCCATAAGCGATTTAATCGTGCCTTTCACATCGCCTTTTATGACTTCTTCTTTCTCTACCAAAGTTTGCTCTTGGGTCTCATTTAATGACTTAATCGACATCTTGACATCACCTCTCACTTCTTCCTCTTCAGTACTCGGCATTCTTTGAATTCTTGTAGAAGACGGAGATTCCGTAAAGAGCTGTATTGTTCCTTTCACATCCCCCTGGATGACTATCTCCTGCTGGTGTGTTTTCTTTTCAGAAGAAGCATCTTGGAGGCATTGCATTGCTGACTGAATGTCACCCCTTACAATTTCTTCTTTTTCTACTTCACGAATCGTTTGTGTTGCCAGCTCAAGAGATCTTAACGAAGCCTTAACATCTCCAGGAACCAGATCCTCAGTGGTGGCTTCGACTCGGGAAGACGCCGATTTCTCAAGAGATTTTAGGGCTCCTTTGATGTTTCCAGGGATGATATCAGTCTTGTCCACTTCCTTTTGACGGTGTTGTGCCCTCTCCAGACATCGCATAGTTTTCGGTATGTTGCCTTTCACGACTTCCTCTTTCTCCACGATAACTCTTTGGTTTACTGACGCCGACAACAAGGTCAATGCAGCTTTCAAATCTCCTTTGATGATCTCCTCCTTCTGGAGGCCCTCTGATGAGACGACGGGCTCGGTCATAAAAACCTTAACGGTGTTGTGAACATCACCCGGTATGATATCGTCTACTGTGCGCTCAATTTGGGTTTGTTTACAACTGAGGATGACTTTCATGCCCTGAATGTCACCTCCAAGGATCTTCTCCTTCTCAACGGTAACAGGTGACGCTTCATCTGGTTCTAAATGAAGTTGTTTAAGATAATCAAGGGACCCAGATTCGATACATGTGGAATAAAAGTGAACGTTTCCCTTCTCAGTTTCATCTACTGTTATCCTATTTGATGTATAAGGCTGATCTGGGCTGGAAAGTCTTTCTAGAGCACTTTTTATGTCTCCCTTGACGACACCCTCTTTTTCTATGCTAACACGGTCTTGCTTGTTCAAAAGGGAGTAGATTGTCATTCGTACATCGCCTTTCTCGTCCTCCTGAATGAGAAGTCCGTGTTTGGCTGAGCTCCCATTATTGAAAAGGTTATTTATGGCTTCCTGAATATCTCCTCGTATGATTTCTTCCTTTTCGATAGTTTTGTTACTCTCTTGGTTGAAAAGCTGTTGCACCATAGAAGTGATATTACCCTTCTCTTCGGACTCAATGACCACCTGTCGCCCATATTGTTCCTGTCTGTTCAGAAGGTTCATCATTATGGTCTGCAAATCCCCTCTGATCACTTCCTCCCGCTGAATCTCAGGAGCTTGCTGATTCATTAGATTATATTTCGCCATCCTTACATCACCGATTTCATCAGACTCGATGAGTACTCCTTTAGACGTCACCATTTTCTGACTATAAAGCTCTTCCAGCGTCCCCTTGACACTCTTGCCCAAGATTTCTGTTTTCTCTGTTTTTGCCTCATTAAAATCATCAATAGGTGTCGTTTCAAAAAGCCATGTGGTTGATTTGACATCCGCTTTGACGATTTCCTCCTGAGTGACAGATGTCTCCTCATCTTCGTCGACTTCTTTTATGTGGTCTAAAGGAGTTTTCTCAAACAGCCAAACTGAATGTTTCACGTCCCCCTTTTCCACATCCTCCTTTTTGACCGTCTCAATCAAGTTTTCTGAGCTCAGGCTTTTTATTTTGTCAATCGACTGGGTCTCGAATCTCCATTTTGCCAACCTGACATCACCTTTTTGTATTTCACTTACGTCGACTGTTCTGACTGACTCCTGCAGCCCGATATCAGATTCAAAGCGAGTTTTATTTAGTTTAACATTGCCCCCTTGAACATCATCAACGGTCTTTATGACTGTCCTGTTTTCTTCAGATATCTTGTCAAGAGGCTGCGTCTCAAACTTCCACTTTGCTGAAGTGACGTCCCCTTTTTGCACATCCTGTGTGACAGATTTAATTACGTAAACCTCATCAGAGTCATTAATGGCGTCTATGGGTTTGGTTTCGAATAACCAGCGAGTTCCTATAACATCTCCACGTGACACTTCTTCACTGGTCACTGTGGTAACTTCATGGTAACGGCCTTCCTTGTCCTGAATAGCGTAAAGAGGCTGAGTTTCAAAAAGCATTGTGTAATTTTTTACATCGCCTTTCTCCTCGTCACTGCAAGAAATTGTTTGCACTGTGGATAGTTCTGGTTCTGACGCCGCCTCCTTAATTCGATCTAAGGAGAAAGTCTCGAAGATGAAGCGACCCTTGTGTACGTCTCCTCCGTGTACATCAGTGACTGTGGGACCTGTTGGTGTTTCTTCTTGTCCTTCGTGTATAGTGTCAATGGATTGATTTTCAAAAAGCCATTTACAGGTCACTACATTTCCTTTCTGAATATCCTCGATCTGAACTCTTTTGAGATGTTGCATCATTTCCTCCGACGTTGACGTCATGATATCGGACGTGCTGTGTTCGAAAATGTACTTCTTTCTCGACACTTCTCCGGATGCGATGTCAATCTCAGTGATATTCTTAAATGAGCTTGCGTCAACCCCAGAAAGATTCTCGATTTTTTCTGTCTCGAAAAGAAAACATGCCGTTCTGACGTCTTTTCCCTGAATATCCTCTTGATTCACAGTGCACACTTTTAATACAGTTTCTGTCTCGCCATGAATCGCATCAAGTGCTTGCGTCTCAAAAAGCCACGTGCATGTTTTCACATCTCCTTTTGGCATTTCTTCAGGCTGATTTTCTTGATTTATGTCCACTTTTTCATACAGAACGTCCATGGGTTGCGTTTCAAATAACCACTTGCAATTTTTGACATCACCTTTCACAATGTCTTGATTTGGACGTAGTACATCCTCGTCTTCAATGTTGCTGAAGTACTTGATGGCATCAAGAGGCTGCGTCTCAAACAGCCACTTGGCAGTTTTAACATCCCCGGATTCTATTTCCTGCTTTGATATGCCCTTTATTATTTGATATTTTTCAATGCTTTCATCAAATTGGTCGATAGGCCGTGTTTCAAACATCCATTTATATGATGTTACATCCCCGCTCACCACTTCTTCGTGGCGTACTGTCCTTAATTCATGGAAGTGGCCTGAACTGTCCTGCATGGCGTACAATAACCCAGATTCAAAAAGGTTTTTGTTTGATTGCACAGAACCACTCGTGACACCTTCAATCTCGATCTTTTGAGATTCATCCCATCTGTTTAGGTCCGTGCTCTCAAAGATATGCTTATAATTTGTCACGTCAACTTTGTCAATTTCTTCCAAGTCGACTGTCCGGATGACTACCTTCTTTTCGTCCCGGATCTCCTCCAAAGGTTGGCTTTCAAATCGCCATTTCTGGTGTCGCACATCTCCCTTTTCCTCATCGAGTTCGAGCCTTCTCTTCAGTTTGCCCACTTCTGCCAGCTCTTTGGGTTCATCGGTTGGCATGACCATTTCTTTTAACTTGCCGACTTCAGCAAGCTCCTTAGGATTCTCGACAGGGATTGTTTCAAAGTAATCCCTGGCGGATTTGACATCGCCTGCTATAATTTCCTCTTTTGTCAAAGGAAGGCTGTTTGAATCATCTTTTAACATGTCCATTGGCTGAGTCTCAAACACCCAACAATTCCTGCGAACATCTGCCCTGCAACTAGTGCCGTCCTCCTGTGTGAGGTCTTCCTCTACGTTTACTGTGCGAATGATCTCTTTCTTCTCCTCACGTATATGCTCAAGCGGTTGACTCTCAAAGCGCCATTTTTGATGTCTCACATCACCTTTTATTTCCCCATTCATCATTGACTTTTCAAGTTTCCCCACTTCGGGGAGGTACCTCCTCTCTAATTGAGGGCTGCTTTCAAAGAAGTTTCTCGCTGATCTCACATTACCCCCAATAATTTCTTCAACAGACTGCGCCACGGTATTTGAACTATCCTTCAGAGAATCCATTGGTTGGGTTTCAAACACTAAGCAGTGTTTGCGCACATCTGCCCCGGTTACCTCCTCCGTTTTTGAACTTTCCAACTCAGTAAGGGAATCCAAAGTCTTTATCTCAAACAACCACCGGCCCCAGTCGCCTTTGTTGTTGTCTTCCATGGAAAGACTACACACCAACTTAAAAGATGAAACAGCTTTGCTCATATCAAGAGGTTGGGTATCAAAGAGCCAACGAGAGGCGATGGAGTTTTCTAGTTCTGTCTCAATTTTGCGCACAGATATAATCTCCAACATTTGATTGGACTGCCCCATGATGACGCATTTGAATTGAGTGTCAAAGGTGCTTGTTAAGGTTTTCTTGTCATCATTAATTTCTTCAACGACAGATCTTAAACTCAACAGATGGTTCTCATCGATTGTCTCTGTGTGTCCCAGGCATTCCATGTACTTATTGTCAATCATGTAAATGGTGGCGTTTCCGTCCTCTTCGGTAAATACAATCTCTTTGGTCAGCTCCTCTTCCTTATGCATCTTATTGAGGCCCTCCATCGTTTGGGTTTCAAACAACCACGCCGCAGCTCGGACGTCTCCTTTATCATACTTGTTGAAATTGTTGCGATACTCCATTAAGTCGCTCTCACGTGGCCCCAGCTCGTCAATCGGCTTGGTCTCAAACATCCATGCCGTGCGCCTCACGTCGTTTCCGAGAATCATTTCTGTCTCCATAATCCTGTTCTCGACTTCGTCTCCGTCCAGGTAATCATTATTGATGGCATCTAATGGCTTATTTTCAAACATCCAGCGTCTTGCCTGCACATCTCCCGGCAGGATCTCTTCCCATTCATAGTCCTCATCGGTAACTTCAGCCTCATCCTCATACATGTACGGTTGACTAGCACACTGGTTGTTGACTGTCTCGTTGTATTCATTGTAGAACTCCTCTTCGATATTTTTCCTAACCCCAGGATGGATGTGCTTGTACAGACGTTTCAATTCAGACATGCTCCTCTGTTTGATGTAAGCTTCTTTGCTGAGAGTTTTGGCCGAGTTCACCAGTCCTTGAGGATCCTCGGGTGGGTATTGGGTGACGGGGCTATTTTCAATGCCTGATGACATTTGGAGTAAATCTGGTGGTGGTGGGGGAAGGTAATCAGAGTCTTCAATGGCAGGCGGTGGCGGTGGCGGTGGTGGTGGTAAGTCCTCGTAATCTATCCTGGCGTATGATGCGTCCTCCGCCTCCTCGACTGCTGACTCTTGGTTTACCTCGTTAGTCACTGTGTTGCTTTGGGTCACATTGGAGGACCATTTGAACCGATTGATGTCACGTCCAATCTTATTTGAAGAGCAAAATTAAAATTTGTGGGTAAGTTACTCCAAAATCCCCAGGTAATTCCATGTCATTACACCTTCAGATAAAGCACTCATAATAAGACACAATCTTTCCAAATCATTATAGTTGTCAGGTAATTCATTTTATTCTTTTTAAACATTATTTTTCCACTGAGCGGGAAATGGAAAAATACGTTTCTAAGTATACAAAGCAAATGATTACCTTAATTGGTTTGTGTGGAGCCGCTTCTTCAATGGTTCTTTCAAAATGAGCCCTCAGTTCTTTCGTCGTGTACTTCGGACATTCTTCCTCTGTTTATCAGCGTTAAAAATTGAATGAATGTGTGTTTTATTTGCGTTGGAGCAACGTTAAGTTAAACAATGACACTCAATCACTCACCCTCATTTTCATGGTCTTGAAAGTTGGTGCCACTGTCTGACACCTAGGTATAAGACAAGAAACAGATATAAATTCCTCTGTCATCATATTTTCCAAACAGAACAAACTTAATGGCAGCTTGTGCCTAGATTGGTAACCAGTGATTAAAAAAAGGAGTCACCATTGTTCCTTGGTTGTCTAGTAGCTGCTGACTGGCCGTGACAACCTGATTCCCACCACTTGAAACAGAAATCTCAGAACGTGAAACTTCCTGTAAAAAAATAACAGTGGTTGATGGAAGGACTGTTGCTGTGGAAATCACCAAGGTTGAAACAGAAATATGTCAGCAAAACAAAACAAACGGTCTAATCCAAACTTATTATTATATGAAAAACTGACACGTTGCACGTATTAAACTATAGTGGTTCCTCAGCTTTGGAACATTTTTCCCTTGACCGACTTGCCCCTCGACCAAAACTATTAGAGAGAATTTTGCCTTTGCTTTCGACCAAATTTAATCTTTCGAACGGCCTGCATCGAAAAGGGGACTTTTCACATGGTCAGGACAGATTAATCAGAAAACTGTATTCAGACCTCGACCAAATCGAACCTCGACCTTCCACCTAGAATTAAGCTCAAAAGCTGAGGGCACCTCTGTAAAAAACATTTACTTGCAATGGTCCTAAAACCAACGTGACAAAATGCACTTTATGAAGGTATAATAATATTTTTGAAGCCTAAGGCTACTTGTTGTGTGGGGTGGGTTGGTTGGTTGTATCCCTTAACCACTAGGGTCGTTCCTGTGATGTATCTTGTGATGTATCTTGGGCAAGTATATTTCTATCCAGGGGACCTTTCACGTGTTCGGTAAATGTGCTAACCACTACACTACAGAAACACTTGTATAAAATTGTTTAATGCCAACACGGATCTAAACCCGCAGCAGATCTCTATTTCCATCCACTTCCGTTCATGCTGTGTTATCACAGAAGAAAATCAAGCAGGAACTCGACAGATATCGCAACGCAGTATCATTTTTTTTCCGATAGCGGCAGGATGACAACAACATAGAAGGATGTTGATTCACACTGTACCACCAAATAATGGAAAAGTAGAACTCAATAAATGCGAGTTGGTGTGAATGAGGTAAGACGTATCCCAAACCTCCCTGTTCATTTTCATAACAAATGGCATATTGTTGTAAGGCTCAGCCATGCGTGTTTGCCGGCTAAATGAAAGCACGGGATTCCTGTCTCGGCTAATGTTTCCCTCCCGCTTGATGATCGACATCTTATTTTCTGCCATGCATCGCCACCCGTAATTGGGCAAAATGGCCTGTAATGTGTGTACCTGCAGACTGCTGTGCTGGATGTGGAAGTGGGTTACATGTGATGTGGTGGTAGAACTTGTTTCCTGGGTTTGAAATTGTTTCCTCACACTGGCAAGTCCCCCAGGTATCGAACGGATCTCAGACTCCTCCATGACCTAATGAAGCAGGGAATATCATTAGAGGGTTGCACCACATGTCAAGTTCATCTTTAGCCCGCTAATCAGCCGTTGCCGACCTTCTGCATCCGACCATGTAAAGGGATATCGGAAAAACAAATGAAAATAAGACGGTTTCGCTCGTTGTTGTGGTTATAAATCATTGTATTGTGTTTTTCACCAGCAACCAGGTCACACGGAACCAGTGTTTTTCAACCTTTTTTGAGCCAGGGCACTTTTTTAGTTAAAAAAAACTCGAGGCAGATCACTTGTCGAAAATAGTTAATGTAATCCCCGACGCCAGTTTAAGTTTAAATGTGGGTTGCGTAGTTTGAGGTATCCTTGAAAAGTTTAAAATTGAATATTTTCTCTATTAAGTATGGTTTAACAATGCCCGACTATGCCTAGCTGCTTTGATCTTACTTTTATCATCAGTTTTCTGGCCATGCAGCTCATTACGCTGGAGGCGGGGGGATGGGGGAGAAGAGTGATTTTATGCACGTGGTTGCAGTCTTCTTTAATGACTGGATGAAATGGTGAAAGTAAGAAAAGGACTGTTTCAAATACAGTCCAAATGCCAAACCAGACTATAAAGGCAGTTGGGTAAAAAATAACCCAAGTTTGGGTAATAAATGGACCAACCCAATCTTTGAGATTATTTGACTTAAGATCCTCCACAAAAATTATGTAATATATTTTTATTTTATTTTAAGTCAAGTCATGTTTATTTGTATAGCCCTTAATCAACAGAATTGTGCAAAAAGGAGTATTTTTGTTCAAAATAACACCGACCATATTTAGTTGATTTTATACCAAAACAATCCGGGTCATTTTGTAGAACAACCCAAACAATTGGGTCATTTTTGTTGTTGGAAAACAACTCGGAAAAATGGGTCAAATTGACCCAAGTATTAGGTTCGTCCCATTTTTGACCCAAGTCGTTTTAGAATATACTATAATGCTATTTTCTCCCATATTCCAAAGACATGCATTTCAGGTGAATTGGCCGGTCCAAATTGTCCCTAGGTGTGAATGAGCGAATGAGTTGTCTGTCCCTGTGTGCCCTGCGATTGGCTGGCAACCAGTTCTGGGTGTCCCCTGCCCACTGCCCGATGATTGCTGGGATGGGCTCCAGCCCCCCCGCGACCCTACTGAGGATAAGCGGTACGGCTAATGAGATGAGATGAGATGCTATTCAAAATAAATGTTTACAAACAGCTACTTAGTTATCATGTCTCCATTGACTCGCTACGAAGGCGGATAACCTGTGAACTACACGCTAGCTAGCGTGGCTAACATCAGTTTGTGTTCGCTGGTTACTTAAATCCCCAATGTGTAATATTTTCCCACTAGATGGCACTGTGTTTTCTGGTACCATTGAAGGCCAGTGTAACTTGGCAGAGCGTGGCGGCAGGATGCCGGAAGAACATGGTGCAGATCTAAGAAGGGATTCCACAGTGAAATAGAAATAACAATTTATGAAAATTACATTGGTACGATCATGTCTTTTTACAGAGAATTCAAATTGCTTTTTACTGGATTAAAGTTTTTTTTGTACCACTAAGAGACACCTAATATTAGACAATGTCCCCTAAAAAAAAGCAGAATATATGGGTTCTAATTTTCTAATATATTTGCAATTTTACTGTTGTCCTAATGTACATAGAAATATAAAGCATTATATCGATTTTTTATTTTATTTTAATTTTTACGTGTAGCATTCTTAAGACTCTAATACAGGAGTCATTGGATGTTTTCTTTTTGAAATCACACTTTTGACAGGATATTTTATCGAGTCTACGTGACTGACTGTTTAGAATTACTTCAATATTTTCTCATTCGAAATAATCAAAATTTCAAAATGAATTTGATCAGCTTACGGTGCAAACATTTCCCTGTGCAAAAAAAAAACTGTCGCAGAACAAATTGCGTTTGCCGTCCGTGCCTTGTCCTTGAAAAGTGAATGCAACAATTTTTCTTTTCAGCATTCTTCTATAGAGCGAGCTAGAATCTTGTTTCCATCCTATTTATATATACAGCCTATTTGTACGGACCGAGAAAGGCCGCTGACCCCCCTGCCGTTTCTCTCCCCTGCTGTGTGACTGTCAACATCTCCATGAATACGACACGACAACATTAGCAAAAAAAGGTGACGGCGGGCTTATTTTTGCACAACCCTCGAGGCCATCCATGTACAGTATTGCCTAGATTTTTGCAGTTAATCTGTTCAATAACCTTCTATCTATATTAGGTGAATTTATTTTTAATGTAATTTAGTTGTAATTAATGCACCTTATGGTTGAATTTAACAATTGACTTGATGTATTGACGTCTCAATGTATTCATTCATTCTATCATTATCAGGTCTCTACATTGTTCCAAAGGGTATCTTGTTTCCTGTTAGGTAGATACCTTGAAACATCTCAAACACCTGCAGGATCCAGTTTCCCTCTAATCCACTAATGTTTCCCTTTTGTTATAGCCCACCCCCTTTCACTGTTGTATCTATCCATATGTAGTGTAAGTCCATGCTTTTGGTAAGCAACGAGAACATGTTGCAAACACACCGGACGCATTAATGTAGCCGACTTTTGGAGCAAAAGCAAACAAGTGCTGTACTTTGTTGATTTTGTTGAGTGACAAAAATTAACTCCATCTTTTATATAGTGAAACAATTAAAATGTGAAAATAACTATGTGGGTGATTCTCTATTTGGAGCATATTATATTCGAGATGAGATGTTTTTCTTACCCTGATCTTTCTATAAAATCGACAAAATGTTTCCTAAAAGTATTTTGATTATCCACTTTGGGTGTTTGCATAATTTAATGCTGAATAAAAATCATTTCAAATATTTTTTGGGGGTATTTTAGATAGCTTTTTGGTGATATGCGCTCAATTTTACTGTGTACGCAGTGCAATGTAATCAACTTCCTCAAGAGGTTTGGGTTATCTCATCTCATCTCATTAGCTGCACCGCTTATCCTCAGTAGGGTCACGGGGGTGCTGGAGCCCATCCCAGCAATCATTGGGCAGGGGGCAGGGGACACCCTGAACTGGTTGCCAGCCAATCGCAAGGCACACAGGGACAGACAACTCACTCGCTCATTGACACCTAGGGACAATTTGGACCGGCCAATTTACCTGACATGCATGTTTTTGGAATGTGGGAGGAAACCGGAGTGCCCGGAGGAAACCCACGCAAGCACGGGGAGAACATACAAACTCCGCACAGGAAGTCCGGTAGCTGGATTTGAACCCACACAGGAGGTTCCAAAGACCTTAGAAGTTCTCTTTAATAATTTGATAAACTGCACTAAACTTAATTTCATCATGCAACTAAATTTTATGAATTTATAATTCTACATGTCCCAGTAGTAATTATCCACCCTATGCTCAGTTGCCCCCCGAAAAGACTACAATTCCATAAAAGCCTTTTACAGGAAGTGACATCATTTGATTTTGGCGGGAGTTCAACGTAAAGTTCAAATTTTACTCTTCTTAATATTTATTGTATTTTAAGGTTGTTAAACTGGTATGAAGCACTCTTAAAGATTCCATCCTATTATGGCGAAATATGAAAACTGTTTATTGAGTACAATTTAAAGACAATCATTAGATTTAGTTATTAAAGTTTTGTTAATCTGTTGAATGTTAGTTAGCTAAAAGTTGATCAGCTAAAGAGCTACAACTTGATTAGCTATAGTAGTATAGATGTATGTCTTTATAAACAAAACGTTTTTAAAAAGAAAAATATTAGGGTGGAAAACATTTAGTGACACTGTTAAGGAAAAAAAACTATAATTGTAATTTTATCCTCACCTGAGCTTCACAACTATATATTTCTCAGTGTTAAATATATTAGTGTTGTAATAAAATCATGAAAACATGAAATTTAGTTTTTTTTTTTCTTTTAAAAAAATACTGCACCTAAATGTTGCTGCAAAAATATGAACCGCCCACATCCGTAATGATGTTGCAAATGCTTGCCCCCCAATCGGTTTTACAGATTTATTAGTTTGTCAGGATAGGATTTGTTCGGATTGCTCCAATCTGCGCCCAAGAAACGCTGTAGAACATCCATCCATCCATCCATTCATTATCTGCACCACTTATCCTCAGTAGGGGCGCGGGGTGCTGGAGCCCATCCCAGCTATCTTCGGGCAGTGGGCAGGGGACACCCTGAACTGGTTGCCAGCCAGTCCCAGTGCACACAAAGACAGACAACTCACTCGCTCATTTACACTTAGGGACAATTTGGACTGGCCAATTAACATGCATGTTTTGGACTGTGGAAGGAAACCGGATTGCCCGGAGAAAACCCACGCAAGCACGGGGAGAACATGCAAACTCCACACACGAAGGTTCGATCTCATGACCTCAGAACTGTGCTGCACACACGCCTAACACTGCATTGCCGTACTGCCGCAGTGGAACATAATACAAAAAAAAACCAAGATGTCAAAAAGTGAGAGGATAATGACATCAATGACAGAAAATAAACGTACCCTGCTTGGGATGGTGCCCTCTGCTTGCTGGTACGTGAAGGCCCTAAAGTGGTTCAGCACTTGGTTCTTCTGGTCAAAATATCTCAGGAGCTCCTGCTCGGCTCAAATGCGTGCTGCCAGCAGCTGGAGACACACAGAGACGGTAAACTGTTATCGAGTTTGGATGTTAATGGGGGTCGTCGTGTGCCACTTTGCAAGGAATACTCACTGACTGTGATTCGAAAGTTAGCTCAGAAGATAAAAATCATAACCACATTCATACAAAAAGGACTTTCTAAAGAAACAAAAATCAGTAGGTTCTTGTTGAAACCAATGAGAATATTACTGTGATTATGCAAAGTACAGAAACTGTAATTATTTTCCACAGAGCATAACGAATATGTGCCTGCAACTTGTGTTATTTTTCTCGTTAAAACACAAATATTGATACAAATTGCATGTTGTTAGTGATATTGTTAACAATTTAACAATGAGGGAATCAGGATTTGCCAAGGGAAAATGTTTTTAGTAGACACTCAACTTCAAGAATGAAGCTCATCAATGAAGGGCCATTGTGATTTTCTATGATTTTTTTTTTGGGCATTGAAAAATCATTGTCGATGTATTTGAATATATAATAATCTTCAAACCCTTTAAAATGTTTTTTTTTAAATTAGTTTTTAATTTATATATGTAAATCATTCAGAAGTTGTGTATAAGGCAAATGTTTTTGTGCCTACCTGAGCCGATTTTTACCTTAGTCCTAATACCGACAACTTTGTTATAACACAATAATAACACAGTAACGGCATAGTAATAACACAATAAGATGTTACCTTAGAAATGCATATCAAACTGGTAGCCTTTAGCACCAATCAGTTACAGAAATGTAGCTCTCTGCTTCGAAAAGGTTGAGACCTCTGATGTAAGATGCCCCTTAATATTTTATCAACGCCAGTTTTTAATAATTAATCACAAGTTAATCAGAGGTTTGTTAATTGGAAGTGAAAAACTGTGAAGAATGTAATTTACTTAGGCCATTGGTATCTCATTAATGATATTAGTGTTGATAACATAATTCAAAGTAAAAAAAAAACGAGAAAAAAATGAATAAATAATTACTTGTCTGCCTGCCTGCTATTGGTTAGCCTCACGGCTAAATGTAAATGCCAATATGCTATTAGCTGGACCTTTCTGTCTTTTTTTCGGTTTGGAATCAGTTTTGCTTTGTAAAGACTTAGAATTTTCAACAGTATTTTTTCGCTATGGGTCATAAGGCTTGCAGTGATGCTAAAGGGAAAAGCAAAAACATGATAACCGTGGAAATGATGCTTGAGAATGTCAAGGAAAACGAAGAAAGGCACACGAATCACTAGTTACATGGCTGTCGATGATTGGGGCTGTTGTTAAAAATAAGGGGACAATAATTACTTGGATTTTTGTTTTTAGAAGCAAAGTACCCAATAACATCAAATTCTCAAACTTCAATAAAGCACACAATCAAAACCACTGGTGCACTGAAGCCAATGTCAAACATTTATAACCTTTTATTGAATGACTTGAGGTTCCCGGTCATTAATTCGGATCTTAATTAGGCAAGATCTGCTTTAAAGGAAGGTATGTTAAATAAATCGGACCTTTAAACTTTAATAACTGATTGAAACAAAACGACACAGTAACTGGCTACAAATTCCAGGTCAACCCCTGCGGGGGCGCACTGTATATAGAAACGATTAAATGTTATAGCGGATTGTAAAATTTAAAGCCAGAAATGTCTAAGGCTATCTATTGACACGTTATGCCGTGTGGCCGGCTCCGATAACAAGAAAGTGAAGTAATCGGGGCGCCTTACAAAAATAAATGGAGCCTATTTTAAACTTCACCATGAAGGGTTATGTTGGTATACCAGACATGAGCAAACTGCCTCTTAGTATTTTGAATAGCGCCCACCAAACAAAAATAGTAAAAATATCATGTTAAAACAGTACTACTGATAACTTTTCCCTTTTCCTTCAATGGCCACATTTCCTGAAAGCTTGCAAACTTTAAAACGATAGTACCATTAAAGCTTCTTTTTTACTCTCTTTTTCAACCTTGTTCAAGTTGACTTTCAAGCCCTTAAATGAAAAAGAGGGGACAAAAGAAAACAAAAAATGGACAGTTCCCTGACAAGATTGGAGAGGTGACAGAACGATCATGAGGGTAGAACAATCCACAGAGCTTTAAATATGGCTTAAACGAGTGCTAATCCTTCAATCAACTCAAGTGTGGTTGCCATTGGTGTAATTTAACAAGCTCATAAATAAGTTGTGCTTGTTTGTTAATTGAAAATGTCCCAGTGTAGCATTTTTAGCAAGCACAAGGTTATTAACGCACTTAAACATTGTTGTTTTCAGCACATTTTATCAAATTTTGTGCGCAAAAAAAGGATATTTTATCTGTCAACTTAAATGGTAAATGGTATGCATTTATATAGCGCTTTTCAAGTCAATGAGGACCTCCCAAAGCACTTTACAATGTGCTTCACACTTACCCATTCTCACACACACTCACACACCAATAGGGAGTCAGCCATGCATTGCGCCTACCTGCTTATTGGGGGCATTAGGGATTCAGTGTCTTGCCCAAAGACACTTTGACATATAACACGGAGGAGCCGGTAATCGAACTTGTGACTTTTCCCCATCGTTTTCTTATAAGCCACTTAACAATTTTTTGTATAGGAACGTTTTTTTTATTTATTTTAAAAACCACCATCTTCCCCATTTCGGCTCTATCCCTGAACGTCTAGATTACGGGTAACAGATGACTACATCATCATATATTGTTACTCACCAACACTATCTTTTTGTGTGTTACTCTACCACTTTTCTCTCCTTTAAATCTATGTTTTTTTTTAATTTATTCATTGTTTGGTTTGTTTTTGTTTTACATCTAAACAACAACAAACAATTTTGACCTAAGACCGGTATTTTAGTCCACAGCTGCTTAACGTGAAGCGAGACTAAGTCTGAATAAACAGGTCCAACAATCGCATTCGATAACCGTTTTGGTGAAAATTGTCCACTTTTAGTTTTAAACGGGCACATATATTTTTTATTATTTTTTTTAAGTTCTCTGCTGATTTATTGTATTTTGCGCAAAAACATCTACCGCTTTTTAATGTCAAAAAGCATGTATGTAGATTGTCACGGTTGCCATGGCGCCAGCTGCAGCTTGTTGACGGATTGGCTCCCTGTCAGTATTTAAACTCTGTCCTGTCAGTCCCCTTTTGTCGGTCCATCTGCAAATCTCTGTTTTTACACGGCAAGCCCTTTTTTGCATGTCCTGTTTTTTGCTCCTGTTTGTCTCCCGCTACCATCTGTTTTCATCTCGACCACGTCTGCTCTCCCGTCCCGAATGAAGATCCGTTTTTTGATCTTGACCACGTCTACTCTCCTCTCCTGGCTTTCGACTCGTTGCTGATCTCGACCACATTTTTTGCTCTCCTGTCCCGGCGACAGACCTGTTTTTTCCGCTCCCGACACCGCCATCGCTCGCCACAAAAGTACCACTTTTGCGTTCAGCGCGACCTACTCCCCACGACCAGCGATCACCGGATCGTGTGTGCACTCTTTTCCCTTCTTCTCAATAAAACTGTGAGAAACGTTACGTGAGTGGGTCCTGTCTCCGTTCTGGGTCCTGACATAGATTGCTAATGTAGATGAAGTCTGTAAAATCCTGCACCACTACGTATAATAAGCAAAACTAAATTTACTGCGAGTGGTTAAAGAACTAAAAAATATGCTGAAATAATTGTTTGTGTTGCTTGTATGGTAAATGAAATAAACTTGGTTACACAAATTATCTTTGATATTATCCTTCATAGGCTGTCTTGCTGTGAGTAAATAGGTGCCATGTTGTGTTTATAAGCTTAGGTATTGCTTGAGAAGGGAAATATTTATCGTAAATAAGGGGAGCAATTTCCTGAGGTTGACAGGTATGATTATACGTCATTTTGCTTGACTTCTGTATCAGATCCAGAGACTATATAAGCAGATACTTAAAATCAAAGCAGTCATTATTTACCCTCCTGGCTCCGCCCCTTTGCAAAAATTTTGCACCATAGCGGCCCGCGAGTTAAAATATTTTTACCCAGTGCTATGCGCTGAGGTCATATTCTGACAAAAAACAATCCACGTCGGCGTTGATAAACGCGGTTTAGGTCCGAAACGACTCGGCCGGACTACCCATTTCATGGCTCGTCAAGTTTTTTCTCCCTAGTCGGGCCCCTCGACACCTGCGGTAACGCCGTGCTGTGTCTGTTCGGAAGCTGAATAAATCACGGGGCCCCCTGGAGGCGACGTTTCACATTGCCGAGTTAATTTTGTGTTTAGTTGCTGTTTATTTCCCCGAGGGTCTCGACGTTCATAATTTCAAAGTAGCATGTAGACATAGATTCACAAATCCAATTCGTTTGTGACTCACCAGGTAAATAAGGATAATAGGGAGAATCCCACTCGAAGGCTTAAGTTTTATCTAAGTTTAAAAAACAAAAAAAGTCTTATATGTGGCTAAAGTTTTAAAAGTTTTAAAATAGATGACACTATCTTTTGTGGAGAAAATGGATTCAATGTAAAATAGGATGGCAATGCTAGTTTTTGAAATTTATATTGCCACGATGAATAAATCGCGCTAAATTTGCATAATTAGGTACAGCAAACCATACAGAAGTCGCACTGGAGAATAAGTCTCATCTTCCGAAGTTTTAAAACGGACGATGCTTGCTATTCTTCGAAATTCTTATCGAACGAATGCAGCTCAAATTTTAAAGACATATAGAAGTCGCAATGGAGTATAAGTCTCATTTCCGAAGTTTTAAAACGGACGATGCTTGCTATTTTTCGAAATTCTTATCGAACGAATGCAGCTCAAATTTTAAAGACATATAGAAGTCGCAATGGAGTATAAGTCTCATTTCCGAAGTTTTAAAACGGACGATGCTTGCTATTTTTCGAAAAAGATGAGTCCAATTTTCCATGTAAAAAAGGTTGACTACAGTATTTTTGGCATAGAAGAAGACAATGCTAGTTTTTGGTGTAATGAGTGCAAGTATTTGACTTGATGAATGATAACACTTACTTTTAGTATTAAATTAATACGCTAGTTTCTACTCAGTCAAAGCATTATAAAGCTCAATTTATATGGACCTATGTTGGTAACACCGAGCTGAGTCTATTGAAAAGCACAATAAACAATTCGGTCCCCCGGAGGCCCCGTTTCAAATCGCCGAGTTCATTTCGCGTTTAGTCATTTGTTTATTTCCCAAGGGTCCAAAAGTAACATGCAGACACACATTCACCAATCCCATTCGTTTGTGACCTACCAGGTAAAAAATATCAATAAAAATAACAGGTAGAATCCCACACGATGGGCCACTGCACCCCCCAGCCAGCAGGGTCGGAACAAATCCAAAACAAATCCCGATCAGCGGTGGAGACCAGCTCCAGCTTCTGTCCACTTCTGTCACAGTAAAGGAGAGTGACAGCTGATTTTATTTTGGAACCGCCGCCCACTCGCTTTACACAGAAACTCCCCTCCAAAAAAAAAAAAAAATCAAGTTTTTGGCTTAGTTGTATTAGACAGATCATTCATGAACAAAAGGATACATCCAATATGGTAGATTCTAAGGTGAATTTGTTGTATGGTGTGGTGAAAAGCCCATGGGAATTAGTTTATGTGTTTTGAACCTTCGGTACCCCAGGTAAAAGCGTTACAATTGTATTTACATGTTAAACATTAGTAACAAAATATAGTAAGCAGTAGTGATATGTTATTATACATATGTGTCAAAGATTAAATAACATTATATAAAGCAAAAGTGACATTTTATTTACCTTTGCTATGCTGTAACATGAACTGGTACGGTGAAGTTAGCAGGTGGATGCAGAGGGGGGAGAAGAAAACATTTTCAAATAATAACTGATTTTAAAATTTCTACTTGCAGTCAAAAGACGCTGCTTTTATTACTTTCTAATTCTTAATAATTGTCCTAATCTTTGATGGGTTACAACCGTTTTACTTAGCGAGGGTAATGATGTTTGTTTTTTCTTTGTGTTTCTTGAGAATCACAAGCTTTGCTTTCATGGTTATCATGTTTTGATTCTCCCTTTAGCTTCATTGGAAGTCTTGGGACTCAAAGCAAACAAACTACGGAACAAAAAAATATGTAACCATGTCTTGTTTTTGCTTTTCCGTTTAGTTTTAAAATAAACAATGCTAAACTTTTGCAGAAGACGATTCTAATTTTCAATGGAAAAAAGGTTGACGACTGTATTTTTCTGCATAGTAACGGGCAACGCTCGATTTTTTTTTGAAAAGAAGTGGTAGTACATTCTGACATTAAAGAAGATGACTCTTTGAGCATGATGAAAAGAATGTCAACTTCAACATCTGTATCTTGGTTTTTCAGTATTATGCTATATCATTCAGTTTACATTGGTAACTCAACCTATATACTATAATTATGCATGACAAGGGATCTTTTTTAAACATCAAACATATATTCACAAAAAATATTTATATGTTTAGCATTGAATGGGTTAACTGGTCCTTTTCAGGAACGAGCATTTGGGTTGCATTTATTTAAAAAAAAATCATAACTTTTGATAGAAATTACCTACAGATTCGCTTCTTTTCTTGACATAATCATAAATTCATTTCAAGTCAAGTCATATTTACTTGTGACCCCTTAATCACAAGGAGTCTCAAAGGGCTGAAAACCACAGACTGTTATTACACCATTCCCTGATCTAAAACCTACATGAGGGCAAGGAAAAACTCAAAAACCTCAACATGAGGAAAATGAAGAAACTTCTTAATATGTCCTCTTCACACTGTTTTTTAAATGTAAATGTTTTTTTTCTCAATCAGTTTCATATAAAGTATTGCATTTGTTGTTTTGTAGTTGTTGTAATTTGTATAATTGTACACACATTTGTTTTTATCTTTTTTTGAAAAAAAAAACCTTTTTCAGTTTTTACATTTTAGAATTGATTTTCTGTAATAACAGCATGAAAATCGGTTGAAAAATGAGCAAGTTATGATTTATTTTTAATGTACATACATTGCCTTGGTGGATTCAATCAAGTAATATTTATTTGTAATCACAAAGAGTCTCAAAGGGCTGCACAGCACATAGATTATTGAAAACAACCCTATTACTATACCTTCCCCTGATCTAAAACCTACGTGAGGGCAAGGAAAAACTCAAAAACCTCAACATGAGGAAAATGAAGAAACCTTGAGAAGGGACCACACATGAGGTAATCCCCCTTCCAGGATGACCAGGATGCAATGGATGTTGCAATCGGCCAAATCCAGCCCGCGGGCCGTATATTTCACATGGTTGTGTCATAATGTATCACGATTTGGCCAAATAGCAAATCCCGCCCACAAAACATGACGATCTTCCCGCCAGCCGTCAATTCAGGTGACGGTAAATGGCTTAGTGCTAGCTGTGCAGCGGCTCTCAAATAGGCCAATGATCTAGTGTAACGTTAAAGGCAGTGGGCCGTGGGGGGTTCGCAGTAAATCGGAAATGAGACACCTTGGAGTGTGCAGCACTCGTCTTGTTTGCTCCAGACAGAATCTGTGGCGCCGGCATGCTTGGGGTGTCTTATAAAGGCAAAACGAATGGCGGCATCTGCCAGGAGTCTCGTCACCTCCAGTGAAAGGATCCCAAAATCTTCTAATGTACCACCTATTTTATAGGAACGTTCAACACGGATGATTTAAATTGCCATGGATGATTTGAAGAAGGGGGCAGCACGGCGGCGCAGTGGTTAGTGCGTGTGCGGCACAGTTTTGAGGTCTTGGGAACCTCCTGTGTAGAATCAAATCCAGCTACCGGACTTCCTGTGCAGAGTTTGTATGTTCTCCCTGTGCTTGCATGGGTTTCCTCCAGGCACTCCGGTTTCCTCCCACATTCCAAAGACATCCATTTCAGGTGGATTGGCTGGTCCAAATTGTCCCTAGGTGTGAATGAGCGAGCGAGTTGTCTTTCCCTGTGTGCCCTGCGATTGGCTGGCAACCAGCTCAGGGTGTCCACTGCCCGATGATTGCTGGGATGGGCTCCAGCACCCCCGTGACCCTACTGAGGATAAGCGGTGCAGCTAATGAGATGAGATAATGAGATGAGATTTGAAGAAGGTTTGACGGTGCCCGAGTGGACAAAACAGGGACTGTAAATTGAGTCTGGTGTGGAGGAACATGAGAACCCTAACCTCCACCCAATTAACTTTATGTGGTTGTGTATAACCACATTAAGGACATTTCATAATAGGTAGGCTTCAAATAATCTTGGAAGAGTAATAAACACAGCTTAAAAGATCATCGGCTGCTCTCTGCCCAGTCTAGGGGATATTTGCCAGCCTACGATACTGCAGCAGAGCCATTCATATTATAAAGGACTCTTCCAATGACAGCCACCACCTCTTTGACCTGTTAAGACAAGGACAAACAGGCTCAAAGACAGCTTCTTCCCAATGAAGGGCCATCACAACCCTAGATGAGCACACATAACAGTGAAAATAAATATCTTGCTATTCGTTTATTCTTTTTTTTCTGCTAAATGTTATTTCAGATTGACAATATCTGTGTATTATTTGTTATTGAAACATCTGTTGCGGCTTGGTCATCCTGGAAGGGGGATTACCTCATGTGCGGTCCCTTCTCAAGGTTTCTTCATTTTCCTCATGTTGAGGTTTTTGAGTTTTTCCTTGCCCTCATGTAGATTTAGATCAGGGGATGGTGTAATAATAGTCTGTCATCTGCACACCCCTTTTAGACTTCTTGTGATCAAGGGCGATAGAAATAAACATGATTTGACTTGACTCCATGAAACTGCGAAAATGTACACATTGTTGCTGGGATTTAGGTTGCTGTTAAATGTTATTGCACTTCTTTTATTGCACTATTGTTACAATGCACGATCATTAGCAGCACTCTAAGCATTACGGTGTAAATATGATTTGCCTATTCATCCTGACAGTCTTTAATATATTTTTTTTCTTTAAAAAAAAACACAAACAAGTCTGATCTCGTTCCGTACAATGTTTCACAATGTTGATATCAATGACCACAAAGACAATTCAATTCAAGATGGCTGCACTGTGATAATAAACAGCACAATATTATTATTTATGTATTTTTAAAAATATTTTGATTTTTTTAAATATATATATATATATATATTGTTTGAATATTAAAAAATGAAAAAATACCCTTATATTTTAATGTTTTTTTAAATTTTCAATACGAATAATCAAAATAAAATAAATGATTTATTTTAAATAAAAATAATTGAACTAAAACATACATTGGCACAACTTTTTTTAAAATTTGTATTTACTTTTAATAGAAATAAAAATGCATTTCTTAAAAATAAATAGAACATTAATGAAATACATGACCACAACTCTTAAAATTATCTTATTTTTTAAAAAATCTAATTTTATATATATATATATATATATATATATATATATATATATATATATATATATATATATATATATATATATATATATATATATATTAAATAATAACAATTAAAAAACTAATGAAAAAATAAATCAGCACAACTTATTTTTCAATAATATTTATCTTATTAATAAAAGGTGACATAATAGATATATATAGTTTAATTTTTTTTAAAGATGACTATGTTATTTTTCGATTGTTCTCAGTTATTTTCGATTGTTCTCAGCTTAGGGATGCTGCTGGAAAAGTGAATTTCCCTTCGGGGATGAATAAAGTATCTATCTATCTATCTATCTATCTATAGAACAAATGAAAAAAGAACAACTTTTAAAAGTGTACATATATTTACATAATTTTTACAAAAATAATGATATGTTTGTTGTAATATAAAAATATCTAATATCAAATTTATTATTTTATTAAAAAATACAAATATATTTTGAAAATCAATTACAAAATAACAATAAAGATAAGGAACTGAATGGACACAACTTTCATACAGTTATATTTTTTTAATAAAAAAGAAAACATATAAATATTCAAAATAGATTCAAACAAATATTAATATAAATGAATAGATTTGTATAAGATAAATCGACAAAACATACAAACATAGGGGGCAAAGTTATCTTTTAAACTGGACATTTTTAAATAGGTTGTTCCTTTCAGCCCACTTACAATTTCTGTAAAACAATCTCTAAAAACTGGGTCGTGTACTAAAAGCAGCCCAAAATGGCGTCATTTTGTGTCGAGAACAAAAACAAAACATTGCATTGTTTCATACAAAATCTTAAAAATCGGAAGTAAAGGAAGGTCTATTTGGTGTGTTTGAAGCGTAAATGGACAAAGTGGCTTTCAAGTGTCCATCCATCCATCCATAATCTGCACCGCTTATCCTTAGTAGGGTTGCGGGGGTGCCGGAGCCCATCCCAGCTATCTTGGGGCAGTGGGCGGGGGACACCCTGAACTGGTTGCCAGCCAGTCACAGGGCACACAGAGAAAGACAACTCACTCGCTCATTCACACCTAGGGACACTTTGGACCATTCAATTAACTTGACATGCATATTTTTGGAATGTGGGAGGAAACCAGAGTCCCCGGAGGAAACCAACGCAAGCATGGGGAGAACATGCAAACTCCACACAGGAGGTTTGATCTCTTGACCTCAGAACTGTGCTGCACACGCGCTAACCATATAAAAAAGAAAAACGTATAATTATTAAAATACGTCAAAACAAATATTAATAAAAATGAATAGATTTTTATAAAATAAATCAGCAAAACTTACAAAGTTATCCTTTAAACCGGACATTTTTGAATAGGTGGCTGACTCGCTATTGGTGTGTTAGTATGTGCATGAATGGGTAAGTGTGAAGCAATTTGTAAAGTGCTTTGGGAGGTCTTCATTGACTTGAAAAGCGCTATATAAATGCAGACCATTTACTTCCTTTTAGACCACCAACAATTTCTGTAAAACAACCTCTAAAAAATGGGTTGTGTAGTCAAAAATTGTGTAATTTTGTGTAGAGAAAAAAACCCCAAAATTGCGTTGTTTCATACAAAACCTCAAAAATGTATTTATTTTTATTTATTTGATCCAAGTAATGAAAGGTTTATTTGGTGTGTTCAAAGTGTAAATGGACAGAGTGGCTTTCAAGAGTCTTTGAAGCAAATTTTTCACGTCCATTCCGTGACAATTTTGAACAGAAATGAAAAAGGCGTTCAGGTTTAGTCACCCATTTGGAGTTTTAACAAGAGAGGATTTAAAAATCCCGAACTTGTGGGCTTATCTTCCTTTCGTGATGACCCCGTTTAATGCAGTTTGCACGGAATAATACGCGGTCGGCCATTCGGGCTGTCCGGAAATTTGATTATTTCTAGGGATTAGTTTGTGTGGTGACCTTGTGAAGTTTGAAACGGTACGAAGCAATCCGAGCTGACCACTCAACGTGCTTTCAGGCCGAATGTCACGCCAGTGGGAATTGCAACCTTGCAAAAGCTTATTTTATAATACATGAAAAACGCACAGAGCGGCAAACAAGTTCATGTGAATATTATTCCCCGTCATTCCCCGGGTTATGGCGTCCCTGCCTTACGATATTTTCCTGTTACAAAGTTGGAATAAGAGGTTTTTAAACCCCTCGTCACGGCATTTCCCCCTCTGTACGCCCAAAACTATTGCTTTCGTCCTCTTTTACATAACACATAAGGTTCGTCTCTTTCGACAAAAGGAGTCGAGTCTTTTTTCAAACTTTCGCCGCAAATAAGGCTTAGAAAAGGGGTGTCGAACATGCAGCCGGCGACAATATTGAGAGAAGTACAAGAGTAAAAATGAGCTGCAGTTTGAAATATTTAAACTTGATGTCGCCAAAGCCAGTTGTCACTCCCAAAGCAACTGTAGCGGGATTCTTCCTTTTTCTTTCTTTCTTTCTTTCTTTCTTTCTTTCTTTCTTTCTTTCTTTCTTTCTTTCTTTCTTTCTTTTTCTTGTTCTTTTCCATTCTCTTTTTCATTCTCTTTTTGTTCTCATAGTCTCTATCTTGACGTCTTTCGCTTTCTCTATATCATTCTGTTTTTCTCTCGTTCGCTTTCTTTCTCTTTCTTGCCCATGCTCTTTCTCTCTATCTTTCTCTGTCTCTGTCTCTCTATTTCTCTTTTTCTTACTCTTTGTCTTTCTCTTTCTCTCTCTCTCTCTCTCGCTCTCTTTCTCTGTCTTTTTCTTTATTTTTTATTTTTCTTTCTTTCTCTCCCTTTCTCTCTTTTTCTTTCTTTTTCTTTCTCTCTCTCTCTCTCCCTCCTCGCTCCCTCCCTCTCTCTCTTTCTCTCTCCCTCTCTCTTTCTTTTCCCTTTTCTTTCTTTTTTCCTTTCCTTCTTTCTTTCTTTGCTTCTTTCTTTCACTTTGTTTCTCTTTTTTCTTCACTTTATCTCTTTTTATTCTTTTTATTAAAGTCCATAAGGCAACAGTCAACCAATTGGCATCTTCTTCTCATGACCTTGCGTAACCTTGCCACAATTATCTTATCAACACCTGCTAAAAATAAAATAAATAATATACTGCTCAGTCGAAAAATATGAGAATATGAAATCCCGTGTGTTTTAGGGGGAATATGAATATGAATTTTAAAAATACACTGCTTATCTTTTTCGCCGATGAAACTTTGCATTGCTTTTTCGGTGAATAGCGCTCCATGGGACGCATGTCAATGAGTCTTAACCCCCCCACAGGACACCCCCGTCTCCCTGCCATCAAAGACCCCCATTCATTCCGCAACACCATTTCTTATGATTGCCATTTAGCATCGGGATACTTCTAATCGCCAACTGAGCTTCGATTAATTTAATAAGACTGCAACCGCGAGAAAAGTGCTCCACTTTCCAACAAGCATTTGAGAAAATTAATTTCCTCTTTGGGTTGTGACGGTAAAAGACATCGGGGGGAAGGGGGGAATGCGCTCAAAAACCCGACGAGAAGCGCTTCGTTGATTATCGTCAAGCCATTTATCTTTCTCAGGCTGCTTATTGTCGATGACAGTAATTATCGTGTTGCGGATTTAATCTAATACAACAGTCCAAAGTTGTTCTCCGAAATCCAAACAATCACAAGGGAATAATGGAGGACCATTGTGACGGCTAATATCGAGGAAAGCAGCCTAAAAAAGGTCCTAACCTGCAAATGAGATATTTTCAATGGTGAGTGCGCATAATAATCATTGCACCCCTCTTAACCACAATGTTTTACTGTTGAAAAACAGGACCCATTATCTAATGTGGTCTTCTCTTTGTCCAGATGAAATTGAATAAATAGGTCATTTTGTGTTAGCAAAAAGTGAGAGGGGAAAAAAAAAGTGTACAGTAATCCCTCGTTTTACGCTGGGGTTGCGTTCCAAAAACGTATCCCAATAGTCAAAACCAGTGAATTATTACTCAAGGACAAACCTAATTTTCAAGCTCAAGTATTAGTTCAACAAATTACTGTACTTTGCAAACATTTGTTTTACAAACAACTTCTGTACTGTCAAATTGTACATTAAATAATGATGAAAAACAGCATTTACCTTCTGGTGCTGTATATTTTTCAATTATAAAACATTTTTTAAAAAGCGACAGGGAGCCACTAGAGAGTGCCAAAGATGAGCATGTGGCTTCAGAGCAAGTTTAGCAGGTGGAGAGGTTTAACTTTGTTGGTGATAGAAACCATCTATTTCTGTTTAGGCCAGTGCTTGGCAACCCAATTATATTGAAAGAGCCATATTGGACAAAAAAAAAAAAAAAAAAAACTGAATATGTTTGTCGCAACAAAAAAATGAAAGCTTTACAGAAACCCTTTAAGGAAGGCAAAACATACTTATACCTGTATATACATATATTACCATATATATTCCATATAAATATCTATATTAATTGGAAAATATTAATACTATTTGCAACCTATTTGTTTTCCTACAGAAACGTGATAATTTTCCATTATCAATCATTTTGGAAAAAGCGCCAGGGAGCCACTAGGGGGCACCAAAGAGCCGGATACGGCTCCAGACCCACTGGTTGCTGACCCCCGGTGTGAAGTAGCTAATCTGCGATACACAAACTGCAAATATTGCGAAAAAATGTCCCTTATCATAAAATAAATAAAATTCTGAATAAATGAACGCAGTACATGACAGCAATTCCCTATGGGTATATTGATTGATGCAAATGCTGTTAAATTTTAATGAGACATGTTTTGGGACACCCATTTTTAAAGTGACAGTGTGTATAAATTCCTTACTAGGGGTGGTCATAGTTTAGAACGGAGCTGAAGCATGCGAATGGACCCCCGAAGCATACCACGATGCAAAATGTGTAGGCCTACTTCCATATTTTCTTGAATTTTAGCTGATGATAGTAACAGTAGTGGCTAACAATAGCGGCTAGCTGCAAGCCATTGCCTGCAGCCAAGTGACTAGCATTTATAGCTAGAAATATTCAAATGAGGAAATAAAAACTACTGTACATTTCCTATTGTAATTTATGCAAACGTTCTTGAAAGCTTCAAAGAAAAAAAACTGATGTAAGCTAGCTAATACGACGGGGGCCGTGAAACGTTTCCATTTGAAACTTTGATTTAATTGCCCAAGATTACAATAATTAAAAAATAACTCTCATGGGTGCTGCCTAGATTGTCGTAGACATATAGTAATTATTAAAAAAAAATGTGTCAGTGACATAACACTCTTTACAAGCAAGGAAACTTCTGCATTAGAGAAGTTGAGCTCAGGAGGATTATCAGCGCCTCACGCTCAGTAATGCATTTTATTTCCGAACTGACACTGATTTCATTAAGTCTCTCACCACAGCTAATGCAAATAAAAAGCCTCTTGTTGCTCAGGGCATGAATACATTAATAAGTCTTTGCCAACTGCCAAGTACGTCACAGTACGGATTGAGATGCACTGGAAATACCGGTCAGTGTTATATATCGTATAGAATAGAATATACCTTTATTGTCATTGTTACAAAATGGGTTTACATATTCATCTGATCTCATCTCATCAGCTGTACCGCTTATCCTTATTAGGGTCGCGGGGGGGCTGGAGCCCATCCCAGCCATCTCCGGGTAGTGGGCAGGGGACACCCTGAACTGGTTGCCAGCCAATCGCAGGGCACACGGGGACAGACAACTCACTCGCTCAGTCACACCTAGGGACAATTTGGACCGGCCAATTTACCTGAAATGCATGTCTTTGGAATGTGGGAGGAAACCGGAGTGCCCGGTGGAAACCCACGCAAGCACGGGGAGAACATGACACTCCAGTTTTACACATTCACAGTGAGGTATGAGCCAAAAGATAAAGGAACAAAGAAGATAAGGTTATAAAACAAGGGGGATAAGGCTATAGCTATAATTTACATGGTATTTACACAAGAAATGTCGGCATGTGGGATGTTACATACAGTTGTTATCGTGATACCGTTGGTATCGTAAGGCTTGTGCAATATTGCATTTGGTGCAAAAGTCATCATAGTGCAAAAAAATAGTCAGCATATGCATTGGTGCAAACATAGCCATCATAGTGCAGAAAAAAGAAATGGTCAGACATTGTGTAAGGTGAGCAGTAAACATAGTGCAGTCGACATGTGCAAGAACATAGACATGAGTACCATTATATTCGTATGAGGTAGTTTTTTGCAAGAGTTTTCAGTTTTTTATGCGGTGTCTGTTTAGGGTGGTAATGGCTGTGGGGAAGAAACTGTCTCTGAGTCTGTTTGTTTTTGCTTTGTGTGACCTGTAGCGCTTGCCGGAAGGCAGCAGGTCAAAGAGGTGGTGGCCGGGGTGAAAAAAAGTCCTTGATGATGTTAAATGTATGGAGGACTGATTTTGCTATATGTGGCAAAAATTGTATCAATAAATAATTACCTACTGAAAGATTTTATATTTCATACGATTAAATACAAGTTACATTTATCGAGTGCAATGAAGATTTTCACTGAGTGAGCTTCAGGTCACGCCGTCCGAATGCAAATGTTTTGTTTAGTTCTGTTGATAACAGGAGTCTGACGGAGGAGGCCAGATGACAAGGACAGACATCGAGGCGAGGTGGTGGAGCTGTGGAGCCCACGTGGGGGGGTTTTCCTGACAAGCTGGCTTGCGGAAAAAGACGTTGGAGAAGAGTGGAGAAGATCGAGAGAGAACGAAAGAAGAGGCTCGACGAAGACTCGAGCGACACTAATTCAGCTAATTCGATGGAGTTCACTTAGTTAAATTGTTTAAGAAATTAAATCTGCCCCCGTGTGGAAATGCCGGTCTCTTGTCCGTCTTTTCACAAAAAGAAACGAGCATGCATTGTTAGGTGAATGAAGGTTGTGTTTGGTTAATGGAGTCGGATAACTAATTCGAACAATTTGGTAAACGGTACAGTTTAATATATTAATTCCTAACATTACTAATGTAAGCCAAATAAATGAATTAACTCATAAATCAATCATCTAGTACCTCCCTGGGACACAGACCAAAGCAAACTGAACTTCCTGTTGTGCATTGTGGCTGATCTCCTAACAACATCAAGCAATTTGAAGACCTGGGCAAAGGAGGCCTCTTGCATCCTGTTGTCGGTATGGCACCAGCCTCTGCACACTGAATCACATTCTGACCAGCTGCCCAAAAGCTCTGGTAGATGGGCGCTACCGGTGGGGACACGACAAAGTCCTCACCGAGTTTGCCAAGTGGATAAAACTACAGAGAAGCCACACCAACAAGCAGCCACCAGTACCATGGAGGCTCACAAGTTTACAACCAGAGGGCCATAAAGTCCCAAAGGGGCAAAAATCTAACCGCCTACCATCAATGCTGTATCACACATTAGATTAGAAGCTGCGGGCAGATCTCAAGAAGAAGCTGGTTTGCCTCAGGAAGTAGAGGCAACTACCCTCCAACCAGATATGATCCTTCATTCTAGAAACTCAAAGTACATCATTTTATCTTAACTCACTGTTTCTTAGGAAGACAGGGTAGCCATATCTCATCAGGGGAAGAGGGCTAAGTACCAGGACATTGTGGATGAGGCGACCATCGCTGGGTGGGTGGTATGGCACTCTCCACCCAATCAAAGTTGGCGCTCGAGGCTTCCCTGCCACATCTATGCGCAGTCTGCTGCAGAAGATCGGACGTAATTACAAACAAGGACAGAAAGCTATCAGGGAGATAGCCCCAGAAGCCGAAAGCAGTTCCAGGTGGCTGTGGCTGTCAAGAGATCGTACCTGGACCCCTTCTGCAGGTAAAGGGGCTAACTCAGCCTTTGCTGCCCCACTCAGGTGAGGTGTACAGGTTTAGGGGTGAAACACCTGTGACCCTGAGATACCTGCTGAGGATGCAGAAGGGGTCCGTAGGATCACCACAACACTTCACCATTGACAACCTTAACATCCACATCTGTAGTTTCTCCTGCAGTCTCTGCTTGTAGCAAAGCCCCTCCAGTGTTTATTTCATCTTAACGAAATCATAAATGGATCATGTAATACCAAAATATAGGACATAAATGCAATGTATTATTATATTCATGCATTTTGTAGCATATTTCATTTCGGTGCTTAATTTGCAGTCTATTTTGTGCCTATTTTGTCGTGTATTATGTCTTTTGTCGTAGATTTTGTCAGTGCATTGTGACGAATTTTGTCCTTAACCCTTTAAAAGGACATTTTAAACATCACATGTCGTTAAGTCGTTTTTATTTCCACCACTACGCCAGTTTTTGTTTTTGTTTCTGGTTTTTTTATTACTTTGCTCATTGCACTTCGCATCTTGAGTAGGTCTTTGTTTCTGATTTGGACTTTGTTAGGTTTGTCATGAAACGGACCGGGAAGCAGGAAGTCGGAACTCGTATGCGTAGACGATCTGTCACTTTAATTAGGAAATTTAAGTTGTCCAACACACAAACGGACCAAAGACAAAACAAAACAGGTTTAAAGGCAATCAAAATTACAAACTAGGTATTACTCAGATCAAACAGGCATGAACAGGTCTTCAACAAGGTAAAGCAATGGTCTGGCAACGGGCAGTCCCAAAAGGAGCGTTTAAGTACTCCACAAGCAATCGGTTCAATGCGTCTCAGCCCGTGTCAAGGGGCGGGGCCAGCTGGGTGCCATGACAACCGTGCAGGACATGACAAGGTTAGCTTTTGTTGTGTTTGGACATTTTGTTGTTTTGTAACCCTTGTTTGTTTATAACTTTGTTCCTGGTTTGTTAATACCTTCAAAATAAGGTACCATCACCCTAAATTCAAGATAACAAATATCCCACCCGGTCTGATTAGATAACTTAGTCTCTCTTAATAATTGAATCAAATCATAGTATTCAGTTCACATGTTCTGACTTTGCAAAACGAAATCCTGACCCAACGTTGAATGTGCTACATTTAAGTGTGACATGATTTATTTATGTATTCATTAATCCATATGGCAGACAGGTGTAGGTATTTACTCTTTTTACATATTGCAGTATTGGTCTTAGTTATAGTGGTTGATTCAAGTGATAACTGAAGGAAGAAATTAGCCAACACACAAATTCATGCAGGACACTAAATCACCGCTTACTGAAGTCACCTGGCGACCACTTGCACTCCGAGCTCTGAACCAGCTCACGCTCTCTCGGGCTGCACATCTGCTTCCTCTGCACAAAAAACATTAGCAATGCAAATGAGGAAAACGTGAAACTTTTAGCACCTGCAAAGTCGGCGGCTGTTCAGTATGCGACACCCAATGGATAGAGACAAATCTACCAGGACGCCTGACCAAAACAATGCGGCTCTATTGCGCCTTTGCTTTTCAAGATATTTAACCCTGTTGCAAATTGTATTTCCTTGAAAAGGTTACGCGAACGCAATCAATCGGTGCAATGAATAAATCAAAAATAAATAAAGGGACAAGTGATTTTCAGGATGCATTGATACTAGGGATGCACAACAAAGGTTTTTTTCCACACTTGAACCAGCTAGATTAAATATAACTGATCTTTTGGGTCATAAATAATAAATAAATAATAAATCCACCAACACAATACTTGGGTTTATTGGGTATATATGACCCAATGTCCTAAATTGTTTTGCAGAAACAACCACCAGAAAAATGTAATCATGTTTTGATTATTTTGTCCAAGAGGATTCTGCAGGGCTTAGGGTTAAAGGGTGATTAGGTTTGTTTGTTAAAATAAAGGAAATGTAAATATGGTTCATTTAAACTAATCGGTGTTTGTAAAATGACCAAGAGAAATGGGTCAAATTGTCCCAAGTATTGAGTCTAATCCATTTTTGACCCAAGTGTTTTAGAGTGTACTAATCAGGAGAATTTGTTTATATATGTCATAATTACTCTTTTGGGGGATCTAAAGTGAGCCACTTTTCTGGATTGTTTCCCATTATGACACCAAGCCCCCAAAATGGACAAAGGTGGCTGTTAAAGATACCCCTAAAAACAGAACAAGAAAAAAATAAAGGTTCATTTGGTACTAAACAATCTAGGTCATTTTGTGTAAAACAACCCAACAACTGAATAGTTTTGTGTTAAACGACTCAGAACGAATATTGGATTGGTCCCACTTTATCTGGATTGTTTTTCCAATATGACCCAAGGCGCCCAAAATGGAATAAAGTTGTTGTTTAGGATAACCCAAAAACCAGAACCATTTTATACGAAACAACTCAATTTTGTTTTAAAAAAATGGTAAGACTAAACAATTTCTGTCATATTGTTGAGAACAACCCCAAATAATGTGTTGACTTGAGTAAAAATAAAAAAAAACAGAAAATTGGGTTATGTTAACTCAAATACTGGGTTGGTCCCATTTTTTTTACATTTTTTAGAGTGAACTTTTTAATTAATACCGATACCTGAAAAAGGCATTGTTTTTTCCAAATTACATTAATAAATTAATTGGAGGAAGTGGCTACATTTTTCATTCATTATTATCATTTTTAAGAATCATTATCAAAATGTTAACATACAATTACGGGGTTCTCTATTATTTTTGCCACACTTTTGACGTCTCCACCTCAACACTAGGGGGCACAATGTAAAAATAGTGCACACAAGAGATGAAGAGTTTTACAATAAGATTTTTTTTTTGTCCAATCGATGAGATGTTTATGCTCCATAATTGTGTCCTTGTGCGTGATGTCCCACAATTGTCGCTTTACTCAAGCGCGTTTCGCGAATGGCCTTGGAAAAAAACGATGTAACCATGGTAACGAGTCGTGGCAGCGCTCGACGACCGCACAATCGTAATTGAAAATGATTCACACGTTTGGAAATACAAGCGACTACTATTGATTTGATTACCAATCACGCATGCCAGCACACGCACAAGATGATTGTTCTCTTCTCCACCCATTCTTCTTTCCTTGTCTGACTTGACCATATTGATACAATTTTCTAATTCTATTGAATATTTTTGGATTTTATTTATTATACACTGCAAAGAATAAAATATAAGTAATACATTGACTTAATGGACTTAGTGCAAGATATACTGTAGATTTAATTCATAGGTCCCCTTGGGAAATTCACTTCCACCGACTGTACCAGGGGAAAACAACCGACATTACATTACATTACACTAGGGTTGGGTAGGCTTACTTTAACTTGATTACTTTCAATTACTTTTGGATTACTCCAATACCAAATATGCTAATAAAAGACAAAATAAACTAAATATGAATAAAATGACTACATTTTGTGCAGGCTTGGGGAGTAACGGAATACATGGAACGGCAAAAATGATGTTGGCAAGCTGTTTGGATTTATTTTCATTTTGTTTCTGTCGCATTTTATGTTAGTTTTGCCGGAGATCAAAGAGATCAAAGCCAGAAGAGAAAGCTTACCACGTGTTGTGAGTCATAATTTTATTCCGATTTTGTTTCTTTTGTCTTTTGTTAGCATATTTGGTATTGGAGTAATCCAAAAGTAATTTAAAGTAATCAAGTTAAAGTAACCCTACCCAACCCTGCATTACACACACACAAATAAACATTGGAATAACAAACATATGTGACTGTGAGAAAATAAGGGAAGACTGATTCAATGGGTCAGCATGGGCTGTTGCTTAGAAAGATAATAGCAGAAGGGGATCAGGATTTTCCCGAAACTGGCCCTCTAAATCTTATTGTTATGTATCTGCGCCCTGACGGCAGCAGGATAAAGTATTGGTGTCGTGGGTGAGTGATATCCTTGACCATTGTGTTTGCCAATCGTATGATGGACTTGCTATTTAAGTATGAGATGTTGGGTGTGGGTAGGCCGATTATTTTAGCTGTTGTGCCTGCAATATGTTTGACTTTGGTCCGGTTTGTGAAAGAGAGCATCGTGAAAAAGCGTGCGGAGCTATACAGGAGGATAGGTTGAACAATGTTTTGGTACAGTAGTAACAGGAGATGAGGTGCAACATGTTGTCCTTTGAGTTTACGGATTACAGTCTTTGTTGAAATTTTACACTTCCAGACTCTTGGTGGGCATGTTGGCCTCACAGCATGGAAAGATGACAGATTTGATCACCACTTTTATAGTGACAATGTATGATAATTTACCACTAGAGTTTGTTATAGCTTAGAACGGAGCTAAAGCGCGGGCTTTCGAAGAAGTCACGCTATAAAAGCCTGAAGGATACCACTTAGTAAAATTCTGAAACCTGCTTCTGTATTTTTTGTGTGTATTCTGAATCACAGGACTCTGATACTTTCTCCTTCATAAACAGCTGTAGAAGGCAAATGACGGTTAGGAATGAAGCAAAAGAAGCTAACAATAGCAATAAAGGCTAGCGGCAAGCCACAATCTACATCCAAGTGGCTAACATGAGTAGCTTGACAAGGAAACAACGGAATAAAAAGCCCCAGATGCCTGAATCGTGGTTTTCTATACCTTTCGCTTGCATGACTAGCTGTGGAAGGGAAATGGCAGTTAAGAATGAAGCAGAAGAAGCTAACAATAGCAATAAAGGCTAGAGGCAAACCATGATCTCCATCCAAGTGGCTAACATGAGTGGCTACACAAGGAAGCATTGAGATAAAAAAGCCCTAGATGCCTAAATCATGGTTTTCTGCACCTTTTGCTTGCATGACCAGCTATGGAAAGCAAATGAGGGTTAAGAATGAAGAAAAAGCAGCTAACATTAGCAATAAAGGCTAGCGGCTAGCCATAATCTACATCTATGTGGCTAACATGAGTAGCCCAACAAGGAAACATAGGAATAAAAAGCCCCAGATGCCTGAATCGTGGTTTTCTATACCTTTCGCTTGCATGACCAGCTATGGGAGGTAAATGAGGGTTAAGAATGAAGCAAAGGCAGCTAACATTAGCAATAAAGGCTAGCGGCAAGCCATAATCTACATCCAAGTAGCTAACATGAGTGAATAGACAAGAAAACAGTGGGATACAAATCCCTAGATGCCTGAATCATGTGATTCTGTGCCTTTTGCTTGTATGACCAGCTGTGGACGACGAGTTACAAGAAAAGACAAAGCAGGAGCAGCTAACTATAACAACAGGTGCTAGCGGCAAGCCATAGTATGGAGCCAATTAGTTAACATGAGTGGCTAGAGAAGGAAAAAAGTGGAAGATGCCTTTATAGCAGGACTTGGCCTCCATCATATGCAGGGCTCAGCTGTGCAAAAAGCACCACAAGCACAAGTTAACTTTGCAAAACGGTCATTTTGGCTCCTGTGGTAGTAAGATGGTGTCCAAACAGCTTCTGATTACAAATTTTGAAATCTACGAGTATTCCAAAAAAAAAAAATCATGTTTATTACATAGTACATGTTTTTGTTTTTGCTTAAGATAAAACCAATCGTTTTATTTCAGCGAAGTATTTTCACACCAATAGGGGTCGCTATATAATACACACTTGGGCTTTCAAAAAGTCTTCAGACCTCAGCCTTGAGTAAAGCTTTGATGCAGGCAAGAGAAACTGCTAAAAAGCAGTTTTAAATAAATCATACGCTTTAGGACTCTCACATTGATTTTTATCCATGTTACCAAGTCAAAACGTGTTTCTTTGAAGGCTTGACCTTAATTTACCCTCTAGCCGTTTTCTTGACCTCTCGCTCAAACGTGGCATCAACATTCTCAAAGGAATTTGATTTTGGAATTATTTAACACTTGCTTTAATTTTCCATATATTTCAACATCAAGTTTGCAGAAGAACCGGGAATATGGTGAAATGTGATGACCCCTTTTTCCGACATGAAATCTCACGAGATTACGTTTGGATGGCGTTCAATACAAAAATTGCATTTGTATTATCAAATAATTAGAAGTAATGGAGCCTAGGTCATGTTGCTTGAAAAATACAGACGCTGTCCTACTTACAAACAAGACGATCGTTCTTAATTTGTTTGTAAGTTGCTTCAGTCCTATATTTTGTGTGTTTAAGGTTTATATAAGTATGTTTAAGGCTTTTATAAGTAATCTGTGTTGTTTTGTACAAAAAATAACATTTCATAAAATAATATGCAGTCTAAAGATAAATAAAATTACGTTTAACTTACTTTTGGAAGATGGGCTTCAAGAGGTAAAAAAAAAAGCGATCGAAACATTTTCTCAACCGGATCAAGCTTTCATATTCCACTTTCATTTCAAAAGAAAAGGCTCCCCTCTTCATCACACCTTACACCAATCATGATGCATGATATATTAAACAATAAAAAAATGCAAGTTTTTGGCGCGCTGGACAATAAAGCCAGATTTCTTCTTCGGGGTGGATGCAGGGTGACCTCTCACAGCGCCACACGGCGGAAAGAAGGACTACAGTACTGTCCTGTCCTTTACTTGGAAAAAGGTGCAATCATTACAAAATCTAACTTACAACAATGTCCGGATATTTTTCGACATCTACCATAAGTCGAATGGTGATAAGTAAGGGTAGCGTCTGTAGATAGCCATCAAAATAGCACCTTTGATTGGAGATAATAGTAATCTATCAAGGGGGACTACAGTATTACCTTGTAATTTTGCCGTTCAAATTTTGAGTCTTCTGTACATTGTCAATTTTATTCAAAGTAGTAAGTTCTACGGGTAAAAAAGCGGGATCACAGCTTTGCTTTAGAAACACATTCGCGCGCAAACCAATCAGAGAATCCCTTTCTGTTTCCTGTGTGTACTCAATTTGCAAATAGACATAGTTTCCAGATTATTTTTCTTTTCAAAAGAATCATTTCATTCATGTCACTCACCAAAATCAATGAAGTGCGGAGCTTGTTTGATCTAAAAGTGTGCTCCATTGCTGCGTCTCATCTGTTTACAAAGTGTGCTTGTACAAGTGCATGGACTTACACTCTATAAGGATGGATACAACTCTGGCATTTTCACCATTTGGGAAGAAAATATAATAGACAATTCCCAAGAAGTCAAACAATTCACATAAGGCTATTTTAGCGAGTAAGCTCGGATTTGTGTGGAAAATTTGTCCCACAGTGCTTTGTGGCATCAAAATATCACAGATGAAGGAAAGGGCATGTGGGCAGGAAACATATTCCTCATGTTTTACAGCAGTATAAACATACATTAAAATAGAGGGAATACTGAATATAAAAAAAAACTTTATTTAAAACAACCACTACTTTTTGCCATGGAAAATGGGAACAACTACTATCATATTCTTCCTTGGGATGTACCCAAGAACACCTCTCAACCTCACATTTTGTTTGCGCTAGGTTTTGATGCTAAACCGAAAGATGCGAGCAGGATGTAAAATCAAAAGAAGAAAAATGAACTCATTAAGTACATTTCCTTCAAACAAAGGACAGGACAAGAAAAAACTAAGTGGGACCACAGCAGAGGACAGCGACAAGACTCAAACGAAAGACTGCGCTGAGCAGTTCATCACGGCGCTTGCGAGAACACAAGGGTGCGTAATTGGCTGACAGGCCGGGAAAACTAACAAGGCCACTTATGTTGGATTGCGGGAAAAATGAGGCGTCGAAAATTGCTGAGCCGCGACTGAGAATGGGTTTCTTTCGCAGGAAATGGGAAAATTCGGAGCAAAACAAAAAACCTAGCGTCAACAACTGCAAACTTTGGAACCGTAAATTGTCTGAAAAAAATCTAAAAAGGGCATTTTGTATTTTAGCACCATGTGCTGGTACAGTTAATTTTCATTACTATATTCCGTGATTTATTGCAGTTAAAAGAGTCCAAAACCACAGCGATATGCAAAAAACTGCTAGAAGCAATAGTCAACCAGAGAAAATAGATCACTGTCACACCGTACTGTTCGTTTTAGGCGGAAAGAAGTAAAGAAATGACACAAATTTGCTCTCTTGGCCCTTGGTCTCAGCAATAGTTAACCAGAGATAATGGTTCACGTCATTTTAGGCGGAAAGGACGTAATAAGAGCCACCAGACATGATGCCAATTAGCTCCCTCTGCCCACACTTTTGGCAATAGTCCATTGAGGATAATGGATTGTGGCCGCACAGGTACTGTTCATTTTAGGTGGGAGGAAGGGAAAAGAAGAGCCACATAAATCTGATCTCTCTGCCTCTACTCGCAGCAATAGTCAAACAGGGATAATGGATCGCTGTTGCACGGTACTGTTCATTTTAGGCGGAAAAAAGCATGACACAAATTTGCTCTATTGGCCCCTGTTCTCAGCAAAAGTAAACCAGAGATAATGGATCACAGTGCACAGGTTCACGTCATTTTAGGCAGAAAGAGAGTAATAAGAGCCACCAGTCATGACTAAGGATAATGAATTGCGGCCGCACAGCTACGGTTCTTTTTAGGTGGGAAACAGGGGAAAGAAGGGCCACCACACATGACCCCAATCTGATGTCTCTACCCCCACTTGCAGCAATAGTCAACCAGGGATAATGGATCGCGGTTGTGCGGTACTGTTCATTTTAGGCCGGAAAAGGCGAAAAAATTAAGAGGCCCCACGCATGACACAAACTTGCTCTCTTCACTCATAGTCAACTCAGGTTTACGAATTGCTGCTGCACAGAAACTGTTTATTCCAGGCTAAAAGAACAAAAAAAACAAATTTTGTATCATGCATGGCTGTATACAAATTTGCTCTCTCTGCCCCCGCTCTCAAAAAAAGTTGACTGGGGATAAAGGATTGTGGCTAAAACAGTGCTGTTCATTTTAGGAGGGCCACAGTGGCAAACTTTATTAAACCAACCGGAAAAAAAGTGCATCGTCCGCTCTCGTTCTCAGGAATAGTCCACTGGTATTAATGGATTGTGGTCACACAGGTACTGTTCATTTTTGGGGAGAAAAGAACCCACAAAATAGCCGCCACACGTGACCCCATTTCCCAACCTCGCCCCCACTCTCTGCAAAAGTCGACTGGGCATAATGGATCGTGGCCAAGACAGTGCGGTACATTTTAATTATCATTTAATTAACCAAGTAAACAAAGAGGGAAGATAGTTTGTACAGTATTTTGTTTAATCTAAGTACTATTTTCTCCCATTTAACACTTCAATCTAGTAAAATAAGAAAAAAATAAGCTTTGTGATCTGATGTTGCAGACAAATGCGTCCATTTATTGAATTTAGAGGAATCATTTTAATGAAATATTAATAAAATATATATACTTTTTACCCCCAAAAATGATTATTTTACCACTTTTTCCAGGTTTTTTCTATTTATTTAAGAAATCTTTTTCATAAAATGTGAAAGAAATTGTACTTTTTGTTCCGAAAGATGACTATTTTATTTATTGTGCATTTTTTTTCCAGGCTTTTTGCAGATCGGAACATAAAAAAAATGCAAGAAACACAGAAAAAACCGCTACAACCCTTCTGTAGTCAACAGAGCAGATGGGGCCGTAACATTTATCACCGCTCCATCCATCTGTCAGAACGGTTTGTATAAACAGCATGTTTCCATAAAATAATATGGTAACGGTTAAGATTTGTTATTTTTCTCCTCCCGAGGTTAATCTCTCACGTTGCTTTTATTTTCAAGGTAGCGCGTTTTCTCTTTAAAAGCGTAACATTTTAACCTCAAAGCGGCACTCGCCGTAATTAGATGGCCAACATTCAAAGGAGGATTACAAGTGAGGGACTCGGGATTAGTCCAAATGAATAAAGAGATAACATACGAGCGGCGAAGAGATGGAACTTTTCCGCGGAAATTTATTCGTTTTATGATTGCAACGAATATGCAGGGAGGGAGGGTTATTGTCACCCACTGCAGAAGTCGGAAAAATGATTGCCGGCTTTTCTGGACCAGTATTTTTCTATATTTTTTCTGAGCCAAGGCACACTTTTTGCAACGAGGTGAACAGAATAGTAAGTGGAAAATATTTCAAAATAATTCCTGGCACCGGTTTCATATTTTTTTTTAAATATTTAAAGCTTAGATTGGAATGGGCGGCACGGTGGTAGAGTGGTTAGCGCATCTGCCGCACAGTTCTGAGGTCATGGGATCAAATCCAGCTACCAGCCTTCCTGTGCGGAGTTTGCATGTTCTCCCTGTGCTTGCGTAGGTTTCCTCTGGGCACTCCGGTTTCCTCCCACATTCCAAAAACATGCATGTCAGGTCTAAATTGTCCCTAGGTGTGAATGAGCGAGTGAGTTGTCTGTCTCTGTGTGCCCTGCAACTGACTGGCAACCGGTTCAGGCTCCAGCAGTCCCGTGACCCTAAATGTAAATGGTCTGCATTTATATAGCGTTTTTTAAGTCAATGAAGACCTCCAAAAGCAAGGCATCTACCTGCTATCGGGGATTATTAGGGTTTCAGTGTCTTTCCCAAGGACACTTCGACATATAACACGGAGGAGCCGGGAATCAAACCTGCAACTTCTTGATCCCAAGACGAGTGCTTTACCTCCTGAGCCAAAGCTCTATTCATGATTTCAAACCAGGGAGATAAAAGCAGATAGGCGCAATGGAAAATTTGGACCTGCTAATTAACCTGACATGCATGTGTTTAGAATGTGGGAGGAAACCGGAGTGCCCGGAGGAAACCCACGCAAGCACAGGGAGAACATGCAAACTCCACACAGGAAGGTTCGATCTCATGACCTCGGAACTGTGCCGCACACGCGCTAACCACTGTGTTTTTGGGGTTTTTGTTTTTTTTTGTTTTTTGGGGTTTTGGGTTTTTGTGGGTTTTTTTTTGGTTTGTGGTTTTGTGGTTTTTTGGTGTTTTGTTTTTTGGGTTTTTTGATTTTGTGCTTTTTTGGTTTGGTTTTTGGTTTGGTTTTTGGTTTGGTTTTTGGTTTGGTTTTAGGTTTGGTTTTAGGTTTGGTTTTTGGTTTGTTTTTTTTGTAAAGCGCTTTGGGAAGTCATTGACTTGAAAAGCGCTATATAAATGCAGATCATTTCATTTCATTTAATTTTTAGGTTTTATTTTGGTTTGGTTTTGGTTTTTGGATTGGTTTTTGGTTTGGATTGGTTGGGTTTTGGGTAGTCAGGTCGGGTCAGGTTGGGTTCTGTCCTGTCCAGTCCTGCCCGATCTATTCTAGTCTAGTCTAGTCTATTTCAATTCAACTTATTTTATTCTAGTCTAGTTTAGTCTAGTCTAGTCTATCCAATTCTATTCGGTTCTACTTTTGTTTGTCCTATTCTATCCTGTTGTAGTCTAGTCTCTTTTAATTCAATTTATTTTAGTCTATTATAATGTGGTCTGTCCTATTCCATTCTATTCTACTCTACTCGAAATTGTATACACACTGTAGATAAGCAGTTAATTAGTACTATAAAAAAAGAAAACCATTGGAATCTGCCGCCACCTACGGATATGGATGAATGTTAAAGTTACCTGGCTGATCACTGGAAGAAGGCAAAGGTTACTGAACAATGGCATGCTTTTTGCCTACGATAAAATTGAGCAATTTCCTGCAGCAATCCACTCGTTTTATGATTGCATGACTATGCAGAGGGAGGGGATTGTCGCCTACTGCAGAGGTCAAAGGAAAAAATATCGCCAGCTCTTCTAGACACGTTCAATCCACGTCGAGGCAGAATGTGCTCCGCCACAAATGCCGAGAAACAATAAGGGAGCAAAACACAGACGACCCACTTCGGTGGCAACAGGGAATATATTTAGCAGCTGCCTTCCGCTATGACATCTCTGACACTCGATATCGGCAGCAAAAGACACCGCGGACGTGCTGGAGAAGTGTAAAAATAAAACGTCTCCGGTGACATAAGAAGAAGATGGCCGACTCGATTTACGAACAAACCGCGGACCTTTTTCGACCGACGAGTGGACGATTTACGGCATCGAGGTCGATGCTTGTAAAACGTCCCGCGGGCTTTTGTAAAACGTGTCAAATATTTCACAGCGGCAGTCAAACATGTAGTAGAACCCGGGATATGACATTACAGAGAGCCCTCGCTGCTTCACGCTTCATTTATCAATGGTTAACTCATTCGCGGGGAAAAAAATAACATCGAATAAAAAACAAATCAATGAATGGTTCCCGCACTGCTGAGGAACGATTTGGGCAGCCAAGATTAACGCTGAATGGCTTGAGACCTCTGATGCCGATTGGCCAATTCATATCAGAATGTCTTTCATACTTGACTGTGACCAGACACCTGCTATGCGTTCCTCTACATCTCGTTGAAAAGAGTTTTGGTCCTGCACCGTTTTTCATGCTGCCTAAGGAATACATCTGCTGAACCCTTTGTTCTCTCTCTCTCTCTCTCTCTCTCTCTCTCTCTCTCTCCTTTTTTACTCTGTCTGTGTCTCTCTCTTTCTTGCTCTCTCTCTGTCTCATCAGGGTGCGCCAAAAAACCATCGACTAATTTAAAATACATACTGTTTACGTCTCTCTCTTTCTCTGTCTCTTTCTCTTCGTCTTTGTCTTTCTCTTTCTCTTTCTCTTTCTCTCAGTCACTTTTTCTCTCTAGGTTACTGTTTACCCTGAAAATAAAACTGTTTCCTATTTGTTCTCTCTTTTTCTCAGTTGGTAAGTCGGCCGCGAAAGTTCTGGTCCCCGTTAAACTGAGGGACCTCTGTAATCTGTTCAGAAGTGGTGAAATTGTTGTGTAGCAGGGTATAGAAACATAATTACCTATGTGTTCCAAACCCCCGGTACCCCAGGTAAAAAACGTTAAATTTATATACACATATTAAACATTAGGAAGAACCAAGTATATAGTTAGTATTATGGTTATGTATTATAAATTAAATGACTTTGTACCGTGGTACAGTGGAGTTAGTGGGTGGATGCTGAAGGGGAAGGGCAATGGTGGATTAGAATGAAAACTTCCACTTACCTAGAATACTTTTCTGTTTAAATTGACTCCATATCTTTATGACTGCCCCGGCCATCAATCGATTACAGCCATATTACTTCATGTAATGAGGTTTGAGCTTTCTTTCTTTTTGCTCCTCCTTTTAGCATCACTGCAAGTCTAAGGACCCATAGTTAAACAAATTATTTTGTTGCACAAGATTCTGAACCGGACAAAGAGAGAGAAAGAAAAGGTTAAGGGAAGGAGTTAGCATTCCGACATCTTTTTGATGCTGTGGCGCAAACCAATAGCAGGTCAGCATCTGTATTGATCTCGACCAATAGCAGACAGGAGTCTCATATGAGCCCCGGGACTCGCAAAGTCATGTGTTCAAAACATTTGAATTTTATACGTTGGTTTTGTCATATGATGGGGGAAATGCTGTTACGAGGGGACGAAATATTATTTTATTTTACATGATCACGCCAAAAAGGCATTTTCACATATAGATATTGATACATTTACGACTTAGAAATTTAGAAAAACAATATCTTGTAGGGCAGCACGGCGGCGCAGTGGTTAGCACGTGTGCGGCACAGTTCTAAGGTCCCGGGAACCTCCTGTGTGGGTTCAAATCCAGCTACCGGACTTCCTGTGCGGAGTTTGTATGTTCTCCCCATGCTTGCGTGGGTTTCCTCCGGGCACTCCGGTTTCCTCCCACATTCCAAAGACATGCATTTCAGGTGGATTGGCCGGTCCAAAATTGTCCCTAGGTGTGAATGAGCGAGTTGTCCTTCCCTGTGTGCCCTGCGATTGGCTGGCAACCAGTTCAGGGTGTCCCCTGCCCACTGCCCGATGATTGCTGGGATGGGCTCCTGCACCCCCGCGACCCTACTGAGGATAAGCGGTGCAGCTGATAAGATGAGATGGGAATTTCTTCTAAATAATCATCAGACAAAAATTAATTCCTGTATTTTTATTTCTCTTGATGGTGAAAATTTGCTTATTTTTTAAAAAGCTCTGCATTCAAAACACATTCTTTAAAAGGACAGCGTGTACTATTCGACCACTAGATGTCACTGTAGCGTGCAGTGCAAACAACACTGAAAGCTACATATCACAAGGAAGAATACAGACTACAAAGACTAAACCGACCAACCCTCACAATTCTTCTTCTAATTTTTTTCAAGTCTTTCAATGTTTTTTTTTTATAACCACTATGAGGCGCTTAATACAAATTGTCCTTTTAAGGAAAAAGTATAATTTTTAATATGCTAAAAATGTGTTTCATTTATCACTTTGAATGTGTCATTGCTGCATGTATTCTTAAAATACAATATTAATATTTGAAAGTGGTATTTATTCAAATACAAACCATTTACGTTCTTCCGCATCCAGAGATTGCTAGAAAATCCTTGAAGTGCTTTTTAACAGTTTGTTTCATTTGACCACTGAATGTGTATTATGTCGTATAACGAGTGCCAAAAAGCACAAGGAAGAATGCAAACTACAGAGACTCAAGAAGAAAAATGATAGTCAATTTTTTTATGAATGAGTTCTTGATGCGCTAAATAATACACCTTGCCCTTATACCTCCCTGAATTCCTCATGCTGGCCTCTACAGGTCACTTATGGTACTGCACTGGACATTAATTTCCATTTGATCTTTTATTTCAGTAAAACACATAAATGAACCAGCACCCAGCCCTATGGTGCAGAGATTCAGGGTTCAAGTTCAGCTACCACGCCTCCCCTTGTGGAGTTTGCATGTTCTCCCCCATTCCCAAAAACATGCATATCAGGTTAATTGGCCGGACTAAATTGTCCCTAGGTGTGAATATTTGTGTGAGTTGTGTGTCTCTGTGTGCCCTGCGACTGGCTGGCAACCAGTTCAGGGTGTCCCCTGCTCATTGGATAGCTGGGATGGGCTCCAGCACCCCCGGGACCCTACCGAGGATAAGCGGTGCTGATAATGGATGGATGGACGTAAACAAACCTAGCAGGCAAGAAAAAAGTTTCAACTCGGTTTCCCTTACCACGCAACCTTAAAGAAATGTATTTTTTTAATATATCTTTGCACATGTGAATTTCTTTGTACCGTAGAAAGAATTCCTACTAGGTGTCACGGTTGCCACGGCACCCAATTGGTCCCGCCCGTATGGCACCAGCTGCGGCTCGTTAACAGATTGGCTTTCTGTCCATTTTAACCTCAGCGCTCTCTTGCTTCCCTTGTCAGCCCGTCAACGAACTTCTGCCCCGCAAGACGTGGGTTTCGACTCGGTCCTGTTCCTGTCCCGTTTATTTTGTCCTGTTTAATTTTTGTTTCCGGTTTTGTTTCTGTCTATTTTTGTCTAGTTTATTATTTTCTCCAGTTTTCGTTCCCGTCTAGTTTCTCCTGTTTATTTTTGATGTCCTGATTCTTTCTCTATCCTTTCTGTCCCGTCCTGACTTATCATCTCTTTCAGCTATATCTAAATGACAAACATTTCCCCGGACGGAACCTCGAACTGCTGTCATAAAAATTCAAGTGTGACATAAAGGTGAGTAACTCTTCTCCTGCGACATGTCATTTTTTCCCCCTCTCGCATTGACTGACGAGAACACCAAAAGCTTCGCCACCTTGTTTTCCTTCCTTTTATAACCAGCCGCGGTCCAATAGTGATTTATTCTCAACAAAACTCTTGATTAGACTGGAGCGGATATTATGCAAAATGCATCATGCTTAATTAATCTGAAGCGCCATGAGGGGCCCTTGCAATGTAAGCATATTAAATCACAGGTCACGCCGGCTCCAGAACAGCACCGGCTTTGAGATTTATAACCGCGTCGGGCAGCAGTAATGAATGTTTTTATTCATCTCGGATTATTACTTTGTTTGTTTGGATTGAAAATATGTATATTCACTTTTGGTCGGAGAGTTACCTATGAAGCTTTGGATGATTTTTGTTGCGATGAGCTCATTTTAACATTATAGCCCCGGTGTGTATGAATATAGCGACCTCTGGTGGTGTGGAAATACTTCATTAGAGATACTTCATATAGTCCGCAGAGAAAGAAATAGAGAGAAATAAAAAAGTGAACGAGGGAGACAGAGTAAGAGAGCAAGAGAGATGCTAAGAGAGACAGAAAGGGGGATAAAGAGTTAGACAAATGGAGAAAGCATGAGAGAGAGAGAAAGAGAGAGAGAGAGCATGAGAAACAGAGCACAATAGAGAGACAGAGAGAGAGAGAGCACAATAGAAAGAGAGCACAATAGAGAGAGAGAGAGAGAGCACAATAGAGAGAGAGAGAGAGAGAGAGCACAATAGAAAGAGAGCACAATAGAGAGAGAGAGAGAGCAAAATAAAGAGGGAGAGAGAGAGCACAATAGAGAGAGAGAGAGAGAGAGAGAGAGAGAGAGCACAATAGAGAGAGAGAGCAAAATAAAGAGGGAGAGAGAGAGAGCACGAGAGAGGGAGAGAGAGAGAGAGAGAGAGTAATACAGAGAGAAAGAGAGAGAGAGAGCACAATAGAGAGAGAGAGCACAATACAGAGAGAGAGAGCAAAATAAAGAGGGAGAGAGAGAGCACGAGAGAAAGCACAATAGAGAGAGAGAGAACAATAGAGAGAGAGCGAGAGAGATAGAGAGAGAGAAAGCAAAATAAAGAGGGAGAGAGAGGGAGAGGACAATAGAGAAGGAGAGAAAGAGAGAAAAAGACAGAGGGAGAGCCAAACAGAGAAAGTGTAAAAAGCAAAAAAGAGAAAAAGGAAATAAAGAGAAAGGGTGGAAAAGAGAGAGAGAGAATGAAAGAGAGAGAAAGAACAAGGGAGACCAAGTAAGAGAGCAAGAGAAAGATGGTAAGAGACAGAAAAAGGGAGAAATAGAGAGAGCACAAGAGAGAGAGAGAGCACGATAGAGAAAAATGAGAAAGAAAGTCAGGGAAAGTTTGAAAGAACGAGAAAAGAGCAAAAACCGAGAGCAAAAGAGAGGGGTAGAGAGTGCACAAAGAGAGAAAGAAAGGTTGTGAGAAATGAGAGAAAGTGAGAAAAAGAAAGAAAAAAAAGAGAAAAAAGAAGGAGGTAAATCTAGCAAAAGAGAAAGAAAAGGAAATTCAGATTCAGATTCAGATTCAGATTCAGATTCAGATCTACTTTATTGTCATTCTAGTACATGCAAATTGAGAAAGAGAGGTAGAAAAACGTAGAGAAAAACCAAAAGAAAGGGAGAGAATTAATACTGCAATTGCTTTGCGGGTGGTGCCTGGCTTGGGTGACATCAAGTGAATATATTTAAAGTTGCAGCTCATTTTTCTTTTAAGCGTTCTCTCAGTGTTTTCTAGGGGCCAGATTATAACTCTTGGCGGGCCTAATCCGGCCCGCGGGCTGATTGTTTGACATCTGTGCTTTATAGTATAACTTCAAAAGCTGGACCCTTCCAGTCCCGTAGTTCAGCCATCATCCCATTTTTTCCACTGTTTCCTTCTCTAGCCACTCATATTAGCCACTTGGTTACTGGGTATCATTCACCACTAGCCGCTACTGTTAAATGCACCGTTTAAATAAAGCTTGCGTCGTCATTCAGTGTCTGAGGTCTTCAACGGCTGGTGATGTAAGCTAACATTGCAGCATTATGTGATTCAAGCATTTTTTTCAATGTTGATTCCTACTGTTTTCTTCTCTAGCCACTCATGTTAGTGGCTTGGCTGCAGGCAATGGATCGTTGCTTGTAAATGTTAGCTGTTCCATGAATATATATAGAGCTTGCCTTCTTCTACTAGTGTCACCCACTTTTCCATATTTGGTCATGCAAGCTAACGACCCAGAGTTTTGTCACTTGCTTTGATTATATTACGAATTATTATGTTGTATAAAGGAGTTAAGAAAAAACTAAGTATAAAAGGAGAAAATGAAAAAAAGACAGGTTTGTGGTTATCCCTTTAATCAGTATATTACCAACAATAATTTAATGCAGAAAATTAATTAATAATTTGAATAAGAAAATGTTCTATTCCACTTACTGGTAATTATATTTGCATGTATTTTCTCCTTCTACAGTGAACGTCCAAGCTACTTCATTTTTGAACTTTTTTTAAAATAAACCTCATTCATGTCGAGTAACTCAGTTTCTCACATCAAAATGTAACATTATATACCCATATATATAACCAGGGTTGGGTAGGGTTACTTTAACTTGATTACTTTCAATAACTTTTGGATTTCTCCAATACCAAATATGCTAATAAAAGACAAAATAAACTAAATATGAATAAAATTACTAAAGGCTTGGGGAGTAACGGAATACATGGAACGGCAAAAATGATGTTGGCAAGCTGTTTGGATTTATTTTCATTTTGTTTCTGTCGCATTTTATGTTAGTTTTTGCAGGAGATCAAAGAGATCAAAGCCAGGTGAGAAAGCTTACCATGTGTTGTGAGTCATGATTTTATTCATATTTAGTTTATTTTGTCTTTTATTAGCATATTTGGTATTGGAGTAATCCAAAAGTAATTGAAAGTAATCAAGTTAAAGTAACCTTACCCAACCCTGTATATAATGTTACAATATATATGATATAACGAAACACGGTGTCCAATATAACATGTTAAACTACATAAATAAGCACGTTTGGAAAAAAATATGGTGTAAGATTTTTTGGTATTTTGTAAGGGAAAATACGACAGTTTGTAAGAGCCATGAAGGTTGTCAGGTATGGTGTCTCATCAGCTCCATTCGACCACTAGTGGTGTATTATTACCCACTGTCCCTTTAATTGACATTCAGGTGCCACTAACTTTTTCCCGTTAAACGACTCTCCCGTCTCGTAAAGTCCTTTTCGGACGCATCATTCAGCATCAAATTAACCGCGCACCGAGGATCTAAAGTGATTACAACGGCGGTGCACGACCGAGCTATAAAAACCCAAAAGCGCCGTGCCGCTTTCTTCATCCTAAAGGAAGCGGAATACAAATGAGCCTCATCCAGCTTGATGAAACAATAATTCAGCCGTCTGCCAGCAGACCACACGCGCTTTTATTATTTATGCAAGGCGGCGCTCACTGGATGCAGAGTTGCGAACCGGATGACGGTCCGGGATGCTAATAGACCTCTCGGCCCATTTGCCGGTCGTGCCGAGAGACTGACTGCTGTGCAGGAGCTCATTTGTAAACGTTGTCATGGATACGGCCCTCGCCGGAGTATAACATCCTGATAATCGTGCATTTATGGCTGTCGGCATCCATCGGAATCATTCATGATAAGAGGTTAACGGTGTTGGAGTCGTTGTTATTCTTATGATGCAGAAATGGCTTCGTATGGAAAATTCCTAAAGCGTTTAGATCAGGGGTGTTAAACTAATTTTGACTTGGGGGCCACACGATAGAACAAACATTCTCTCGGGGCCGGACTAGTTGATTGAGAAGGAAAAAAAGGAGAGAAAGAAATAAGAGAAAGAGAGGGAGAGAAAAAGAGAGAGTGTGGGAGAGAGAGAGAGAGAGTGTGGGAGAGAGAGAGAGAGAGTGTGGGAGAGAGAGAGAGAGAGTGAGTGAGGGAGAGAAAGAGAGAGTCAAAGAAAGAGAGATCAAAATAGAAATAGTGAGAGAGGGGCAAAGAAGGAGAGATAAAAAGAGAAATAGTGAGAGAGGGGCAAATAAAGAGAGATCAAAAGAGAAATAGTGAGAGAGGGGCAAAGAAAGAGAGATCAAAAGATAAATATTAAGTGAGGGGCAAAGTAAGAGAGATCAAAATAGAAATAGCGAGAGAGAGGCAGAGAAAGAGAGATCAAAATAAAAATAGTGAGTGAGGGGCAAAGAAAGAGAGAGAAAAAGAGAAATTGTGAGAGAAGGGCAAAGAAAGAGAGAGAAAAAGAGAAATAGTGAGAGAGGGGCAGAGAAAGAGAGATCAAAATAAAAATAGTGAGTGAGGGGCAAAGAAAGAGAGAGAAAAAGAGAAATTGTGAGAGAAGGGCAAAGAAAGAGAGAGAAAAAGAGAAATAGTGAGAGAGGGGCAAAGAAAGAGAGATCAAAAGATAAATATTAAGTGAGGGGCAAAGTAAGAGAGATCAAAATAGAAATAGCGAGAGAGGGGCAGAGAAAGAGAGATCAAAATAAAAATAGTGAGTGAGGGGCAAAGAAAGAGAGAGAAAAAGAGAAATTGTGAGAGAAGGGCAAAGAAAGAGAGAGAAAAAGAGAAATAGTGAGAGAGGGGCAAAGAAAGAGAGAGAAAAAGAGAAATGATGAGAGAGGGGGAAGAAAGAGAAGAAAAAGAGAAATTGTGAGAGAGGGGTAAAGAAAGAGAGAGAAAAAGAGAAATGATGAGAGAGGGGGAAGAAAGAGAGAGAAAAAGAGAAATTGTGAGAGAGAGCAAAATAAGGTAAAAATAAACAGAGAGAAAGAGACAAAAAGGGACAAAGGAATAAAAGGTTTTACAGAGAGAGTGAAAGAGAGAGCAATAGAGAGTGAGAGCGAGAGAGAAAGAAATACAAGTTCAGTGTCTTTGTGAGAGTCACCTGGCTTTGGCAACATCAAGAGGACATATTTCAACCTGCAGCTCGTTTTTCTCTTGCGCGTCCCTCAGCATTATCTCGCGGGCCGGATTCAACCCCTAAGCAGGCCTGATGCAGCTCATGGGCCGCCTGTTTGACACCACTGATTTAGCTGATATGTTGAAGTGAGTTGAGCTTTGTATGCTCACAACTGGCCATCAGTTTGTGTCGGCCTGGGAAAAAATAAGCTCCGTTTTATCATTTAATCCGGACTATTGTAAATGTAATACACATTCATTCACATTTACTCAAAAGGACAGAGTGTATTATTTAGTGCTTCCTACTGCTAAAAAAAATAAATAACTTAAAGTCCCGTCCAATTTCTTAGGGGACAATCTTCACTTTGCACTCCACTCACCAAGGGGAATTCCCTATGGAGGGACCTCACTGGAGGGTTCTCAGGGCCAGGTGAGAGGAATGGGATTGGGCCTTAATCTTGAAAAAAAAAATTGATTTGAATACCAAAAATACCAAAATTATCATGTAAACATGCATTTTTTTTAAAAGTACTTCAAAGTTGAGAAATTTGTATTTAGTTTACATCACATGAGCTTCATTTAGAAGTAGCTGACATCATTGTCCGCCATCTTGCTGCTGAGGGTACCCCCATAAACCAAAAATCCATACGAAAGGCTTGGCAAAAAAAAATTGTATGTTTTAGTCCCTTTGAGTCTTTGTTGTTTGTATTCTTCCTTGTGGTTTGTAGGACTCGTTTTTGGTTGCACTACTCAACACAGGGACATCTAGTGGTCAAATTTTACATAGGGTCCCTTTAAAGAAGGTTGAGTTGTAGAAATGTATAAATTAGGCAAAATGTTCAGTAAATTATTTTAAATGAGTTTTAACACAAACACCACTTCTTGCTCATACTACTACTAACAATAATAAAAGAATACAAAGTTTTAAAAAAAGAAGCTCAGATTAAACACAAATCCACCACTTATAGCTCATCAGAGCTTTGGCCCTGCAAACCCACATAACGCACACTGCGTAGGGCATCAAGTGCCCAGGAGGGAACCAAAAGAAATTAAGGGTCGTGAAAAAAAAGTGTAAAGTGTTAATAATATGCACTAAAATGGTTAAACAATACAAAAGCCGTATTAACCAAATTTCCTGAGAAAACGGGGTGAATCTGCTTTGTGCTTATATCCAGTCTTATGGTGCCCCCCCTCCCCTTCCCAGTGGTATGTTCGATTATGAGGAAAAATTGATAATGTATTAAAAGACATTGATCATTCAAATGCTTTATCATGCCAGTTAGAAATGTCATTTCCTAGAAAATCACAATGACTCGTCACTTGGTGAATTGTTTTTAATACCAGTCTGCGGGCTACACAGGTGTTTTTCGGGAGCTACCGAGTGCCCGCTTGGTGACCTTGTCAGAACCCGAACTGACAGTGGACCCAAATGCGTAAAGTTTTCACATCAAGCTTTATTTTACGGAAACGGGGCAGTCATGCTCGGAACACAAACGCCAGAGATTCGCCGATCGCTGGGCAGAAGAAGTCTCATCTCATCTCTCATCTCATTAGCTGCACTGCTTATCCTCAGTAGGGTCGCGGGGGTGCTGGAGCCCATCTCAGCAATCATCGGGCAGTGGGCAGGGGACACCCTGAACTGGTTGCCAGCCAATCGCAGGGCACACAGGGACATACAACTCGTTCGCTCATTCACACCTCGGGACAATTTGGACCAGCCAATCCACTTGAAATGCATATCTTTGGAATGTGGGAGGAAACCGGAGTGCCCGGAGGAAACCCACGCAAGCACGGGGAGAACATACAAACTCCGCACAGGAAGTCCGGTAGCTGGATTCGAACCCACACAGGATGTCCCTAAGACCTTAGAACTGTGCCGCACACGCGCTAACCACTGCCCCGCCGTGCTGCCCCGGGCAGAAGAAGTGAGACAGAGAAATCAGGCGCGGGAAAACAGGGGCAGGCGAGATCGAAATCGGACAGGACAGACAGGATCGTTACCGGATACAGGATACACTAGCAGGTACCGGACAGGACGGGACAAACGGGATTGATACCTGATAAAGGATGCACGAGGAAGCTACTGGACAGGACGGGACAGACGGGATCGATACCAGATAGTGGATACACGAGCAGGATACTGGATAGCACGGGACTGACGTGATCTGTACTGGTTACAGGATGCACAAGCAAGACACCGGACAGGACAGGATCGATACCGGATACTTGATACACAAGCAGGATTGCGGACAGGACATGCGGAATTGATACCGGTTACTGGAGACACAAGCAAGATACAGGACGGGACTGACGGGATCGATACCAGATACAGGATACACGAGCAAGATACCGGACAGGACGGGACTGACGGGATCGATACCGGATACTGGCTACACAAGCAAGATACCGGACAGAGTCAAAATGCATGTCTTGCAAGTGCAGAGGTTCGTTGACAGACTGACAAGGGGTGAATGAGAGCACTGAGTTTAAATAGGACGGGGAGCCAATCAGGCAACGAGCAGCAGCTGGCACCAAACGAGCGGGCACAGGTGAGAGCAATCGGAGTAGATTTAGTCCAGCTTTAACGTTAAGGATTTTCATTTACAGTGGTTTACTTCTGTGTTGTGTTGAAGTAAGTTGAGTAGTTTTATTTTGATCGAATTGGCTCTTCATTACGATGCTGGGAAACAATGCTGGTAGGCCGCCATCTTACACTGTGGGTACCAATGAACTATGTCCAAGTGAGTTGCAGAATTCAGTCAAGTTTGTCAGTCATCCTCAGAAAAGCAATCCGACGCTCATCCTCTTCGTCACTGAGCCCACGCGGGGGGGAGGGAGGTCAGTGCAGAGAACATTCGCACTGTCGGTGACTTAATCAGCCAATTATCATAAAACTTTCGAGAGGGATGCTGCAAGGGTCAAGGAGGAACCTTATTATATATACAGTAGAGCACAGGTGTCAATCAGGCGGCCCGCGGGCCAGATCAGGCCCGCTAAGGAATTGAATCCGGCCCGCGAGACAACACTCAGAGAAGCGCAAGAGAAAAACAAGCTGCAGGTCGAAATATGTCAATTTGATGTTGCCAAAGCCAGGTGCCTAGAACAAAGACACTGTACTTGTATTTCTCTCTCTCTCTCTCTCTCTCTCTCTCTCTCTCTCTCTCTCTCTCTCTCTCTCTCTCTCTCTCTCTCTCTCTCTCTCTCTCTCTCTCTCTCTCTCTCTCTCTCTTTCTTTTCCAACCCTTTTCTCCCACTCTGTCTCTGTCTCTTTCACTCTCTGCGTCTCTCCTTTTCTCTTCTTTCGTTGCTCTTTGTCTCTTTCTCTCTCTGTGTCTTTTAACCTCTTTTGCTCTCACTTCCTTTTTTCCTTTTCTCTTTCTCTCTTCATACCCTTTGCGCTTTTATTTTCTCTTTTCTCTCCTTCTGTCTTTCTATTTCTTTTTATCTTTTTATCTTTTGTTTCTCACGCTCTCTCCCTCTCTCTCTTTTTCTTTCTGTGTCCCGCCCTCTCTCCTTTTCCCTTCCTCTTTCTCTTATTTTTTAATCTCTCTTTTTCTTTCTCTTTAATCTACTAGTCCGGCCCCTGACAGAATGTTTGTTCTATGGTGCGGCCACTGTGTTAAAATGAGTTTGACACCCCTGCAATAGAGCGTATATGTGCGAGGTGAGCATGGCTTAGAGATGTGTCACTATATAATGATTTACCATTGCCATCTACAGGTCTGGAATGGAACGGTATTACATTGGTACTAAGTGTCCAGGACTGTCTCAAAATATGAGAATACTGTATTGCAAAGTTTTTTATTTTCTGTAATGCGATTTAAAGCAAACATGTCACGCATTCTGGATTCATTACAGAACTGCAAGTCCTTCATTATCTTAATATATGCTGATTATAGCTTACTTTCTCCAGATATTTTGAATATTTCCAGATGGGATATTCAGGTTTTCACCATTACCATCAATATTAAAGCAATATTTCAATTCATTTGTAATGTAAACAAAATGAATGACATTCTTGTTTTTTAATGGCATTACTGGAAAAAAAAGAAAAACTTTATCACAATGTTCTCATTCTCTGACACAGTCCTGGACACTAAAGACCAATGTGATACTGTTCCATTCCAGACCTGTCGGTGGCAGTAGTGAATCATTATGCACAATTTTAATTATTTGTTATACATTGTCCTGTACACTGTAAGCAAATTTCTGACAAAATACTGTAGAATCTTTAAATTATCCCTCCATCATCTGCACTGCTTATACTCAGTAGGGTCGCAGGGGTGCTGGAGCCCATCTCAGCTGTCCTCGGGCAGTGGACAGGGGACACCCTGAACTGGTTGCCAGCCAGTCGCACACAGGGACTGACAATTCGCCCGCTCATTCACACCTAGGGACAATTCAGACTGGCCAATTGACCTGACATGCATGTTCTTGGAATGTGGGAGGAAACCCACGCAAGCACGGGGAGAACATGCAAACTCCGCACAGGGAGGCTCCAGTAGCTGGACTGGAACCTTGAACCTCTGCACCGCGGGGCTGCACGCTAAACACCATATTTGAAGTATTTCCACTTAATTTTATCAAACACAGATTGGGTGGAAACATGTTGGCCTGGAGAGGGATGGGCGCCACCTGGCTGTACTTGCCTAAGACACACCATAGGAACTGGTGTCCCTATGACCACCGGGGTTTAGGGATATGACCAACCAACCAACCAACTACCAAAAATCAATCATCAAAACATTTTACAATATTTGCATATTAGGGAACCATATTTGTATAAGGAAAGTAATTTAATATTGTATAGGAATTTGGGCCGGTTCGGACTGTGAAACTCACCCAACATTAGCTGAACTCCACCTTTAAATATTTTAAGGTAATTTTAAAGCTGTCTCTTTGGGATAACCTCAAGTGCTATTATTTAGTTTTATTTTGACACAGAAAGGAGAATTGCCTTTAAAATTAATTATTATTACTCACCTTTGTATGTTAAAAGAATCTTTAAAGTAACAGCGTAGACTATTTTTGCACCAAAATCATTGTACTAAATGGGTTTAGATATCTTTACATTGATTTTCATCATCACGACCCTTCTCCAAATGCCGGGACAGCAATGTGATAAAAAGGTTGTCCTTAAAAATTACCGAGGGCACAAGATCGGTAGACCAGTTGACTGAGCCGATTTTAACACTATTTTTCATAATTACAACATTATAATAACATATTAATATCGTAATAATAACCTGATACGTTTTCAGAATACTAATCTGTTACAAATGAAGCTTCAAAAAGGTTGATGAGCCCAGCCTTAAAGCAACAGCTAGAATGTTTTAGTACTAAAATCACTGTACTAAAATGTGTTAAGATATCTTCACATTTTTATGCTGATCATTGTCAGGTTTAAAATGATGTCTGGGTGAAATAAGAGACTTTTGAGTTACAATCAAACTCGTTTACTAAAGAAAAGCAAGCACATTGAAACGAGGCAAAATTGCATTCTTGGATTGCTATGAAATAATCCCACGGACTGAAGCGTGAGTTTATAGATTTCTGATCGGAGGATAGAAAAAAACATGTGCACGTAAGCGCATTCTAATTGGTTTAGGCAGCATTCACATATTTAAATGCGGTGTATAATGTTGGTCGCTAGATGGCGTCGGAGTATAATAAATGATACATGACAGCAATTTACTGTTTGCACATAGATAGGAGTCTTGGGAACATTACCAGTGGCCTCCAAACTGTAGAGACAAAGTTCATTTGGCTTGGGAAGCTTATGCTCCTGTCCTTGGGTGTTATGGGTTGGTCAAAAGGAGTTCTGTGCACCTGTTTGATAACAGATAGGGAGCCCACTATGGGCCTCCAGGCTGGAGAGACCAAGTTCCTTTGGCCTGGGAAACCTACTCTCCTGACCCTGTTAAGCACTATAGAACTATAAACGTAAAAATATATGTTGCATAGAATATAGTTTAAAAGGCACATTGAGACCATAACTTCCCTTACAATCATCAAGGGCATAGCTTTGGTCTTGGCATTGGGAATCACATAGTATTGGTTAGGACAAAACTATGATTGCTCGATACACGTTCCCACCGTCCATACCAAAACTAACGCCCTTGCTGATTATATATATTTATTTAATTTTCAACCGTAACAATCTTCGTACAGTATCCGAGACAGCAATGTGCCAAAAATGTTAGCCCTCATCCTCAAAAATCATAGACCGTCACAAGATGTCTATTCATCCCTGATGAGTTTTGCAATGACTGCATTTTAAAAAGTAATAATCAATGAAGTATTAATCGACAACGCACATACTTACAGTTGCCGGTATCCCGATCGTTTCACGTTCCTCCTCGAAATAACTCCTCCAGGTGCCGTAGGGAGTCATTTGTTGCGCTCTCCCATCTGTTGATGGAGCTTCCAAGAGCACGAGGATTGATGAGGACCACTGTGGGGAGGAGAGAACATAGGTCACCACCCCCGACGGGCTTCCACTTTCTTCTCAGTCTAAGAGGGTCCGCTTAAGACACATAATAGCCCTAAAGAAACTCTTAGTGCTTATTGGTCCTTAAAGCTCCTATTACAAAGCAGGAACACAAACATAACAATAGTCCAACAAAGCTAATGTTTAGCAACTTCTACATTTGCTTTTTTTTCAAACTTTTGTCACACAGAAAGCTTTTGTTGAGCCGTGTTAACTCAAGAGAGCTGCATTATTCATAGCAGGCCACGGCGGAGTGTCATGTAAAGCCTGCTCGCTCATCCGAGGGCCATCAGGTTACATGGATGGAAGATCACTTTCCTCTTCGTACAAAGGGGCCCAAATGGGCCACTCGTGTTGCCTCCGGTGGTACGCTTTTCTTTTCTTCTTCTGGATGTGCTTGAGGAACTTCAGTGAGCTTGAGATTGTGCCCAGAGAAATGCTATTGTATCAAGGAAGCGGCAAAGGTTTCTTGTTAACGTAGGCGGAACGGTGGATGAGCGGTTAGCACGTCCACGGCACAGTTCTGAGGTCATGGGATCAAATCAAGCTACCGGCCTTCCTGTGCGGAGTTTGCATGTCCTCCCTGTGCACTCCGGTTTCCTCTCACATTCCAAAACTATGCATGTCAGGTTAATTGGCTGGTTCTAATTGTCCCTAGGTGTGAATGAGCCAGTGAGTTGTCTGTCTCCCCCGTGACCCTACTGAGGATAAGCGGTGCAGATAATGGATAGATGGATGGATGAAATGAAATGAAATGATCCATAGGGGGCGACGATGCTTCATAGGACAATGACATACATACTAATGCCGTCGTTAATAGGGGAAGAAATGTAATAGTAAATGGTCTGCATTTATATAGTGCTTTTCAAGTCAATGAAGACTTCCCAAAGCGCTTTACAATGTGCTTCACACACACTCACACACCAATAGCGGCCGTGCAGCCATGCAAGGCGCCAACCTGCTTATTGGGGGCATTAGGGGTTCAGTGTCTTACCCAAGGACACTTCGACATGTAACACGAAGGAGCCGGGATTCGAACTGCGATCTCTTGATCCCAAGACGAGCGCTCTACCTCCTGAACTAAACGTTTATTTGATAGTACAGTATTTATAATAGTATCAGTGTATTATATTATTCCTGTAGTAATTATTTGTAGTATTTTTATTTATCTTCAGAATGTAAGCAAAATAATATATTTTTACCTGGTTTATCAATTCATTAGATATTTATGCTTTAATTATCTTGAATCATCACTCACACACAGAATAATACATATATTAAATTACTGTATATCAAATATAACTGCTCTTTGGGCCCTCTTAGTGGTCGTGGGGCCCTAAGCAGCCGCTTAGTTTGCTTACGCCTCGGTCCATCTCAACCCCCGGTGTTATCCAGGTCGCTCGGTTTAAAAATGGGTTCTTATTACACAGTGTCACGTTAAGGACCTTTTAATTTTGTGAAAATAAAACAAAATAAGTGTTTTTATTATTTTAGGATTTTCTTATTTACATGGCATGTCGTAAAAACAAGAAACGTTTTAGGAATTTCCTTTTTTACACGAATAAAAAAAAAAACAATAAATAAAATTTGTTTAATTTTAAGATGATTTTAATGTTTCGATTTTTTTTCTTGTAAAATAAGATTTTTCAAAATAAGTAGCACTGAAAAAAACATACTTATACTACATGAAAAGATGCTTTCAAGTAAAAATACTGTATGTTAAAAAATTGGGATATTTTTCATTAAAGGGACAGTGTGTTATATTTGGTTTATTTTACATAGTGGAATCCCTACGTGGAGGTCGCCGCCATGTTTGTCTGGGATCTTGCTCAGTGGCGCTGGTTTTTCATTTGCGTTAGACAATACAATGCCATGTAGTGGTCAAACATTACACACTGGGCCTTTAAGCTAAAATTTCATTTTGTGTGATTGTGATAGAATATTCTTTTGAAAATACTAAAAATACATTTACTCTTACGATTTTTTTACATAAAAATATGTTAAATATTGGGATAATTTTCATACATTCTGTCCTAATTACTGATGCGAGGCACCTGAGTCTGCTCCTTTAGCGCCAACTGCCTCGGACGCTGATTTGCTGCTTGTCTCTTTTCAAACCCCCGTCTTCCTGTCACCTGTTGTCAGTCCGTCTGCGAACCTCAGCTATGCTAGGCAAGCCGTCCGACCCTGACTCTCCTGTTCTGATTCCTGTTTGATTCCCGGCTCCGACCCGTTTTCTGAACTTGACTACGTTTTTGCTCCCCCGTCCCAGCCACCGATTGTTTTTTTCCCGCTCTCGACACTGCCATCGTTTGCCACGGAAATACCTCTTCCGCGTCTGAGCAAACTGCTCATCATGACCCGCGATCTACGGATCATGGGTACTGTCCTTTCCCTTCTTCCTAATAAAACTACGAGGAACGCACGCAAGTGGGTCCTGTCTTTGTTCTGGTCCTGACACATTCTAAGATTTTTTTGTCGTTTTTATGTAAAATAATATTTTTTAAAAATCATCAAAGATAGAAAAATAAACCTATACAAAGAATGAAAAAGATGTATTTAAGACAGGAAATAAAAAGAAAAATGTGATTTTAGCAAAAGGAAATATATTGGAAAATCAAATGAGCACAATTCACATTTTAGATTTTTAAAAATAGAGTAAAAAAAGGAAAAATATTCAAACTATGCAAAAACAAAACCTGGGTAATTGTCATTGTTGTATTTTTTTCCTTGTATTTTTTTTAAATATATAGTATAAATATATAGTATAATGGAATGAAAAAATGATGCCCCGCAACCCTACTGAGGATAAGCTGTGCAGATAATGGATAGGTGGAATGAAAAAACGATATTACTGTATACATAAAATGGGCAAACTAATCCAAGCATTTAATATTGGATTGATACATTTCAAAGTCTCAACTACCTATTGAAGCACTTTCATTGGGTTGACTCACTGTTTTCTTCTCCTCTCCACAAGTCAACCCATCTATTTTTATACCAGCAGGTATACCCCCCTCATCAGCCATATCCTCAGGAAATTCAATATTTCCTTCCACTGCTTCGAGGATGACACCCAGCTTTACCTTTCCTGCAAACCCCACTCGATACTCCCACCAGATTCAGATTCAGATTCAGATCTACTTTATTGTCATTCTAGTGCACGTGTATACAGAACAAAATGTCGATACATCTGACCCGCACAGTTTCCTTGAATGTACAGATATAAATAAAATGTTGTATTAAGTTGGAGTATTGAGTACTAATAATATACTAAATAATTATGGCTATGTATAGTATTTTACAGTAGTGCAAATAGTGCACGAGGAGCAGCTAACCAGATGTGCAGAATGGGCAGCCACCTGACCTTAACTCCTGCCTTTCTGAAATAAAATTATGGGTCACCGTGTAGAGCAAATAACCCCAGCACAAAATGGACTCCCACATTTTTTGTTTCAAGTAACTTGTTTTGGAATGGGTGGAACGACGGCCTCCACTTTTGTACAGTTACCTGTCGTACTAATTCACCATGTACCATAATGAAATCTGATAACATGAAGTTTAGTTTGGAATGTAAATAAAACGTCCAAGGCTATATATTGATTAAATAATGTTCTCACCGTATGTAATGATGTCGCTTGGGGGGGACATTCTCAAGTACAGAACATTATGCAAATTTCTTACTTCTTTGGCTTTCTAACAAGTTTAGCAACTTCAAGCACCGCCCCCTGATACTGCGAGTATCAGACATCTAAGACCACGCCCAAAGAGGCATGATCTGGTCAAGCGTCCCTGGTCCATATAAAAAGAGGAGCCAATCGATAGCTTGCATTTTTTCAACTGCCTCGCATGATGGCCGCGCCAAGCAACCGTGCGGGCCTGCACTGCAGCCTTGAGTCCAGCACGTGGGCCACACGTTGACACAGTATGAAGCAAGAGAACAAATCTCTCCGCAACAACAAGTAAGATGTTTGCTGGTTCTTGAGAACGAGCAGTTTTTTTCTGTACAAAGGAATCTCCCCAAATCGACTAGCATTATTGCGGTAAACTTTAGTTTTGTGCTAGTAACATTCTGCGGTCGAAAACTCCTATAATCTCCGGCGCCACACAATCCCCCCCCCCCTTCCTTTTTATCATTGATTCTCTGTGTTAATAAATTGTGTATCCTATTTAAAACCGCCTGGCTCATTGATTCAATTTTCTTGGGTTTAGTAATTCATATCAGAAGTCAAAGAACTCAAGTAATAACAATTTAATTTTTATCAGTGTAGGAAATTCTCGCACCCTGCATACAAAACCATCTCCACCCCTCCCTCACCCTAAACACAACAGTCATCCTCGTCCATAGTGTTGTCACCTCACGCCTCGATTACTGCAATTCCCTCCTCCACGGTTTACTTCAAAAGTCTCTCCATAAACTTCAGCTGTTCCATAATTCTGCTGCACGCATCATCACCAAAAACCCTTTCGCAGTTACAGCACCCGTGTCCTTCAGCAACTCCACTGGCTCCCAAGCTGCCATAGAATCAATTACAAAATCCTGCTCTATACCTACATGGCCATTCACAACCTTGCCCCTCCCTACCTCTCCGACTTCCTTCACACTGCCACGCCATCCCGCACCCTCAGATCATCTTCCTCCTCCATCTCACAATACCCTCTGCCCGCCTCAGCTCCATGTGGAGCAGAGCTTTCAGCCGCTCTGCCCCCCAGCTCTGGAACTCAATGCCGCCTGACCTCCGAAATTCTCCGACCCTGTCCACCTTCAAATGGACTCAAAACTCGCCTCGTCAGACTTGCCTTTTCTTGCCTCACGAATAAACTCTTCTGAATTTGATTTGCTTTTTATTATTTGCTTGTTTTATTCTTCGTTTATTGTTGTGTCCTACTCATATGTACAGCGACCTTGGATGTCCTGAAAGGCGCTACGAAGTACAATGTATTATTATTATTATTATAAAATGTGCAAGCATAAATTCTTTCCTTTTTCGATACCAACTGTATGTAACATCCTACATGCCGTCATTTCTTTATGTAAATATTGTGTAAATTATAACTATAACATTTTATAACCTTATCGTCTCTGTTCCTTATCTTCTTGGTTTCTTTACCTCACTGTGAATGTGTGAAACTGGAGTGTCATGCTCAATTTCGTTGTCACAATATGTTAACCCATTTTGTAACAATGACAATAAAGGTATATTCTATTCTATTCTATTCGATTCTATTAGATTCTATTATATTCTATTCTATTCTATTCTAGAAATGATGCTTCAAGTGGCCTGGAACAAGGTGCAAAATAATAAAACAATGTGCTTCCTTTGTTTTTCCAATTTTTTTTCAACAGACAAATGGTGATTTTATGAGTGAACTGCATTTTTATTACCACAAGGCTAAAACAATTGTATATTTAAGGATATATTTTAAGGATATATATGCTCAATGAATTAAGGGGGGAAAAACAATAGTTCATCCTTTCTTGAAGTAAATAGGGCTCTTCTGGTATTAGGTCTTTTTTACACACAGAACTGCATACTTATTAGCGCTAATAAGATGTCAAAATGTGAGTTTTCCCCAAGCCTTCAGAGAATATTCCAACCGTGGTTGGATATTCGAAATTTTAACAAAAGATAATTACAGCCGACTCTCGTTTTTCGAGGGGTGATGTTCCCCAAAAAACTGTGATAAGCGCAATCTGTGAATTACAAAACCTTTAGATTTATGTTTTTTGCACAATTGTTATACAGAATACAATAATTTGCTATACTATGCATTCAAACCCATTTTAGAGGCTTAAAGGGACAGTGTGTAATATTAACTGGTTCAAAAACGTGTCATTGAGTAAAAAAACTTAGCAAAAATACTTGAACTATCATACCAATGTTAATTATTATCGAAATTCATAAGTTGAGAAATTTGTATTTCTTTTACAGAGTGGATTTTCTACCTTGAGGTCGCCGCCATATTAGTCTGGGCTTTTGCTGCTACGGTGTGCTCGGTGTCACTGGTTTTTGTTTGAGTTAGACAATAAAATGCCATCTAGTGGTCAAATTTTACACACTGGGGCTTCATTTGTTCGACAAAATAAAAGTACCGTACTGTATAGATTTTCTTAAATAACGCCTACTTTACTGTATATATAAAATATAATAAATTCGCCTAACACGCAAAATGTCCTCGGTTCGAGACGGGGTGAAAACATAAATGTTGTCTGGAGAGGGATGTATCCTAACAGGCTATACTTGCCCAAGACACATCACAAGATATGGTGCCCCTACAACTCTAGTGGTTAAGGAATACAAACAAATAATAATCATAATCATCATGTAGGGCAGGGGTCCGGAACCTTTTCGACTCAAAGAGCCATAAAAGCAAAATATATTAATTTTATTTTGGGAAAGAGCCACACCTTATATTATGAGACTAATTCATTAAATTGCTAAACCCGCGCCCCAGACAAAAGCTTAGTCTTCAGCACATTTATTTTTGATGATTTGATAAAAATTATGAAAAGAGAATAATGCCAGAGCCCGTGTCAAAAAATCAACAAACATACCACTTTAAACTTGTCTCTTGCTTGCAATTACTCAAGATCGGTTAAACTCATTTTGAGCCTTTTTTTTCATACATATTGGTTTCAAAATCAGATGCAAGCAGTTATTTTGTAAAAACGTCACAACATTTTGCAAACAGGGAGCCTGATGTGCTTACCTTTGGCGCAGACGGAGTAGGGCGAGAGATGGGAGGGAGTGCTTGCACTTTTTGCATAGCTCCACCCATCCCTCCCACTCACCCAATCAAATTACTTTATATTATCTTCCGGTGTTTTGGCGTATTTACAGTTTGTTCTGTGGATTCATCATAAGGTATCTGAACACTGAACACAGTTTATATAGTGAGCTTTATATAAAGGACTATTTAGCGTTGTACAGCCAAAACGTTGTTTTTTTATTTTATTTTATTTTTTTTTGTGTGTGTGACACCTTGACTGTAAATTGTAGTGAAAAACGTACCCTATATATTCTGCAAAGTATTGCATAGTCATTCAGCCTTGGTTTGACTTTGCGTGTATCTGAACAGGATTACTGGCTCAAGTTTTGAACGAGATGGAGAAAATTTGCATGCAATCAAATTTGTCTCTGAGTCACAGGTACTCATAGAAAGAGCCATATATGGCTCGCGAGCCATACGTTCCCAACCCTTGATGTAGGATAATAACAGAGTGACTGTTTAGCCAATCAGAATGCAGAGCACATTTCACGGCGAAAAAAGAACCGCGTTATAGCAAGGGTTCACTGTAAATTGTTGCTTTTATGGATTTTGTGTTTACTGTCAGAACTCTTCCGGTTCGGAAAGAAAATGAATAAAGATGTGTTGTAATTTAAAACGATAATGTTCCCAGTGTGGCTCTAGCACCACCCTCTGCTTCAATCTTGAACTGCAGGCCTTTTGCAAAAAAATCTCAATCGCATGGTAAGCGTAGGTGTTATCCATGAAATTGACCGCATGGTAGCAGTGTGCTGCAGTAAAATCTGCCCTTAAAGCGGGCGGCGCGGTGGGGGGGATAGTTAGTGTGCAACCCCACTCTGCGGAGGGCCAGGGTTCAATTTCTAACGCATTCTCGCCCGTGTGGAGTTTGCATGTTCTCCCCCGTGCCTGCATGGAATTTCTCCGTGCTCATTAAAAAAACATCCATTGGTTAATTTACCGGTCCAAATTGTGCAAAGGCGTGAATGTGCGAATGAGTTGTCTGTCCTGGCCACTTCCCGAAGATGGCTGGAATAGGCTCCAGCACCCCTGCGACCCTAGTGATGATAAGCAGAAAATGGATGGGTCCTCTAAAAAGCAGAGGTCGGCAAACTACAGCCCGCGGACAGCATGCAGGATTTTTAAATTCGGCTGTCTGACAAAAATGGTCCAAATAAGACAATATATTCAATAAATAAAGTACTACTAACAAAAAACACTTGATTTTTTATGTTCCCCATTTCCCTTTTGCGTGTCTACTATAAATACTACGATAGACAAAGCCACTACTGTATAACATTTATAGTAAAACATGATTTGATTTTTTTTTCAAATACAAGCAAATGTATCAATGGTTGAAATTAAGACAGGACTCTGTTGAATAAATACCGCAAAAAAATAAATAAAATGTGCAAAAAGTTTTAAAAAAGGATTTTTAAAAAACTCGTGCAAAACGAGCTCTGCGGCTGATTCCTCGTCTCCGCGCTCTGATTGGACAGATCGAGTCACGTGAGCCGGGAAGCCTGTCAGTCTGTTGAAGTGATGGGAATACTGACTCTTTTTTAAGCGAATCGTTTTTTTCCGCTCGGTTCACTCAAAAAAACCGGCTCTTTCTCTCTTTAGGTTTTTTTTTGTTGGTTTAGTGACAGTGTGTACTACTTGAGCACTGCATGTTGCGGTATCGTGTCGTGCAACCAAAAACGTCTGCTAAAAATCACAGGGAAGATTACAACCTACGGACACTTCAAGTGACCAAAACTGCACAAATTTTCATATATTTGCTCAACCTTTTGCAAAGACAAAGAAAGAAAAAAAGTAAAGAAGTAAATGTTAAAGACAAAAAGGAGAAAAAAAGAATTACAAAAAGAGAAGAGCCAATCAAATGAGGAAAAAAGGGAGAAATGGAATGAAAAAGACAAAAAGAAAAAGCTAAATTAAAAGGAACAAAATAAGAAGAAACACAAAAAGGAAACAAAGAAAAATAAATGATAAAGGAGAAAAAGGGTAAAAAAAATATCTGGGAAAAAATGATAAAAATAAATAAAAAATAAAAAATAGAAAAACACAAAAAGAAGAAAAGGGACAGAAAAACACAGAAAATGAAAAAAAAACGAAAATTGAATATAAAGGTAAACGAAAAACGTTTTAAAAGAAAGCAAAAAAATGAGAAAAAGAAAGTAAAAGAAAGAAGGAACAATAATAAAAAGCTATGAGAACATAAAGGAAAAATGAAACAAACAAAAAAGATTACACTAGGGGGGAGAATAAAATAGAAAAAAAAAACGGATAGATTCCCCAAAAATAAAATCCATCTTCCCCAATCGCGTTCACCTCCAAGAAGACAAAAGAGCGTCTCGACAGGAGCCGGCTCCATATTGCTAAGGAGTCCTCACCCTCCGTTCTTCACAAAGAGCCGGCTCATCAAGCCGTTCGGTCCGCGAATTACACATCACTCCAGTCTGATGCCGCACCATTGTTCCTCAGCAGCCGGAAGGAAGGCTGCACTCGCCGCTTCCAGAAACCCGAGTCGGCGTCTACCCGACCGGTTCCTCTCCTGAACCACTTCCGAATCATCTCAAATCCCACCGGGGGAGTTGCATGCATGGGAGACACGCCGCGACGCGACACAATATTGAGGGAGGGGCGTTGATTTCATTGACGGCGACATGAACGGTGAGTACTAAATGAAGTTAGTCAGAAACAAACTGCAACGTTTTATGATTTAGCATCAGGTTTCTTAAAAAATCAATGGGACCCCCCCCCCCCCCCTGCATGTTGCACGATGTGACTTCTCTCAGCTTGTCCCCAAAAGTGCAGCCAGCTTTTCTTTGTCTTGCCCGAACTGTGCATCATTTTGCTTCCTCTGCACAAAAGATGTGTCAGTGTGAAATAGCACCCCCTCCCTCAGTCATTATAAAGGGGGGCGCACACATGTGTGCAACCCTAGCTTGACATAAGACAGGTTGGTGCCAGGCCAGCTTCCTGAAGTGAGTCTGGATCCCTGCAGAGTCCACTGCGGTACAGGAAGTCTCCCTCTCCTCCCTCCCACACTATCCATCTCCCTTATTAGTGTCAAAGTTTCCGAGCATGATTTCCTCTTTGTTTCTGCGATCTACTTCAGGTTGCTTTTTCTGCCTATGTTATGCAACCTGCTGCAGAATCTAATGGTATTCCCCCCACCTATGCCCCCCCCTTCTTTATCCTCCACAGGACAGAAGCAGGAGTCTGCAGTGTAATACCGTTTTCCTAAGGTAAGATCGGGTTTAATTGGCGATCACATGTGCAGTAGACCCCCAGGATATGGTGTCCCCACCTTATGATGTTTTCACCTAACATGGTATAATAAAATGTTTCTTTGTCCCCTCATTAAGGCATTTTCCCCTCCATATGACATCAGCAACAAATGCTCAAAAACATACGAAACTCAAGTTTTGCATTGTTTTTGTGCCGCATGTCTCTAAAATAGGCATCTACTATTGGTTGACCTCATCCAATATGCTAGTCGGCTATTAGTTTGCATCACAGCATTGTGAAGATATGCTATTGTCTGAACTACTTCCCACAATGTCTTTTTCCTACTTAATCCAGCCCAGAATTTGCAAGTCAGTGATTTGATATTGTATTATTTTTTGCACTTTAATATTTACTTATGAGTCCCAAGACTAGCAGAGGTGCTAAAGGAAGAAGCAAAAACATGATAACTATGGAATTGAATACCATGGAAGCGCATGCATTGTGACCAGAAGCTTGTCTGCTTCGTAAATACTTTGCGAGTCGGTGAGACAATATTGTATTTTTTTTGTACTGGATTTATTAGCTACTTAGACTTGCAGTGAAGGAGAAGCAAAATCATGATAACCATGGAAACAAAAATTGAGATTAACAAAAAATACAAAAAAGGCAAACACATCATTGTGACGCTAAAAGAAGAAGCAAAAACTTAATAACCATGTAAATAAAACTTGTGATGATCAAGAATTATAAAAAAGGCCCACAGATTATTACCTGAATCTTTTGTGCTTCGTTAAGACTTTGCGAGTTGGTGATTCAATATTACATTTTTTTAATTCCTGGATTAAATTGTTATGAGTCCTAAAACCAGCAGTGATGCTAAAGAAGGAAGCAAAATCATGATGACCATGGAAACAGGCTCGCAATTATCAGGAAATACAAAGATGTACTCTGTGTTATCAGAATGTTTTGTGTTATGTACAGCAAATACTTTTCGAGCTGGCAATACAATATTAGATTTTGGTCTTACTTGATTTAATAGCTATAAGACCTGCAGTAATGCAAAATCATGATAACCATGGAAACAGACTTGCAATTATCAGGAAATACAAAGGTGTACCCTTTGTCACCAGAACGCTGTGTGCTCCGTAAAGACTTTACGATTCGGCGATATGATAATGTACTTTTTTTTGTTCTGGATTTATTCTTTATGTGTCCAAAGATTTGTAGTTGTGCTAAAGGGGGAAGCAAAAACATGTTGACCAAGAACACAATGCTTGTGATTATCAAGAATATGAAGGCTAGTCTTCTAAGTTGCATGGCCGTGAGACCAATCAACGATTGGGACTATTATTAAAAAAAAGGAGACGTTTAAAGCCACAAAAAAGTGTATGAAAATCCTGGCAAGTGAAAGTTGTAAAATCAATTTTCATTTTAATCCGATGTGTCCTCCCCCGTCTGCATCCACCCACAAACTCCATTGTACCAGCTAAAGCCACACCATGTTAAATACAATCTAATTTTTATTTGCTTTCATATTACTTTATATTTGTTGTTTAATCATTTACTTATAACACACATAAGTAGTTCTATAAACTATTTTGTGTATGTAATTGTTTAATCTTTGATATCAGGGGTGTGTACTGTGTAACCCATTAGCTAATTGCCATATGTTTCTATCCCCCGCCATACGGCAATTTCACTTTAAGATCTCCGCTTCAGAACCGATTAATGTTGTATCCCGAGGTCTACTGTACTTCAATGACACATTTAACAGTTTCTTGGCTGCCTGCACCAGAGATGCCTCTAATATGCTCATTAAAAAAACAGAATATTTGATTGTGGGTTTGATGTGCGGGTCTTGTTATGGATCAAACGCCATTGATGTAAAAGAATGTTTCTCAGCGGGGGGCTCTCGTTGAAGATGTTTGTATATTGGCTGTGGATTCAGAGCAGACTGTTACTTTTACCTCACGGTTCAGGGTTCGTACGGGTGCTTGAAATCCGGGAACACGCTTGAGTTTTTAGGTTGTGTTTTTCAAAGTCAGGAAAATGCTTGAGTTTGGGGGTGAAGTGGTTGAAAATGCTTGAAATTCTTGCAATGTTTCTCTGCTGTCTGACTCAACAGACCACACATCAAACAAAGAAATAATAAAGTCGGTTTAAAAATGACGCTGACACAGAACCTACGATTGCAGTGCTTTGTATGGCGTTGTCATGTGAAGCGTCATCGCCCGCTACAGGTGCATTAGGAAAGGTAAATCACACCAAAATGTCAGTCGCAGGGCTGCCCGATTTTGGAAATGCCTAGACCAGGGGTGTTAAACTCAAATTTATAAAATAAGAACAATGCCAGAGCCTGTGTCTAAAAAATCAACAAATATTCACTTTGTCTGCCTCCTGCAATTACTTCATAGAAGTGTCATTTTTTCATAAATAATGGTTTCAAAACAAGGTGCAAGCAGTTATTTTCTAAAAAATGTCACAAAATTCTGCAAACGACGATTCAGTCGTATTTACTCTCAGTGCAGGGCGAGAGCCAGGAGGGAGCGCTTGCGCTCTTTTGCATAGCTCCTCCGAACCCTACCGCTCACCCAATCAAATTCCCTTGGGTTCTCTTCTGGCATTTCGGCGCATTTATAGTTCGTTGTGTGGCTTTCATCATAAGGTGTCTTAACAGTGAACACGGATTATTAAATGAGCTTCCGCATCAAGGTTTGCAGGGTTCTTGCAGATCCTTGTCTTAAAAAGCATTAAATTCATTATTCTAAAAAAAAGGTCTGATTTGCATTAAAATGTCTTGAATTCAATTTTCAAAAGTCTAAAAAATGTGAACACATAAGTTTTATATTTGTTCGAACCAAAAGTATTTAGTGAGTCATTTTTTTCATGATTCATGATAAAAATGCTCATCAATGTAGCAGAATGAGTAGTTGTTGCCAGTTTTGACTAAGGATCCATGAAGGACGTAAACTTCCTTTTCGAGTTTTTTTCTCCCATGTCTAAAACTTCGAGTGCTGTTTTTCAAAGGGATTGTTTTCAAATGAACCAAAATGTGATTTAATAATACAATTATGATAAACGTTTTTTAGTCTTAAATTTGATTTCAAAAGGTATTACAGAAGTCATAAAAATCCTTGAGTTTGATTTTCTTTTAACTGTGGGGACCCAGATTTTTTTTTAATTTGTAATGTTTCAAAACTAATACAATTAGTAATATTTGCAGACGACACTAACATTTTCTATTCAAATGATAACTATTGATTTGGTAACCTGCATACATCGTGAATTACATTAAACATTTCTACAAATAGTCACCAAATAGCTCCATTTATTCATATTTTTGGGGGTTCATTATGACTTTTTCTATCAAGTTCTGCGTGTGGACACAATTTGCTGGGAAGCAAGTACTAAGGCAGGCGTGCTCAAAAAAGTATGATGTTTTAAAAACATAACCCATGGATAAAGTACTGGAAGGCAACCAGTTCAGGATGTCCTTTGCCCACTGCCCAAAGATGGATAGGATGGGCTCCAGCAACCCCGTGACCCTAGTGAGGATAAGCGGCGCGGATAACGGATGGATGGACAAAGTAACAAACTAGTAGTCTCGAAACAACTAACCAAACTTGTCATGGCAATGGCAAGTCAATGACCTGAAGCCAGTCAATATGAGGAGCCGGAATAATGAGGTACAAGTTTGGACAATGATAAGTCACAGGTGGGCACACTCCAGCCAGTCCCCCGAGGTTGGCAAAAAATGGCGTTTTGGATCGTTGAAAGCTCCCACAATCACTTACAAAATCTTCATTTAAATTTTGTTCCATCTCGCTCAGCCCGAACTCAAATCAACATTCTCACCATGATACACTGTAGGTTATATATAAATAATAAAGCTTGTCTGCAGAATGTGAACAGCGCACCCCTGGATCCAACAACCCTCCAAGCCTGCGCTGGAGATGAAAGCAGCCCCCCTGCACCCCCCGTCTCGGCGAAACGCTTTGGCAGCTCCGCCAGCTTGCTTTTTGTGAACTTTGCGATAACGCAGGAAAACTACAGTCATAAATAAGAAATAGACGCATGAATAATGTACCGGAGCGTCGTGATTGACGTGATGGCTGAGCGTTGCTGATTAGGGCTGCATGCAGTTGCCACTGGAATTAGAGCAAATCAAAAACATGGGCGCCGGGCCGTGGGACCGGTTCCCGCGCTGTGTGATTATTTTTTTGGGGTGCAAAATTGTGCTCCTTTGCAATGGCTGTAATCTAAATCCATGTGGTTTAATTGGTCACATAACACACACAGTTGCTTCCTCTCCTTTATCGTTGTGAGTGGAGGTAAGAACAGATCAATGGTTCCCAGCACGGATGCTGGAGGGAGGCTGCGGCTCCTCTGTCCGTGAGTGCTGAGCAGCATCCCCCATCTACCACCCCCCCAACCCTCTCCCATCCTTTTTCATGTGTGCCGAGCAGATCCGTCTGCAGCCTGAGGCTAGTGCAAGTTAACAAATGTACAGCGAGCATGTGAAGTCTCATTTGCATAAATCCGTAGATGGCGCCCGCATTTCCATAACCGGGTTCCTTTGTGTGTAATTGGGACTATGGCTAAGTGTCGTTTGCGGAGCTCGAGTGAGACTGACGACGACGTGTGACAACTTTGGCTAAATATTCGCTCGCTTATCATATTTTTCTATTTTCATCGCAATTCAGGGGTAAAACTGTCCGCTACGTTTGTTTAGAATCAATCGAGTTGTGAGAATTACTTGGATGAATAACATCGGGGGCAGGGTTCTTTCCATGAAAACATTCATTTTTAGCAGGTGCCAAGCCAGTGCAAAAACTAAGCGTGCATGTGGTTCGGTGCTACAGTTTACTGTCGAGGTGTCACACTAACATACCCCGCTTTGGCTGCCCATTGCTAAGAATTCTTAATATGGAAGCTCATCAAACAATGTTCACTGTTGAGACACTTTATGATGAAAACCCAAAGAACAAAGTGTAAACAGCCCAAAACTCCATCAAAGCACCCAAAGGAATTTATTGGGTAAACGCTAGAAATGGGCACAGATACACACAGTGGCGCCTTCCTTCTTGTTCTTTCCCAGGGCTGTCTGCACCAAAGATATCTTCGTTTGCAGTATTTTGTGACATTTTTTCAAAAGAACTTTGCACGCATCTTCTTTTGAATTCAAATGATTGTCAAGATGAGCCTTAACACTCTTAAGGAACTGCGGAAGGTAGACAAATTTTTAATGGTATATTTATTTTAGTATGGGACACAGACATTATTCTTATTTTTTAGATTTAAAAAAAACGTCACACAGTGAAATAAAATCTGCCAGAAGAATTAGCCTTTGTCTACAAAGCAAGTTTGGGGGTTTTGTTGAATTTTGGCTCTTTCAAAAATCAAAAATATTTTTGCTCATATGGCTCTTTGGGTCAAAAAAGTTCCTGACCCCTGGCATAGGGGATATTAGTTACAAAAACTGTCAAAAATAATTTATGATGATGAGAATATAGTAGAACCCTAATAATAATGCATCCATACATTATGATTTTTACATGGTATGATGAGGAATGAGATGTTTTTTTGGCCCTTTGTTACAACATTTTCCCCACTATGCAAAACCAGTGTAAATAGAAAATTAGCTGAAGAGCTGTGAGCTGGTGCGTCCATGCGCGCCGCCATCATCATCAAAGCGAAAACAATAACAAATTGCTTTTGGCTGAACTCCCTCCCTCAATGCCTTTCTCACTCTTTGTTCAGAACTACGTATGCTTCATGAAGACTTTTCATTTTGGATAGACATTTTCAAGTCAAGTCGTTGCTAGACTTTACTGTATTATTCGTACTGTGTTTATTGCCTATGTGTCCAGAGACTTGCAGTGATGCTAAAGGTAGGGGCAAAAACATAACAGTGGAAACAACGCATGGACCACATTAAATACGAGAAAGGCACACAAATCAGGCTAAGGAATATGGCCGTAACCAATCCACGATTGGGAGAATTATTCAGAATAAGGAGGTGTTTAAGCAAATGAAGTCTTAGCAATCAGTGCAAGTGGAAGTTTTAAAATCAGTTTTAATTTGAATCCAGAGGTGTTAAATAATACCCACTCTCACTTAAAGTACCAAAATTCTGTTGAAAAGTGGTGTTGTCTTTTTGAACATGGAAACATTGTTTGTTGTTTCTAGAGTTGATAATTTGCATTGTCCTCTTCCACGCCAATTGCTTGCGTTGGCACCGTACTCTTATAAGGCCTATAAATACAGTGGAACCTCGGTTCTCGACCATAATCCGTTCCAGAACCCTGTTCGAAAACCGATTTGGTCGATCACGGAATATCGTTTTTTCCATTAAAAGTACTGTAAAATCGTTTTAGTCCGTTCCAACAGCCTGAATGTTTAGCAAGAACGTAAACATGAAGCTAACCCAGGCTAATCGTACGTTCGCGTTAGCGTAATCTTCCGTACGAAAGATTACGCTAACATGAACGTATAAAAAAAAAATTTAAAAAAAAGAATTATGAATAGGATTTCTTACCTTTGTGGTGGACGGTGGGGAGAGAAAAATCATCAAAAGTTTTTCAACCTCTGCCAAAACTTGCGGCAGTTGCTTGCTTATAGCGCTAACTTCCTTAGCCGCATCACTTGATTTCACAGCCTCCTTATTCTTTACTATCGTACTGATACTAGATTTAGCCATGCTGTGTTCACTAGCAAGATCGGAAATTCGTACACCTCTTTCATATTTAGCTATTATGTCTTTTCTTAAAGTTTGGACAAACAACTTTTTTTTTTTTCACCTGTCCTGCGTGCACCGACCTTCTTCGGAGGCATAACCAGGGGCTAAAACACCCGTACGCCGCTCAGCATCGCACCCTAGCATACCGGCGTTCGAACTCTGATTTTTTGACCGAACAGCGAAGCAAGAATTTCTCGAAACACCGATTTGTCCGAACTGAGAGGCGTTCGAAAACCGAGGTTCCACTCTACTACTTATCGTCGGCATTAAGAAAACTAACCATTTCCGAGGCAAAAATAAACAGGTGTTGTTTTTTTCGTATCATACATTTACATATAAAAATGTGTAATTAAAATCCTTCTCATCTGAAGTCACAGCTGCGAACTAATTCAAACGGTGTAAACAAGATGGTCTACCCCATGTGTTGTGAATGGATACCTATGAAGACTGACCTCTCGCTAGCACCCGAGCTGTTTATTTTTAGAACGTGCTTCGACAAAACGGCATTGATGAATATCTTAGCAGCGTGCGTGTTTTTTAGGCGAGCGGGGGTCCTCCGCTGACATCATCCGTTGCCGCTTATACAATCATCTCGGCCTCAATGGAGTCCAGCTGAGACCGAAGCTCTCTCCTGTATCCCCTCTCCTCTATTCCAAGGCGTCTTTTTACGGCAGGTGATGGATGGCTTCGGACGGAACTCCCCCGCTCGCTCTTTTGCGGTTTCAGGGTTTTGTCTTGGAAGCTCTGCAATTCTGTCACCCAATTCCACTGGGGCGGACCCTCTCTCGTTGCACAGGAATGAAAAAAAAAAAAAAAGATGTACTGTATTGTACTGCTGCGTAAAAACAAGATGTTCGTGATGTGGTAGTATGACATAGCTTGATGTTAAAGGTGTAAATTGCACAGTAACTCCCAAACCAGTCTTCGTATTACTCAGTATTTTGCCAGTATCACAGTGGAATGCAATAAACCATTGACAAATTGCAGCATCAGTGTAAAAAAAAAAAGGAAAAGTCACAGAGAAAATAAAATAACAAATAGTTGCCTTGTGCAAATAAATTGGTTGATTAAGTCCTCAACGCTGCCCAGAAAATCATCTGCTGATTTCTGCCCAGTCTGAAAGACATTGCTAGTTCCCGCCCCTACCTTATACATTATTACTTTATTTGTAGCTTTTAAATCTTTAATTACATATTTATCCTGGAGTGCTATGTTTAGTCTCATTGTAAACAATGTACATGCCATATGGACTAATTTTGACCAATGGGTAAACATATATTTAACAATGGGAGCCAAGGGAGACCAAAACTTTCCTAATGAAAAATATTATTTTAAGATAAAACTACTTTTTTGCTCCCCATTAGCTTAAAGAGATACGAGCGTGATATGCATTTCTAAAATAACAACCTATGTTACTATGTTGTTACTATTTTCTTTTTTTTGTTATTACAACATTGTTATTAAAATGTATTTAACAATGGGAGCCCAGGGAGACCAAAACTTTCCTAATGAAAATCTTTTTTTAAGATAAAAGCTAATTTTTTGTAGGGTAATGGGAGTGCTGGAGCTCATCGCAGGTATCTTCTGGCAGTGGGCAAGGGACACCCCAAACTGGTTGCCAGCCAATCGGAGGGCACAAAGGGAAAGACACTCACTAGCTCATTTATGCTTAGGGAGAATTTGAACCGGCCAATTAACATGCATGTTTTTGGAAACCCACGCATGGGGAGAACATGCAAACTCCACACAGGAAGGTTTGATCCCATGACCTCAGGACTGCCGCGGACGCGCTAACCCATAGGTGTGCCTTGGAGTCCAAAAAACATGAAAAATCTGAAAAAGCTGACAATAAAAAAATCCAAATAATAGTATTATAAATACATAGATGCCAGCGGGTCCACAAATTGCTTTCCCGGATTTTTTGACATTTAAAGTCGATCTTAATAGATTCAGAAGCGTGTTAAGGTGTTTTAATTGTGACTGTCGTGCTCGGGTTCAGAATCAAGTGCGTGTTGAAGCTGAGCTGTTATGATGTACTCTACTTGGGCCACCTCAGGCACGCTCCGTAAAATGTTCCATGACAAGGAGCCACAATGCAGAGAAGGCTCGTTCTAATGACTCATGAAAATAGTAGCTTTAAAGATGTTCTCTTTAGCGAGAGTCTCCTCGCAACCCTGAAGGCAAAAAATGAAATCCTCAAAGAGGGTGAGGTTTGATCATCAATTTGCTAATGCTGTGCACAATTTTGCAATAAAACCTAATTGCGATTTTTCTGACCATTGTTGCAATTTTGATGTGATTTTCGATTTTGAAAGAAAAGGGCATTTTCTGGTGTAGTTTTGCGAGAACTTAATCATAGTGACATGCTTTCTATCTATCTACCAACCTACCGACCGACCTACCTACCTACCTACCCAACCATCCAACCATCCAACCTGGTCATATCCCTCGAGAGGGGTGGCAGACAGCAAGACAAACACACACACACAAAAACAAAGATAAGAAAAAAGGAAAAAGTAGCAAAAAACAAAAACAAAATTGGACCATGGCCAACCCAAACACCCAAACAAGTTAAGCACCTCGGCACCCGAGTTGGTCATGCTTTCGTCCCTCCAGATGAAACGGGACACAAGAAAGCCATGTCACAGCGCCCTCTTATGGGGAGCTTTATCAGGGTTCCAATTATTAACTTTTTCATTTAACAAAGCTCACACGGTGGGGGAGGTGGCATAGCATGCTGCAATGCAACCTTAACCTCGCTTTTATTAGCCGTTGGCGCGCTAACTTGCCTCTGATTGGCCGGCACAGTTAAAACCCGGACTGTGACAATTTTGGTTGGCCAAACACTCCATCACTCAGATAACGAGGGGGGAAGAACAAACAAACATGAAACTGTAAATCCTTGAAAAATACCGCAGTGTATTGCGACCACACAATCCAACTGCATCACATCTTAGTATCGATTAGATTTCATTTAACCGTGCGGCAAGTACTAGTTCATGTTGTTGACAGATACAATTAAAAAAAAAAAATCATCCATCACAATAACTTATTTTATTGCAGACCTTGTGATTAGCTAAACCACAGGCGGCCCGCGGGCCAGATCAGGCCCGCGAAGGGATTGAATCCAGCCCGCGAGACAACACTCAGAGAAGCGCAAGAGAAAAACAAGCTGCAGGTTGAAATATGTCAACTTGATGTTGCCAAAGCCAGGGGCCTCAAACAAAGACACTGTACTTGTATTTATTGCTCTCTCTCTCTCTCTCTCCACCCCTTTTCTTCCACTCTGCCTCTTTCACTCTATGTGTCTCTCTTTTTCTCTTCCGTTGTTGCTTTGTCTCTTTCTCTCTGTGTCTTTTAACCTCTTTTGCTCTAACTTCCTTTTTTCCTTTTCTCTCTTTTCATACCCTTAGCGCTTTCTTTTCTCTTTTCTCTCCTTCTGTCTTTCTATTTCTCTTTTGATTTTTTTCTTCTCCCTTTCTTTACCCCTCTCACGACTTTTTCTCTTTTGTTTCTCACGCTCTCTCCCTCTCCCTCTTTTTTTGTCCCGCCCTCTCTCCTTTTCCCTCCCTGTTTCTCTTATTTCTTTATCTCTCTTTTTTTTCTCTTTAATCTAGTAGTTCGGCCCCCGACAGAATGTTTGTTCTATCGTGTGGCCCCCGAGTTCAAATGAGTTTGACACCCCTGAGCTAAACACATGTATTTTGATATTGTTGTCTTATTTAGATATTTCTAACTTCTTCAATTATTTTGTCGTATTATGTTAATGTAAGTTGTGTATTATTTTAAGTGACCTAAAGCGCCATTGCTAAGTCTTTTACCTTACTTCATTTTTTGGGATACACAATGAGTGACGGGAAAAAAACAATTAATAATATTATTATAATTGTAAACAAAAAAAAGACACACATAAAAATAATTTGATGTTTTTGTGAGTGTTTATTTTCTCCTAGATATAGCATGCAGTTGAAAAATATCCGTTATAGGTATCGGTCTCCAGAAGCAAGATTTTAATGGTTATCTGTATCGGTAGGGAGAAAAAAAACAGTTATTGCGCATACTTGTTTACTTATTCCTTCTCTCTGTTATTTTTCCTTTTTATCCTTCTTTCTTTTTATTTTCTTTTTTATATATATTTTCCCGTTTTATCTTCTTCACAAAAGACCGGGCGAAAGAAACGGGAGGACAAATGTTGCGTGTTGGTCACTTTGAGTCTCTGTAGGTTGTATTCTTCTTTGTGCTTTCTTGCACTTGTTGCACTAAAATATACAGCACCATCTAGTGGTCAAATAAGACACACTGTCCATTTAATATAAGTGCAGCCCAAGTCAAGTCATGTTCATTATGTATAGCCCTTAATCACAAGGAGTCTCAAAGGGGTGCATAGACTATAGCAATCTACAGAGTATTATGACACCATCCCCTGATCTAAAACCTACATGAGGGCAAGGAAAACCTCAAAAACTTCAACATAAGTAAAATGAAGAAACCTTGAGAAGGGACCGCACCCACGCAAAATACGGATTCATTTATTACCGATTGTTTCATTTTCATATTGAATCTACTTGTTTTTTTTTTTTTTTTTTAGATATTATGTATATCAAGTTTAAATATATATATATATATATATATATATATATATATATATCAATTTGAGAAAAGTGAATTTTTTTTTAACAGAGGTTTTTGTTCTAGAAAACCTGATTTGGACCATTATATCCCTGACCCAAGCTCCGGCCGCCCCTAAGCAAATCTTTTTTTATTCACAAATTGTGGCTATGATGTGAAAAACATCTGTGAAATTCATTATTGTTTGTTCATTAGCTAAAACATCCCTCAATGGTCGAATAGCACACACTATCCCTTTATTATTGTGACAGCACGAGCACATCCATTCGTAAAGCTCGTTTGCATTAGATCGACGTTTCTGTTCATCGTTTTAAGAAAAGGGAATATAGGTCATCGCATGGTGAAGCAATGGCATGGTATCCCTCCAGTGTTAGCATCTTATGTAACAGGACAGAATATAAATGTGCTACTCAGACAGACATGCATAAGGTACCTTCTAGGGGCAGATTGAAGAGAAATTGACCGGAAAATGGGGGAATGGAAGGCTAGGCTTTGTGTGTAGTGTTCGGGTAGGAAAACCTCAAATATAGACACTTGAAATTAAGGATGTAATTGTGCATTGCATTTGCAAATGCAGTGTGATCATTCCAGTGACATGCTGTGAGGTTTAGTAAGGCACAGTCAGATTTACAAAAGTCAATTCCATTGAAGTTGGGAAAAAGTTTAAAATGTCAGTAAAATTAGAATAGAATGACTTGCAAACCTTTTCTAACCCATATTTAAATGAATACACCACAAAGACAAGATTATCCATGTTCAAACTCATAAACTTTATTTCCATAAGCAAATAATGATAAACTTAGAATTTTATAATTGCAACAAGTGCCAAAGTAGTTGGGAAAGGGGCTTCTTCACCATTGTGTTACATCACCTTTCCTTTTAATAACACTCAATAAACGTTTAGGAAGTGAGGAGACTAGTTGTTGAATCGTTGATAGTGGAATCCTTTCCCATTCTTGCTTTATGTACAGCTTCAGCTGTTCAACAGTCCGGGGTCTCCTTTGTCTTATTCTGCGCTTTATAATGCGCCACACATTTTCAATGGGAGACAGGTCAGGACTGCAGGCAGGCCAGTCAAGCACCCGCACCCTCTTACTACGAAGCCACGCTGTCGTGAGACGTGCAGTGTGTGGCTTGGCATTATCCTGCTGGAAGAAGCAAGGGCGCCCATGGTAAAGATTCTGTTTGGATGGCAACATACTTTGTTCCAAAACCTGAATGTACTTTTCTGCATTAATGGTGCCTTCACAGATGTGCAGGTTACCCATTCCTTGGCCACTCATGCACCCCCATACCATCACAGATGCTGGCTTTTGCACTTTGCGTGCATAACAGTCTGGGTGGTTCTGTTCTTCTTTGGACCGGAGGACACGACGTCCACAATTTCCAAACACAATTTGGAAAACTGACTCATCAGACCACAGAACACTTTTCCACTTTGTATCAGTCCATTTTAGATGGGCTCGGGCCCAGAGAACCCTGCGGCGTTTCTGGATGTTGTTGATGAATGGCTTACGCTTTGCAACATAAAGTTTTAACCCACACTTACGGATATAGCGTCGAACTGTATTGACTGACAGTGGTTTTCCAAAGTGTTCCTGAGCCCATGTGGTGATGTCCTTGACACATTGATGTCGGTTCTTAATGCAGTACCGCTTGAGGGCTCGGAGGTCACGGGCATTCAATAATGGTTTACGGCCATGCCGTTTACGCACAGTGATTTCTCCAGATTCCCTGAACCTTTTCACAATATTATGGACTGTAGATGATGATATCCCTAAATTCCTTGCAATTGTACTTTGAGGAATGTTGTTTTTAAACTGTACAACAATTTGCTCACGCAGTTGTTCACAAAGAGGTGAACCTCGCCCCATCCTTGCATGTGAATGACTTAGCTTGTTCGGGTCTCCCTTTTTTATACCCAGTAACAACTCTCACCTGTTGCTAATTCATCTGTTCACCTGCAAATAGTTGGTTGATTTCCATTCATCCACTTTCTGAGTAGTTATTGACACCTGTCCCAACTATTTTGGCACGTGTTGCTGTCATCAAATTACAGAGTTGATGATTTTCTCCCAAAACAATAAAGTTTATGAGTGAAGACAATAAATATGTTGTCTTTGCTGTGCATTCATTTAAATATGGGTTGAAAAGAATTTGCAATTTACTTGGATCAATTTTTATTTGCAATTAACACACTTTCCCAACTTCATTGGAATTGAGTTTTGTACAATTAAATGAAGTTATTATTTATCATTCCATTGGCAGAGCAAGAAAGCAATATATATACAGGGAGTGCAGAATTATTAGGCAAGTTGTATTTTTGAGGATTAATTTTATTATTGAACAACAACCATGTTCTTAATGAACCCAAAAGTCTCATTAATATCAAAGCTGAATATTTGGGAAGTTGGAGTGGGGCTTTTTTAGTTTTAGCTATTTTAGGAGGATATCTGTGTGTGCAGGTGACTACTACTGTGCATAATTATTAGGCAACTTAACAAAAAACAAATGTATACCCATTTCAATTATTTATTTTCATCAGGGAAACCAATATAACAGCTCAACATTCACAAATATACATTTCTGACATTCAAAAACAAAACAAAAGCAAATCAGTGACCAATATAGCCACCTTTCTTTGCAAGGACACTCAAAAGCCTGCCATCCATGGATTCTGTCAGTGCTTTGATCTGTTCACGATCAACATTGCGTGCAGCAGCAACCACAGCCTCCCAGACACTGTTCAGAGAGGTGTACTGTTTTCCCTCCTTGTAAATCTCACATTTGATGAGGGACCACAGGTTCTCTATGGGGTTCAGATCAGGTGAACAAGGAGGCCATGTCATTAGTTTTTCTTCTTTTAGACCCTTTCTTGCCAGCCACGCTGTGGAGTACTTGGATGCGTGTGATGGAGCGTTGTCCTGCATGAAAATCATGTTTTTCTTGAAGGATGCGGACTTCTTCCTGTACCACTGCTTGAAGAAGGTGTCTTCCAGAAACTGGCAGTAGGACTGGGAGTTGAGCTTGAGTCCATCCTCAACCCGAAAAGGCCCCACAAGCTCATCTTTGATGATACCAGCCCATACCAGTACCCGACCTCCACCTTGCTGGCGTCTGAGGCGGACTGGAGCTCTCTGCCCTTTACCGATCCAGCCACGGGCCCATCCATCTGGCCCATCAAGACTCACTCTCATTTCATCAGTCCATAAAACCTTAGAAAAATCCGTCTTGAGATTTTTCTTGGCCCAGTCTTGACGTTTCAGCTTGTGTGTCTTGTTCAGTGGTGGTCATTTTTCAGCCTTTCTTACCTTGGCCATGTCTCTGAGTATTGCACACCTTGTGCTTTTGGGCACTCCAGTGATGTTGCAGCTCTGAAATATGGCAAAACTGGTGGCAAGTGGCATCTTGGCAGTTGTACGCTTGACTTTTCTCAGTTCACGGGCAGTTATTTTGCGCCTTGGTTTTTCTACACGCTTCTTGCGACCCTGTTGACTATTTTGAATGTAATTCTTGATTGTTCGATGATCACGCTTCAGAAGCTTGGCAATTTTAAGAGTGCTGCATCCCTCTGCAAGATATCTCACTATTTTTGACTTTTCAGAGCCTGTCAAGTCCCTCTTCTGACCCATTTTGCCAAAGGAAAGGAAGTTCCCTAATAATTATGCACACCTGATATAGGGTGTTGATGTCATTAGACCACACCCCTTCTCATTACAGAGATGCACATCACCTGATATGCTTAATTGGTAGTAGGCTTTCGAGCCTATACAGCTTGGAGTAAGACAACATGCATAAAGAGGATGATGTGGTCAAAATACTCATTTGCCTAATAATTCTGCACTCCCTGTACAGTAGAATAGAGAAAATTGTGCCTTACGTATCACATGTCATGTGTTTTTTTTCATAATCGCGCTTGGATTTAGAAATTTTGAAATTATAGCCATGCAATTTATCATATTTTACGCACTATAGTCAAGTCAAGTCATGTTTATTTGTATAGCCCTTCCTTAATCACAGTCTCAAAGGGCTGCACAGATCAAAGACTATTGCAAACTACAGACTATTATGACACCATCCCTTTATATTGTCAACATAAAATATAGGTTATTCATATGCTATAGAATATAAGTGTGTTTTAAGCTTAGATTTAAACATTTCCACTGAGGTTGCAGATCAAATCTCAGGGGGAAGAGCATGCCACTGCACCTGGGCCGGAATGGAGAATGCTCTCGAACTTGCGAATCTCTTCTTGGCTCTTGGGATCACTAGTAGACCAGCATTTTCAGAGCGAAGGCTCCTGACTGGAACATAGGGGGAAATTAAATCTGAAAGATATGATGGAGCAAGTCCATGTATGATTTTGTATGCTACCAACAGAACCTTGAAATCACATCTTAAGCTAACAGGAAGCCAATGCAGGTTAGCTAAAATCGGGGTAATGTGGTCAAACTTTCTTGTCTTAGTTAAAAACCTTGCTGCAGCATTTTGTACTTGCTGAAGGCTCTTGTTTTGGACTTCGGGAGACCGGAGAGTAGTGCATTACAGTAATCGAGACGGGAGGTAACAAAGGTATGAATTATAATCTCCGCATCCGACTGAGACAGAATAGGGCGAATTTATAAGCTGCACCAGATTGTAACGAGTTACATTTACTTCGTTACATTTACTTGAGTAAGTTTTGGGATATTTTGTTCTTCTAGGCATATTTTTAAATCACTATATTTTTTACTCAAGTAATTTGTGAAGCAGAAAACTGAAGCTTCATTAGGCTATATTGAAGCCGTTACTTAAATCCCCTCCGCGGAATTACGTGTCCGTCTCTGCTAGAGCGCATTTATTTTGTCAGACTTTGTTTCTTTTTAGGTTTGACCTTCAAAATATTTAATTATTCTCATTTTTATTGTAATAGTCTTTACAGCCCTCTGAGACTTCTTGTGATTAAGGGCTATACAAAGAACATGACTTGACATGACTTCTTACTTTAACCCTCCTGTTGTCCTTAGGTCAAAATTAAACCACACTGTGTTGTTAAAAAAACATTTACAAAAATCTAAATTCATTTTATTTATCTGTTTAATGTTCTGACTTTTCCTAGATTTGTCCCACCAGGAAAATAATGAATTGTTTTATTCACATTTCCATATAAGAACATTTAAAAAATGGTCCTCAAACTGAGGACAACACAAGGGTTAACGTCCATGCAGTGCTCATTTTGAATGAAAGAATCAAGTCGATGCAACAAGAAAATAATGTGTGGTACGACTTGCTATTAGCTTGCTTATACTCAGTAATTCTATTGTTTAAGGCTAAAGCTCAACACTTTAATACGATATATAGTGCTTCTTTTGAAAAACAGATAGGTAATCCTCCATTATTAAAAAGAAAGAGTGCAAGCAACGGTAAATATATGACAGGATTGCTTGACGTGCTGTTAACAATCGCTAATTCTATATTTTGGGGCTAAGGTTCGTCCCTAATCAAAATCCTTATTTTTACTGTCGCCTTTTGCCAAGAGGCAAGAGAAGTGCGTGCCTCACTCTGCGTTCGCTCAGCCCGGTAATACGTTACATGCTAACTGTGATAACATCTATATTGTGCTAAAATTCAATGCTTTTGAAATAGAAAATCCCAAAATTTTTAAGCCAAACGTGAAAGAACCAATTAAATATAACCATGTTTTATATTTTAATATTTCCATAACGACAGGTGAAGCACAGCCTCACTTGCCCTCTCTGATTGCTTGTCCCTGGATCCAGGGTTTGTATGGGTGCTTGAAATCCTTGAAAATGCTTTAATTGTAATGTTGTGTTTTCAAGGTGAAGTGCTTGCAAATGCTGGAAATTGTTACCATGTTTACTGGCAGTCTGGCTCGGTAGACCATTCATAAAATGTTGAAAAAGAAATCAAGCGCTTAAAAATGACGCAGGCACGCCTGCTCTGGTGGCTTCGCTTTAACATTGCATTTCTTCTTCCCTCGTGTCCTAAAGGCAGCTGGTATTAGTTTGTATGGCATTGTCATGTGAAACGTCACGTCCAAATGGACAGGTGAAGAGACCAAGATGCCACGTATTGTAGAAATTTGTCAGAACCCGAACAGACGGTGGACCCAGACGCGTAAAGTTTTCACACAAGCTTTAATTTACGGTAACGGGGCAATCATGCGCGGGAACACAATCGCCAGCGATTCGGTGATCGCTCGGCAGAAGAAGTGACTCAGAGAAGTCCGCACGGGAAAATAGGAAGCCAGGGGCAGACGAGGTCGAAACCGGACAGGACAGACGGGGTCGATACCAGATACAGGATATACGATCAGATACCGGACAGGACAGACGGGATTGATACTGCATACAACAGCAAGATACCGGACAGGACGGGACAGACGGGATCGATACCGGATACTAGTTACACAAGAAAGATACCGGGCAGGACGGGACAGACGGGATCGATACCGGATAATAGTTACACGAGCAAGATCCTGGACAGGACGGGACAGCCGGGATCGATACCGGATACTGGATACACGAGCAGGATACTGAACAGGGTCAAAATGCAAGTCTTGCACGTGTAGAGTTTCATTGACGGACTGACAAGGAGTGAATGAGAGCACTGAGTTTAAATAGGAGGGAAGCCAATCAGGCAACGAGCATCAGCTGGCACCAAACGAGCGGCCCCAAGTGAGGGCAATGGGCAACCGTGACAGAAATTGGCTTTGAAAGTGCTTGAAAAGTACTTGATTTAGGCCTTGGAAAAGGTGTAAAAACCCTGAGGATCATCAAACAAAAATAGAATCCCGTAGATCCTTTTAGGGCAAAACTCCCTGTTGCCCTAGACTACAATAAAGGCAAGTGGCGTGATGATTGTTATACTAGGCATGCACTCAATGGGATTTCCTGAACTGATCTGAATACAATTTCCTACACAGAATTCCCTTTAGAAGGCTAAACAAACGAAAGAAGGGTTTTATCGCACACAGGCCAGTGATACGGTTATATGAAAGGCAGCGTTGATATACATCAATAGAAAAACAACAGTGAGCGAGCGTCTTCTTATTCCGCCGACTGCACTTTTCTCATTAGCCTGACTTGCTCTTTGCGATGCCGACGTGTAATTTTGGAGAGCACAGCGGTGCACTTCCTCTGGCCCCCTTCCAATCCGCAGATTTAAAGGCCGGGCTGGGGGACGCCATTTCTAACAAAACAAATATGTACTACTAATCCTACAGCAAGATACTAAAAAAATGGGACACTACACATCATTCTTATCAAATTGTCTTAGACCCCAAATCTTCTGATTGCAAAGTGAAATTGAGGTATAACGGGAGGTCGAAACCTATGGTACCGTAAATTCCGGACTATGGAGCGCACCTGATTATAAGCCGCACCTACCACATCCTAAGAGGGTAACCGCTTTTGTACTTACACAAGGCGCACCTGTATATGAGCCGCATGCGCCCACATTAAAACATGTAACACAATCACAAATGTAACCTAAACCCGACTTTGAGTCCCACGATTGTAACTGTGTATAAAGTACACAGTCCAAAAACCACAGCCGGCAAAATGAACGGAAAATGATACCGGTACTTAAGGTTTGATGCAGACCTGCAGAGTCCGGGTCCCATTGAAAATAATCCAAGGGAAAAAAATGTATATTTCCAAAGGTAAGGGTGGGAAAAATATACATCCACTATTGTCCGCTGCGTCCACAAACACGTTTCACCTTTACTCCACTTCCCGTCAGCCCCCGTTGTTTTCGCCCGTTCTTTTTGATTCGCCCGTGGAAAACATATCAGAATAAGTCTCTAAAATAAATACGTTACAAAAATATACAGTTGCAGATACATATTATACATGGTTACACATATTTACAAAGAAAGACGGTACACCGAGAGAGTTTTCAAAGCTTTAAAAATAATATTATAACTTTCATCCCAAACCGTGCCTGTGAAGGGTAGCAAAAGGCAACTAGCAACACGCTCGCAACACAGTAAACGGGTCTGTTAAAAAAACATACCGTACTTGTAGTAATCAATCGACTTTGGCCTGGACGGATCTATTGACACTAACAAAGATGTTATATAATGAAATTGTGAATATGTTTGATTTTCGAGAAGGTTTGTTCAAACCTCACTTTGTGTTTGCTGTTAAAAACGTAATATTGGAATATAATATTGTGAATGTGCTTAATTGCTGTTGAGATTGTCATGATTGTTTTCTGTTTTTAGTGTCAATAAATTTGTTCAAACCAAAAAAATCACGGTAAACCGTCCTCATCTTCCTCCTTATAACTGACGTCATCAAAGTCGTCTTCCCCAGTATGGGAAAGAGACTATGTCATATAGACGTCGTCCCACGCTCCCTTATTCAAAACCCCGCTAGCAACACCCTCGCAAAGTAAAGTTTACGTGCAGTAGCTCTGTTTCTTTCTTTATCGGACTGCTCGATTGCATTTAGCTTGAAAGCTGCGTTATGTGCCTTTCTTTTTGCAATTTGCATGGTGAGGATATGTCTACGCTAATTTAATTTTTGCAGAAGCTAAAAAGTTGCAGTCTTCCTCGGCGCATATATTCCACCGGTTTAAATCTTACCTTTTGTACTCGAGCGCCGCTGGCGGCTGTTAGAAAAATTACATAAATTGGCCACATCACTGAATAAGATGCAGGGTTGAACGTTTGGGAAAAAAGTAGCGGTTTATAGTCCGGAATTTACGGTAATTAGCCAATGCTTTCTGAACCTCTGCTACTCCAGATTAAAGCATTAAAAGTACAAACTATTATGTACTAAATGCTACTTATGCAAATTAGAGGTACATATGATCAGATAACATCTCATCTCATCTCATCTCATTAGCTACACCGCTTATCCTCAGTAGGGTCGCGGGAGTCCCAGCAATCATCGGGCAGTGGGCATGGGACACCCTGAACTGGTTGCCAGCCAATCGCAGGGCACACAGGGACAGACAACTCACTCGCTCAGTCACACCTAGGGACAATTTGGACCGGCCAATTCACCTGAAAATGCATGTTTTTGGAAAGTGGGAGGAAACCGGAGTGCCCGGAGGAAACCCACGCAAGCACGGGGAGAACATACAAACTCCGCACAGGAAGTCTGGAGCTGGATTTGAACCCACGCAGGAGGTTCCCATGACATGAACTGTGCCGCACATGTGCTAACCACTGCGCCACCGTGCTGCCCTCAGATAACATTATAAATAAATATATATGTTAGGGAAAAACTTTGGTGTGTGTGTTTTGAGCTGGTAAAGTGTAGTTAGTGGGTGGATGCAGAAGGGAGAAGTCAGATTCATATTATAACTGATAATAAAACTTCCACTTGTAAGGATTTTCATTCCTTTAGAAGATTTTCCTTATTTTTGATAATATTCCAGATTGTTAATATGTTACTGCCATGTAACCTGGATAAAGTAGCAATTCGTCTGTTTTCTTCATACATTTCAGATGATTGCAAGCTTGGTTTACATGTTTTTTATGTTTTTTCTTCTCCCTTTAGCATCACTGCAAGTCTTGGGACTCATAGATAATTCAGTATAAAGAATACAGCATCGTATTTCCGACTTACTCAATCTTTATGAAGCACACGAGAGTCTGACCTGAATGAAGACTAAGGCATTGTGGGAGTGAGTTCAGCCAGCTGAATTTTGGCAGATTCATGATGCTGTGATGCAAACCAGTAACGGACCAGCATTTTGTATGATCTTAATCAATAGCAGGCAGGGGTTTGCAAAATAATTTGTTGTATAATGGGGAAAATGCTGTAAAAAGGGGTTAAAAAACATGATTCCACACAGTAAAGTGAAAACGTTGTAAGGCGGGGTCTATTATATATAAAATATAACAACAAAAACGTCTAACAACATCCCGCCACAAATTGAACCGTCCTTTTGTAAATCATATTTCAACTCAATCAAATAGAATTTAATTGTTCCTCTTTCCAATCAGCTGCTTTATGAATATTGAGTATACAGACACTCTCCTACTTACGATTGAGATTCTGGACGATCGTTAGTAAGTTGAATTTGTTCGTAAGTTGCTTCATTGTTATAACTTGTTTGTTATAGTCTATACAAGTATGTTTAAGGCTTGTATAACTAATCTGCATTGTTTTGTACCAAAAATTAAACATTTCATATATATCTATAAAGTTGAGTTTAATTTACTTTTGGAAGTTGAGCTTCGAGAGTAAGGCGACTCTGTGGTAAAAAGTGGCCGAAAAAAAGCGATCGAACCATTTTCTCAACCGCATCAAGCTTTCATTTTCATTCGAATGAAACAGGTCGCCTCTTTTTTACACTTCACACCAACCATACCGAATGGATGGACGAGATATTAAACAATAAAAACGTCAACGTTTTAGTGCGCTGGAGATACACACAAACTAGGAAGAGGAAGCCGGATTTCTTCTTCGGGGGGGATACTGGGTGAGCTCTCACAGCGCCACCACACGGCGGTAGCGGCGGAAAGAAGCACTACAGTAAAGTCCTGTACTCAGAAAAAGGTGCACACAATACAAAAGCTAACTTGCAGTGATGTCCGGATATTTTACAACGTCCCGAAAAAAAATGTTCGTATCTACCGTTTTTCGTACCTCGAATGTTCGTAAGTAGGGGAGCGTCTGTATTGTGTAATTACAAATATTGAATATAATTTTTCCTTTTATGTTATATTCTTTGCAATAGGGAGAAAAACAAAACCATGTACGACTGCCTGTTATGTTTAATCAATTTATATCAATGAAAAAAATAAACATTAAAAACTGCATATGCAGTGTTCTCGTTTTCCCGCGTCCCTGCGTCCTAGACGCATCATTTTTGCTGGGGACGCATAGTCTCAAATCAACGTGCGTCCCCGGGACGCAACTTTTTTGACACAAAATTGTCATTATTACCCGATTACTTTTTTTAACAAAGATATACCGCACTCCAAACTTTTTGTCTGGCAGATCCAGCAGATGTTGTTTTGGTCTCGCGGTTCGAGTTTTCGTCTGCACGCCGATCTCGAGTTGTGTGGTGAAAAGTCCGTCTCCTTTTAGAGAACCGGCTTTTTCGGCTCAACTCATTCAAGAGAGCCGGCTCTCAAAGGCTCACTTGCTTTGATGCATTAGATAACAAATTATTATATTGTACAAAGAAGTTAAGAAAAAAAGGAAGTATAAAAGGAGAAAATGAAAAAAAGACAGGTTTGTGGTTATCCCTTTAATCGGTATATTACCAACAATAATTTGATGCAGAAAATGAATTAATAATTTGATGAAAAAAATTGAATGAATATATAGATTTTTATTATATATTTGTCACCGATTTACAATTTCAACCTCGATAACACTAAATTTTGGGGACCCATAGATCTCTGTTGGGACCCATAGATTTTTGAGCATGCGAGTCCCCGGGACCCATCACTTTTCAGAGGTAAAATGAACACTGCATATGACAATGAACACTTTGAAATTCAAATTTGATCCTTACAGATGTGATTTTCCTGTTTGCCCGGCCCCAACGCGCTCTCAGGCCTCGGCGAGCATCTGTTTTGCGACAAAAAAGCACTTAAAGCTCACGACCTGCACCGCATCATAATGCCATGGTTAGTTGCTGCCTGGCGAGCACTGAGCAGGATTTGGCCATTAAAGAGCTCGCCGCTTCCCCGGGGAGTAAGAGAGAAACCAAAAGCTGAGATAATGAGAACCAATATTGGTTTTTAATCACAATGCCATTATTGACATTAGCAGACGCAGCATTAAGCACCTGTAGTAACCTCTGGGGTTCGGCAGCATTTGCTGTTTTAGATTAAACCGAAAAAAAAGTAACGTATTAAAATGGATTTATGTTTGGAGTTAATGAAGCGCCATCTTGTTTGGAATATTATTATAGATTATGCTATAAAATAATTGTTTCGATGACTGTACAGGCTTGCTCTTGAACATTTAATTATGCTGCTATTGTCAGAACCCGATCAGACGGTGGACCCAGACGCGTAACGTTTTCACACAAGCTTTATTTTACGGAAATGGCGCAGTCATGCGCGGGAACACAAACGCCAGTGATACGGCGATCGCTCGGCGGAAGAAGTGAAAAATCAGGCGCAGGCAAACTGGAAGCCAGACGCAGACGAGATCGAAACCGGACAGGACAGACAGGATTGATACTGGATACAGCAGCAAAATACCGGACAGGATGGGACTGACGGGATCGATACTGGTTACACAAGCAAGATGCCGGGCAGGACGAGACAGACAGGATCGATACATGAGCAAGGTACCGGGCAGGAAGGGCCAGACGGGATCGATACTGGAGCAAAATACTGGACAGACTAGATCAATACTGAATGCATGAGCAAGATACCGGATACTAGAGACTGGAGCAAAATACCGGACAGGACAGACTAGATCAATACCAGATACTAGAGCAAGATACCGGACAGGACGAGACAGACGGGATCGATACCGGATACTGGAGCAAGATACCGGACAGGACGAGACAGACGGGATCGATACCGGATACTGGAGCAAGATACCGGACATGACGAGACAGACAGGGTTGATACCGGATACTAGAGACTGAAGTTTAAATAGGCGGGAAGCCAATCAGGTAACGAGCAGCAGCTGGCGCCAAACGTGCGGGTCCAAGTGAGGGCAATGGGCAACCGTGACAGGTATTGAGTTTTTATGATACCATGTCTGCACTTTTACTTTTAAAGCTTATGTTGGGTTATCTATGGGTATTGGGTTTTTATCTCTATTTATTCTGAATATTTATGGATTTTTGTATTTTCTTTTAACTGTAAATGGATGACTGGATTCTCCAAACAAGGTTTTGTTGTTATCTGATAATGTTAATACATTTTTCTGAACTTGTGAAGTTGAGGCAAGCCAGTTTTCCGATTAAAGCAGCATCGTCACGTGAAATGTAGGCTAGGCTAAGGTGAGCTAATGCTAAACAGGTTGGCTACTTGATTAAACTGTAAGAAATGACTAAGAAAGACAAAGGCAAGGAAAGAAACTCGGGCGTGTCACATTAAACAGTGATTGAATGAAAAGTTAAACATACTGTACATTATCCAGCAGGATCTTAGCTCTCATGTTAGCATGGCTTGCAATACACAGCATTGCTTTCTAACCATTTTTCAAAACTGTCTTTATTATTTAACTATGTTAACTCGAAGATCTTTTATTATTCAGGAGGATGGAAACGGTAATGTGCAGTTTTATTTTTAGCCACTTGTTGAAGCAGTGAATTGAAATGGAGTCTCTTGTATTAAAAATCTATAAAGTAATTGCAATCTTAAGCTAGTTTCCCTTGTTTTCTCTTTTCAGAAATCCAAGTCGTAGATATAACTATCTATTAGGAAAAGTGCTTTGTCACTAATTATGTCTTGTATAATAGACAAATAATAATAATAAACAAAATGTGTGTCTATACAATATTGCTAAACAGAGGTTCCATGATATTTTATGATTTTGAGTTAATTTTTGAGCTGTTTTTACCTACTTAACTGAAAACATTTGTTTTTCACCCAATTAAATTGGACACATTCTTCTGTCATTTTAAATATTACAAGCTGTTTGTCAAATTGTCTTTCATTAGAGAGATATACTGTATTTGCAAGTTTATTTGGATCTGTAAAATGATAAAAAACGAACTTTTCACGTTCCGCAAATCGTTTTGCACCCTCATATCGAAAAATGCATCAGATTGTATTATTAGGTGAGGAACATAACCTTTTGCGTTACGTTTTGGATCTACAACTTCTTGTACAATAGATCCCCTGCAAAACATCATTTATAAGAAATACTTCTGGGTGCCTGTAAATGTTCAAAATTCAAGCTTTGTGATGTTCATGCATACAACAGTGTCTTATAAATAACTAAGATGACTATCTGCTATTGGTTAACATCAAATAAGATGCAAATATGCTATTTGCTGAACTACCTCCCACAATGCTTTTCTCTCTTGGTTCAGTTCAGAATTTCATGTTCTCTGTAAAGACTTTAGTATTGATACAATAGTGTATCGTTAAGAACTTCATTTATTCATTATGGGTTCCAAGACTTGTAGTGATGCTAAACAGAGAAGCAAAAACATGCTCACCATGGAAACAAAGCTTGCAATTATTAATACAAAGAGGGCACATGCATACATTCCTTCGCTTAGGAGTATGGCCTTTATTAATTAAATGATCTAGACTATTATTAAAAACAAGGCAATAAGAGCAACAAAGTGTTCTAAGGGCATGGCAATCATCGCAAATGGGAGTTTTATAATCAGTTTTTATTTTAATCTGCTGTCTCCTCTCCTCCCTGTATCCGCCCACTAACTCCAATGTACCAGATTAAGTCACATCACACCAAAGGTAAACGAGATGCGATCTTTGCTTGTATATTTATGTTATTTAACAGTTTACACGTATATTACACATAAGTTGTACTCCCTTTATAATATTTGGTTATTTTAATGATTTTACATGGGGTACCTGAGATTCGAAATGCATTAGATCAGAGGTCTTCAACATGGTGCTTGCCGGCACCATTGTGCCTTTTAAGGACAACTGAGGTGTCCAGTGTTGGGTCATTGTCATTTTCTAGTAAAAATTGTGTTTTCAGTGGCTGACTGAGTCTATTAAAGGCTTCCAATAGTTAACCTGGTAACAACATAGTAATAACATGATAGGTTATTTTAGAAATGCATGTAGAACTGGGTGCCCTTTGCGCTAATTAGTAAGAAAAAGTATCTCTCAGTTTTAAAAAGTTTGGAGACTCCTGCATTGGACAATTATCATTGGTTTGCATACGACGATTTCCCTTGCGATTGCCACCTTAGAACAGACGTTTCCTAGGGATCTACTCTACACTATAACTCGGGTTCTATAGTCGTATCAGTGTTTTTTTTTTTTGTTTAACCCCCCCATTCCATCTCCTATCTCAGCCAAATCCACCTCCTCACGCGTTTCGCTGACATTCCCCCGACGCCCCTCATACCTCAGCCTCCTGCATCCCCCCCGCCCCACATGCCCGCCCTTTCCCATCTACCATGTCGGTAAAAATATCTGCAGACAGCAGGAGAGGAGGCACTTTCTCTCTCTTTCTCTCTCATTTTCTCTCTACCGCTCGCTCGCTCTCCGACAAGCCACCCATGTGACTTCTCCGGCTGACGGTGCCTCAGCACCATTCAGCCTGCTTGCCTACCAGCCGGCTGCCGCTAATGAGCCTTTGTGTGTCCGGGGGGGAGCCACACTGTGACAAAGAGGGGAGCTAAAGTGTGAAAGATCGTCCTAGTGCATCTCGTAATAAAGCATACAGTATCGACAGTCTCATCTCTCAGGCTGCGCCTCCCCCTTCTTTCTTTGTCTGTTTTTTTTTTTCTCTAACCTTCTGCTGATGGACCTCCAGGGCCGCTGCAAGTCAGTGGACTGAGACAAAATGGGAAGTTCTTCATCTATCATGTGTGAATTGCTGCATTAATGATAGTGTAGCATAGCGCCGCTGCTGTGAGAAGAGGTGAAAGGAGTCGAGGCTCAGCCAGTGGATGCAGGTCAGTGGTTTCTCCTTAGGGCCGGCCGGCCGGCGCCTGAGGGAGTTGCCGTGGTGCCCCATGCATGTTTGCTCGCTTTCTTGCTGCTGTGTGCTTGTCATTGTGCATCACCAGGAGTGTAGTAATGTGTGTGTAATATCAACGAGTGGCTGTTGATTTGAGGATAGAAGAGCCTATCGAGGCTTTGAGATTTTTTTTTTACATTCTATCCCGATCGGTTTGGAAGGGGTTGGCTTGGTAATACAATTGCAATTGTCATGGACAACAAGTGGTGACTATTGTCTACAACAAAATCATTTGTGGCACTCCAGGATAAACGCAAGGTTCGTACGGGGGCTTGAAATCCTCGAAAATGTTAGAATTTTAACATTGTGTTTTCAAAGATTGTGCTTGAATTTTTGGTAAAGTGCTCGTAAAAGTCTGCTTAAAAATGACGCTGACACTGCTCTCTGGAACTATTTAAGGGCGTATGGCATTTAAAAAAATCCTTCATTCATGTAATTTTTTGTTGACCAAATTTCTTAATACATGCTTGAATAAATCATATAAACTGGGATTAGCTCAGGAGGTAGAGCGCTCGTCTTGGGATCAAGAGATCTGTAGGTTCGATTCCCGGCTTCTCCGTGTTATATGTCGAAGTGTCCTTGGGCAAGCCACTGGATCCCAAATAAGCAGGTTGGCGCCTTGCATGGCTGCATGGCCGCTATTGGTGTGTGAGTTTGTGTGAATGGGTAAGTGTGATGCACATTGTAAAGTGCTTTGAGAAGTCTTCATTGACTTGAGAAGCGCTATATAAATGCAGACCATTTACCATTTACTATTACATTACTTCCCCTATTAATGACGGCAGCTGGCATTAGTATGTATGTCATTGTCCTATGAAGCATCGTCGTCCCCTATGGGTCACACCCAGCGGACAGATGCATGCTAAACGTAAACAGAGCACTATGGAATATGTAAGGACTATGTATCAATTATGGACAATTTTTATGAGCCATGAAAAAAAATTAAAGTAGCGTTTCCCAGTGGTAAATTGTAACGGGGAAAAACTTCCTGGAACTGAAAATGTAAGCTACATATTACCTTCAAAAATCGCAAATTTAAATTATAGATGAATTGGTGAATCTGCAAAATACATAATTCCCAACAGATTTTTTATTTTAATGGTACTGGGAAAAAAGGCTTTTAAAGTCCTTAAAAGTGCTTGAACTTGGCCATGAAAAAGGTGTACAAACTCTGTAAACATGTAATAAAGACTTAAAAAATAAGATAAACAGAATTTTAGGATAAATGGGCTAACATATTTGATGGCCTAGTAACTAATGCAATGTGTAGACCTCTTGATTACTAATTTCTCTTTTTTCTTTAGTTAAGGTGACTGTCTTGTATATTGTTATTATAATTTTATGTAAGCGGATGTTTCTCCAAATATCTGGAGAAGCCCACTAAAGGCAGTGTATTCGGATCCGCATTTTAAATGAGTTATCATAAAACCCCAGGTTACGGCGACCTTGCTTTACAATGTTTTCATGTTACAATGCAGAGATATGTTTTAGGCCCTTTTAAGGCGTCAACAACCTTTTTTTAGTGTAGCCCAAAACGTATAAAATTCAAACTTTTCAGTGTTTGTGTGTCTGACTTAGTGAGCTACTTGCTTCATACATTGTTAAGATGCCTGTTTGTTATTGGTCAACATCATATGTGAAGCTGAACTGCTATTGGTTAGCGTCACAGTTTAATGAAAAAGCAGACATGGTTTTGGCTGAATTACCTCCCACAATGCCTTTCTATTTGTTCAGTTCAGAATCTCGAGTGCTTTGTAAAGACTTTGCAAATTAGTGCTTTCTTTGAAAGGCATTTATTAGCAACGGGTTGATAAAGCTGCAGTTATACTAAAGAGAAGCAAAACCATGAAATGGAAGCTCAAAATAATAAAGAAATACGAAGGTACATGCAACATTACCCTTGCAAAGAAATATTGCCATAACCAATTGACGATCAGGACAATTATTAAGAATAAGGAGGCAGATAAAGCAACAACATTTCCATCAAGTGGTGGTATCAAAATTAGTTTTAATTTTATTCTGCCGATTCGACCCCTTTTGCATTCACCCAATAACTCCACTGTACCAGATCAAAAAATTGTCACACCCAAAGTAACTAAAATTTAATTCTAATTTATTTATCACGTTATTTAATTGTAATAATGTATTGTGCACAAGTTCTTACTTTATACAGTGCTGTGAAAAAATATTTTCCACCTTCCTGATTTTTCTGTGTTTCCCGTGTTTTTTTTTTTTTATATATTTACACAAAAGGTCATAAAATCAATTTAAATATCAAACTGAGACAACTCAAGGAAATACAAAATACAGTGTTTATTCCATTTATTAAGGCACCAAAAAATGAAAACCTATTTGGCCTTATGTAAAATAATAATAGCCCCCTCAACCTAATGGCGAGTTGGGCCAACTGGTTCGATGATCTAAAACCTTTGTGAGTGATAAATATGTTGAAATCACAAAAATCCGGAAGTGGGTTAATGCTTTTTCACGGCACTGCATCAATGTCCCCTTGATTCTCACCTCAGAATAGATTAATGTTAAATTTTTAAAATATATTAAAATTGTTAATTTCAAAGAACCCATTAAAACAACTTCCTGGTTCGAAATGTTTATTTTTTTTTTCCCTAGACAAAAATAGAGCTGACATTATTAAAATGAAATTAATTCATGCAAAGAGCAGGAGAGGTGAATATTGACCAAAAATATATATATATTTACATACAAACATGTACAAAAAGAGAGACTTCACATTCGTTTTGTTGCTCTGGACACATGGTCACATGGGAAAGCAAGCACAACGAGTGAGAATACACTGGAATCTCCATGGCAACCACTTTTTAATATCAAAGCCTAATGCAGCCCGGGCAGAGAGCTAAAGCGAACACATAGGTTGCTAACAATGGCTTCTAATTTGGAACCTGCCCACGCAATTTCTGCTGGAAATTTCCACAAACAGAAGTTAGGCCTCAACGCTTCTTTGTCATATCATTTGGGATGGATCAAAACGTTTTGGGAATGATTTGGAGGTGGGTATAGACCTTTCTATTCCGTGAATTTTCATTCAATTAAAAAAAGAAAATAAGATGACCCACTGTTCCGCAAATCGGATTGCACATCTCAGTTTTAGGAAGTGATGGTAAATCCGCAAAGCTGGAGGTGGTTGTGCCACCCCCGCTATTAGAGGGGGGGGAATCATAACCCCCAGGGAACAATGAACCTCCTTACTGGCAGCGATGGCTCTCCTATCTGGGCTGCACCTTTTCTTTAAATCTCTTCTCCCAGGATGCATTTGCATCTGTAATGATTCGATAGCGGAGCTGGAGATGAAACGCGGCGGCTGTCTGTGAGTGGAACTCCCCCACGAGCTGCTCGACTGACAGACGAGATGAAGCCCGGTGAAGATGCCGGCCCTTGTTGCCGATTCCAAGATGTCAGTAGATACATCTTTGATTCATTCACCTGAGGACCACGGAGAAATTCGGAGAGTCTGCTGCAATATTGTGTGTTTCGCTGGAAGCACTGCAGCCGACAGAAGAACCTAATAAAGGGTCATCAAGACAGCCCAGGAAATAAGTGGATGCTCTTTGTCCATCCTGGCAGACATTGATAGCTTGCGTTACCACAGCAGAGCCAACAATATTATTAAGGACTCCTCTCACACCGGCCACTACTACAGAGCCCTTGCAACAAGGAAGAGCACAGAGGCAAAAAGAAGCTCGGAGACAGTTTTCCCCAGGTCCATAAGTACCCTAAAAGAGGGCACCAGACTTTAAAAAAGTTATTTATCTTCATCATTCCCCTACCGGCAGGAAATTTCATATACATGTAACGGGTGTAATAATAACTTTTGTTTTATTGAAACTCCTGCTGAAATATGTTGTATAGTTTCTGTATAAGTGTCCTGCAATGAAGAGTCCAACAGTGCCACCTGCTGGTATGTGGTAAGGTTTGGTTTGGCTTTAGACTTTGCGACAGGAAGGTGGGGTTTTTTGGCAGTCTACAATGAGCTGCCAACGGTAAGACACGATCTTTTGGTGCTCCGCAAAAAGTTAATTTTAGACATTAAAACCACAGCTGACAAATCTCTCAACATGCACAGTAATGTGATTGATGTTGTCAAGCTGTTTGGATTTATTTTCGTTTTATTTCTGTCACCTTTTATGTTAGTTTTGCCGGACGTTGCATGTTGTGCTAAGATGCTAATTCCCCTTATAGAGATCAAAGCCAGCAGAGAAGCTTACCACGTGTTGTGTTGTGACTCATTCATTTTCAGGTAAATTGTACCCGTTTTTATACTCATTATTGTTATTATTTCTATTTTCTCATATATATAAAAAGGATGATGCTGGTTAAAATTCAGACTAAAGAAAAATATGTTGAATTATTTGTAAACGTTAAAAAAACACTATACGATCTCTTGTTAAAAGTATCTTGTTAAAATGGATGTAAAACTGTATTGTGATGGTTGATATTCTAAAATTGTTTTTTATGCAAACTGCAAAGAAAGCTCTTTGATGTTTTTGGCAGTCTACAACGAGCTGCCAACGAGATCAAAGCCAGCAGAGAAGCTTACCACGTGTTGTGTTGTGACTCATTCATTTGCAGCAACTATAATAAAAACCTCATCATCCAGTCCAGCGTGAATGTGGATCTTTGGTGGGACGAGTACACCGCGGTTACATACATAAAAAGAAACCGTCAACACAGGAACACGGCAGAAGACTGGAGGACCTTAAAGTGGGTCCAACAACACAGTCCAGAAAATCAATGGCTGCCTGATCCCTTGAAAAATTGCGGGCTCTCGCTCAAGCAGCAGAGCAAACATCTTTGTGAAATAATTATTTCACCTTAGTCCACACCTTCAACTGTTGCCATCCGGTAGACCCTACAGATCCCTTAAAACAATGACTAACAAACAGGTTGAGCAACAGTTCCTTCCCCTGGGCCATCACCACCCTAAACAAGCACATGTAGAGGAATAACTTTTCTTCCTCCTCATGTTGGTTTAACATCACAGTTGTGACACGGGTAAAACAAAAGCTTGAGCTGAGCAGTTCGGTGGATGTTCCTATTCCAGAATATTCCAGGCGCAAATGAGATACAGAACAGAGCTGTTTGATTCACAAATGTGCAGTCAAAATGGCAGACACTTTTTTATAAGAGGAAGGGTGGGTTTATATAAAATATAGAATAAAGAAAATTGTAATTATTTGAAGGAAACCTTTGCCATTAGTTTGTGATCTGTAACAAAATATCACTGGGCTCGATAGTTGTCCTCTTTGGTGTCTTCTGCTTTGTAAACATGAGGGAAGACTCCAGCGTGATTTTTCTTTTCCTTTTTCTTCTCCATCCACCTTCTTGTTGCTTTGCAATTTCATCACTCTGCAGAGCGCTCATTACTATAGAATAGGGACAGGCAATTCCAGTCCGTCCCTATGGGCCACTCTTTCATGTTTGAGATGGTGTTCTCCTCCAACACACCTCACCTATATGATCTGAACTCGAGGTGAGGGAGATTCCTGATTTTTAGTTGCATCTCAATTCTGACAAGAACAAATTTGAATTGATTCATAGACATCCAAATGCGCGTTTTTCCAAAACTACAATTGTTAAAATCTTAGTGAGGGGGGAAAAAGGCTTAAGGGATAGCTTTCATAATCGCCTTACAACCTGATTTGTAACCTTCGATTTGTAACCTTGTGAGGTACCCAAAGGTTACCACCTCTAATCAGGTTCATTATTAAGCGTCTGCAAAATGTTTTGTATTTTCTGGTTTAATTACCAAAAATGTATATCATTACTACACAGCTCTGGTGGTAAACAAATACTGTACTACCTCGAATAAGATCATATAACAATATACATATATAAGGTTATCCACTAGGGTTGGTGGGGCACCATTTCCTGTGGTGTGTCTTTGAGTCAATCAACCACTAAAACATCTGCCTTGAATAAGTGAGTTATTTACTTATCATATGCTCATTGTTATTTAAATTAAGAAGGTATTCAAAGACACTCATCGTGTCAATCATGCAAGTAACAAACCAAATATCCTAGAAAATAACAATGAGTGGTGAGTCACTGGTGAGCCATTTCAGAACAGGTCTGCGAGCTACTCAATGTCCCTAGTGGCCTGTGGGCAGGATGATTCTAACCCCTGTGAGAGATGACCATTAATAAGACTGTTTGATGGCTATATTTGCACAGATAAAATACATGTATATTGTTTAAATTCTACATGATAACGGCAGGGAAAAGAACTCACGTCCGTCCTGGTTGAAGTCCACAGAGAGAGAGAGAGAGACGTTTATTTTGCGTCAGAGAGATCAGTGCACACAAGAACATGACTTCAAAATAAAAGAATACAAGATTGATAAACGTACAAGAGATATAATTACACTCATTATTTAAACGTTACTTTATGTGTGTGTGTGCATGAGAAACATTGTTTTTATATTTAGTAATATAAAAACAAGCTAATTACCTTGAGACAGAAATTCAAGAGATTTACATTGAAACCCTGACACCCCTGATTTGAAAAAAAGGAAACCTGTTCAAACTGAATGTAATGGAAGAATAACTTTAATTCTTTTTGTCTATTGCTTCTTCTTTGGAAGAGTAGCTAACGCTAATTAGTTGTTTTAAAAACCTGACATTTTACTATGGATGTTGAGACTTCCTCCTACCCACTTGCATCACTGTAATTAATTCGGAATCTATTTTGCATACAATGTTTTCGTACATATACCGATCTAGAACATCTAGAACATGATTAGCATAAACAAGCACCAATGCCGTCGTAAACATTAGTCAAGCCTCCGAATGAACTTCCTCTACATCAAATCGAGAATGTAATTAGCCGCTTTCGCTGGCCATCTCCACTCCTTTGTGCCAAGGTGATCAATTGCCGAGAGAGAGGCAGAATAACTTGAGGCAGGAGGTGTGTGTAAATGTGTGATTGTGTGAGGTGCTAATTGAGTGTATTGAGGATTATAGAGGTCTCCTAAACTAGATATTAAATAACGCGTGGCACCTTTGCCCGTCTTTGTGTTCCAGGTGCAGATGTGTCAGGCCATGAGCGGAATACTGAAGAGGAAATTCGAGGAGGTGGAAGCCTCCTCCTCCCCGTCTTCTTCCTTGAGGGAGTCTGATGATGAGGTATCCTGCAGCGAGAGCGGGGATAGCAGCGACAGCATCAACCCGTCCGCCTCTGGCCCTTTTGCCCGTGAGTGTCTTTCACCCGGTCGCGAGAAAATAATCAGCGCGGTTTAATTAGGGAGGGCGGAACAAAGGAGGTAATATCAATGGAGACGGAACTAATGTTATCATTCGGATGCCGCGTGCCGGCGCCGGTCTTTGTGATATGAATGCACGGTCATAGCCGAGCCGAGGACTGGCTAAGTGATGCTGAGAGACGGCTGGCGTAATAGATGGCCCGCTTGCTCAGGCAGCCGCCCTTATTAGGAATAGCATCGGCAAATAGATGAACGAGATAAGAACTCAAACTGTGCTGTGCATGTACCCTCTAACTCAGATCTTCTCAACTACCGTAAATTCCAGACTATAAGCCGCTACTTTTTTCCGAAACATTCAACCCTGCGGCTTATTCAGTGATGCGGCCGATTTATGTAATTATTCTAACAGCCGCCAGCGGCGCTCGAGTACAAAAGGTAAGATTTAGACCGGTGGAATATATGCGCCGAGGAAGACTGCAACTTCTTAGCTTGTGCACAAATTAAATTAGCGTAGACATATTCTCATCATGCAAATTGCAAAAAGAAAGTCGGGTTTTGGGATTATTTTGTGATTGTGTTACATGTTTTAATGTAGGCACATGCGACTTACATGTGCAGGTGCGGCTTGTGTAAGTATAAAAGCAGTTATCCTCTTAAAAATGTGGTGGGTGCGGCTTATAATCAGGTGCGCTCTATAGTCCGGATTTTACGGTAGTCTGACTTGAGGACCCACCATTCCACTCTAACGCCAAGATACAACCCAAATTTAAAAAAAAATCGGCTTCTTAAAATCATCAAATGTGCAATGTAAAGCTAAGAGAGAACATATTCACCTTTTAAAAAAAGATTAGCAAAAGCAAAACAACTTCAAGTTCCGTATATGGTTGTATTTAAGCCTACACCGCAAATAAGCGCACCCCCTAAAAATGCTTTAAAATAGCCACATTCTCAAAGAAGTTCGTACCAAAATATTGGCCTGGACCAAGCCTTAACCCAGTATGGGATGGAAATCAGCACAGAAAAAAAGAAGATTTAAATATCTTGGAGCTGTCATATCAGAAGTGGGGTCAGAACCAGAAGTCATGGTCAGGATAGCTCAAACCACAGCAGCACTTGCCAGACTTAAACTCATCTGGAGAGTCAAGAACATAGCAGTAAAATCAAAGATCAGACTCATGCAAGCGCTGGTTACTTCCATCTTCCTCTTGGCTTGATAGACATGGACTCTCACGGCAAAACTGGAAAATAAAATCCAGGCAATGGAGATACAATGCTACAGGAAACTTCCAGTCATCAGTTGCTTAGCCCATGTGACAAACGAAAAAGTGCGCAACACCAACAGAGGGCACATTGGACCCTATGAAGAACTGTTGTCAACTGTGCACAGACGAAAACTTTAGTGGTATGTCACATCACAAGATAGTCAGGACTGACCAAGATAGTTTTCAAGGGCACAGTCTAAGGAGGCAGGACGAAAGGAAGACCGAAAACGAACTGGACTGACAACATTAAGGAATGGACTGGTGGCAACTTTGCCACTACTCAAGAACTAGCCTGCGAACATCAACAGTGGAGAAGTCTGTCCAGAGTTGCGCCCTCACGACCCATGCGATTAAGGGATTGGTGAACCCAAAATATTAAAAACGTGTGAATCTAAACAAAGATAATTACATAATAATGTAGCTAATAAAGCTCAATATACTTGTAAAAAAGCTTAAAATATAACATTTTTAAACCATTTACTTAGTAGTATCTTCAAGCAGTGCTTCAATGGCAGACACTGGTACAATATTTTGTATCTCGCAATAATTTCCTTCTTCAACTCGATCATTGTTGTCACCGTTTTCCCATTTTCCTTCCCCTTATCACTACCTTCCCTGAGACCCATCATTATGAGCAGATAAAGGAAATAAAACAAACAAAATAACATTAAAATGAGATGTGGGACGGCACAGCAAGAATACATCAAGCAGGGCATTATCGCCATCTACTGTGTAATTTATCCTCCATTATTTTAGTCTCCTTAGCATTATTTTGCCAGGGCAAAGGCCCATAAGCCATGAAAACAATTCAGCGACCCAGTTTTGGGTCCTGCCCCACCAGTTCACACTGCTCTAACCTAGTTTTTCTCAATCTATTTTAAACCGAGGCACACTTTTTTTTTCTCATAAAAAAATAGATAAATCTATAGGCGTACAGTTTGTTAAAAACGTTCCAAATTACTATCCGGCACCAGTTTCATATTTATCTTTAAAGTTCCAATTCTGCTTTTGCCTGAACTGACGGTATAACGTTTTTTTCTTAAACAGTTTAAGAGAATATTAGTTATTCAATATTTTTTCACAAGCGGGTAATTACTATATGAAAATAAAAATAAATTGTGATCTGCTGCCACCTACTGACAAGGATGAATGTAAGTTTCTCAGCTGGATGGAAGCAAAGAAACTGATGGCACGGTTTTCTGCCGAGATAAAAATGGGCAATCTCCTAAGGGACGCTCGACAAGGTCTGACTGTTTGAAAAAAAAAAAACTGCTCCAACCTTAAGGACAGATTCCTGAAATACTATTTATAAATCACTCAAAATTAATTTGAAAAGCATTTTTCAGCCAATGAATAACCAATTAAAGTTCAGAGTACCATCAGAAATAAAATCCCCTTTTTCCCAACTCAACAACCCGGAACAAGAAATACATAGACACACACATTGGTTAAAATTAAATAAAAAACAAATACACAATAATACAAATGAAATGATAAAATCGATACAATTATGGCAAGGCATATGTGAGGAAAGGTACCTGAGTAGATCATCTCACAAAATGCTCGTTGCAAGGTTTATAATACAGTAAGACCTCGGTTATTGCGGTTAATGGGGACCAAAACCACCCGCGATAAGTGAAAATCCGCGAAGTAGCGGCGCACCTTCCCCCCAATTTTTTTTTTTTTTTATTATTATTTTTTAGACCCGGTTAATGGGGAACAAAACCACCCGCAAAAAGTGAAAATCTGCAAAGTAGCGACGACCCTTCAAAGATAAAAATAAAATAAAAAATACATATATATATATATATGTATATGTTTTTTTTTATTATTAATTTTTAGACCTGTTAATGGGGACCAAAACCACCCGCTAAAAGTGAAAATCTGCGAAGTAGCGACGACCTTTCAAAAATAAAATAAAATAAACAAAACATTATTATTATTATTATTTTTTTAATTATTAATTTTTAGACCCGTTTAATGGGGACCAACACCACCCGCTAAATGTGAAAATCTTTGAAGTAGCGACGCCCCTTCAAAAAAAAATAAAAAAATTCTCATCTCATTATCTGCACCGCTTATTCTTATTAGGGTGACGCCGCGTCCGCCGAACTCGTTCCGTCGCGCAGCCCGGGAGTGACCTCCGCCGACTCCAACCCCCCACTCCCCCGTCCCATCCAGCCAGCCGCCTTATTCTGCGTCTGCTGAAGTTCCGCCGAAAAAAAACGCAAAAAGTGAAAATCTGCGAATAAAATAAAATTATATATATATATATATATATATATATATATATATATATATATATATATATTTATTTTTTTAACCATTACAGACCGCGAAGCTCTGAAGCCGCGAACGTCGAACCGCGAAGTAGCGAGGTCCCACTGTAAACTGTAATCATTTCTATGAATTGCAAATCGCTGAATAAAAATGTGATCGTTGACTGTTTTCATAGTCCCAACAGAACTCTGATAAGCAATGTCATATAGTCTTTATCCTCAGTGGAGACTAACTGATGCTATATTGCAGCTTACACTAAAGCCCGAGGGTTCTCTTAATGTTAACAAATAACTCTGGAGAACATATGACTACATGAAATCTTTGCAAACGTCTCATTGTGTTAGAGCAGATTCAATAAAATATAAGATCACGTGTCGCTAAAGTTGCGGTAAGTGAGGGTGAGAGCTAACATACTGTTAAAAAAATGGCTTGCCCCCGAGGTCTGAGAGTGGCTTCTGTCAAGGGCAGCTGCCGGCAGACGGGGGCTTGCCAACACTGACCTTCTGTTGCTTGTCACGCGTGTGCGGCGACATACGATGAAGGGGAGATCCGATGAGTCACACGCAGACCTTCATGCACACTTACAACTCTGTAACATCTGCTCATAAGCTTGCTAGCATTTGTTTTCCTGGTGACGTGAAGCGTCTTGTAGAGAAAAGTAGTGTGTTGTTATCAGTGTTGGAAATGACGCTGTTATAAATAATGGGGTTACGTAACGGCGTTATATTTTCAGTAAAGGGGTAATCGAACTAATTATTTATTTCACTGTTACTATTACTGACGGGTAGCTAAATGCCAATAGCTTGCGTGTCCCCTTTGGCCGTTTTCAGCGGCACGGTTTTACGCTCTCCTCGGACTTGTTTACGTCACGTCTTTTCGGATTTTGCACCATTCATAATAGCGACTGACATATAGTTAAATAGCGATTAGAAATATAGTATTTACTAATGTGGTGCAAGAAAAGGCAAATGAGGGCTGAGTCACAAACGGCTCTATGAGACCGGGTCTTGGAAGTGAACGAATGTAGCCGGCTTCCGACCAATCAACAGCTGGTTACCTCCGAGACACATTTTTTCTTATGATTGGTCAATATTCATATTTTGGGATTCTGTGTTGTTGTCTTTAAATTTTTTGAGCATAAAAAAGGTCGATATTGTTTCGTATTTTATGTTTATTTTGGTAGATTTATAAATATTTTAATAATATTTCCTGTGTTTTTTACTGATAATATAAATCTAAAGTTTATTCTTTTTTCTTTTTTTCCTTTTGTTATTTTATCTTTTTCTTGTTTCTTTTTTTTCATTTTTGTTCCATTTAATTTCTAAACTCACTTTATATTGTTTACTGCTGATTGATACAGTATTTGTTTGCTTGTGAGGTGCGATAAGTTCTAAGTTCTCATCAATTCAACTGACTCAAATACTGTTCCGAAAATTCTTCGAAATGTAGTAATGGAAATAGTTACTTTTCCTGGTAACTAGTTACTTTTACTATAGAGTAATTTTGTTACTAACTTAATTACTTTTTAGATTAAGTAGTGAGTGACTATAACTAATACTTTTTTTAAGGTAACGTTCCCAACAATGGTTTTTATCCCTGAGAATATTTATGAGTGTTGTGAAAGAGTACTCAACATTTTAGGACAAGATTATTTCTCCAGTTTTGTATAGTCGCACTGACTGGCCTAATAGATTTTTATTTTTTATTTTTTTAAACACAACACATTTACACTGCAAAAGTCTACTTATTTGAAATATATAAAGTGATTTTTGTTAAATAATTTTGTGAGCTTCCACTTTTTTGATAATGTTGATTAGTTTTTTTACAGTTACATTTTTTTTGTCAATATTTAAACTAAAAATTCTGCAAATTTTCCTCATTTTAAGTAGTTTACATTTTTTTGCAGTACATAAAACAAAAATTATAAAAAAAAGGTTCTAATTTTACATATGTTTTTACTATTATTTATAAATGAACGTGTTAAAAAAATCAAGTATGATTATTTTACAAAAAACATGTAAAAAGACAATACTCATCAGAATTATTCATTTTGATTTTTATAAGTTTAAGTATTTTTGTAATTTTATGGGTCAAAATTACAGTACGGTACTTAAAAATCCTGATAATTTTGCTCATTTTAAGTAGTTTACTTTTTTGTAGTACATAAAACAAAAATTAGAAAAAGGTTCTAATTTTACACATGTTTTACTATTATTTGTAAATGAATATGTTAATTAAAAAAAATCAAGTATGATCACATGCACATTTGAGCAAGTAGCATGTTTATTTTGCCTTGACGGAGCCCTACAAACCCCCTGCATTGAAACTAATAACAAGGCTAATTAGCTTAATGTTTAATCGCTGAATGTTTTTTAAACAATTTACAAATCCCTTTGAGTGTTATTATGTTGGGTATATTTGGGGGACAAATGAAAATTATTCATTTTGTCCCCCCCCCCACAAATAGCTAAAAAAATTGTAAACCTCTACCAAACTGAATACTTGAGGAAATTCAAAATTGTTTCTGGTAGTTTGGGCTTTCTTATGACTGAAGTGAAGCAATGGACATGTAAGGTTAGGGGTCACCAACCCTTTTGAAGGTTAGAGCTACTTTTTTGTTACTGATTAGCGCAAGGGGCTTCCAAGATTGATATGCGTTTCTAAAATATGAATTCATGACTATTTTTTCACTGAGTTATTATGTTTTTGCGGGTTGCAATAAGATGAAATAGGGTCAATGACTTAACCACCATGCAAGTTATAAATGAAATTTTCCAGAATGAGTCTGCAGGCTACATAGTTGTACTTAGTGGGCACAACTGGTTGATGGTAAAAAATACTTTTCCGATAACTGCAAATTCTTATTGAATAATATCAGCAAATATAGATCAGGGGATGTTGTAATAATAGTCTGTAGTTTGCAATAGACTGTGTAGCCCTTTGAGACGATTTGTGATTAAGGGCTATACAAATAAACATGACTTGACTTGACTTTTCTTCCCGATATCACTGGTATTGAAAATGTTGTCTGCTCTACGATCAAGCTTATCAGACTGAAATGAACTGTCAAATTATCAACGGATAAAACAGGAGACGGACGCTTCTGATTTCTTGGCATCATCAAACACATGAAAAAATTGTATTCTTCTTGAATAAACCCCTTGCACGCTCCTGCTAGGGGGGGGAATCCTCTGCGGGGAAACAATTCTCGGCAACGGCATTTCTTCGACATAACAGACAAAACAATTCTTCACAAAACACTGCATCCTGAGTCCATGCACCCACTGCCTTCAGGAAACTACATAACTTTTAACAATTTAACACTTAAGGACCAAAATAAGCTAAGCTTGCTCATTGCACAATCATGTACATTTGCTTTAAGACTCAGAACTTTTTGCACAACTCAGAACTTTTTGTTTACAAGCTACCACTATAGACTTCATGACTGTTTACATGTGTGTCTTAGCATAGTGTTTTTGTTTTGTTATTGTGAAAAACGCAATTTCTCCGTCTATGCTGCAGAACTGACGATAAAGCTGACTTTGACAAAATGTACTTCAACATACACTGATTGTAACCTGGCGTTTCCTTCCCAGCAGCCGGCCCCATCCTGAAACGGGAGAAGCGTTTGTGCACGAGGAGAGTGCACTTTGAGAAGGTGACGGTGTACTACTTCGGCAGGAGGCAGGGCTTCACCAGCGTGCCCAGCCAAGGAGGAAGCACGCTGGGCATGTCCAACAGACACAGTTGGGTCAGGCAGTACTCACTCGGGGAGTTTGCTACGGAGCAGGAAAGGCTCCACCGGGACATGCTGAGGGACCATCTCAAGGAGGAGAAACTCAACTCCATTAAACTCAAGGTAAAATAAATGGATTCCTCTATTGGCCTTGCATGGTTTACTTTGAAATGAATTTCAAGATATATTCCCTGAAACTACATCTTTAAAATCAGATTTTCAAATTGTTATAAAAACATTCCCTGAGGGTATTTAGTCAGGAATGTTTTTATGCATTAGAAACAAAATTGGATAAGTACTAAGTGTATCTGGTAACATAACAGTATGAATGAATATACATGTAAATATTTGGAAGTACAGTAGAGTTAGTGGGTGGATGCAGAGGGGGTTGGAGACAGTAGATTCAAATTAAAACGTATTCTTAATAGTTGTCGTGATGGTCTATTTGTTAAAGGTTTACTCTTTAGAGAGGGTAACCATGTATGTGCCTTATTATTTCAATCTCACATTTTGTTTACATAGTTAGCACGTTTTTTGCTTCTCCCTTTAGCATCACAGCAAGTTTCGGGACAGATAGCTGATCCGTAGCTAAACAAATGAATTTGTTACAAAAGATTTTGAGCTGAACGAAGAGAGCAAGAGAGCATTGTGGAAAGGAGTTCATCTAATACCAAGTTGGCACCTTTATGAAGCTGTGACGCAAACTGATAGCAGACGAGCAGCTTATATGCCTTCGACCAATAGCAGGCAGGCATCTTAGAGATGTATGAGGCACAGTCTAAGCATAACACAAAATAGGTTTGATTTTTAAATTTTTGGGGCACATTTTTTTTTAATTGTACTATGGAGGGATATTGTCAAGTCAACTCGTGTTTATTTGTATGGCCCTAATCACAATGAGTCTCAGGGCCGCACAAACCACAGACAATTGCAAACTAAAGACTATTATTACACCATCCCATGATCTAAAACCTACATGAGGGCAAGGAAAAACTCAAAAACTTCAGAGTAAATGAAGAAACCTCGAGAAGTGGCCGCACATGGGGTAATCCCCCTTCTGCGATGACCAGGCTTCAATTGATGTTGCAGAAGAATAAAAGCAATATATAAAATATTTAAAGTATAATATAAAATAAAAAAATAAAATAAAAAGGATGACCAGGTTGCAATGGATGTAGCATTAACAAACGATTCACAGTGTCAACATGCAATATAGGTCATTCATAAGCCATAAGCAGAGGGGCCCAAATGGAGAACACTCTCGAACCTGCAGAGCTCTTCTTGGCTCTTGGGATCAAATGCTGTAATGGGGGGCAGAAAAAAAGTATTTTTCACATCGTAACATGAAAAAATTGTAAACCAGGGACACTGTAACTCAGGGGTCTCCTCTATTTAATTTAGACTACACAAGAAGCTTTTCATTATTCACAAAATCAAAGAGTGAGTGATAGATAGAGATAGATAGATAGATAGATAGATACTTTATTCATCCCCGCAGGGAAATTTACATTTCCAGCAGCATCCCTTCGCTGAGAACAATACAACAATAAAGCAAAAGGAGTACAATATACAAATACCCATGATCCATTAAAAAAAAAACCTGCTGACTAAGCCGTGTTAACAGGACATAAAGCTGAACTCAATCACCTCCGTTCTAATTCAGCTCTGGACTCTTTCACTGTAAGGTTGAAGGTCACGTAATAACCACAATCCCCTCCTGCCTCACAGCTTACCAAGAACGGAACCGTCGAGTCAGAGCAAGCAAACGCTCTCACCGCGGAGGACATTTCTGACGAAGACATCGACCTGGAGAACACGGAGGTGGACGAGTACTTCTTTCTGCAGCCGCTTACTACCAAAAAGCGGCGGGCACTACTCCGAACCTCCGGGGTCAAGAAGATCGACGTGGATGAGAAGCACGAGCTCCGAGCCATTCGCATGTCCAGAGAAGACTGCGGCTGCGACTGCAGAGTCTTCTGCGAGCCGGAGACTTGCGCCTGCAGCAATGCCGGAATCAAGTGCCAGGTGAGTCATGACGATATTTATATTTCATTAAAACATGATGGTTATGATAATTCACACTAGTTAAGATTTTGTTTGTTAAAGTTTTTTTCTGACTCCTGGTACTGATTTGGTTTGCTAAATCTCTGAAAACAAAATGAGGAACACCTCAGACGGCAGACTTGATTGTATTTTGAATGTATTTATTTATTTTGGCCGTTCAACTTACTGAACCAAAGTTGACCATAATGCATTCAACAATGACTATTCAACACTAGAAATAAGACTAGATTATTTGCCATTAACAATTAGATAGATGGATAGATAGATAGATACTTTATTCATCCCCATAGGGAAATTCACATTTCCAGCAGTATCCTTGTGTTGAAAAATAAAATAATAAAACAAAATAAATAGAATACAGAAATACCCAATATAACGTGTTGATATAGAGTATTTAAATAGTGCTACGTAAAATACACACTGCAATAAAAGTACGGTAATATGCAATGTAGGGGGTGTTGTTTAATGTGGGCCTTTACTCCCCCTGGTGGAGTTTAAGAGCCTCATGGCATGAGGAAGAAATGATCTCCTCAGTCTGTCCGTGGAACAAGACTGTGACAGCAGTCTGTCGCTGAAGCTGCTCTTCTGTTTGGATATGATGCTGTGTAGTGGATGTGATGAATTGTCCATGATTGACCACAGCTTTTTCAGTGTTCGTCTCTCAGCTACAGTTGTCAGGCTGTCCAGCTCTGTGCCCACAACAGAGCCCGCTTTCCTCACCAGTTTATTAAGACGAGAGGCATCCTTCTTATTAGCGCTGTCTCCCCAACATGCTGCCGCATAGAAGAGGGCGCTTGCCACAACAATTGCAATATTAACAAAAATATAGTGGGATTCGGCCCTGTCAAGCTTTTACCTGGAAGACATTCTCATAAAACATTGTGTATCCCTTTTACTCCAAGTATTTGTAAGCCACTACCTGGACTTTAGCGAGTGTTAACTATGTTTGGTGTACTGTTACCCAATGCTAAATGTATTGCACCATGGTCATCCTAGAAGAGGGATTACCACTTGTGAGGCCCCTTCTCAAGGTTTCTTATTTTCCTCGTGCTGAGGTTTTGAGCTTTTCCTTGCCTGCATGTTGGTTTAAGATCAGGGGATGGTGTCATTGTTACCTGTGCAGCTCTTTGAGACATTTTATGATTAAGGGCTTACAAGTAATTGGGACTTGACTCGACTAATGTTTATATGTTAAAACTACAGAGCTAACTTACCACAGATGAGCCTACCACGGATGACCTTATTCGTTTCAACCACGGATGACCTTATTCGTTTCATACTCATCATTGAGACTGCATAGGACCAGACCAGTCTGTTGGCCTCAGCTTTCATTTTTTTGAATAACTTTGAGGTGACCCCCTCATCTTCAACAACAACAAAAAACAACAACAAAAAAACATCTGTTGTATCCCCTTGTTCCCCGTACTAAAATGAATCTGTATCCACCCCTGCCCTGCAAGTTTCCTTTTTTGAATTTTTATTCCTCAGGGGAGATCAAAAATGGTGAAAAGCCCGTTTTTAGTAGTCCAGAGGCCAATCCAAACCATTCAAAAAAGGTGAAAAAATAATGGTCTATTCGAGCGTGTCTGAGAAATGATTCATTCATGAACAATTGGCATTTAATCATGTGTTACTCTCTGCCGCCGTCTCCTGGCTTAAAGTCTTGAATGCAGCCTTAAGTCTTTAAATCCCTATCTCTACCTTTAACAATAATAATTCTTAATATCTAAAAATAAACTACAACACGTTCAGTGAGATTTCAGGTTACTTTAAATATGTATGCAACTTAAAAAATGACTCATTGTGTATTTGAAAACCACTATAATAACGTTGACATTTGTCAACTAGGCTTAAGCCAAAGCTAATGCTAACACAATTCAAAGCAGTTCTAAAAACTAAAACTTACACTTAATGCAACTTACAATGGAAATTGAACAGTTTAACAAAATTTTTAGACGTTTTTTTTTAAATAAAAAACACTTAATCTTATGTCGTCTATTTTCACTATTAGGAATGGACTTAAACGGTAAAGCTGTATTGTAGGTGCCTGTCTTATACTGCCCTCAGGTGGCCAATGGCGGAACTAGAGCAATGATAATTCAATTGATGTAAAAAAAGTTTTATTTATTTATTATTTTAAATTGAGGGTGAAATAGAAACACGTTAATGTATTTTTGACGGGCTTTTTAACTGTTTCAACAGTAAAGAAATGGAGTGGTGCAGCTCATAACAGAAAATTCTTTGTTTCATCCAGGTGGACCGCATGTCATTTCCATGCGGCTGCACAAAAGAAGGCTGCAGCAATTCCAGCGGCCGAGTCGAATTCAACCCCATCCGCGTGCGGACGCATTTCCTGCACACCATCATGAAGCTGGAGCTAGAAAAGAGTCGCGAGCAGGAGCAAGCTCCCTCCGCTAACGGTTACCACGGCAACCAGGCCGTCGTCGGACCCAACCCCCTGCTTCAGCCTCAGCACCGCTTGGATTACGCTCTGCCCGACGCCATTTCGCAAGCCGGCGCGCACCCCCAGGCGGCCGGCGAGACGGACGAACCACTGGAGGACGAGGAAGACGAAGAAGAGGACGAGGACAACGAAGATGAGGAGGACAGCAGCAGCATCTTCAGCGGCCTTTCGGACTCCAGCACTCAGAGTTTAGCTAACAGTGACTCAGAGGAAGAGGATGATGAGGAAGAAGAAGAAGAAGACGAAGACGGGTCGGAGAATTTGCATCACGGCGAGGTTGTCCCCTTGACATCTGTGCTGTGTTATGACGATAACCATGTGAACGGGAACGCTTATTTGATAAATCCCCCTTCGGCAGAGTACTACCAACTCGGGAGTTCCGGGCCCGACGGCCAATCGGGCGAGCCCTACGGGGATGCTTTAACATTCCAAGAGCCGATCAACGCCAACCAAACCCAAGCCGCTTTCCCCGATCAGGCGACGGGACCATACTCGAATTACAACTTGAGTCCCCCGGTAGCCGCTCTGGGCCACTTCAACGCTGACAAGCAGCTGGCGTGCAAAACGGACTTTGCAGATATGCCCGAGAACCAGTTCCACAACTACCTGAACAATAACAACGCCTTTGCAGAACCTCCGCCGCCGCCACCGAACGTTAACGGACACGCCGACTTGAATTTACTTGCAAACAGTACCAAGAATCTGTCGTTACCAGCCGTGTAGGTGTTGAGCTAGCGTACTTTCTTGCGAAAATTGAATTGAGGCAATCGGACGTTAACGATTACCGTTTTAGCTTCGATACTAAAGGGTTTGACGTTTCTGGGTGGTCCTCATTACAGGTGCAAAACAATCTATCACCTTAATCACACGAACTGTATGATTCGACCATCAGATGTTGCTGTATTGGGAAGGTTGGCTAAAAACGAGTGCTAAAAAGCACAAGGAAGACAACTTCTAAGTTTCTAAAGTTTAGTGAACATTTAAAAAAGGAGCGAAGACATCAATGGATTTTGAACTTGCAAGGAGGAGAGGAGAGAACCCTTCAGATAAAGTCCAACCTGTTCTAAAGGCCACTAGGTGCACACTCATTTATTTTTCCCCGTTTAGAATAATTGTAAAGCGTCAGCAATCAATCGATAACTTAAATCATACGTACTGTATGATTTGACCTCTAGATGTTGCTGTATTGGGAAGGGCGCCTCAAAACGAGTGCTCAATAGTACAAGAAAGACAACTTCTAAGTTTCAAAAGTTTAGTGAACATTTAAAAAAGGAGAGAAGACATCAATAGATTTTGAACTTGCAAGGAGGAGAGGAGAGAACCCTTCAGATAAAGTCCAACCTGTTCTAAAGGCCACTAGGTGCCCACTCATTTATTTTTCCTCCGTTAGAATAAATGTAAAGCATCAGCAATCAATCGATAACTTAAATCATAGGAACTGTATGATTTGACCACTAGATGTTGCTGTATTAGAAAGGGGGGCTGAAACCAGAGTAAATACGAGAATAACGATAATTAATGTAAAGCATCACGAATCAATTGAGATTTATTTTTACAAATTGTCTAATTTTCTACTTTGATTTCCATTATCCATAAAATCATAATGATAAATATAACCATGGATTAAATTTTCCTCGACAAATCTGAAAAATGATAAATAAATTGTCTTCCTATATATCAGTCAAAATCAGAATGTTGTCTTTGCCAAGTTTTTTTTAATTCATTTATTTATAAAATATATTTGTTTATAAAATAGCAGTCAAAAATAATGCCTTTTGAAACACTTATGAGCTAAACCAGTAGCTAAATTCGATTTTTTTTTAACCATGTAAATGTTAATGAATATTTCGTTTTTTCGATTGTAGATAATCTTTTCTCATTAACAATTAATCAAAAAAATAATTGATAGACTATTTGTTGCTATTCCAAACGATTTACCAATATTTTCTACTGGTTAAAATGTGAATTTAAAGCCCTTTAGTCGAAGAGTAAAACCAAAATTGCCTCATTTTAATCTTCGAGAATGACCATAATCTCGATTAAACATTTTTTTTGCGTTGCATTCATGGCCTTTTGGCAGTGTCCGAATTTTCAATTCCAAAAGATCACAGCGCCGTGGCACGTTTTCATCACAAGAATATTTCCAAAAACCCCTCGCACTCTGTGACGATATCGCGGCATCGAAACCGAATTCCGTTGCCTCGCCATTTCAGATGTAAAAATTCTAGTTTGGAGCAAATATTGTCCTGTAGATGGACCTTTTCTATGTCTATCGTGCGTGTCGAAATGTGTGCAAAAAAAAAACGGATTACCGTCAAGTTTATTTATCGTTTAGGATGTACACGTACAGCATATATTGTAAAAGTTTTGATAATACGCATGCTCTGTTGGGAATCGCAGCAGTGTTTGGAAAGGTGTTTTCTCATTCGCTGCCGCTGACGGATATGGACGTCAGATTTTTACTGGAAAAAAAAAGTGCTTTTTTTCAACGACGGTTAAAAACTTGGAGAAAGAACTTCTCTGTTCTCCGTTGAGGTCGTAAAACGTGTTAGTGGTCCGTTATTACCTTTTGAACTGATACTTGAACGGTGAAAAAAGGGAAGTCGCATATGGAAGTGTTTAATTAATACAGGGATTCATTCAAGAGCACTTTGAAATGGGATTTAAATTCATACTTAGCAAAGTAGCCATTAAATATTTACTAGGGATGCACCGAATTCTCAGCACTGAAAAACTAAAATGGAGTGAAAAGCTTCCGAACGAGTTTGTGATGTCAACGCGACTAAAGTGAGGCGAACCGTTCGAAGCTGGCTTTCACTAGGGGGCGAGTCGGCGCACGAAGCTGCTTATTTTTCATTTTGCACATGAGAAGGAAGAAGATGGGGGAATAAATTAAAGTTTTGTCAAACTCTGACAAACGAGACATTTTCTCAAAGGTTCACGTTTTTCTCTGCTTGGCTAATGTTTACTTGCTAACACTACAAAGCAAACTTACTGCAGTTGAGCATTTTCAAATTGTCTACACTTTGAGTGTGACATTAGTAGTTGATTAGCTTCTGCTAAGCTATGTGCAAAGACCGTTTAATCCACTATTATTATTTACCTTTGGAAAATATGCAAATGTGACTTTTTTTTAATGTTTTTATTTATATTTTGCATTTTAGAGCAAACAGGCTCAGACATGCAAATAAAAATCTGAAATAACAGCTGCTCCATACTACAGTACTCACATGAAATGTCATATAGGCTACAACAGATCCTCTATGAGCGGAAGATGGGGTATACATTCATTTGTATAGCCCACCTTAGCTTTGTCCATGTAGGTGAGAAATGGCTCCCAGATAGTCTGAAATTGCCTGGCTGAGCCGGTCCTCAGAAATCTGTCTTTCCATCCGAATGACCGACAGCTTGTCAGCCACCCACCTCTGAAATGAAGGAGAAATGGGTGACTTCCACGCTGCCAGAATCAATCTTCTGGCAACAGTCATTCCAGTGATTGCTATGTAGTGACAAGAAGGCCTTCTGTTGACTGCGAACTGTGACTTGATTTTAGCATTCGACTGCGCTGACGAGCGCACCGGCATCGATTTCGTCTTACTCCCGTCACTATTCACTCTACTGTCAGTTAAAGAAATACAATTCCCGTAAAATATGTATTTATGATAAACGGTAGCAACGACTTACAAATGTTTTCAACATTAACAGTCACTTTACTCAAGGTACTAAAGTAATATGATCTTGTATTATGTGAATTTCAGATCTCTGAGCAGTTTGACTGTTGCACTTTGTCAGACAGTATAATTTAAGTACCTAAATATTTGTTTTGGTTTGTTTTATGAGAATTGTATAATGGTACTTTATATCTGGTGCTAATAATATTGTAGTCCAGGGGTCACTAACGTGGTGGCTGGGTATCCCCTTAAGATCACTTGAGTAGCCCACGGACCCATCCATCCATTCATCCATCCATCCATTATTTGCACCGCTTATCCTCAGTAGGGTCACGGGGCTGCTGAAGCCTATCCCAGCTATCTTCAGGCAGTAGGCAGGGGACACCTTGAACTGGTTGCCAGCCAGTCGCAGGGCACACAGGGACAGACAATCCGCTCGCTCGTTCACACCTAGGGACAAATCGGACCGGCCAATCCACCTGACATGCATGTTTTTGCAATGTGGGAGGAAACCCGCGCAAGCACGGGGAGAACATGCATTTGCATATCATTTTCCAAAGTAGACGCACAGAGAACACAAGAAAAATGGAAAAGTGGTTAGGAATCAAGCCAAAACCTCAGCCCCAGAAGCAATATTCAAAAGAAGCTAACAAAATGTATGACGCTACAAAACGTAAACTTAGTAGATTTATAATAAACTTGATTTTAAAGTGTTGTTCTGTTAAAAATACTGATTAAATATCCTTAATACTTTGCAACAATGTTTTTTTTTTTGCAATGAGTCATCTTATTGTGTTTCAAGTTGTGAAAAATAAGGCAGGCAACTTTATGGGCTAGGCAGGCAACTTTTCAGAGTGTCAGGGAACTTTTTGTCATGAGTTTCAGACACTGCTTTACGCTACAAAAAATATCACATTTTGGTATTTCAGCCAAGCGTTTTACAGTTTCAGCCCAACATTTTCATTTCGGTGCATCTCTAATATTTACCAAAATAATCTACTTTTTTCAAATAAGGTTGCGTGCAATAATGAACTACTGTGTTTCTGTTTTCTTCATCTTCTAATTGCCATGACTAACATTAAAAATGGATGACAATCATAGCTTGATGTTAGATGATCATTTCGTCATTGAAAATGACTCGGCAGCAAAATTGCTAAATGAGCACTTCAAATAAAATCACAGAGTGAGTACTCAGCTGCTAATGCGGCATCTTTTTATTTCTATTTTTCGTGGTTAAGTTTGGATCTTGTGGGTGTCATGGGAGGGAAATCACTAAAGCCCTTAGAATACTGAAATATTTGCCAAAGTATAGTACAGTGTAAGGGCGATTCGAGATGTTGCGTTCAGTGAAGGATTCTCTTTTTTATATTTCAACATGAATGAAATATTGTGTATTTATTGTGGTATGTCAGTATTAAGTAAATGGCTTCAGTATTTTGAAATTGCCCATTTTTTAAAAATGCCAATTGTGAGTTGTAAACGCTTCATGTGCCTGACGTTTCTTTACCCGCCCATTCTTTTTGAATTTTATGAAATGTTCAAATCGTTTCGTTTTTACATGGTTTGGAAATAAATGTCATTTTTGTCTTCATGACGTCATGTTTGAAAGTCGTTTGTTCGTGTCTGGCGTCCCCTGGTGGCAATATCGGATAAGTCAATTCAGTCAATGAGAATTTAGATCATTTTACAAATTACTTCATTTAAAGCAAGGGTCTCAAACTTAATTTACTCGGGGGGTTGTCGGGTCTGAGTGGGATTGGGCCACATTTGTTTTCCACAACATTCCAATGGAGTACAGTGTGTAATATTTGAACACTGTGTATTGTGTAGCTGAAAAAGAGTGCTAAAAGCACGATGAAGGTTACAAACTACAGAGATTTCAAGTGACCGAAACACATTAATTCTAGACTCTTTTTCCAAAGAAAGAAAAAGAAAATGAGAAAAAGAGTAAAGTAGAAAAAACAATAGAAAGGAAAATTAAAACAAGAAAAAGAAAAGGAGGACGGGGTTATGAAAAAAAAGCAAAGGGGGAAAAAAGAAAATGGGAAAGAAAAGAAAAACTATGAACGATGACAAAAAATATGACTTGAAATGAGCAGAAATTATCTCACGATGGAGAAGCCGAAAAAGAGTGCTAAAAGCACAAGGAAGACTACAAACTACGATTTAAAGAGGCGAGATGGCGATCGATTATATCAGCTCCCTCCAGGTGAGACTTTGGGGTTAGGGTTAGAGGGTTAGGATCTAGGGTTCAGGGTTAGGGTCCTTAAAAAGAAATGCACATTTCTCAACCAATTAGGACTCTGAAAATACACATTTGTACAATAGTTAATGTTTTTTGCTTATTAATCAAATCAATAATGTTCTTATTTACATGGCAGTAAATAATTCACACTGTCTCTTTAAGCGAGCGCCTTAAATATTGTTTAACACAATTTTAGGACTGCTTTTTTCAAAAGCGACAAAAAATATTTTTTCCATCGTTCCGCAATGACAAAAAAACAGTTTCTGCACACATTTATTTTTTTCAGTTCTCGTTTGACAAATCTTTCAGCATTCAGGACAGCCACAGCTCAAATAAGGTGTCGGCTTCGGCCTCTTGCTGTATAAAACTATCAAATTGACACAATGAATCAGGTCAAACACAAGGATGACCCGAAACTACTACCATCCCTGCACACCTCCACCAGTTCTCATATCAAATGACAATTAAGGCACAGGAGAAATGTCATAAAAATATATCCATGTTTTAGCATTTCTACTCAGTCTCTGCTGTTCCAATTGTAAACTTTGTCATTTTTATGTGATATTCAATTCAGGGTTGGCTCATCAGTGCAAAGTCATTCATACAGGAGAAGAACCATACATTTGGACTAACATTCTGGGACAGATCTCTTATGTATTCATTCTTCATCTTAACTATGCCTCGAACTAGCTTGTAGGTTTACTAGCTTGTATTAAACCTTCATAGTAAGGCGAAATACTACATCTCTAATCCAATATATGTCCCAATACTTGTCATCTCAGTCCCAAAAGAGGCACAAGTCAGCAGAGTGCATCTTCATCAAGCATCTTTGAGGTCCACAGGTCAGGGTCTTTGCTCAACGTCATCGTCCTCCTGGCGTTTTTGTCCCGACATTCTTAAAAATAAATAAAAACCCCAGAGGTACTGGAAACGTTCAGACGAAAGTCCAGAGCTGGTGATCATCCGAGGTGTCGCAGGGCGCCAGGGCGGGATGCTCGAAGCGGGCACTCAGGCACAGATCGGTTCCTGGCTTGTAGACTAAATGGTTCTATTTGGGGAGAGGGGCACAAAAAACACAATTCAAACAGTATTCGGAAATGTTTGTTGCTGCTAAATTATAAGTATTTGCACACGTTTCCTTGCACTTTTATTGTGACGATGCATTTTTTTCAATGCCCTATTGCTATCACTTAGCCCAGTCTCGAAGCTCTATGTTTTAAATACTTTGCCCATTTATCCCGAGTCTTTTATCTTATTTTTCTCAAAGACTTCATTACGTGTTTACCCTGGAATGCCATGTATAAACTCATTGCATACAATGTTTCAAGTCAAGGTTATTTGTGACGCCCTTAATCACAAGGAGTCTCAAAGGGCTGCACAGACTACAGACTATTGCAAACTACAAACTATTATTACGACATCCCCTGATCTAAAACCTACATAAGGGCAAGGGAAAACTAACAAACCTTAATCAAATACATTTTTGACAGGAATCCTATTTTTAAATATGTTATTAATTCAAAGTTTTTTTCAAATTTATCATATTTTATAAAACAAAATATATACGTTGCGTATGCTAACATATGCTTTGGAACCTTTCACCACGTTGTTATTAATGACAATAAGACAATCAATTAACTTGAAAATATAAGAAGAGAAAATGTATGAAACAAAGAAAATACAATCAAAAATGTACAACAATTTAGCAAATGAAATACAATTTTAATCAATATGTGGGATCATTTTTAATTAAAAAATTCTCTCGGGTCACTAGTATGTATTAACCAAATTTAAAAAGACAGACTAGATGAAAGATATTTGGCTTAACACTGCCCCTACGAGGCCAAAACGTGCAAGTGCAGTTAAAAGTTAATTCCAATTGCTGTAAAATGATTGTATTATCATTTTACTTTTGTACTCATTATTTTCAGTTTTATTTAACTCATTCAATGCCAGGCGTTTTCCTCAAATGCGAAGAGCTGGTGCCAGTTAATAGTTGCCATTTTGACTCATTTTTGAAGGCCTACAGAAATTTAGTTCTGGTATCTTTATAGGCATAGGATTATAGATATATATATATCAAAAGGAAGCTTCAACCCTCATCTTTTAATGGAACATTGCCAAGTTTCTTAGAGATCCTTGTGAAAACTTGTGAGGAACACGTTTTTAAAAATATTTGGAGGAAAGGATGCATTTCAAGCAGAACTTTAACTTTGGTGCTTATTTATTTATTTATTTTTGCATTTGTTACACTTTCAATACCTTCAATTATTTTCTGTCACGCCCCCAAAAACCGCTAACCCCTATTTAACCAAGTATAATTTGTCTATAAAACTGTTTTAAACACACCTCTGGATAACACTGTATCCTTACTCAAGTATAAGGTAATAAAAAGATTTATATAGACCAAATTACAACAAAGGATAGCTTTATTAACTAACAAAAAAGAATGAACGTGCATCTGAAATTCAAAGATAGACTAAAAATCCTTGAGCTATAAACAAATGTAAAACATTTTTTCACTAGGTCTATTGAGGGTCTATCCCACCTACACTGTGCACTGCGTAGATGTAAATTATAAACAAAACTCTCCCCATGAGAGCATCACTGCTCCCCTTGTGTAGTGAAGATACAACTACACTTTAATCTGGGAAAGGGAACTTTGCAAAAACTTTACAGCGCAAGATGTTTCCGGTGACGCGATTACCTAATTTACGTCACACTGGCAATCGTGTTCCTGTGAACGTGCATGAAACTTCATCCCTCTCTTCCCTGACAATCATCTCTTTTTAGACAGAAAAAAGCGCTAACTGTTCGTATGTATCCATATCTTTGCTCCTCTGACCACACAAGTTTCACTTCGCCTATCCTCGAGACACAATTCAATCGCTGGATACAGGAAGCAAGACTAGGAAGTGGGGGCTTCCTAAATGTGTGGACAAAGATCTAATCAAAGCCACTTCTGCCATCTAATAGTGATTTTTCAGAGACTGAATACTTACTGATAAGCTGCGCCAAAACCTTTATAATAGTTTTTTTTAAAGCAAAAAAACATTTTTACGTTTTAGCACTTAGGGACAGTGCTTCTGATAACTTATTCATACGTTTTGGCACTGAATGAGTTAAAGTTGAGAGGGAGACACATGTTAATCAGACTTACATCCTTCAGCTCCCACTTCTGCTCTGGTCCAACTACGGTCTTTCCGCCTTTGTACTGGCAGGCCTCAAGCTTGACTACCCCCTGGGCTCCGTGCAAACACAGCTCCTTCTGAATGTTGTGTCGAAGCTCGTAATGCGTGGAGAACTCAAAATACTACAAATGAAAGAAAAAATGACAACGATTAACCCTTGATAAACAAGGTGAGGCCTTTCATCCGAACCTGGTTCCCTCCAAGTCCATGACACGGGTACATGATGAGTGGTTTGCCCCCTTCGTTGTTCTCGCCCACGTCCAGACACGAGTCCTTGCCCACATTTTTCACCTCAACATGAAAAAAGAGGACACAAAATGAAAAGCCAACACAGCAAGTTGTTCAAACATATTGAGTGTCTAGACCAAGGGTGGACAAACTACAGCTACATGTGGCCATTGAGGTTATTTTTATCCGGCCCACCAAACATCCATCCATCCATGCATTATCTGCATTGCTTATACTCAGTAGGGCTGCGGGGGGTCTGGAGCCCATCCCAGCTATCTCCGGGCAGTGGGCAGGAGACACCCTGACCTGGTTGCCAGCCAGTCGCAGGGCACACAGAGACAGACAACTCACTCGCTCATTCACACATAGGGACAATTTAGACCGGCCAATTAGCCTGACATGAATGTATTTGGAAAGTGGGATGAAACCAGAGTGCCTGGAGTGAACCGACGCAAGCACGGGGAGAACATGCAAACTCCTCACAGGAAGGTTTGTTCTCGTGACTTCAGAACAGTGCGACACACGTGCTAACCACTGCGCAGCAGTGTTGCCTTGCCCACCAAACAAAAATGGTAAAAATCCAATAATATACTTAAATAATGTATAATGACAATATATGATGACTTTGCACCGAATGCAATATTGCACAACCCTTACGATACCAACGGTATCACGACAACACTGTATGTAACATCCCACATGCCGACATTTCTTGTGTAAATACCATGTAAATTATAACTATAGCCTTATCCCCCTTGTTTTATAACCTTATCTTCTCTGTTCCTTTATCTTCTTGGCTCATACCTCACTGTGAATGTGTAAAACTGGAGTGTCATGCCCAATTTCGTTGTCACAATATGTTAACCCATTTTGTAACAATGACAATAAAGGTATATTCTATTCTATTCTATTCTATATCATAGTGAATGAAGTACAACTGATAAAAAACGTTTTTTGGTACCGACTTTGTCCTCTTTGTCCCTTTGTGTGTCTACAACAATAATACAACCACAGAAATACGACAAAAATACAACCAAATCACTATGAAACTAAATATCTAATTTAGTGCTTAAAACAGGGACCCTAATATTTTGCTTTTATTCTGAAACAAAAAATACTATTGACATACCACGAAGATACTAAGAAAGTAATACTATAATGCAAAAATAATACAACAGAAATATTACAACAAAATACTACAACTATACAACTACAGATATACAACAAAATACCATTACAGGAATGTTTTAATACAAAAACACTACTACAATACTACAAAAACACTTGTACAGCAATACTACAAAACACTACAAAGATTCTAATATGCAAATACTACAAAAATACAACAGAAATACTGAAAAAAAATCCTACAAAAATAATATTGTAGACATACTACAAAAATACCATTGCAGTAAAACTAATACATTTCTACCACAGAAATATTACAAAGACTACAGTAATACTACAAAAACACTAAAAAAATACAATTTAAGTACAACAAAACTTTAAATAATATGAAGTGCTTAAAACAGGAACTTGATTTATTACTTTAATTGTGAGCGTTCGAAAACCAATTGGATAAAAAAAATCTGTTTGAAAACAAATATAAAGAAGTATTGGATAGGTTTCTAGGATTGGCCCCTTCGCCAATCTTCTGAACCTAATTTAATCTAATGTGAATTTCCCTGCGGGGATGAATAAAGTATCTATGTATCTATCTATCTAATGTTGTCTGCCACTCCAAATAGTTGCCCAACCCTGGTCTAGAGAGTCAAAGGTATACAAACTGGAACTAATGTGGAGGTCCTGAGCAGTTATTTTAGGAGTGGTCATTGTTCCACACTTACAGCCCCGAAGAGCAGAGGGTTGAGATCAGGCAGGAAGACTTCGGGATAAACGTTGCTCAAATACCAAGAGAAGCTTTTGCATTGGAGACGCTCACGGAGTTCCATCCTCTTGGAAACGTCCCCAAAGGTTTTCTGGAGAATACAAATAAAAGGCTTTCACCTTTAATAACACAGGAGACACAAGGGAAAATAAATCTTGCTTTGTTGGAAAATAATCAAATAACCTAAATTAAGTGTTTATTCCAATTTTAAAATTAGCAAAATAATCTACCATTTAAGATGCATTTTCAGGTATTAGCTTTTTATTTTACTAAAGAATACAATAAAAGTATAGTAACGTTAGAATTAGAGCAGGTATAGTGTGTGAGGATGGGTTGCAGGTAAGTCAACTGTTGTTTGCAGATGACATTGCTTTGGTGGCTGACTCCTCAGCAGGACTGAGTGCTTTGGTAGTAGAGTTTGATAGAGTGTGTAAGAGAAGTTTAAGGTGAATGCAGACAAGAGTAAGGTGGATTAGAGATTTTGTTGAATTGTTCAAAGTTGCAAGAGATAGATTGTTTTAAGTATTTGGGTTCGAATCTGGCAGCAGGTGGCAGTGAAACGTGCTCTGGATGTGAGGTTGGGTACTTTAACGGATGCAAGAGTGTGTGTTAGGGATAAATGTGAATGGCAAAGGATAGTTGGGAATGACTGATATTGATGCATATTACTTGAAAATTTGGGAATAAAATAAAACATTGTGATAGCGAAATAACCAAAATATGGGTACTTTCGGGCGCGATACGTACGACACCGCAACAAGCGCCCGACCCGCTCGGTGCGGAGGCCGGCGCCCGGCGTCTCCCGCCCAGGCCGCGATGGCTTTACATGGCGCTACACTGCCCTCGATGGCTCCGGCCGATGGACGGGCGGCCGCGGTGGAAAGGGGTAGCTGGGGGGACCTGTGGGGTTAGGGAGGGGCGGTGAAGCGGAAGCCGCACCGAAACTGCGCGCCGGGAAACGAGAACGGCGCGCCGTGCTAGGGTCGTCGGCCAAGGGGGATTCCCGCAAAAAGTGAAAATCTGCAAAGTAGCGACGCCCCTTAAAAAAAAAAATATGTATATATATATATATATATATATATATATATATATATATATATATAATTTTTTATTTTTTTTTAACCATTACAGACCGCGAAGCTCTGAAGCCGCGAACGTCGAACCGCGAAGTAGCGAGGTCCCACTGTATTTCACTAGAGAAAAACATGAAAACATAGTTAAATACAAAAAGGTAGGAGAAAGAAAAATAACTTGGAGCAAAAATATTTTTAAAAAATTTAGTAAAATGATTAAAAAAAAAATCAAAATGATGTGCAGATAATTATTTCACTAAAAAATGAATGAAAATATAGTTAAATAAGAAAAAATAATGGTGAAATAACAACTTTTAGCAAAAATTTCAAAAACGATTCCTACCAAATTGGCAGAAAATTATCTCTCAGTATTATCATTTTTCATGCTTTCAATGTTTTGTATTATTTAAATAAAACCATGGAAAAGGGGATTCTAGTACAGAACACAGTTAATTATTTTGTTATTTTCTGGATTATTTGTCTGTTTTTAAAAAACATTTCATAGTAAAAGTTCTCATATTAGAATCCTCTTCTCCACAACATTGGGCACTAATGTGATGACCGAGGGCACCAGGTAGGCCCACCAAGACCAAAGAGTAGTCTGTGGACTGGTTCTGAAAATAGTTCACGAGTGATGGGTCATTGCGATTTTCTAGGAACTGTGTTCTCTAACTGGCATGTTGTTTAGGTGGTTGAATGGTGCCTATTTTAACCTTACCTCTAATAATTACAATTTGGTAAATAACATCGTAACAACATAGTAATCACATAAGCTGATATTTTAGAAATGAATATCAAACTGGTAGCCTTTAACGCTAATCAGTAACAAAACGGAACTCTCAGCTCAAAAAACATTGGTGACCCCTGCGCTAAACTGTACTGCTAGTACGATACGTACTCAAAGTGGAGCACGGTAGGGGATTTTTTTTGTGACCACACACCAGGAAATGCTACCAGCCTCTGTCATTTAACGCCTGAAGGCTTGTTTGTTCTCTTCTTACCAGCAGCATGCTTTCATCACGATTCTAAATTTGCTTCCTTCTTTACAGATCGAGTTAAATACTGTATTTTGCAAATCCCACACTTGAGCGTGTAGTTTATTCCACCTAGCGTGTAGCGTTGAGACGTACAGCTGCTGTTAGGTAATTAACGGAAGGGTATGCTTAAATGCACCTTTAAAAGAAAGCTCTTAAACCACTGTGATTATAAGGTATGTGTCAAAACAGTCTATTTTTAAACAAATTAATGATTACGTACATCTCTGGCCATCTGTCCGGCTTGCTGGTTTCGACGGTAGAAGATCTCCTTGTACTCATCCATCCAGACTTGGGCCAGTCTGACCTGGTTGCGGGCAATCACGTGTGTGCCCTTGGGAAAGGTGTGGGGGCTCTTGGTGCGGAAAACGTGGCCCACCACAGAGCATGGGATTATCTCCAGCTGGCCTCCGCACTGCCAGACCTTAGAGTGAGAAAAAAAAAAAGCCGTTTCTAAGCCTGGTACACTTCAGTTTGTTTACAAGCACTGCAGATTGCATCAGATTCTTTTGACCCTTTACACGTGACGTCACGTTGCATCCCCCAAAAGCATGATCGCCATGACGGACGGCAGAAGCACTTGAGCGAACGTCAGTCGAATAAGAAGTTGAGTTGAAACAAATCTGAATAACCACGGCAGAATAAAATAACCACCACTTTTTACGATGGAGATTTTTAGCTGTGCATTGGGCTGTGCGAACCGGCTAGGTTCTAAGCCCATTTTGGCATTTTATTGTACCCCTTTAGATGAAGACAGAAGACGGCGATGGATAGCTGCAATCAATTGGAGGGACTGCAGCACTCAAAGATTTGCAGCGAGCATTTTTTTACAATGTACCTTTTATGTATTTCTGAGCATTTTTATGTTAAGTAAGTACGAGCCACGTCAAAGACCCTCAAAGTAGCTACCAATAAGTTAACTAGTGCTACTGTAGCTGAGTGTGTCTGACGTCTGCTGTGAAAACACACATTAGCCTATTTAACATGACTATAAATCTGACAATTTGAGCATCAATTCTTCCAAAATTAATTCTAAAAAGGCATGTCATTTTTACAGTAGATGTAAATCACTCAGTGCCTTTATTAAGGCATATGTTTTAGTGGTTGACTGACCCTACCTTAACCCCATTTCTAATAATTACAACCTGGTAATAACATAACATTGAAATAACTTATTTCGGAAATGCAGATCAAATTGGTAGCCCTTTGCACCAGTTAGTAACTTTCAGCTTCAAAATGGTTGGTGATCCTTACAAAGTACTAGTAAAAGAAGTAACCATTTGTAAGGAATCCGAATGCACATTTATGGCTAAAAAATACTCACCCTAAAAGACATTTCAATATTCTCGCCACCCCAGATCTCCATTTGCTCATCATAGCTTCCAATGTGGTAGAAGTATTCCTTCGAAATGGAGAAAAGCCCGCCGGCGAAAGTGGGAGTCCTATGCAACATCAGAGTAATAAAAAAAAAATCCAGGCAGAATTGGTAAGGTAAGGACAACAGACTGACTTGATTGGGTACGTTTCATCCTTTCTCCTGTTTTTCTCGTGATCCGGGAGACCCTCCCATCCAAAGGACAAGCCCCAGTCAAAGTTGCCTCTGTTGTGGTTCTGGCCGTAGGGTGACGGCTTCATGAATTCAAAAGTGTTGAGGTCGATGGTCGATATGTCGGGACTGACCACTGAGGTCGAGTTCTCCGCAATTCGGGCCAGGAGCGGCTCCAGCCAGCCGTTGAAGCATTCGCCTGAACACACACAAACGTTACAGTGCCGTGAAAAAGCATTCGACCCCTTCCTGATTTCTCTGTTTTTTGCACATTTGTCATTCACACAGATTTCCTATTGTTTTCTTTTATTGATGTTCACTATATTTTGCGTACTGTTACCCAATGCTAGATCTATGGAACCTTGGTCATCCTGGAAGGGGTATTTCCACGTGTGAGGCCCCTTATCAAGGTTTTTTTTTTTATTTTCCTCATGCTTGAGGTGTTGAGCTTTTCCTTGCCCGCAAGTAGGTTTAAGATCAGGAGATGGTGTAATTGTAACCATTGCAGTCCTTTGAGACATTTTGTGATTAAGGACTATACAAATTAATGTGTCTTGATGTGACTACATCGTCGAACTAATTTTAATATGGAGACAACCCAATGCATAATACAAAATGCAGTTTTGAAATGTTAATTCTATTTATTTAGGCGCCTCCCCAAAAATCGAAACCTTTCTGGCTATTTGTAAAGAAGTAATTGCCCCCTGAATCTAATAGCAAGTTGAGCCAACTTTGGCAGCATTAACAAAAATCAAACATTTAGGATAATTGTTCGTTAGTCTTTCACTAATGCTATGGAGGAAATTTGGCCCACTCTTCTTTGCAAAATAGATTAAAATCTTGCAATATATTAAAATCTCTTTTAAGTCAATTCAATTCAATTGCACTGAACTGAAATTTCTAATTTAGACGGTGATCAAACAAAGAAAAATGAATCCAGGTTTTACACAGTTGTAATGCTTTCTTATGATTACAATTTTAGCTGAGTTGCACTTGCTTCTCGTCAGTATGTGATTTTAAGTTACTGTTTCCAACATGCAAAAGTCTGCATGGACTTGCCCCCTCCTATCTTTCTGATTTGATTGCCACCTATGTTCCTGCCTTCGCTCAGAATATGTGGGTCTACGATCGAATCCAAGAGCCAAGAAGAAATTTGCTGGCTCAAGAGCATTCTCCATTTGTCCCCAGTGCTGTGCAATGGTATGCCATCTGCAATCCCAGTGGAAGTGTTTAAATCTAAATCAAGAGACAATTAAATCCATAGCTTATGAGTGACATCGACCTTATACTTTTTCTATTCTTTTTGAGGGGTGTTGACGGGTACATGCGTTCTGAGCCATCTGACTTGCACCTGAACCTGTTACATGCCATCGTCTACAACAGGGATGTAACAGTTTAACTCTGGCGCCATTTTAAGTCTTTCTGTTCTCAAGCGGGCCAGGATCAATGAAAGTACGTCTACGCCATTTTTTTACGTTTGTTTTCAGTATTATGCTTTATCATTCAACCTACATTAGTAACCTACCCTACATATTATTATCAAGGATGACGAAGGATCGTTTCTAAACACATTTATTCCAAAGCAATGGGAGATTTATTTTCATGTTTGACATTGAATGCGTTAACTGGTTTATTTCAACAATTCAGTGAATGCAGTTTTATACCTGAATAAACTCACCACCCTACACAAACTCAACACAACCATTTGGTGTCCTGGGAGAGCATTTGGTTTACAAACATTTAAAAAACCTCGATGTTTCTGCAGCCTTTTGAGACTTTTCGTGATAAAGGGCTATGCAAACGAATGTGATTTGACAAGTGATGAGGACTTACTCGGTAAAAGGGGGGAATTTTGTACAATAAAAGCTTGTGGTGCGCCATGGGCAAACAAAAATCTCATAAAACCTGTTCATCTTGCCCAGGTAGTGGTTGTGTTCAGGGAAGGATTACAGAACTAATGAGACAAAAATTCAAAAGTACTCACAATGGGCATCCAGGAAGGTAAGCGTGTCCCCGGTAGCCACGGACGCACCCAATAGCCGAGCAGTGATGAGGCCTTTCCTCTCCACTTGCCGAACAACTCGGACAATACTCAGCGCTTTCAGATAGTCTTCCAGCTGCTCCTTCAGTACATCTGAGACACAAGATTAGAGCACGAAAATCAAATTTCGAAAGACACGATTACAAAAGGGGGTGCTGCACCAAAAATGAATAAAAATCTCCCATTGGTAGATGATACAGGGTGTCCCAAATAATACAAAAACCCTATTCTTATCTACTTCCAATTTGATAATTAATTTTGAACTAGGAATGTCTGATTCATTCAGCAAATGTGAAAATAAGGCTGAAATGCAAAGAGTTCCACAAACAGATGCCTCAACCATGTTTGCACTTCAGTTTTATTTCCACTCTCCCAAAACATTTTCAGAAGTTTTCGTAAGCCCATTATGCGCCCATCTTTCTGCAAAACCAAATCGGAGATAGAAACAGAAGTCTATCAGTTGTTTAAAGTCAAAGTGAGTACAGCCTAGTTTTGCGACACCCTGCATTTACATGTTTGAAGAACTTTGGATTTATTTACCATGTTATACATTTTTGGAAATTTGTAAAATCATTCGCAAAATGTCAGGTGAAATTGAAGGATTTTTTTTTTATTTTCTAATATTTCTAACATATTTTTCTAATAAGATATTTATAATCATATTTATAATCAATAGTTGACTTTTATATTTACTAGAACAAAGAAAAAAGCAAAATTGTTCCAATTGTTATCCCAATTTTGAGGACATTAATCTTTAACATTTTGAAGAGCGAGAATAATCATTTGTGGATAAAATGTTGTATACTTTTGATTATTTCAAGATTGTTTTCAAGAACAATAAGAAGTCAACATTGACATTGGTGTAATGTATATTTTTTAATTTTTACTTTATTTTATATTTTTCTCATATTTGGTTACTAATTGATTAATTTTTCAAGCTAAACAGAAAAAACAACCCTCAAACTGAAATATATTTCAGAATTTATTTTTGCAGAAAACAAATTTCAAAATTTCAGTAGGTACTCAAAATTGACATGGGTAGATAATTGTGTTCATTTATTTAATTAAATTGTTCTTATATTTTATTTTCTAGTGTCATTTTTACAAATAATCTAAACAAAATAATCATTAAAGTAAAGTATAATTCATAACTACTTTTGTAGTCCAATACAAATAATCCTTAAATGTGTAAAATCACTCAATGTATCACATCATCGTTTAATGCCCCTCTTGAGGGATTTTTTTTTTTTTTTGAGAATGAACAAATATAAATAAATTATAATCGAACAATAGAATATATCACGCAATTTCCGTTATGTGTTTTCCTATTTCACAGAAAAAGTAAAATTATATCTCGTATGATCATTAAAAAAAAGACCAAAACAATTTAGACTATGAGCCAACTTTTTTTTCTCTGAATTGTGTCACAATGATGACCGTATAACAATAGCAATTTTGGCACGCATCATTTAACCAGAATAAAAGCAGAGCAATCTTTACAGTTAATACTCAGCACAGCAAGGTTTTTGGTCCAACCAGTTTTCAAAGGATAAGGCTGCTGTAAACCAGGGCACTACCTGAGAATTTTGTCCCTCAAGCAGGCCTCTTTGCAGATCATTTAAAAATAAAAGGACACAATTGACTCTTGCCTCATTCAGTGCAATATTGTATGAATACTTTTTCAGAACGACGGTCCCTGAGCACCAAAACCTAGAAATATGTTTAATTATTTATTTTGTTATTTATTTTTTTATTTTCTTATTTTTATTTTGTGTAAAACAAATATCAGAAAGGGTTTGGCACAGCCCACAAAAACTATCAAGCCTCTGGGAATGATTTCAGTATGATAAAAATCACAATGAAATGGCAGGAGCGGCTTTGATCAGATCATTGACCACACATCGAGAGGAAGCCCCCACTTCCTAATCTTGCTTTCTGTATCCAGCGATTTAAGTGTGTAGGCGTATTGAAGCAGTGTGGTTGGAGTAGCGAAGATATGGATAAGTAAAGACGGTGAACGCTCCAGTTTTTTTATTTCTATAAAAATGATGTCCCTTCGTCATTGTCTGGGCAGAGAGGAATGACGTTTCGTGCACATCCGCAGGAACGCGATCCCGATGGTGACCGAAAACATGTGATGACATCACAGGAAACATTTGGCGCTTAAATGTTCTTGCAAAGTTCATGCATTGTTCATGCATAAGTTCGGTGTTCTTGCAAGTGAATATAATTTGGCATGAAAATTGCAGTTGTGTTTATGGAAAGCATTCTTTAAATATTGGAAGTATCACAAACAAAATAAAAAACAAACAATAAAAGAAGTGAAAGTTCTGCTCGAAATGAAGACTTTCACAAAAAGCTGTTTTACTCAGAAGTTACAGTACACAGTGTTCTCGTTTGCTCGCGTCCCTGCATCCTAGACGCATTATTTTTGCTGGGGACGCATTGTGTCAAATCAACGTGCGTCCCCGGGGCGCAACTTTTTTGACACGAAATTGTCATTACCATTTTTCAACAAAGATTTACCACACTGCAAACTTTTCATGAGGCAGATCCGCCATTGTTGTTTTGGTCTCGCGGTTCGAGTTTTCGTCTGCACGCCGATCTCCAGTTCGAGTTGTGTAGTGAAAGTCCGTTTCTTTTTAAAAAAACGGCTTTTTCGGCTCAATTCATTATATTACGAATGATTATGTTGTATAAAGAAGTTAAGAAAAAAACGACGTATAAAAGGAGAAAATGAACGAAGACAGGTTTGTGGTGATCCTTTTTAATCAGAATATTACCAACAATAATTTAATGCAGAAAATGAAATCATGATTTGAATAAGAAAATGTATTATTCTACTTGCATATTTGCATGTATTTTTTCCTTCTTCAGTGAACGTCAAAGCGACTTCATTTTTTAACTTTTTTTTATAATAAACCTCATTCATGTCGAGCAGCTCAGTATCTCACAACAAAATGTTAATTAACAATATATATGATATAAGGAAACACATGTACAATATAACATGTTAAACTACATAAATAAACATGTTTGAAAAAAAAAGTTTTTTTTTGCATTTTGTAAGGGAAAATGCGACAGTTTGTAAGGGCATGGAGCACACTAAATTTTGGGGACCCATAGATCTCTGTTGGGACCCATAGATTTTTGAGCATGCGAGTCCCCGGGACCCATCACTTTTCACAGGTAAAATGAACACTGAGTACAGATACGGCGCTCTTGTGCGTAAACCTAATCCCTCTCAGTCTCTCTCGTGTCAGTGATTGAAATGATGAGAGACAAAATTTGTTTATCTGTGCATTACGTATACAAAATATAGTGTACTTGTATTTATTTTACAAGTAGTTGAGCAATTGAGAAATATATCCACCTCTTTTAGTCGTGGTAAATATGTGTCTTGCCAATTTTTTTAGGGGGACACCGCCTGAAGGTAGTCTCGCACAAGGATTAATTTAGTATTGCCGTTATTCCCCGAGCCAGCCCGTTTACCATCAACACTGGCGTCGTCCACCAGGATAATCTCTTTGAGCAGGATGGCAGGGGACGTATGCAGGACGCTGTACACGGTCCTGAGTAAAGTGCTCCAGGCCTCGTTGTGAAACACGATAATCACGCTTGTGGTTGGCAACGGAGGGCACCGCTTGAACTTCTGCTCAATACATCTGCAGAGAGGGAAGCACAAAGATCTGTTTGTCCCGACCCGCCCGAAACACTTCCTTTGTGCCGTGTTCGATTACCGCAGTGAAATTCAAATGCCAGAGAAGCAAATTGCTTTAAAGTAAATAATGCGGTGTTTTATGTGATTGTATAGTATCATGCAGAGGGTCTACTCATTGTTACCAATTAGTGAAAGTGCACCCGGTTTGATACGAATTTCTAAAATAATAATTGATGTCATTACTATGTTGTTACTATGATATTACCAGGTAAATTATTAGAAGTAGACTTGAATAGACTCCATAAATCACTAAAAAAATTGAATTGTACGTGAAAACAACAATGACCCAGCTCAGGCGAGTCTCAGTTATTCTGAGGGGAACCACGTTAGAGACCCCAGGTATAATGTGACACCTAAAAAATGGGTTATCTTGTTTGAAACGGTATTCCCTTGCTGTAACAGTTAATTTTACAGGGTTTTGCTACTTTACATATTTATATGTTCATTGTGCTCTGCATTCTGATTGGCTGAACAGTCTATTAATAGAGTGTAAAAGAAAAAAAAAAAGAATGACCATACAGTTATGTATTTCTTTGCATATAACACACTTTTTAAAATAAAATCTAAAACAGAACTCAAAAGTTTGGGTGCGCATTGAACACAAGGTTTTACCAAAAATTAGCGCCGACCACAATCGCAAAACATTGGATGCAAGATGAATCGAACCCATGTCGCAGTGGAGAAAGCTGCAATTCCTTAACATTAGACCACCATGTATATCTGTAACACATGAAAAAGCAATAGACTGTATCCACTTAACACACTAATCTTAGTCAGGGTACCAGAAACAAATGTTATAGAATGTGGAAATACAAAAGTCGGCCTGAAAGATACAAACGCAAAAAGGGTAACAACGCTTTCTATCTGATGATGAAACGGACAATGAAGGACATTAAACGCATTATAAACTTTATGTTAGTATTGTATTCAACAACATTAAGGAATGGACTGTTGCCGATTTTGCCACAACCCAAGAACAGGCCAGGGACCATCAACAGTGGAGAAAGCTGTCCAGAGTTGCGTCCACATTGGTGTCCTGACGACCCATGCGGTTTAAGGAGCCGTGAACCGTGATTGTGTTCATAGTTTATGTTGTCAAATAATTTTAATGATTGCTGCAAGTATTTAACAATGTTTGTCACTTACAGTGCTTAAGCTGTGCTGAGAAAAAGTAACCACAAATTAGGGGTGTGGTTACAAGTATGCACAACACATGAACAAATACGATACTTTTATTTGTTGTTTGAGCCTATAAAAAGGGTTTGTTCTCTGGTTTCAGTGTAAAAAGGAGAATTTAATTTTTCAGTACATTATGAAACTATTTTTATTCTCATTACCAGATATGTTAGGGTTGGAGTAGAGAAAATGTTGTTGCAATTTTTCTCAGCTCAAATTTATCATTGTATGTGACAAACATTTCGATTAAGTGAACCATGTGTTCAATTATATTTTTAAGGACGACCAAATTACTTCCCATAATGTTGTTTGTTTCATTATGTTCAAAAAATGAACAAATTACTCCCCTAAATGCCCTAATTGTCATTCAATTTAGAATTTTGTGTGCTTCATAGCGTCAGCTGTACCATGGACCAGTTAAATGTCTAACAATATTCTCACAGTCCGGCCCATTGATAACGTCGACTATTCGGCACCGTGACTAAATATAGTGTGATGATGAGATAAGACTTGATGCCTTTTCATGTGTTACTTGCATCCCTAGAGGTCTAGTGGACAGAATCTGGAGAGCTTGCTCTGTCCACTCCATGCATCGGCCAGGTAATGCAGTACCTTCTGGAATGGAGCATTCGCACTGATCATTTCTTGGCCTTTTGGCTAGGATCTTGGCTTAGCCTCTTGGCCAGGAGCAAGTGTCTCGGCCTGTTATCTTTGAAGTGTATCATGATTTGACTGATAATGGAAAATGGATGATGGGTAATGAAAAATGGACAATAAACTTATAAAAAATACCCCCACTCCACGCTGTGACTTGAGTTTGAATCCCATTGCATTCAAAGTTATGTAATTGTATTCAACTGTGATCATTTGTATATTCTGACAGACCACTGTGCAAATACTGCATTTATTTAATATTTTGTGCAACCCTAACCCTTCGAGCAGTAATTCTATGTGCCTTATAGTCTGGTGCGCCTCTTATAGGGAAAAACTATCACAAGAGACTATTGTTTGGAGGTGCGTCTTATAACGCGGAAAATATGGTAATTGGTTGGGCTCGGGCTTCAATACCCGCGGGCCTGGGACGGCCTTGATATTTTAGCCCCGATCTTACCTCTACTATTCATCCTGTCATTCTTTTATCGAATTATTCTCTTTTAAGTCAATTCAATTCAATTCAATTGACGTAGGACAACAAGTGGGCGTGACTAAAATGTTGGCACTGAACAATTATTTGTTAAAGGAGTTAGCCACACTTGGGTTGCACAAACACAGCAAGATTGAGTTTTGGATTCAATCAAACATGAGATCTTTTGTACGAGCAGGATAAAGGCGAGCTCAAGCAAACATACTCTGGCGGTCTTGTATCGGCGCCCAGGTCTCGGCTCAGGGAGATGCGATCACTTGCATACAGATTGAAGCAATGCTTTTGCTCGCCCGCTTCTTTTTCCTTCTGTTGCTCGGGGCTCAGGGAGTCCGTGCGGAAGGGCTTGCCCCCGGCACCAGGGGCCGTCGGATCCTGGGGTGGCCTCTCCAGAGCCGGCTTGAGCTCGGGGGCAGTGTAGCGACCGAGCAAACAGGGCGGGCCGTTTGGGCTGGGCCTCTGACGCACGGGGGCTTTAATCTGCAATTTGGGTATGGCGTCCCTGAAGTTATTCACCGCTCCAATCACAATTCCCAGCACGGTGTCCCGCTTCTCTTTGATGTCGTTGAGCCAGGGCTCCTCCTGCGGACTTCGACTTTCCACTTCCCATTGCATGAAGAAGACGAAGGTGACGAAAACCAACGCCGCCACCACCAGTTTCAGAGGGTGCAGTCGTCGGCGGAGCACTCGGCGCAGTACTGTCATTCTTCTCGGATGCAGACCAAGTCTGGTTTTTTACCTGAAGAGCCAGCTAGGATATATTCATAGTGTCAAAAGTCACATATTGTCATTATAAAGTGCTGTTATGTACTCAAAAGGGAACATTCTGTCATTATGAAAAAAGTAGAACACCGAGGAGCTGTGTGAGTGTTCCCAAGAGGTTGTTTGAACTTAAATACTGAAAAAATGTACCGTATTTATTCATGTATAATGCACATTTTTTGTAACCCAAAAATAACATTGTTTGGGTGCGTGTTATATGAGATTTTAGGGTATTATATTACAGCATTTTTGCATGATCGATCAGTGGAAAATATGGCAACCCAATATCGCAATACATTAGATGCAACGGGATTCAAACCAGGGTTGCGGCAGTGAGAGCGCCGAATCTTCACCTCTAGACCACTAGTGATATAGATTATTTACAAAAAGGCCATGGGTTTTATCTCATTATCACACAACTTTTATTCACAGTATCAGAGACAAATGTTAGAGAGCGGAGAAAACTAAGTCGGCCTGAAATATATCAACTCAAAAAAGCACAACGAAGGAAACAACTCTTTGGTGTATCTGATTATAAATCGGACATTGACAGACATGAAATAAATGCACTGTACATTTTATGTTGGCATTGCGTTTATAGTTTCCGTTGTCAAAAAGTTGTTTTACCCATGGCCGCTCGTATTCAACAACATTTATCATTTACGATGCTCAGTTTAAGAAGAGAAAAAGTTAAAAACTAAAATCATAACAAGTTTCAATCAAAGGACAGGGGTGCGCGTTATACACAAGTGTGCGTTATACACTAATAAATACCATCAACTTAGCCCAAAAATTGTAGGTGAGAGACAAATACCTGCTCAGCACATTCAACAACTATTTTGATAATCAATTGTATACCTATTTGGAATCACTTATCTATCTATCTATCTACCCTGGTCATATCCCTCGAGAGGGGCGACTGACAGCAAGACAAACACATACAATAACAAAGAAAATAAAAAACAGGGAAAAAGTAGCAAAAAACACAAAAATCTTTGGACCATGGCCAACCCAAATGCCAAAACACCTAAACAAGTTAAGCACCTCGGCACCCAAGTTGGTCATGCTTTCGTCCCTCCAGATGAAACGGGACAAGAAAGCGGCCATGTCACTCAGGTCAGAGTGACACAGCACACTCTTCTGTTCAACAGCAGGGCCCGACGGCTTTCACTGGTTTACCCCTGCCGCATCATACAGGTGCCCTGCCCATCCCTTAGAACACATCCAAACATCCCACTATTCTTTCACACCTCTCCACTCATTCCTATCACCAACAAGGGCTCTAGCTTCCACTAGATTTAGCCATCTTTCCTGCAGTGCACTCATAACACCATCCATTTGGAATTATAATTCTGAAAAGTCCCATTTTTACACTTTTCAATAGTGATTTTATTGTTAAGTTTTTTTAAGATTGTATTCATTTAAAACCACACTTATAGGTCACAATATTATACACAAAAATATTTGAAGTGGAATCCAAATGATTTCCCCAAAATGATACATTTTATAAGACACCAAAAGTCTAAAAATGGCATTTTGGTGATTATTGTGGTTGTACAATATGATTTCAGGAGCAAAATCGATTCTGTATATTTCCTTCAATGTGGGTGGCGATTGTGGGTGCGCAGGTCTGCTACTAACCAATTACGACTCACTTGCTTTGTGACACAGAGCCATGATTGGTCTAGCTCAGGGGTTGGCGACCCTAAATGTTGAAAGAGCCATACTGGAGCCCAAAAACAGCGTTTGAAATAGCAAAAAATTAAGAATTAAAAGCTTTGTATAAGCCTTATAAGGAAGACAACACGTACTTATATATACATACATACATACATACATACATATACACACACATACGGTGTACAGTATATATATATATATATATATATATATATGTATATATATATTCGTTGGAAAACGTTAAGAATGTTTGTCTCAGGTTTGTTCTCCTACAAAAACCACACCGTTTTCCATTATCAAATATTTTGAAAAAGTGCCAGAGAGCCACTAGGGGGCGCCAAAGAGTCGCATGCAGCTCGAGAGCTGCTTGTTGCTAACCCTTGGTCTTGCTTAAGTCTGCCATAAATAGTTAAGGTCCATGAAACAGGAATTAGCTGCAAAATTATTCAACATTGACTTGTTAAGTGAGGTTAACCATCAAATCTATGCTACTTTCTAATCAAAAAAGCAAAATATGTGGCCTCTTTTCTCACATGGTTAGTCTGTGCCTTGCAATCATGGCTTTTTTTTCATTCTCTTATTTTTGAGTGCCCGTGTATTTGACGTTCCAGGATATCGAGTGGGGTGAAAAGTTTTAATTTTTTTAATTTTTTGGAAAGGTGGGCTGCAAGGTTTGAGGTGTCTTTAAAAAGTTTAAAATTAAATAATTTCCCTACCAAGTATGTGTTGACAATGCCAACTGAGTTCGGAAAACCTTTATATTTGTCTTCCCACCACGCCTATCGGCTGTTATCTTACTATAACCCTCTGTGTTCCGGCCACAGAGCATGTTACGCTCAAGGAAAGGAGGTGGGGCGGGGAATAGGAAAGTGATTTCACGTCTTTTATTCTAGGATGAAATGGTGAAAGTAAGAAAAGGACCATTTCAATTACAGTCCACATGCCAACACAAACCCTAAAATATTATTCAAACGCATCTAAGAATTTCACATACAGTATTTGCACGTGCAACAAAAGGAGCTTGACAAAGGCTGCAATCATGATTTCCGCCAGATGATGGCATCAGCAAGTAGAATATTGGAGTTACGGACACCACATTTAAGTATATTGTGTGGCTTAAAAAGCACTTTGAGTGTATTACGCTGTTTGAAAAGCTGTATACAAATAGATCTGAATTTTATCATTGCTCGGCACCACCTTTCAAAATGGCCGCCTACACTTAACAGTTACAGGACTATTGCTTCATGAACCATAGTCTAGAAACACAAAGTACCGTGTTCGGACAAGTAGGGTAGGAGTCATCCCAGATATAAATTCTTATGGGTCTTCACTCAACCACAAAATATGCCATTTTTAATTAACTTGTGTTAACAAAATTACGCTAGGGAGCAATATACTCTTGTTTTTACTCAGTTGCTGTGGCAGCCATTTTGCAATTAGTTGTCCACCTAAAGTGACGTCAGTTTCTGTTTAGGTGAAAACCAATCACAGTTCACCTCTTTTCTAAAGTAAAGCTGTGATTGGTTATCAGACTCCTGCGCAATTGCAACGGTTTGTCACTCAACATCGAGTCACCGTTCAAAAAGACATTCTTTATTATAAATATTTTTAACTTAAAAATATCGATACATTTGATATGAATATGAAGCTGAAGCTTGTGGTTATAAATGTAAGAAATCTCAGAGGCATTTAAGTCTTGATACTGAAGTAATATTTTCACTAAAACGTGAGACATATTCTTAAACATAAAACTAAAACCGAAAAGTTAAATTAACATTATGATACAATCAATAAGTATAGCACACTGCTAATGATTACTCCAGGAAGAAGAAAATCAAAACTCACCATGAAGTCAGTGCTCCAAAATGGACACAAGAACCGAATTCATGTCTCCTTCCGACGAGGCAACGCTTCGCCGCCGACGCCGGCACCGATCAAAACCCGTGGCGGGGCCGCGGAAGGCGAACAAAAATCCCCAAAACGATTTTTACTTCACCAAACTTCCGTCTCGTTGGATCCAGGTGCGCTGCTCTCAGGTAGGGGGCGGGGACTCCTTGACGCGCATGCGCAAAGCCGCATGTACAACTCCATGACTGCCAAAATAGGAGAGGTTAAAAAACCCAAACTATCGAATGTCTTGTTTGCTAAAAACAATTAGCAACTCTTAAAATATTGGGATTTTTTTCACATAAAAGTTGTCAAGGATGTGTTTGGTAGCGCGTCTGGCGAGAAATGATTGAATAACGGAGGGTGCCAGTGGGGTTTGTTCAAGACCTCTATTCATCCACGCAGTTGCTGGGATACAAAGGGCAGAGGAACTCGCCTTATCCGGCACCGCATCCAATCGGTTAAAAAAAGAAAAATAATTAAGTTTAAAAAAAAAGAAAAGGTAGGAAAAAAACTATAATTTAGGCTAAAAATACGAAAGCAAGTCTACCGTTTTTCATTTCCAGATCCGAACCTCACCAGAAGATGCAACATACATCTCCACGATTTCTCCACTGGTACCGATTGAAAAACAAACAAAACAAACGAATAAAGTTCAAAATAACTAAATAAAAAAGATATAAGTTAACCAAGAAACAAAAACTAAACAACTATAACATGGAAGCAAGTCTTTGCCTGTTTGTCCAAAACCTCACCGGTAAATATGTAAAAAAATTAAAATCCCTGTGTTTTATTTTTCTTTCACGGGTGCCGATGAAATGTTTCAATTTGCTGTGTTTAATGATGAGAGACGTGTATCCCACCCGTGTGGGTGGGTTCGGATGGTGTGGGGAGGTTTATGCGGTGGGTTGGATTCGGTGGAGTTCGGAGGAATTGCCCCTGGCGAGTACCGTGGATCGTGTCTGCCTTCAACTGGACTGACTCCCTTACTGCAAGCAGCTACACCAGGGGTGTCAAATTCGTTTTAGCTGGGGGCCACTAATTCTATAAAAAATATCACAGGGGCCGGACTAGTAAGTTTAAGAGAAAGAGAGAGGAAGAAAAGAGAGAGAGAAAGAGAGAGCAATAAACAGATGAAATGAAATGATCTGCATTTATATAGCACTTTTCAAGTTAATGACTTCCCAAAGCGCTTTACAATGCGCTCCACATTTCCCAATAGCAGCCTTGTATTGCAGCCATGTAAGACACCAACCTGCTTATTGGGGGTATTAGGGGTTCAGTGTCTTACACAAGGACACTCCGACATGTAACACGGACAAGCCGGGATTCGAACTGGGATCCCTTGATCCCAAGACGAGCGCTCTACCTCCTGAGCTACTGCCGCCCATAGGGAGCCAAAGTAACAGTGAGAGAAAAAGAGAGAGCTATGAATGGAGAAGAAGGGGGGAAATGAATATAGAGAGAAAAAGAAAGTGGAAAAAGAGAAAGATAAAAAGAATAAGAGAAGTGAAACGACAGAAAGAAAGAGTCAGCAGGAGAAAAAGAGACAAAGTGAGGTGAGAGAGAGAGAGAGAGGGGTCGAAAAAGGTAAAGAAAGAGGATAAGAAAGAAAGAGAAAAATAGAAAGAAAGAGAATTAAAGTGTAAATTAGAAAGACAATAGAAAGAGAGCGAGACAGAGAAAGAAAGAGTTAGAGAGTGAGAGAGAAATAGAGAAAAGAGAAAAAGAGAGAGAATACGAGGGAGAACAGGAGAAAGAAAAAGAGGAAGAAATAAATAAAAAAAGTGAGTCAGAGAGAAATGGAGAACTACTATCACAATTGTTTTACAAGTGTTAACTGGCTTTGGTGACATCCGGTGGAAATATTTAAAACTACAGCTCATTTTCCTCTTGCGCTTCTCTCACTGTTGTCTTGCTGGCCGGATTTAAACCATCGGTGGCCCTGATCTGGGCCGCGGGCCGCCTGTTTGACACACGTGAGTTACACTGTGACTAACCAAGATATCCCTGGTTTTAAGTCTAGTTTTATTGTTACATGCCAAACAAGTTACCAGTAGGTGCAATAGATTCTCAGAAAACAAACAAGACCCAGCATCCATAACAGGCACGCTCCAAAGGTGGTTGAACATGCATTTGAGGAAAACGGGTGATCAAGACACTTCTCCGAAGAACGACGTACTTTGATTAAAAAGTTGATTGGAGAGGGAAGAACCTATAAAGAGGTGCAAAAAATGGTTGTCTGTTCAGCTAAAATAATCTCCAATGCCTTCAAATGGATAGGAAAACCAGAGACACGAAAACAGACGGCAACTGTTGAAATGGACCAGAGAATGACCAATATGGCAAAGGACCAGCCAATGATCAGCTCCAGGATGATCAAACACAGTCTGCAGTTACCTGTAACTACTGTGACAGTTAGAGGACGTCTGTATGAAGCAAATTTATTATCAAGAAGTCCCTCTGCTTAAACAAACCACAACCCCAACTACCACGCCCAAGTAGAATGCCCGGCAATGCCGGGCCATTATGCTCGTGTATTACAGAAAGGAGCTAACACTTGTTTACACTTCAAGACACCCAGGTTCAAGTAAAAAACACTGGGACAGGTTTCCTCAAAGTTTTCTGGTTGATTAATGGTAGTTAGCAAATACTACTATAATGGGTGCTTTAGGTGAGGGGCATGGATTAGCCGACATACATTAGAAATATTTAAACCTTCAAATCATTCAAAGACAGGATGCAGATTATTTTTCTCTTGAACTTCTCTCAGCATTGTTTCGTGGGCCAAATCAAATGATGTGCTGGGCCACATTTGGCCCCCGGGCCATGAGTTTGACAAAAGAAGTAAGGAAAGGCACCTATTTAGCAGGTATATAACAAGACTCCAAAAAGTTGAATCAAACAAAACAAATAGGAACATTTTCTTTAAAGCAGGGGTCTCAAAATTGCAGCCCCCAGGATGATAGTTTGAGGCCCCCGCCTTAACAGGAAAGTTAAAGGGACAGTGAATATAATCCCCCAACTAGATGACGCTGCATTCTGTCGTGCCACCGAAAGCGAGTACTAAAATCACAAAGGAAGAAGACAAGGTACAGAGACTAAGTTACCAAAGCGCACCTTATTACTTTTTAAAATGAAAAGAAATAAAAGAATAAAAAAGAAAAGAAAAAAGATATCAAAAAGAAAAGAAGAACGGACAAAAAGAAAAGTGAAAAGTTAAAGAAAATAAATAAGAAAGAAAGTTATTTATGTAAAAAAGGAAAAGAAAAAAGAAAAAAAAAGAAAATTGCTTTGTGTTTTCTTTCATTCTTTTACTTTTTTACCCTTATTTTTTGCTATTTTCCTTTTGCGCTTTATTTTCCCTGCTTTTGTTTTTATTCCAGTTTTATTTGTTTGCCTCTTTTTTATTTCTTCTTCCCTATTGTTAATTCTGTTTATAAAAGAAAATCTTATCCCCCTTTTCCTGAGAAAGTCTGGGTAAAAGTGGTAAGAAAAGGGGTGTTTTTTGCTCACTTCCTGTCTCCGTAGTTTGGGTTTTCTGGACTTATTTTTGGTTTCACTAAAGATTTCAGCGACAGCTAGTGGACAAATATAAAACACTGTCCCTTTAAACACAGCAGAATGTTTTTATCAGCGCTGTTTTAGTGGAAAAGCCCATTTGGCCCAACTTCACTCGGATCCAAGTTTCAGCGACCCCCAACTCAATTGAGACTAAGACCCCTGGAGTGAAGTAATAAGAAGTCGCTATCATAGTTCACCACATTAAGCGTTTATCAATTTATCCTTGAAACAAAAGATGAGTAACTTGGGTGAGTGCGACTTACTAACGTTTTTTTTTTGTTTGTTTTTGTTTCTTAGATTGAGTGGTTGACATCTCCTGATGAATGGTTTCAAGAAATCTTTTCAACAAGTTAATGTTTGAGGTGAACTCTAGTATTCCACAGTTCCCTTGATAATCTTCACAAGTGTTTGCATCTACAATGTGCTCAGGAATGTGAAGATTAGATAAGCAAAGAAACATTGTCTTTCCATGCTACAAGTGGGCTAAACCTGGTTAGGGCAGTTTTGAGTTTCATTTGGTTCAATGATTGACACAAACAAATCTAATCTTGTTGAAAACAGTATTTTATTAACAATTTCAAAATATAAAATGCATTTTGCTCTCTAAGGACCACAATCACAAAAACACTCATCAAAACAAGAGAGAATATACTGTATTACTGTACTGTACTACAATAACATTTCTAACATAATGCCGGAATATGTGGGAGCTACTATTTATTTAATTAAAAAACCTATCAATAAAATCGATCCAAAATAAAAGATTCACACTAGCACTTCGTCAAACAGATCTACTGCACAACAGTTGTAAAAAATAACAACATTAGAAAAAAACAATTTATCGCCAGTGCACTGAAGGTCTTAATTTTTTATCCCCTTTCCATTTTTCATTATCTTAAAGATAAGTTTTCCCTTTGCCATATTTTTGCAAGTAATTTATTCTGTGAAAAATCATTTTTCCCTCATTCTAATAGATTTCTTTTGTCAATGAGTTGGATAAAGTGTACGCAAATAAACACAGTTGTGGCGTATTCTATTTTCGTTTCAAGTACAATATTACAATAAAAACTAGTTCAAATAATATGAATTACTCAAAAATTAATGTACCTAAGAAATTAGCAATTAAAATAAACTAAAATAAAAAATACCTAAAATAAGCAACAATTTTGCAGGTAATTTAACTGTAATACAAAAATTTTGACAGAGTATTTTGTATATCATTAGATTGTGAAACAGGAAGGCATTCTTCATAAAGAAAAAAAAGTCTGAAATATAGCACATACACCCACACAAAAATATTCTCCTAAATTCATGAATAATGATAAAGACAAAAAAGAAACTGTAACTTAATATACAAGTAAACCTTAAGTTGAGAACATTTGACCTAAGAACCCACTAATTCAAAGTGTAACTGCAGCCTATAAAAATATCCTAAAATGCCTCACTATTTTCATTGTACTTATTCACTAAGACTTGCAAGGATACTAAAGGGAGAAGCAAAAACATGATAACCATGAAAACAAAGCTTGCAATTATCAATAGGTAGAGGAGGCACACATTACATTACCCTCACCAAGGGGTCGTAACCAATCGATGATCGGGACAACTATTAAGGAGTAGCCAGGTTTCTATCCTCCACCACATGCCATCTTAATTTTGCAACGACAACCTCAGAAACCAATCATGTTGTATATTAAAGCTATTTTGGGGGGGGTTTGGATATATTTGTAAATATATTCAATTAAAAAATACTATAAACATTTAGTAAAAGGCACTTTGGTCTTCATAAATTGGGGCTCAGGGAGCCTGTGCACATATGTACAGTGGATACATATAAAAAATTCTACAATACTCGGTTCAAATGCCAGGTTATAAACAAAGAGAATACAATTTCTAAATATTCAAAGTGAACTTATCTCTCAACGCAATACTAAAGTAGTTGTGTCCATGATGTTTATCTACAATTTAGCATGCAGTATATTATGGCCGCAAGGCAGCTCGAGCTTTGTCTAAAATTTCCTTCCTCATTTTGGGATAATTAGGATGAGCAGCAAGAACCTGTAAAAGAAACAAAATAATTTAGATGATTACAAATCATAGACAATTTTTAAACAGCGAATCTACTTATAGCTCACCTTGTGGCAAACATCAATGGCGTCAAAATGGCGCTTTGCTTTGAGGTAGTTGAATGCAAGCTTGTATCCTGGAAGGTTGGAAAAATATTTTTGGAATACAATCTTCAGAATTTCAATGCAATCTAGTTAGCTTAAAACCCTTGTGGTAGCAAAGCAAGATATTTCAAAATGTTTATTACTTGAAACCACTAGAAATGTTCATTGGCATCGGAGCTATCTAAACACATATCGTTTTTAGCATCAGCCTGATTATCGGGAGAAAACTCCCTCGACAATGCATGTTCTGACACCTCAGAACTGGGATCCTGTTAGGTTTGCTAGCCAGAATTGTCTAAAGGGCTTCTTCTTCGGCAAAAATAATCAAGTCAAGTCATGTTTATTTGTGTAGCCCTTAATCACAAAGAGTCTCAAAGCGCTGCACAGTCCACAGATTATTGCAAACCACAAACTATTCAAGTCACGTTTATTTGTATAGCCCTTAATCACAAGGAGTCTCAGGGGGCTTCACAGACCACAGATTAATGCAAACTACAGACTATAATTACACCATCCCCTGATCTAAAACCTACATGAGGGCAAGGAAAAACTCAAAAACCTCAACATGCACTTTAGCCATCACACAAAAAAATAAGCAATTCAACCACTCTCCAGCGTCCAACTCACTATTGCAGTTGCACAAATAGCTCAAGTAGCACCACACACCCTTGCCTTAACCAATCATGGTTTAAAAATTGAAACATGAGACTGAGCAATCACAGTTGAGATTCAAAAACGTAACTTATCTTTTTTTTTTTTTTTAACAAAATCCTAGCCGATCTTTATGCAGAAAATCCGTTTGAAATAAAGACGCTCACACGCCTGCATAATATTACCTGGAGGTACAAATTCAAAATATAACACTTTAATTTAAAAAAAACAAACAAATCCGACAGTTATGTCTTTACCAAGTGCCACTAACATCGAGGCTGGACATTTTTGTACAAGTAAGCATCATTTAGGATTTTACTAGAAAAAAGGCAAATAATTTGCATGCTTCTAGCTCTACCCAATGCAAAAGGGGAGTATATGCTCTCAACACAAAAATTTTGCATGCATACGTCTGTACAAGGGCAGCACAGTGAAACAGTGGTTAGCGCGTGTGCAGCACAGTTCTAAGGTCATGAGATTGAACTTCCTGTGCGGAGTTTGCATGTTCTCCCCGTGCTTGCGTGGGTTTCCTCGGGGCACTCTGGTTTCCTCCCACATTCCAAAAACATGCATTTCAGGTAAATTGGCTGGTCCAAATTGTCCCTAGGTGTAAATGAGCAAGTGATTTGTCTGTCTTTGTGTGCCTTGGGACTGGTTGGCAACCAGTTCAAGGTGTCTCCTGCCCACTGCCCGAAGATAGCTGGGATGGGCTCCAGCACCCCCGCGACCCTACTGAGGATAAGTGGTGCAGATAATGGATGGATGGACGTCTGTACAAGTGTTAACAAAGAAATTGATGTGGTAATCACGGCATATGCATTTTTGATGTTTTCTATGCATTCAAAAATCAGAATCACAACGGAAGTGTACACTTCAAAAATAGTAAAGTATGTTATGTTGCAGAATCAAAATTATTATTTCAATGCTGCAATGCCTTAGACTGGTCAGAAGATGGACATTTTAGACACCTCATGGAAATGTCAGCTTACTTGTGTTTTTTTTAATATGCTTGGTCTTTGATTTCAAGATAAAATATTCAAAAATTACAAAAAAAATGTAGACAATGTAGCATGAGGGTTAACATACCAATGCTTGGGTTTGACTGATTTCCGTATTTCCAAGCCAGTTCGTAGTTCAAGGCCGCATCTCGAAAAGTTTGCTCTTTCTCCATTATAAAACCCCGATACTCGTATGCTTTACAGCACGACTGCAAAGAAAATACAGGTTAATTACTGATAACATTTGCTCTCCATTAAAACAATGCTTGTATATTAGGTTTTATATATATATATATATATATATATATATATATATATATATATATATATATATATATATATAGCTCGCATGAGAACAAAAAACAGTCGGTCTCTTTCTTTTTTAGTTCTATGTATTTTAACAAAATATTGAAAAATCTCAGTTACATGGAAGTGAAATGTGTCAATCAATCAATCGAACCTTTAAAAGTAACCATTTTAAAAGTGCAATATTTCGACATTACCCAATTGATTTTATATTGAAAAAAATATTCTTGGCACAAAATGGGCAAAGGCCCAAGTCTTTATTTAAAAACAAGTTTTCTACACTGTTATTCAATTAATGTCTTGTTTTAGGAGAAAGGGTTCAAATATTGACAAAACTAATGTCAGATTGATATCAAGATAATTATAATTTTCTGATAAACAAAAAATACTCTAGTATTTTGATAACTGATTTTATCAAGATACTTTATTGTTTGGATACTAAAATATATATATAAAAAAATAATATAAAAAAATACCAATTCATTTGAAAAAGGAAACTGATTTTACTCAAGATGCTTTCTTTACTTTTTCGCATAGGGCGAGATAGGTTTTTATTTTTTGGTGCCTTATTTTTTGGTGCTACTTCCTGGGGTTATCTCGGTGTGATATTAAAATTGGTTTGATGATCTGAAACCTTTGCGAGTGGTAAATATGCAAAAAAAAATTGAATTCAGGAAGGGGGCAAATAATTTTTCACGGCACTGTATATGTTTTACGCCACAGCAGACCTTATTATGATTGAGGCATCTTTTCAGTAGATCGTCCGCCAGGTCGTACTTCCCCGAGTTTATGTAGACATCGGCCAGGAGCAACCAGCTCTTCTCAAACTCGTCAGCATCCACAATATTCCACGTCATCTTTGCGATCCGCTTCAGTTGGTTCCTGGCTCGAGGAGTTTGCTTCAGCATCATGTATGCCGTCGCCATGGCAAGCAGCGCCGGCACATGTTCATTCTGATTTCAAACACAACATCCTGGTCAAATAGGATCCTGGCGGCAACACCAACCAGGAGGTTGAAATAAGGTGGAGTAGCAAGCGGTTATCATTATTTACCCTTCAAAGAGTGTAGTCAAGCGTAGCGTTACGGATTACTCACCTCATTGGTTGCAATCTCTGTGAAAACAGACAGCGCTTTCTCGATGTTAGCTTTCTGTTTTGTGGCCAGTAGGCAATAGTTCTCCAGGATACGGAGTTGTATATGTCCACCGGGTGTTTGTGGCTTGATCTCCTTTAGAAGCCTCTCTGCTGTTCTCACAGCAACTTGCTCTGTTTCTTGCTTCTCTGTAGAGTTCCTAAATTAGATACGAGGATTCATGTTAGCTACCATCGTTGCTGAGAAGTTAAGACAAAAATATCTGAAGAAAGATGAATAGTGAAATGAATAAACAGATCTGTCAAAAACGTCATTTTTGCAGAGACTAGATTATTAGTCCCTCTGAATCACACTATGCTATTCAATCAGTCAACACCACTAGTTAAAAATATATATTTTGATTGTCAATAGAAGTAGTAGAACAAGTTGGTCATTTCTACTCTCTACCTCCACCTGTAATGTGCATGATACACCTGAGAGCCACATGGCTTAATTTGCCAGTACATTGAGTTTTGTATTGTTTGTAGAATTAATTTTTCATTTTCCCCCCCCACACTCCTGCATGGGTTTGATTGCAAATTGAATTAGGATTGACAGCTTGATCATTAAGCTGCCCAAGTCTGCAAACGAGTGTCTTAATCGCAACACGCTGTGTTTCTTTTCTGCTAGACATACACAAAACGTAGTATTTTAATCGTTTGTACTTCTTTGGCAAGTCATTGCTGGAATAAATTATACTGACATGCCGTAATCAAATATTTTGATAGCTTATTGTTGTTTCTTGTCTATGCATTTGTATATCTTTTTTTTTATTTATTGTAGCTACAAATGTGAACAGAAAAGATAATGCAACTTGATAAAAATGAGTGATGCCTTTTTCTTAGTCAAGGCATGCGGGACATTAAGTATCGGAGAACTTGTAAAATGTTAATGTATTATATATCTATCTAATAGCTCCTCAAATATCTTGTTATAATTCTCAAACAAAGCAAGTGTAGGCTGATTAAATGATAAAGTCAAGCATTAATCTCCAACACTACCTTTTTTCAAAGATGTCTAATGTTATTGGAATTGTAAAGACAAATAAAGTCACAAACACAGATCATTGGATTTTGTGTGATTTTATCTTTTTTCTAAATACGTCTAACAAAAATGTTCAGCAGGGCCATCACTACTCTAAATATCCGTCCATTTTCTATGCCTCTTATCCTCACTAAGGTGGCGGGGATGCTGGAGCCCATCTTTGTGCAGTGGGCAGTGGACCGACATCCTGAACTGGTTGCCAGCTAATCGCAGGCCACTCTAAACAAGCACACAAAGTTGTGAAAAACATTTATTTTGATGGTTTCATTGAAAAATGGGTACTCATACTTTTTTTATCCACTCATTTAGGAATTCTTGTTGCTGCTCAATGTTATGGCACTACTTTTATTTGCACTAGTGTTACGATGCACAATTTCACTCTAATTCTATTCTGCAAGGACTACCTTGTAAATATTTTTGCCTATTTATTCTGACATTCTTTTTCTTAATTTTTGACTTTGGTATCCTGGAGTGCCACGTCTAATCTCACTGCAAACAATGTTCACTACATTGTTATTAATGACAATAAAGACAATTCAATTCAATTCAGTCTTCATTGGCATGATTTTCATCAGGTATCGATATGAGAAAACATGTATCTCTCTTCTCTTTCACTTACCCAACTTCACCATCTAAATTCTCAAAAACTTCTCCCCCCATAGTGTCACTGTCAGGATTGAGGTAGATTTCAATCATGTTATAAATTGCGTTTTGGCCCCAGTCGTTGTCTTTGCGTGCCTGGTTGAAGTGACGCAGGGCAGCGTTAGGTTCCCCCGTGTACCTGAGCAGCAAGCACGGATTTAGTTGAATAGCCCATAAGAAGAGGGAAACATTGAAATGTGAAGCAAAATCGGACTTACCAAAGATAAAGTCCTTTGCAGTAGTTAAAACCAGGATCAAACTTTGCACGGGAAGAATGCTTTTCTGCCCTATCGAAAAATTTGGGCACATCTTCTAACTTTCCCCCCCGCCTCAACAAGTCAATGAGACGTGAAAGTGTTGGGTAGTTGTCTTTGATTTGTAAAAAAGAGGAAAGGAAACAATGTCACACATATCTTTTTCTAACAGTCAATCCAGACATACAAATTTTGAAAGAAAATAGCATAATAGCTGTCACACAGTTAAAACCTTACTTGATGTCTAAACACCTCACCTTTTATTTACTGTATTTTATTATCTTTTTTGTTGTCGTTGTTTCTTTTGTTATTTTTGGGAATGTCAATTGTATATATTTTTGTTTGTGTTGCTGTATGGTGGGTTACCCAAGACTCTGTCAAATTGTGTGTGAGAAATAAAAAGTTGGCTGGGACCAAATGCTTTTGAACACTCATGTTTTCCATCTTAATGTATAAAATAATCAGTTACATGTTTTGTATAATTACACTAGATGTGAATTTGAAATAATGCAATGATATTTTTATTGTACAATAAGGGTCGACAAATTGAAATGGGTAGCATGGCAAAAACAATAATTACCGTAAATTCCGGACTATAGAGCGCACCTGATTGTAAGCCGCACCCACCACATTTTAAGAGGAAAACCGATTTTGTACTTACACAAGCCGCACCTGTATATAAGCCGCATGCGCCCACATTAAAACATGTAACACTATCACAGAATTAGCCCAAACCCGGCTTTGACTCCCGCGATTGTAACTGAATATGAAGTACACAATCCAAAAACCACTGCCGGCAAGCTGAACAGAAAATGATACCGGTACTTAACGTTTGATGCAGACCTGCAGAGTCCGGGTACCCGTTGAAACTAATCCATGGAAAAAAAGTCTATATTTCCAAAGGTAAGGGTGGGAAAAATATATATCCACTATTTTCCGCCGCAACAACAGGTCTCACTCACCTTTACCCCACTTCCGGGCAGCCTGCGTTTGCTCCGCCCCTCTTTTTTAATTCGCAAAACATATCAGAGTGTCTCAAATAAATACATTACAAAAATATACAGGTGCAAATACATATTATACAACGGTTACACATATTTACAAAGAAAGACGGTACACCGAGAGAGTTTTCAAAGCTTTAATTAGAATATTATAACTTTCATCCCAAACCGTGCCTGTGAAGGGTAGCAAAACGCTACTAGCAACACGCTCGCAACACAGTAAACGGGTCTTTTAAAAAAAACATACCGTACTTTAGAAACCACGGTAAACCGTCCTCATCTTCCTTCTTACAACTGACGACATCAAAGTCGTCTTCCCAAGTATGGGAGAGAGACTTTGTCATATAGACGTTGTCCCACGCTCCTTTATTCAAAAACATGCTAGCAACACGCTCGCAAAGTGAAGTTAACGTGTAGTAGCTCTGTTTCCTTCTTGATCGGACTGCTCGTTTGCTTTCAGCTTGAAAGCTACGTTATGTGCCTTTCTTTTTGCAATTTGCATGATGAGGATATGTCTACGCTAATATAATTTGTCAAGCTAAGAAGTTGCAGTCTTCCTCTGCGCATATATTCCACCGGTCTAAATCCTACCTTTTGTACTCGAGCGCCGCTGGCGGCTGTTAGAAAAATTACATAAATTGGCCGCATCACTGAAGGTTTGGGAAAAAAGTAGCGGCTTATAGTCCGGGATTTACGGTATTGTAAATATAAACAGGTATATCCATTATTTCATAAAAGATCAAGTGACAAGATTTTATCGCATTTACTGCTGATCCCTTTCCTTTCAGATTAAACATAAAACAATTTAAGTGAATTGTAAACTCGCCGACAAAATCTTTAGGAAAACAATGCTGTCTGAAAACAATTTATATATAAATATGTAAGGTGATTGTAAGGGAAGTTATAGTTTGATAATAGTTTGAATGTGCCTTTGTATGATTTTATCCATAAAATTACCTTAACAAAGCCAAAGATTATATCCAGGTGCTGTTTGTATTCTTACAACAATTGTATCATCTTGGGGTCTGCTAACTATTAATCAAGATGTCCTTCACTTTAGTGCCGGGAAGTCTGGTCACAAGCTTGCCTCCCCTTATATACTCCCTTGATTTTACAGTAACTCATTGTTCTTTTATGTTACAAAAGTTTCACTTTTCTTACTGTTCATTTAGCGACCAGCTTTTTATCGCTCCATTTAATCATGTGAGTAGCCAATCAGGTTTGTTTCATGTATTCATGTGACATTTTTTAAGCTAATCAGGTATGTCGTTTTACACCTATGTTTTGAATAAATGGGCTAGTATTTATCGTATGGGTGTCTTTTCTTTCTGAGCCCATCTTGGAAGCAGATCTAGGGGGAAGCTCAGTTTGGATGCACCTCCGATAAAAGGGCTACCCAAAATCAATCTCCGCCTCAGACTGTGTTTCTTTATATACTTATTTACTTTAATACAATCTCAAGTTTTAACCTTAAAAGTGGTGTAAACAGTGTGCAATTGCAAAATAAAACGACATTAGCTAGCAGCTACCTTGGTTACACCAGTTGCCAACGATAGTGGCTAATGCTAAAATACACAATAAATACATATTTGAGTCCTCCACAAAAAAAAAAAAAAACATATTAAGGCAGCTTTGCTTTCTCAAAAGGCTTTAATTTAAATTGTGTAAATTTGCATATTTTTATTTGGAAAAAAATATATACATATTTCGGTATTCGATCGTTAGCTGCTAAGGCTAGTTGCCACTTCTTTGACACTACCCACTAATGCATAGTCACATCAGCGACGAAGCCACTAATATTAGTCTCTAATGTGAAAGTACGAGATGAATCCACAAGTCTTTCACGATTAATCAAAAACATTTTCAAGACAACTGCAGTTTCTGAAAATTTTTGAAAAAGTAAATTTGCAAATTTGAATTAAAAAATGTATTATTAATCGTTAACTGCTAATGCTAAGAGCTCCTTTGGTGATGCTACATGCTAGTGTTAGCGGTTGCATCAGTTACGTAAGCTGCTAACGATAGTACCGTATTTTCCGCACTATAAGGCGCACCGGGTTATAGGGCGCACCCCGAAAAAATAGTTTTTGGTCCTATTTTTGACATACATAAGACGCACCGGATTATAAGGCGCTACAATGGGAACGTGGACAAAACAGTCAGATAGTTCAGTCCAACTTATTACCCCCTTAACATTCCCAAAGCTTGCAAAGACGCAAATACGTGTCGAGAACAGGTGCAGATGCGGTGTCCGTAAGATGTCACTCAAATGCATCGTTCCATCATTTGGAAGGTTAAAGTCTTGGGATTCAATAAATGATAACCATTCCTTCGTATCTATTTTCTTTTTCGCTCGCAACTTTACTGTGCATATGACAATAAACACTTGGAATTGAGTTGAATTTAAAAATAGACACTCCATTCCATCCATTATCTGCACCGCTTATCACAGAAACATCGAGTTCAGTCTGAAACAAGATACAGGGATAATATAGAAAGCCGGAGTAGCTCACTGAAGTCGTTGTGTTCATAATATTGTGCAGGCAATGTCCTCTTATATCCGTGAGGGTAGTAAATCCAGGAGAATACAATATTTACAAATACAGAATAGAAAAAAATGCTTTCTCTATGCCGTCAGCAACATGCTATACACATATACGTATTTTCGGCCAATTGCAGGCTTTGTTTCGCTGTTTAAGCCAATGGCAGCCTGTAAATTATAAAAAGGATCCGCCTCTTGACCTCCGAATAACTTTAGCCAATAGTGATCGATTCAAATGATGATTGACACGTCTTTTTCGGCCAATTGCAGGCTTTGTTTGCCGTTTGAGCCAATGGCAGTCTGTAAATGATAAAAAGGATCCGCCTCTTGACCTCCGAATAACTTTAGCCAATAGTGATCGATTCAAATGATGATTGACACGTCTTTTTCGGCCAATTGCAGGCTTTGTTTGCCGTTTGAGCCAATGGCAGTCTGTAAATGATAAAAAGGATCCGCCTCTTGACCTCCGAATAACTTTAGCCAATAAAGATCGATTCAAATGATGATTGACACGTCTTTTTCGGCCAATTGCAGGCTTTGTTTGCCGTTTGAGCCAATGGCAGTCTGTAAATGATAAAAAGAATCCGCCTCTTGACCTCCGAATAACTTTAGCCAATAAAGATCGATTCAAATGATGATTGACACATTGGTTAGCCAATGAAACGCCGGTAAATAAATCCCAGCATCCACCGCGTACTACTTGCCGTTCGGGGTAAAATCTAGTCGGCGGATGCAAGTTAGTTGGAAAACTTAATGTTGATCCATAAATAAGGCGCACTGTATTATAAGGCACATGGTCAGCTTTTGAAAAAAATAAAGGCTTTTAGGTGCGCCTTATAGTGCGGAAAATACGGTAATTAAAATGAAAATACACAATGAATTCACATTTTAAGTCCTTCAAAAATAAACAAAATATTTTAACACAACTTGTCTTTCTGAAAAGTTTGATTTAAAATAGCGTAAATTTGATAATTATGATTTTGGAAAATCAATGATCGTTAGCTGCTAGTGCTAGTGGCAACATCTGTGAATCTACCCACTACTGCTAGCAGTCACATCAGTGCCGCTAGCCGCTCTTATGTCGATAAGATTATTGTAGTTTTCCGGATATTCAGCAATACGTGTGCTATCGGGTGGGATCACGTACCAGTTTTAGTATTGCTGCATTGTATCCCTGTGTGAATAAAGACTGATTTAAAGGACATTTTACTAGTGTATAGGTTTCATGGTTTTACTTGGTTTTCTACAGCACCTTTAGTTGCATTAGGGTGTCTAAAAAGTGCTAAGCAAATATATTTTATTTTGATTAGATTGAATGATGGTCGCTAACATTAAATACACAATAAATCCACATTCAAGTTCTTCAGGATGATATGCAATTTATACCCTGCCCGAAATTATCAAATCATTGTACACAATGACGTGCTTTTTACCTGGCTTGCGCTCTAGGAGTTGCTGATAGCGGAAGACAGCCTGCTCGTAATCTTGTCTCCTGAACATGATGTCAGCCATCATCTAAACATAAACACACATAAGATAGGCCGCACCAATAAGTCTGAAAATATAGCTGCCTAAATTAACCAAACACACCAGAGTTGCATCTTCATTATACTGGTCATTCTTCAGGATGACACCGCATTGTTCCTGGCACAAATCGAGCTCATCGATAGTCAGGAAAATTTGGGCCAACTCCACCATCACCTACAAATATGGAATTTTGTCAATCAACCTTATAATCTTCCCCAAACTCCCAAGACTGTTTGTACACACAGGGATGAGATTCTAAAAGATGCACAGCTGCGATAGGGAGGACATAGGACGTTTTGATTCAGTAGTACAAACCTTGTGATCTGTCTCACAGTAAACAAGAGCTTCTTTGTAGAACTTGATAGCTCGCTCGTAGCCCCTCTGGCCCGTGTAGTGTTGAGCGATCTCGGAGCAGATCTTGGCGGCGAGCTGCTTCTGCATGGGGATGGCGTCGGGCTCCTCCAATTCCACTCGCTTTAGTACCCTGGCTTGCACATCCCGGGCCTTGGAACGGAATTAATGATCAGTGATAATAACTGCAATCCATTTCAATCCATATGTTGCCACAATTTTAATTCATATTGGAACAAATTTAAATACTTGGTCTGCTTGGAGATCTTATATACAACAAAGAATACAGTAGACCCCGGGATACGAGATGAATCTTTTCAGAGGTGGGTATCGCAAGGTGAAATTGTCATATGGTGGCTTATAATAACCTAAACAAGGGTTCCTACAGCTTAAGGTAAATTAAATTCAAGACTTTTGAAATACTTTTTAATGCCTTTTGAAATCAAATTTAAGACTAAGTCGACAAAAAACCCAGAATTGAAACAAACAAAATAAAGGAATACAAGTATTTCTTGCACACAATAGATTGTGCCTCATACACATTGCCTGGCACAGCTTTGAACCATGGCGGAAAACGTTTGTTGGACAGTCATTTCTCATTAGAAGTACACTTTCCCATGGTCCAACGTAAAAGTATCTGTCCAAGCTTGCTGTGTGAATTATGGGTAGATAGAAGTCATACATCTACTCTGAAAGGCCCGACTGAAACCACATAGCCGTTTCGATAGTTTCGGTTTAGCGGTCACATAATGTTGCCACAAAAGTAAATTGGTGAATTATTAATAAAGGACAATTGGTTAATTTACTTAAACCTTTTAGGTCAAACAAATATAAATTTCATTAATGTGTACACATTGTTAAGACTTTCGAAAATTGGATTGAATACATTTTAATGCCAATTAAGGCCTTATTTTTAGAATAATGAATTTAATGCCTCTCAAAAATTTTCTTGGATCCGTGGATACCCCGTTAAAGCATTCCAAACTCCCTGTTAACAGGTAAGAACATGTAACTCTGTATAAACATATTAAACATTATTAACAAAATAAATAAGAAGTACCCCGGTACTTCTTACATATAACATACATGTATTGGATTAAATATTACCTTTATCTTTGGTGTGACGTGACTTGAGTTGGTACAGTGAAGTTAGTGGATGGATGCAGAGGGGGAGGAGACAGCGGATAGAGATAAAAAAATGAAATTTGCGAGTTTTTTCATGGCCTTAGAAAACTGTGTTGCTCTAATAACTTGCTTTTTCTTAATTGTACAATTATCTATTGGTTACAGCCATTAGTCATGACCATATTCCTTAGCGACTTCTTTGTATTTTCTAATAATCGCAAGTGACGTTTTAGTGGTTAGTTTTTTGCTTCTCCCTTTAGAATCACTGAAAGTCTTGAAACCCATAGCTGATAAATACAGTACAAGAAATAAAGTATTGTATTGTACTAACTCTCAAAGTCTTTACAAGGCACAAACGTTTCTGAACTGAACAAAGAGAAGTAAAGGCATTGTGGGAGAGAGTTTAGCCAATAGCATATTGTCATTTTCTTGAAACCAAGACAGAAACAAATAGAAGACCAGCATCTTATATGGCAGAATGGCATCTGAGAGATGTCTGAGGCACATTATTAGCAATCATATAGAATAATTTTGTTTTTGGGCAAGGAAAAACATGTTTTTTGATGCCGTACGGTGGGAAAAATGCCGTAACAAGGGGCCAAAAAAACATAACATTCTACATAGTAACACATAACATTGAACCATAACCCGGGGTCTGCTGTACATAAAATTTGAATAAGTACCAAACAATAAAACCAACTTACCCTTTGAAGTGTTGTTAGGGCCTCTTTTGTTTTGTCAACCTTATTTTGGACCTTAGCCAACAGCATTAGATAACGGCAATCATCGGAAAGGGCTGCCAGTTCATTCACTTCGTTCAAAAAAGACAGATTGTCATTACAGACATTTCCTCTAGAATATTGCATATAAAAAAATCTCACATGCCCTGAATAACAAATACATTTTTGTTCTAGATATTATCTCTCATTTAAAGAACGTTTTTCTTATTTTACAAGATACATCTAAAATGAGTGATAGAGTGTACTAGTTGAATAAAATCATTTCATTTAAAATTATAAATACTTTACCTGTTTATGACCATCCCCTCTCAATTTTCTACCTGGACTTATTGTATTGTGTTGCATGTTAAATAAGGCTAAATCCAAGTTTTGGAGGGGGATAAACTCAGTCTCTTCATGACAACAGGAAAAAATGCACTTTGTGCTTTTACCTGGTTCACTGGACAAAGAGTCAAGCAGGAGTCTCTCACAGCGCTCGTATTGCTTCATTTTCATCAGCAGCTCGGCCAGGTCATAGCGGAGGAAATTCTGCTGCTCTGATTTCAGCGCCGCTTCATAGTAATGTATTGCCTGCGTAACCAGAACCTTTGGGTCAACACCGAGATATTTTTGAAAAGCTATCATGTATATCGACACAAACCTTGGCGTAGTAATGAGTCTTGACCAGAGCTTTTCCAAACTTGCTGGCGAGGGCTCCATCTTTGGGGGTTTTCTCCAAAGCGTGCTCATACACCTCAATGGCCTTTTCTGGCTGAAGATAAACACAACGAACAGTAAGAGGTGGGAGACTTAGCATTAGGGCAAACTTAAAAAACAAGCGGGTCAAAAATAACACAATTTGGGTTGAAAGAGGGCCAATGAATGCACTAGTTGTAGAAAATGCCCAAGCAGTTAACAAGATGGGACCAAATTAAGCTTCAGCTTTTCCCGTGGGATCCCTTAAGGATAAGTTAAGACAACTTGTTGTGTCCTGATTTGACCGAAACATTGTTTCTGAGATAAAATTATAGAAAACAATAAAATGCCGGCTAACAATCCATTATTTTATCTAATTTTCTTAATTAATTTCAAAGCTTTCATATAGGAATCAAATGTTTACTAATTTATTAACTATGGTACATTTACTCATTTATGGCTAAATGAGTTGTATATATTCAGTTTGCAGTGGGAGTTTAAGAAGATAACAACTTCAAGGGGCCTCATGCTGTTTGGGTATTTCAGTTTTTTTAAGATGTGCAAGATAGCAATTTTGGGAAGGGGCAGACCGGTGTGTTCAGCACTTTTGTGTTTCATTCACATTGTGCCGTTAAATGACTATTTAAACAATATGATTGGCAATACATGAAAAATTCTGCTTCCTGGTAAACAACTGCAAGGACGTGAAGTCTGTTGAACATGTAAATGTGATGCAAATTGATAATAAAAGACTGAGGGAGCTACAAAATGGATGCGAGAGAGTACGTGAAAAATGCTGGGACACCTGCATGCGTAAATCAAGCTCCAGTGTCTTGTCTTTGTTGTTCTGGATTGAACAAGACAAAAGCAGAAGAGCCCAGCTGCCTATGTTTCTTTGCATTGCTCGTTTTTCCCCCCGACCCAACCGTTACTTTAAAAGCTTTCCCCCGAAAAGATTGGGTTCATGTTACTTTTAAAAATAATACTGACAAAAATAAATCATCATTATTTGAAATCTCCCCAAAATGTTGCTTTATACAGGGATCAGAATGGAGATTTTCATTTTCAGCTGAAATAGCCAGGGTCCAGGGGCCGCAGGCCCCGGCCAGGTCCAGGGCGGAGCCCGGTGGGGGGCTCAGGGGGGCAAACCCACCCGAAGCCAACGGCATTTATCTTATTTGCTATGTGAAAATTGCACTAGAATGAATTAAATCCAACAAAACAGAAACCATGTATTTTTTTCAGTTTTAAGATGTTTAAAACAATTGGGGGATTACAATGTTACAACCATCACCATTGTTGTTGTGTTTTGATGATGAAGATGGACCTTGTATTTAGCTACTAATCAACAATATATATGAAAATATATACATTAATAACCATTCATCATTAATTTGAAAATAGAATGCACAAACTGAACATGCTTGAAGAAAATACATGTCAGTCTGTGACAGTCTTCTCCAGCCATGACCACTTAAATTTATTCTTGATTCCTTTATCAATCTCGGAGACAAAAGCCTCGTCTTCTTTTCTTAGTATTTTCATATTTACTTTTTCAAACACTCATTTCACCGTTTGAAAAGACCGGAAGGAGCGCCATGTTTGAGAAAGCCAATGCTCTGAACAAAAGCTCCGCTGATTGGTTATCAGCGAACCTATCGACCAATGGTAGGAGTCGATCTATTTGTTGTGTGTTATAGATCTAATGCGCTGCGCTTCTTTTTGCCGATTTTTCTAACTGCTAACTTGGGGTGATGAAACAGTCACGTATCATACCTAACCCCCCCAAAATATTTTCTCATCGAATTTAGACGATTTACGGGAATGACCTTTGGGGTTCAAAAACAGCGGAAATCCGCGGATCCGCGGAAAATTCTGATCCCTATTTATACCAAAAATATATATTTTGATTGACTGATTAATAAGGGTAACATTTTTAAACAAACCATAGAATTTGGTTGTATAGTAACATAAAGCGGGCGACACGGCAGCGCAGTGGTTAGCGCGTGTGCGGCACTGTTCTGAGGTCATGAGATCGAACCTTCCTGTGTGGAGTTTGGATGTTCTCTCCGTGCTTGCGTGGGTTTCCTTCCACATTCCAAAAACATGCATGTCAGGTTAAATTGTCCGGTCCATATTGTCTCTAGGTGTGAATGAGCGAGTGAGTTGTCTGTCTCTGTGTGCCCTGCGACTGGCTGGCAACCAGTTCACGATGTCCCCTGCCCACTTCCCGAAGATAGCTGGGATGGGCTCCAGCACACCAGGGACCCTACTGAGGATAAGCGGTGCAGATAATGGATGGATGGGTGGATGAAGTAACAAAAAGCTTAAATTCAATTTAAAACCAAAACCAAAAATAGTTACCGTAATTGTGTTTAAAAGCCAACAAATTGGTAATTTTCGACAAAAACAGTGCCGTATTGGGTTGAACCCAGAAAGTTGAATTTTAGTAGTGGACTTGTTGCTTTTGCCACACATTTTTTGTGTTATTCTTGGACCATGAAAATGAAAATCCTTTATGGGTTCTGTTACTTACCTGTAAAATGTGCATATAAGCATCCCCTAGTAAAACGTACGTTTGAGGACCAGGTTGTTTTTCCACCATTTCCCTAAAAAAAAAAAAGATATTACAGCAAATAAGTGGATAAAAGTATTTGCTAAATGTGTTCACTTCTTACCTGTAGCAGCTTACATATAGCCGTTTGTCTTTTTTGTGGTTCAGGTAAATGTCTGCCATTTTCTCCTTGGCTTGGATGTAGTAAAGTTGCTCGGGTGTGATGTTTCTGAGCATGCTCAGCGCCAGCTCCGTGTCGCCTCGAAGCAAAGCAAGGTCTGCGTTGGCGATAGTGACACGGAGCTCTTCGATCGTTCCAGAGAACTCATTGATGGCATCTTGCATGACCTTGGCTGCTTCATGCTGTGATATCGAATTCATATTTGTAACCGGACACAGCATATAAAAATGTAAGGGTGCACTATCATTATGGGGCTGATAGTTATCGAACCGATACTGCCAATAATGTCAGTTATTGGCCTGATAGAGAAGAAAACACATAATTAGTCACTTGACGCTAGGGTATAATATTCAATCAGCCCACAGCATTCATGTTACTAATTATAAGATAACTTTATTTTCTATAGAAGTAATAGCACAATTTGGTCAAGACTTCTTTGTTGTTGATGTTGGTATTCTGAAGCAAAACTGTATCAGTTATCGCACATAGCAATATGTATTTTTCCTACCTGTTCTCCATTGAGCCACAAAGCCTCAGCTAACTCCAAGAAGATGGAGACACGGTCTGCGGAACTCACGTCGACCCTTTTGTTCTTGGATTTAAAAGATTCAGTCTTGCAGACTCCAGGAAGGCTCATTGCCATTTGCAAAATCTGAATAGCCTCCGTCAGTTCACCAATTTTCTTTTTTGCCTGAGCTATGATCAGCAGGTACAAGGGATGTTCTCGAATCTGGAACAGACAAGTACAGTAGAACATTATCTTCATGTAACTTATTTGCAATATACTGTATGGTTGAACATCGTTTTTTTGAATTGTGTTTGTTCACTGAAGTATATTTATAAATAGTCATGTTACTCAGGAGACTCGATAGAAATGCTTTTGATACTTCATACGGAGAACAATCTCATGTCTACTGGTTTGTTATAAACAGAGTCACTCAAAAATCAAGGTTCCAATCTCCTTATCTAAGATCACGCATCAATAGTTGTTGATGTTTTTGCATTATATCAGTCAAACTCCGCTTTCTGTATTATCAAAGTTATGTGTGATTACAATGATTATGTTTACGTACGGATTGGAATTGGACTAATGCCAGTATTTAATTATGTAAAGCCAGGTAAATGTACACAGAAATTAAGGCCATAGTCCGACTGCAAATATTTCAGTTGAAATGGTTGGATTAAGTGATTTCATTTCTTGGTTACTTGAGCATATATACAGTACCTATCGAGTAGTCCAATTGCTTGTGTACATTCATGCACACGGTGTTTCCCTCATCCGTAATATTTACGGTGTCGCAAAAACTGTGGACTTACTCCATAAAAAACCCTGATGTGTATTGGTTGGATTTATCTGGGACATTTCCGTTTTATTCTCGGCCACCCGGGCAAAAATGCGGCAATCTATATTTAGTGGATGCAGCGGTTGTATGTAGCCATATATCAAATAAATAAGTCCATGCTTCTGGATAGCAGTAATGGAGCAAACCTTTGGAGCAAACTTGGAACTTGTGCGATTTTAGTTAGTGACATGAATGAAATAATCCTTTATATATTGGCAAAAGTTGTAATCAGGTCGCCGGTGCTTAGCATCTTGGATCAGACTGCGCGCAAATGGCATTTATACGAACATTATTCTAGGCTTGCACAAAAAAAACATCTGATCCCAGGCTGACAATTCCCTGTTTCTTTATGTGGAAAAATTATGATAATCTCACTTCAAAGTTATGGCTCAGGCATAGCTCAAGTGATTGTGAACATGCCGCAAAGCTGCCACGCGACAAGTGGATCTGTGCCATGAGCAGGTGAGAGTCGGTATGAGAAGGACAAAGTTCCAAGCAATGCTGTAGACTACTTTGGGCTGCATCCACATCACCTGAATAGACACACATATACAAGTACAGGAGTTAAAAAGTCAAATGAAGACGCAGCTGGCTTAGTACTTACCGGTCTGATATCTGACTTTGGCTTGTAAAAAGAGCCCCTGAAGGAGCCCTGGTACCATCTTAACCACTGTATCCAACAATGCAGCACAATGCCTCAGTTGGGGAGCAGGAGACTGACCCTGGGTCGAAGGATAAACAGCAACAGTCCATGAGAGAAGTAATTTTAACGTACATATATCAAGTGGGAACTTGATTTGACAAGTGGTACCTTAATGGGACACAGAGCAAGGTACTCCTTCGCAATCTGAAGGAGAAAGTCCGTGTTCAACTTGTGAAAGTACTCCGCACCCAAAGGTAAGCCTTGAAGCGTAGAGAAGTGTGTTTCCACAGCGTCATTCAGGAGCTTGGTTACCTCTTCTTGAGCGTGGCGCTTTTTTATTGCTACAAGCGCACGCAGGTAAAAGAGTTCCTGAAGAGACATCCATTAAATAAATATTTTGAAGACGCTCGTGGAAAAAAAACATTCACTTAAGAGCTATTATTCATTAACTATACCCCAGATTTTCCAATGGATTGTTGAATTTCTGTGAGAAATTCCAGTTGTTGGTCTGCATCATCTAGGCGGCCTTCTATCAGCTGGCATTGAATTATACCTGTGCAACAAAGTCACTATTTACATTTGAATCGGGATGTAATGAAGCCAATATATTGATATTGAAATAATGAAAGTGCCACAATAAATCATCCTTATGCCACACTATTAAAAGCAGCACATTTGTTAAAAAGGGTAAACTATTTGTGGAGTCCTAGCACCTTCTGGTGGCTAGTTTAATAATGCGGTGTAGTTTGATTTCGGATAGTTTTGCCACTAAGAGCTATTATGGTAAAAGAACGCAATAATTTTTTTTCCTCTTGTATTTTTATCAACATTATTATTATTTTTTCAAATATTGTGAGATTTTTATATCATTGATAAATACGCAATATTTTCTCGGTAGCATGAGTAGGGTTTGGCGAGATATATATATATATATATATATATATATATATATATAAAATCTCTAAAATTTTTTACCGCCTGGGTAGTTGAGGGACCACTGAGGTCACAAGTCTGGAAAGCTCTCTCTGCTGCTGACGATTTCTGGCTCAAGTTCTGGGTTGTGGCAGAGTAGGCACCAGTTATCGTACTTACCGGTACTCATTTTGTACTTATCATATTTTTACCTTTCAAAGAGTACTTAATTCTTTTTGCCCCCCCTTGGGGTGTCACAAAACAGGCATGGTGCGTGACACATTTAGTTACAGTATATATAGTCGTTTACTAGTATTGGGTGTTTGATAAGGCTTGGGAAATTCCATATTTTACTTTATGACGTGTTAATTCTACTTCAAACGTAGTCTAAAAAGCTGGAAGAGCAACAAATAGGGAGAGTGTAATTGTGATATTCACCCATTCTGTATGCTTGAGTATCTGTTATCTTTGTGGTTCAGGTTAAACAAGGCCCACGGAAAGGGGTTCGACAACCTGCCTTTCTCTGCGATTTAATGTAGTGATGTGTGCGCGTCGATTCTATAACAATCACTCATTCTGCAATTACTGAACAAACCTTTATTCAAAAAAATATCAAAAAGAATTCAGAAGGCAATGTTTTTTTAGTTTAAGCAGAAGATTAACATTCACAGTGAGAGCCAAAAAAGTTACTTGTGCCAAACCACAATTAACTATTTAGTATCTATTGTAAAATACTTCTTGTAAACAACCCCATTCAGGCATGCTGTCACTTGAGAAAAAAAATATTATTTACCAGCATCGGCTTTGAGGTGATCAATTCAAACTCTTAAAATAAATTTATTTAATTTCATAAATAAGATATAAACAATTACTTTTATTTCCTTCAGAATGTGTGTTGCTTGGCTACAAGCATGAAAGTGCAGATAAGTGAAAGGACAGGCGGCACTAGCAATAAACTTACCAGTCAATGCAGGGAGGCTGGTCTCATCAAGAGTCATGGCTGTTTTATACCACTTAACAGCTTCTTTGATTTTACCCTGAAGTACCATCAGGTAGCCCAACTCTGTGGCTAAATCTGAATTCCCTTCCGTGGCGCAGTATGCTTTTTCAACCATTCTGAAAACTTGCTCAAGTATTTCTTCATTCCGTCCACACTTTAAAGAATGATGACATGATACGGTAATAAATTATCATCTTACACAAATTTCAAGAATATCACATATAAGAACATCTTACAACTCTGGTAATCGCAAGAGACATTCTATAAGCAAGTTCAGGGTTCCTTGGTTCCAGCATGTTCAGACTGCCGATAAGGTGAGAAAGATGTTTTGTTGCCTGCCAAGTAAGACGGACAAACAGTACAAATGCATTCAGAAAATTTTACACACACCTTGAGGTACTGATTAAAATTGTGTGACTTTACCTCAACAATATCTCCATTTTTACATAAAGAATGTAACGTTAGAATGTGTAGAGCATCCAGGTTGTTTTTGTCCATTTGTAGGAGTCTGAATGATACATAAGATGCACATGGTAATGTGTTTGAAGCCAAACAATGTTTTTCCTTTGGCTCATGTCTTCTGACAGTGTCTATCTCAATGCTTACCTTATTGCGGCCTCTTTTGTTTGCTCCCAGTCTTGGAGATTTAAAAACAGCTTCATTTTTTTAATAAGAGCAGGCAGGAAGACAGGAAAACCAGCAATGATCTTGTTAACCACCTCTAATGCACCAGAGTAGTTCTGACGATATTCATAATATTGTGCCTTAGAAAAAGAAAACATACTTTTTATTACAGAGTTAGGAAATACAGGTATATAAATTGTAACAAATGTCTTGAAACTGCGGATAAAGAATGAAATTCAAAAATATGTTTACCTTTCCCATCAGAGCGAAAACATCCGGCCCGTCCTTCAGCCCTTCGTCAAAGTACTTCCCAGCCTTTTTGGCATATGCCTCCTTCCCACATGTCACATCTATCCATCCTTTCAAGATTATCCCCTGGTAATGAAATGTGTCAAACTTACATGCCCACCATGGACAAAGTCACAAATGGTTTTCTTGCACAAAGAACAACATAGTGCTCTCACCTCCTTTGAACCATTGGAGAGCTTGATCATTCGCTCAGTGTATTCTCTTGCTTTATCATTACGGCCCAATAGCCAGAGAAACATGCCAGCGTGGTAAAGACTCTGGGGAGAAGCACTTTTGCGGTCCTCTTTGATTTGTGCTTCGAGTTCTTGAACAACTTCTCTGTCTGGGGATTATATCCACAATAAAAAAAACAACACTGATACATGTACGCCATCAACTAAAAACCTTACCAGGTCTGGTCTTTTTCTTCTCAGCATAGACAAGTGCCATTAGCGTGCACAGTGACACATCTTGTGCATCTTTTAACGTGTCCAATTCTGCCCTTGCTTCTCCAATTAAATCTGTGGTTCATTTTGAAAAACAGAAAACAGAGAAAAAAAAAAACAACAACAACAACAACAAATTCAGTGAAATCGTACGGTAGATAAGAACGTTTTTATTCCCCATGTGTTCAGGTTTACCTTGCATTAAATTACCGTAACCATGGTAGAAACTAAGGACAGGGTCACCTCTGATTTTTGTCAGAGCATTTGCTGCAGCGTTCACAGCGTGGTTGAAATATTTTTCGTTGCAATAAAATCTGATTAAAGCCTGAGAAAGAGGGAAAATAATCAAAAACATTTGACACGGTCTCGTTATTTCTATAGTTATCAGCGCTTGTGCATGAGTATCCATGATGCTGAGAAAATACAGTAGAATTGCTTTCGTAAGCAGTAATACAACGTTGTAACTACACATCTACAAAATCAATAAGAGCTTCATTGCATTGGAAAAACAAGTTGTGGATAAAAACAGTAGGCTACTGTATTAATAAATGGCGAGTGAATGAGAAAAAATGTCCGCTTACCAATGTTATCGCTTCGTTTTCCATTTTGCTGATAAACATTAATATAAGGCAGTCAATGAAAAGTGAACAAGCAACATTTTTTTATGTTTCAATTGTATTTATGATGAAAAAAATAGGGTACAGTGCAATGTTACTTCTTCGGGGTGTTCGCCATCTTGAACGCCCTCTTCTTGAGTTGCGTAGCAACCACGGACAGGTCATTTTCTTCTTCGATGATTTGTAATTTTACTTAACAAGCGCAATACTGCCACCAGATGGAAAAAGAAGAAAATTCAAACGTTGCCACGGCCGTGACTCGGAATAGGACGAATTCAACCACTTTTATTTCGAAAAATAGTATCATTGTCAACTCGTCATGATTTCTCTAAAGGTGGCTTGAAAGTGAGACGTAATACGTTCATTGGGTAGCCGTTAAAACACACAAAAGTAGCATTTAAAAATACCCAAATAAACTCTAAATAGAGCCAAGCTGTCAAGATGGAGACTAAAGACGCCGCAGTGGTAAGGAGATTGTTATCGGTTTTAACAGATTAAATTCCTTCAGTTATTTATGTAAAAAATTGGGACCTACCAAACAATAAAGTCAAGTTGGCTATTTCCCTGTGACACAACGACACAAAGTCATTTTTATTTTACTGCATATCAACCACAGTAATAAATTACTACTTGATAATACCTTAAAGTCTTCCCTGATGTAATCTTACAAATGTCTTTGTATTGTCACCCACAGTTTAGCCTTTGTTTTTCCCAGATCAATTGTAATCCACTTGCTCTTATGCCTTTGGTAATTTCTAGGCTTTGATTAGGTATTACTGCAAAGAAAAGTTCTTCAATCATGTTGCAAAAGCTACAGATGCTGCTCAGAAAATATTCCAACATGAGCCTGTTTTCAGTGTATTCCGTGCTTATGGCACTTTGATGCAAGGTAAAATAAACTTCATCCATATTTTGTGAGTACAGTATATTTGTCTCATTTATACAGATTTTATTTTGAATATACAATTACAGGTCAAGTTCGAGAAGCTGTGGCAGAATTGGACATGTTAAAATATCGATCTGATGCGTCTCTCTGCTCTCTGATGGCACTCGTCCACGCGGAGAGGAAGAAGTTGAAGCCAGGTGAATGGATTGTGATATAATCTAAATTAAATTTGAATACATATCATTGTAATCACAGACAGAGATGTTATACGGGAGCTTGAAACAAAAATCAGAGAAGATCGCAAAAGTGCACCTCCCCAAAGTCTATACTATGCTGGGATGTTTCTTTGGCTTTTGGGGCGAAATGATAAAGCGAGAGAATACATGGAGCGAATGATCAAACTCTCTAACGGTTCTAAAGAGGTAAGTCAGAGATACAGTTGGGATGTGTCAAACTTTTCTCAGACTGTCATTTACATTTCTAGGGGATCATCTTGAAAGCATGGGTTGATGTTACGTCTGCAAAAGACGATTATGCTAGAAAAACGGGAAAACACTTTGATGAAGCTCTAAGGGATGGACCGGATGTGTTTGCTCTGATGGGAAAGGTACGATTGATGAAAAGAGATGATAAAATATTTATAATTTGTTCCATCACATTGTTCCCCAATACTTTTCTTCTTCTCACAGATTGAGCTCAAATTTAGTTAATAATTTTGTCTCAATGTAGTGTTGAGATATATGTGATAGGTAACAGCTATAATATTGAACTTAACATGGGTGGTTTGATAAAAGAGAAAGAGTAGTGTACCGTGTAGGGTTCTGACCTCTCTCCTCTAAGAATTCCAATAAACCCGTGGAATAGACTAAGAGATCTAACCTCTGTTCTGCCAAAAATCTAGTGCCAAGTGGGATTTTAGAATATCTGCGCTCCCACTGACCAGTATATTCTTCTTCTCTGCTTCCAAGGTGAGGTAATAAATCTTGATTACTAAAGGTGGCTTGATACCTAAAAGAGCTGTCTTAGGGGAAGGCCCACAAAACAGACAAGCAATAACACATATAAACCCTGAGGAACTCCAGGGAACACCCTTTTTTGTGGGATGTCTGTGTGTTCACTTCAGCATCATTTTGACTAGAAATAATAAAATATTCTTCTAACTCACTTGAATTGATTCCAAGAAGCTTTCTTTCATATCCAGCCAGTGTATCTGATTTCCTTCTAGAGGGCATCTGGCCGACTTCTGCCATGAATCATAATACACAACATCTTCAAGATTAATTAATATAGATTTTTGTTTGTCCGTACCAGGCACAATATTTTGAATATTGTCAAAACTACACTGAAGCATTAGACGTAGTTAACAAGGTCATTGCTACGTTCCCTGAGTTCTTGCCTGCTCATGTAACGAAGATGACACTTTTCCTAAACCTCCAAGATTGGGAGCAAACAACTGATGCAGCATTCGGGTAAGAAGCGAGATAAAAGTCTGCTTCTTAAGAAATAAGTCACATTGATAAGAACAGACTACCATATGTGATAATCATAAAGAGTAGAAAGAAAATTGCATCAGAGTGTCACTTAACAATCGCACACTTCCTTTTTCAGGGTTCTTCACATGGAGCCACACAACCTCAATGCTTTACATATGCTAACTTTGCATTCATTATGCATTGATGGAGATATTATGGAGGTACACAAATGAAGAAAACTAACCTTTAGGAGAATTGATGATCTAAAATACCCAGACAAAAAATAAATGCATTTATACATTCAAATAAAAAATTTGAAACAAAATTTATCTATAATTTAGTTTGTATACTTCAAAGAAAATTAAGAAAAAAAGAAAATGACATAAACAAAATCTCCCAAATAAAAAAACCCAATAATACTTTTAATAAAAATAAAAAAACAAAACTGATCTTTATGAGCATTGGGGACCATAAATGTACAAACTAAAAATAAAAAATGAATTCATATAAAAACAAAGAGCAATTCAAAATATATATACAAATACGTGATATATGTATATAGTTGAAATAAAATAAATCAAAACAAGATCATTTAAATGAAGCCACAAAATAAGATTTTCCAATTTTTTGTTTGTTACAATATGTATTAATAAATAATATTATATATATATATATATATATATATATATATATATATATATATATATATATAAATAAAATATAATAATAATATTATATGCAAATAAACTGACCATTAAGAGTATCGAGGTACAAAAATGTCAAAACTAAAAATGAATAAATCAATTTTATGTAAAAAAAAAAACACAAAGTAAACTCCCAAAATAAATAAATAATGATATCAAATCATTTTGTATATTTAAAAAAAATAATATAATACAAAAAAATGAAAAGCCTCTGATACCTTATTTATTTATTTTCCATCAGAGCCCAGTGTTGTTCATTTGTCATCCTGTCTAAGATAAAATCTCATACCATCATTGCTCCATTTTTCTGTCATGTGTATGTGCATGCGCTTGTGTGTATGCTTTTTAATTCACATTTTTATATCCGCTGCACAGTTTCCACATACATTTTACTCCCACAAGAGTAATGCACTTGTCAAGAGACCAGAGCTACATTTATTTCATGCTGAAAATGCGGCAAGCTGTCACAATTATTTGTACATTTATTTTATTTATTGAACCATGTTTTTATTTTTTGAATATTCTTTTATTTTATTTCATGATGGTTTTTACATTTGTGTTATTTCAGTTTTATTTTTACTAATTTTACAAACATATTCATTCATTAAAATTATTGAATCATTTATTTATTATCTGGGAATTTTTGGTCCTCCGTATTGAGGTAGTAAACTTCACTTAAATTATTTAAACTATTTCTCTCACATGCGTGAAGTCAAAAAAACATCTTTCCAACCTCTTCAAAAGTTTGGACAGGAAAGAACCACACAACCCAGATCTTACATACAAGATGTGTCTCATATTCAGCCGAATCGTAAGATGAAACTCTTCTTGTTGATTCACATGTATGGAATCATGTAAAAAATGTCTGCTTTAACTGTGGAGTGTGGACGGAATGAGATGGTGCTTGAGCAGGTATTCATCATGGTGGAGAAAGCGTTTAGTGTCACGCGAGAAAACGCAGATTTAGCAGCGGAGATGGGCTACATTATGGTTCTCCGGGGGGAAATTAAGGAGGCCATGAAGTGGTATAAAACAGCCATGACTCTGAGTGAGACGAGTCTCGCTGCGCTTATTGGTGAGTTGCTGCATTATTAGGGTGTGTCCACTTTTAAAGCTAGGTTAGGTTATTATTTGTTTGCATTGCACAGGTATAATTTGGTGCCAACTGATCGATGGCTCCCTTGAAGAAGCAGAGAAAGATTTGGAATTTCTGACAGAAATTCAACAAACTAGTGAAACATCAGGGGTGAGGTGCTTAGCTATACAGTAGTATTTCCTTGCCATTGTGTGGTTTGACTTTTGCATCCTTGGTGTATCGCTGATTTTTCCGTATTAATGATTTCAGATGATAAATAAGTGCTTTGCAGAATTACTGCATCACTTTAAAAGTGCAACTATGTTCAAACCAACCAGTGAACTGTTTCCCGTTTCTTGACGACTGATTGGAGCAATCCAAGTGAAAAATTTACATGACAAGTGACCAATGAATAACCCCTTATCCATGCCATTTGCTAGTAATCCGATCAGGGTAAAGCACGAATTACGTGAATAGACATTGTTTCTTGATTCAACTTTTGACATTAAAAAAAGGATGATTCAATCACTTTCCTTGACCAAATTTAAGGAAGTTTGGTCCTGTTGAGACAATGCCCTCAGCCAACTCCACCCAAAGAGCAATCCATTCACTGCAAGTTACCAGACTCTCCAGCTGAATAATAAAGATTTGAAACCCTGGCCTGGCAACCAAGAAGGCCGAAAGCCACAGCCTCTTTCCCCAGCCAGGAAACATGGCAAAAGCAAGCCATGTCTCTCCCTTTCCCTATCCCTCAGCTGAAAAAGATACGATGGATGTGACGAAAAGGATAGAGAGAATTTTCCTTCCTTGTGCTGCTTTGTCTGACCCAATGGTAAACAAGAAATGATTTCACAAACTGCTTGTTGCTGCGCAAATAATATTTCATTTCTGACACGCTTTGAAAATACTTTTGGAGCAGGAATGAAAGTACTGGTCAATAAGTTCGGTTAGAAAGAAATGGACTCATTTAAATGATAAGGAACTGCTTCATAGCGTGTCAGAATGATATTTATACCCAGCGCCCCCTCCCAGCAGAAAAGGCCCTTTATCCCTTTTGACTCCACCGTGCCTTTTTCCAGCCAATGGAGAGAGAAAAGAACTACATGGGCTTGGTTTTGGCTTCCTGGCTGAGGAGCCAAGGCCTTTTTGTCCTCATGGTCCCAGAGGGCAAAAAACAGTAAGTCCCCCTTTGGGCTCGCTGGCCAGAAAGAAACCGGAGTGTGAAAAAATGAGAGAGGGAGGCATTTGAGCATCTCTTTTAAACGCTGCTGATATGTGTGGTGTGTCCCAGGCCCGGTTGAAGTTCCTGTTGCTTTAAAAGTTCTCCAATTAAACGACTAATAATATGTGAAATTTCAATTGGACACCCAATGAAATAAATCTTTTGAATGAAACATGACACACATTCATATTTTGATTTCAAATGAACAATTTGGTGGTTCAAACCTTTATTACACTGCAGGGGAGTCTGGCTACGTCTTATAGATGAAGGGACCCTTAGGTGCCCTGCTCGTGTGCACATTCGGAAAAATAGAAAAAGGAAAACATCTTGTGAACGAGTTGTGGGTCTTACGTTGTGTTGGCAAGGTCGGTGGTTATAAAGGTTAGGGTAAATACAGTTGTAGCAGAGGAGTACCATACAGCTGAGCATATGTCTTAATGAATAGTGTAAAGAGCTTTGGACCCAAAACAGATCCTTGGGGACACCACATTTGATCAGTTATTGATTAAATGTATAACCATCCCAGGTAAAATACTGTAGTTGTCTGTTTTTTAGGTAACTTTTTAGAAAACTGACTGGAATATGCCAGCGCTTATCTGGGTCCCATCCCCTTGACAGTTTAAACATTTCAAATACATGACTCAGAAAACCAATTACTTATAAGAGAATGTTATACAGTATTTAGAATGGAGTCACATATTCTAATATGCATTTATATTCTGTTCTCTATGGCAATATTGCTTTTTCTCATTTAATTTAATTTGTATATTCTAATTAGGAAACCCTCTACCTGCTTGCACTTGTGGCCATTAAAAAGCGCCGGCCCCATGAAGAGATAAACAAGCTCCTACAAAGTGCAGTGGAAGCCCACTTTTTGACACTCAAGGGTTTACCTTTAGGGGTGGAGTACTTTCAGAAGCTAAACCCCGACTTCCTCTTACAGATCGTTAAGGAGTATCTTGCACTGTGTCCTACTAAGGTACATGATTTTAGGGTTTCTGTTTCAACTGAGATAGCATATTTTAATTATTTTGTTTTTGGTTTAGCCCTCAGCTCAGGGCATGTCTGCTGTTCCACAACTCAAGCATTGTGCTACTTTGTTGGATACATTAGTCAAGATTGTGCCAGGACTTCTTCAAGGGGTTTTCCTGCAAGCCAAAGTCCGATACCACTCTGGTGAGAATATTGATTTAATATGATGGCTGATTAAAAGCGTAAGTCAACTAAACACTGTTCTTGACAAAAATATTTTGTCTGCTTAATGAGACCCCAAACTCCAAAATAACTATGGGTACATCTTGAGTCAGGGCAGCACGGCGGCGCAGTGGTTAGCGCTTGTGCGGCACAGTTCATGTCATGGGAACCTGTCGTGGGTTCAAATCCAGCTCCAGACTTCCTGTGCGGAGTTTGTATGTTCTCCCCGTGCTTGCGTGGGTTTCCTCCGGGCACTCCGGTTTCCTCCCACGTTCCAAAAACATGCATTTCAGGTGAATTGGTCGGTCCAAATTCAGATTCAGATTCAGATTCAGATCTACTTTATTGTCATTCTAGTACACGTGTATACAGAACGAAATGTCGATGGATCTGACTCCCACAGTTTCCCTCAGTGTCCTTCAGTGTACAGATATAATAAAGCTGTATTGTGTTATTTACCATAGTGCCGATAGTGCAAGAAGAGACGCTAACCAGATGTGCAAGATGGGCAGTCAGGTTAACAAGTCAGGTACACAGTACCATTATATTGTAAACAATAACACTGTAGTAATAACACTGTAAGTAACAATAGTGCAGAGATCAAATGTGCAAGGAGTGGCAAGCTATAAAAAAAACTGCCACTAGTGCAAAAGTCAAATTAGCAGCCGTTTAGATTTAAGTTAACTATATGTTAGATTGACCATTTAACAGTCTAATGGCCAGGGGGACTAGACTATTGCGGAGCCTGGTGGTCCTGCACCGCACACTGCAGTACCTCTTCCCAGAGGCTAGCAGAGTGAATAGTCCATGATGGGGGTGAGAGGGGTCCCCGGTAATGTTCTTAGCATGGGATAAGCAGCGCTTCTGGCCAATGTCCTGAATGGAGGGAAGTGTAGTCCCGATTATTTTCTCCGCTGTCCTCGTTACCCTCCTCACACTACCCCAGTCGGTAGCGCTGCAGCCTCCACACCACACAGAGATACAGCTGGTCAGGATACTCTCTATGGTGCCCCTGTAGAATGTGATGTCCATAGGTGTGAATGAGCGAATGAGTTGTCTGTCCGTGTGTGCCCTGCGATTGGCTGGCAACCAGTTCAGGGTGTCCCCTGCCCACTGCCCGGAGATGGCTGGGATGGGCTCCAGCCCCCCGCGACCCTAATGAGGATAAGCGGTACGGCTAATGAGATGAGATGAGACATCTTGAGTCAATTTGCACCAACTTCCAAGTTTGTTTCGAACAAACAACCCACCGGAATGGTTCACTTTCAACAACCATAATAATATATATTTTTTTGATAACTTGCTTAAAGGTTGTAAATTTTACAAAGGTTGAAACTTTCCATTAAGCTAAATACATTCTGTACTTTTTGTACAAACCAACAACCCAAACATGTTATAATTTTGTTTAGAACTTCTTTTTAACCAATCCAGAAGGTTTGATCAAATGGATCCTAGTAGTTAAGGCCATTTTGACCCAATTTCTGATCTATATGTTTTTAGATTACTGTAATTGTGGAATAGGAATTCAGCAGCATGTTGTAAAAATGAAAATATTTGTATTCAGTAGACTTGATGATTCACTGATTACTGTCAGTTTTTCTATGGTGGTTCAGGTGATGTTATTGCCGCTCAGAGCAGCCTCCAACAATGCCTGGAACAGTGTCCCTCTCACTTGGACTCTCATCTCCTTATGGCACGGATCCACTTGTTGCGTGGCAATTTAATTTTGTGTTTCCAGTCGCTTGAACTCTGCCTCAGCCATAACTTTGAGGTAAAATTGTCTTTTGCATGTTATGCTGTGATCAAGGATGTTGGATTCATGATTGTTTGTAATTCATCAGACTCGAGCCGGGGAGATTTCTTTTCATTGCAATGATGCATCCGGCTTCAGAGTGTTCATATCTTTTTAATAATTTCCAGATTCAAGAACATCCTTTGTACCTCTTGATCAAGGCTCAAGCAAAGAAAAAAATGGGCGAGCTGGCTGAAGCGATACAGATTTTGCAAATGGCAATGGGGCTTCTCGTGCCCAGCAGGGCTGGACCATCAGCTAAGTTCAAAACCAAAAAGATTGAGCTGAGTTCTGCAGACTGTGTTTCCATCTTCTTGGAATTAGCAGAGTCTCTGCGTCTCAGTGATAAACAGGTACAAACAATTAAATATATCTGTTTTATGTTAGCTATATATTCAAATACAGTGCCTTGCAAAAGTTTTCCGCCCTCTTGATCTTTTCAATCTTTCGAAATATTTCAAGCTTCGAATATAAATATTTTACATGTTCTTGTCAAGAATCAATAACAATTAGGACATATTTATGAATGTGAACAAAATTGAACACATATTTTAACCTTTTCAAATGAGAAAAAAACCCAGAAGAATAAAGTGTGCGATATATCCCAGCCCTCACTCCAAAGGTTCAGTAAGGACCTCTGAATTATCCAAATTACTTATTATAATAAATAGATTCAATATGTTTGTTGTCACGGTCGCCTTGGTGACCAGTCTGCCACGCCCTCTGGGCAACAGCTGAAAGCAGTTCCACTAATTGTGGATCTGCTACTTAAGGCTGCATTGTGGGTTCTGCGGTGGCGGGTTCATTAATACTCATTATTCACAATCCCGGTCTGTTATGCCTTGTCCTGTTTTAGTCTGTTATGCCTTGTCCTGTTGAGTTCGTGCCGGAGGAACTCTGTATTGTTCTGTTTTGCCTCGGAGTATTGGGCGACTTTTATTTTATTAAATAAAACCTATGGATCGTCAACGCATTTGAGTTCTCCCTTCATGCCTCCTGCCTCCGTTCTGGTCCGGTCACCTTCCACGCCACCACGTCTCGTGACAGTTTGTATGTATGTATGAGAGACTCAGGGTTTTGTTTAAAGTGCAGAGATCATCATGAAGACCAAAGAAGACAGGTCTGAGGTACTGTTGTGGATAAGTTTAAACCCTGATTTTGGATGATCACTCTGTATGAACTATTGAGATCTACAGCTGAGGTGGGAGAGCCTGTACAGGTTTTTTTACACTGTTAGAAATCTTGCTTTTATTAAAGAGTGGAAAGACGAAAGTCATTTCTCAAAAGTATCTATAAAAAGTCTGGTTTGAAGTCTCACAAACAACCTGGAAGACACACCAAACATGTGGAAAAGGTGCTATGATCAATAGAAGCCAAAATCACACTTTTTAGCAACAGTGAAATGCGACATGTTTGGCGTAAAAGCAACATAGCTCATCAGCCTGAAGACACCACCCTCGCCATCAAAAATAGTGGTGGAAGTCTAATTGTTAGGGCTGTCTTTTTCCTCATGAGGGAAAGGCAAAATAGTTGAAATTGATGGTAAGATTAATGTAGCCAAACACTGGACCATTCTATGAGAAAACTTGTTGGAGTCAGCAAAAGATTTGAAACTGTGATGGAGATTAATCTTCCAACAGAACAGTGAACCAGAAACATGAGGCCTAACAATGGAATGTTTCACAGATAACCTAATGTCTCAGTCATAATCTAGTCCTGAATCCAATTGAGAATATGTGGGCAGAACTGAAGAGAGCCGTTTAAAAACACTCTCAATCCAATCCCACTGAACTTGAGCTGTTTTGAAAGGAAGAATGGGCAATCATTTTCGTCTTTCCATGTGAAAAACTGAGAGACAAACCCCAAGTGACATAGAGCTGTAATTGCAGGAAAAGGTAGTGAAACAAAGCATTTATCAAGTATTAATCCACGCCTCACTTCTCGGTTACTATTTGTTAAATAAGTGTAAAGTAACAAATGAAATTTGTTCCAAATTGTAATTGTGCTTCACTTATTGTTAGTTCTTGACAGAAAATAAAATAAAAAAATCAACCTTTATAGTTGAAGTTTGAAATGTAGAAAAAGGTTGAAATTTAAAGCAGGTCAAACACTTCTTTAAGGCTCTGTATCTTTTGTCATTGCAGCAAGAAGCAGCCAAGGTAATGCAGGACGCCAGTAGTAAGTTCTCGGGCACGCCTGAAGAGCTCCGGGTTACCATCGCCAATGTTGATGTGGCTCTGTCAAATGGCGACACAGATTTGGCACTGAACATGCTCAGAAACATTGCACCTGAGCAACTTTACTACACTCAAGCCAAGGAGAAAATGGCTGACATTTACCTGAATCACAAAAAGGACAAGCGTCTTTACGTCAGCTGTTACAAGTGAGCTGATACTTGGCGGGGCGGTTGTCAAATATGCATTGTACATTTTTTAGGAATCATTGACCTCCCGAAACAAAATGACAACATTTAAAAAAGCTTATCATTTGGTCTGTTCTCCAGGGAAATCCTGGACAAGCTTCCCAGTCCTCATGCATATGTTTTGCTTGGGGAAGCTTACATGCACATTTTGGAGGTAGGCGGCAATGACACCAAGTTGCTTTAAAGGCATGTTCGTGGATCACGGCTCCCTTAAGTGCCTGACATTCAAATGTTACCGTTGGCGATCATAGATGTTTAACGGTTATTTTAACCAAGCTGGCTTTGTAGGAGTTAATGGTCAAAGATTTTTTTCCTCATCATGATTTTTTATTGACACTGTGACTTTTAGCTTGTATGCTCTCTTTTAGTACAAAGCATTATAGGTCAAATAGTTGACGGTATCTTGGGATGGGGCAAGTTAAGTAGTGGCACACCGTAAAAGGGCGAAAAAAGTCATTTCTGTATGTTTTTCTTCGTTTATGTTTTGTTTGTTTCTAAGATAAAACAAAGATTGTCTTCATTGTCATTGATAATAACTTAGTGAATATTTTTTTGTTTTGAGATTAGACATGGGACTCAAGGATAAGCAAGATGAAATGGTAATAAAGACTGAAAAGACAAAAATGACAGACTGTAGTTAAGGTAGTCCTTGGAGACTGGCTTACGTTGTAAGAGTGATTTTCTCTTATTATTGTAGTGCAATGAAAAAGTAGTGTATCGTGACAATAGTGCAATGAAAAGTAGTGCACAAGTATATCTTTACAACAGGAAATAACATGGGTATAGTTATTAAGGCTTTTTTATTCTTATTTTGAAAAGAATCCAGAAATAAATTAGAAATGAAAATCGATCTACCTTATTAGATAACTTTGCTAATTTTCAGGTTATATTTGCGAAATGTTATTAGGGAAACAAGTAAAAATAATGATGATAAACTAGTTACATTCCTTTGATTTGTGTTTTTTATTGCAATGCAGTTATAAAAAAGACAATTTTAAGGATTTATCTCTAATGAAACTCATTCAATAGTAGTGACGACCGTTGCCGTCAAAATCCGTATTTGAGGTAATGCAAATAACGTCTAAAACTGTCAATGGCAGTGAATGATTTAAACAAGCAGTTCATTTTTCACAGAAAATTCCACTAACATAAACTTCAAGCCTTAATTTGATTGATTATTCTTTTTATATTTGGGAACATACCACTTGCCAATTTAATCTTCAACCAACATATGAACAATACATTTAAAGCATCCACCCTACCTGCACCCCTCTGAACGCACATGATCAATTATAAACTTAAAATGCCTTCAAACGATTGGAAAACTGTAATGTGTCCTCAAACTAATTGTTATTTCTTTCTTGAAATATGAAAAAAGTGGTTGTACTTTCAGCCAGAGAAAGCCATTGAAGTCTACGGGCACGCACTTGAAAAAACCCCGGGAGATTGTGCTCTTGTCAGCAAATTTGGCAAATTTCTGGTCAAGACTCATTACTTTGACAAGGTCCGTACCTGGAAAATATATATATTTTCCTAATACTGCACACACTTTAGGTCAAAGAAAATGAAATGTTAACTGATGCATCCTGTTTTGCAGGCGTTACACTATTACGAAGCTGCACTGAAGACCGGACAGCAAAACTTCCTGCGCTATGACCTGGCCGAGTTGCTGATGAAGATGAAGCAATACGAGCACTGTGAGAGTGTTCTGCTTGATGCTCTATCCCATAAGCCAGGTACTTAGCAGTACTTATACTGCCATATTCTGCCAACACATTGCAAACACCACATAAAGATGTCTGTTGCGGAAAATAGTTGTTCCACCTAGATCAGCAAATTCACAAAGGACCTTTTAAATTTTGGGAACTCCAGATATTTATTATTATTGTTAAGCTAGTATTTTGATTCTAGCTTTTGGAATATGAGTTAAACATTCCTATTATCTAAACAAAAAAAAGTTTCAGCTGCCCAAAAGACAATATGTTTTTCCTTTCATGTGTCATCCAAGTGAATAATCTCAGTGGACTGTCAGATGATTGCCGTTCTCTGATGCTCTTGGCAAAGGTTCAAAATAGGCTCAACAAAGCTGAAGAAGCTGTAATATCTCTCCAAAGGGTAAGTTATTTTTATATATTACTGGTTATTCTGTTTGTATACAGGCGCTCCCCTACTTTCGAACATTCGAGTTACGAAAAACGGTAGATACGAGCATTTTTTATTTTTAGATTTTGTATTGTGCACATTTTTCTGGGTACAAGACAGTACTGTAGTGCTTCTTTTCGCCGCTACCGGCATGTGGCACTGTGAGATATCACCAAGTATCCGCCCCGAAGAAGAATCCCGGCTCCCTCTTTCTAGTTTGTGTGTAAACATACTATACTGTATCTCCAGCAAGAACTTTCACATTTTTATTGTTTAATATCTCGCGCATCAATTTCATATGGTTGGTGTAAAGTGTAAAGAAGAAGCGAGCCGTTTCTTTTGGAATGAAAGTGGAATAAGAAAGCTTGATGTGGTTGAGAAAATGGTTGGATCGCTTTTTTTGTCCACTTTCTACCACGGAGGAGGAAGTCGCCTAACTCTTGAAGCTTATCTTCCAAAAGTAAGTGAAACTTACCTTTATAGAGCATATTATTTTATGAAATGTTTATTTTTTAGTAAAAAAAACAATCCATGTTACTTATACAAGTCTTAAACATACATTCCATACAAAATATAGCACTGAAGCAACTTACGAACAAATTCAACTTACGAACGATCGTGCGGAACATATCTTGTTTGTAAGTAGGGCAGCGTCTGTACAATCATGAACAGCAAATTGCTTAAGGGTGTTAATCACTTTCTTATCTTTTTTAGATTTTCTCTTTGGGAAACAAAAAAGAAAGATAGCTTATATGTGAATATTCTATTACCGGTATATGTTTTGTAAACCAGATGGTTTATTGTATACATTTATGACTTCAATAACTGCTGGTATTTTTAAACATTTAGTGGGGCTATGTCCAAATCCAGACCTCTTCTCCTGTGCATGTACAGCATTAAATTAATTCAATAAATAAATACATAAACAATAGTATTTAGATTTTAACTGACTTTTAAACACATCTTTAAGTCAATTTGAACTTTTTTTGGGGTAAAATAAGAAAAATAAGCTGCACATCAATAAATATTCAAAGAAAAATAGATAAATAAATAAGATGTATCTTTCTTCCTAATTTACTTAGAAAAAATATAGTATTTTCTTTAATATTATATATCTAAATAGATTTTTAAACACTCAATATATTTTGAACTTTTTTTCCTTTAAAAATAAGAAAAGTATCTGAAATTAGCAAAATTATCTGCCAGTGAAACAATCATTTTAAGGAACACAAAAAACAATTTTCAACTCTTTTCCTGTATAAAACAAAAAATATTTTACAAATTGCTCATGTCATATGTTTTTTGTTTAATAGTTAAAATGAATTAAAAAATTCTTATCATGAGATCAGATCATCTGCAAGTTTAACCCAAAAGATTACATGTGAATATAACTTTTCGTTATTTTATTACTTTTATTACATTTTACAAATTGACTTTTTGCAATGTGTGTCTAAAGAGAGCTTCATTTAACGTTGTGATGAATGAGCATTAAAAATCCCCACAAAGTGAATACGGAGAACAAAACGGCCTAAATCCTTAAGTGCAACTGAATACTTTAAATGCCCACAAACTATTGATAAAAGCCCTTCAAAATTTACAAGCCATTCATGAAGCAATGGTGTCTTTGTGCCTTTTTACTGGCAACTTGTGACTTTACTAAAGAGTGCCTTTTCTCTCTTTTCCTTCTTTTGTTATTATTGTCATTGCTAAATGGGACTCTTGCCAGGCACGGGATTTACAAGCCAAAGTGCTGAAGCGGGTGCAATTGGAGCAACCTGACATCTTTGATATCCAGAAGCAGCTCGCTGCCAAGATTTGCTGTGAAATGGCTCAACACTACACGAGTCAGAGAGTTTACGAAAGAGCCATCCAGCTCTATAAAGAAGCACTAGCGCATTGTGAGACGGATCACAAGGTCAGTATTACTGAGTAAAAGTCTCTTTCCTGGTGGGGTTGACCCTACAATCTATGATCTCATTGTATTGAACATCCCCTGAATTTTGTTCTTAATCATTCCCAAACCATATAATTCTAGTTGATGCTGGAGTTGGCACAGCTATACCTCACGTTGGACCAAGTCGATGCATGCCAGAAGCAATGCGTCATCGTCTTAAGGAACGAGGAGTTTAATCAAGATGCAACTCTGGTGTGATCCGTCTTTCGCTTAATGTGTAGCTATTATTCTTTCCAAACACGAGAATCGATTTCAAAATGTGTTTGTCTTTAGATCATGGCTGATCTTATGTTCAGGAGGCAAGACGAAGGACAAGCGTTTATCTATTATAAGAAACTATTGGAGAACAAACCAGGTACAAAATTACTGTATCTTAAGAATATGATAATTAACTGCAATGTGGACGTTCAGATATAAAATTCTGTATCTGTGTTGTTCTCTGAAGAAAACTACTCAACTATGTCATGTCTAATTGAATTGCTGAGGAGGACGGGGAAGTTGGAAGACATGTCCATTTTCTTTGAAAAGATGGAAAAACATTTCCCCAAAGTTGAATTTGAAGCTGGGTTCAACTTCTGCAGAGGACTTTATCTGTGGTCAGTCTGCTGTATTTTGAGGTTTTAAATAGGGATGCACCAAAATGAAACACTGAAAAGAATTTGAAATTAAAAATAATTGATACTTATTTTAAACTGATTTACCTAAAAAGGTAAAGTATAAAATGTCAAATATCCGGCATGCTTATTACTAGGTGTTTGAGTGTTTCCTGAATATTTTTTTTTTAAAACAAACAAGAAAAGATTCTGCCAGACTACATCGCGATACAGAAGAAGTAAAACTGCTGAGTATTTGAAAATACAAATGACACAAACAACTTAATTGCACCTTGAGTAAAGTAGTATGTTGTAATGAAAACTAAATCGCACAATCGCACGCTAAGCCTGTTTCTAAGTCCGTATTTCTGGGGCATTTTAGCTTTTAATAGACAGTAGCGTGAAATTTGACACGACAATTGAAAGAGGAGGGAACTAACAATGATTATAATGCAACAAACGAGCATATTCGTTTAAGTGAAATAATAAAAACAGTAAATTAAACATGCTGTGCGTAGCTTAGTGCCAGCCAATGTACAAATGGACTGAATATTACACACAAAATATGTGTTTACTGAATGAAACTGCTTAACTGTAATAAATAAGCTCTGTTGTGTTAGCTTGTAAACTTCAGCTTAAGTCCGGATAGCAGCTAACAAAATTGTGAAAGCTGAAGGCCAAACTTTAAAGAAAATGTATTTTCGCTAAAAGCTTGGCAGAGCTACTATTTTGATAGACTTCTCTTTTTTTTCTACTGTTGTGCCAACTCTGCCCTCAAGTGGACGCCAGCTTCACACTGTTCACCATATGTTGATGTGATTTTATCACAACATCGTTTCGGAAGCCTTTTTCAGTTTTGTTTTTATATTTGGCTGATACCGAAAATGCTACTTTGGATATTCCGGGAAAAACATATTTGTAACTTAAATTCGGTGCATCCGTAATTATAAATATTGTGTATCTTACAAATGATTAAATCTGCATTTGATGCTCAGGTATACAGGAGATCCAAATGATGCACTCCATCATTTCAATCAGGCCCGAAAAGACACCAAGTGGGGTCAAACTGCCCTCTATAAGATGGTTGAAGTTTACCTAAATCTCAACAATGATATGATGGGAATTGAATTATGTCATTTGGATTTCAGAATTGGGTAAGATTTATAAAAAGCATCATACATGCAATTGCCATAGGCTGGATATCATTGTGGGTGAATTTACTTGTTTCACTAGGAGCTGTAGACAAAAGCAGGAAATGGATAAGGCTGCCGTTGTAACAGCTCATAAGCTCTTGAAGGAAATAAGGCCAGAAACACCTGAAGAACACGTAAAACTTCGGATTTTGGTGAACTACTGCCTACTGGCCACAAAGAAGAATGCCAATATAGAGAAAGCTCTCTCTGGTTTTACAGAGATAGCAAATAATTCGGTAAGGAGAGTTAAACATACTTCTGAATTTACTGCCAAAAGTAAAAGTAGATGCAACTAGGACAATGCGTTTGATTATAGGAAGCTCACGTGCCAGCACTTTTGGCCATTGCAACAGCTTACATGATGTTAAAACAAACGACCCAAGCCAGGAGTCAGTTGAAACACATCGCAAAGATGACCTGGAACATTGCAGATGCTGACGAGTTTGAGAAGAGCTGGCTTCTCCTGGCCAACATTTACATCTATTCGGGAAAGTATGATTTGGCAGATGACCTCCTAAATAGATGCCTCGACCATAACAAGGTCAGTCTGTGCTTTATACATTATGCAATTTGCAGCATCACGTAGAACTTGTCTACCCACCCACACTTCCACTCATAACCAAACCTTACCCAAAACCTTTGTTTCGAGTACTTAAATTATTTACATCGCCTTTAAATCTCTAAGTCAGGCATGAGAAAACTATGGTCCGCAGGCTACATACAACCCTTTAGGCTTTTAAAATCCAGCTCGCAAACGCAAATAGTAAAAACAATGTTAAAATGTACTACTAATATTCTTACTTATTTTGCTCTAACGTCCATGTTTTCCCAATAGAAGCTGCAGGACTGGTGACCCCAACTATAGTGAGACTCTTGCACATGCTCTGACCAAATCATGTAGCGTGAACCGATAGTTTACCAGCAAAGCTTCTGTTTTTACTTGCTTTTTTCTCAGTTTCAATTTCCTAGCTGATTGGTGACCAGAACTTCAATGAGGCTTTCGAACATGCTTTGACCCAATGGTGTAGATCGAACGGGGGAGTTTACCAGCAAAGCTTCAGCATTGACTTTGTATTTCGCTCAACTTTAAGTTGGTATTTATGCCCTTCGTTAAAAGTCAAGCCCCGAAAAAAATAAAAATAAACAGCGCACTGACAAGATTCAAGCGTTGACGAAACGATTATGTCAGTAATTAGCAGGTGTGATGCACGATACAAGTGTTAAATGAATGCTGATTATTTCATGACACACAAGCTTGGTCCAGTTGTGTTTATTTCTTTATGAAACAAGGCTAAACATGTTCTGTGCAGTCCTGCTTTAAAGCGTATGAGTACCGAGGCTTCATCATGGAAAAAGAACAGGCATTCCGAGATGCAGCGTTCAACTACAAACTGGCTTGGACGTACGGAAATCAGTTCAACCCCACTGTTGGTATGTTGATCATGCGTGTTCAACTCTGCCTCAAGAAAATGAGGTTACAATGTACAATCATTCATGTCATTGCAGGATACAAACTTGCTTTGAACTACCTAAAATCAAAACAGAATTTTGACGCTATGGATGTCTGCCACAAGGTAAAGTAGTGTTCATATATTCTGTTTTCTTTTTCTGTTTTCTTTTTTTTTTCAATTGATATTTTTTGCATTCATCTGCAGGTGCTTGCTTCTCATCCAAACTTTTCTAAAATTAAAAAAGACATCTTAGACAAAGCATCTGCTGCATTGAGGGAATAGCCCATTTGTAGATGAAGCACTTGCCTATAACGTCATTCTAAATACCATACAGTGTCTTTTTGAGTAAACACTCTTCTTTATTTGGTCATTGGTAGTATCACACCTGTATAACAAAATATGTTTGTGATATTTTGCTGAAAGTACTTGAATAAAAGAGTTTGCATCATTGAGTAGTTGTGCAAGCCTGCTAATATTAGCTTAACGCAGAAATCATGCCCACAATATTACATAATCTCATATGCTTCTTCCCTAGGAATTTTAAAATATATTGCGCTTTTTAATCAACTGTGGCATCTAGAGAATTAACTTTTGTTGTTTATCTTAGCATGTCGGCTAGCCTGTTAGCTATATAACTGCATATTTTGCTGGTTGGCCAGCTAGCTAACAGAAATATGTAATGGTAGAAATTGTATGATAATTACCGTAAATTCCGGACTATAAGCCGCTACTTTTTTCCCAAATGTTCAGCCCTGCAGCTTATTCAGTGAAGCGGCCAATTTATGGAATTTTTCTAACGGTCACCAGCGGCGCTAGAGTATAAAAGGTAAGATTAAGACCAGTAGAATATGGGCGCCAAGAAAGACTGCAGCCTCTAAGTTCAAGCATACATTGTCTGTAAAGTTAACGTGCGTTCCGATAATGAGGAAGACGCCCTTGATGGCGATAGTTATGAGGAGGGAGTTGTGGACGATCTTGGGTGAATTTCACAATTATGGAATGCTTTTTTTTAACAGGCACGTTTGATACATGGCTAGCGTGATCCTACTAGCGTGTTGGTACCTTTCAAAGGCACGGTTTGGGATGAAAGTTATATTATTATTATTAAAGCTTTGAAAACTCTCTCGGTGTACCGTCTTTCTTCGTAAATATGTGTAACCATGTGTAATATGTATTTGCAACTGTATATTTTTGTAATTTATTTATTTTAGAGATTTATTCTGTTATGTGTTCTACGGACGAATCAAAAAGAAGGGGCGGAGCACACGCGGGCTGATGGGAATTGGGGTAAAACTGAGTTACCGGTAGACCTGTCTGTTGTCGCAGCGGACAATAGTGGATGCATATTTTTCCCACCCTTAACTTTGGAAATATACATTTTGTTTCCTTGGATTACTTTCAACGGGACCCGGACTTTACAAGTCCACATCATACGTTAATTACGGGTATCATTTACCATTTGCCAACTGTGACTCTGGAACGGTGTACTATCTATGCAGTTACAATAGTGGAGTTTACAGCCCGGCCTGAGTTAAACTTGTGATTGTGTCACAAATTTTAATGCGGGTGCACGCGGCTTGTTCATGGGTGCGACTTGTATAAGAACAAAAGTATCAGATCACCTAAAAAATGGTGGGTGCGGCTTATAAATAGGTGCGCTCTATAGTCTGGAATTTACGGTAACCATCAAATTCAAATGAGTAGTATTTTTTTTTAATTGTGATGTTGGAAAATATTTGTAGGTGTTTTTCGGGAGTGTAGGGCCAAACCTTTTTCAATCAAATTGAAATGTCCTAAAAATTGGCTGCTAGAGGTTGGTAGACCGACACAGATAAGATACAACTTTGACTTGTTTACGGTTTGTGCTTCTGAATATTGTAACACGACAGCCATGTTTTTGCAATTTTAGCCATTCCCTTAAAATTAAGCAAAGTAAATAAGTTATAGCATAAAAAATTCTGATCATAAAGTTCTTAAAACACTTCACGGTTCACGTTTCCTTGGATCTTTGGGGCACCAATGAGGACACAACTCTGGACAGTTTTCTCCACTGTTGACAGTTACTGGCCTGTTTTTGGGCTATGGCAAAATTGGCACCAGTCCATTGCTTAATGTTGTCAGGCCCAGTTCTTTTTCAGTCTTCCTCTCCTCCTGCCCCTTGGACTGTGCCCTGGAGAATTATCTTGGTCAGTCTTGATGATCTTGTGACGTGACCATACCACTGAAGTTTCTGTCTGCTCACAGTTGACAAAGGTTCTTCCTAGGGTCAAATGTACCCTCTGATGATGTTGCGCACTCTTTCATTTGTCACATGGACTAAGTGGCTGATGCTTACAAGTTTCCTGTAGCATTGCATCTCCATGGCCTGGAGTTTCTTCAACACTAGTTTGTAGAATTCACAATTGTAAGCTCACTAGTGCGATATAAACATTGGTTATTGCATTGTTAAACTGTGGAATTATATTTCCATCCAGTCACGGGTCATTTTTTTCCCTCAGCATTATGTAACGGTGTGCATTGACTGATAACTTTGAACCATATACCGAGCAAACTCAATATCGGGGAAGCGCCATGTGTCCAGCAAGGGTACAACTTTTCCGGGAGAGACCTTTCCAGGCCGCGTCAGATATTATTTAGGCACTAACTGTGACACATAATCGTTAACTCTCTGCAGCACACATCGATGGAAGCGTAGATCACATCGGTGTGGCACTGAGGCAGCTGTCTGTATCCCGCAGCATGCAAAACAGTTCACAGACGTGATCAGATATTGTCGCCAGGCTTCTCAAGAGAAGTGTCCATTGTCAATCACATACGCAAACAAGCATTAACCATGTAGAGAGTAGTTACAAGATTGAGGTGTCATCATTGCACAAGGCAATAAATATTGCATGTGCTGCTGCACTCACAAGAAACGCTCCTGAAAGCCTTTTAGAGGAAAGACGTTGGAATATGCACGCTCTGGGTTGTACTGCTGTAGCATTCTAATGGCCATCTCCATTGTGGTTTGTATGGGCCATTATTGATCAAGTCCTTCTTGAGTCATGCAGGCAGCTTCTTTGCTAATGAAGGCTTTCATTCCCTCTTCTACGTGTCGCACGATTAGCGCTCAGGCTGTGTGCTACCACGATATGATTCGTAATCCAAACTGGAAAACAGAGTCATGACTTTTTTAAGGAAGTGGTTGCTTTTTAACAGCGATTCTGTGGTTGACATAGAGCCTGTGTGGGTGACTTGGACTCAGAGAAGGTTAGGAGGTACTCACCACAACCTAATCTAATGGAATCGTCTTCCCATCTTAGGGAAATAAAATTAGAGCTTTTATGGATGGCGTTCTCGGATTTCTCTAGTTTGTTTTTCTTATACTCTGCTCCTCCCATACTTCTGACTAGATCCGAGGCAAAATAAGTTGTTTTCCACTTTGCTTGAACGCAGTCTATGATAATTGACAAGTGACTGTTGTTAATTCGTATTACAGAGCCCCCAGGTTATGGCATTTCTACCTTATGATGTTTTTACATTACGATGTGGAAAAATATTTTTTACCACCCCTTTTTGTGGTATTTTCTGTTCCATATGACATCAAAAACAAATACTTTCACATGCGCAAATGTTTACAAACTGTATACTGTACTTTTTTCTACTGTATAAGTCCCAACACTTTCAGTGATGCTACATGGTGAAGCAAAAACATGATAACCATGGAAAGAAAGCTTGGGATTATCCAGAAATACGAAGAATGCACATGCATCAATTAACCTCTCCATGTAATATGTCCGTAAGCAATCAAATCATTAGAACAAGTATTAAGCATTACTAGGTGATTAAAGCAACAATGTTTAAGGGCAGGACAAAATTAGGTTTAATTTTAATCCGCTATTTCCCCTCTCTGCATCCACCAACTGACTCCACTATACCAGTTCAAGTCTTGTAACACCCCCGAAAAAAATCAAATTACATGTATATTCATTTATAGTGGTATTTAATTATGTAAGCATAGACGCAAGACACACACACCACAGGAAGTGGTGCCCTGACAACCCTGGTGTTAAGAGATCCATGAACCATGATATTACATATAATTAGTGCTTACTATACACTGTTTTGTTTCATATGTATATAAAATGTAATGTTTTATGTGGGGTTGGTACGCATTTGCAAATTACCATGGGTTTCTATCCCCCGCCATAAGCCAATTTCACCTTACAATCCTCATCTCAGAACAGAATAATGTTGTTTCACTGGGCTTTACTGTACGTTTGCAAGCATTTTTTGAAAATAATAAAAGGACATGGTGTACTGGGCTATGTTTTGGTCCTCTATATGTGACAGGACAATTGAAACAATTAATTGGTCACCATTCTTTTGTTGACTATACTCTAGGTTTAGCTGTCTCACGTATTAAAAAGGATATCAGGCTGTAATAAATATTTTGAATATTATAAATAATTGATCAAATACTCAACCCACTTAAGACTCTTAATTGTTTCCGGCAAAAGCCACAGAACACACTCAAAAACCAAAAAGAACTCCTTTGGCCAAACATAATCGATTCAGATTTGAAAAATCAGAGATCAGAAATGTCATAAATTAAAAAATACATACCACTTGATAGTCAACATGGGTTAAAGCTGGTATGTTGTAGGGGCAATTCATTCGTTTTCATCAAAATGAAATATGAATAACTCTAAGCACACATAAAAATACAGTAAATGACTGAATGGAAAAAAATACTGAAAAAAAGAAAATAAAAGTATTACACATACTCAAGGTACATTTCATCTTTATTCTTTTGGTTTTTCACTGAAATGGGTTATAGCAGTGTTTTGCATGCAGTATATTTGTACACTACAAGCATTATGCATATAAATCATGGGAGATAACCACCGAGTCAAATTCTCTTGCCATCATGATGGAGTCAATTTATGTATTGAAACTTTTTATTACATGCAAAACATGTTCAGATTCACGTAATGATTTCATACCATGAAACAGTAGATGCATTCTGCCATCCTAAAATGTAAACACAAGTAGGAAATCGCTCTAGGCATTTTCACACTGAATTTGTGACAACTTGCCCATGTGCAAAGTTTTTAAAATCCTGCATACCTTTGATTTTGATATTATTTTTGATAAATGTGATAAAATGAGATAGAACAAAATTATTTTCAAGGTCAGACACACATTTATTACACGCACTTAAATGAAATTAAAAACAGGAAGGTGTCTTCTTACAAAAAGTAGTGACCTTTAATTAACTTGAGCATTTGTAATCTGTTATTTTAATGGCAGACTGTCTCCAAAAATGGATTTTGACAATTATTATGCAGATCCAAACTTTTATAGTATTTTTAAGCCAAAGCTGACGAGTGACACCGAACGACCAATTGAGAAAATGACTTACAATCAGTCTGCCTGCCTTCTATTCTTCGTAATTTCTTTTTAAAGGTTCCATGTAATCAGCATAATGGAAAAAACAAAGGGACCTGAGATAACTATGATGAAGATGCAACTAAACAGAAAGTGTAAAACTTTACAGGCCAAGTGTGGCCAAGTGTGACTAATCTGAGCATTATTAGCATTAATTGTAGACGATCGTTCCCAACCGGTTAGAGTGCTACAGAAAACTGTTCGGTCGAACAATTTATTTTTCATTTATTCACGACAAATAAAGAGGAAAGACATTTTTGGCAGTTGCGGTGAGATTCTTGTTTTGTAAAATTTGCACCTTTGCTTAAAGAGTGATAGGAATCAACTATTTTGAGTTAATGGCTCGTTTACATGGAGGATACAATGGAACATCCAAAGTTGACTGCTTTTAATTTCATATTCACTGGAATTACAGTTGTGCCCTTGCTTTTGAACCCCTTGTCCCTTGACCAAGTTGACCCTAACCCTAAATTTCTGACAAAAAATTGCATTTGACCGAGTTTCTGCTATTGAACATGGCCGAATTGAGGTATAAGATAGTAAATGTATATTTCAGTATTATGTTCAATTACATATTAAGGACTAGACGGCCTGTTAGAAACACATTTCATTGAAAAAAGTAGACTTTTCATACGTGCAGAAACAGATTCATGAGTTTACCGTTATTTCCTATGGGGCCTTGACAAAATAAGACCTCGGCAGCCCACCTAAAACCCTGAGGCACCACTGTAAATCAACTGGTTACGGAGTTCAAGTTAATTTTGTATTCCAAATGTTTTGTGTAATCACCTGTATAGTTACTAGCTTCTGTTCACAGGAAAATCATTTATGTCAAGTCAACCAGATTGACTGATGGGTCAGTTTAGGATTTTCCTCTGTGTTAAAAACTCTTTATATGCTCTGGATCCCGACCCCCAACAAGTGCTATGGCATGCATAATTCTGTAAATACATTCATCTCAGTCCACACTGGTTTCTGCAAGTCTGACATTGTCTGTCGGATTTTTCAAGTATTCTAGACAGCCATCGTCAAAGTGATTCTCTCGTCCCTGAACACAACACACATTTCAAAAGTAAAATAGGAAATGCATGAAAAGGCAACCAACGGATTTAAAAAGAAATTAAATCTCGGCAATGCTCTTAAAATAGGGAAAACAATACCCCGGTCAATGATATAGTTAGAATTCAAGACACTGAGTAGCAGAGCTAGCTGCAATACAAAGAAAAGCATGAACTACTGTATCTTTCCAAACACTTGACAAATGTTGTCTGCCCTCTTCCCATAGTCCCGCTCCGAGAAAATGCTTTCACAGTTGTCTGAATGAGTCAGCTTTCACTCTCGGGCATCAACCTTAAGGCTCATGAGATAATGTCAGTTTGGCATTGATATCCATACAATAAGGAGTCCAATGCCACTGTAAACATTTAGTCGGCTTCGCCCGCATTCTTATGAATCATGCTCAGTGCCGTCTTTTTTAGACCCTTCCAGATCTGCATTGTCATTGTCAGACGGTTGATAGGTTGAAGGCTCCTTTATGTCCGAACTAGAAACTTCATTTAGTTTGTCTGTCACCGTATCCTCTTTGTCAACGGGCTTTTCATCCTTTGGAATGTCGTCTTTGGCTTCTATAAAGGTTTTGTCAGTAGCCTGTCTCCTCAGGTACTTTCTGAAAGCTCTCTGGATGACCACTGCGGAGCTGTCCTCCTGCCTGCGGCGAAGGGTGGTTGTGATAGGCTCGTATGACAATTTGGAAGGATTGGAGGCCATGAATCGTTCTTCCATTTGCGCCCGAAGTATGTCCATCTCTCCGCCTTCGCCCAGAACCCGTTTGGTGAAAGCGAAAAGAATGTCCAAGCAGTGGATGCGTTCTCCACTCACCATTGGAAGATCCATAGAGATGAGTTCGATCCTGTTTGGCAAGGCTATGCGCAAAGGTGGATCCAAAGCATCAGCAAAATCAGACAATTTGTTATACTCCATGAACTGGGTTGCGCTTGGATCAAACTTCTCCCAAACCTCGTAAAACATTTCAAAATCATCCTCGCTCAGAGGATCAGCGCTCTCTTCCGTGGCTACACCAAAGTTTTCCAGGATGACGGCAATGTACATATTTATTACAATAAGGAAGCAGATGATGATGTAACTGACAAAAAAGGCAATGCCAACCGAAGGGGATCCACAGTCCCCTTTGACAGCGCTTCCGGGGTGCTCCATTGTGCTGTCGCAGTCATCTTCGTACTTGTTGAGAATGGGTGCCAGTAAGCCATCCCACCCGGCAGAAGTCGTGATCTGAAAGAGGCAGATCATGCTGTTGCCAAACGTCTCAAAGTTGAAAAGGTCGTCAATGCCCGATTCCTTCTTCACGTAAGCAAAGTTCGACATGCCAAAGATGGCATAAATAAACATCACCAGGAAGAGCAAGAGACCAATGTTGAACAAGGCAGGAAGCGACATCATCAAGGCAAATAAAAGGGTGCGGATTCCTTTGGCACTTTTGATAAGGCGGAGAACGCGTCCAATCCGAGCCAGTCGGATGACTCGGAACAAGGTTGGAGACACAAAATACTTCTCAATCAGTTCCGAGAGAGACATACCTGAGGACGTAAGGAAACATTTGTGAGTTAAGGAGAAAATCATACTGATTGTGATTCTCCGGAACTCCACGAAAATAGGCCGTACCAATGATTGAGAGAACAACGACGATAAAATCAAACACATTCCAGCCGTTTGTGAAAAAGTACTGGCGAAGTGCGATCATCTTCATCAAACATTCGCCTGTGAAAACGCAAATGAAGACGCCGTTGATCCAACTGAGAATTTCTTTCTTTTTAGCTGACTGGTCATCAGTTTCCACCATCATAGTGACCATGTTGAGCCATATGAGAACCATGATCACCACATCAAATGCTTGTTTTGTGGTGAGGTCAAATATGTACGCTTGAATCTTGTTCTAATGTGGAAAAAACAATTAAATGGAAATCAGTTTCATCTGATTTAAACAGCATAGTTTTTGATCCACGTACCGATGGTCTGGGAATAGGTTTTTGTGGTTTCTTTGAACCTAGCTTTTTCATGGCATTGTAGTATTTCTTCTGTTCTTCAGTCATGAAGATGTCTTGGCCTCCAAAGTATAAAGACAATGAAGGGTACGTTAAATCAATGCAATGAAAACAATGGAACCCAACAAATAAAACTCATTGACCTCTGGATTGTAGTAAAACCATCAATGAAAGACTTAATACTTATCTTTCTCTTTTGCTGATTGAAATTGTCAATTATTACACCAATGAAGAGGTTGAGTGTAAAGAAGGCGCCAAATATGATGAAAACAACAAAATACAGATACATCTTCAGGTTGATCTCATAAGCTGGCTGTTCTTCATTCTTGGATAGCACAGGAAGGGAAAATTAGTTATCTATTACATTGTGTCAAAATATTGAGAAAAAAAAACAAAATCTGAATCTAGTGGAATCTGCAAGAGATTAACCTATAATTTTATCACCTCTTTAGGGGAGTCTACCGCCGCATACATGATGTCCATCCATCCTTTAAACGTAGCCTGTGTACAATTCCCAATACAGTCATTTGAAATTAACTCCAATTTTATGAGTTAACTCACCACTTGTAGCAATGCAAGGTAGCCCAATCCCACATTGTCAAAGTTGACTTTGATGTTCTTCCATCGGGCAGCTTCCTTCCCCAATGCCAAACATTGCGTCATGTTTGCCACTTCGCTTGGCAGAAATCGCTCATCTGTGGTTCTGTTGACACAGTGGTAGTACTTTCCAGCAAATAAGTTCACGCCCATGATGCTAAAGATGAGCCAGAAGATGAGGCACACCAATAGTACATTGAAGATGGAAGGAATTGCCCCTAGTAGTGCATTGACTACCACCTGTAAAAATCCCCCAAAACACAGATTCGTGAATCTTTTGAGTGAAAATAGCAATAGTTCTCTCTGTGAGAAAGAACCATTGAAAAATGGGAAGTTTTTGAAAGACTTACCCTCATTCCCTCGAACCTGGAAAGGGCTCTCAGGGGTCTCAGAGCTCGCAGGGTTCTCAGTGACTTGATGGCCCCAAGTTCAGCAAATCCCATAGCGTTGGCTGTCAGACTGACCAGTGAAACCTGTGGAATGCGAGCATAGCAAGAGCAGATATAAGACGCATGTCTTGGACAAAAGTTAGCATGACCTATATCTCATTGTGTAGAGGTTTTTTGGAATTCCATCCTCTCTTTTAACATATTCAATATTTTTTTCCAAAGATATAAACTTACAGCAACAATCAGGAAGTCAAGCCAGCACCAGGCATTTGTGAAATACTTGGCATAGCCGTAGGCCACCCACTTCAGTAACATTTCCAAGATAAAGATGTAAGTGAACATTTTGTCTGCATACTCCAACATCGCTTTGATGCTCTTCCTGGTTTCAATGTACACATCTTCAAAAGCCTGTTTGTGAACCATACAAATCAGTAAGGATAGTTATAATTTACCCACGATAGGTAAATACTCAAACATAAAGGTCATCACGCCCAATTCACACCCACTGTGGAATTGATGCAGTGCACTTTCCGAACGGACGTCATAGGTATAGAAAGTATTTTGTAAATCCAATCCAGTGTTTTGCATGTTTTTTTAGACGCCGTGTATACGAATTATGATGAAGTTGAAGGAATGACATGAACCAGAAAGGAGGTCGTGAGGCAAATTGGTTTCAATTGAATAGAAAGACAATTGGGAATCCAACCTACTATAGTACAGATCAAGTATTTAATTAACCAATATAAGTACTTTTAAACTCTTTTTTTTTTTTTTACAAGTAACTACTGGACTGTCAAATAATAATTGCGATCATCAACGTGAACTGAAGCGGACTGTTAGGTCAATTAGTCTGCAGAACACAATGCACAATGCAAATCAGTGAAGGAGCAATACCTTGAAAAGTAAACCAGTAAAAGCAAAGGTTTATTGAAAATATTTCAGAATGAGTTTGACATTAAAACATAAAAAAAACAGCTTGACAACTACAAAGGTGAGAAGACAACCTGATTCAAGCAAGAAAAGTAACTCCCCATGAATAAAGCCTCAGGAAATAATATTGCGATAATCCATAAATGTTTTCAATGAATGAATGGAAAGCTATTCTTTACAACTACCGGCAGCTTTTTACACGCCGCAGTTGGCATCGCGTAAACCCCCGTGACCTTGTTGTCTCGCTGGTGGAGATTTCCGGACACGTATCGCTTACGCAACAAACTCAATGCAAATTGCGGTCTATATGGCATGCGCATCCGTTCCAATGGTCAGTTTGAACCAGGCGTTACAGTCTATAAGTAAAAAAAACTTACCAAAGCGCCACTACTGAGCAAGATCATGAAGATTATAAAACTCTCGAACCAATTGTGCTCTACTATTCGGTAGCATGTTTTTCTAATAGTCCACCATATTTTCCACCTGCCCACTTCAACGTTTACTTGGCAACACTGGAACCTCTGCACACAGCCTAGAGCAGAAAAAACACAAGCTTATTTGACCACAAAGATCAGTCATGGTTGCATTTGAACCGATGCTTACCGTCAGGGAAGCAGGCGTCAGGTTCCATAGATTCCTCTAGTTCAAAGTCTTGAGAATCTCCGTCCTTTTCCCTTAAGTCCACTGTGCTGCCCTCAGAGGTGCTGAGCTGGCCTTCATCATCGATGGTCTAAATGGATGATGACAAACCAGCAGCTGACATTAGAATAACATGGAACAGGAGCATGATAAGTTGATTTAATGAAGACGTTCTAGTGGGCGGACTGTTTCAAAAGGGTTAAAATGAACAATACACAATGCCAAACCCAATCTGATTGACTATTTCACTTTAACATTTTAGACAATTTTCTATTCAATAGATCTTGGTCCTTTTAGTGTCATCAGGAGCAGAAATAAGTATTTTGTTTACTGGTTTACAGATTATCTTTGTGAGACATTTTGCCCCTGTTATTGTTTTTTTTTAATTTTGACAATCATAAACCTTACATTTTTGTTTTTTAGCAGTTTAATATTTATTGATTTTTAAGCAGGCTGGATTTTAAAGCCAGACAAATCTATCTCGACCAAGCTACCAATCAATAACATAATCAATTAGGAGTGGTAATCTTAATTACTCTTCATCCCACCCAGATGTTTGAGAAATTTATGTTTGTGTGCAAGTTTATGGAAATGTTTTGGAGAAAGTCCTTTTTACAGCTCCAATTAAAAAAAAAACAAGCTCGATAAAAACATTTAGGATAACACAGTCCTCTAAAAGTAATTTGTACAAAAGATTCTAGGATACTCTAAACCAGTTCTTTTCTCTCTTTAGTCTTATCAATACAATGCAAGAACACAACAGTAAAGCACATACAGAATACAGAACATCTTGCCGATGTAATACCTCTTGTGCATGTCTATCTCTGTCAAAGCATAAAATCAAATCCAATAGCTAATCATGATAATGCTGGCGCTTGTATCCAGGCAATGTGGCTCTGCGCCCGCCTTTACAAAGGGTGTGTCCGCTAAGAGTTTGAGGATGCGAGCAGCCTGAAAGGTTTCATGGTGAATAGTGGAGGAGCCGTGGACCGTCCGGGGACTGCCTAATGCAATGCGGGGAATTATGTAAACATGTAACTGTGATATGCGCCTAGCACTAAACTTAATGTGTTTGTGCCACCAATTATGCTTTCAATGTACACTCGAAATCTGTCAATTATTTGTGATAAATCCGTGCCTAAATAAAAAGCGAGCCACTGATCTCATACAATCTTACAATAAATTTCAAACTCCATGAAATTATTAAAACAACGAACATTTTAATGTAATGGACGCGACAATATTGACAAATAATCATGAAGTCACAAACATTAGCTGGGTATTAAGTTCAGAAAAAGGCCACTCAGCTAAGAGGTTTTTTGTGTGATTACATCTCCATTATGAGGGTAATGTACAGTAAAGTGCTTTTATAAGCGTTCTTCCTAAACACTATTGTACAGGAAAATATTTTAGGTTAAACAAGGGTATCGCGTTTCTTTCACAATGTAAGCTTTGCTTCTATACAAAACAAACTGAGCCTTGATGTTTAAAAGGCACATAATTGGATAAGAGGGCATGCCTGTATAAGTACTTATTGTAATTTCAAATCCTTTTTGTTTTGTTTATGTATGTTATACTGTACGTGTTTCGGAAGAATTTAAATCGTTCGCATTCTTAAGTGCCCTCTGCACTGGGGTCGCTCACTCTTAGTGTATTATTACATGTAAAAAAACTATTAAGAAATAGTTTAATGGTGCTTTCATTACCTCTACTATCATTGTGAATGACATTTTATTTGGATGGGTCGTAAAAAATAAATCAAAAAAACATACAAATTTAATAGTCGTTCAAACAAACCATGTCACAGACGAATTATTATAATCTAAAGCTCACATATTTTAATATACAGGTTTTACTAAATAAAGTTGACTCAAGACAAATACTCAAAACACACAAAAACAAAAAAAAGTATATTGCATTACATTATATTACATAACTGTACTTTATGCTATGCTATGCTACGCCACGTTACACTACATTACGTTACGCTATATAATACCTTACATCAAAACATCCAATTTCAAAATATAATTTTTTCAATAAACTGACTTTTAAAAGACAGTGTGTAATATTCAGAGCCTCCTAGTTGTACAAAAAAACTTTCATTCAGTAAAAAAACAAAAATGATTTAAATACTAGGCAAAAATACATGAACTATCATACAATGTTAATTTTTATTAAAAAAAAACAAAAAAACAATGGTCACGAATTTTGTATATCTTTTACATAGTCTAATAATAATAATAATAATAATTTCCTTTGTATTGTCATTCTTTGTAACAATGTACACAGAACGAAATGTCGATACACTTGACCCATTGTAGCGAGCCGATGCAGCCGCAGCCAACAGAGGGCGCCACCATTTTTACCAATGTTATAAGTCTTAGGTATGACTCGGCCGAGGCGCGAACCAGCGACCTCCCAGTCTCAAAGCGGGCGCCTTACCATCTAGGCTACTGAGCTGGTAAGGTGATAACTAGAGGTCACTCCTATGTTTGTCTGGCCACAGAGCACAGCATAGCAGCATTAGATAACAGTTCCATCTACTGGTCAAATATTACACACTTGGGCTCTAAATAAATGATTGAATTCAAGAATTGTACGACACCCTTTTAAAATACCATTAAGATTGATCCACAATTTGTCACCTTTCTTTCAAAATGTTTTGTTTTTGTTCTAATTTTTTTTATATTAAGTTACGCTACCCAAGGTTTCACTACACGAAGCTACGTCTCGCTACGTTACATTCAAACATTAATTTTTGTAATCTTTTTTTTTTTCAATAAATTGGCTTTCAAATAATTGTTAAAACTTCAAAATTGTCCAGCAACCCTTTTAAATCATTATTAAGATTGATTCACAATTTCACACAATTTTTCGGAATGCATTGGTTTGTTTTTGTTTTGGATTTTTTTATGTTACTTTTTCCTAAACCACACAAAGCTAAGCGACATTACGTGACATCAAATTATCCATTTCTTTTGACATTTGTATCAAATAACTAGCCTTTAAACAAATATTTAGTCTTGAAAATTGTCAGGCACCTTTTCAAATCGTCTTGAAGGGTTGAAGATATTTTGTTTTGTTTTTTTATTTTTACATACATTTAAAAAAAACATTTGTTTTCCTTATTGGTGCTATTTTAAAATTTACAAAACTTTAAAATAAAGGTCTTTATTTTAGAAAGTGGTTCTCTTTAATTTATCTTCTGATTCTTTTTTGTAGCATAAAAAATGAACTTGTGTTTGTGTGATACATGATTCCCATATTTCCAGGCACCATGTCATATAGGGAACACCCATTGAATAATAAAAAAAATATCAGTTGAAATTGGTCCAACAAATCCTTCACTATATATAATATACAATTGATTTAGCTATTTTTGTTAAGATACTATTTATATATCCTTCAGTAGATTATTGCGGCAATAATATCACCTCCTTTTATCACGACAACTACATTTCCCAGGGTGCACATAAGCAGTGCGCACTGAGAATATCAAGTGCACACTAGATTCAACCAAAAATATCCGTAGGGTAGAGGTAAAAAAAGCAAAATAAAACAGCTAGTGCTCCTGTGAGGGTGAACTAATTACCCAATGACAAGATATTGTTTGAGGTGGACTGGCGCGATTTATGAGGGAGTTTCTCGTGTGGCACCATCACATGGAAGAGCTTAGCTAAATCATAAAAAATAATAGTGATAAATCCAAGCACTTCCACTTCCAGTGGGGTTGGTAGGTCAGGAAAAAAAATCGAGCAACTATCTCTAGTGTTTTCTAACTAGCAGACCTAAACAGTTATGTGCAAAATATTCTTGGTTTCAGGCCACATTAGTTAGAAATCGTAATTGTGCTAATAGTTGATTTTATCTGCCAAACAGGAAACCAAAATAATTTGTCATGAAGACCTTATCTGAATGGATTTTTTTCCCATTCATTGTGGTTTTGCATCACAACATAACCAGAAACCAATACTAAACATAATAGAGGCAGAGAATAGAGATGTACAAGAGAACCAAAAACCAATACTGGACATAGTAGAGTGTGATAGTATAGACGTAGTGATCAGAATAGACAAGTTGGGGAGTCAGGGGAGAAACAAGCAACAAAGTACAACACAAAACCAATACTGTACATAGTAGAGGCATAGAATGGAGATGTACAACTGAATGAGAATCTAATACTGGAAACGGTAGCAGGCGAGAATGAAGATGTTTATGCCAGGATAGACAATTTGAACAGGCAGGGGAGGAACGAGCCACAGAACAGCACCAGAAACCAATATTGTACATAGTAAAGGGAGAGATGGAGATGTGCAACAGAATGAGAAAAGCGATAGTGGACAAAGTATAGGGAGGGAATGGAGATGGTTATTACAGGATAGACAAGTTGAGAAGACCAAGCAGGAATGAGCACCAGAATCAGAAACTGATACTGGAAGTATTAAAGGGAGAAAATTGAGACGAACAACAGAACCAGAAACCAACTCGGCATAGATCTGGGAGAGAATGAAGATTTAGGTGTCAGGATAGACAGGTTGGGCAGGCATGGGAGGAATAAGAAACAGAACTGAACCAGAAAAAAAACAATACTGAACGTAGTAGAGGAGAGAATGTAGACGTCAGCTTAGACAGGTTGAGCATGACTAGGAGGAATGAGCCACAAAACCAAAAACCTTTACTGGACAGAGTAGAGGGATAGAATGGCGTTGTAGAACAGGGCCGGAAACCGATACTGGACATAGTAGAGGGACAGACTGAAGATGTACATGTCAGGATTCACAACCACTGAATAATCCTTACCACATTGCATTCAGGTGCATCAGATGAGACGCTACTGAAGTCCTCCGTGTTGAGATTTTCAAAGTCAGACTCGCCCAACGCAATAGGAACATTGAGTGTCAGACTTGGATTGTTGATGAAAGACATTATGGAATCATCGGTCTTGCTGCACACGATGTACTTGTCCCCACTTTTGCCCACTCCGGTCACATCCCCATTCCCGTTCCGGGGTAGCTCCTTAATGGTATGGTTAGGGATGCCGTTAGGTCCTGAAGATTTATGGAAATCCTCCAGGGATGCGTTGTCCTCTCCCTGGTTTTGCTCGTCACCCCTTATACAGACACTATTGCAAGTGCTTTGAAGAAGAGATTTGACGAAGGCAATGCCATTGTGGATCCGTGCGATGGCGATCTGCAAATTGTTTGTGTCACTATCGTCCTCAGTGGCAGCCAGGTTGTCCGCACTAAACGAACTCAATAGCAAGGCCAGGAACAGGTTCAGCACCTAGAAGATCCAAATACAACCAAACAGATCAAGGTCTGGGTATTGTGAGACTGCAAAATGCTCTCACTCAATATTTTTTTGTAACAATCTTAAGTCGCTTTAATTAGCTTATAGATTTAGGTGATTTGGACTCGGGAAGAGATGAAAAATGTACCACGAGGTTTCCAATAACCATGACCATCATGTAGACAGTGATGCACATGGTTGGTCCAGCCACCTCCATGCAGTCCCACATGGTCTCTATCCATTCTCCACACAGCACTCGGAAAACAATGAGGAATGAATGGAAAAAGTCGCTCATGTGCCAGCGAGGCAGGGTACAAGTGCTGGATATTTTACACACGCAGTCTTTGTAACTTTTTCCAAAGAGCTGCATGCCCACTACAGCAAAGATGAAGACAATAATGGCCAGCACCAGTGTCAGGTTGCCCAAAGCCCCCACAGAGTTACCAATGATTTTGATAAGGGTGTTGAGAGTCGGCCATGACTTTGCCAACTTGAACACTCGAAGCTGTTGGGAGAAAAGAACAAGGGTTGAAAGTTTCCCTTTGTTTTTTGTCAGAGAAAATTCAGGCAGAACGTTCAAGCTTACCAATCTGAAAGATCTCAAGACAGACATGCCAACAACATTGGACAAGCAGAGCTCCATTAAACTTAAACTGACAATAATTCCGTCAAAAATATTCCATCCTTCCTGAAAATAATAGTAAGGATCCATTGCGATAATCTTAAAGACCATTTCCGCTGTGAAGATGCCAGTGAATACCTTGAGAAACAGAAATACACTTTAAATGACAACACTCTCTGCCCAGTCTGGAGGACATTGCCTCCAACATTGTGAAGGACTCCTTCACACGTCTAATCTCGTTGTAAACAATGTACACTATTAAATGACAATAGAGACAATTCTATTTTATACGATTCTAATAACTGGAGGGACCTAATTCCAAATTGAAACACCAGAACTAATGTGTAAAATAAAAAATCCACAGATGAGACATTTTACACCATTTTCCAAGGTCTTCAACTCACCATGTTGCCCACACTTAATGTTTTGGCAAAATCCTTGGTCATTGGGTAATGCTCCATGGCCATGAATAAAGTGTTGAGCACAATGCAAATGGTGATGGTTAAGTCTGTAAACGGATCATTCACGATGAGCCTGACCACCTTCTTGATCATCATCCAGACCGGACAACACTCCCAGATAAGGAACGTGTTTGCAAAACTGTACCAGCAGGGAGGACACTTTTGTCTGGATTCTTCTAGCTCTGTTGTAAATGAAAGATTCCATTGCTGTTTGTATTTAATGATTAGTAAATGCAGCAGACCCCCGGGATACGACATGCTAAATGGTAAATAGACTGTATTTTATATAGCGCTTCAAGTTACTGTAGATCTCCCAGTTTACAATGTATGTATGTATAGCAAACAAGCATTCTATATGAAGTCAACCAATTGCAGAAAGGCATCTAAGAATCGTAACGCAACATTAGCACTAACACATTTTAATTTTAGTTTTTGGGCAGGTGAAATAATGTTTTGTAGATGTCGTCAAGAGGAATAGTACACTGTTAAGTTAACAAGCAACAAGGCGGTGACACTGTATCCAGGGGTCTCCTGTATTTCACAATCCAGAACCTAACCTTCCATTGTGCTGGTTATAACACTGGCTGCACTATAGGTTCTGTCCCTGCCCTTTGGGTTCTCGGAAAAGTCGGGGCATTCCAGATGTGTGCCTCCATCTGTGTCGGTGGTATCACCCTGGAAGGGGGTAAAAAACAAACTTTTGTCAAATCGGTGAGATACCAGATCTTTGGCGATATTAAACATTTGTAAATACTGAAATGGCTTTTATACAAAAATATCACTGTTAAAATAAGAGCCTTATAGTTCAGTTCAGTTTGCCCTGATCTAGAGTTTTTGGGATGGCATTCGAATGGGTGGATCTGTTCAAACTGGATCTTCTGGAACCTTTGGAAATTGAAATGCAACCAAATGACTGGAACTGAACTGGACCACAAGAAAAAGGCGTGTTTTATCATTTATTAACACGTAACGGGATCGCTTTTTACCCTGCCGGTGCCAAGACTCTCTTGCTTCTTTGAGTTTTCCTTTCCCCCCAAAACAATGAATATTTTTTAACAGTGAAGTATTCCTGGATCCAAATACCCATTTAAACGGTTAAGCTTTACAACAGAGTCAGGACAACAAGCAAATAAACGGATGCCAAGGCGAAACAGGACGACCCTTTCTTACTTTGTCTCTATTGGAGGTCATATCTACAGTCAGCTTAGGAGCAAAGCGCCCCATAGGCGATAACGGGATTGAATCGACAGCCATTATGGACACTACTCCATTGCAGTCTACAGCCGTCTGCTTCTTCCGGCAGGGTGAAACCAACGGACGTGGGAAGAAGCTGGACTGGCTGATACTGCTGCTGTGGCGATCACTCCCCCGTCTCAAAAACAAAGATTTTCTTCGACTGCGGTTGTCCTCAAAAATGCTGTTCTCATCATCTGCAAACCCATTCTCTGAGCCCACATCTTGCGATTGGCTTTGGGAACTGAAAACGCTGGTCCTGCTGTTCCGTCTGGATGAGAATGGGGGTCCGTGAATACTCAGAATGGACTAAGAGAGAAAGATATTCTTCAGTAGCAGGGACGAATACACGGGGTAGTGTGAAGAAGAAACAACTTTAGGACAATCATGTGACTTGATGGAGCTTCGGTGGGCATATTTCGAGTGGCGGGATGAGGGAGATGATGGCTAATGTGCAATCAGCAAAAGCAGAAAAAAATTAAAAGCCATGTGAAAACCATGACGATGGTGCGGACGGAAGGAAAGAATTGATCATAATGATGCCCGGAATGGAGTAAAGCATTACATGGAAAGCTAACAAAAAATAAAAATGATGACATCATCAGCAATGGAGAGAGCGATGAAGATCCTTTGGGTTTTAAATGAGGATAGTGAAGGGCCAAACGCATAAACAAGCTTACTTTTTAGGCTTGATTTGAATGAAAATAACAACATTGTCAGCATAAACATGCAATGCGTAGCAAATCATTGAGAGATGCACAGTAGTTTCAACAAATAATCACAAGATAAACGTCACATTAAGTACACTCACTCAACCTAATAAATTAACATTAGATAAGCAGAACATTTTGTCCGGGCTTCCATTAATTTGCAACTCAATGCGTAACTATTGATCCTACATTTAAAATCAGATATTCAATTGAACAATGTTTTATTTGTACACACACATTGGATCTTAGAGGTGTGTACTAAATAAAAGTTCTTTTTTACCCGGTTGACTGAAAATCTCCATTTTTCTATATTTTTCCTATTGTATATATATTTTTTTGTATCTTGAGAAAACACATCCTTAAAACAAGTAAAATTGTCTGCCATGATTACCAATGTGAACCACCTGTGCTTGCTCTTTTGGCGCCAACCGCTGCCGGATCTGATTGGCTCCCGGTCCCTATTTAAACCCAGTCCTGTCAATCCCCGGTTGTCTGTCCATCTGCAAACCTCAGTGTATACTAGGCAAGCCTTTTTCGACCCTGACTCCCACCTGTCTCGTTTTTGCTCCCGTCTGTCTCCGGTTACGACCCGTTTTTGATCCCGACCCCGTCTGCTCTCCCGTCCCGGCTTACGACTGGTTTCTGACCCCGACCACGTTTTTGCTCCCCTATCCCGGCTATCGACCTGTTTTTCCCTCCTTGACACCGCTATCGCTCGCTACGGAAGATCCAGTACCGTGTTCGGATCACAATTAGAGTACGAGAGCGACTTGCTTCCTGCGCCTAGCCCTCCCTCTTTCCTTTAATAAAACTTGTGAGAAACGTAACCCAATTGGGTCCTGTTTTCGTTCTGGTCCTGACATTGTCATATCTAGCCGAATGTAAATTTCCTATCACGATTAGAAAAAAAATGCTCTTCAATAAATAAATGATTACATATACATTTTCTTCTTAAATGTTTCTTGTAAGGTGATATGCAAAACTTAAAAAAAAAGGAGGAAGCAAGTTACAAAAGTATTGTCATAGGCTTTCAATCCTCCTCAATAAAATTTGCATTTAAATTAAGAGATTTCTCCTAGATTTTAGGATGTTTTTTTCTTTTTAATTATTTGAATAATAAAAATAACAATTATTATTATTATCATAATTATATAACAATATAATATTATAAATATATTATAGAAAGATAATAATATATGATATAATCATACATAGAAATATGTTAACAAATTAAATTATCATCATTAGTTATTTAAATAATGCATTTGTTTTAAGATATATGATGTTTTTTGTCCAATAAAAATGAGAGAAAAAAAACAGAAATTTAAGAAAAAATATTTTATCTGGCAGATGATTTATGTATTTGCTAGTTTAACAACATGTTTAAGTCTTATTTTAAATGTATATTTTCTTATATTATTACAAAATAAGTCAATATATACATTAAATTAGACAAACTACATTAAAAATAAGCATAGGTGGTAATGTTAGTTGTTTAATTTATTTTTTCTGCAGTGTACTGCCAAATGTTGGAGGTACAAATGGTCAAGTTTTTAGGGTCTCATGCGCCTCCTCCCACCAGGGGGCGCTTAGCTGTTTTAGAACCAGGCACACACCCATCCCTAATTCTCTTCACCCTTTAAAAAGTCATTTTGTCGACAGGTAATTTTCATTTCACTGCCATACCAGCTATGTTTTCATTTGTTTCTGGTTTCTTATTTGGACATTTCGTTGGTAGTTTAGAGCCCACTTATTAGTTTGTTACTTTGTTCCTTGCATTTTACGTTTGGTAAAATTTGGTTTTGGCTTGTGTTTCTTGTCTGGACTTTACCAGGTTTGGTTCTGTTTGGACATTTCGTATTTTGAAAACCCATATTTGTTACTCAGCATCTCATTTTTTATTAAATTGTACCCTTCTTTTTAAGCACCCCTCCCTCCAGTTCCTGCTTCACCCACATTCGTCCATTTCCCCCACAAAACCTTAACAGAAGTCAACAATGTATTGTGAGGTGTAATCATTATAACCATGACATATTTTTTAGGGAAACAATTGTCAAATCTCTTGGTCCTATTTTTTTAATCAAAAAAAAAAAAAAACTAATTGCATTTTTACTATAAGAGATAATTCATGTTGTTTGTTGGTTGGGTAGCCAGTGGCGCAATAGTGCTGATACCATACGTTCATAAATCAGACCAGGGTTCTTTTTTGTTCTAGCATTTAAAAAATGCACACGTGCAAAGGAGCTATTCAATTTATCTTTCCTCATCCATTGCAGTCAGTCCACCGATTTGGCACATGCTGAATAAATCAACAGGTTTGCATATACTTCTTCCAGTGTTTTGTGGTAATGTCCAAAATAAATGCGTAGCTGTATGGGAACTTATGGTCTAAATGTGCCCTTTATACTATATTCTATCCAATATATACTTTTATACTCTTCATATGTATTTATACGTTTACATTTCTAAAGTGCTCAATAAGTGTGAGGTTTTACGATTTCGCGGGCGCCTTCAGGGTCGGGAGAGTAGGTTTCCCAAGCCAAAGGAACTTTGTCTCTACAGCCTGGAGGCCACTAGTAACCTCCCTATCTGTTATCAAAGAGGTACACAGAGCTCCTCTCTGCTATCCCATACAACTTGAAGGCCACTATGAGGTCTGCTAGCTAGCTCATCAAGATGGCCTTGACACTGACAAATTGCAAGCCGAGAGCTTGCCTTTCTCCTCACAGAGACGCAGTGTGTTTATAAATTTTACTCATTTATTTCATCCGCACGCCGTCATAGCGACCAACATTATACACTACATATTGAATATGTGAATCCTGTCTAAACCAATCAGATTTATTTACTGTGTTCATATAAACGATGTGTAGTTTCCTTCTTGTGTTTTACAATAAATGAGCGTCCTAAAAAAGGAGGCGGGTGTTCCCTGAGCTGGGCCATCAAAAACCTAAGTTTCCGACTCAGAGTGTGTTCTTTTCTTCTTTTTTTCTACTCAAGTTTTAACCCTGACAGTAGACTAACTCAATTGTGGGTGTGGCAGCTTCATACAACAGCGTTTGTTTGCGTGCTTTTTCAACTATGAGCCCTTTTTTGCATGCATGTTTAAATCAGTCCCTATCAAAGCGACATTACACTGCAACAAAAGACACAGAACAACCCCAATTGGTACTGAACCTGGTGGGCGGAGGAGCATTTCATGTCGTAGTTGAGCACATCGGGCTCCATCGAAAAGCGACACCGGGCCTTCTTAATGCTCTCCTGAGAATCGGACTTTGGCAACTTTTCCTCATCCTTTTTTTTTCGGCGCCTGTTGCAACGCTCTTTGGCACTCTTGGAGCTCAGTTTAGACGTTTCAGAGGAGCTTTCGGCAACGCCGCTGACCTGGCCGCGCTCTTCCGATGTTACGGTTGCCGCCTGGCGAGCAGACGGGAAAACGTTAAGATTTCCAAACAAGTCATTTGATCCTTTGTAACACAATAACGCATCTCTGTTATTGGATTATATGTTATGACATTCAGCAGGAGAAGATTGATGGCCTTTAAACATCAAAACAACACTTAGAATAATAATAGACTACACAGGGACCTTTTAGACTGCAAAACAAATGGAAAAAATTAAGGATGAAATCAATATGAACACTTAACTAAATATATTTAAATATGGTACATTTAAAATTCATCCATCCATTCATCTATTATCTGCACCGCTTATCCTCAGTAGGGTCGCAGGGGCGCTGGAGCCCATCTCGGCTATCTTCGGGCAGTGGGCAGGGGACACCCTGAACTGGTTGCCAGCCAATCGCAGGGCACACAGGGACGGACAATTCGCTCGCTCATTCACACCTAGGGACAATTTGAACCGGCCAATTAACCTGACATGCATGTTTTTGGAATGTGGGAGGTAACCCACACAAGCACGGGGAGAACATGCAAACTCCACACAGGAGGTTTGATCTCATGACCTCAGAACTGTGCCGCACACGCGCTAACCACTGCGCTGCCGTGCTGACCCGTTTAAAATTCAACATGTAATAATTAAAGAACCAAAAAGAGAATCCTTTGCTCATTTTCTTAACTTTTTAACTAATTTCTTTTAAAATAAATTAAAAATAAAAGAAAAGAATAAGACCAATATATAAATAAATTAGAACAAATAATGAAATATAAATAAAGGCGAAAAGAAAAAAAACATTGAGATTTTTCTTGTATTTACTATGATTTTACTTGTTTTTCTAATGAAATGGAAACATAAATCTTAGAGAGAATAACATTTTAATTTGAGCTAATAGTAGATTGGGAAAGTTTCTTTTTACTTCTACATACTATTGCATTTTTATTTTTTTCTACTGGAGAAATTTTAAAAAGTATACTATAGTTATTTATTGTAAGATTATTTTGTGTCACGGTTTCCCATTAGCCCCGCCCGTTTTGCGCCAGCTGCGGCTCGTTGACTGCCTTCCCTCCTGTTTAAGCTCAGTGCTCTCACTCACCCTTTGTCAGTCCGTCAACGAACCTCTGCACCCGCAAGACGTCTGTTTTGACTCTGTCCGGTATCCTGCTTCTGTATCCTGTCCGGTATCGATCCCGTCTATCTCGCCCTGTTTGATATTTGACTCCAGTCTCCAGTGTCTTGTACTGATCCCGTCTGTCTCGCCCTGTCTGATACCTTGCTACAATCTCCAGTATCGGGTATCGTCCCTGTCTATCTCGTCCTGTTTGATATGGGACTCCAGTCTCCAGTGTCTGGTATCGTTCCTGTCTGTCTCGCCCTGTCTGATACCTTGCTACAATCTCCAGTATCGGGTATCGTCCCTGTCTATCTCGTCCTGTTTGATATGGGACTCCAGTCTCCAGTGTCTGATATCGTTCCCGTCTGTCTCGCCCTGTCTGATACCTTGCTACAATCTCCAGTATCGGGTATCGTCCCTGTCTATCTCGTCCTGTTTGATATGGGACTCCAGTCTCCAGTGTCTGGTATCGTTCCCGTCTGTCTCGCCCTGTCTGATACCTTGCTACAATCTCCAGTATCGGGTATCGTCCCTGTCTATCTCGTCCTGTTTGATATGGAACTCCAGTCTCCAGTGTCTGGTATTGTTCCCGTCCGTCTCGCCCTGTCTGATACCTTGCTACAATCTCCAGTATCGGGTATCGTCCCTGTCTATCTCGTCCTGTTTGATATCGAACACTAGTCTACAGTGTCTGGTTTCGATCCTGTCTGTCTCGTTCTGTCCGGTATCGACCCCATCTGTCCGGTATCTGCTTGTGTAACTAGTATCGATCTCGTCTGCCTCTAGCTTCCTGTTGTTCCACGCCAGACTTCTGTCTTACTTCATCCGCTCAGCGATCGCCGAATCACTGGTGTTTGTGTTAACACGCATGACCGCCCCATTTCCGTAAAATAAAGCTTGTGTGAGAAACGTTACGCATCTGGGTCCTCCTCCTGTTCTGGTTCTGGCAATTTTGTGTTTTCATGATTTTAAAAGAAAAAAACGATTTGACCCATATTAATTATATTTCTCATATTAACTACAAAAGTTAGTTAATATAGTAATTATAATTATTTCAGTTATTTTACAACTATGATTTACCCCAGATTTTTTAGAAAAATACAGTTGATTTTTTTTCCTAGTATTTGTAATTCTAAATAAATTGTTGAAATATATTTATTACATTTTATATTTCAGTTTTTTTTCTGGAAAAATAAGAAAACATGAATCTTACAATAATGGCAAACTTGTCTAATATAGCGAAGTGGTGGTTCATTTTTGTTAAGTTTTAGTTTTATTTTTCAAACTTTTGGAGAAAATAATCCTTCAAAATAAAATTCATATATTTTTCTTCTGTGTCAGAAAATAATGCTCATTTTAAGAATGTTATTTTTATTATTTATTTTTGCTACAAATGTGGTTAAAAAAGAAGAAATAATAGTTGTAGGCCCGCTGTTCTGAGGTCAAATCGAGCTGACGGCCTTCCTGTGCAGAGTTTGCATGCTTTCCCAGTGCCTTCATGGGTTCTCTCCAAGTATTTTGGCTTTCTCCCACATTTCAAAGAGATACATGTCCCTGGGTATGAGTCAACATGTGTATTGTTTGTCTCTGTGTGCCCTGCGACTGGCTGGAAACCAGTTCAGGGTGTACTCTGCCCATTACCCTTGGACCCTAGTGAGGATAAGCCATGTAGAAAATTAAAGGATGGAGAGATGATAGAGGTAACATCCAACTTACTCATGGCCACCCGTACTAACGATGGCGGTCAGCAAATGCTCTTTTTTTAAATTCAATACCCATCACTGCAGAGCGTAGCAGCCCGGTAAGACGTATAACAACATTGGCAACCTGGCAATCTCCCAATATATCGAGCAACTAGTTACCGTCGCCGCAGCAGCAGTTACTTTTCATAACTCCTTATCCGGTAACGCACAAGACAGGCCGACCTACCTGAACATCTTCTTGCTGTCGTTTGAGTTGCTCCATCATGGCCTGAAACTCTTCCTCCTTCTCCTGAGCCTCCTTAATGGTGGCCTGGCTCTGTTCCTCATACGCCATCGCCACCACCGCCAAAATCAGGTTGATTAAATAAAAGGAGCCCAAGAATATAACCAGCACAAAGAACACCATGTAGGGCTTTCCCGAAGCCCGGAGTGTCTGTCAAGAACAAAGGACAGTTATAAAAGTTGGAATCGGACCGAAAAATTGTAGCCCTTTTCATTGGTTTATTTCTTGATTCTAGCATTTTTTTTTTTGTTCAATTCTATTTATATACCATTTCACATCATGCAGTGTCGTTGATACCTTCCTGGTTTATCCACAAAAGATTTCTCTATCTGAATTGCATTGAGTAGATGTTGAGTTAATGTTGGGTCATGATAGCTAAGCAACCATTAAACAACTTTATCGTGAGTTTCTTCGCAAATTATATATTTTATGGCTGCCCACACTGCAAAATACAAAAACTTACCTCATTGGCAGAAAGTTGTGTTCATTAAAAGTATATATTTTTTCTTTATTTTAAGGATATTTTATCTTGTTTTTTTTTCTTTTCTTTTTAGTAAAATAAGAAAATCATTTTGCTTGTTTTAAGACTTTTTTTTGTAATGTTATATATTAATCTTATATCTTATATATATTAGTAAAATATTTTACCATTTTCTAGGTAAGAAAATTTGGATTTTTAAGATGTTTTATCTCGTTTTTCCCATAAAATAAAAACATATATACTCAAGACATATCCTACATGCCGACATTTCTTGTGTAAATATCATGTAAATTATAACTATAGCCTTATCCTCCTTGTTTTATAACCTTATCTTCTCTGTTCCTTTCTTGGCTTTTTACCTCACTGTGAATGTGTGAAACTGGAGTGTCATGCCCAATTTCGTTGTCACAATATGTTAACCCATTTTGTAACAATGACAATAAAGATTGTTCTATTCTATTCTAATTATCTAATGTAGTACATGTTAGATGGTTTTGCTCGTTTTAATACTTTTTTTTCCAATCATGGTTGAAAATGATTTATCATTGTCTATTTATGAACATTTTGTTACCAAGATCTAATATTTTAAAATTGGAAATATTACACCTCACATCTGATTTTTTTTCTGCCAATAGGAATTTGCTAAACATTTCGCATTGTAGAGTGGGGGGTGTTGTAAAAGGATAGTGGGGTATTTAGAAGTGTTCTAAGGGATGGGCGGGGCACCCGTATGATGTGGCAGGGGTAAACCAGTGAAAGCTATCGGGCCCTGCTGTTGAACAGAAGAGTGTGTTGTGTGACCCTGACCCGAGTGACATGGCCGCTTTCTCGTGTCCCGTTTCATGTGGAGGGACGAAAGCATGACCAACTTGGGTGCCGAGGTACTTAACTTGTTTGGGTGTTTGGGCATTTGGGTTAGCCATGGTCCAAAAAATGTGATTTTTTTTGCTACTTTTTCCCTTTTTATTTTCTTTGTTTTTTTTTTATGTGTTTGTCTTGCTGTCTGTCACCCCTCTCGAGGGATATTAGATGGATGGATGGATGGATGGATGGATGGATGGATGGATGGATGGATGGATGGAGTGATGGATAGATAGATAGATAGATAGATAGATAGATAGATAGATAGATAGATAGATAGATAGATAGATAGATAGATAGATAGATAGATAGATAGATAGATAGATAGATAGATAGATAGATAGATAGATAGATAGATAGATAGATAGAATATAAGTGATGTCATAAATCCCACTTGTTTTATCCATCTTTTGAGGACGCCACTTTGATATTAGCTGTCCAGTAAAGACAATATCACAGTTTCTAAGGACCAATCTTCTGAAAACAAGTATTTTGGCGCATATTGAGCCAACTTTGATTTCATTTTTATTGGAATGCAGGTAACAAAATGGCCGCCCACTTACATGGATAAAAAAGGTGAATAATATGCAGTTGTATTTTGTGGTATTTCTGTCGTACTATTACTCTAGTAGTATCTTTGTATTACATTATTGCTGTCGTGGTATTTTTGTAGTATTTCTGTGGAATTATTTTTGAAGTATTTCCATAGTAGTATTTTTTAGTTTTCTGTAGCATTTCTGTTGATTTTTTGAAGTATTTTTGTAGTAATTCTTTAAAGTTCTTGTAACATTACTGTAGTTGTATTTTTGTAGTATTCCTTTTGTAATGTTTTTGTAGTAGTATTATTGTATGAAAGTAATACTATGGTAGTCGTTTTGTAGTATTTCTTTGATATCATTTTCTATTCAGAATGAAATCAAAATCGTATATTATGTCGCTCTTTATCAGTACAAAATTTGATATTACGTTTTGTAGTATTTTGTGTTTTTGTTGCAGACACACAAAGGGCAAATGGGGACAGATTAAGCACCCAAAAACATTTTTATTAGTACAACTTTATTAACTATTATATTTTATGTTCATTATATGTTGACCATTTTCATTTGGCGGGTCAAATGAAAAAATCTGACGGTCCACCTGTGGTCCACAGGCCGCAGTTTGCTCGCCCCTGCCTCAACCAATACCTATCCATTCTAATTCGACACACCTGCGAGTTAGGTGTAGCTTTGTTTGATCAGCCCTTTTAGAAATGTATTTTTCAAATATCGTAACGTGAGAAGGCTTTGCCGTTATCATATTACCGCAAACAAACAAAACAAATCCGGCTCGTTAACCTCCGAAGCAGTACGTTCTTCATTTGAACAATCGACCTTTCGTGTAAGAGGCCTCAGAATTCATGGCAGACTAAAATCTAATTATTTTGGATGTACGATTCTCAACAAAAAAGGTTAACTGTTGGCTTTGATTCAATCATAGATGCAATGAAAAGGGCTAGACATATTTGATATATTGACTGATAATAATTGAATATAGGGCTCTTTGCAAAATCACAATAGTTGAAAAAAACTGTCCTAGCCAAAATACATTATTCCTTCGCCAGTTCGACGGTTGATTTTCTTTCTTCTATTTATAGGTTTTACAGATAAATACGTTTTATGGCATCGCTTTACAAGCACGGTGTCATGGTTGCCATGTCGCCCAATTGGCCGCGCCCGTGTGTGTCACGGTTGCCGTGGTGCCAAATTGGCCCCGCCCGTGTGGCGCCAGCTGCGGCTAGTTGAGAGATTGGCTTTCTGTCTATATTAAGTTCGGCACTCTCTTGCTTCCTTTGTCAGCCCGTCAAACGAACTTCTGCCCCACAAGACATGGGTTCTGACTCCTGTTTTCCTGTTGGTTTGTCCAGTCCGGTATTGTTCCCGTTTATTTTTGTCCTGTTTAATTTCGGGTTCCAGTTTTGTTTCCGTCTGTTTTTGTCCTGTTTGTTATTTTCTCCAGTTTTTTTTCCCGTCTAGTTTCTCCTGTTTATTTTTCGATATCCTGATTCGTTATCTAGCTTGTCTGTCCCGTCCTGTCTGGTATCGACCCCTTCTTTTTCTTTCTTTTTCTTCATTTTCTCTGCTTTCTTTAGTCCTACTATTTTCTATTTCCATTTACCTTTTTTTCCGCTTTTTCTTATTCCTTCTTGCACATTTTTATACCTTTTAGAAAAAAATCCTTACCCTTCTTTTAGTCTTTCTTTTGAAAAGACTGTAAAAATAGGAAGAAACTTTTTGCTCACTTTCAGTCTGTAGTTTGTAGTTTTCTTTGGACTCATTTTTGCTTGCACTAAAAATTTCAGTGACATCTTGTGGACAACTAGAAAACACTGTCCCTTTAACAGCGGAATGTTTTGATCGACACTGTTTTTGTGGAAAACCCCATATGTCCTGACCTCAGCCAGATCCTAGCTTCAGTGGACCCCAACTCAATTGAGTTTGAGACCCCTGCACTAAATCCATCGAAGAACTGCCTTCTGTTTCCGGGATACAGATTGCAGCAACCGGACTAGTGAAAATCAAATAACCCTTTATAGATGCCCTTTGCAATCGGGGGTCAAGTTTAAGAGACTACATCACGCAAATAGATGTCGATTCTGCATTTAAGTTTTAACATTAAATAAAGTATTCTTTAATTTCACTGAACGAAAAAATGCTATTGCCTTAAAAGTGTGCTCCGATGCCATCTTTTAACATTTTTTGCTCATAGGTGGCTTTCCAAAAGAATAGACTTACACTACATATGGATGGATACAACGGTGGTATTTTCTCCATGCCGGCATAAAATAAAATGGAAATGTCCGGGAGAAATCAACAAATACACCTGAAGCTTTTTCCAGTGGGTAAACTAGAGTTCTCGTGGTTCATTTGTGTTTTAATACAAGTCCAGAGTATTTATGGCATAAGACTATCCTAAATGTAGGAATATGCATTTAGAGTTAACAGATTGTTTTACATTATAATAAATCTATACATATTGGTTTGTTTCCCACTCTATGGAAATACACTTACCGTATTTTCACGCCCATAAGCCGCACAATAGGGTGCGGGTGCCCTCAACTTGAATGAAATATTTTACCCTGCAAATGCTCCGTGCTTTACTGTTCTATTACATTCCCCCCAAAATTAGATACAAACACATTTTAGTAAGGTGAGGGGTGACATTTAATGTTGGGGGGGGTGGTTGGGTTCATTTTCCGGCACAACACCGACAAGTTTACAAGTGTTAGTATTTACAAATACAGCGGTAGCAAAACTGAGTTTAGTTGTGGTTTCTTATGTATGGATTATAAATTAAAACACATGGACTAAAAACTTGTCGAAGTTCGTTTTCCAGAGTTCTCCAACTCGCGAACCTTCGATCCATTCATCTTCAATTCTTTCGCGGCGGCTGCTTGGTATTCATTTTCTTCCGCGTAGCGTAGAAATAAACACACCATGGCGGACGAAAACACGGAAAGCATTCAATGGCGGGAAAGTGAGATTTTGAATTGAATTCATATTTGGGGGAGAACTCTCTTCTGCCTCCGGTAGCACAATAGCTTGATACGTTAGCATCCATGATGTCATGCCCTGCACGGTTGTCATGGCGCCCAGCTGGCCCCGCCCCTTGACACCGGCTGACCTGCATTTCCTGATAACTCCTATGGGTACTTAAACGGGCCTTTTGGGACTGCCCTTGGCCAGATCGTTGTTGACCCTTGTTGAAAACCTGTTCATGCCTGTTTGATCTGAGTGATGCCTAGATTGTAATTTTGCCTGCTTTGTTTTGTTTTTGGTCCGTTTGTGTGTTGGACAACTTTTCTTTCTCAATTAACGTGACGGATCGTCTACGCAAATGAGTTCCAACTTCCTGATTCCCGACCCATTTTGTGACACATGAGCACTTCCGCTAACAATGCATTGCGTGTGATGTCACACGTCCTCTTACTCCCAAGTGGGATATGGTGGCAATCAAACAAGAGAAACTTAAAACAAGCATTTAGTGGGAAATGTCAATAATCCCACAATTGCATCGGATTTTGCCCCGTAAATTTGTAAATTCTGACTTGGCCAAGACTCGAAACGGTGACCCCCCGTTTTCGAGAGCAGGCACCCAACCCTAAGGCCACCGAGCTGGTGTTTGTCCACAGCTCTGCATAAGAGACTGCACAATTTGAGGAAAATTAGAGACATGTGTGCGCCTTATGGGCGTTGAAATACGGTAATGTAGGTGTTTATAGAAGAGATAAAACATGAAAACGAAGTGAATTCTCTCCAGGGGACGTTATGTTTTACCTGCTGGTACAGGTTTTCCCAAAAATCCTGAGTCATAAGTCTAAAGAGAGAAAGGAAGGCCCATCCAAACGAGTCAAAACTGGTGTAGCCGTAATCTGGGTTCTTTCCCACTTTGATGCACGAAAACCCTTCCGGACATTGCCTGCATTGAAAGACGAGAAACATGGCGGTAAAGAATTGAGAATTTTAATTAAACAACAGAAGACTTAACTTTGAAGTTTGCAAGTAATCCACAAGTATTTTAAACAATATTATTTGTCGACTTACCCAGCCTCGCTGCCGTTTCCACAAAGTAATGGATCTCGTTTTCCGGGGAGGAAATAATAATTTTCTGGGAGGGTAAAAAAATTGCGCCTTTAAATAAATGCCAGTAAGGTCTCATTGTTTTTAAAGCATCTTTTACATTGCAAAAAATAAATGAATAATCATGGTCATTTGTATATTTTATTTTTTTGATAAATTATTCTCATAGAATGAGAAAAAAATACACCGCTCTGATTAGCTCCATTCAAGCATTTTTTAGTTTTTTTAATCTTCACCGAAAAAAAAAATGTTTATGATAATCATGGAAACCATACTTAAAGTGGTATATGTAACTGCTTGATTCCATCTTTTGGCTGATAACATCATTGCAGCTCATTTTGTTGCGCGTGCAAGTATGTGAATTTTTCATACTCTCTCAAATAAACTCTTTCTTTTTCACCTTTTTGGGGGGTTTGTTTAGCATTTGGACTGTATTTAAAACAGTTCTTTGCTCACTTTCACGCTTTTCATTGTAGAATAAAAAAACACCGCCAGCACGTGCGTGAAACCACTCTTTCCGCCATTCCTCCAGCGTAATGCGCTCCGTGGTCGGAACATCGAAGGTAAAAGTAGGATAAGAGCAGGTAGCCGTGGTGAGAAAAAATATATAAAAAGGCTCTTTGAACTTAGTTGGGCATTGTTACACGTACTTAATCGAGACAATATTTGAGTTTAAACTTTTTAAGGACACCTCGAACTAAGAACATTATCTACATCTGCGAGGCTGGATGTGACGTCTGTTGAACATGTGAATGCCATGCAAACAAAACGCTAGGAGAGCTGCAAAACAGACAAGAGAGTGGAAGAGTGAGATGCTACTTTTCCCGTACGCGGAAATCAACATTGAGTGCCTGTTGTCTTCGTTGATCTGGATTGAAAAAGGCTCAAAGAATAGGGCCTCTGCTCTTTTTTTCTCTGCATTGGGCCATCCATCCATCCATTATCTGCACCGCTTATCCTCAGTAGGGTCGCGGGGGTGCTGGAGCCCATCCCAGCTATCTACGGGCAGTGGGCAGGGGACACCCTGAACAGGTTGCCAGCCAGTAATAGGGCACACAGGGACAGACAACTAACTCGCTCATTAGCACCTAGGGACAATTTGAACCGGCCAATTAACCTGACATGCATGTTTTTGGAATGTGGGAGGAAACCGGAGGAGCCCGGAGGAAACCCACGCAGGCAAGGGAAGAACATGCAAACTCCACCCTGGAGGTTCGATATCATGACCTCAGAACTGTGCCGCACACGCGCTAACAACTGCCGTGCTGCTGCATTAGGCCCAGCCACCGATTTCTCCTGCATTACTACTTTTGACCTACTGGTGCGTCAGTGTGGCTGTTGGGCCTTTTTGCTGATGAAGGGTTGCATAGTACAGCAACTCACCCCTTGTTGTGCTGTGGGCTTTATGTTCGGTGTCAGGTTGGGAAGAGCGAAGGGGAACGAATGTTTGGTGAATGTGAGTGTGTTCTTGACCCCCAGATCTAAGGGGATATGGCTTTGGTGGGTAGATATCGAGCTAGCTAGCTAGCTAGCTAAATAAACAGATAGGCAGACAGAATAGTGCATCATTTCAATAGTATCATTTACAATATCTACTCCAAAGTCCGTGTGTGTGTTTTTAGTGGGGTATATTCAACACTTACGTGCATCAAGTGAGTACTCAGTCCAGTTGAACGCTTCTTCCTGGTTACTGTATGTCTCATTCATGAACGTCCCATTGGAAAACGTTTTGTTGACGACAGAGTCATTGTGCACTGGCATGAACACGCACTTTTGCTTTAAATGGCCCATGAACAGTTGTAACCCTATGAGGGCAAAGACGCTCAAACAAAAGACCGTCAGGATCATCACGTCAGAAAGCTTCTTTACTGACTGGAACAGGGCACCGACGATGGTCTTCAAGCCTAGTAGATGCAGTGGTATCATTAGATTATGTCATCCACTAACAATATAAGGGGAAGCAAAAAAATAATATAAGAAATGACTTACCCGGGATAACTGAGATAGCCTTTAAAGCTCTTAGTACTCTGAATGTGCGTAGAGCTGAGAAACTACCAAGGTTTACAAACTCGGTGACATACCTGCAGGAAGGCTTGCAATTAGAAACAACACAATAAGGTTTAGCCAACTAAAGTTATTATATACGGTATAGTGCAACACTTTTACTAGTGGTCAGAAAAACCTGATGGAAAAGAGGCTAAACACAGCATTGTTCTGACATCTGGATATACATCTGTTACATTAGACAAGATAAACACGACTATTTTTGACTAGATTTGTTCCAATCTATATGGGTTAGACAGACCAACAACTTTAGTTTATTTAGACCATTTAGACCACCGGATCTCCCTGGAAGATCTGCCTGCCTGCCGACAACGACGGAGCAAAAGGAAAAGGCTGCCAGTCGAGTCTGAGCTAAGTAGGCGACCACACAGACCAGCGCTCCCAAGCATGTTCAACCAACGCCAGATCCATCGTCCACAATGAGTGAATTTGAGCTGCGGATCGCCACCAACAACGTCCGCAATTGGAGTATTTTTTTTGTCATCACGGAGTTTTGGCTTTCCCGGCGCCGCATTACATCACCGGCTTGAACGAGACGAAGACTCCTGTAAAAACAGGGGTTGGAGACTACGCGCTACATTAACAGCCGAACCATTGACACACACTGCTCACTCGATGTGGAGTTTCTAGCAGTATCGTGCAGACCCTTCTATGTACCGGGAGAGTTAACTGTGGTCTTTGTGTTTGCTGTTTACTTTCCACCGCTAACCGTTTCACCGGATGCTAACGTTAGCATAGCGCTAAATCTCCTGCCTGCTGCTATCAATAAACAGCAGCTTGCACACCCCAACGGAGCTTTATCGTCGACGGCGACTTTAATCGGGCATGTCTATGGACTGTACTCCCAAATCTATTCAATTGTGGACTGAGCAATTTGGAAAAAACACTGGACTATGTGTAATGTAAGATCAAACATTAAACATTCCGGTTGTATCCAGCAACTCTGTTTGACCCTCATCCCCCTCAGCACCCCCCTCCACCCGGAGGAAAACAAAGCCTACTTACAACAAAGTCAGTTAGTTCTTTGTTCCTTTATCTCTTTGTTTCCTTATCCTCACTGTAAATGTGGAACTGGAGTCGTCCAATTTCGTTGTCACAGCATATCCATGTTGTAACAATGACAATAAAGGCATATTCTATTCTATTCTATTCTATTCTATTCTATATTCAGACTAAATCATGGGCAAAACGAAGCAGACTAGATTTGACAGTTTTGGTTTTTCAGTTTTGCTGACTTTCCCATGATTATAATTTCAGAAAAAAATACAAAACATGTTAAGGTTAGGGTTAAGGGTTCCGGTTATGGTCTACGGTGTTATGGTTAGTTTTAAGGGTTAGGATTTAGAGTTAGGCTGTAAGGAGTTAGAGTTAAGTTTAGAAGTTAAGACTTAGGGCTTTAGGGGTAACGCATCATCTTCCTCTTTATACTTCTTGGCTTCTCGAACCACGCGCTCAATGTTGTCTTTGCTGAGACGGCCCTTGTCATTGGTGTCATAAGGTTAGTGTTAGGGGTTGGTGTTAGGGTTTGGGGTTAGAGTGATAGTGTTAAGGTTAGGAGGTCCCAGGTTAGGGTTAGAGCTACACACTATGAAAATACTTTTAGTGTGACAATACTCACGCCATGACAATGACCGAGAAGTCCAGCCAGTTCCAGGGATCTCTCAGAAAGGTGAACTTCCCTATGCAGAATCCCCGGGCTAGAATTTTTACCATGGATTCAAACGTGTAGATTGCAGTAAATGTGTATCTGTCATAGACAGAAAAATAGTAAATCTTAATGGTGTATGGATACTTTTTTGTATTAGATTTAACATGAACAAAGTGGTGGAGGGGGTTAACGTACTCGACATTCTTTGCCCAATCAGGCGGCCGACTGAGCGTCATAAATACACAGTTGGTGATGATAGTGCACATGATCACCAAGCTGAACAATGTGAGGGCAGGCGTCAAGGAAAACTCGTCAACAACATAGCATAAAAAAACAAACATTGGTAAGCGTTTCAAAAGCCACGGTGGCACAGTGGACCATACGGCATCCCGGTGCATGGCAGCTGACAGCACAACCTTAAAGAGAGTGATCAACACAGACCATAAATTATCGGATACCCTCTGCCCAGTCTAAAGGATTTTATGTATTCATCATGCAGTATTATGTTTAATCTCGTTAACAATGTATACTACGTCGTAATTAAATACAATAAAGACATTTTCACTTAAAAAGGATATGAATGGACCAAAATCCAAATCGATATTTTTCGAAGTGGGTTGAAAGGGCTCAGGAGGTACAAGGCGGGAGCAGCGTTGAACCGGAAGATGAAATTTCCTTTGTTTATTACTATGAACGTCTGGGAACACAAAAGACGGTCGAGCAGTCATATCAGCACTTTGCGGATAATTTACGAGCACTCGCCACACTCAACCAATCGCTAATCATATTTTGAAGACTGCTGATCCCTGTCTGTTTTTTACTGTACGGTCAAGTCACATAGGTCCAAAGAGGGTATCTGTGAGTGACGGAGGTCAAACAAACCTACTTTCTGATTACTGTAGAAGGGATCCAGGTCTTCAACCGGTGTGGAGACCATTCCTTTAGGGACCTCCCCGTACCCCAAGGGGACGGACTTCCCCGCCTCCAGGTCGCAACTGGGTTTGGGTTCATCCTCGTCGCTTCTCTTTCTCTTCTCCCCTTTGGGCTTTTTGGCGTTCTCCTCGGCGATCCGCTTCTCGATGGCGGCGAGGGAATCGCGGCTGAAGCGGCGAAAGCTGTCTGGTCCAGGCGGTACAAGCAGCTGCGCCATCTTTTCATCCTGCACCTTCACAGTGCACGGCTAGCCACCCGCTTGAAAAAGGCCTGGACGGAGAAGATCGGATATAAATTCTGGTCTTGGGGTACTGGATGAAAAATGGTTGTTTCTAACCAATCGTTTTTCAATGGCGTTACTCGGCTTAATAGACCTTGGTTAAACTTTTGAACAGCAGTGTTTAAAGAAGAGGCACCATCGTGGTGCCCTTGGACCAGTTCAACAAATGAATACTAGTTATGGTTCATTTACAGCAAGACATCATTGACACAATCAGTCTCTTTTAATACATGATCAATCATTCTAAAATTATTTTCAAAAGTAGCCTATCAATTAATAATTTAAATCACCCAGTGCCCTTATACAAGTCGTTAATGGGTGACTGAGTCTATTTCATCCCCAACTCTGATTATTACAACCTGCTATTTACGTAATAATAATAATATAACATAGTAATGACTTGATAACTTATTTTAGAAAGGCTTATCAAATTGGTAGCCCACCTAGCTAATCGGTAACAAAAAAAAAACAATAACTCTCAGCTCCGAAAAGCTTGGTGACCCCCTAAAACTGGAAAATGTTTCTGTCATATTTAATATTCCAATGAAATCACAGGGTTCCAAATATCCTTTGTTTTTATCCACCAATTCACTAGCACAGACAGTTATATATGTCAAAATGTGTTTAACATAAACTAAGTAGAGCTCTCCTTTTTTTAGAAAAATATTTCTAAATATTTTTTAATTGGTCCCTTACACAACAAGGGAAATGGTGCCCCTACGACCTGTGTGGTTAAGGGATCCAACCAACCAACCAACCATTGATGGACAAAATATATTTAACATTACATGACAGATATGTCTAGGCCAGCAGAGAAGGTCTTGTAGGCCCTCACGGCTCACCACTGAATGTTGATAGTTATGCATACGTGTTGTCAACACTGCAAAAATGAAATTTTCACCCTACTGTAATGTTTTGCTCAATGTAGATATATTTTAAGATATTTGATCTTGTTCCTCAAACAAATGAGAAAGATTAAGATAGATAGATAGATACTTTATATAAGCCTAATCGTATAATCAAGCAGATGGTAGATCATTTATGATCAGTATAAAAAATATTCCCCACAAGGATTTAAAAAAAAAAAATTGAAAAAAACCCAAATTTTTCTTATTTTAAGGAACTGTAAATTTTGCAGTGTACATTCCCAATTCTGAGAAACTTATGATTATTTTTGTATTATTTTAAAAGTAAAAGGTTTATATTTTAAGATGTTTGTCGAATAAAAACTAAAAATGCAAAACTCTTTCCTTCCTCATTTTAAGTTTTCTATCAAAATAAAATAAAAATACTAAAAAAAACACATTTGAAAGATCTACCATCTACTCCATAAGACAATTTTGCTTGTTTTAAGTATACATTTTCTTATTTTACAGACATAAAATAAGCAAAGTTTTCAGCCTATTGGGAAAGAATTTCTTGCAGTGTACTAAAAACGGGGATAAATATCAGGAATTGCACAACGAACCTAAAATGCATACAATCTTTACACGTGAACACAATTCACATCAAGTGTCGGGTTCATGAACATTTCCAACGATGTCCTCTTCTACGCCATTCTGTGACTGCCGTTCTCTCAGTGCGTCACTTGGGATCCTTGTTTTTGCTTCGGAATGTTCATATCCTGCTTGAACGACATAATTAGGAAATACGGTGAAAGCAGTGACAATTTATTACAGTTTTAACGTTAAAACACAGTTTTTAAAATGAGCAAAATCTATTATCTGCTCAAAAAGATGATAGAGCTTATTGTAATGTAAGAATATTTCTTCTCAATGTATTAGAAAAATGATAAAGTAGTTTCAACGTGACTCAACAAATTCAGTTAAATCCCTCTGAATTTGTGTATGTTTGAGTGCTTTTTGTGATGTTTTGAGAATTCAAGCCTGTTAGCTTCGCAAGCTAGCAGTTCTTATTTTAAGATATTTGATCATTTTTGCAAATTAAATAAGAAAAATCATGCTTAAATTATGCAAAATGATCTTGTCTAGCAGGACATATAGACAATTTACCTAATTGTAGGAAATATCTTCGACCAAAATTACAGAAAACAATAAACAAATCTAACCGCCAGATGGGACAATTGTACTTGTTTTAAGTATACATTTTCTCATTTTACCTGAAAAACAAGATGAGATATTACACTTGATACAGGCGCATTTTTCTGCCAATGTGGTAAGAGTTGATTTTAGCAGTGTATTAGTGATTTAGCTTGGGGGCCTAAGTATTAGCATGTTAGCATATTTGAATTGATTTGATTAATCAATTTTGAAAAAGCTTCAAACTAACAAAAGTATTTCAAAAATAAAAACATGATTTCGGTCAAAACAATTAACTTAGAAGACTTGATACCCCCATGCGTTACCTTAGGGCAGACACAAACCTGTCAATGAATTAGCTCGGGTGCCAAAGCATCACTATGCTAGCATACGTCACGTATATATTTTCCATTATCAATAATCTGCACCGCTTATCCTCAGTAGGGTTGCGGGGGTGCTGGAGCCCATCCGCACTATCTTCAGGCAGTGGGCAGGGGACACCCCTGAACGGGTTGCCAGACAACTCACACCTAGGGAAAATTTGGATCAGCCAATTAACCTGACATGCATGTTTTTGGAATGTGGGAGGAAACCGGAGTGCCCGGAGGAAACCCACGCAAGCATGGGGAGAACATGCAAACTCCATACAGGAGGATTTGATCCCATGACCTCAGAACTGTACCGCAGACGCGCTAGCCACTTATCCGCCGTGCTGCCCTACGTACATATTTTGTTGTATAAAATATAATACATTTGAAAAAAGCTTCTAATTAACTAAAATATTTAGAAATGGGATTTTTGTCAAAAATGTATTTGATAAAGGTTTTTGAGTTTTTCCTTTACCTCATGTAGGTTTTAGATCAGTGGATGGTGTAATGATAATCTTGTTTGCAATGTCTGTGCAGCCCTTTGAGACTTCTCGTAATTAAGGTCCATACAAATAAACTTGACTTAAAACTAATCATAGCCGTGTCAACAAGGTAATGCCATTCAATTTCCACCTATGTTCCGGTCCAGAGCCTTCTCTCTGAAAATGCTGATCTACTAGATCCCAAGAGCCAAGAAGAGATTGGCAGGTTCGAGAGCGTTCTCCATTCAGGCCCCGGTGCTGTGAAATGCCCTACCCTCTTCTTCATTTTCCTTATGTTGAGGTTTTTGAGTTTTTCCTTGCTCTCATGAAGGTTTTAGATCAGGGGATGGTGTAATACTAGTCTGCAGTTTGCAATCATCTTTGGTCTTTGCAGCATACTCCTTGTGATTACAAATAAACATGACTTGACTTGGCTGTGTTGCTACCTCATGTTCGGTCCGTTCTCGAGGTTTCTTCATTTACTCCATGTTGAGGTTTTGAGTTTTTCCTTGCCCTCATGTAGGTTTTAGATCAGGGGATAGTGTCATAATAGTCTGTGGTTTGCAATAATCTGTGATATGCGAAGCCCTTTGAGACTCCTTGTGATTAAAGGCTATACAAATAAACATGACTTAAACATGGCTACCTCCATGTGTTAGCTAAGCACAGATACATTTGCACACACGGCAACCTTATTGACATTAAAAACCGGTAGATGTTATCCTGCACTCTACACGCAAAACAATCCGACTTCAGAATTCTAATAAAACAAAGACATGTGCTTGTTTAAAACCGAAAGTGGCAAACTTCTACCACACGAAAATCTAATACGATTGTTGGAACGGTTTTTTTCAGACTTATTTTCGTTTCAAGATAAAGCTGCTGTAGACTAAATTTGGTCACTTCTTGGGTCAGGATATTGTTGTTGTTGTTGTTGTTATGACAAAATAAAAATAAAAAAAACAGTAGATTTAAAAAAATAAAATCAATAGGCATTTTAGGGGGAGCAAAGCGGTTTCTGATGCCTGAATCAGTAAGTGTCGGCAGTGGCGGACCATGCAGTTTACACCTACGCCTTCATTCAAGTCTGAATTTGTGATGTGCGAACGACACATCTTTTCCAAGGATTGCTGCTGTAAATATTTTGATTTATATTTACTGTGTTTTTCATTCAAAGTGTTTTACATAAAAAATGTAGAGTTTATTTTTGTATTATATAGTTTATTCATATGATTAAATACTATAATTGCACTGAATAGTCAATATTTTTATTTCACATTTTGGAGTGTTTTTCAAGATTCTGAGTTGCTTGACATTAAAGATGCTCTGTATAAAAAAGTTCAAAGTTTAAATGAGTTACACAAGACAGCGGCATTGTGTGGTAAAGTGAAAAAATAAATGCGACTATAATTTGGCAGAGTAATGTTTTTTTTTTCTAAATTATAGTTCAATTTTGTACAAAATGTTACATAATTATTGCCAATATACAGATTAAGGGAAGCCCCAAAAACTCTTTCTTATTTCATTTCTCTTTACTGTCTTAATCATACCATCCATCCATCCATCCATTTTCTGCACCGCTTATCCTCAGTAGGACCGCGGGGGTGGCGGAGCCCATCCCAGCCATCTCCGGGCAGTGGGCAGGGGACACCCTGAACTGGTTGCCAGCCAGTCGCAGGGCACACAGGGCCAGACAATTCACTCGCTCATTCACACCTAGGGACAATTTTGACCGGCCAATTAACCTGAAATGCATGTTTTTGGAATGTGGGAGGAAACCGGAGTGCCCGGAGGAAACCCACGCAAGCACAGCGAGAACATGCAAACTCCGCACAGGAAGTTGGTAGCTGGATTTGAACCCATGACCTAAGAACTGTGCCGCACACTGCGCCGCCGTGCTGCCCTAGTCTGAATCAGTCAACCCTCAATAACCATTTTATGGCTATACAACCTTTATTGCAACTACCGCTGCTATATATAAAAACGCATCAATAAAAACCTCATGAAACTGCAATATTGTTTAGGAATTTAGCCATACTTTACTTACCCAAAACACGAAATTCATCCTTCTTTCTTTTCTCAAGAAAATGTCGATTACTCTGCCGTACAGATTATTAGTGTGTTTCAGTTCCATCACAAAGCTAATGCTAAAGGTTGGATTTATGCAGCTGTATTTCTGGCATAAGTTTGTATTCTTTTTAGGCCTGAAAATGACAGTTCGAGAGAAGCAGTGAACACGTGAATATACTACCGTATATTTGCCTGTGCAGTGGCTTAACGGCGCGATCGTTTCGGTGAATTACCGCTTCCTATGTTTGTGAAAGCGGTACATTTCTCTAGGCCTTCCAGAATCCTCATTTGACCCAACTCAAAATTTGATTGGCTGAACCCACAGTGATATCAGAGCGATGTTGTGCTGCAGGGATGCCTGCACATAAAACATTGAAATGGTAAATGTTCTGCATTTATATAGTGCTTTTCAAGTCAATGAAGACCTCCCAAAGCGCTTTACAATATGCTTCACACTTACCCATTCCCACACACACTCACACACCAATGGCGGCCAAGCAGCCATGCAAGGCGCCAACCTGCTTATTGGGGGCACATTGCAGTCTGATCCTAGCAACTAGTAATTCAAGTAATGTGATAGGATAAATGCTTAGCAGGGTTGGGTAAGGTTTCTTTAACTGTATTACTTTTAATTACTTTTGGATTACTCCAATACCAAATATGCTAATAAAAGACAAAAGAAATTACTAAATTTTGTACAGGCTTGGGGAGTAACGGAATACATGGAACGGCAAAAATGATGTTGCAAGCTGTTTGGATTTATTTTCATTTTGTTTTATCTTAGTTTTGCCAGAGATCAAAGAGATCAAAGCCAGGAGAGAAAGCTTACCACGTTTTGTGAGTCATAATTTTATTCATATTTAGTTTATTTTGTCTTTTATTAGCATATTTGGAATTGGAGTAATCCAAAAGTAAATGAAAGTAATCCAGTTAAAGTAACCCTACCCAACCCTGATGCTTAGATATGAAAGCACACATCTGGACGCAATGCAATCAGTTGAGTTGCATTGAAAGGAAACTGACAAACAATTTGGAATTCTGTATTTTATATTTGCTATCATTTGAGGCTTTATTTGGGCAACACACAAAAAAACAGCATCAGTGGTTAGAACATTAGCCTGACATGCGAAAGGTCCCCGGTTCGAAAACGGGTGGAAACATATGTTGGCCAGGAGAGGAATGGGTGCCACCAGGATGTACTTGCCCAAGACACACCAAGGGAAATGGTGCCCCTACGACCTGTGTGGTTAAGGGACCCAACCAACCAACAATTGATGGACAAAATATAATTAACGTTACATGACAGATATGTCTAGGCCAGCAGAGAAGGTCTTGTAGGCCCTTACGGCCCACCACTGAATGTTGATAGTTATGCATACGTATTGTCAACAGGCAGAATGTGCATTAAAAAAAACAAAAGAGCTAATAAAGTGTCTTGAGTTTTTGTGACACAAACCCAAAATGTACAGCAACACCCGAACGCGCGAGTAAAAAGCCAGTGCAATCATCTAAAGTGGTCACACCTCTCGCCGACACGACTCTCATGAGTCTGCCTCACAGTTTCCTCTCTCTTCTTGGTAGCCTGTGGCAAATCACGCCCAAGTCCAGACATTGTCAAGATAAATCACCAAAATATAAATCCTCCAGATTTAACCGCGGCTATAAAACTTTAAATCACTCTCCTGCAAAATGACGTCCACGGAACTAGCCGGCTCACAGTCCGATCCGGATTCTCAACATAAATACACATCGAATAACTTAAAGACAGTTTGTGCCGACTTTGCTAACCGCTAACGAAAGTTGAGGTTTAACAATGATTTAGCTTTGTCAGTTCTTCGTAGAGGTTTCGTTGTTTGGATCTCTTAAACACTCGGGTCAGAGGGGCATTATTTCCTGTGGTGGGTCTTGGGCAAGTACAGCCTGATGGCGCCTACCCCTCTCCAGGCCAACATATGCAGTAAACATATTACATTTTATGGTGATTGGATTGGTTATAATACATCCCATAATTCTTTATACCCAGTTGGCTTGTTAACCGTAATCTTAATAATTTATAAAAGCTATTTTTAGTCTGCTAACAACACTTGTGTCATGATTACAAATTTGGAACACCTGTGCCCGCTCATTTGGCTCCCTGTCCCTTTTTAAGGCTGGTCCTGTCATTCTCCATTTGTCAGTCCGTCTGCAAACCTCTGTTGATACAAGGCAAGCCTTTGTGACCCTGACTCCCGCCTGTCCCGTTTTTGCACCCGTTTTCCACCTGATCTCCCCATTTGTCTCCGGCAACGACCTGTTTTTTTATCCCGACTACGTCTGCTCACCTGTCCCGGCTTACGACCCGTTTTTGACCTTGACCACGTTTTTGCTCTCCTGTCTCGGCTCTCGACCTGTTTTTCCATCCCTGACACCGCCATCGCCCGCTACGGAAGATCCTCTTTCGTATTCGGATCACTATCCGATTGCGAGAGCGGCTTGCTTCCCGCGTCCAGCGAGCACCGGATCGTGGGCGCAGCCCTTCCTCTTTCTTTCAATAAAACTTATGGTAAACGTTATGGAATTGGGTCCTGATTCCGTTCTGGTCGTGACAACTTGAGGTTAATGTTAAACAAGTAGCTTTTTTTTAACAAATTAAGCTTTTTCAGCTATTCATTAGGTAAGAACATTTCTAAACAAAGGTAGGCAGTAAAATATTACATTTTGTGATGATTGCATTGGTTATGCTACATCCGTAGTTGTTTATTACACCCTGTTATACTGTTAGCCAACTCATCTTGGCTAACAGTACTTAATGTTTAACAATGAGCTGTTTTATCTAAACTAAGCTATGTTAGCTATTCATTACGTGAAATAATTGGACGGCAGTAAAAATACTATGTATTGTGATATTTGTATTGGTTATACGACATACAAAATTTCTATCCTTATAGCTTGTTATCCCCTTGTTTTCCAACTTATAAAAGCTAAAGTGAGTCTGCTAACAGGACTTTAGAATAATGTTCAACAAAGTGTTATTTTAGCTAAACTAAGCTATATCAGTCATCCATTATGTTATATCATTTCAACTCAAAGGTATGCAGTAAAACAACTACATTTTGTGTTGATTGATTCGGTTATGCAGTACTACATCCAAAGTTTACACCCTGTTAGCGTGTTAGCTCTAGCTAATTTTGATAATGTATTAAAGTTAATGTGAGTTTGCCAACGAGACTATGTTTCAGCCAAATTGAGCTATGCCAGATATCAAGAGAAATAATTTCTACAAAAAGATAGCCAATAAGAATATTACATTTTATGATAATTATGGTGAATTTCTTAATACCATGTTACTTGTTACCCCTTATTTTAATAACTTATTCAACCTTCTATCCACTAACGAGACTTGAGGCTAACATTTAACAGTGAGCTGTTTAGCTTAATTAAGCTTTGTCAGCCTCAGAGAGGTAGTTTCTTCACACAGTTAAGCATTACAAATGGAGCGTTTTATTGTTATACTACAGCCACATTTTTCCCTTTTAGCCCTTATTTTTGATAGCATATTAAAGCTATTTGAGTCTGCTAACAAGACTTGAGGCTAATGTTTAGAAATGTGATAGCTTAACTAGGCTCTGTCAGCTGTTTTTTATGTGTTATGATTCCTATACAAAGGTAAGCAGTAGAAATACTACTTATTATAATTGTATTGTAATAACACATAGAAATTTTCTTTACGTACTCTTTTCATGTTACCCTTTATTCTAATAATATTTTAAAGCTATCGTGAGTCTGCTAACGAGATTTGAGGCTAATGTTTAGCAATGAGATAACTTACCTAAACTAGGCTCTATCAGCTGTCTTTTATGTGAAATAATTCCTAAACAAAAGCAGGCAGTGAAAATACTACATTTTGTTATGATATTAATGCTTGTACTACAAACTTTTTTCATAAGCTTTTTTTGCCCGTGTGGCGCCAGCTGCGGCTCGTTAACAGATTGGCTTTCTGTCAACTTTTAGCTCCCTTGTCAGCCCGTCAACGAACCTCTGCCCCGCAAGACGTGGGTTTTGACTCGGTCCTGTTTTCCTGTTGGTATTCTATGTCTGGTATTGTGCCAGTTTATTTTTATCCTGTTTGAATATCGGTTTCCAGTTCGTCCTTGTCTATTTTTGTCCTGTTTATTATTCTCTCCAGCTTTCGTTCTCGTCTAGTTTGTCCTGTTTATTTTTATCTATCCTGTCTGTCCCATCCAGTCTGGAATCGACCCCATTTGTCCGATATCAACTCGGGCAATTGGAATCGATCTCGTCGGTGTCTGGCTTCCTGTCTTTCCACGCCAGCTGCTCAACGTGCATGACTCCCCATTTCCCGTAAAATAAAAGGCTTGTGTGAGATACGCCACGCGTTTGGGTCCTGATCCTGTTGTGGTTCATGACCGATCTAAATATGAGGCAAAAATACCTGAACTATAGTACCAATGTGAATTTTTTTATTTAAAAAAAAAACATTGGTCGAATTTTTAAAATTTCTTTTAAATAGTGGAATCCCTACCTTCGGTCGCCGCCATGTTTGCTTGGCAACTTTCTGCTGCGCTGTACTATATGGCACTGGGTTTTTTTGTTCGCATTGGACGATGCAGGGCTAGCTACTGGGCTAATATTACACACCTTTCCTTTGAGAGTGGTAGTTTTTCTCACAAAGAAAGGCAGTAAAAATACAAAATTTTGTCTTCATACCACACCCAAAGTTTCTTTGTACCCCTTTAGCTTGATAGCCCTTATTTTAAAGCTAATGTCACTCTGCTAACGTGATTCAAAGCTAATGTATACCAATCTGCTTTTTTTAGCCAACTTCAAGCTATGTCAGTTATTCTTTAAGTGGGCCAATTTCTACTCAAAGGTAGCCAGTACAATACTATGTTTTGTGATGATTGTATTCGTTATACTTCAAGTTTCTTTATACATTATTATCGGTAGCTTGTTAGCCCTTATTTTTAATAACTTATATAAGCTAATGTCACTCTGCTAACGGGATTTGAAAGTAATGTATACTAACGAGCTGTTTCAGCTAACTTCAAGTTATGTCAGTTATTCTTTAAGTGAAACAATCTTTTCCCCAAAGGTAGGCATTACAATACTATGTTTTGTGATGATTGTTTTGGTTATACTACAAGTGTTTTTATACATCATTAGCAGTAGCTTGTTAGCCCTTTTTTATATTTTATACAAGCTAATGTGAGTCTGCAAATGGGACTTGAGGCTAATGTTTAGCAATGAGCTGTTCTGGTTAAATCAAGCGATGTCAGATGTACTTTAAGTGATAGAATTTCTAAACAAAGGGAATTTTACATTTTGTGGTGTTTTTTTGGGGTGCACTACATTGAAGTTTTTATTCTAAACCCTGCTAGCATGTTAGTCATCATTTTAATACCTTTGAAAATCTAATGTACTGTAAGTAGATTAGCCATAATAGGAAAAAACTAAAGATTTGGTCTCTTAGTTTTAGATCGAGTGTACTGTAGCTATAAATTATCTTCTATTATCATAAACGTGAGGCAAAAACATTTCAGCACGATTTTAAAAAATTCCAGAAGCTGAGTGAGGTGACATAATAATCAAAATAGGGCACTAGATATTGTACATTAATGAACTGTTGTAGTTATATATTTTTTTCAAATTTCTAAACTATTATATATTTTCTCGTCTCAATTATGTATTTACTATTTCCCAAAAAGTATGCAAAAGTCTTAATTTTGGTCAAAATAAGTAATAGTACAGGAGACCCCGGTATACGCTGTCCCCGCCTTACAATGATTTTACTTCACGGTGCGTAATAAAAGATTTTTTCATCCCTTCTTTATTACATTTTCCCCACTATACAACATCAACAACAAATTATTCCGTGTGCCAAAAATGTGTAAAATCTGATATTGGTCGATGTCATGTAAAATGCAGGTCAGTTATAGGTTTGCGTCACAACACCATAAAAACACAGATATACTATTGGCTGAACTACTTCCCACACTGCCTTTCTCTTTCTTCTGTCCAGAATCATATTTGCTTCTTAAAGACTTTGCAAGTTGACAATTTAGCACTGATTTTTTTTTGTACTATTTGTTATCGCTTTGGGTCCAAAGCTTGCAGTGATGCTAAAGCACAGGTGTCAAGCAGGTGGCCCGCGGGCCAGATCAGGCCCGCTGAGGGATTGAATACGGCCTGCGAGACAACGCTCAGAGAAGCGCAAGACAAAAACAAGCTGCAGGTTGAAATATGTCAACTTGATGTTGCCAAAGCCAGGTGCCTCTCACAAAGACACTGTACTTGTATTTATCTCTCTCTCTGTCTCTCTGTCTCTGTCTCTCTGTCTCTCTGTTTCTCTCTCTCTCTCTGTGTCTCTCTCTCTGTCTCTCAACCTCCCTTGCTCTAAACTTTTTTCTCTTTTCTCTTTCTCTCTTCATACCCATCGCGCTTTCTTTTCTCTCCTTCTGTCTTTCTATTTCTCTTTGGATTTCTTTCTTCCTCTCCCTTTCTTTTCCCCCTCCATCACAACTTTTTATCTTTTGTTTCTTACGCTCTCTCCCTCTCTCTTTTTCTTTCTTTGTCCCACCCTCTCTCCTTTTCCCTCCCTCTTTCTCTTATTTCTTTATCTCTTTTTCTTTCGCTTTAATCTACTAGTCCGGCCCCCGACAGAATGTTGGTTCTATCGTGTGGCCCCCGAGTTCAAATGAGTTTGACATCCCCTGTGCTAAAGGGAGATGGATTAACATGATAAACATGAAAAGGAGGTTGTGATTATCAAGAAATACGAAGAGGCCACATGAATCACAACCCTTGCTAAATTGCATCCATAACCAATCGACATCGGGATTATTATAAAAAAAATAAGGAGGAAATAAAACCAAGGAAGTTTTAAAATCATTTTAAATTTGATCTGCCGTGTCCTCTCACCTCGGCATCCACCCGCTACTCCTCTTGACCAGCTCATGTCTGGCACACCAAAGGTAGATCAAACTTTATTTTTCCTTTTCATGTTTATTTCACTAAAATATTATTTAATCCTTTGCACATTTATTACACATACAAAGTAGTTACTGCATATAACTTAAATACCCTAAATTCCGGACTATAAGCTGCTACTTTTTTCCCAAATGTTCAGCCCTGCGGCTTATTCAGTGAAGCGGCCAATTTATGTAATTTTTCTAACGGCCACCAGCGGCACTCGAATACAAAAGGTAAGATTAGGACCGGTGGAATTGTGCGCCGAGGTAGACTGCATCCTCTTAGTTTATGTTCGAATTGTCCGTATGGCAGGGGACAGAGGTTCATTCCAATTATGAGGAAGACGCCCTTACCTTAATGGCGACAGTTATGAGGGGAAAGACGAGGACGGTTTACCGTGAATTCCACAATTGCGGTATGTCTTTTTTTAACAGCTACCCTTTATGCGTTGCGAGCGTGTTAGGAGTAGCATGGTGGTACCTTTCACAGGCACAGTTTGGGATGAAAGTTATATTATTATTATTAAAGCTTTGAAAACTCTCTGGGTGTACCGTCTTTCTTTGTAAATATGTGCTACCATGTATAATATGTATTTGCAACTGTATATTTTTGTAATGTATTTATTTTAGAGACTTATTTGTGATATGTTTTCTACGAGCAAATCAAAAAGAAGGGGCGGAGCAAACGCGGGCTGACGGGAAGTCGGGTAAAGCTGAGTTAAATCTCTTTGTTGTTGCAGCGGACAATAGTGGATATATATTTTTCCCACCCTTAACTTTGGAAATATACATTTTTTTTGTTGCATTACTTTCAACGGGACCTGGACTTTAAAGGTTTGCATTAAATTCTAACTACCGGTATCATTTTCCGTTCATGTTGCCGATTGTGGTGGATGGATTGTGTACTATATCTGCAGTTACAATCGCGGCACTTGAAGTCAGGTTTGGGATACACTTGTGACTGTGTTACATGTTTAAATGTTGGCGCATGCGGCTTATATACAGGTGCGCTTTATAGTCCGGATTTTACGGTACATGTTTTTTCCATTGTTTTTTTTACCACTGGTTTCTATCCCCCGCTATACGTCTATCTCTTTACCCGACCTCAGAGGGGATTAACGTCATATCCTGGGGTTCTAATGTATTTAAAAGTGACAAAGTGTCAGCGGAACGAGATCATTTTATTTGAAAACACGATCGTACTGGTTTTTATTAACACTAATATCTAACTGGGTGGACTAGAGGCATGAATCAGAACTACTTAAGGAGCCATGATCTTCTCTAAAGAGATCCAAATTTCCACAAAAGGATGTAAAATTAGATCTAATTATAACCCATCCTTCCTCTCAGTGGATAAAATTAAGATTTGACTTGACTATGACGGATGGTAGGTGAGACTTCCCTCCCTTAGCAGCATGAAAAAGATTCATCCTCCTAATAGGTCGGACCGCTGTGATGTGTGAGGGAGCCCATCGCTCTATTAAATATGAATGCACTTCAGACTGCAGCGCTCTGCCGCTGAGAGCTTTTGCCTCAGCTTTAATAGTGTAATAGTATACTTCCACACTTTGCATCGCCGAGCCAGAAATCAATGGCAAACAAACCGGGTCAATCAAGTGCCCACAGCACCGGACTGCACACGTGTGACATAATCGCTGCTGGGAGGCTTGAAAATTTTTGACGTGCATTGCCGTTTTTCCCCGGGATACAGATGAAGTGGTCGGTTACAATGCCGTGAAAAAGTATTTGTCCCCTTCCTGAATGGTGTTTTTCCTGCATGTGTATAGATCACAAAGGTTTCAGATCATCAAACCAATTTTAATATCACACAGAGACAACCCAAGGAAGTAGAAAATGGTGTTTTGAAATGTTGATCCCATTTATTAAGGCACAAAAAAATCAAAACCTATCTGGCTCTATGTGAAAAAGTAATTGCCCCCTCTTGTTAAATCACAAAGTAACTGTAACTAACCACAGTTTTGGAAAAGCTGAGTTCAATTCCACAGGCCACACCCAAAATTGATTGCCACCACCAGTGTTGAATCAAGCAATCAATTCTATTTAATCTGTTAGACAGAGTGAAGTGAGCTACGCAATCTCAAGAATACAATTGACATGCCACAATTAAAAACATGTTTCAGAAGATTAAAATCTATTTGTCGGAAAAAGGCAACAAAGCCATTGCCAAATGGAGAAAACACGGAATAGTGGCAAACCTTCTTAGGGTTCGTCGACCAACTAAGATTTCTCCAATAGTGCGATGGCGTTTCATTCAGGAAGTGACATAAGAACCTTGAAAAATATCCAAGGAACTACAGGCCTCGCTGGCCTCAGTTAAGTTCAGTGTTCATGACTCCACTATAAGAAAGACACTGCCCAAAAATGACATCCATGGGAGAGTTCTCAGGCAAAAACCACTGCTGTCAGTAAAGAATACAAGGAGTCGTCTCACATTTGCCCAAAAGCATCTTGATTATCCTCAATACTTTTGAAGAAACTTGGTCTGGGACTGCTTTTCTGCCTTGGGACTAAGACAACTTGCTGTGGTTGACATAAAAATCAATTTTGGTGTTAATCAGAAGATCCTGAAGGAGAACGTGAGTTTGTGCCCTCAAACACAATCGTTCTTGGATCATACAGTGGGATAACGTTTCGAAAACACACCAGCAAGTCCACCTCTGAATGGTTCAATAAAACCAAAATGAAGGTTCTGGAGTGGTCAAGTCAAAATTCGGATTTAAATCCAAGTGAAATGCTGTAGCGTGACCTTAAACGGGCAGGTCATGCTAAAGAAAACCTAGATATGAAACAAATTTTCAAGATTTGTGGGTCATATTTCTTACAAAGCTTTGCGATAGAATCATTACCAATAGTCGCAAACATTTCATTTCTATTATCCCTGCCAAATTTGACTCATTTGATTCAGGGGGCAATTACTTTTTTACTTGGGGCCAGGTAGGTTTTGATTTATTTTTGTGCCTTAATAAATTGAATTAACATTTCAATACTGTATATTGTATTTCCTTGTGATGTCTCTGTGTGGTATTAAAATCAGTTTTAAAATCCAAAACTTTTTGTGAGAAATAAATATTAAAAAAAACTTGGAATTCTGTATGCTCATTCAAAAGGCATTCTGCGTTTAAATTTGTGTTTTGTCGACTAATACTTATGATAAATGAAATCAGAAGTTTTTATCTTATTCACTACCTAATATCCATTGAAACAGTTGTTCCCCAACCAATAGGGTGCTTAAAATCCTTGAAAATGCTTGAATTTTAATGGTATGTTTTTAAGGTTTCAAAAGTGCTTGAGTTTTGGGGGAAGTGTTTTGTATTTCTTGATGATCGCAAGCTTGGGGTTCATGGTTATCATGTTTTGCCTCTCCCTTAAGCATCAATGCAAGCTTTGGACCCATAGTGAATAGATAGAGGACAAAAACTACAGTGTTGTATTGCTGACTCGCAAAATCTTTATGAAGAATACACAATCTCAGTTATGATGCATGTGCCTTCTTTATATTTATTGATAATTGCTAGCCTGGTTTCCATGGTTTTCATGTTTTGCTTCTCTCTCTAGCATCATTGCAAGCCTGGAACCCATAGTGAATAAATTAATTAATTAATTCAGTTTCTGTGCCGCTTATCCTCATTAGGGTGGCTGGGGTGGTGGAGCCCACCCCAACTATCGGTAGGCGGTAGGCAGCGGACACCCTCAACTGGTTGCCATCCAGTCGCAGGGCACACAGAGACAGAAATGCACTTGCTCATTCACAACTAGGGAAAATTTGGACCGGCCAATTTACCTGACATGCAGGTTTTTGGAATGTGTGATGAAACTGAAGTCCTCGGGGGAAAGCCATGCAAACACGGGGAGAATATGCAAACTCCGCACAAGAAGGCTGGTAACTGGATTTGATACTATGACCTCAGAACAGTGCCGCAGATGCGTTATAGTTTCTATTGCTTTCTATTGTTTCTAACACAACATGAGATTCTGAACCAAGACTGATGCAAACCAATAGCAGACCAGTATTTAATATGACGTGGACCAATAGAAGGCAGGCAACTAGAAGACATAACTCGAAATACGTACAAACACTGCAAGGATTTAATCTAAGTTCTTGGGCATGCAAAAAAAAAAATGTTGATATCGTATAGTAGGAGAAATGTCGTAAAGAGCGGCCGAAAAAACATAATTCCTCATCATAAAATGAATATGTCCTAAGGTGAGTAGAGTGAATCTTAGGGATCTACTGTATTGACATATTTCAAATCAATTAAGGGTTGCTTGAATTTTATGGGAAGTTTCAATAAAATGTAGGTAAAAGTAAAAAGTCAAGTACAAATAGATACGATACTTTTGAGTGTTTTAGTTAGGTAAGAAATCAAATCAAAGCTGTATTGCATCTGTACGGATTGGACTGGTTAGCACAAATGTAAGCATGATTTCTAATACGTTTTATACAAAATATTTTATTTCACCCTTCTCACTGTGGACTCAGATCATTTTTCCAGTTTTTTTTCATCAACTTTTTTACTTATTATTTGATCACAATATTTTAGCCCAGAGTATAATCCGACACAGATTTTATCCAATACTAGCAGACATTATACATTGTTTTTTAACCTATGGTTTTAAACACTCTAAGTTTTTCATTTAAAATCATTTCTTGATATCGTGGGACAAAGTATCATCCAATATAAATTATCAATACAAATTATCATCTACTATGATACCTGTCATGATTACTGATGTGACTCAGCTGTGCCCGCTCTTTTGGCGCCAACTGCCGCGGGTGTTGATTGGCTCCTGTCAGTATTTGAACCCAGTCCTGTCTGTCCCCTGTTTTCAGTCCGTTTGCGAACCTCAGTGTATACTAGGCAGGCCTTTTTCGACCATGACTTCCATCTTTCCCGTTTTTGCTCCCGTCTGTCTCCGGTTACGATCCATTTTGATCCTGACCAAGTCTGCTCTCCCGTCCCGGCTTACGACCCGTTTCTGACCCCGACCACGTTTTTGCTCTCCTGTCCGGGCTATCGACCTGTTTTTCTGTCCTTGACACCGCCATCACTTGCTACGGAAGATCCACTTCCGTGTTCGGATCACAATCCGAGTACGAGAGCCACTTGCTTCCCGCACCTAGCGAACACCGGATCAAGGGCGCAGCCCTTCCTCTTTCCTTTGATAAAACTTGTGAGAAACGTAACGCAATTGGGTTCCGTTTCCGTTCTGGTCCTGACAATACCAGCACATATTATGTATGCTATTGTTTGTATGTTATTTTATTTTTTAATTTGCATCTTAATTGGGCACAACACAGGTCACATTTGGAAGATTCTGAGTACTCAAATTGATTTAGGTTGGAATTATCAACCTTTATTTCAGTTCAGAAATTTGCTTATCTGTGGCCAACGCTAGAAGTTAATGCTAATTTAACGGTCTTTATCTCATGAGTCTAGGATGCCACACCTAAACGAGAAACCGAATGGATAAACGAGAGTCTATTTAGCTGATTTTTGCTATTGAATATTGTTTTGGGGTCAATGTCGGAATTGTGACTGTTTGTATTGGGATAACACTAGTTCTAAGCACTTTTCATACTTTATCATTAAAACACTTGAAAAAAAATCGATTTAGTGATTCTCTCCAACAATTAGGATACGTGTATGGTATGGGATGGTACGGTACAGTACAGTATGGTTGAAAAAACTACTCCTGCATTGACTCAACGGACCAGGAAAAAAACCCAAAGTTGATAAAGGATTAACGAAGTTAACCTTGAGAGGAGTTTGACCCGATGAGGTTGACGTGTGTATCATCCGTCCGCTAGCAAGTCATTAAACGCCACTTGAGATATGCGCTGATGCTTTGAAGCTTCAAATAGACCCACTCTGCTTTATCGGCAACCTGTTGGGATCACCGACCTGACCGTGCATCACCGTACGTTCGAATTATATTGCATATACATGTATATAAATATAATTGCACTACATATACAGTATATTCATTGGCTAGCAAATTAACCCTTTAAATGGATGATAAGAGGTATTTTCGAATCGTAAAAACAGTGTCAGACACTGATGACTCTACTCTGTGTCAACACTGACAAATTATTGTTGACAAGGAACACAGACTTTTTAATAATGTACAATGTTATTAAAGTGTGCATATTACAGGTTCACAATTTATGGTGTGCATGTGTGTGGTCCTCACTAGCGAGACATTTAAGCACACAACCAGTAAAACAGGGGTTTTAATAGAGACTTGTATCTGTTTCTGTTTTGTCCAATACCAGTGTCTGAAATAACGTCTGCCCGGACGCCCGGGGCGTGCATCTTTTACGTCGGGCTTACAACTTACAAAACGTCTCCGCCCAGGTGGCCGACAACATTTTCAAGAAAAGTAAAAAAAAAGAAAAACGCGAAAGATTTTTTTCAAATCAAATATTTGCTTTATTCCGATTTCGCAATCTTCGCTCTGATTGTAAATTTCGGAATTTCGGTTTGTTTGGCAATTTGCATACTCGACAGCCAATCAGAAGCCTGCATCGAATAAGTTTGTGCTTCCGGACTTTCCCGAGCGTTATAATGCCGTGCATTTGCATATCAATTTACAAACGTAGATGCACAGAGAACACAAGAAAAATTGATAAGTGGTTAGGAATCAACCCAAAACCTATGCCTCAGAAGACATATTCAAAAGAAGCTGCCAAAATGTATGACGCTACAAAGCGTGAACGTACATTAAAAGCATCGTGTAAAGATGAGTTCACGTGACTTGAAGCAGACCACGCAAAGCAAACATTGCATGAATGAAGATGAGTAAACACAGGTACATACTGATGGCAGATGGAAAACAGCGATGTCATATCCATGCAATAAATGTTATAAGTATATTTATAATGAACTTAATTTTAAAGTGTTGTTCTGTTATATATTCTGATTATCAATCCATAATACTTTGCAACAATGTTTTTTTTTTTTTTGTGTGATGAGTCGTCTTATTGTGTTTCAAGTTGTGAAAAATGGGGCAGGCAACTTTATGGCTGGGCAAGCAACTTTTCAGAGTGGTCTGCCCTGGTGTCCAGGAACTATTTGTCATGAGTTTCAGACACTGTCAATACTAGTGCTACTTTTTTCCTACTGGTACAACCTGCAATTGGAAAATACTGGCATGGAGGTAAAACTAAAGTCATCAATACAACCTGAAATTGAGAGGCAAAAGACTACAATTTTAGAAAGATAATCTTAACTTGAATGAACCAAATAAGAATCTTTTGGGTTTTAACCTGTGTTGTGCCTTATTTGGATTAAAAACAAACTATAACACTATAAAGAAAAGCATGTATAATAATTTCTGATGTTACTAGTTTGTATTACATTGGGATCGGACATTACACTAGATTTTGGTATTGTTTTGGAATATAAGGTACAAATGTTTTTTAGGACATTTGTGAATCCTAACACTTGGGTACGTGCTCAATTAACACAGTTTTTTTTTTTCAGATCAATAACTATATCGATACTCAAATCTTAAGTAGTGATTGATACCCAATCCATACACTGATAGGATTAATAAATACAATTCCCTTCCTTCTGAAAAAAAAACACAGAAGGAAAAACATATTTTTTATGAAATATCTATTTTCATATGTATTTTTTTGTATTTTCAATCAAAGAGATAGCATTGAAAGGTAAACACTTGGGACCACAAATTTATCCCGGTTTGTGAAAACATGTAAATGTTTAAAACGGCATTGTGCTGTAATGATTATATTACTGCATTTGGGAGCCAACCACATACTATGTACATTTTTATTTACACTTTTAAGTTCACGTCCAAATAATGTACACTGACCTAAATTGTGTCTCAAAAGAAAACACATGCCACATGGGTTAGTATCACATCAATCCATCCATTATCTGCACCGCTTATCCTCAGAAGGGTCGCGGGGGTGCTGGAGCCCATCCCAGCTATCTTCAGGCAGTGGGCAGGGGAGACCCTTAACTGGTAGCCAGCCAATCGCAGGGCACACAGAGACAGACAGTTCACTCACTCATTCACACCTAGGGACAATTTGGCCAATTAACCTGACATGCATAGTTTTGGAATGTGGGAGGAAACCGGAGTGCCCGGAGGAAACCCATGCAAGCTCGGGGAGAACATGCAAACCCCGCACAGGAAGGCTGGTAGCTGAATTTGATCGAATCACCTCTGAACTGTGCCACAAACGCGCTTACCACTCAGCCGCCGTGCCGCCTTAATATCACATTTACTTTGTAAATAAAAATCTTTTTTTCGAGATTCTGATTGATAAAAGGCTGCTGGAAGGAAGCTGATACAATCGCAAGTATCCGTACCTTAAAACAGACACCGATACCTGGCATCGGTCCTCTTCCATCCCGACATCTGTCCGTCTGTCTGTCTGTCTGTCTGTCTGTCTGTCTGTCTATTTACCTTGGTCATATCCCTCAAGAGGGGTTACCAACAGCAAGATGAACACATAAAATAACAAATAAAATAAAATAAAAAGAAAATAAAAAGGGAAAAAATAGCAAAAAACACACACAAAATGTTTTGGACCATAGCCAAACACCCAAACAAGTTAGGCACCTCGTCACCTAAGTCGGTCATGCTTTCGTCCCTCCAGATGAAACAGGACACAACAAAAGGGTCATGGTGACACAACACACTCTTCTGTTCAACAGCAGGGCCCGACAGCTTTCACTGGTTTACCCCTGCCGCATCATAGAGGTGCCCTGCCCATCCCTTAGAATGCGTTCAAACATCCCACTATCCTTTTACAACACTTCTCCACTCATTCCTATCAGAAATAAGAGCTCTGATATCGCATACCGATACCATTAGTACATACAATTCCCTTCCTTTCACAAAAGAATGACTGACATATTTAAAGAGATCTTTAAACCGCAACATCAAAATTTTCTTCATTTTATTTCAGTATTATGATTGTTAAATGGCCATTGGAAGGAATTTAATATATAAGTATACTATCGTGAGTACCGATACCTCAAAAATGGCACCAATACATGGTATTGGTCCTCACTTATCCCTACTTTTTTTAAGTTAATCTAACACTGGCAATAGCAAAACAATCTGACCAATATTGATAACATCACTCAAATGTTGGATATTGAGATCACATAGCATCAGTACAGAACATTCCCTTATTTCTCTATATATATTTTTCAAATCCCTGTGACTGACTGAAAACCAAACCAGGATGTTCTGTGCCCAGTGCTTGATGAGCTGCAGCCCCCTTGTCAGGACAAGTATATGGAAAATGGTTGAATGAAGTCTCATCTCATCTCATTAGCTGCACCGCTTATCCTCAGTAGGGTTGCGGGGGTGCTGGAGCCCATCCCAGCAATCATCGGGCAGTGGGCAGGGGACACCCTGAACTGGTTGCCAGCCAATCGCAGGGCACACTCGCTCATTCACACCTAGGGACAATTTGGACCGGCCAATCCACCTGAAATGCATGTCTTTGGAATGTGGGAGGAAACCGGAGTTCCCGGAGGAAACCCACGCAAGCACAGGGAGAACATACAAACTCCGCACAGGAAGTCCTGTAGCTGGATTTGAACCCACACAGGAGGTTCCCAAGACCTTAGAACTGTGTCTGCACACGCACTAACCACTGCGCCGCCGTGCTGCGGTTGAATAAAGTTATATATTTGATTCCAACATACTTTTTTCCCTGAATATCATTTTATGGCATTTCCCAAAACATTTCCCATCCCATTCATCCATTTCATTTAAGAATTTTGATCCCTAAATGGCCACTGGAAGGCAGCTTAAACTATCACAAGTTTCAATACCTTGTATCAGTCCTCACCCATCCCTGCTTCGCCTGAGTTAATCCAACACTGTCAATTTTGCTGCATTGCATATATTCCGGCGACTTTTCCGGTGATGTTTCTGTAGACATTCATCCACTAAACTATAAAACAATGCGCTTTTTATGACCAGGCCCGTCCAAGGGTGATCTCTGTATTGAATCTGCAAGCTCCTTTGGGACTTCTCTTAAGTGCTTGGGCTTGGTCGCAGACGACGCGGCAAGTTTAGGGCGTTGGCGACGGCGAGCCGCCTTTTTCTCCTACGCTTGGCCCTTCAACCGGCAAAGGTGTGCTCGCCCCCGGCAAAAACACAAATGTCTACGCTCTGGCAAGAAAGCAAACAGGAGGGCTGTAATTGATGGCAATCTAATAAGGCTGTTGACAGCCACGCAAACAGGAAGCGCTGGACAGCCTCACTCTGGCCTTACAACTGCTGCCATGCCCATTAACAACTCAGAATTCCTAGCTGAGGAACTCCTATCTCATGTTCATATATATATATATATATATATATATATATATTACAGTTATTTGTAGCCCTTAAGATTTATTTAATTTACAATTCACTGCACACATGTAATGGAATTGAAATATCATAATTAAATAGAACACAACCTATGTAACTTTAAAAAATAGCTTAGGATGGATGGATGAATGCATGGATTGATGGATGGATGGATTTATGGATGGATAGAACCTATAGATAGCTACACAGTGCCTATATATCAAAAGATAAATCGATAGACCCTATGGATGGATGGATGGATGGATGGATGAATGGATGGATAGAACGGATAATTAAAACCTAGGTAGGTAGATACAACCTATAGTTGGAACCTATAGATAGATAAATCGATAGAACCAATGGATGGATGGATAGATAGATGGATAGGACCGATAGAGAGGACCTTGAGATAAATAGATAGAACCAATAGATAGAACTTACATCGCTAGATAGAACCTATAGATAGATAGATTGATAGAACCTAATGGATGGATGGATGGAAAGATAGTACAGATAGAAAGAACCTAGAGATAAATAGATCCAACCAATAAATAGACTCTAGTTCGATAGATAGAACCTAAAAGTAGTACCTACAGATAGTCTCAATATAAATAATGGATGGATGGATGGATGGATGGATGGATGGATGGATGGATGGATGGATGGATGGATAGACAGATAGATAGATAGATAGATAGATAGATAGATAGATAGATAGATAGATAGATAGATAGATAGATAGATAGATAGATAGATAGATAGATAGATAGATAGATAGATAGAACATTTCGATGAGGTGTGGTTGAATAGAAAGACATGAATTAGAAAAAGATGATGAAATATAATAATAACAACTCACCAAGTCATAATAAAAATAGAATTTAAAGAAAATAGATGAGTAGAAAAAATAGGACTACTTACCATTGATTTCCCTTCATGTGATTCCAGAAAATCTCCAATTTAGAACTTCAGAGAACCACACAAAAATAAAAGAGGGGGAAAAATATTTTAGAAGAAATAAATCCGTGTTGGTGGTATGTAGCACGCTTGCTTACAATGATTTCTAAGAGGAACAAGCCTATTAAAAAAAGAGTGAGAGAGAGAGAGAGAGAGAGAGAGAGAGAGAGAGAGAGAGAGAGAGAGAGAAGCTCTCTTCCGCCCTCCGCTATGTCAGACCATTTAGATAATTTTCCTGAAAACTAAAACAGAAAAGAAGCTCCCCACTTTAAACTACATTAGATACATTTCAAGTGATATTTACACCATATGAAAACCAAACGTAGGCATGATTTAAAAAAAGTCCCATTTTGATGCTGTTATTCAAAGATCAGAAAGTCATGCATTAGTGGGATTCGTTTGACTTGATTTGAAAACAGTTGGACCGAATAAAAAGTAAAAAGTCCAGTAAACCTGCCCGAAAAGTTAGACATTTGTTGCACATTGGGTGCGTCTAGAACAGGGAGGGGCTTTTTCTCGGCACCTTATCGTTGTTTTTGTCGTCATCTAGTGGTGAAAGCTCGTGGTACACCTTCAGGCCTTTTGAGGAGCGGCTTCTGAAACAACATACAGGGGTCTCCAACGTGGTACCCGCGTTGAGGTGCCTGCGGACCTGTTCTAAAAATAGCTCACCAGTACAAGGTCATTGTGATTTTCTGGTAAAATGATTTTTATAATTGGTTGACTGAGACTAATCAATTTAAATACTGTAATTAGCCTGGTAATAAATAGTAACAACATAGTAATAACATAAGTAAATAGAAAACAAAAAAATATATTCAAGTATTGATAATTATTTTTAAGCAATTAATCAAAGAATAGAATGACAATCTATTCATGTATCAAACTAATATTCATCTTTTTATATTTTTATTTGACAGGAAATACAAAAAAACTCATTTCTAATTTCTGGGTTATATTATGTGAATGAGCAAGAACGTGCAGGGATTTTTTTAAGATAGCTCCCTTTTTAGCTTTCTAGCTAACTATCTAGCTAGCAATTTACATTTTTTTTCTCCCCATGCTATCTAGCTAACATTTGATCGTTTATGCTAGTTAACAAGCTAAATGTTGGCCGCCTTTCTAGCTAACTAGCTAGCTTTTTATCCGTCTATTTTATTGGCTTTTTACTCTTTTAGATAGCTAAATAGCTCCCTTTTTGTTTTTGACCTGTTTACCTTTCTAGCTAACAATAAAGCTATGCTTTTAGCCAACCAAACTGGGTGCCATTTGTGCTACATGGTAACAAAAAGTAGCTCTTCTAAAAATATAAAGTGTTTTTGTTTGCAGAATATTAACCCCTGTCACGCATTACTCTCATAAACCGACATAAATGAATGAATAAAAATAATGGTGTTGGAATAAATTAGGTTGAAACAGGTTTCACTTGTGTAGTAAAATAAAGAAACACATACTTAAATAAATAAACAAACAAAAAGAGAAGGAGGTGCCACATCTACGTAAGCCAAATAATAAGCTATGTCTAATTTCAGTCTCATTAACCTACATAAATAAATGAATAACATTATCTCATAGGTAATTCATTATTTTTAAAAATGCTCTTCTTTAAAGGTAAAATGAAATAAATAGAAATAAAAATAAAAACAAAAAAGGAGTTCCTCCAAAATGAGATGTCACTTCATCGTTAGACGAATATCAATCTCTTTCTTACATCAAACTCATGAACCATCATAAATAAATACATAGAATACCTTTAGAGGTAATTCGTTGTAAAATATTCCTAGAAAAAATTACAGAAAGAAATAGAAAATAAAATTATAAAAAACAAATAAGTGTCACGGTTGCCATGGCGCCCAATGGGCCCTGCCCATGTGGCGCCAGCTGCGGCTCATTGACAGATTGTCTTTCCGTCTATTTAAGCTCAGTGCTCTCATTTCTTCCTTGGTCAGTCTGTCAACGAACCTCTGCTCCGCAAGACGTGGGTTCTGACTCTGTCCTGTTCCCTGTTGATATTTCCTGTACGGTATTGTTCCCGTTTATTTTGTCCTGTTTAATATCGGTTTTCGGTTTAGTTCCCGTCTATTTTTGTCCTGTTTATTATTCTCTCCAGTTTTCGTTCCTGTCTAGTTTATCCTGTTTAATTTCGATATCCTGTTTCAATATCAATCATGTCTGTCCCGTCTTGTACAGTATCGACCCCATTATATCTGCTCTGGCAATTGGTGTCGATCTCGTCGTCTCTGGATTCCTGTCTTTCCACGCCAGACCGCTGCCTAACGTGCATGACTCCCCATTTCCCGTAAAATACATTGCTTGTGTGGGAACGTCACGCGTTTGGGTCCTGATCCTGTTTTTGGATCATGATAATAAGAACATCTTCATAATTGAAATTTAGCATCTACGTTACCCAAATATAAATCTCTGTCTAATTATACCTTCATAAACCTAAATAAATACAGTAAAGAAAATAAGTATTTGAACACCCTGCTATTTTGCTATTCCTCCCCCTTTGAAATCATGGAGGAGTCTGAAATTTTCGTTGGTGCATGTCCACTATGAAACAGATAAACTAAAAAGAAAAATCAGGAAATCACAACAGTTGTGTCGAAGAAGAATTTCATTTGCAAAAGTATTTGATTACAGAAGAAGTATTTTATGTTGTTTTCATATTGTACTGTTTACTCTATTTCCACTTGACTTCTTTTACCTGATTTTGTAAAAAATTGGAGATTTTTCAGTTGTTGTGTCGACTTGTTAGAGTTATAAGTGGAATATCCCGGTTGTGCAACATGGCGGTTGTGTTTAGTTTTGACTTCAGATGTGAATCCTTTCATATTGAAGTGAAACACTATATTTAGGAGTCATCATCAAGTCAAATGTATTTGTATAGCCCTTAATCACAAGAAGTCCCTACAGACTCCTGAGCCCCGGCAGCAGGACTCAAAGGAGGAAGACTGGCTTCATCCCCAGGGCTGTTCAGCACCTGAAGTCACAGCCCACCGCCCCCTAGTTTTCTGCCCCTGCATCATTCACGACAGTGCACTAACTCACTTATATTGGTACCTTTTATGCATTGTATTCACTTTAAACATTTTATGGAGTCTTATTTATTGTATGGACTTCAGCACTTCAGCACTTTACAGTTGAACATTGGATTATTGTATGTATGAGGGTGGGTGTTGTATGCTACTCTGTGTGCCTTTTAATTGCCCCTTGGGGACCAATATAGTGTCTTGATTGATTGATTGATCGATTGATTGATTGATTGATTGATTGATTGATTGATTGATTGAATACTAGTCTTCTGAACAAACATTCCCTGGCGGGTTGAATTTGTTGTATAAGTAAAAGCATGATACAGCGGTACCTCGGTCCTCAACCGTAATGCATTCCTGGTTGTTGGTTGAGTACCAATTTGGTTGAGTACTGAATTTTTTTTCTAATAGGAAACAATGATTGTATTTTAATCTGTTCCACCCATAAAAGAAATACCTAAACTATTAAGAAAATGTGTATCTAAGCAAAATTTAAGACCACATATGTGTACATAATATATAATGGACATAAAAAATAAGAAATATAAATTATTAAAATGACGTACTCCTTCACTCCGGATAGAGGTGGCGCTAAGGCTACGCTAACTCATGTCGCCGAGAGCATCTCTGCTCCACTCGTTCCACTCCAAATCTCATTCGATTCGACTATTTTCGGCTATTTTGACTCTGCTATTTTCGGCTGGGCACCAAATTCCGTGTCTAGCGTCAAAACATTTTTGGCGCACATTTTTTGGTCAAACACCAATTTGATTGAGCATTGAGGCGGTTGAGGACTGGGGTACCACTGTACTTGTTTTGGCATTACACATTGTTTTAGGTACATCAAACAAAAGTGCACATGCTTGGTCATAGTTTGTGTTTGCATTGACATCCCTGGATCTCATAGTACAAAAGACCACTTGTGAAAAAACAAACAAAAACAATAGTCAAGTCATGTTTATTTGTATAGCCACCACAGACTATTACACCATCCCCTGATCTAAAACCTACATGAGGGCAAGGAAAAACTCGAAAACCTCAACATGAGGAAAATGGAGAAGCCTTGAGAAGGGACCGCAGATGAGGTAATCCCCTTTCCATAATGATCAGGCTGCAACGGATGTTACAATAACAATACACAGATATTATCAACATGAAATATAGGTCATTCATAAGCTTTAGAATAGAAGTGTGTTTTAAGCCTAGATTTTAACAGTTCCACTGAAGTTGCAGGTCGAATCTCAGTGGGCAGATAATTCCACAGCATCAGGGCCCAAATGGAGAACGTTCTAGAACCTGCGGATCTCTTCTTGGCTCTTGGGATCCCTAGTAAACCAGCATTTTCAGAGCGAAGGCTCAGGACCGGAACATAGAGGGGAATTCCGCTATTTGTTGAGAAAAATGGTCTCTTAATTCCCCAAAAATTGTAATGAGTAATACGTTTTCTAGTAATTTCTTGCCAACTGGAGTGCAACCGTGATCTTGTGGTAAAAGTACAATTATAATAAAGGGGATTCTTTTGATAAGTAGGGAAATGTAAATATATTTGGAAGGTATAATAAAAAGGAGCCCCTCGAAAACAAAATGCTGCATCCCAAGGGATTATCCTAAAAAAAAAAAAAAAGTAAACATACTCAATGACGTTTGCATTTTCGGATTTTAAAAAGTAGTTTACTTATGGGCCGTTGAAATTTAAATTCTGTGACTATTTCAATTGCCGCTAGAGGTCACCCTTGTACCTTGTGTATATTTATACACATATTCTTACTGGCAGTTATTGTTCATGTTATGATTTTATTATTGATGGACTGTTCATAATTCATAGCTTTGACATTCCACCCATCTTCTATCAAAATATCACGTAACATGCATATTATTGTAAAAAGAAACATAACATGATTCAACTATTGTGATTTTTCCTGTCAGCCCTTTATTTCTTTGTGTTTTCTCTTAAAATTGTTGATTTTGAATTCATTGTAACCTTGTATTCTATGCCCCGTGGATCCCTTCGCTGCCTATTTCGTAGGGACACCAATTCCTGTGGTGTGTTTTGGGCAAGTGCGGCCTGGCAGCGCCCATCTCTCTCCTGGCCGTTATATTTTTTGGGTAGGGGTTTGCTTACCCACATGACACAGATAGTACTGGTTTCCATGGTTACAGGATGCAGGAAAAGCCTCCTGATCTCACCACCTTCATCATCTAGTTGTTTTTTGGTGTAAAGTGTCATTCCGCTCTTCAGAGGTGAGTCTGATTTTGGCATTGGCGGACAGCGCCGTGTGAGTGACAAAACTGATAGGAGACCCTGAATCACTGGGGAAAAACGTTTTTGTTGCAAAATTACAGGTAGGGCCGTTTTGTTTATATTCACATCGTATAATATGCATTGCATCACTTGTGGCTTTCATATTTTTCTTGAAAGATGAACTATTTTATCAAAGGTTCAAAGCACGGTTTGTACAGGTGCTTGAAATCCTTGAAAATGCTTACATTTTAATGTTGGGTTTTTAAAGATTGAAAGTTTTTGAATTTTGGGTGAAGTGCTTGTAAATGCTTGAAATTGTTGCCATGTTTTTTTAACAAGTCTGCTTAAAAATAACACCGACCCTGCTTTCTGTTTTTTTTTTCGGTTTGCCATTACATTTCTTCTTTCGTGACTAACTGCAGCTGTTTTTAGTTTAAACGGCATTGTCCGATAAAACTGCATCGCCCCCTATTGGTCGCGCCTAAGAGGACAGGTGCATGCTACACCTAAACAAGGCACTGTGGAACTTGTATTAGTGATATTGTGTGAGGACTTTTTTTTCTTCTTTTTCATTTCCTTTTTTCCCCAAGCGTTTTTCTTATTTGTTTTAGCATTTTTCCTCTTTTTGTTATTTTTTTCCTTAATTTTCCTTCCTTTTTTCATCTTCCTTCTATTCTTTTGATTCTTCTTTTATTATTGTTTCTTATTTTTTTCTCTCTTTTTGCCTTTATTTCTTTTTCCGTTGTTGTTTCTTTTTTAAGTTGTGTCTTTTTTTCTTTTTTAGCTTCATTTGTCTCTAAAATGTAATTTTGTGCATAATGTTACACAATATTTTTTTGATATATGGACAAAAGTAACAAAAACAATGTCAAGACGCTTTTGGGAGCCAAAAGAGCTGGCTTTTTTTAGTAAGACGAGCCAAAAAGACGCTTCTCTGAAAAAAGACGGAATTCCCATCTCTACGAGCTTATTTGAGTGAGAGGAGCTACCTGTTAAAGTCAGTTAACTACTAAATTCTGCTAACACGTAGCACAACACACACACAGATAACAGGCAAAAAGTGCAAGATGAGTGAAATAAATGATAAAAGTCATTCTTTTAATGAGTTTCTTTTTATTTTCCTGCCTTTTTCCGGCACCAACTAGCACCTTTCTGCCCTCTATCGTACCTGGCTGATATCGTTCGCGCTGTTCTGTGTTTATTTTACCGCTACAGTGGGCCAGACCAACTTCAAATTTGAGGGGAGGGGATTCCCCTAGGTGGTAAAACTCACCTCATCTGTTGCGCTTAATGTGGCCAAATAGCTGACTAGACAATCAATGCACAGATACATGTTAAAATTATTTTTCGCTTTAAGCCAGCCCAAACCTCGACCTTGACATGAGCCAGCCCTTCTGGAAATCTTCTGTTCTTCCTGATGAGTCACTCCGGCTTTAAAAATGACCGAGAGACTTGCTTCTGTTTTTGGCATACTTAGAAATGTATGGTGGATGTCCGACATGGCTGGACGAGAGTGAAAGTCCTTTGATTCATAACATCATTTTTTGTTAGCAAGAATGTATTATCAAAATGCAAAACAAATGACTGAATCAATTTTCCCAATAATAATAGGAAAAACTATTAAATGTCAAACAATCCAAAAAAAAACCCCCACATTTTATTTCTGTCGTGCCAATGGAAACGTGTTTTTACACAAATGCCATCAAATGGGAACGTGTTTATTTGTTTATAGAGACTCTTTAAAAATAATCCCGTGATTTTCAGGAAATATTTGTCATTTTGTAAAAACAATCCCAGTGCACAATTGACCCTTTCGACATTCTCAATACTTCTCACAGTAGGCAAACACTTGGCCTTTGTCCCTGCGGTCCTCACATTAATCCAATCATTTCCCTTTTCTGAGCTGAAACAAGTGTTGGTCATAATTGCAAATCAGCAATATCATTAATCATTTAATGCCAGATTTCCTTGCGTGCTGTTCTAGTGATAGGAATTGCAGCTGTTTTTAAAGAACAGGCTTTTTCGGCTCAGCTCACTAAAAAGAGACGGTTCTTTCAGCCCCCAAACAGCTCTTCAGATATATATATATAAATCTAAGACGAAAAAAAGCAAAAACAAATAAAAGTAGAAAAAGCAATACAAATATTTTAAAAACTACAGAAAATGAAAAAGAAAAAGATAATAAAACTTGAAAAAGAAAAACAACAAAATAGAAGATCGAAAAAAAAGAAAAAAAAGCACAAAAAAGGAGGGGAAATGCTAGAAAAAAAAAAAGAAAATAAGAAAAAAAGGATAATAAAAAGCTTGGGGGGAGACACAAAAGAAAAACTAAATAAGTAACGTAAAAAAAGTCAAAGCTGATAAGAAAACTAAAAATTTACAGGTTTTGGGGGTCCGTTTACTTTCTATATAACTTATAATAATAATAAAACAACATTTTCCAAATAAATACATAAAAAGAAATCCATTCTTATAATTTAGTATCATTATAAATCAAAAATATATAATTTTCTGTGCAACAACAAATATAACATGAAATACAAGAATAAAGTTTACATTCCATTTATTACAAAACACACAAACCCTGAAAAACACAGTAAATATAAATCAGAATATTTACAGATCTCTAAAAAAGATAAAAGACGAAACAGTTTGAACTTTTTTCATATTCAACAACACATAATCCCTTAAAAAATGCATACTAACAAATTTACAAAAGTAAATTAAAAAACGTTCCGAAAGGTGGAGAGCCGGCTCCCCCCAGATGCTTCCAAAAGTCATCTCATACAGCCGTTTGGTTTACAAATGACGCATCACGATCACGTTAGTAGAATGCTGTGTGGGAGGTGACTTCATCACTTCATTCATTCTTGCAACCTGCCGGGGGCGTCATCGAGGCCTTTTTTGCCCCTTCTTTTTTTTCCCTTTTTTCTTTTTTTTCACCCTGGAGCAAATCTTAAGTGGTGTTAAAAGAAGCTCTTTGCCAGCATGAGCGTGACATTTTCACACCAAGACAAGTCAGGCAAGCAGCATCCCGGACCAGCAGGTGCTCCCAAATGGCTCAGCAGGTAAAACTTCCATAAACAGCAAACAACAACATTGCTCTCTGCCTTCAACACTGCTTTCTTTTTCTTCCCAGTTAAGCACAGAAGAAGGAATCACTCTAATTCCCTCACAGAAAGCGACAAAGAATGGAAAATATTCCATGATATCGGCATGCTTTAATTTCGTCAATTCCATCATCGGATCCGGTGTAGTAGGTAAGGCCGACGATTCATTTTTCTATTTTGAATGATTCCTCCTCATTCGATGTAAAGCTTGCAGGGTATTGTTGCTGTGCAGGGGTTAAATCTCCTGATCATATGACCAGCGCCTGTTAGGTTCCCCACTTAACCCTTCAGCCCCCCCACAAAACTCCACAAGTTTCTTTTGTCGCACAATTCCAGCTCTGTTGCAGTCTGGATATTCCTCAAAAACAGTTATTATAAAAGAATCAATACTGAAAGAAACCACAGAGGCTTTTTTGATGTGTGGATATTTGGCCTCATTGTTATTTCAACAGCTTAGAAACTTGGCCTTTATTAGGAATAAGCATTCGATTGAGATTCATTTCGAAGTAAGCATTAAAATATATGCCACAGTTTTTTTTTCATTTGTATTTATTTATTCATTTTTAGGATATAACGCAATAGCGATATTCATTTGATATATACACTCCCCAAGTATATAGTTTTTCTTGTACTTTTAATAAAAAAGGAAGTCCTTAAAATAAGAAAAAATAGCTCTTCTAAAGCATGGTAGAATATTTTGCTAATTTAAAGAATTTTTTCAGTGTCGGGATTGAAAACAAATATTTCAGATAAGCAAAACGATCAACCAGCTGCTTAATGATTTAATTTTGCATATTTTTAAGTACGTTTTCCAATTCTTTTTTGTCTCAAAAAGCTAGTGAAATTATCGCAAAAATGTGAAATGTTACACACAAAATGAGCTAAGTTTTCCACAAATGTATCCTGAGATAATTATACTGTTTTTAAGTATATATATATTTTTTAAATTTCAATATATTTAACCTTCTTTCTGTGCTCAATTTTCCGCAAATAGGCACTGACATAATTATACAGACGCTGCCGTACTTACGAACAAGATAGGTTCCGGACGATTGTTTGTAAGTTGAATTTGTTCGTAAGTTGCTTCATGTTTAAGGTTTATTCAAGTATGTTTAAGGCTTGTATAAGTAACCTGTAATGTTTTGTACGAAAAAAATTACATTTCACAAAATAACTTGCTCTATAAAGATAAATAAAGTAAAGTTTAACTTACTTTTGGAAGATGGGCTTCACGAGGTCCTCCTCCGTAATAGAGAGTTGATGAAAAAAATGTGTTCTGACCGTTTTCTCAACCGCATCAAGCTTTCTTATTCCACTTTCATTTAAAAAGAAACGGCTCGCGTCTTCTTTACACTTTACACCAACCATATTGAATGGATGCACAAGATATTAAACAATAAAAATGTCAAAGTTCTTGGCGCGCTGGAGATACAGTATAAAATGTTTACACACAAACTGGAAGAGGAAGCCGGGTTTCTTCTTCGGGGTGGATGCTGGGTGACCTCTCACAGCGCCATACTCCAGTAGTGGCGGGGACAAGCACTACAGTACTGTCCTCTACTCGGAAAAAGGTGCAAACAAAATACAAAATCTAACTTAGAGCAATGTCCGGATATTTTTTCGACATCCCGAAAAAAATGTTCGTATCTACCATTTTTGGTAAGTTGAATGGTCGTAAGTAGGGGAGCGTCTGTACTCATTCACTCTTACAACAGATGGTTGATTATTTTGCTCATTTTAAAAAATATTTTTCCATCTAAAAAATACTTCTATCAGCTGCTTGTCAATTTTGCAAAGTTTAAATACATTTTGTATTTTTAAAAGGGAGAAAAAAAACACAATTTGAGAACGTTTTATCTAAAAAAAGTAAAACATTCTGCTAACGAAGAATGAGATAATTATGATCATTGTAAGTATTTTTTTTCTTATTTTAATATATTTTCTTTTTCTTTTAGCAAAATGCTTAACTTATGTTATTTGTTTGTTTACTACACTCTCTATAAATTTTTCTTCACAGCCACATAGGACGTTTACACAAAAGAGAAATAATACATTTTATTTGCGTAATTATTTTATTATAGTGATATGACAAAAAATTGTTTTTAGTTTAACTTATAACTTTTTGTTTTACCTAAACATATTTATTGAAATCAATTATAAAAAAGGAAACTTCTGAAAAGGATCTGAAAATGGAACAGGAACATTTCAGTTTTCAGTTGACTATTCTATTACTTTTTTCAAACTGGATTATTATCATTTTTTACAGTGTGCACGATTTTCATTTATATTAATAGTTTTTATTTTTATTGGGAGTTTCAAAAATATTTATAACATTTATTATAGTTATTTCTTCCAATATCCCCAACCCAAATAGGCTTGGCAAGGGTTAGGAGTACTTGTCTCACAATTATTATTTTTTTAAAGCGACGTCACAGAAAAAGTTTGAAAACATTACTCTAACTGGTTTATTTTATTTCATATGTATTGGGGTTTTTTTCTGACCAGGTTTACCGTACGCATTAAACCAAGCGGGTCTCCCTTTTGGGTTCTTGCTTTTGATCTTCGTCGGGTTCATCACAGGTGAGCGATTCCTACATTTCCCACAGAAAATTCTTCAATTTGACCTACCATAATAACGAGGGTATGATTCCTTCTTTTTGCAGACTACACCATCATCTTGCTAATAAAAGGGGGAAACTTGTCGGGGACCAACAGCTATCAGTCGCTGGTCAGGAGCGCCTTCGGTTTTCCGGGATTTCTCGTTTTGTCAGTGCTGCAGTTCCTGTATCCCTTCATCGGTGAGACAGCAGTTTGATTTAAGGCCAGAGATGGTAGTAGCGAGTTAATAAGTATGGATCACTATCGGAAAAGTGTACACAGAGTGCACGTAAAAATGTTCCTTGTGTGTGAATCAAAAAGATCCGTGTTGAAAACTACGAGTATAAAACAAAAACCCATAAGTAAAAAAATCCCCTATGTGTTTAAAAACCAAGTTCAGCTAGCTCTTAAAACATGGAGGGGCGTGGCAGGGGGCGGAAAGATGGGGCGTCCTAATGTGTTCGGGTATATGTCAATCTACAGTGAATGTTTACCTAATTTGAAGTTTGAAGTTGCTTATACAAAGCAACTAAAATATTTCCTTTTCAGTGCAACAATAAATGCAGTATGAAACACAACAATAAACCTTTAGCTTTTTTTTCTAATATAACGGATTTAAAGTGAAATAAAGGATGCATGAAAAAATAATATATCCATATATACAGTATATATAAATTGAAATATTTGCTGATCTACAATAAGGAAATGATAAATGTACAGAAGACTTATAGCTTTTTACTCACTGAACAGATTAAAAGTAAAAAATAAAACACGTTCCCTGAAAAAATACAAAATCCAACCTAAGAATATCAACTCTGAAGTGCTTTAAATACACTATAAAATACAAAATAAAATACCATTCAATTTTAAACAATTTAGACACAGATCCTCTGAAAAAAATGCAAAAAAATTATATAAATGAAAATGTGTAAAACAAAAAAGAAAATATCAGCAGTGTCTCGCAAAGATTGTCATTTAAAAAGTGCTTTAAGGGAACGATTCAGCTTCCTCTGCCATTGCTATACAACACACTCCATCAAAATGATTCAAATGAATCCAAATTTGGTTCCCTCCCCTGGTTCGACTCTTTTTTTTAATGTACAATACTTTCTTTAAGGGTCTCTCACTCTATTTTCTTGGGGGCCTCTGGAGCTAGGGTCTTGGTGAAACTGGGTCAAATCTGTTTTTCCAGAAGGAAAAGCCCTGATTACAAATATTCCACCGTTCCCAAATATAGTTTTTAATTTGCTACACAAAATAAGCTCTTAAAAAACATGAAGACTTAATAAAAAAAAGTATAAAAGTGTACTGTAATGCTAGATCTAATTCACCCTGGTCATTCTGAAAGGGGGATTACCACTTATGAGGTCCCTTCTCAAGGTTTCTCTTTTTCCTCACGCTGAGGTTTTTGAGTTGTTCCTTGCCCGCATGTTGGTTTAAGATCAGGTAATTGTGTAATTGTAATCCTGTGCAGTCCTTTAATACATATTTGTGATTAAGGGCTATATAAATAAATGTGACTTGACTTGACTATAAATGAATCCATATTTTGCATGGGCTCTGTGTTCATTAAATGAACAATGTTTATTATTATAATAATATGATAATAATAATTATTATTATTACTAGATGTTGCTGTATTGTGTAGTGCAACCAAAAACGAGTGCAAGGAAGAGTACAAACTATGGAGACTCAAATGACCAAAATGCACAATTTTACCTCCCATTTTCTTCCCCAGACCTTTTGAGCAAGATGGCTGACGATTAGATCATTATATGTAAAATGAATGCAAATGTCTCAAGACACGAGTATTTTAAAATAATGCACTTTTATATCATAGTTTTCTGTATTTTGGATTACTTATTTAAACGAATATTGTTCCTTTTAATTTTTTTTTTTTCCGGCACTAGTTGGCGCTAAATAATACAACTGTCTCTTGAAATTTTTATAATACGGTGGAGCGTGCTCGGGTTTTCTAGGTCGGGGCGAATGGTTGCCTCGATGTGCCGGTGCGGCCGGGTCGTTGCCAGCGGGGTCAGTCCCAACACTCCCGCGTCTGTATGCCATAACAGGTGCCAGATTGGTTTTAAATTTCATGATTGTGGTCTTGAAAAAGTCTTAAAAAGTCTTGAATTTGAATGAAAAAATCCTGGGGAACCCCGAAAAATTCCAAGGACGAATCAGGTTACAGCAGGGGTCAAGAACCTTTTTGACTCCATGAGCCAACGAAGCTAAATATTTCAATTTTTCTTCTTGAGAGAGAGACACACCATATATTTTAAGACAAAATACAACAAAACTAAAAAAAACCTCCTCTCCAGACAAAAGCTAATTCTTCAGCATAATTTATTTCACTGTGTGACGTTTGAAGATTTCATAGAATGTATGAAATAATAATGCCAGACCCTGTGTCCCATGTCAATATAAATATACCACTTAAAATGTATCCCCTTCCTGCAGTTTCTAAAGAGTGTTGACGCCCATTTTGACCCTTATTCATGCCCTTAATAATGGTTTCAAACCAAGGTGCGAGCAAAGTTCTTTTGTAAAAATGTCACAAAATACTACAAGCAAGGATAACCTACGCACAGTATATACCTTCGGAGGAGCCAGCACTGGCCGGAGAGAAAAGAGTGCCTCCATCCATCATACCGCTCGCTCCATCAAATTTCTCTAGCTGCTTGGCTGGCTTCTTACAGTTGGTTCTGTGGCTTTTCATTATAAAGTACCTCAACAGTGAACATACATTGTTTGATGATCATCTATTTAAAGGATTCCTTAGCAACATAGAGCCAAAACAAGGTCTGTTGTTGTAACACCTCAAGTGTATACTGTAGTTCACACTGTGCCCTTTGCATGGTTGGTTGGTTGGTTGGATCACTTAACCACTAGGGTCTTAGGGGCACCAATTCCTGTGGTGTGTCTTGGGAAAGTGCAGCCTGGTGGGGGCCATCCCTCTCCAGGCCATCATACATTTCCACCTGGCCTCGAACCGGTGACCTTTCCAGAATGTAATGACCACTGCCCTATGGAAACATGCCCTATATATACCGGACCAAAAACTGTGTTATATCAGTGTTGTTTTGGCTCCTTGTGTACAATATTCGATGGAGCAAGAGCTAAATTTGGTCCGCGAACCGGATGTACTCATGAAAAGTGCCACTAATGGCTCACGAGCCATTGGTTCCCGACCCCTGGGTTACTGTTATAAAACAAAGAACCACGCGCAGATTTACAAGTACGAAACGCAGTGATATTCAAATTACGATGACGTCACACATACTTCTGGGGGACGGAAAACTAGTTCAATTTTCAACACATATCTTTTTGATTCACACACTAGGACTATTATTCCAGGTACGAATCGTTTTTCACTGATTCAAATCTTCTTTTTATATCTTTTTCTGGGTATGCCTTTTTGACAGCGATCTTAGTCCATAGATAAGCATCATTCTTAATAACCTTATGATTTTCTTTCCCAGCAATGATCAGCTACAACATAACAACAGGCGATACAATCACCAAAGTGTTTCAGAGAATTCCTGGAGGTACTCAAAATGGCTTCAGATTCTTCCAATTTGTACCTAACTAAAAATCGGTTTGTCCTCAGTGGGTCCGGATCACATCATCGCCGACCGCCGTTTTGTCATTGTGATGTCCACTGTAATATTCACGCTTCCTCTTTCGCTTTATCGGAATATTGAGAAGCTCGGCAAGGTTGGTGCTTTTAATAAACAGGGATTAATGTAAGGATGCAAGATAAATGTTTTTTTCTACTGAAAACCGATTCGATCAGGGGCAGGCAAACTACGGCCCTCAGGCCACATGCGGCACGGCAGGTTTTTGAATCCGGCCCTCCAAACAAAACTAGTTAAAAACAATAGTCAATATAGCGCTACTAACAAAAACATGTTTTTCCTTTGCCAACTTTGTCCCCACTGTCTTTTTGTGTGTCGACAACAAAATACTACAAAATAACTACAAAAATAAATATCAAATAAAGTGCTTAAAAACAGGGACCTCATATATTATTTTGCTTTCAATCTAAAAAGACAAAAAGTATAGAAATACTAAAGAAATACTACTACAGTAATACTGTAATACAAATTACTTCTACAGAAATATGATCCCAGAAATACTGCCAAAATACAACTACAGTTATACTACAAAAATAGAAAAGAAATATGACAAAGAAATACTACTATGGAAGTACTACAAAAATACTACAAAAATACCACTACATATTACTATAATAACACGACTACAGAAATATTACAAAAATACTCCTATGGAAATAAAAAAATAAAAATGTTGGTATTCCTGTTTGCAGCATTTTGGAACATTTTTACTAAAGAACTTTGCTTGCACTTAGTTTTAAAAACCATCATTTAGGATCGCAGAAAGGAGACAAGTTTGAAGTGGTATATTTATATTGATATGGGACAGATTTTGAAACAATTATTTTTTCATAGATTTTACCTCATCATCTTACGTCACACTGTGAAATATACAGGGTTGGGTAGGGTTACTTTAACTCGATTACTTTCAATTACTTTTGGATTACTCCAATACCAAATATGCTAATAAAAGACAAAAGAAACTAAATATGAATAAAATTACTAAATTTTGTGCAGGCTTGGGGAGCAACAGAATACATGGAACGGCAAAAATGATGCTGGCAAGTTGTTTGGATTTATTTTCATTTTGTTTCTGTCACATTTTATGTTAGTTTTGCCGGAGATCAAAGAGATCAAAGCCAGGAGAGAAAGCTTACCACGTGTTGTGAGTTATAATTGTATTCATATTTAGTTTCTTTTGTCTTTTATTAGCATATTTGGTATTGGAGTAATCCAAAAGTAATTGAAAGTATTCCCGTTAAAGTAACCCTACCCAACCCTGGAAATAAAATGCGCTTAAAAATTAAGATTTGGTCTGGAAAGCAGGTTTGGCTGTTTTGTTGAATTTCGTCTTCAAATATATGGTGTGGCTCGCTCAAAAAAATCTAAATATTTTTCTTTTACTGCTCAAGAGAGAGTGAAAAGTGAAAAAAAGAGAAGGAAAGAGAGAGAAAGGAAGAGAAAGAGAGAGAGAGAATAAGAGAGAAGAACTAAAGAGACAGAGAGAAAACTTGCAGCTTGTTTTACCCTCACGCTTCTCTCAGCGTTGTTTCGCGGGCAGGATTCAATCCCTTGGTGGGCCTTTTCCAGCCCGTGAGTGGCATGTTTACCACCCCTGCTCTCAAGGTTCTATTTTCTTTGCTAGGTGTCCTTCCTGTCAATGGCCCTGACCTTAATCATCCTGGTCATTGTCATCTTCAGGGCAGCTACTCTGGGACCGCAAATGTAAAATTTCAATTCAAAATGAAGTGCCAAAGGGAAAATATGAAACGGACTTCAAAACAGTGCGTTTTTTTTCTTCTAGCCCCTCAACGGAGGACGCGTGGCTCTTTGCCAAATGGAACGCAATCCAGGCAATCGGCGTCATGTCTTTTGGTAAGTCGCCATCCCCGAAAATGAAACAAAAACGATATTGTGATATTCAAACCACCGTGGTATTCTCGTTGTAGTTTGCCATTGTTTCCACGCATTTTATGCTGTTTAGTTCAATAGTGCTGTTGATTTTTTTCATTGAGAAAAAAATCTTCAGGGTTTAAAATGTACACTGAATGTAGAGATATATTTTCTCTGATAAGAGATATTATTTTACACTACAGTGCACTAAAGCGTCATGTTTTACACTAGGTGAAAAGTCACACCTTTGGTGTTTTGAAATTCAACACTGAAGAGTTCAGATTTAATAGATTCTGTGTAAATCACATTCAACACAATTTTTTTTACGTAACACCTCCGCTGTTTTTTTAACTGTAAAACCTATGTGAACTCTATTTGTTTTATCAACACTGGAGATTATTGTGTTCCATTTTATTTTATCCATTGTTTGAAGAACACCAGAGGAGTTAAAACACTTTGACAATGCGTATTTTACTCTGGTAGAGTTACTGTACTGTATATATTTTTTACAATGTATTTCACTTTTTTTCTGGTTACATTTTCGCAAACCAGGAACGGAGACGGGACCCAATTGTGTTCGTTTTGCCCAGTTTTTATTAAGAAAGAGAACAGTGCTTGCATCCACGATCCGATGATTGTCAGTCGCGGGCAGCAGATAGCAGTAACGCGGAAGTGGCACTTCCGTGTCGAGCGAGGGGAGTCGTTGGCAGCGAGAAAAACAGGTCGATGGCCGGGGCAGAGGAGCAAAAACAGAAACAGGTCGAGAAAAGAGGTCGGCAACAGGTATCAGGCAGGAAACAGGGCAGGATAGTGTCGGAGAGTACAAAGGCTTGCCTAGCTGAGAGCATAGGTTCGCAGACGGTCTGATGGCTTTCGGAAGACGGAAGTTTGAAAAGAGTCCAACAGCCAATCAAGTCCCGTGGCTGTTGGCGCCAACAAGGCCGGCGTAGGTGCCCCGAATCAGTAATCATGACATAAATTAAAATAATACTTCAGAAAAAATGTCCAATATGGCAAATAGCGAAGTGTTGTTCTAATTTTATATTTTATTTCTTATGAAAGTAGGATATAATTCTTAGAATAAGAACAAAATGATCCACAATCTACATAAGGTCATTTGTGGGATTATGTGCACGAACAAACAAGACAAACACATTATGTCTGATTTGTCACGAAACGGGTCAGGAAGCAGGAAGTTGGAACTCATTTGCGTAGACGATCCGTCACTTTAATTGACAAACAAAACAAAGCAGGCTCACATGCTGGCAAAACTACAGACTAGGCATTTAACGGGATTAAACAGAACTTGCAGGAATCTCTCAGAATATTACACCGAAGTGCAACAAAGTCCAACAAGCACAACAAGCTTAAACAGGTATCAAACAGGCATGAACAGGTTTTCAACAAGGGTAAACAACGATCTGGCCAAGGGCAGTTCCAAAAGGCGCTTTTAAGTACCCATAGGAGTAATCAGGAAAATGCAGGTCAGCCGGTGTGAAGGGGCGGGGCCAGCTGGGCGCCATGACAACCGTGCAGGACATGACATGATAATTAAATTCTTAGATGATGTCTCCTGTTTTACCAGAGAAACAAATTAAGAATATATTCAAACAAGCATAATGGCCCGGCATTGCCAAGCATTCTCCATGGGCGAAGTTGTTGGGGTTGTGGTTTGTTGAAAAAGCACCAGGGAGCCACTTGGAATTGCCAAAAAGCGACTTGACAGCATGGACCTCCAAAGCCGTTTGTACAAGGTGTGGCAACCCAGGGAATCAAAGGCAGGTTTTACACTTGCATATGTTTCTCTTAGTTTTATAGAGAAGAAGGGAAAGGATAGTGCACACGATCCGTAGATCGCTGCCTGCGGGGAGCAGGTTGTTCAGACGCGTAAGTGGTATTTCCGTGGTGAGCGATGGCGTTGTCGAGAGTGGAAAAAACAGATCAGTAGCCGGCACGGGGAGAGAAAATCGTGGTCAGAAAAGGGGTCGGAGCCGGGAAACAGACGGGAATCAGAACAGGAGAGAGTCGGGGTCGAAAAGCTTGCCTAGCGTAAGCTGAGGTGCGCAGACGGACTGACAACCTGTGACAGGAAGACGGGGGTATAAAAAGTATAAAAAGTGACAGGTAGCCGATCAGCGTCTGGGGCAGGCTTCGGTGCCTCACATCTGTAATCATGACATACTTATGGTGTCCTCAAGTTTAGATATTGTTGCATTCCCACAGCAAATGTTTTTGGAATGCTCCAGTTTTTTCTTTCCCTGGAAAACTCAAATCTAATGATTTGAAGAATGTTCGAGTTTGAGGAAAACAAATCAAAATCCATTCATTGGGTTTTGGTTATATACAGATTCCTGTTATTCTTGGCTCTTTTCCAAATCCTGATATTTTGAAAAGAACCATAATTCTAAAACCCCTTTGAAAAAAACATTTGCCGATGGCAATTTGCTTCTAAGGAGCGAAACATAAGGGGACAAAACGTGTTTTGTTCTCTTACAGAGCTTTCCATTGATGATTGTTTTGGATTGCAACTTCACTTATTGTCAGTGGAGCCTTAAGGAGAATATTAACCATGAGACAAATGCATTGGAAGTCAAGAATTGCATTAAAAAACAAGTTCCTGTGAAGAGAACAGAGGTGCCGATGGTTTTCTTAGTCCAGGGTGCCCGAAGGAAAGAAACCCTTTACGAAAACTGTCAATAAGACATCTGGGGTCACCAACCTAATAGCACGGGGTGCTACCAGGCTGATCAACATTTTCTAGAATATTTAACTTAACTTATTATTAATATGTTGTTACTATTATGTTATCACTAAGTTGTAATTATTAGAAGTAGGGGTTAAATTAGGCTCAGTCAACCACGAAAATATCTGCCTTGCACAAGGGCACTGAGTGGGTTAAAGTAGAAATACAGTAGAACGCCCTGGGATACGGTATGCAGGACCGGCCCAAGCCTTCATGGGGCCCTAAGCAAAATGATATTTGGGGCCCCTATTACATGATCATTTCTATACCTACTAGAACTCATTCCATGTTCTACTCCAGGGGTGGGAACCTAATTGGAGTCAGGGGCCGCATGTGACATGTTATACTTCTTTTGAAATAGATTCGTTTCATCAAACTGGTTTAGAAACAATCACAATTAGAGCAAAATAGTATATCAGGTCCTTGTTTTAAGCACTTCATTTGTCATTTAGTTTTGAAGTATTACTGTAGGGTTTTTTAAAGTTTTTTAGTATTTCTGAAGTCAGATTTTTATGAAGTTTTTTTTTATAGTTTTACTGTAGTGTTATTTTTTTACTATTTTTGTAGTATTTCTGAGGGGTTTTTCACGTAGTTTTTCACATCATAGTATTTCTTAGTATTTCTGTAGTTTTGAAATTACAGTATTTTTGTAGTATTGCAATATTATTTTTTAGTATTTTTGTACGATCTCCGTCGTATTTTGTAGTATTTCCATATAAGAATGTTTGTTGCACATCCTTAGTATTTTTGTAGTATTTTTGTAGTACAGTGTTACTGTAGTTTTATTTTTGTCATATTTTTGTGATATTTACATAGGAGATTTTTTGTAGTGTCACTATAAGTGTAATTTGCAGTATCTCTTTTGTAAACTTCTTGTAGTAGTATTTTTGTAGTGATAATTCTCTGGTATTTTTTTATATTATAGTTTTATGTATTGGTTTTTTATTTTAGTATTTTAGTAGAAGTATAATTGAAGGATCTCCAAAACAGTATATTTGTTGTATTTCCATAGTAGTATTTTTTGAGTAAATAATTCGGTTGTAGTATTTTGTAATATAGTATTGCTGTAGTATTTTTTTAATATTTCTGTAGTACTTTTTAGATTCTTGTTGTAAATGTCTTGTATTTTCGTGGTATTTTTGTACTACTGTATTACAGTAGTTTTATGATTATAGTATTTTTGTAGTATTACTGTAGTATTATTATGTTTGTTGTATCTCTGTATTATTTCTGTAGTACAGTGTTACTGTAGTTTTATTTTTGTAGTATTTTTGTGATATTTCTATAAATGATTTTTTGTAGTGTCGCTAGGTGTAATTTGCATTATATCTGTTGTAAACATCTTATAGTAGTATTTTTGTTGGTTAAATGGGTCTAGTAGTTTTTTATATTATAGTTTTATGTATTGGTATTTTTTAGTATTTAGTAAAAGTATGTTTGATGTATTTCGAAAGCAGTATTTTAGCAGTATTTTTGTAGAATTTTTGTAGTATTTCCAAAGTAGTATTATTGGAGTAAATAATTGGGTTGTAGTATTTTGTAATATAGTATTACTGTAGAGCAGCACGGAGGCACAGTGGTTAGCACGTGTGCGGCACAGTTCTAAGTCTTGGGAACCTCCTGTGTGGGTTCAAATCCAGCTACCGGACTTACTGTGCGGAGTTTGTACGTTCTCCCCGTGCTTGTGTGGGTTTCCTCCGGTCACTCCGGTTTCCTCCCACATTCCAAAGACATGCATTTCAGGTGAATTGGCGGGTCCAAATTGTCCCTAGGTGTGAATGAGCGAGTGTGCCCTGCGATTGGCTGGCAACCAGTTCAGGGTGTCTGCACTGCCCGATGATTGCTGGGATGGGCTCCAGCAACCCCGCGACCTTACTGAGGATAAGCGGTGCAGCTAATGAAATGAGATGAGTATTACTGTAGTAGTATATTTTGTAATAATTCTTTACTAGTTTTTATTTTCAGAATGAAACAAAATACCAAACCTTTTTTCCGGAACTCTTTTTAAACAGCATTGTTTTTTGGGTTATATAAAGTGTTGACTTTCTGCCCTTCTTGTGTCCTCCCCTCAGCGTTCATCTGCCACCACAACAGCTTTCTAATCTACGGCTCCCTGGAGCAGCCCACGCTTGCCAACTGGACCCGAGTCACTCACCTTTCAGTGGGCTCGGCGCTCATCATTAGCGCCGCTTTTGCATTGGGGGGCTATGTCACTTTCACGGGATACACGCAAGGTATTTGTGTGTTTTTGTATTCACTTGGCACCAATGTTCCCTGTAATTTTCCACGGGTCTGAGCGTTCACACAAAGGCGGTGAGCAACGCTTGAAACAACAGTGAGCAACCATAATCCCAAGTGTGGCAAGATAATTAATTATCAAACATGTCCAAAACATTTTGCTGAGCAATGCAAAATTATTTTTCTCTTTTGAATGAATTGACTCATGTACTATTGCAAAGATTGTACGGCCTACAAACGTCATTTGTTCTTACAATTCTTTCACAAGATATCCATTTCTTTTTTTTTCCTGATATATTTTGTCGCATAATATTAACATTTTGGGGGGCTTATTTAGTCAGTTGCAAGATACAGAACTGTACTTAATCACATTTTTTAGTGGAAGTACAATGTTGGCAACAAGATTCACTTGACATAATTGGAAATTATTTGAATGCAACACAAACTTTTTCTTCTTTTTTAAGTGTTTTTTTTCTACTTTTTTTTTAATTCCTTTAAAAAAAGTCTCATTGTGTTTATTTTTTCTGAGCTGTTACTTTTTTTGTTGTTCTCTATTTACTTTTTTCTGGGTTTTTTCCAAATTTTTCCTTCTTTTTTTCTCTTCCTTTTGTTTCTTTTTTTCTCAGCTTTTCACTACGTTTTCATTTTGGTATTTTTTTCTTTTTTTATCTATTCCCCCCTTCTTTCAAGTCATTTTGTGCATAGTTTTACATAATATTTGGTCATGTTGGGATTAAAGAAGCAAAAACAACCTGAAGAGCCGTTTAGGACCCGAAAGAGCCGGTTCCTTTTAGTCAGCCGAGCCGAAGAAGCTGGTTCTCGACAAACTCTACTAACTTTACTCAACTTCGTTATACTTCGACTCGACTTCAAAATACTGCATTTAGGACACAAGGTTGGGGGAACCCGTGTTTTTTTACCTTCATGCACTGTAACTTTGACTTAAGTCGCTTCTTAATTAGTGATTTTGAGCCCTCATTTTTGTGCGCTGGCTCGATTTTCTTGTGCACTGAGAATGTGCGAGCAGTGCACAATCGCGCACGCGCGCAGCTTAGAGGGAACAGTGCTTGGCACCCTCAAACTGTTTTGAACTTTGTTGATGTTTGTGTGGCTAGGGGACATCTTTGAAAACTACTGCAGGAACGATAACCTGGCAACCTTCGCTCGCTTCTGTTTTGGTCTCAGCATCATCACGACATTTCCGCTGGAATGTTTTGTGACTCGGGAGGTAACGTAAAGTGTTTTTTTATTTAATTGTTAACATTTTTCTCCTTTTGGAGTATAGAAAGAAAAATACATTTGATTTTTATGTGTAACCTCAATTTCTTCTTTCCAGGTGCTTTCAAATTCAATTTGTGGACGCGAGCTTTCAAAATTGGAGCACGTGTCCGTTACGGTGATCATAGTTGCGGTTTGTACAGGAATATCTTTGGCCTACGACTGTCTGGGGATTGTTTTGGAGTTGAATGTAAGTATTTTTTTTTCTCCGCAATAATGACTTTTTGGTCCTTTACATATTTATTATATTATTTTTTCACTGGGAAATTTTGCATACTTTGCGGAATTACAGAATCACTTTAAAAGTGCCCGTACACTCAAACCAATCAGCAAACTGTCTTCTGTTTCCCGGGTGCTAATCAGAGAAATCAGAATGAATATTTTACATGACTGTTGACAACAGATTCCTATGTCACACTATACTACATATACAGTGGAACCTCGGTTCTCGACCATAATCTGTTCCAGAACCCTGTTCAAAAACCGATTTGTTCAATCACCAAAATCATTTTTCCCATTAAAAGTAATGTAAAATCGTTTTAATCCGTTCCAACACCCTGAATGTTTACCTTGAATGTTTAACGTAAACATAAAGCTAACCCAGGCTAATCGTATGTTCGCGTTATCGTAATCTTCCGTACGAGTATATTACCCTAACATAAACATGTAAAAATAAAAAAATCAGGTCGTTTACAAGTCATTTAACACCCGGGTCTCCACAACAAGTGGTGAGCGGTTCATTGGAAAGGGGGCTCCGTTCCAACACCCACAATGTTGGGCTCCGTTCCAACACCCTGAATGTTGGGCTCCGTTCCAACACCCTGAATGTTTGACGTGAACTTAAAGCTAACCCAGGCTAATCGTACGTTCGCGTTATCGTAATCTTATGAATAGGATTTCTTACCTTTGTGGTGGTCAGCAGAAGGCGCTCTTTCTTAAATGCAATACTTGTACGCACTACTTTTCTTTTTTCACCTGTAGCAACTTTGCTGCTTGCACTGACTTTCTTCGGAGGCATAATAAGGGGCTAAAACACCCGTACGCCGCTCAGCATCGCACCCTAGTGTACGCACTCACGCGTTACCGGCGTTCGAACTCTGATTTTTTTGACCGAACAGCGAAGCAAGAATTTATCGAAATTTTTAGTTGGACACCGATTTGTTCGAACTGAGAGGCGTTCGAAAACCGAGGTTCCACTGTACTGTAATACCTTGCTACTTCACGATATGTACGTTGCGGCATCAGTCATTGTGGATTGAGAAAAATCCTTAATGTGAAGTCCCTTCTCAAGGTTTTTTCATTTTCCTCATATTGAGGATTTGAGTTTTTTCTTGCCCTCATGTAGGTTTTAGATCAGGGGATGGTGTAACAAGTCTGTGGTTTGCAATAATCTGTCCTCTGTGCAGACCTTTGAGACTCTTTGTGATTAAGGGCTATACAAATAAACACGACTTGACTTAATCCTCGATCGCATGTGTCTACGAGCAGGGACAGGCAGTTTGCTTTTTGGTCAAGGCTGGGGACTCTTTTTTTCCCTTCTGTCCAATGGAACTGCACTCGGACGGACCACAATCCGTTATCCCTGGTTGACTTTTGCCGCAAGCAGGGACAAGCAAAAGGAAATTTGTTTGGAGCTGTGCCTTTCCAGCTGGGCTCAAATGACACACACAGTTGTCACCGCAATCCATTATCCCCGTTCGACTCATACTGAGAACAGGGTCAAGCAGAGCGTTTTTTTTTTGTTCAGGCTGCTGAAGTGTGATATTGTGGCCCTTTTTTAAAATGAACTGCATTGTTTTGGCTGTATTCCATTATCCCCAGTCATCTATTGCTGAGAAGGGGAGGCAGAGGGAGCAAATTTGTGTCATGCATGGCAGGGCATTTTTTGTATTATTTTCCGCCAAAACCGAACAGCAGCCGTGCAGCCACAATCCATTATCCCCGGTCGGCTACTGCTGCAAGCGCGAACTAGCTAACTTTACTGGTCCGCCCAAAAGGAACTGCACTGTTTTGACCATGGTTCATTATCCCCGATCACATGTTGGTGTGAGTATTATCAGGCAAAGTGCAGTATTTTTTGTCTTTTGTTTTTTTTCTGCAATTGTGCGGCCACGATCCATTATCTTTGGTCAACTACAGCACTGCCTCAATATTTGGTTTATTATATTTTTTTGACCTCATTGTGTTGTTGTACCTTACCATTCAGGGTGTTCTGAGCGCCACGCCTCTTATCTTCATCCTCCCCTCAGCTTGCTACCTCAAAATCTGCCCCGGACGCTGGTACCACAACGAAAATCTTGGGCCCAGTTTCTTGATCGTCCTTGGGGTCTTCGTCATGGTAACCGGACTTACAATGACTGGCCTCAACCCTCAGGACTGCTCACACGGAAAGGAAATGTTTTACTGCAGCAACACTAACGTTTCTGCCACTCCGCCGCCTGTTTGACTGCAACTCACGAGGACTTGGATCACATTGTGATTTAAACTGGAGAGGGGATTCTTTGTAAATGCCTTTTTCGTGGTTTTTTTTGCACTGCCGGCTGTTTTACAACATGGAATTGAACAGCAATACTTATAACTTAGTGGTTGGGGGAGATTGTTTTTTTTTTTACCCCAATCGTTTCCTAGGAACTCCTCATCTGTATAGTGCCTAGCGAAAGTATTGCCCCGACCCCGAAGAACCTTTTGTCATATTGCCACATTTCAGCTATAGCTATAAAAGCTAGCAATAAGACTGAAAACATTATCTAAGAACCAACAACATTTGAGACACAGTTGTGATGTGGAACCAAATTATTTCATATTTACTGAGAAAAAACAGAAAGGTGGGTGTTGCAAAAGCATTGGGCCCCTGTTCTCTCAGCTCAGCTAACTGACTCCAGAAGTTCCCTGGTGACTTATGAATGATCCAATGTTGACCTAAAGAACTAACAGAGACAAACAAAGTGCACCTTTATGTCAGTTTGAATTCACCTGCTCAGTGATGGGCACAGAGGTCTGTAAAAGGAAAGACTGGGCAAAAGACAGCAGTATGAAGACCAAAGAACACACCAGGCAGGTCCAGAATAAAGTTGTGGAAAATGTCAAAGAACAATTACGATACAAAAAGATTTCGCAAGATTTTGACATCTCCCAGAGCATTGTGTGAGCAATAATATCAAAATGGAGAAAGCATAAAACCACTGTCCTTCTAAACTAATGTACGAAACAAAGAGAAAATTAACCAGAGAAGTTCATAAGGTAGAATGCTCATCTTGGGACCAAGAGGTCGCAGGTTCGATTACTGGCTCCTCCGAGCTGAATGTCGAAGTGTCCTCGGCCAATACACTGAACCTCTAATGGCCCTGATAAGCAGGTAGGTGCCTTGCATGGTTGACACCACTATCGGTGTGTGACTGAATGGGTAAATGTTTCAGGTGTGAAGTACATTGTAAGGCGCTTAGGAAGCTCTTCAGTGACTTGAAAAGCTTTATATAAATGCAACAATCTGTGTATAAAACAACTATTCGTCATACACTGCATAACTCTGCTCTTTATGGAAGAGTGGCAAAAATAAAGCTCATACTGAAGGAATACCATAAAAATATAACATGTTATGCTCTGGATAGATGTGACAATAGATTAACTTTTTGGGCTAAATGCAAAGTGTTCGATTTGGCGTTAGAGTAACACTGCGCATCACCCTGAGAATACCATCCCCAATGTCAAACATGGTGGTGGGAGCAACATAATCTGGGATTTCTTTCTCTTTAGCAGGGACTGGGAAGATTGTTAGAGTTAATGGGAAAATGGGATGGTTTGAAACTAACACTATACTGTAAAGCTGTTAGGATGGCTGAGCCAAAGTCCAGACCTCAATGTTATACAACAGGGGTTGGGAACTTATTGCTCGCAAGCCATGGCTCTTTTCAGTACATATGGTTTGGAGATAAAATTTAACCAATGCATATCTGTTTGCGGCATTCCAATGTAAAATGATTTAATCCTGACTTGGTACATGCAAAGCTGAAGCAACTCTACCCATTTAAATGGTTCAGTCCAGTATAAATAGGGCACATTCTCAACACAGCTTACAGTCAGGATGTCACACCCTTATACCCTGTTTTGTCAGTAGCTCGCTAAGAAACCCTTTAAACGGAATCTCATTAAACCATGTATGTTCACTGTTGAAATATTTTTTGATGAAAACACACTGATCAATTTGATTGCCTGAGCAGTAGAGGTAGGCGGATCTCTGCACACAGAGTAAGGCACTTCCTTCTTTCTCTCACTCAGTGCAGTCTACGCCGAAGGTAAATACCACAATATCCTTAGTGTTTGCAGTATTTTGTGACATTTTTACAAAAGAACTTTGCTTGCACCTTGTTTTGAAACCATTATTTAGGACGAAAATAACGGTCAAAATGAGCCTCAGCTGTCTCGAGTAATACCCAAATCTTAAGTGGTATATTCATATTGATATGGAACACAGACTCTGGCATTTTTCCTATTTTATAGGTTTGATCAAATCATCAAATGACACAAAGTTAAATAAATTGTCCTGAAGAATGAGATTTTGGTCTTTAGAGCGGGTTTGGCAGTTTTGTTGAATTTTGTCTTAAAATATATGGTGTGAGTTTCTCTTTTTTTTTTTTATATATTTTTGCTCCTATTTCTAACTTTGGGTCTCAAAGGTTCCCAACCCCTGCTTAGAGCATTTTGGGGAATAACTGAAAAATACTGTGTACAATCACCACAAAACTTGAAGGAACTTGAGCTGTTTTGTAAGGAAGAATGGGACAATATCTATGTTTCAAGAGGTGCAAAACGAGGATGTATAATGTAAGTATTAACTCAAAGGGAGCCAATATTTTTGCAACGCCCAGTTTTCAATGTTTTATTTGTAAGCACAACACAAAATGTTGGATGGATTCGTTTTCTTTTCACAATTGTATCTCACTTGTTGTTGATTCTTGGAAAATATTTCAAGTTTTTATTTTGAAGTCTGAAATATAGCAATACAGTGGTACCTCTTCTTACGATCGACCCGTCTTATGAATGTTTCAGTATACGAAGTTCACGTCCAACTAACTCCTCCTCGTTTTACAATCAGTTTTTCACTATCCGAAGTCACTGACGCTACCACTAAAGGTTTGCGCAGGCACGCACCAACAGCATCCTGTGCGGTCTATCAGCTAAGTAAGACCCTTGCAACCCCCTGCATTAAATTGCCAAATGGTTCAGTCTATTTATACATTGGTTGCAGCCAATCTTCCCTCTAATTTTCCACGGGTCTAAGCGTTCACACAAAGTCGGTGAGCAACGCTTGAAACAACAGTGAGCAACAGCAATCCCAAGTGTGGCAACTAAATCAATATCAAACATGTCCAAAACTTGACATCACGTTACATTTTGCTGAGTTTCCGGCAATGCAAAATTATTTTTCTCCTTTGAACGAATTGACTCATGTACTATTGCAAAGGTTGTACGGCCTACAAACGTCGTTTGTTCTTACAATTCTTTCACAAGATATCCATTTCTTTTTATTTCCTGATATATTTTGTCGCATAATATTAACATTTTGGGGGCTTATTTAGTAGGTTGTAAGATACAGAACTGTACTTAATCACATTTTTTAGTGGAAGTACAATGTTGGCAACAAGATTCACTTGATATAATTGGAAATTATTTGAATGCAACAGAAACTTTTTATTCTTTTTTCGGTGTTTTTTTCTACTTTTTTAAAAAAAATTCCTTTAAAAAATCTCATTGTGTTTTTTTTTCCGAGCTGTTACTTTTTTCTTTTTGTTCTCTATTTACTTTTTTCCTACATTTCTTTCCTTTATTTTTTTCTGGCTTTTTTCTAAATTTTTCCTTCTTTTTTTCTCGTCCTTTTGTTTCTTTTTTTTCAGCTTTTCACTACTTTTTCATTTTGGTATTTTTTTCTTTTTTGTTCTATTCCCCCCTTCCTTTAAGTCATTTTGTGCATAATTTCACTTAATATTTGGTCATGTTGGGATTAAAGAAGCAAAAACAACCTGCAATACCGCATTTAGGACACAACGTCAGGGGAACCCGTGTATTTTTACCTTCATGCACTGTAACTTTGACTTAGTCGCTTCTTAATAGGTAATTTTGTGCCCTCATTTTTGTGCGCTGGCTAGATTTTCTTGTGCGCTGAGAATGTGTGAGCAGTGCGCAATTGCACACGCGCGCAGCTTAGAGGGAACGCTAGTTGCAGCCTCCAGGGCTCATGGTGACAGGTATCACTGTTTTATTAGGCCGGAGGATGGCAATAAATGAAGATATGGAAAAGATTCCAATGATTTGGTTTTGAGAAAGAGCTCTCTTGGGACACAATCATCTTATCGATTGCAGTAATTAAGGAAGCGTTCACCTGCTGGAAAAACTCCTGGCTTTTATCACAAAAAGACTTCCCGATAAAGCCAAAAGGGGACGGTCCATGGAAAGGTTCGATGAAAACTGTCTGAAACAATTTAAAAACATTTTGAGATCTGGACAGAAACAATGACGTGTGTGACCAAACTGGCACAGTGAGTAGAAAGGCGTGCCAAGACATTTAAATGACCTTTTACATTTTCTTGATTAGTTCGGTTGTTGTTGTTTGGGTTTTTTTCAAATGTCATTGGCTAATAAAGCGTTGTGCTCTACAGTGACTTCATCTTTTGCATTTATCTAGCCTTTTTTCTGGTTTTATTTATAGTATGTGGTTTATTTATAAATATTGACTGAACAATAGTGTACCTAGAGGGCAGTTGCAGTTAATTTAATGGCCGTCTGGTTGCATTTGATGACCTTGGGATGGATTAAATTCGTTTCAATTCACTTCAATGGGAAAAAGTGTTTCGATTTACAATGGTTTCATTGTACAAAGTTCCTGCTGGAACCAAATAAATTTGTAAGTAGACCTACCACTATATGTTAAAAACTTCTTGGGGAAGCAATACTTTTGCAAGGTACTGTGTCTTTCTGTGACTAGGAATGTCAATATTTTGTCATGAACCAGAACAGGATCAGGACCCAATCGCGTGACGTTCTCACACAAGCCTTTTATTTTACGGGAAATGGGGAGTCATGCATCTTGGGCAGCAGCCTGGCGTGAAATGATAGGAAGCCAGAGGCCAATGAGATCGATACCAATTGCCCAAGTTGATATCGGACAGATGGGGTCGATACCGGACAGGACGGGACAGACAGGATAGATAATAAAACAGGATATTGAAAATGAACAGGAAAAACTACACAGAAACAAAAACTGGAGAGATTAATAAACAGGACAAAAATAGATGGGAACTAAACTGGAAACCGATATTAAAGAGGACAAAAATAACAGGAACAATACCGGACAGGGAATACCAACAGGAAACAGGACAGAGTCAAAACCCACGTCTTGCGGGGCAGAGGTTCGTTGACGGACTGACAAAGGAAAAATGAGAGCACTGAGCATAAATATACGGAAAGCCTGTCCGTCAATGAGCCGCAGCTGGTGCCACACGGGCATGGCCAATTGGGCGCCATGGCAACCGTGACATATTTATCTACCGAGTCCATTTGTTTGGCACGAAAAAAACGTCACTTTGATAGTTTTTTTTAAGTATTTTCTTTAAAGAATTTTCTAAGCATTTAATTTTGAACATTATCATATATAAACTCTAGTTGGGATAATCAGGTCAGAAAATGGATGAATGGATGGATCAGAGGTGCAAAAAACGTAAAACATGACAAAAATGAAGATCTTTTTTTTTCACACGCCATCGATGGTCATGGCACAAGGACTCCCTCTAGTGGAATATAATTTTTTTACTGAACTGAATGTTCACCAACGTGGTTTTCATGGCACCAGGGAGCCCTCGAAGTACGGCTGAGTAGAACGCGAACCGGTTCTAGAAATAGCACATCAAGCATTGTGATTTTCTTGGAAACTTGATTTCTAACTAGCATGAGAAATTAATGACATGTTAAGTGTCTTTAAATACAAGGATATTTATTCAAACATCCATTTTTAAATCAGCCTGTAATAATTAAATGCAAATCACTCAGTTCCGTTATAAAATGGTTGACCGAGCCTATTTGAATCATTCATTGAATAATTACAACCTTGTCATAACATATTAACATAGTAACAACATTAATAACATCTAATTGTTAACCCCTTGCGTCAAATGGGTCACAAGACAGTTGCTGAAAGCTACGAAATTGTTCGTGACCCCTGGTTTAAAGATTTTTTAATTTTGAATTTTATCAAATTGGCTACTCTTCATGCCATCTTTATCGGTTATATTCAACCTTTAAATGCAAAACATTTGCATTTCCTATGATTTTATGTTTTGTTTTGTGAATGAGGTTTTATTATTATTAGTGTTAACTATGAACCATATTAAGGTTATACAGTATTGTGGTGCAGTGTGAATACAAATGTTTAAACTATGCAGAATGTTACAGTCATAATAAATTCAATTACCAATTAAAGGTGTTACATAATATAAAATGCAATCAATCAAGTTTATTTGATTTAAATGAGCCACAGGGTAAGACAAAACTAACATAAAAGCGATAAACAGAGAGAAAAAAAATACAAATAAAGATAAGATAAAAAGGTAAAAAAAACAATGAATTGCATTTTGGTATAAGTAAGAATATACTGTAAACCCCATAACATAAAAATAAAATAAAAAGAATCAATGTATATCGAATTATCCATGCATCCATCCTTATCATCAGAAGGGTCGCGGGGGTGCTGAAGCCCATCCGAGCTATCTTCGGGCAGTGGGCAGGGGACACCCTGAACTGGTTGCCAACCAGTCGCAGGGCACACAGGGACAGACAATTCGCTCGCTCATTCGCACCTAGGGACAATTTGGACGGGCCAATTAACCTGACATGCATGTTTTTGGAATGTGGAAGGAAACCGGAGTGCCCGGAGGAAACCCACGCAAGCACGGGGAGAACGTGCAAACTCCACACAGCGGATTGATCTCACGACCTCAGAACTGTGCCGCTCATGCGCTAACCACTGCACCGCCGTGCTGCCCTATATCGAATTAATTTACAATTAAAAATTAAAATACTTGCCACTTTTTTGTTTATTTTACTTTGTATTTATTTAATTTATTTATTTCCAGGATTTCATGAAATATTTGTATACATTACTCACACGCAACGGTTGAAATAAAGTGGAATAATTACATTAAAAATAAATTCATACAAATAATGTAAACAGAAAATGCCTATGAAATGCAGCAGTACATTTATAATTTTCTGATCAAATTTGGGCGTTTTTCCAAATTTAGTGAACCTGTCAGGAACCGGATCAGGATCAGGACCCAAATGCATGACGTTCTCACACAAGCCTTTTATTTTACGGGAAATGGGGAGTCATGCACGTTGGGCAGCAGTCTGGCGTGAAATGATAGGAAGCCAGAGGCCGACAAGATCAATACCAATTACCCAAGTTGATTTCGGACAGATGGGGTCGATACCGGACAGGACGGGACAGACTGGATGGATAATGAAACAGGAAATGGAAACTAAACAGGACAAACTAAACAGGACAAACTAGACAGGAACGAAAACTGGAGTAAAACATAAACAGTAAAAAAATAGACGGAAACGAAACTGGAAACCGAAATTAAACAGGACAAAATAAACGGGAACAATACCGGACAGGAAATACCAACAGGAACAAGACCGAGTTCGAAACCCACGTCTTGCGGGGCAGAATTTTGTTGACGGACTGACAAACGGAGAGGGAGAACACTGAACTTAGATAGAAGGAAAGCCAATCTGTCAACGAGCCACAGCTGGCGCTACACGGGCGGGCTAATTGGGCGCCATGGCAACTGTGACAGAACCCTTGTTTTTTGCGGGGGTTTTCATTCCCCAAAGTACACATGATATTGAAAATGATTAGAAGTACTTTTTAGAATTATTCTTAATTAAATATTGTACTACACTTTTATAATTAAGAACGAAGTTCTTTCACCTGCTTTTTTTTTTTTTTTTTTACAAATTACTTAAGTATTACTGACTGTGAAACATAAACGCATTATAAAAAGGTTTACTGCAAAGGAAACCATTTAAAAACCCTAGTGTGTAATGTTTGGCCCCTAGGTGGCATCGTTGTACAATAAAAACAAAAAAACAGTGTCACATCAAGCAACAAAACAACAGACGAACATGGCGGCTACTTAATCCTACTTATGTAAAATAAATAGACATTTCTCGACCTATTTTTATTTATTTTCTAAATAAAATAATATTGGTATGATATTTTTGACGAGTATTTAAACATATTTAGATTCTTTTAGTGAATCGTCGTTTTTGCACCAGCAGGAGGCACTAAATATTACACACAGTCCCTTTAAAATAACGAGGACGAACGGGCATTATTTTCCCAACTCCCCACAAGAGGTCACCCTTAACCCACAAACACGCTCATAAAAAGGCAAAGAAGAATCGGTCTCGGCGTGTTTGTTTATTTCTGCCCCAAACGTCACGTTTCTCTCTTTCTGACATTTCCCAGTCGGTACTCCTGTCTCCATTTTCCCCTTCTGGTTTCTCCCCACACCATCGATTTAATTTAATCGTCCCGTCGGGGATGGACCCTGACCGCACTGGGGGACGCCCCACTCCTTGTTTTCCAGCCTAAAAACATTGCGGTGTGGCAGCCTCGTCCAGATCATGTAAGTCGCATCAAAAACAAGTTTGTCGCCATCGCGTCGAGCGCTGGTTGATTTCCTGAATGTCAGACAACGAAACAGAAATACTAATGGAGATTTTTAAAAGACGAAAAACTTTATACTGGGACGAATGAGACTCCTCTTTTTTCCTCCTCTCCGAATTGAAAGTCAACCTTCATCCCAGTGACGACTCATGGATGTGGGGGAACGCCACGAAACACGTATAAATTTATGGTAAGCATTTTTTGCCGTCTGTCTTTATCCCTCCATTTGTCTTTTACTCGATTTCTCTGTTTTTCTGTCTGCTTTTAACTCTTTCTCTAGTCTGTCGTTTCTTTCTCAATTTATCTATCTCAATCTGTCTATATCCGTCTCTGTCTCTGTCCCTTTCAGTCTGCCCCTATCTTTCTCCATCTGTCTCTCTCTCTCTCACTCACTTTTACTATTCTCTCTGTGTGTCTCGCTGAGTCTCTGTCTCCCCTTCTCCATGTCTTTCTTTTTACCTATCTGTCTCTCTCTTTATCTCTAACTGGCTCTCTTTCTCTGTCCCTCCATCTTTTCATTTTGCCCTCTCTTTTGACTCATCTGTTTTCTCTTTTAAGCCACCCGTCTCTTTCACTTTGCCCAGGTGTTGTCCTCGATCTGTTCTATCTCCATCTACCTGTCTCTCTCCTTAAACATGTTTCTATACATCTATATCTATTCGAGGGCAGCACGGCGGCACAGTTCTGAGGTCGTGAGATCGAACCTCCTGTGTGGAGTTTGCATGTTCTGCCCGTGCTTGCGTGCATTTCCTGCGGGCACTCCGGTTTCCTCCCACAGTCCAAAAACATGCATGTCAAGTTAATTGGCCGGTGCAAATTGTCCCTAGGTGTGAATGAGCGAGCGGATTGTCTGTCCCTGTGTGCCCTGCGATTGGCTGGTAACCAGTTCGGGGTGTCCACTGCCCGAAGATAACTGGGATCGGCTCCAGCACCCCCGCGACCCTACTGACGATAAGCGGTGCAGATAATGGACGGATATATCTATTCATTTACTGGACTGTCTCAGAAAATTAGAATATTGTGATAAAGTTCTTTATTTTCTGTAATGCAATTAAAAAAACAAAAATGTCATTCATTCTGGATTCATTACACATCAACTGAACTATTTCAAGCCTTTTATTATTTGAATATTGCTGATTTTGGCTTACAGCTGAAAAAAACTCAAAAATCCTATCTCAAAATATTAGAATACTTCCTCAGACCAAGTAAAAAAATAATTTATTAACAGCAAAACTAAATCAAACATTTGAAAATGTCCATTGATGCACTCAGTACTTGGTTGGGAATCCTTTTGCACGGATTACTGCATCAATCCGGCGTGGCATGGAGGCAATCAGCCTGTGGCATTGCTGAGGTGTTATTGATGCCCAGGATGCTTCGATAGCGGCCTTCAGCTCATTTGCATTTGTAGGTCTGGTGTCTTTCATCTTCTTCTTAACTATACCCCACAAATTCTCAATGGGGTTCAAGTCAGGGGAATTAGCAGGCCAATCAAGGACAGTGATGCCATGGTCAGTGCACCAGTTACTGGTGGTTTTGGCACTGTGGGCAGGTGCCAGATCATGCTGGAAAATGAAATCCTCATCTCCATAGAGCTTTTCAGCAGATGGAAGCATGTAGTGCTCTAAAATCTCTTGGTACACAGTTGCATTTACTCTGGACTTGATGAAACACAGTGGACCAACACCAGCAGCTGACATGGCTCCCCAAACCATTGCTGACTGTGGGAACTTCACACTGGATTTCAAGCAACTTGGATTTTGCTCCTCTCCAGCCTTTCTCCAGACTCTGGCGCCTTGACTTCCAAATGAAATGCAAAACTTGCTTTCGTCTGAAAAGAGGACTTTGGACCACTCTGCAACTGTCCAGTGCTTCTTCTCCATAGCCCAAGTCAGACGCTTCTTCCGTTGTCTTGAGTTCAGTAGTGGCTTGACCATGGGAATACGGCTATTGTAGCCCATTTCCCGGACACGTCTGTGAACTGTGGCTTTTGATACCTGGACTCCAGCTTCAGCCCACTGTCTTTGAAGCTCCCCCAAATTCTGGAAGCGGCTCTTCTTCACAATTTTGTTAAGGCTGCGGTCATCTATCTATCTATCTATCTATCTCTCTTGGTTGTGCAGCGTTTCCGGCCACATTTTTCCCTTCCAACAGACTTTTTGTGGATATGCTTTGAAACTGCACTCTGTGAACAGCCTGCTCTTTGAGAACTTTCTTTTTGTGTCTTACCCTCCATCAGGAGGGTATCAATGATGGTCCTCTGGACAGCAGACAGATCAGCAGTCTTCCCCATACTTGTGATTTAGTTTACTGAACCAAGCTGAGTGTTTTTAAGGCTCAGGAAACCCTCGCAAGGTGTTTCGAGTTAATTAGATGATTCAGGTGATTAGTTGAATAGCCTACTTGTATACTTTTTCATGATATTCTAATATTTTGAGATAGGATTTTTGAGTTTTCTTAAGCTGTAAGCCAAATTCAGCAATATTCAAATAATAAAAGGCTTGAAATAGTTCAGTTGATGTGTAATAAATCCAGAATGTATGACATTTTTGTTTTTTTAATTGCATTACAGAAAATAAAGAACTTTATCACAATATTCTAATTTTCTGAGACAGTCCAGTATATATTTATGTCAATCCATCTAATCCACTTTTCTCATTCAGTACCTGCAGAATTTCTCTTCCCATGCATCGCTTTCTCACAGTCTTTGAATCAATACATATCTATCTAAATTATTATTCCCATCCATCATTATTCTCCCCTGCTGGGGTGGGCTCCAGCACCCCCGCGACCCTACTGAGGATAAGCGGTGCAGCTAATGAGATGAGATTATTCTCCCCTCCCTCTACTCTCCAGCTCAATCTATTTTCCACTCTTGTTTCCATACAGTACACCCTTTATCCATCTAGTTAGTGTGTCATATTGCAACATTCTTTAAATTAAAGCTTGACTCCTTTTTTTCTGCCCCCCCTCTCCAGTCCACTAAATTTTGTCAAGCCGATGAGTTTAGTCATGGACGATCGTTTATCACGGCCTCATCTGTGCAATTCTGCTAAGAGGTAAGGATGAGCGCACGTTTGTCATTTCTGTTTCAGCACACACTTCTTTAAAGACTTCTGACATAATGAGACAAAACGCATAGGTGTGTCCCACCAAACCCCCTCTGATCCGCCATTGAGCCAGGCGCACGTCTTCACAATGTGACTCTTGTTGGCGAAAGGTCAACGACACGATGAGCATTCCTCCCGCACGAAATTGTTGTAGATGTTTTCAACAATCTTCGAACAACCCCTTCCCTCGTTTCACCCCCACCCCCATTTCCTGCTCTCGCAGTTTTAGTGAGAATTTGCCTTGACCATATGTTGAGGTCATGGGAAATATTTGGCAGGCACCACATTTAAGTCGCAATCAACCGGATGATCCCCCCGTCTTCTTGTGATCCACCTCTTTGCTTGTATACATTTTGACTTAAACAAAATCCCAAATTGTCGCATGTGATAGTTTGAGCAGAGGACACGATGGAAATTCCCATTAGTTCTGGTTTAGGGAGATGATGTCAGACGCTTTTATTCCAGAGGCTGGAATCATTAAAGGAGGGGTGCCTTTTCCACAGATTGTTATGTGCCTTCTTTGGCAACGTTTTTATTTTTTTTAAATTAAAGGTGAGAGCAAGAAAAGGAGCTTTAGACTGGTTCAAACTTTCCCTTCTTCCATTCCCACCCTGAAACATCAGCCATTTCACATTCAATTTCTTTGGATTCAAATGACATTAGAGTAGACCCCAGGTATATGACATTATTCCACTGGTAGGTATCGCAAAGTAAATGTTTGTACTGCGGGGATATAATTTGCCAACGAGTTGCAAACCTCAAGTAAAAACTAAGTACTGCTTATATGCGCATATGATGACATACCATAAATAATTTCACATGAAAAAGGAATTTTTTGTTTACCTTTGTTATTATGTGACCTCAGCTGGTCAAATGGAGTAGCGGATGGATGCATAGGGGGGAGGAGATCGTGACAGCAGATTAAAACTGCCACTTGCAAGAATTTTCATACCTTGGAAGACTGTTTCTGTAATCCCCTCCTTTTTAATTCTTCATTATCGTGATGATGGTTACAAACATGCAACAGAGTGAGGGTAGTAATTCATGTGCCTTCTTCATATTTCTTGACAACCAAAAGTTTTGTTTCCATTATCATCATTTTTTTGGTTCTCCCTTTAGCAACACTGCAAGTTTGGGACAGCAAATAAACACAGAATAATTCTGTATTGTGTGGCTCTAACTGTTAGTCTTACGGAGCACACAGAATTCTGACCTGAATGAAGAGAAAGGCATTGTGGGTGGTAGTTCAGCCAATAGCTTATCTGCTTTTACATGATGCTGTGACCCAACCCAATAGCAAGTCTGGATTATATCACATCATAAGACATAACGGTACATACCACAACATATGAATTTTAGTTTTTTGATTTGCAAAATAATTTTTTGATATTCCTATAGTGTGGAAAATGCCGTAATAAGGGGCAAAAGAACATCTTATTACACACCGGAAAGTAGAAACGTCGAAAGGCAAGGTCGCTCTATCGGAAGGTTCCACTGTACAAAAACACCCCAAGATAACTGCCATTAAATTAAAGGCATTTAAAAGTGAAGTTGCAGTCCACTGAAAAAAGGCAAACATTCAAAGAAGAAACAATCCTCATGAGGCGTTTTTCTCAATTTGTCAACTCTCATGCCCATCGTCATATTTCATTTTCCTCCCAAAAACTTTGGAGTTTCACAGTTGACTAAAATCCTCCGTTTTAGCACCGTCAGCGATCAGAACCCAAAAAACTGCGGTTTGTTTAAAGAAGCCGGCCACCCTTTTCTATAAACGGGACGGCACATGTTCTGTGGCCGATATTTTAGTGGACGGCCGACAAGTTGGCATGCACCCTTTAAAGGTTCTTCTTGGTCCAAGTTGTGAGCAGGGCAAGAGCCGCCGGCTTGGCCAAATTCCAGCCCGCGATAATTGCTTGCACGTTCGCACTTGTGCTTGTTGTGTAAGAGGGGCGGGACAGGGTTTGATATTTGGGCCCCTTAGTGGTTACGTACTTGACTTCAAACCAATAATGTCAAATTATAACTATAAAAACTGTCAAGTCAATCTATTAGGAATGTTGTGATGATGCTTTTACTGCATACTATGGAGTGTTTTTTTTCATTCTTCTGACATTTAACATGCATAAAAATCGTTTTCATATTTCATTTCATATTTTCGTTACCACAAATTGGAACACATAAGCGGAGTTTCCTCCAGAACTCAGTAAGCCCAACAACACGATCGTCGCTGAGAGGGGTACAAAGGTTTTGTTGTGTCGCTTTGCTAATTGAAGGCTGTTGTGAAATTTAACACGCATGAAAATTGTTTTCATTATCACCATTTTTAACACGTAAGCAGGGTTTCCCCTAGAATACTTTGTAAGCCCGACGCCACAATTGTCAACAAGAGGTCGTGAGGGGTTCAAAGTTTTTGGTGGGTTGTCGAGCCAATTAACGGCTTTTGTGAAATTTCACATGCATGACAATCATATTATAACACACAAGCAGGGTTTCCCCCAGAATAATCAGTAAGCCCAACGCCATTACTTTCAACAAGAGGTTATGGGTGGGGCAGAGTTTCTGGTGGGTTGCTAATACACTGTTGTGAAATTTAACATGCATAAAAAACATTTTCACACCATTTCTAACACTTAAGCAGGGTTTCCCACACAATACTTGGTAATCCCAATGCCTTGATTGTCTGTGGCTGGGCTAATAAATTGCTGGCGTACACTCTCGTTATGAAGTGTCAATACTAGTTACTGACAACAGTACTAAGATGTGTTTGTACCTATTTTATGAAGAGGAAAAAACCAAACCCACTAAGTTAAATTGTCTTTATTGTAATTGATACTTGCAGCAAGGATTTGTCAAAATTAAATCACTTGGATCCTTTATAAATCAATATTTATTATTATTGATGTTGGAACCGAGATCTTTCGATGCTGATATCAATTCTCAACTCTTGAGTCACAGCTACCAGTTATCGATCCCACAAGTACATGAAATTTCCTTTGCCCAAAAAAGCCTAATGTTTTGAAATCTTAAATCCAACTTTTGGTAGTGTTTCTTAACTATTTTACTGCTAATGACAACCATGGACTGTTTTTATGATTAAACAAACTTATGAATAAATGTCCACCTGTAACTCCAGACTTAGTACCATACATACCTCCAAGCTGTAATTGACCCTTTCCTTTCATCTTTGTTTCACTCAAGGCTAACACATCAACCTTCCTTTTAATCATCATCCTTCCGATCTCCTCTTTCTTCCACTCAGTCGCTTTACTTCCACATCCTCTCACATTTAGTGACCCTATAACTAGGGTTTGCGAGACCATGCGGTCCCCCGTCCCCCCCCTCCTTGCCTTGCTGTCTCTTAGGGAGTAGAGATAGAGAGGAGAGGATCACCAGTCTCCTCGCTCCCTCCACTTTAGTCGCCTCTTATGACACACAGCGGACCACAGTGGGAGAATTCTCACACCCCCTATAGGGAGATGCCCCCTCACCACAGGACAAAAAGGTGTTGTAAAAGGATAGTGGGATGTTTAGACGTGTTCTAAGGGATGGGCAGGGCACCTGAATGATGCAGCAGGGGTAAACCAGTGAAAGCTGCCGAGCCCTGTTGTTGAACAGAAAAGTGTGTTGTGTCACCCTGACCTGAGTGACATGGCCGCTTTCTTGTGCTCCCGTTTCATCTGGAGGGACAAAAGCATGACCAACTTAAGTGCCAAGGTGCTTAACTTGTTTGGGTATTTGGGCATTTGGGTAGGCCGTGGTCCCCAAAAAATCTGTATGTATTTTGCTACTTTTTCCTTTTTTTATTTTCTTTGTTTTTGTGTATGTGTTTGTCTTGATGTCGGTCACCTCTCTCGAGGGATATGACCAGGGTAGATAGATGGATAGATGCATAGATGAATATATGTACTATACTTGTAAAGATAACATGATATTTTAATTACCTTAGTGCGACGTGGCTTGAGCTGGTTGAGTGGAATAGCAGGTGAATGCCAAGAAGAAAGGAGATGGTGGATTAAAATTTAAACAGACTTTAAAACTTCTACTTGCTAAAGTATAGATCGGCGATTGGTTGTGGTTACATTCCCTAGCGGGCGTAACAATGTAAGTTCCTCTTTCGTATTACTTGATAATAGCAAACTTTTTTTAACATGGTTATCCGTTTTTTTCTTCTCCCATCAATGCAAGTCTTGGCACCCATTGCTAATATATAGAGTACAACAAATACAGTATTGTATCGCACCAAATGCCTATGTCTACATGAAAAATATGATATTTTAAATTGGAAAAAAAACAATAAAGGCATTATGGGAGGGAGTTCAACCAATAGCATATCTGCTTCTCCATGATGCTGTGACACAAACGAATTATTACTTGGAACAATAGCCAGATAGGCATCTTAGAGACATATGAAGCACGTAACCTGGACAGTCATACATATGAACGCTGCGAAGTTAGAATTCATTGTTGAGTTCGTATGTTGAGGATAATGCTGTAGCAAGGGGCCGAAACCCATCTTATTCCACAGCATAATGTTAAAACATCGTAAGGTAGGGACGCCTTAACCTGGGGGTCAACTGTATATGCAAATGCTATAAATGTTTTTTTTGGGTCGTTATAGAATTAAATAGTCTTTATTATCATGGATAACAACATAGCGATCATTGTTTGTAATAAAATTAGACATGGCACTCCAGGACAAGCACGCAATAAAGAACCGTAGGCCCTGAGTTGTTTACATTGACAAAACATAAAGGCTGAATTTTTATGCGACAAATTGCATCCAGCCAAACTGAACACATGTCAAAATTCCTTTCCGAGTAATTGCCACCCATGATCCTTGCACTGTTTATGAAGTATGACCCATCCAGACGATACGGCGTGAGCTAATTGGACCGACTTTAAAGTGGAGAATGAGATCACGTTCTTACGTTGGTCCTCGGGGCTAAAATATGGAATGGTTTAAGCTAGGTGTTGCCAATCCTAACAGCTGCCCATATAACACGCATGATGCCAGCATTACATAATGGAGAAAATGTAAGTTATTTTTTTTTCTAGGAAGACAAACTTGATCCTCAGGAATGTTACGTGTTAAGAATGCCATTCAAAGATGCTAAGCTCGGTTCCTCTTCCAATGCTGTAATATTTTCTCAAACCCTTTGTTGTGGGTTTTTTCTCCTTGGATGGTAAAAATTACTGTATTTTCCGCACTATAATTCGCTAGGATTATAAATCACACCAGCCATAAAAATGCAAGATTAAGAAGGAAAAACATGTATAAAATAAAATGAAACGACAACGGGCTGAATAAGTTAATGCCATACTAACGTTACATGACTGGTTATGCAAGTAACGACATAACATATGAAGAGTTTTTCAGATAACTAGCATAAAGAACATTCTTACCAATCAGCTTCTCTAAATGACTAAATCCAATAAACTTTTCATTCTCGGTGTCACAATAGACTATGCGCCGCTTCCTCCCTCTGCCTCCAACTCACTTACGTCAGACTCGTCCCCTCTCCTTTTCGCCAATCCCTTAAGTTTCTTGCTAATTCCAAACTTTCTCCCTGCCGCTCGAGTACCGTTTTTTTGCTGCATATTTCACCATTTGCAGCTTCTATTTTGCAGAATCTGACTTTCTTTTTGTACCATTTTTCTTCAGCTCTTCTCAGTTGTTTGTATACATTCCCGACAATGTTAAAATAATCAACACAGCCCTAGAGCGCCCTCTTGTGGTTTAGTGTGAAAATAACATGTTAAATGATATCATGTGTGAATAATTTTACACATAAGACGCACATAGTATAATTTGCATTCTTGTGAAGCCCCCCCACCGACCCCTGCAATTTATAGTCAGGAAAATATGGTAGGTTTCCCCGTGTTTTGCTCTGTGTGTTATCTGTGATTAGTATCGTCTGGTCTTGTCATGTGCCGCTAATCACTTCCTTACCTGCCCTCGTGTTCTGCCAGCTGTGTCTTGTCTGTACCACAACCTTGTATTTTCTGTTTTTTCTCTCACTGTCTACTATGCTTCTAATCGGTTATTCCTTACTCTTCAATCTGCAAACAAAACAACCCCAAAACAACCTTATTCCTCACCAGCTAGTTTCACTATTTTATGTATTTTTTTCATGTGACCATGTTTTGAACTATTTTTTTCTGGAAAAAAAAAACTCTCGAAATAAGCAAATTCATCTCGCTCACTAGCTATAATTACTTTGTACCGTATTTTCTCGACTATAAGTCACACTGGACAAAAATGGATGGTGTTATGAGTGCACTGCAGGAAAGAGGTCTAAATATAATGGAAGGTAGAGCTCTTGTTGGTGATAGAAAGGAGTGGAGAGGTGTTGTGAAAGGATATGGGGATTGTGGACGCGTTCTTATATCCTCTTGAGGGATATGACCAAGGTAGATAGATAGATAGATAGATAGATAGAAGAAGGAAAAAAACATGGATGAGTACATACGCTTCACTGCTATATTTTGTATGTTCATGATTTATATAAGTATGTTTAAGGTTTATATGAGTAACCTGTATTGTTTTTTGATAACATAATATGCTCTATAAAGAAAGTTAAGTGTAACTTACTTTTGGAAGATGAGATTCAAGAGGTCCTGGCTGAAAAAAAGCGATCCAACCGTTTTTTTCAACCACATCAAGCTTTCTTAATCCACTTTCATTTAAAAAGAAACGGCTCCCCTCTTCTTTACACTTTACACTAACCATATTGAATGGATGCACGAGATGTTAAACAATAAAAATGTCAAAGTTCTTAGCAGTATAGAATGTTTACAGACGAACTAGGAAGAAAAGCAGCTTTTATCTTCGGGGTGGATTCTGTTTTAGCTCTCACAGCACCACCATACGCTGGTAGCGGCAAAGAGAAGCACTACACTACTGTCTTGTACTCAGACTCTTGTAATGAGTTTTGTCATTTGTATTTGTGAAAAACAAACGGGAAAAATGATCCTTAAACTAGGCTAATATACAATTTCCTGTGGTGTGTATTCCCCTCCAGGCCGCGAAGCGTTTCCACACGGTCTCGAACTGGGGACCTTTCGCATGTTGCCGAATATTATAACCGCTGCACTACGGAAACCTTTATAATAGGAAATGTATTTCAAATCAGCTTCTAGTAATGACATCCAGTCATTTATCATTTTATAATATGTCTTTTTAGCAGTGTCAAGGAATTGTTTTCAATTATCGTTATTCAATTCCAGCGGTGAATTATCTCAATGTTGCTGTTTCAGTATTTCGGCCAAATTTTACACATTTTAATTTTTTCAATTTCGGCCCCAAATTGTCATTTCGGTGCATCCCTAAGCCAAACCAATGAACATTAAAAGTGACCCAAAGATATTATTGTTCGGTTCTTCCCACAAATGCTCTATAGTAGGGGTCTGGAACCTTTTTGACACAAAGAGCCGTAGAAGTTAGCCATAGGAGCACAAATATTTAAAAAATAAAAATGAGAAAGCCACACCATATATTCTAAGACAAACTTCAACAAAACCGCCAAACCTCTCCAGAGAAAGCAAATTCTTTAGCACATTTAATTTCATTTTTTGATGTTTGATTTGATAGAACATATTAAATAATAATACCAGAACATGTGTCACATATCAATATGAATGTACCACTTAAAACAAGTCTCCCTCCCGCAGTTACTTAGTTATTTTGACCTTCATTTTTGTCCTTAATAATGGTTTCAAAACAAGGTGCAAGCAAAGTTATTTTTGTAAAAATGTCCCAAAATACCGCAAACAATAAGGATGTTGTTGTCTTTACCTTTGTCGCAGACTGCTCAAAGCAAAAGAGCGAAGGATGTGCTTTTGTTGTGTGCAGAGATCCGCCCACTTCTAACCGCTCACCCAGACGAATTGCTCTAAGTGGTTTGCTGTCGTTTTGGGTTGTTCAGTTTGTTCTGTGGGTTTTCATCGTGAATTATCTCAACAGTGAACATGCAGAGTTTAATAAGCTTCCGTTTAAATTATTTCTTTGTGACTTACTGCCAAAACGGGGTATGATGGTGTGACATCCTGACTGTAAACTGTAGATGAGAAAGGTAAATGGTATGCATTTATTGAGCGCTTTTCAAGTCGATAACCTCCCAAAGCGCTTTACAAAGTGCCTCACACTTACCCATTCACACTCACACACCAATAGGGAGTCAGCCATGCAGGGCGCCTACCTGCTTATTGGGGGCATTAGGGATTCAGTGTCTTGCCCAAGGACACTTCGACATATAACACGGAGGAGCCGGGAATCGAACCTGCGACCTCTTGATCCCAAGACGAGCTCTCTACCTGAATGTGCCTTATATATCCTGGACTGAATATAGGTGTATCGGTGTTGCTTCGGCTTTGCACGTACCAAAATCGGGATGTAATAACACGACCTTGAAACGCCACATAGTAATGTGCAATAGTCATTTTATCTCCAAAGCAGATTTACTCATGAAGAGCCATAAAATGGTTCGCGAGCCTTAGGTTTCCGACCCCTGCACCAGGATGTGAGAGTCAGTTTTATTCCGCTCACGTGCATAGCAAAGTTTACACAATCCTCGTGCAAACCATTCAACAGTAACATTGACACTAGCGCTACCACCCATGAGAGCCATGCAGACCGGTCACACACCATTGAAGTAACCGATTCAACGTTGCCACGGCAATGCTTCTTTTTATAAGCTGTTCTACAATCGAACATATTTTAGCAGATGTTAACGGCAACAATAAAGCGAGTTTGTTTGATCTCACGGTCGCTTTTTGCCTCGCAGGACTCAAATGGACAACGTGGCAGTTAGCCAAAGAACTGGGAATAATGGCTGGTCTTTGTCGCCGACGCATTGACCGTGAATGCCAAAGAATGCGTGTTTGTGCGGGGAACATAATCGCATTCTATCACGATAGCCGTTCATGCCCGCTATCAAAATATTTCTTTTCTTGCGTTGGGTCTTCACGACAAATCTTGGGTTTGATCGTCATCCTTGGATCGATGTCCAATCCGGGGACGAGTCCCTCTTCTGGAACGAATCCTTTCCAGGACGTGAAGGTTTCAAATCCTCCCACTCTTGCCTTTTGTGCCCACGCTTAATATACATGTTCCCTTATCTGCAATAACACTGCAGGGTTTTACACAAACACGTTTATTTGACCTTGGTTATCTGTGTTTTGATGAGATTTTGTGGAGGATAAACTTGTCTCCATAACTTTTACTGTTGACGCCTTGAGTTAAAACGGGTTGCCAGAGGAGCCAAATGCACAACTTAGCCTTTAAATGGGTTATAAATCCTTCCATGAAACATTGGGCTCTAGTGTGTCTGTGGGGTCTATTGCTAGTTTTTAGGACGTCAGTATCCAATTTAATCCCTCACTACTTTGTACTTCACAGCCTCAGTGCAGCACATGTTGAAATCATGGTTTGTACGGGTGCTTGAAATCTTTTAAAATGTTGTGTTATAAAATTGCTTGGATTTGGGGTAAAGTGCTTGTAAATGCTTGAAATTGTTGCCATTTTCCCCGGCAGTCTGACTTAATGGACTGCCCATTATATGAAGTAAAGTAAAACGGGTCTGCTTAAAAACGACACTGACACACCTGCTTTGGTGGATTCTCCTTGCCATTGCGATTTTTTTTCTTTCCCTCGAGACTAACAGCTGCTGGCATTAGCTTGTATGGCGTTTTCATGATAACCGTATTTGTGCTTTTGAAAGTGCTTGAATTTGGAAAAGGTGTACGAACCCTCTGAAATATATTCTGCTACGCATTCTCCCTAATGGCAAATTGCTGCCAGCAGGGGCCCCGCAGAGCCCATTTTCTCAGGCCTGACGGCTTTTTTTTTTCTTGCTGTGCTGTTCACCAAAATGTGAACTGCACTGGTGCGTCCCTGCTCCGTTATCCTAATTCAATATTACTGCGAACAGGGACTGTCAAAGGGCACTTTTAAGTTGTGTGGCGTTCTGGCCCACTTAAATTGCATTGCTGGCCCACTTAAATTGCAATGCAGAGTTTTGGCCGCATTCCATTATCCTCGGTCCTATGTTGCTGAAAGCAGGGGCCAGTACAGCACTTTTTTGAATTGTTTTATTCTTTATTATTATTATTACTTTAGTTCAAGTTGCTAAAGCATGCCATTGTGGCTTGCTTAAAATGAACTGTGCTGTTCTGACAACAATCCCATTATCCCGAGTCAACTATTTCTGAGAGCGGGGGAAAAGGGAGGCAAATTGGTGTCATGCGTGGCAGCTGTTTTCTTCCATTCTGTCCGCTTGAAAAGCACAGCACCGACAGCGGCCTTGATCTATTATCCCCATTTGGCTATTGCTACGAGCACGGGCCCGGCAAAGTGCATTGTTTTATGTTTGCTTTTGTATCTTTTTTTTTTCCCACAATATGCTGTTGAGCTTTAATTTTTGTTAAATCTAATTGTTTTTATTTTAAATTTGTTTTACATTAAAATGTATTACTATTAGATCTAAAAATAATACGTTTATGTTGTCACTTTTATTAGCCACTGCCACCACTGGTTTGGAAGGGTTACTGCACTTTGAGTGTTGGTTGATTTCCAAAACTTTTTTGTGCAATTAGTGAGGTTGATGGTTTTTTTTCATACTTTGATTATGTTCGTAAATATTCACAATTCCATTTTATGTTTTTGTATAATTCTATATTACAGAAAAAAACTCAAAATATTATTGACTGCATTTTTGTGTTTTAAATATTGATTTTTAATGAGTTATAAACTTAGGAGCTGTTGAACCCTCATATATTTTTTCACGCAGTAGAGCTTTAATTATTATTTTGTTTCATTTTTCTTGGTGATTAAAAATTTTAAAATACTGTAAACGGTTGGGTTTTTTTCATTTAAGTTTTTCTTTTTGTCATTCGCTGTTGAGAGGCGTGACTCCACTTTGAGTGTACCATTATGTCCATTTTGGTGCACAAATTTTTGACCATTTTATGACGTTGATGATTTTTAGCGTGATTTAGTTCGTATCTGAATATTCATAAGTCAGATTTTTGTAAACTTTTTGCATTTTGAACAAACTCCGAAAACTCATCATTTGTTCATGGTAAATTAAATGACAATGATGGAAGTTTGTCTACTTAATTTAATTAGGTTATTTTCCCTTCTATTTCTTGCGGTTAACTGTAATTACTGCTCTTTTTTTCTTGTCCAAATCTCTCTGCGGAAACCGAACGAAGGTCTCGTTATCACTGAGAACTTTGTGTAACAAAATCTCACGGTCATTGATCATACAGTAGCTCGTAACGTACTATTTTTTTCTGTCCCATTCATCCAAGCAGAAAAAGACCGTGAGACCAAATTGTGCATTGAATAAACATTTGAGACAGGAAGTTGTGGATTTTTCCAGAGTTTCTTGGCCTCTTTCCCCCAAACTCACTAAACTCCTTCCGTCCTACGCAATTTTACGAATTAACGGGCATCGCAGAGCTTTTTTTTTTTTTTTTTTTCGAAGTGCAATTGTTGACTGCGACTGACCTCTCACCAAGTTACCAGCTGCAGCTCACGGCTTCGCTGTGTTGTGTCTTTCCTCGGGGATTGACCATCCTTCTGCAGGGACACTCATGAGCTACTCCCCCTTTTGACCCACTCCCACACTCTTAACATACCCTCTTAGCACTCTGTTTTGATGCTATTTGGTAAAAGCATTTGGGTAGGCCCTTGAATGAAATTAAGATCTTGCATATTTCTTGCATGTAAATACCACAAAGAAGTCTGAAGTTAAAAACGAAATTATTGTATTTTCCGAACCATAAGGGACTCCTGACAACCCCAAATTGGTCAGAAATTTGTAAGTGCGCCTTATCAGCTGGTGCGCCGTATACGTCGCAAAATACAGAGGATAAAAATGGGAAATGCATACAGTATTTATATGTCCGTTACTGTAGGTATTAAGTAGTATAGGCAGTTGTGCAGTGATTGATCAATCAAAAAACATCTCTGTCCAATGCAGAACATTTTTTCAGCGGGCAGCATGGCGGCGCAGTTAGTGCGTGTGTGGCACAGTTCTGAGGTCATGGGATTGAACCTCCTGTGTGGAGTTTGAATGTTCTCCACGTGCTTTTGTGGGTTTCCTCCGGGCACTCCGGTTTCCTCCCACGTTCCAAAAACATACATTTCAGGTTAATTGGCCGGTTCAAATTGTCCCTAGGTGTGAATGAGCGAGCGAATTGTCTGTCCCTGTGTGCCCTGCAACTGGCTGGCAACCAGTTCAGGGTGTCACCTGCCCATAGCTGGGATGGGCTCCGGCACCCCCGCGACCCTACTGAGGATAAGCGGTGCAGATAATTGATGGATGTTTGCAGCGAGAATCGACCCGTGTCACGGCACTAGACCACCAGTGTTACAGTTGACATACAAAAAAGCATTTTTTTTATCTAAATATCGCACTGTTTTTACTCACAATGCCAGAAACAAATGGTAAAAAGAGAAAACAGAATGTAATCCTGAAAGATATTAATATACACAAAGTCCGATTCATCAGCATCACATACACGAAAGAGTAGTTTATACCGGTGTGCTTTTTTGGGTTTATTTATATCCTTTTTCTTTTCTGGCACCATGAGTAAGAATAGTGTGATGATGAGAGGGAATATAATACCTTCTCGTATGTTTGCTAAACCATTAGTCTTGTGGTTAGTGGTTAGTATTTGGCGCTGTCAACGCCGTAGTCTGGGTTCTATTCCCGTTGTGTTCAATGTTTTGCTATTATGGTCTGCGCCATTTTTCAACTGATCGATCATTGCACAAATGCGCACTGGTTATTTACACTGTAGCTCTTACTGTATGTTTTTACTCCATGAGCCTTATAGTCCAGTGTATCTCATTTATCAAAAATATGACAGAAATATATGATAATCCGGTGCACCTTTTATAGTGCCGAAAATACAGGCCTCTCGTTTGATACGATTTGGAAGAAGAATTTGAGTAGGACCTCGAATCAAGTGTCTCAAGCATTTCCTGCACGTGGATGTCATGAGGAAGTCTCAAGTGCAAAAATAATAATAAAAACATCACAGACAAGTGCTTGTAAAATAAACACCTTCAAGTCATATGCACTTTAAATGATCCAACCCAGATTGGCCCTCTGACTTTTGTTTCCTATTTAAAACAGGACTGTTGCAATAAAGCCCCCCTACAACGCCTTTGCTCCCTCCCCAGTCATGACTGCAGCAGATATGAGCTCGCATACCGATGTCCTCCTCTGGCTTCGCTCACGGACAACTTAATCCATCTTTAATCCAAATTAAATTATTTTAGCCCCACCGTGTTGCGCCTCACGGGTCGACCGTGACCCGGCCCCCAATGCCTCAAAGCGCGCACGGTCGTCTGTCAGGAGCCCGCCCTTAAGATATCGTTATAGAGATTGATGAAAGGCGAAGTTTGGTCGTGTTCTATGGAGTGAGTGGGGAAATTTTTTTTTGCCTACACTTTTATCAATTGGACCATGATGTATTCATAAGAAATCTGCCAAATTATATTGTGTTGACACGATCAAATGAAAGAAAAACGGACTCCATTGGGAGATATTTGGATTTAGTTTTCACATCCCTGTATTTATTTTCCATAAGGAAGTCAACAAAAAAGGGATATTTTCATCTTAGGCTTCAGCAATTGATCTATTAATTGGTTCCACAGTATGTATATTTAAAAATTGAGTCGGAATCTATGGTAGGAAGTTAAATGTTTTATTTAAATTACTCAAAGCTAGTACTAATTATCAAACAATTATAACTAATGACTTGATTGTGGCATTCAAGCAAGTTACTCAAGAACTATGTGTAGACGTTCTGTTCTGTTTTTTTGCACAAGCTATCACTGTTAACTTTCAGTTAAAATTGATTTAAACCGCTTTTTTTGGATATAAATCGTTTTCTCGATACATATGCCTGGGGTAGGTTTTTTGTTTTGTAATTTGGGTTGGGCATATCGCCTAACCCTTTTTTTGGTGTTCACAATTTTAATAATGATAATAATACATTCTACTTCAAAGCGTCTTTCAGGACACCTAAGGTCGCTGTACACGGAATACTAAACCACAATAAAAGAAGCAAGTAGAACCATACCGGATAAAAAAAGTATTCTACTTCCAAATTCATACGTTGGTAGTTAAGTCGGAATTTTTTTTCATAAAAAAATAAATGCTAAACTCATTCATTCATTCTTGCCCATGTGTAAAGTCCACCTTTTTCCCAATAAAACATGAATCTTACCATCAATTTAGTCCTGAACACATAGTTGGATACAAAACAAATATATAAATGTATTAGAAATGATAGTACCTTAATACAAACACATTGTTCTACAATTTACATCGCTTTAGAGCAGTTTCTTAATATAAATATGCCACAAAATGGGGCCTAAAGTAACAAAGGTGCTGTGGGCCCACACTACTGAGGATATTATTGCAGATTCAGTCCGTCTCATAAATTTATTTCGCAAACTGTTGCACATTGATGAATTTTCATTGACCCAGAAAATAAGTAATGTCATTAGGAATAATTGATTTCATTTTTTTTGCTTATAGTATAGCTTTTTTGTAAAGAATGATGATTTGCTATTTTTTCATTTTATGTACATTTCAAAGAGATTGTTGATACAGTACTCCTAAATTCTTTGCAGTTAAATTGTTAAGTAAGTGAATTTCTGCAAAATAGTAACTACTATTGGCGTAGTTTCCTTCATTCCTTTCATCCGGGATATTATATATATCAATGAGTACTCTGGAGTTGTAGTACAAAGACTGATGTACCAAACAAACTCTGATTGACTTGTTTAAGAAGTCTGAGTGTATTGTTGGATTTCTCACAGCGAAAGTGCCCCAGTTGTATGCATCCATATTTAGTGGATGTGACAGTTTTATCGATCTTCGGGTAATGTAAGTTTGTGGTTCTGGCAAACCAAACACGAACACAACTTAAGATCGAAAAAGAAACACCACAATGGAGAACACTTTAGGAGCAATTGAGCATGATACTTGATTGATATTGGTGGGTGACATTAATGAAATAGGCCTGGAGAGGGATGGGCGCCACCAGGCTGTACTTGCCTGAGACACAACACAGGAAATGGTTAAGGGATGTAACCACCCACCCTACCATAAGGTTAAATGCAGACGAAATGTCTACTTCTGTGATTATGTCGTATAAACGTCGTTATTTGATTGCCACCAGTCTTCAAAACGATTCAGAACAGATTGCCCCATGAAACCGAAGATAGTTTTTCACTTTATTTTCTTTTTCAAATATTCGACTACCTTGTTGTATGTATATATATTCAATGGAATATAATTAAATATAAATCGTGATGCATTTCTTTTCTTAAACGACTTTCTGTTTTTGTTACACCACTTAAAAGTACTTTACTCTGGTTTACCATATGTTCATAGTCATACATTGTTGTATCTGTGTTACGCTCTTACGCTGTAGTTTTGTCAAATCTCCCGTTAACACTTTTTCATTCAACATTGATTTATTGAACGGTGGTTGGTCGAAAACTGGCAAGACCAGATGCTTCAGAAAATAATGAAAGGGGTCTTTGTTCTCGATTTTTGAAATTAAAAAAACTATGTGCACTCTGTATCCTTCAGTACTTGTGAGAATAGTAAAAAAAGTATTAGCGATCATTCCTATCAGTTAGTTAGCTGCAGCTTTTCTTTAAATACTCTGTTGTGTATCTTTCAGCTGCCCTTTAATATCCTAATTGTGTTTTATTTTTTAGTCTTCCATCAACAAGACAGGCCCCAGATAATTTACGAGTGAGTCAGCGCTTAGGTGTGGCTTTGAAAAAATGGTCCTATCTCAATGAAAAATTCCAAACAGAGCCTGATTGAATTACTCTCCTGGGCGGAGAACTATTATTTTTGTCTTTCAGTCCTTTTTGTTCTATTAACGTGATCAACTCTGGCCTGATTAGGTCACTCATGATTAGAAAAGAGCGGCCGAGTCAACTTGGCATAGTATTTATCTAAAGCCACGTGCTTGGAATGTACAGTTGCTACTTTGGCCCCGCCTGCAGATTCATGCCTGCACAAAGCCGCTTACACCTTTCTCGCCACCACCGCGGGGGAGTGCTGTCAGCTTAAACGCCGCGGATTTTTTTCCCCGAGCAGGATTTAAGCAAAAGAAGGAGGACGCGTTTACGATCAGGCGTGGCACCAAGGTGGGCCCGGGGAAGCTCGGCCCGATCGCCTCCAGTCCGTTTGACGGGAGATAAGAGGCATCATGGAAGTTATGCGAGCCGGGGAAGCCTGAGGTAAGCGAGCGGCAATGAAATGTTGGCCGAGTCGAAGGGAGGAGGGGGTTTTAGTCGCACCTGCTGTTCACATTTTTGCTGGACTCAAGTCAGTTGAATCTTTGTTTTGACTCCCAACTGTGAGGTGTGAAGATTGTGGCATGTTGGAGCTTGCCGTGGAATTGCTATGCTCACTTGTTGTCCTGTTTGGGGGAAAATGTGACTGGTGAAGAAATGTTTATTAGTAATTTATCTTTGCTTTTGTTGTGTTTTTAAATGAATTCACACATGCTAGGATATCTAAAGACTTTGCAAAACATCACCCAATAAATTCCACAAATAGCGGCTATTAGTATGTCTTTTGGTGTGGTCGAGCAGCGTGTTTGTTTTTCATATTGTTTGCACTACTGAAGCATTGAAGATCTTTTCATGATGAAAGCAGCGGGGCGACACAATGACAGGAGGAGGCGTGCTACTTCCTGGTCTTCCATCCAGTACAGTAGAATCCCCGGGATATGACATAAGAGACTCCTCGCTACTTTGGGCTTCATTTATCGCTGCTTCGCTTTCACAGGAAAGAAAAATAAATTTTTAAAAAAAGGTAAAGAAAATGAGTGTTTCCTGCACCACCGACCGTTTGACAGACAAAATTTCACTCGATTGGCAGGCCCCTCCTGACTTCAAATCTCTAATGACAATTGGCCAATTCATATCATAGCGTCTTACTGTGCTGTTACTCTACACCTGCTCTGCGTTCTTCTGCATCTGGCTGAGTTTGTGAGTTTGTCACGCTCATCATGACGCCTAAACGATGAATCTTTCTCTCTATCTCTTTTATGCTCTTTTGCTCTCTCTCTCTGTTGGCAAAGCTTTTAATCAAGATGCTATTTAAAATAAGTACTGGGGTTCAATTTGTTCTCTCTTTCCTCTGTAAGTCTGCTAGTACATATAATGAAGGTGCCCCTGGTGGGGGATAAAAACGTATGGTGATAACTCCAGTACCCCAGATAAAAATAGTATATATTAAGTACCAAGGATCTAGGTTTGATCTTGGTATTGGAGGGGACATAGCACATTTTTGAAATGATCAGATAATATTGGTGGGGACCCAACAATGATTGCCCTCTATTGTTGGGGACGTATCTCCTCCATTCATGCCAAAACTCTGCCCTTTTTATGTACTACTTATACGTAATTCATGTGCATATGATTACAAAACATGAGTACATATATAGGTTGCTTACCTTTTGATGTGATGTGACTTGAGCTGGTATAGTGGAATTTGTGGTTGAATGCAGAGGAGGAAGGAGACTGCAGATTCAATTTAAAACTTGCGTTAGATTGTCTAGCCCCTAGAAGACTTTGTTTCTTTAATCACCTCCTCATTTATAATTGTTCCAATTGTCAATCGGTTACGGCCATATTCCTTAGCAAGGGTAACAATGTGTCTGCCTTCTTCTTATTATCTTGTTTTACCCTTTAGCATCATTGCAAGTCTTTGGTGCCCATAGCTAAACATATTTAAGTTTCTTACACAAGGTTCTGAGCTTAACGAAAAGAGAAAGGCAGCCAATAGTATATCAGCATTTTCATGATGCCCTGAAGCAAACCAATAGCAGACTAGCATCGTATTTGACCTCAAACAATAACAAAAAGGCATCTTAATGATACACGAGGCTTGTAACACATGCAGTCATACGCGCGAACACTGCAAAGTTTGAATCTTGTACGTTTTTGGGCATGTAAAACATTTGTTGTTGATGTCGTATGGTGGGGAATATGCCATGAATTAGGGCAAAACAAAACCCCATCATTTCCCATTTGAAATGTGAAAACAAAAAAATGCAAACCAACAAGAGTCTAAACTTTCACACACCCTCTTTGGAACGACTGTCATCTGCCCAAGGTTTCATGAAGAATTCAGTGTTTCATTCAATTTTTATTTATTTTTTGTTTATATAAGTAAAACTATATGCACAAAATTGCTAGCGCCAACTACGGAGCAGATGTGATTTTGTGTCATGAAAATGTCAGTGTTCGCACAAGTAAAATAATAATCTTGTCAAGTAAAATGTTGGTGAGAGAGTGAAAGATCATTTTGCTCATTTGAAGTATTCTTGTTCTAATATTAATACCCTCAAGTTTTTTTTATCCTTATTAAAATATTGAGTATTATTTATCTTTTACTATATTTTCACCTTTTCTTTGTATGGTGATTGCAATAAAAGCAAAATATGAAATGTTCTAAATTTCATCTATTTTGAATTGTTTATTTAGAACATTAATAAGTCATTTATTTTTCCAATTTTACTATATTTCTTACTGGTTTTCCCGGAGAATAAGAAAATATTGAAGAGAAAATATTCTATTATGTTTTTAACTTGTTAATATGCAAACATAGTTATAATTATATTTTACTTTAGTTTTAACCAGTGGAGGGGGTCTCTAACATTTTTCAAGCTGAGGGCTACTTTTTGGTACTAATTACCGCAAAGGGAACCCAGTTTGATATGCTATTCTTGAATAATACCTTATGGTATTACTATGTTTTCACTACCGGTATGTTACTATCAGGGAAATTTTTGGAAGTATTTTTAAATAGACTTAGTCAACCACTAAAAACCATAATTTTACTCAAAAATTAAAGGGCTATTTTTAGTTTAGGTCCATGGGCACTTCAGCTGTCCCTGGGGGGCACCCTGTTGCCCGGGGGCACCACGTTGGAGACCCCTGGTTTAAACTATACTAGGGAAAATAGTACTTGACACATTCAGTGTCACTAACTGCAATAGTCGTCAAAAGATCAAACTTGTGCGCTATTTGAAGGAAAAACCTACCTCAAAGGGTTTAAATATCTCCAATATAGACAGTAATATATATAGGTATATGTATATACTACACACACACAGTATATATGCTTTATTTGTTTTCCTTACAGTAAAAAACTATTTTTTGAAACCTTTTCTTTGCATGACAACAAAAAGTGCTCAGGTCAAACACAGGATTCCAATCCCAAACTTTAGAACTACAGGCCCATTGGCTAACCATTCCACAAATATTTCTAAAGCCTATGTCTAAAAACAAACAAACTGGGGCCTTGAATGTTTTAAAGGGTGAAAACACTTGTTTCTTTTGTTTGGATACTGTCTGGTCTCTCTTTAATTTCCTGTCATTCACTGATGCCTCTATCATGGTTTATACTACTGTAGAATTTTCGGAGCATTATTTAGTATCCTTTTGTATGTGTTCTTGTGGAGAAAAAAAAGGAAATTAATCGTTTTGTGCTGATGCGCATTTTTTTTAATGTAAAGTGCCTCATGTGGCGTGATGCATAAAAACTGCATTAGTTGATTTGAAGTGGGCAAAATGCTGATGCAGCTTTTTAAAGTATTTGCATATGTTTGTCCTTGCTTTCTGTGTATTTAATATGGGGAATTTAATAACTAATAAGCACGTTTTGGTGTTAGGTATGGGTGGGCAAACTATGGCCTCAGGGTCACATATAGCCTTTACCTTCCTCCAACACTCTGCCGAGTAAGTGTAACATTCATACATAACAGTAGGTGGCAGCAAAATACATTTCTTTTTTTTTATATTTTAAATTTCTGCTCACGAGGTAGCAAAAGTGAATATTAGAAAACCTATTTTGTTTGATAAGCTGTTAAAAATAGCAGATTACAAATTACATTTACAACATGGAATGTACATAGAAACTTCTTCCAATGGCATACATTTCTTTGCTGGGGTGCAGGATTTAAAGACCTAAAGCTGCTATTAAGACTTTAAAAAAGGAGATGGCGGCAGAGAATAACATATGATTTGCATGCAAGTACATGCATTTCCTAGGCATGCTTGAATATACTGTTTTTTTCCATCTTTTTTCCCGGGTGTGGGTGGGCGTTTGGACTCTACTTGAAGAAGGCCTTTTCTTACTTTCACTATTTTTGTGCCGCACTGACGAACCAAAATTAAAAAAAAACCTGCAGTGACGAGTAAGCCGTCTCTTCAGCACTACCCCCGAACCCTATTCCTTGAACCTAATGTATTCCGCTTTGAATAGGTCTGATAAAAGTAAGATGAAAGCAGATGGGCGCAATGGAAAATAAAGCATAAGGGCTCTTTGTTGGGCTTTGTTAACACATACTTAATAGAGGAAAAAATTAACATTCAACTTTTTAAGGACACTTCTTCATTATTTTATTTTAATTTTCAAGAAAATAAGATAAAACTATAATTAAACTTGAAACGGAAATCTAACAAAATAGAAAATTGTGCGGTCCCTTCTCAGGGTTTCTTTATTTTCCTCATGTTAAGGTTTTTGAGTTTTTCCATGCACTCATGTAGGTTTTAAATCGGGGGATGGTTTAATAATAGTCTGTAGTTTGCAATAAACTGTGGTCTGTACAGCTCTTTGAGACTCCTTGTGATTAAGGGCATTACAAATAAACATGACTTGACTTATTTTACGATGGAGTGCCTTGTGATCATAACACGTTAAGAAACACTGATGTACTTACATTCATATAATGTAAATGTAATTTTAAATATTTTTTAACTGTGCAATTTTTTTGTATTTGTAATTTTGTAGCATGTGTTTTGTTTATCAAAATATCAATTGTCATTTTAATGCATACTATCAAATTTAGTGCTTTTAAAGGAGCAGTAAATACTACTATATCTTCTTCAGCAGTGTTTTAAATCTGAATCGACAAAATGGTCTACGAAATAACAAATTTAACATTTCCATGAAAAAAGTGAACATGTATATTTCATTATAATAGATATTAGAACAATTGGAACATTTTTCCGCATGCATTGCCCTGGTTATCAGATTGAAATCCTGCATGGGCATCTACAAAAAAAAAAATCAAATCAACATTTTTTTTTTTTTGCTTGGCCCGCTTCCAATTTTGCATAACCCAAATTGGCCCATGACTCCAAACATTTTCCCACCCCTGGTCTTAGGTCAGTAATATAATGAATCTACTGTGTAACATTTAACTGTGTTTGAATCCTTTCACGAGAGACAGTCGGCCCCCAGGATATTTGGTTAACTTGAACTTTTAGCACTGTGTACATTTGCACAAGGCCCAGTTTTTCTGCTTGTACTTTTTTTGCTGATTATGTGAGTTTATGTGCTAACAGCTAGCTTGTTTTGTCGCCGGAGTGGTCGGAGACTCCTCACGTGCTTTGCCCACATCTTATTGTGTCTATCGCATTAAAGCTCTGTGAAGGGCTTTCATTTAACATTTCTTCAGAGTGGGACATAGATTAATACCGGTTAGAGAAATGTAGGGGAAATATTCAAACTATATTGCGACTAATATGTAATGATTGGTCTAATTTTATTTAAAATGTTAATGTATTTTAATTTATTAATATTCTCACCTTGGTGAGGGATGAACGTCGCCAGGCTGTACTTGCCCAAGACCCTAGCGGTTAAGGGTTCCAACCAACCAAGTCAAGTGACATTTATTTATATAGCCCTTAATCATAAAATGTCTTAAAGGACTGCATAGGCCACAATTACACCATCCCCTGATCTGAAACTAACAGGCAGGCAAGGAAAGACTCAAAACCTCAACATAAAGAAAAGACGAAACCTTGACAAGGGGCTTCTCAAGTAGTAATCCCCCTTCCAGGATGACCAGCCTGCAATTGATTTTGCTTTGGGTAACAATACACATAACATAGTGAACATCATTTAAAAAAAACATAGGTAGTGTGTAAAATTGTCCAAAAAGTCCTTGACAATAACGACGCCTTGAACCTGTAAAATTGACAGCAACATTATACACATATATATTACTTATTTATTTATAACTTTTTTTTTTATTTTTTTTTATTTTCTCAGAATATATTAAACATAGAATGGTCAAAGAAATTCTGCCACCACTATGTAAAATGAATTAATGATAATAATTCATTTGGCTTAATTTTGAGAGTGATTTCATTTACTGTATTTATACAAGTTGCAGTTTTTGTCATAGTTCCCCCTGGGGTGCAACTTATACATATGTTCGACTTATGTGTAGAATTATTAACCTTTTTATTACATCATTTCACATGTTATCTTCACATTAAACCGCAAGAGGGCGTATTAGGCCTGTGTTGATCATTTCAACATTGCCTGTATTTTATAAAAACAAGAGCTTAACAAAAAAGGCATTGAAAAGAAAATATTTTTCTGCAGATTACAAGCTGCAAGAATCTAAAATATGCAGACAAAACTGGTAAACGAACAGCATAAGGAAAGTTTGGAGTTGGGGAAAAATCTCTAAGGGCCTGGCAAAAAGTGAAGGTAACGATGAGTCTGACGTAAGCGCTGTAGACTCAAAAGGAAACTTCATTATTGTCTATGCCGCGATTTGGGGGACTTGTTTAAAAGTGACACAGAGGGTGACAATTTCGTTTAGTGATTTGAAGAGCGTGATATTATGCGCATAGTCTTGGTTTTCTTTTATTCCAGGATAAAAATGGCATAAGTAAGAAAAGGACTGTTTAAAATACGATCCAAATGCCAATCCAAACCCCCAAAAACATGAAAAAGGAAGAGTTTATTTGAGTGCGTCCAAGAATTTCACATACTTGCACGCGCAATAAAATGAGTTTAAGTTATAATCTCAGCCGGAAGATGGTGTCTGCAAGTAGCGTATTTTAAAGCTGCATAGACCACCTTTGATTATGCATTTTCTTGGGGCTGGAGCGATTTATAATCCGGTGCAATCTATAGTCTGGAAAATGATGATGACCGTGTTTAAGGACTGTTGACCCCCCTCGGCAAGGCTAATAATCCCTCACTAGAAGTGGCTGCGACCTCGCATTGCTCAGATTCCTTCGTACCCCCACTTGAGACTGCAACAGGCCATAATTCAGGGCAGAAGGTCTGTAAAAATCCTGTTTGGTCTGCGACCGGTCTGACGAAATGCTCGGCTCGTCCGCTTCCTCCCCGCGGAGGCCGTGTGAGGTTATACTGGAAGGATAATAAAGGATTGTTTTATCAGGGAGGGAGCAACGCTTTATAAAAATAAGACGTTCATTGTCTTGCGCATGAGCGAGGTTCAATTTTGAGTTTTTTTGCTTCTATTTGACCCAATTCCTGGACTGGTTATACAGGGGTTGACGAGGGCAAAATTGACACATTATTTGCCTGTTCTTTATCATTATTATTCCCTAATTAAAATGGGTTTGTGTTTCTTTAGTTTCAATGTTTTGTGGGACATGGGTGGAAATTTAATCAAGTCATACAGATATCTTGCATATGAAGTCAGTTCTTCTGTTCTACAAAAATGTCCAGCTCTTTGCTTATGATGAAGGATATACCAGTACTCTCTACCAGGAGTTGGAAAACCTCAACCTGTAGGCCAGATATGTCCTCTCAGGCTTTTTATGTTGGCCCATGAAACGGGGAATCAGGGTTCGATTCCGGAGAGGGAGCATGGGAAACGGCTACCACTTCCAAGGAAGGCAGCAGGCGCGCAATTTACCCACTCCCGACACGGGGAGGTAGTGACGAAAAATAACAATACGGGACTCGTTCGAGTCTCCGTAATTGGAATGAGCCGAACACAAACACATCGGCCATCCATTGGAGGGCAAGTTTGGTGCCAGCAGCCGCGGTAATTCCAGCTCCAATAGCGTATTTTAAAGTTGCTGCAGTTAAAAAGCTAGTTGGACACCGGGACGCGAGCTGACGGTCCGCCGCGTGGCGTGCATCCGTCTGTCCCAGCCCCTGCCTCTCGGCAAAAGCCCCCGTGATGCCCTTCACTGGGTGTCACCCGCGGGGCCCGAAGCGTTTACTTTGAGGAAATTAGTGTTACTATTTCGGTGCCAATTTGTGTTCTCAGTGCCCTTTCCCATGAATAGCCGGTTACATTTTTCTGTAATTACCATTGTTTTTATCATGTATTTTTTTATTTATGAATATATTTATTCAATTTCATTCAACAAAATTATTTGCTAGCCATATTGGTTTTTTAGTTTGCCCGATGCATATTTTTAAATGGTGTGCTTAAAAAGGGAAATATTGTATTCTTTAGCTTGAAATCGGAGTGTTTTCAAAACTAATTTGGGGAAATGGCCTATTTAAAAATAAATATTAGATGAAATGTGACCTATAGATGTCTGAATGTGTATGTATTCATAAATGAATTCTGTTTTTATTTTTTTATACATAAAAATATCACTGTTAGAATAACACTTAGTGTGTATATGAGGGTGTGACTATTTTTTTTCTTGAAATATTAATTTATTTTCTGTATTTTTTTATTTTTGCATGTCTCATCTCATCAGCCGTACCGCTTATCCTCATTAGGGTCGCAGGGGGGCTGGAGCCCATCCCAGCCATCTCCGGGCAGTGGGCAGGGGACACCCTGAACTGGTTGCCAGCCAATCGCAGGGCACACAGGGACAGACAACTCATTCGCTCATTCACACCTAGGGACAATTTGGACCGGCCAATTCACCTGAAATGCATGTTTTTGGAACGTGGGAGGAAACCGGAGTGCCCGGAGGAAACCCACGCAAGCACGGGGAGAACATACAAACTCCGCACAGGATGTCTGGAGCTGGATTTGAACCCATGTAACAGTATTAATTAGTATTCAAAAGTGAATTCAGTGTTAAAACAACCCGTCTAAAACGTGATGAATTAACACTCATGGGTTTTGACTCCTAAGCAAATGCGCATCTTACTCTGCAACAACTACAAATTTAGGTTTTACAGATTGTTTTCATAGCCCAAATCTAGCTTCGAAAAGGCTCTCGTTGTATTCAACATCTCTTTGGAGCTAATGAGTAAATCTACTACGTGTGTCCTGTTGATGTCTTGTGACTTTGACTAATTTACTATGTCACCCTCATTGGTCTGTCTTGTGATGGCACCACTGCTTCAAGGGGAACCCCTCGTCCAAATTGATTGATATATAAAACTTGGGAGGATTTTTTTTTTCTTTCTCGCAAATATGTGTTTGCTACCTCAAAGCAATTACCAGAACCTTCTTAATACGGAAGACAGGATACAACATGAATCCATTCTCTGGTGGGGATCGCTACGTGACATTTCGTATGGCCGGGATAGAAATCAATGGTACTTAGATGATGTGCTCTGAAACCTTGGTACCCTGATAACTGTAAAATTGTATATACACATTAAACATTAGTAACAAAAGGTACTACTTATCAATAATTAACTTGGTAATAACATGTTTTTATTTTAAAAATTAATAACAAACTGGGCGCCTTTTACTCTAATTATTAACAAAGTAGCTCTCAGCTTGAAAAAGGTTGGAGACCCCTGTGCCTCGCATCACTGCATGTCTTTGGACCTATCGCTAACCAAATTAAAAATTCTGAACTTAACTAAGAGAGAGTAAGACAATGTGGGAGGCAGTACAGCCAATAGGATATCAGCATCTTCATGGTCCACTGACAAAAAACAGTAGAAGACCGGCATTTTGTTATTGACCAATAACAAGCAGGTATCTTGGAGGTGTACGAGGCACAGTCACATGTACGAAAACTGAAAAGTTTTGGTTTTGTACGTTTTGGGGCACTTGAACAAATTTGCTATTGATGTCATATAGTGGGGAAAATGCTGTAAAAAAAGGACCAAAAATATATTGTATTCCACATTGTAAGATGAAAACCACATAAGTTGTGGATGCTGTAACATCGGTTAACTGTATAAAGACTCTTTCCTAAAGACCCTTATTTTCTTTTCCTTTTTTTCAACAACAGGGCATCAGGTAAAAGCAAAGCCCCGTCCCCACCAGGACTGAATTTGGAGTCCTCCGATTTTTCGCCGTGGTATCCAGGAAGCTCTCCTTTCACAATGGACCACAAGGAGAAGCTGGTAGATCAAGATCTCTCCTTAGTGGTCGTTCTGCCGGACGGTGTAGAAAAGATGACCATGGTACATGGGAGGTAAATACAAAATAAACCTTATTCACTCGCTGAGCAACAAGTCCAAAGGGCCTATTGTGCAAATAGCATTCCCAATTTGTTTGACTTAAGTTTCTGAGGTCAGGTTTAGACTGAACTTCTTTTAACACCATCAATTTTTGAGGAGACAACCCCTCCTTGATTTTTCACCCTCACTATCTTTCACTTTATTTATAAAGCCTTTGGATAGATGACTTGTTGCATGACCTCTCGAGAAAAATCGCATCAATCTCGATTTGGGGGGAAAAAAACGTACGAACCCATCACATTCCTTGCCTGTTTATCTTCTTTTTCTCAATCTCATCAGAGTGGGAAATCATCTTTTAATCTTGCCGTCTTGGTAAAATTGTATACAATATAGCATATCTTCATTTTATATTAATTGTAGGCAAATCATTTTTAATGGAATTGGGACATTCAAAAATAATAAATACTATGTTTTCGTGTTTTTAGTCTAATCTCACCTGAACGTTGCAAATGATGATAATCAAAAGGATAATTTGTTCCAGTTAGCATGTTATAATTAATTAATTATTAATTAATTATGACATGCTAACTGGAACAAATTATCAATTATATTGCTTTCCTTAGTTTTAATATAAATGAAATGAAATGATCTGCATTTATATAGCGCCTTTCAAGTCAATGAAGACTTCCCAAAGCGCTTTACAATGTGCTTCACACCTGCTCATTCACACACACTCACACGCCAATAGCGGCCGTGCAGCCATGCAAGGCGCCAGCCTGCTTATTGGGGGCATTACAGATTCAGTGTCTTGCCCAAAGACACTTCGACATATAACACAGAGGACCCGAGAATTGAACATGCTATCTCTTGATCCCCAGACGAGCGCTTTACCTCCTGAGCTAATGCCGCCCCTGCAAAGAGCTGGGGCATTTAAAGTATATTTTGAAATATATTCAAAACGAAAGTTACGAATGTAACCTCGGTTCTATGAGTCCCGTGCGTCTGCCAGAGGTGGTGCCTCAAGCACGTAATTTTACCTTCGCGCCTGGGCAGTTTGAGAAATGCATACCAAAATTGGTCACTCCATCACACCTGGGTCTTCAGGAATGTTTATTGATTCCTGTCTCATCACAGGTACACCACTTTCAGAATCTTCTTGCGAAAACATGAGGATTCTGAGCTCTGGCAGTTGTACAGGACTCCTAAAAACGTAGTTAGATTCTTAACTTTCGTTCTATTTTGCCCCTACCGACTGCCAGAGGCGGTGCTTCAAGCACGAATGACTAGTACCGGGGTAGTCATGAGAAACAAACCTCTCTGAGAAGCCTCGGCTGGACTAAAAACAACGCCGAGTGGTGTGGAGGAGGCCACATTAACACTGTAGAACCAGGCAAGAGTGCTAGGTAATGCCCAAAAGGCAGCAGCACAAATGTCCCACAGGGACACCTTCTTCAGGGCAGCCCAGGAAGTGGCAATAGCCTTGGTAGAATGGCAGCACACCCCTGAAGGCAGGGGGCAGCCCCTGCTAGCATAATGCGGGGAACAGCCCCTTCAATCGAGCGGCATATGTGAGGCCTACAAGGCCTTCCAGCACCAACCTGACACCCAAAGACGGGACATGAGGAGCAGCACGGGGATGACGCTGCCTTATGCCCCCGACCAAGCTGATAGCACCCTGGCACAACCACCCTGTGCCGAACCAGGCCCCTAAGAGGCCAAACAAACAAGCAGAGGCAGCGTTGGTTGGGACGTCAAACAAGAGGCCACATTCGCCAAACCGAAGGGAGGCGTAGGCGAACCAGAAACCAAGCCGCAACGTCGACATGTAAACAAACCCAACACAGCTTGGACAAAAACAATCTTAAGGCTACTAGCAGCAGGGATGGCAAAAAAACGCCAATCCTTTCAATCGAAACACAGGGGTATGCACTCGCCACGCAGGAAGATAAAAATGTTGTGTACCTGTGGTGAGATGGGAATTAATAGACATACCCGAGGACACAGGTGTGATGGACTAATTTTAGTATGCTTTTCTCGAACTGCGTATGCGCAAAGTTAACATTCCACGCTTGAAGCACTGCCTCTGGTGGTTGGTAGGGACAAAATATAATTATTTTTGTTTTACTATAATGGTTAAGTTAAAATAAAACTGCAAAATACATATACTTTGCAAATGTATGTATTGTTATTTAAATAATGTTTCTTTGTGTGCTTATTTTACTGCATTTCGAATGTATTTTTCCTAGTAACAAATACAATTACAGCAGACAATTTGGCTTATTTCGAAGATTATACTAATTATTGTTAATATTTTTATTTAATGCGTAAAAAGACCAAATTATATTTTTTGGCATCTAAATTGGCTCATCTTAGTAACATTTTAATATAATCAGTATTATGTTTGGATTGTTTGTATTATACCAATAAAGTAGCACAGCCTTTTTTTAATAATTTAAATGCACCAGTTTCTCTAATAGGACAGATAAATTGTATTATTTTAATCATATTATATAATGAAAATAAAATCTATATTTTTGTAATAAAGTTGAGCAAAAGTATTTTCCATTGCAGATTCATTGGCTTATTTCCAGAAAGATTTGATACATTATCAAAAATAAGATTTTTTTTCTACTATAAAATGAAATATTAAAATTTAAAATATATGGCCAGCAGCTCTAGAAGACAATTTGAAACTTTTGTCCAGTATAATCAGAAAATTGAGATAATAATTTAATACAATAAGAATAACACAAAATGATCAGCAAACTAGTTAGGATATTTATTTTGGGTATTACCGGTATTGTATGGAGGGTACCACTACTTTAAATGATCCAATTGATTTAATTGAATGTTTTTTCTTGTCGTCGATAACAGCATAGTGAACATTGTTCTCAATGGGATTACATATGGTACAAAAGACTTAAAAGATATTAATGTCAGGATTTCCGAGATTCAGGCGGATTGAACACTTCTTTCCCCTTTCCCCTTGTGTTGCAGCAAGCCCCTCATGGACCTTTTGGTAACTCTGTGCGCAAGGTACCACCTCAACCCGTCGAGTTACACATTGGAGCTGATCACGGCCGGCCGGCCCAATGTCAAACTCAAGCCCAGTGCTCTCATCGGAACGTTGGACGCTGAAAAGATATTACTAAAACCTAAAGGGGAAAGCGATGAGAAGAATAAAAGGACTGGGCCGCAGAAGCCTGAGGTATGCTCGACAAGTCGCACCACTTTTTTCTTTTTCTTTTAAAGGACATTTATGGCCGCGATGATACTTTGTCAGTAATAACTATAATGGCATTTTGTTACAAATATTATTATTATCTGACATATACATTGCAGAAAGTGTGAATGGTTATGGGTTTGTTCATTGTGTGAAAATAGTTCTAAACATTATACAAGAGCTCCAATACTGAGTCTCATGCCTAGGCTAAGAAAAATGCATCGCTCATTCTCATCATGTGGCAATATCTTAGCTGTAGACATGAGTCGGTATAATATATCATAATATACAAATACAGATGCAAATCTGGATTATGTATAATTTTGACTGAATACAGTTGTAGAGGTCTCTCATTGCTTCACACATTACGTTATTTTATGGCAGTGATGATTTGCTTAAGGAGTACTAAATCATGAAAATATGTTCCGTTTATTCTGTGTGTTTGGTCTAGAAAAGTACACATTGTGCCACCATTAAGACACTTGTTTAGAGACTTGGTCAGGCTGCTGTCAATCGTATATTAGAGTTCATGCACAGTCTGACGCAGGAGTAGGACAAAAAGGGGGAAAACATAATTTTCAAAACAAAACGCAAACTAATAAAGTTATTGCTGATTTAATCTGAGTTCCCCAGGGAGGAGGCACAACCAAGTTGTGGTACTACTTTGATAGAAAAACTGGTTATATTGTCATGCTGTCACACAAATGAACCGAACATAAAATGTAAATAGCCTCGGATGATTGAATATTAAAGAGATGAAGTTACGAATTTTCTGTTTTTGGGCTGATAACTGACTTATTTTTGGACTCTATTGGTCGTGCATTCCTGATTTCAAACGTGTTTATTTCCCAGCCGACAGTTCGAATGGTGATCAACTACAAAAAGACACAGAAAACTATTTTAAGAGTCAACCCTCAGCTCCCCCTGACTGAACTCTTACCCGCAATTTGTGAGAAATGCGAATTTGCAGAGGAAACGACCATTCTGTTGAGGGATGTGCAATCACTGACCCCTCTGGACTTGTCCTGCTCCCTCAACGATTACGCAATCAGGGAGCTTTACGCAAGAGATACAAGAGGTAAACTAGCAAACTTTGGGAAATTATTCAGAATGACATTCGTTTAAGTCATTTCTCTGTTCCTGTTGGATTGCAGGAGTCTCCGATGCTCCTTCGTGTCCAGCATCACCCACACACACCGGTAAGGAAGAATCTGTTTGTGTCATTTTATACATTCTGATTTTTGGTTTTCAACACGCCTCCTGGTCACACACACGTCTTCCTGCAGTCGCAGTTTTGCCTGGAAAAGATAAAGATCAGAAAGAAAAGGAAAACAAGGGCCTCTTCAGCAAGTTTAGAAAAAGCAAGAAAACATCCGAGCAGGTATGATTTTCCTGGTCTCAAAGTACGATTTGGTCTTCTCTGTTGGACAACCGAAATTTTTTTATTATTTAAGCTTTGCAAAGGTAGTGGAAATTTGTTGACTTTTTTATGGTCATTTTTTTATGGTTCTCATGCAAATTATGTTGTACAGTTTTGTATTTTACACATGTCATTGAGGTTCTTCTCTCCACTAGTAAATTTTTGTATTCAATCTTATTTTTGTATCCTATTGAAAACTCAGTTTTTTTTTTAATTTCTTTTTTTTTTTTTACATATGTAATTATATTTTATTTTTTATATACTTTATTTGATGAAATACAGAGTTATATTATTTTTGTCTTTTTGTTTTCAATTTACTACCTAAAATAATGTGTAAAATAAGAATTATATTTTCTAAAAAAAAAAATGTTTCCCTTATTTATTTGACTAAAACATAGGATATTGTTTCTGATTTATACATTTCCTTTGTTTTCACCTTTGAACAAAAAAAAGAACAAAAAAATTTGGAATGAAATAAATAATATATTATAATAAATATATTCGAGTATTTTTCACTTATTAAAACATATCTTTGTTCCCCCCTTTTACTACCTGCAAAAAAAAGAATAAATGAAATCAAATTTTAAAATAATAAAAAAAAATATTAGCAATTTTACAATTATAATTTCCTACTTGCTAACGCCATCGCCTGGTTGAAATCATCATTGCTGACCTTTTGTTGCACATGCAAGTATGGTGACTTTGAGACTCGCTCGAAAAACTTTTTGTGGGGGGTATGGGTTGGCATTTGGCCTGTATTTGAAACAGTCATTTTCCTACTCTCACCATTTTCATCCTAGAATAAAATAAATGTGATGTGCTCAGGATCTAAAAACAGTATATCTTGATAAATGCACACAAGAGATTAAATATTGCAGATACAAATCACTGATATTTTTGTGTATCTGGAAAATACGTAATTCACATTGGATTTAATCTTTTAAGTGCTACTTGAGAAATTAAAAAATGGGCTTTGAAATTCCTTAAAAAGTACTTAAATTCGCCCATAAACAAGGAGTACAAAACCCTGAGTTAAAAAAGATGATGATGAATACTAGTGCTAACCAAAGGTTTTTTTTCTTATGTTTTTTTTTTTTTGTAAAAATAACAAACCCCCCCCTTTTTTACAATTTTATTTCAATGTTTTGTAATTTAGGAAAGCAAGTATTTAAAATTTAGTTAAATTCATCTGCTCGTGGAACGATTTTGGGGCGGGGTGAGGGGAAAGTGCAAGTTACACTTGCACTGTAGGAGTTGGTAAAATTTAACATTTTAAAAGGGAGGTTTGTTGACTTAGCTTTTTCATTGGTCGACCACGCAGCGCGTGCCTCTGTTGTTATCATTGGCTGTTTGCTTTTTGAAGGGCACGACAGCCAGTGCCCCGGCTTCCCCGGTGCTGGTGAGCAAGCCCCGACCGCTCAGCATGGCCTTGCCCAGCTCCAGCTCGCCTCCTCTTATGTCGCCCACATCTCCTTTTGGTGATGCGCCCAAAAAGAGACGAGCTCCTCAGCCGCCCGTCCCCGTGTGTCGAAACCACCGCCCGGATGGCGGTCCTCGCCAGAGGATCAACTCTGAACCGGTGACCCTAGCGGACTATGAGGTATTGAAACAAAAAAAAGCTAGAGATACAACTTTAATCCATTCTGAGGTGGAGATTATTAGGTGAAATTGTCATATGGCTGGAGATAAAAACTTGTTACTTGTAGGTCAAGAGATTTGCAATTGGTTTACATAACCTGATCTAGAGGGAGCTGATATAATTGTCGGCCATCTTGCTCCTAAGGGTACCCCCCAAAACCAAAACAAACGGTGAAAGGCAGAAAAATGTTGCAGCTTTGTAACTTTGAGTTTCCGTAGTTTGTATACTTCCCTGCGCTTTTTGGATTTTGTTTTCACTTTCACCACACAATACAGAAACATCTAGTGGTCAAATAATGCACACTGTCACTTAAAGATGTAGAATATACTGTTTTTTTACCCCTTTTTACAGCATTCCCTCCCCCATATGACACAAACGACAAAGTATTTTGCAAGGCCAAAAACCTGTACGTGTGCTATCTCCTTCAACGTTATGCACCCACCAACAAACTCGGTGCCTCTCAATTTATTTCCGTGGTGTTCCATCAAGGAAGAAAACACCTCATGTCCCCTCCCAATCTATAAGATTCAAGTCAAGTCAAATTTATTTATATAACCCTTAATCACTAAAATGTCTCAAAGGACTGCACAGGATTACAATGACACAATTACCTGATCTTAAACCTTATCTTTATTAACTTCCACCCATCCATTATCTACACCGCTTATCCTCATGAGGGTCGCGGGGGTGTTACATACAGGCTTTACCTTAACACAGTCACACTACACATTTTTATAAACCCAGGTGATCAGACTTTCACCGTGAATTTAGTTGATTAAAATCGAATGGAACGATAATCGTCCCAATAGTCAATTGGTTACTGCCTTTTTCCATAGGAAGGATACATATGCATGTGCTTTCTCCATATTTCTTTATCATCTCAACTTTTGTTTCCATTTTTATCTCATTGCTGCTCCCATTAGCATCACTGTTAGTCTTGGGACCCATTGCTTAAGAAATGTAAGTTTGTTACAGGAGATTTTGAACTGAACAAAGAGAGAAATTGAGTATTGTGGGAGGGAGTTTAACCAAAATCTTATCAGCATCTTCATGATGCCTTGACACAAACCAATAGCACATCAGTATCTTATGAGCTTGACCAATAGCATACAGGCATCTTAAACTGTTGGTGTTGTTTGTATTGTGGGGAAAACGTTGTAACGAGTGGCTGTAAAAAGAACCTATTTCACATTGTAACGTGAACATTTTAAGCAAGAGACATTGCAACGTGGGAGTCTACTGTATATGTAATTGTTAAACGAAATATGCGTTTTTCCATGTATTGTAGGTTTCTGGTTTCAGTCGCGGCTCGTCAGCAGAGTCTTCACTGAAAAGAACCAAGCGCAAAGCCCCTCCACCCCCGACATCCCCAACCAGCGCTGCCCCAGACACTTTTCCTCAAGAAGATGGACATGGTTTGTATTTTGTTATGTTTTTGCACTGTATGCCTGTTGGCAATATAAGATGCAAGTAAACGATTCTCGGTGGATTTATATGCGTGGGGTCCAAAACTGCCTAATCTTCATTTATTTATTTATTTATTTATTTTTTTTGAGCTGACACAATTGCTTTTGATCATGATCTTACTTTTTATTGGCACTATTTGTTTTGTTTTAGTTTTGAAATTATTTTATAATTAACACAAATAAGCTATATCAGTTCAGCGTTTTTACTCTAAATTTTAAATGATTTCTCCAATGTTGGCCTGCAGAGGGATGGTTGCCACCAGGCTGTACTTGCCCAAGACATACCACAGGAAATGTTGCCCCTACAACCTGTGTGGTTAAGGGATCCCACCAACCAACCGTTTTAATACATTTTTGTTTTCTTATATGTGAAACTCCTCACCAACCCCCTTTCCCCACCTAGTGGACATTTTGATATTTTTATGACAGGACACGTTTGACGCTTATAATTTTCATTGCGCTGTTGTATTAATTTGCTACATCCTTTGAGTCATAAATTATATTTCTTAGATAATTTTACGAGTTTAAAGTTGTATTATTATTATCAGTAACTAAGAATGTTGTGAGGAAAAACAAACAATTTAAAAAGGTTATTCTTTAATTTCCATGTGTTCAATCCTTTTTAAATTTTTCGGCTTTGAGGTGGACCTCTCCGACTTTGGAGGTACTTTCCTGTAATTGTCCACACATATTTCTTCATTCTTCTAAAGTTCTGAGAGGGAAGTCCGGCCAATGATTGGACACAAATAAATTTAAAGCAACAATAAGACTATTGAATGTTTGGGCCCGGCTTTTTAAAAACAATCCCGATGTGTTTACATCAGCGAAAACTGAATGAACCTAGAGGAAGTTTGAACTTGATGCACCCTGACGACATTCTTCAAGTTGTCCTCACTCAGGACGGGAATATTCGGGTATCTCACAATTCAGGGCGCATGATTCCTTTGATAAAATAATTATTGAAGAATTTTTACAAATGTTTTTCCCCCTCACCAATATTTAATGAGAAAATTAAGAAAAGAACATGTTCTTGGTTAAAACTAAAAGGCACAAACTTTTATCAAAACGGAAATTGAATGCAATCGTTGGAGCGGTTTATTCACGAACAAGGACTTGGTCTCGCTTCAAGATAAAGCAGCTGTAGACTAAAATACTACTCTCAAATTGTGTTGTCTGAATTTGAAAAAAAACCCCCCCAAAAAAACGTTTAAAGATAATTGGTTGGTGTTTTCAAGGGATGAAAAGCCTTAATTTAACTCAAAAAACTGTATTCTTGGTGATTTTGGTGAGTGTTGTGAATGAAACCATTGTTATTTATTGTCCACAGTTAAATGGGCACCCAACGTTTATAAGTATAATGATATTGCTTGCTCCTCTAATTGGATTGCTCGCAAGTGGGAAGTATAAGGGGTTGTCATTTGCACTAGGTTTTCCAATCAGCGGCCTGGAAACAGATGGCAGTTCTCCGATTGGGTTGAGTGTAATAAAAAGGCGTTTGTAGTTCCATTGACGATGCATTATCAGTGGAACCAATTACTTAAAAAAAAATGTGATGTCAAACCGTTAAATATAAAAATATTTGTATTCAAAAACAAAACAAAAAATTGGGTTTGTTTTAACTGATCAAGGTCGTTCACATCAGCAGTGTTGTGCACATTACTTTAATAAAGTACTGGTTATAAGTGGTAGTTACTCACTGCTTCTTCCAAATAGTAACTGATTTAGTAACTGAATTACTCAATAGTAAAGGTAATTAGTTACCATGGAAAGAAACTGTTACTTTAAAAATACAGACGCTGCCCTACTTACAAAAAAATGTTCGTAAGTTGCTCCAGTGCTATATTTTGTATGGAATGTATAAGGTTTATACAAGTATTTTTAGGATTTGTATAAGTAGGCTGTATTGTTTTGTACTAAAAAATAAACCTTTCATAAAATATGCTCTATGAAGATGACTAAAGTTAAGTTTAACTTACTTTTGGAAGATGTGCTTCAAGAGGTCCTCCTCCGTGGTAAAAAATGGCTGAAAAAAAGCGTTCCATCCATTTTCTCAACCGCATCAAGCTTTCTTATTCCACTTTCGTTTCAAAAGAAACTGCTCGCCTCTTCATACTTTACACGCACCATATTGAATGGATGAACGGGATATTAATAATGACTTCAATGCTGTTAGCACGCTAGAGGTACAGTACACGTAGTATACACAAGAATTAGAAAGTAGTAGTCAAGTCAAGTCACATTTATTTATATAGCCCTTAATCACAAACATGTCTCAAAGGACTGCACAGGATTACAATTACACAATTGCACAATTACTTGATCTTAAACCAGCATGCGGGCAAGGAACAACTCAAAAACCTCAGTGTGAGGAAAAAAGAGAAACCTTGAGAAAGGACCTCACATGTGGTAATCCCCCTTCCAGGATTGACCAGGGTGAATCACAATTAGCATTACTGTACACAGAATAGTAAGCACTAGTTAAGATGTTGTAAATGTCCGGAAAGTGCATGACAGCAATGTAGCCGTAGTTTTTCTTCCAGGTGGCTGCTGGGTGCCACCACACGCCAGTAGTGGCGGAAAGAAGCACTACAATAATGTCCTGTGCTCGGAAAAAGGTGCACACAATACAAAACCTAGCTTACGGCAATGTCCGGATATTCTTCAACATCCCGAAAAAAATGTTTCGTATCTACCGTTTTACGTAAGTCGAATGGTCGTAAGTATGGGAGCGTCTGTAAGTTGTTGTCAAAGAATTTGACATTTTTGAGCAGTGTTTGAGTCTGTTAAAAAGAGAGGAAAAGACAGGTAGTTGTGTTATAGAACCTTGTAATATGTATTGCGCATCATCAGCAACAGATTTATTCAACACTTGAAGTGTAAGAAAAATAAACAGTAAAAGTATAATAAAATGACAATCAGCAGTAAACAATATAAAGTGAGCTTAATAAATGGTTCAACAATATACAACAACGTGTGTTTAACGCTGCAGTATTAATCTGAAAACAGGAGACAAATGAGACATTCTATACTTCATTCATCATGTATCCGGCCACTAGCCTATTGTATTTCTTCTCAATTCCTTCTTGATTATATCTGAGGAGCAGAAGTTTCTCAAACCTCTCGTCAGATCGCTTGTTCCTCGACACAAATGGCACTCGAACCAAGGGTTAACAACAAACCAGCTTTCCCGTAGCGCAGCTTGGTGTAGCCGTCAAAAAAGCAGTTGGCCTTATGGGTCACATACCTGCCTGACAATACAAACATTACTACCTTTGTAGACCACTAAATGAAGGTGTGCCACCCCATGGACAAAACAAGAATAACATGACACATACGTTTTGGCTCCTATGGATTACAATAAAATAGAGTAGAGTAGACTCGCTACAGACGGTAGTTTCTTCAATTTATCCAAAGTAATTCACTGTTTTTGACCGAAAGTATCTGTGACGGCGTCTTAACAACAACAAAAATAGTCCGTTACTGCAAAAATAACGGCGTTATCCCAACATTGCATGTCAGAATCTCAAAGCATCAGACATTTCCCTCACCTCTTTTCTCCCCCTCTCCTCTGATATACATAATTTACTTCTAATTTTGTGCTGCATGGCAGATACCAACATTTCTACGTAAATCTTGTCTCCCGTAAGTCTGAAGTATTCAATCTATTTTCAGACTCTGCAGGAGTTCCAACACTGGACGAGATCTCTGAGGAGACGTCAACAGTCTCGTGCGAGACGCAAAAAGCTGACAATGGCTGTGAGGAAGATCCGTCTTGTGATCTGTCCTCAGAGGGCAAGTACGAACTTCAGGCCAAACTCTTTTATTTTGTTCTATTTAGTTTTGTTATTGGAATTCCCTCTAACTCCTAAAACGTGCTTGATTCTTATAGTCAGTCACAGAGCAGCACAAAGGATTCGACTGTTCAAGCTGATGAGAATACACCAAACAAACCGGACTCGTCTCAAACTGCAGGTATGGCTTTGTCGTGCCAATAGTGAATAATGGAGAATATTTGTGGTCACGTTATTAAAATGCCTCTTTGGAGTTAGTAAAATTCTGTTTTCTAATTTTATTCTATTTTTTTAAATTAAATGATCAATTAAAGTTATATTTTGTGATTTCATTTTTTACTTTCAAAATTCTATGTTAATTATAATAACTATTTTACTAATAACCATTTGACTAGAAAAATAAATTTAAATATAATCTTGTATATTATCAGTGAAATAATCCGTCTGTGGGACAATAATGGATTCCAAGTGAATATAGAAAATATTGACCAAATTTAAACAAAGAAATGTATGCCAACTCCAAGGACAAGCTCACTGGTTTCACTGACATATCTTTTAGCCCATTTTAGGTATTTTCTTTACCTATTTTCCTAAAAAAAACATTTTGGAAATAGTTCATGAAATGATCTACCTTCTGTGAAAAAGGATTATTTTACTTTAAGTGTTGTTTTATTGTATTGTGTCAGACATGGGGACTTGAGACTTAGTGACTTGGACTCGAGTCGACTCGAGTCGCTGTTTTTATGACTTGTGACTTGACTTGGACTTGGCAATCTAAGACTCGGGACTTGACTTGTGACTTGACTTGCCCAAGAAAAAAATACTTGGGACTTACTTGGGACTTGAAGGTGAAGACTTGAGACTTACTTGAGACTTGCACATGTGTGACTTGGTCCCATGTCTGTATTGTGTTTTTGAGTTATATCAAATAAATCAATTATAAATGTATGGATAAAACTAAGGGCGGCACGGTTATCGAGTGTGTGGCACAGTTCTGAGGTCATGAGATCGAACCTCCTGTGTGGAGTTTGCATGTTCTCCCGTGCTTGCGTGGGTTTCCTTGGGCACTCCGGTTTCCTCTCACGATCCAGTGATTTTCAACCACTGTGCCGCGACACACGAGTGTGCCGTGAGAGATAGTCAGGTGTGCCGTGAAAAATTATCCAATGTCACTTTTTAAAATTTAAAAAAATCTAAAACATTTATGAATCATTTTTTGCAAATATTATGTGATTGTCAAGTGTCTGTGCTGTAAAACCTGGGGGTATTATAAATTATATCGTAAATAAACTTACTGTTCAGTGTCATTTTATAACATTTTTGGTTAGTGGTGTGCCGCAAAATTTTTGCAATGTAAAAAACATGCCCTGGCTCAAAAAAGTTTGAAAAACACTGCAATAGACACTCATAAGGAGAGAAAACTTGCAAAGAGAACAGGGAAAGAGCCCAAACTTCAGATAAGTATTAAAACCTGTTCTATAGACCCTCTCCTATTTGTTAAATCTCTGAGATTAAAGGCATCCTATACAATCTCCTTTGTGGATTTCCAATATTGAGAACAGACTGGACTTATCAACCAGAAATAACCTTACAGGTCTTTGGTACTCTTCCTCACTTGGTAAATGTTTTTGTTTTTTCGCAGAGAGTGTCTCATGTCAAGTTGAAATCGAACCCGTTCAGTCAGCGAACGAGAGCATACAAGTCCAGTTAGAAGACGTCGTGAGTGACGGCCATGTCATCCAAGAAAAGCTCGACTCTTCTTTTGAGGAATCACCCGACCCGGAAACGAACGTCACGCCTCGTCCGACCGGGGAAGACGCTCAGGTGCAAACGGATTTCCCGCTCCTTCCTGATCTGCCACCGCTGGATCTCACGGATCCAGTTCAGCCCTCTGTTGAAGATCCCGTTTCAGAATCGTCCAAGAAAGACATCGCGACTTCCACTAATGAGCCGTGCCTGGCCCCGCCACCGGAGCCCAAACTCAAACCTTCCAAGGAGCTAACCAGGGATTACGTCCCCAAAGTGGGGATGACCACATACACCGTCGTGCCTCCCAAATCCGGTGACAAGCTCAGATACTTCGAAGTGGCCTTGACACTGGAGACACCGCCTCCCGCTGCCACGGGTGAAGTTGGGGACCAAAAACTTATGTCTACTACTGCACAAAACACTGTTAATGGCTGCTTTGCCGACATGGCCCCCGTTTCACCGCCGGCTCAGGTTTCGAAAATCCCTCCTGCCACCAGGCCCAAACCGGGATCCTTCCGCCTTCCTAAAAAGACCCCTGGGTATTACGTCACCTCAGCGATCGAGAAAAACCCTGGGGCTACTTCCCCTCCGGGCCATACGGCGGAGCAAAGGGACCGGGCCGCAATGCTGCCGCCTCCTCCCATAACCAGACAGGGCAGCCTACCAAGCAGAGAGCCCAATTTGGGTTTGAGTTTAGAGAAACTGAGGACTTTCGCAGCCCCCAGGCCATATTCGCCCACCACGCCGTCCCGCTTCGCCCAGGCCGTCTCTTCAGCCGTCAAGCGGAGCCAATCCTTGCCGCACAGCCCCAAATCGCCCGGATCTCCGGTATCACCCTGTTCTCCGGCGTCGCCCTGTCCTGCTGCTGCCAGCCACTATTCTGTCATCTCGCAGAATGCGGAGATAAAGGCCAAGGTGAGTTGATTTCCTTGAGATCTAAGTAGGGCTGCACGGTTAACCGAAATCTAATCGATAATGAGATAGGACGTAGTGTGACAGGGCAACGACAAAACACTTTTTTTTTTTTTTTTTTTTGTTACAACGATCCATAGTTCCAGGTTATTATTTGAGAGATGGAGTGTTTGGCCAACAAGAGTTGTCACGTATCGGGGTTAAAAAACGCCCGCCAATCACAAGCAGGTTTTAATGGCACCAGCCAATAAAGGCCCTCGCAAGACGTGTTTGCACGACTTTGATAGGCTGGCGCTCAGTCATGCCGCTCTTGCATAAATGGCCACCTAAACAAACGCCACAGCTCGGAGTTTTACCAGCTCGTTACACTGAAAATGAATTCATCAATGAAACTGGAGTTAGAGGGCAGTCAAAAGAGCGCAAAGAAAAGTTGGTGCTGCCTGGGTTTTTATCGTGTTCGGGAATTGACTCAGGCGACACCAGAAGGGCAAGCTAACAACTCTTAAGCCACCACTGCCGAAGGTCGCTAGTCACCAAAGCCAGATCCATTACCCATGTAACTGATACTTCGAGCTACTACTCATGGAAAACGGCTACATTTGTGACGCTTCTATTTTAATCATCACTAAGACCTTGCAAAAGTCATGGTTACGCTTGCAGGTAACTTGCCAGCCTCTACCTAAATTGTTTTCTTACACTGAAAGGAGAAGCTCTCTAATTTCGTTCTACTTTTGTATCGTGACAATAAAAACTATTTAAACCACAATTCTGTTTTTATTTTTATAAATTTAATTCGTTCCGGGAGGAGCTTCATATTGTATAAACTTTGTAAGTAGAGACACATTTTGAATGTAAATGTGCTAATCTGTTTCAATCCCCGCAAAAGTACTGTAGTATTTTTATAAGCGCTCGTTTTGGGATCAAAAGGTCGCAGGTTCGATTCCCAGCTCCTCCGTGTTATATGTCGAAGTTACCTTGGGCAAGACACTGATCCTAATGTTAGCAGGTAGTTGCCTTGCATGGCTGACGCTGCTATCGGTTAGTCTGTGTGTAAAAGGGAAAAGTGTGAAGCACATTGTAAAGCACTTTGGGAGGTCTTCATTGACTTGAAAAGCGCTATATAAATGCAGACCATTTACAATTCTAGATTTATCGTCGTTTTGTTATGGACATATACTCTCAGACTCTAATGTCACTATGTTTAAGTTCTCTCCAAAAAACAAAACAGGCACAGAAATGCACTTTTATTGTAAAATCAAAAATCACATTGAAATTGCAATACAGGTCCGAAAAATCAAATTGGGTAAAACGCTCAGCCCTAATAAGTGACCTACCCTATCGCACTAGGCCACGAATCGGCAAACCAAAATGTTGAAAAAGCCATGACAAACTAATAACGCAAATTTGTATGGTGCTGCAAAGAAACTAAAGCCGCATTTAAATGTATTATTTAGGCGTTGGTGCGTTTGAATTTGAATTAAAATCAGGATAGTTCGCGCGGGCAGCAGGTCTGTATTTTTTCGTGTGTATCGCACATTAGATTGTATCGCACTTTTTCTATTCACAGTACCAGAGAATGTTGGAGAATAGAGAAAACATTGAAAGATTTAAATGAATGCAAAAAGAAGCACAATAAGGGACACAACTTTTTGGTGTTTCTGACGATGAATCAGACTTTGAAGGACATAAAATGCATTCTAAATGTTATATTGGTATAACTACGCTATTTCCACTCTCTTATCACCTTTTTAAGCCCTAATCCATTGTAATATCTGATGTTTAAATAAAAACTAAACAAGGGGATTCATGCTTCGAAAAGTAATATTTAGTGCCTCCTAGTGGTACAAAAAAGAATTACTCAATAAAAAAAACATTCATTTGAATACTAGGAAAAAATACCTGAACTATCATACCAATGGTAATTTGTATTCAAAAAGAATCATAGGTGGAGAAATGTGTATATCTTATATAGTGAAATCCCTACCTGGAGATCACTTCTATGTTTCTCTGGCAACTTGCTGCTACACTGTGCTCTGTGGCACAGGTTTTCGTTTTCATTAGACAATACAGTGCCTTTTATTAGTCAAATATTACACACTGATGCATTTGGAATCTTTGTGTTGTATTATAAAAACGAAAACATGACAAAAAACACAATACCGGTAATGAATTGAAGAGGTCTGATGGCCTTTGCTGCCATCTAGAGGCATGTTTTCTTACTTAAACCTTCGGGGGCCACAAATGATGAATTTTGTATTTATTCCTCAAGTATGTCAAAACAAGACATGTTTTTCTATTTATATTTATTTGTGGTTTCAGTCGGTAGATTTAATGTTTTTTAGTTTATTCCAGGGTTATTTTTTTACCTCAGATGACAAAATAAGGCACCACAAGCATTGAAACCAAAATTGAATGGAGAAAAAAAAACAATGGTTGATGTAATCCATTAGTATACATATATATTGATAATAATTTTATTTAAAATATCTAAATACTTTTTTTGCAATTACAGCATGATATTGTACAGTGTAAAGAATTAATTTATTTTATTTCATTTTAATTATTTTCCCATTTGATTTGATATTTATTTGCTTTATTTTCTGTTTGAAAGCATTTACATGGCATTTTTGTTTTTATTACGTTTTTTTTGTATAAAGCGTTTTTGTTTTAATGTTGCAGTTTCTCATTTCATCCATTTTTTGCATATTTACCATATTCAATGTTGATTTAGTTTCTCATTTTGTTCGCTTATTTGATCTGTTATTTATTCATGTCATTTATTGTTGATGTAGATTTTCATTTCATTTTCATATACAGTATATTAATGTCTCAGGTTTTCATTTTATGTATTTATTCATTTCTTTTTAGATATTTATATTTAAGTTTGATTTAGTTTTGTTTATTACTGACTGATTTATTTTTATTTTTTTATTTTGTAACACATTTATATTACTTAATTTTTGTTTTGGTTTTCATTTTGTTGTGTTTCATTATATAATATAATATATAAAATCATTGTATTTATTTTCTTCTACATTCATTATAATTTACGTTGATTTAGTTTTACATTTCAATTTATTCTATTTTGATCGTTCAGCTTTGACTGTTAAGATTTCTATTGGTGAAACTAATTTATTTAAAGAAATATGTGTTGGATGGAAAAAAACGTCTTGTACAATATAATAATAAATACAACAAAAAAACCTAGGCAACTGTATATAACCGGATTGGATGAAAAGATCCAATATCTGGAGTTGGTCAGAGGTGGCTTAAATAGCTAACCTATCTGCTTACAGGGGAAGCTCCTAAAAACTTCAGTAAAAGTTTGCAATAGCAAACTGTATTCACACAGAGCAGCGAACAATAACAATAGTAACATAGCATTCCTAACATGAGTGGTTAGAGAAGGAAACATTGAAAATAAATTATAACGTTCCATTCTTTTAAAAGATTTATGGGATAATATTTGTGTTTTTGCTTGTTATTTCAAATATGTGGTGTTATTTTTTTATCTAATAGAATGAAGTATTTTAACACAACTTGGGATCACTATATAATATACACTTTAATTTTTGGAAGCAGGCCCAAGGACTAGATGGGCAAGCGTCGCCCCCTAGTGACGGGATGGTGGAATCAACCGTGCCGGTGCCTTATGACGGAAATTGATCTACTGTAAGATTTTTTTTGTCTTTTTATGACTTTCTTGAAATGTAATTCCAAATAACTTTTTTTGTTTTGTTTTTTTCAGGAGAGGAACGTCCCTTTTTTTCCCAGCACGAGAACTGAACAGTCTTTTACTTTTTTGGATGGGCAGTGTACATAGATCGAATGTATTTTGCTAATAATTGCTGTATTTCGGTTCGTCGGCTCACATTTCAATAACCGGCATAATTTAATATATCTTTTATTTCCGAGCATTAAATGCGTCTGTTTATTTCCAGGATATGAAATAATTCTATAAATTATAAAGAGTTGTAATAATATGCTTTGAGTGCTATTCTATTCTGAGTTTAAGGGGGAAAGTGCAGGTTTTTGCGGTACTAAAAATGCTCCTCGTTTGCGGATATTTCAAATGTTTTGATATGTCAATAAAAGCGGAACGTCTTTTAGCTCTGAAAGCTTTTGTGGTTTGAAGAGGTGGCGTGTGCGCCAGGCGACAGGTTTTTCCTGCACGAATGGATGAAATCGGACACCGCCAAACAACCCAGAGTGCGTTTGCAAAGGCGTGGGATGCTTTTGACAGCCGCGTCGGCGCCGTTCTCCCCGAAAAAGGTATGCCACTTTTACGTATTCCGGGGAATTTGACAAGAAAAAGTTACCCTTCGCAGTTTTCTCGCGTAGGGAGTCGTAATCGGCGGTTTCCTTTCGCAATAAAGCAATAAATAATCCTTAAAAATGGCTACGTTCTGTATGGCAGATCATTTTTCTCATTTTAAGAATATACTATCTCGAGATATTTTTGGATCCCATCACATTTATGAAATATTATTTCAAGAGTTGTTCTCTAATCATAAAATGTGATATACGATAATATTTCTTTTTATTTTTCTACCAAATTAGTACATTTAAAGTTGTTTTCCCCTATTTACTACAAAAAGAAAACAAATACTCGTTACTGGTATAATAATTATTTTGGTTATTTTACCATTTTATTCAGAATTATTTAATTATTTTACAAAATAAAATAATATATAATAATAAATTACACTCAAAAATATGTATTCTGTTTATCTTTTTTTTCCTTTTCGCCCCAAAAACCATTAAAGCTGATGAATTTAATGTTATTTCCCTATTACCAAAAAATGTAAAAATATATAGAGAGATCGATGTCAATGCCAATATTATTGGTGTTGGTCGGAATCATATTTGAGTGATTTTAATATATATTTACTTATTTTTTTCCGCTTGGAGGAAGACGAAAACTATCTTGATTCTATAGAATAACATTTAAAAAGGTATATTTTTTTTACTAATTCTATGGAGTAAGTTCCACCCAAAAAAGGTATGCCACTTTTACGTTTAGAACATGTTTCTCATATTTCGAGATTTTTTCGGATTCCATCATATCTATTAAAATATAATTTCGAGAGTTGTTCTCTAATCGTAAAATATGATGTACGATAATATTTATAATATCTTCAACCAAATTAGTAAATTTAAAGTTGTTTTCTCGTATTTACTACAAAAAGAAAACAAATACTGGTTAATTATTTGGCTTATTTTACCATTTTTTCAGCATTAATCATTTATTTATTCATTTTACTTAAAAAAATATAAATTAAATGTTTTTGAGTGTATGTTTTACTTTTTCGCCCCAAAAACTATTATTTTGTGTGGGCCTTATAGTCCGGAAACTACGGTACTTGGAAGTCATGGGTAGAACCAGCCCATTTTGGGGGTTGCTCAAGCAAATTCAATCCAAGCACCCCCAAAATTCTAGCACAGGGGTGTCAAACAGGCGGCCTGCGAGCCGAATCAGGCCCACTAAGGGATTGAATCCGGTCCGTGAGACAACGCTGAGGGAAGCACAAGAGAAACGAACTGTGGGATGAAATATGCCCATGTGATGTTGCCAACGCCAGGTGCCTCTCACAAAGACACTGTAGTTGTATTTCTGTCTGTCTGTCTCTGTCTGTCTGTCTTTGTTCCTCTTTGTCTCTTACTCTCTGTGTCTTTTTTACCTTTTGCTCTCTTTTCTCTTTCTCTCTCTTGCTCTCACTTTCTTTTTTTCCCTCTCTCACTCTTTCTTGCTCTACCCTTCCCTCTTTTTTTCCCCTTTCTCTCTCTCTCTCTCTCTTGATATCCCCTTCTTTTTTCCCTCTCGCTCTCTCCCTTTCTCTTTCTTTGTCCCACCTCCTCTTTTTCTCTCCCTTTCTTTCTCTCTAATCTACTAGTCGGCCCCAGAGAGAATGTTTGTTCTATCGTGTGGCCCCCGAGTTTAAATGAGTTCGGGACTCCTGTTCTAGCATTTTTAAAACTCCTTTTTCCTTAATAAAAGACAAGATAGGCTTAAGGGTGGGAAAATGTAAATTTAAATTAGAAAAACGCAGCATCAGAAACACTCCACTGCTGTGAAATGGTTCAGTCTATTTGATAGCTAGCAACGCTCTCGCCCCCTCTTTCACTCTGCTGTCATTTGCGGCATAGCGGCAGAGTCTGTCGGGACGCCGGTGTATTATGGTGAGTGTATGTTATACAGTGGTTATATTGAACAACTGGTTTACCATCAAATAGCATAATTTTGTTATCATAAAGAGAGAAGTCCTCATTTACCTACATTGAATTGAACAATTATCAACCTAGCTTAATTGTTGCATATGTGTAAGCTATGTGTGTGGTCATCCTCTCAGCACCAACTTGGACAATCGCAGTTTCTTCTGTGAAAATACACTAAGCTCAGGTCACGTAAGAGTCTATTACCCAGAGTAAAGAAGAAACACACATAACCTCTTCCTAATTTAACTTTTAAGTGAAAAATAATAATAACCAGCCAGACACTGAGAGTGAGTGCTCAGCACCCTAAGCCCTGAACCTAAAACCACCCCTGCTTGAATTTCAACATCACATCCTTATATTTACCAAGGTTGTGGTCTGATTTGGGTCAAGGACATTGCGTCTCATTCCGGGTTTTGGGAGCGCCGGCGACCATTTTTATCAAGTGGGCCCCCCGGTTAATTCTCATTTTATTTTAGCTCTGCGATAAGCGGTAGCGTCTGCCTGTCTGGACTCTCACCAACGGCAAGATAAAAATTTCGCCTGTTATGGGAAGGATGCCGATTTGCTTCCATTTGAAAGGATGCATTGCGTCTCTCGTTATGTATATTTTCAAATATTACTGCTTAGGGGCGATTTTAGGTTCCGAGGGTGTCTGGCTGTTAACTTCCCTTCTAGATATTTAGTGCCATTCATGCTGTTCAGGAGTGTCACTTCCCATTTGAGAACATCGCATTAGACTTTGTGATTGGTTAGCAGAATCAGTGGTACTACGCCATGCCCAGTTTTTACTCGTTTATTTCTAATAGAGTGAACACACTCATACAGCTACAGCATGCAACTTATTAGACAACGATGTATTCTATTCAACACTGTATATAGTTTTATTGTATTAATTTTTTTTAAATATAGTCATTTATTTTGTATAGCCCTTAACCACTAAATGTCTCTGCATAGGCCACAATTACCGGTACACCATACCCTGATCTCAAACCAACATGCGAGCAAGGAAAAACTCAAGACCTGATCATGAGGAAAATACGAACTTGAGAAGGGGTCTCACAAGTGGTGATCCCCCTTCCAGGATGACCATTTTGCATTACACACAACAATACACACAATATAGTGAACTCCAATAAAAAACAAACATAGGTAATATGTGAACTTGTCCAAAAAGTAAATAACAGCAGCGACTCGGCTTCCCATCCCAGTTGGCTGGTCGATGCAGATGTTGACATGCTTCAGGTCCACGTTCGGGTCCACTGACTCCTCTCGATTCGTCCTTCTCACTCGTATCACCACCAGCCGGTAAAAACAGGGAAATAATGAGATGGGCATCAATCATAAGCTATAAAATAGAAATGAGTTTTAAGTCTAGATTTAAAAACTTATTTTGAGGTTGCAGATCTTGTCTCCAGAAGCACAGCATTCTACAGCATGGAGCCCGGATGTAGAACGCATTCAAAGCCTACAGATTTCTTCTTTGCTCTTGGAGTTACAAGTAGAAATTTGAGTTAAGAGGGGGTAAACCCATGCAAACATTCCCTTGTTGGTAAAAGAACCTTAAAGTCACATCTTAAGTGGACCGGGATCCAGTGCTGGTTGGTTTATATAGGAGTGGTATGGTCAAACTTTCTTGTCTTAGTCAAAAGTCTCCCTGCCGCATTGTGAACCAGCTGCAAACTTTTGATGGTTGACATGGGGAGACCAGAGAGCAATACATTATAGTAATCAAGAAGTAATAAACGCATGATTTATAATCTAACAATACACTCACCGCAATATACGGGAGCCTCCACAGACTCTACCACTATGCCGGAAGTGACTTCAGCCGAACTGTGATCAGTGCGAGGAATCAAATGGACCGAAGTCCTTTGTTCACATTTTTGTTTCGTTTTATTTTTATCTAGCGTTATTTATCATATATAAGCCTATCAGTCCTTTATCATTGAAAAGAGAGTTTTAAAAATACTATCATTTTCTGCTTGGGTTGAATTGAGGGGTGCTTGAACCTCCACAAACACGGTCTTTTTACGCTCATGTTACTGAGAATACAAGAGCCGTACTGTGTAAACAATATTACAAAAAATGTCAGGCCCCTGCCACCGGATGGCGCCAATAGCATACTAGGCTAGCAATTAGCGAACATGTAACGCTGTTGTTGACCTCAAAAGTGCACTGCAGGGGTCTCCAACCTTTTATCAAGCTGAGAGCTACTTTTTGTTCCTAATTGGTGCAAAGGGGACCCAGTTTGATATGCATTTACAAAATACCAACTTGTCATGTTGTGACTATGTTGTTACCATGTTGTTTCCAGGTCAACTATTGGAAGTTGGGTTGAATAGCCAACCACTAAAAACTAATTTTATTAGAAAATCAGCAGTGGTGTGCTTTTTTTACTCCAGGTCTGTGGGCACCTCAGCTGTCCTTATGGAGCTATACGTTGGAGACCCCTGGCGTAATGTACAGCGGATTTACTAACCAAATCTTTGAAGGAAATTTTTTTTTTTTAACGGCAGCTAGGTGGTTAGCACGTCCGGGGCACATTTCTTAGGTCATGGGATTGAATCCAACAACCAGCCTTCTTGTGCGGAGTTTGCATGTTCTCCCCGTGCTTGCGTGGGTTTCTTCTGGGCACTCCGGTTTCTTCCCACATTCCAAAAACATTAATTAAACATTAACAAAAAGATTAATTGGCTGGTCCAAATCGTCTCTAGGTGTGAGTTTTCTGTCACCTAGTGGTATGCAAAAGTCTGTTCAGGGTGCCCACTGCCCGAAGACTGCTGGGATGGGCTCCAGCACCCTCGCGACCCTACTGAGGATAAGGGATGGATTTTACAAAGATATAAATACAAATCGAAATATGCCAATGTTTTTTATTTTAAATAACAAATTGATATACTTTTTCAACTTGTTTAAACATGTTTTTTTTTTCTCAAAAATATGCTAAAACAATTTTGTTTTTATTCTTAGCATGTTTCCCATTTCACAAATCTATAATATATATATAGTACAGGTAAATACAATCTGCAAATGGAGTATTTTTTAAATTTTTTGCAGAGCATAGAATATTTTTACTAATACCTTTTCAGATACCGTTGATCAAAATGATTGAAAACTTAACCTGACGAGTGTTAATAAGTCTGCTACGCACGTTTCAAGCTGTCAAGCTAACAGTGTCCCGCTTATGCTAATTCTTAGCACCGTATGCTTATGACGCCATCTAGTGGCAGGGGGTATTTTACAGTATTGCCATGTCTATATTTAAAAAAAATTCTAGTTTTAGAAAATATTGCTGTAACTTCAAAGAACATATGTTGAAATATGTACGTATTTTATTATATTTTTTTCCTATTTTTAAAAAAAGGAAGTAATAAACAAATATCAATAAAATTAGAAAATAATCTGACAATACAGTTAAGTATTTTACAGTATTTTATTTGTGTGTCTATTTTAAAATCGTATTAAAAAAATATAACTTATCAATAGAAAAATATTATAAATTATCAGGTTTTTAACATACGTCGACTGATGCAACCTGGACACATCATCAGTGATGTTACCTAAGGTCAGAGAGTGTTTCGGGTCTTTCAAACATCATACACTTTCACCCTGGCGACCCAACTGGGGTTGATCAGACCCCATTGTGTACTTCTCAACTAAAGCCACCTGTGTGTAACTTCTGCTGCCTCTGTAACCTGCTTGTTGGCCCCTGTGATGCCCAAGATGTTGTAAGACCTGCAGAGAGACCAGCAAACCTTCTGTATCCCATAGACTCATATTGTGCTTTCTACCGTTACTCCGGCACTCCTCCACTAGCTCAGCATATTTTTGTCCTCTTTCTTTGGCCTTCCTAATACAGTCCTCCCATGGTACCTTGAGTTCCAGGAGTACGATCTGCCTGGAGGCCTCAGACATGAGCAGCTCGTCGGGCCACAGTGTGGTGGCAATTGATTCTGGGAATTTCAGTTACCTCCCTAGGTAGACTTTTATCTCCCAGTCTGTATCTAGCAAGCCAGGTGAGGTATTTCTGGCAGCTGATGGTGGCTCCTTCCCAGCCCACACGAAGGCGATCAAGTTCTTCATTTGGCAGAGACTCTTGCATTGGCTAATCCCACAGCTGAAGGTGTTCGCCATGGCCTTCAGGACTTGGTCATAGAGCCAATGTTAGCGCCCCTCGACCAGGGCCTTCACAGAGCAGCTGAGGATATGGCTAAGGGTCCCCTTCTTTGAGCAGAGGTTGCAGGCTGGCGACTACACAATCCCCCAGATGAACAGGTTGGATGGGCTCAGGTGGTACATCGTAGACAACTTGGATCAGGAATCTTATTCGATGGGCCTCAGCTTTCCGCAAGTATCCCCAGCAGACCTTGCAGTCCCCTGCACACTCCCATCTTGTCCAAGCTCCCTGCTCTTTCAGTCCAACCGTCCTGCTGGCCCGCTCCTCCTTTACTGCTGCCCGCACCTTTTTCTGCACCAGTGATCTCCAGATCTTCCCCTCCACCTTGTCGTAGCTAGGTGTTGTGCTGCTACCCAGGCCAGGTCTTCCATGAGTCGCTGTACCCACCAGTGCCCTTGACTCAGCCACAGCCTCTGCTGCCTTCCACCTCTGCCCTGTTCTCACCTTGATTCCAGCCTGGGATACCTTTGGATCCTCTGGCTCTTTGTATTGCAGCACCTTCCTTGCACAGCTCACCTTAAACTCTTAATTCAGGCTGCTGATAGGGAGCTTTAGCTTGTTGTCCCGGCCATACCGGGCAATGCTGCTCAGGCTTCGAAGTAGGCCCATCCATTTCCGTAGAAACTTTCTGACTCTCCTCTCAAAGCACGCGATGGTGAAGATTGGAACCTCATCGATCAGAAGGGGCCAGAGTTTCCATGGGAGGATGCCATGTTGGTAGCTCTAGGCCTTGAACTTGCCAGGTAGGCCTGACTTGTCCACTACGCTTAACCAGGCTTCTAGCTCAAGGTTGGTGGCATGGAGTCTTTTAGGCTGCAGTCGAACACTTTCCCCACTCTTTTGTCAGTGATTGATGGTATTTGGGTTGAGCCAAGTGTGAAGAGGAACTTGTTGGAGACCTTTCCTTCCTTTAACAATCGGGATCGTAATTGTTCTGGTTTGAAGCACAACTATGCCCATGTGGCCATCTCTTTCAGGCCCTTTTGGATCCACCTACTCCCAGGGACATAAGGTGTAAATATTTTCTCATATAAAATATTTCCCAATTTAAAGAAAATTATAATCAACCACAATTAAAATAAGAAAACAATTTGCCAACAGGGCATTTATACATTTTATATTTTCAAAATTGTTAAAAAAGTTGAAAAAAATATTTAGAAAAAGAACAAAATATTTACTTACAAAAAAGGAAATTCTAAAAATATATAAAAAAATTGTAGTAAAAAATAATATGTCTTATTTAAAAAAGTGATCATGGGCAATATATAATAATTGCAATAACAGCAGCCCTATAAAAAAAATAGTTATCACTGACAATCTTATTAGTTTAAATGAAAAGTAATATATTTACGGATGATTAACAATATACGCCTACGCGCATTTTTCATACATGGTCAGTGCATCTGTTTGTGTTATTCTCGACTAATTAAAGACATTTTTTGTTTACTTGGTATGTTTCTTGTGCAACTCTTGTGATTTTTACCGCAACGAATTCCTGCTCGAGGCGCAAGTTTTGGCCACTCGAAAGTCCATCTTTCTTTTCTATCGACGATGCAAGCTGGCAAGAACAATCCTCTGCGGCCTTGCACATGAAACCAAAATAAAACTCAAATCATGTTTGCTACATGCTTAGGAAAGAATACAGAGGGCAGGGAGAATGGGAAGCTTTTACTTCCCAAGGCTAAAGGAGGAGTTTGTCTTTTTTTTCAGGGAGGAAGCACGACTCGTTTCTCACGCTATTGTCACTCCCGTTTCAATGTAGCGACGCCGCTCTAGTCTCTTCTGCTCTTCTTGGGGGGAAAAAAACAAAGAAAAAAATAGTCGGAAATAGTGAGTACGCATGGAGCTTTGCTGGGATTGTCCCTGAAGACAGCAGCATGAACTTTCGTGCAAGAAGAGTAACCTTGCCTTCCATCACTCCGCTCACTCTTCAAAAGAGGGTAGGAAATGTGTCATCTTATGAACTCATCATGTTACTACTATGTTATTACCAGGTTGCAAAGATTAGAAGTAGGGTTGAATTGGGATCAGTCAAACACTACATCTGCCTTGTATTAATAGCCACGGATCATGTCATTGATTTCTCATGCCGTTAAGAAAATCAAATTTCCCAGAAAATCTCGATGGCTTATCAATGGTGAGCTATTTTAAGAACTGGTTCGCAGGCTACTCGAGTGTTCTTCAGGGGCTACCTGGTGCCTGCGGGTAGTATGTTGGGGGCCCCCTTATTTAACCATTTGAGACTTTGCTGAAAACTTCTTAAATTCAAAATGTAGTATTATTTTACTGATTGAAATGTTTTTTTTTTTATGAAAATATATCTATGAGCCAAAAATTTACTAATTGTCAGGGATTCATTTATATGTTTTACCATAAATTAAATAATGACAATTTATTAATTGAATTAATTTATTAAAAAAACAAATCCTCATGATAATAATTTTAATTTTCTTTTTGGGGCAGATAACTTGCCGTTATTTTCTTTTTTTTCTTTTTTCTTGTTACAATATTTTTTTGCTTTGAGATATATACGGACTGTATATGTCAAAATGTTTTCCTTGTTGGGGGTAAATAACCTAATTAATAATTAGTAATTATTCTTATTTTTTATTTTATTTTTTTTGCTAACAGAACAAAATGTAGCAAATTAAGACACATACTTATCTTAATTTTGTTGTATCTTACCATATTTATTAAATTATTTAACTTTTTTGGTTGTGATTTCAATATGAAGCTGCAAAAGTTGAGAACAAATCAGTAAAATACAAAGTAATCTTAAAAATGAGCACAGTTATGTGCAGACAGTAGACATTTGATTATTTTTATAACATTTTATTTCATTTTTTATGTTTTAATTGTATTCATTTTTTTTCAACATTTTCAACCCCAAAAATATTTCAATTGCAGTTTAAATTTCCAAATGCAGTTTTACAAAAATCATCAAATAGGGTAAACTAAATAGAAAGTATGAACCTAAATAAGACAAAAACAATATTGTTTATAATTATATATAGTGAAGAAAATAAGTATTTGAACACCCTGCTAATTTGCTATTTCTCCCACTTGTAAATCATGGGAGGGGGGGTCTGAAGTTTTAATCGTAGGTCCATGTCCACTGTGATTAATATAAACTAAAAATAAAAATCCAGAAATCTCAATGCATGATTCTTTAACAATTTATTTGTGTGATACAGCTGGAAATAAGTATTTGAACACCTGTGTATCATCTAGTATTCTGACCCTGAAAGACCTATTTGTCTGCCCATTAGAAGTCCACCTATACTCCATGTATCGTCCTGAATCAGATGCACCTATTTGAGGTTAATAGCTGCATAAAAACACTACCCCATACAATCACTAAGATTTTAACTAGTAAAATGGCGAAGACCAAAGACACCAGAGAAAAAATTGTACACCTCCACAAGGCTAGAAAGGGCCCAGAGCAATTGCCAAGCAGCTTAGTGAAAAAAGGTCTACTGTTGGAGTAATCATTAGAAAAGGGAATAAGCTAAACATGATGGCCAATCTTAATCGGAGTGGAGCCCAATGCAAGATATCACCTCGTGGGGTCTCGATGGTTCTAAGAAAGGTGAGGAATCAGCCCGGAACTACACAACAGGAGTTGGTCAATGACATGAAAAGAGTTGGGACCACCATTTCCACGGTTACTGTTGGTAATACACTAAGGGCTAATGGCGCGAAAGGTTCCCCTGCTTAAACCAGTTCATGGCAAGGCCCGTCTTAAGTCCGCATATGACCATTTGTAGGATACAGAAGAATCATGGGAGAAGGTTTTGTGGTCAGATGAGACTAAAATAGAACTTGTTGTTCATAGTTCCACAAAGCGTGTTTGGAGGAAGAAGAATGAAGAGTGTGATCTGAAGAACACCACCCCTACCGTGATGCATGGGGGTGCTTTGGGGGTTGTTTTTCTGCACATGGGACAGGACTAGTGCACTGCATTAAAAAGAGGATGACTGGGGGCCGCGTATTGTGAGATTTTGAGGAAGGACCTCCTTCCCTCAGTCAGAGCATTGAAGATGGGTCATGACTGGGTCTTCTAACACGACAACGACCCGAAGCATACAACCAGAAATACCAAGGAGTGGCTCCGTGAGAAACCTATCAAGGTTCTAGCACTGTCCAGCCAGTCTCCAGACCTTAGCCCAATCAAAAATCTTTGGAGGGAGCTCAAACTCTGTGTTTCTCAGCGACAGCCAAGAATCCTGACTAATCTAGAGAAGACATGTCTGAGGGAGTGGGCCAAGATCATTCCTACAGGTGGAAAAACTCCAGGCAACATTTGACCTCTGTAATAGCAAACAAAGGCTATGTACCCAATATTTACATTCATTTTCTCAGGTGTTCAAATACTTATTTGCAGCTATATCACACAAATAACTCGTTAAAAAAACATGCATTGTCATTTATGGATTTTTCTTTTTAGTTTTTATCTCTCTTAGTGTACCTACGATGAAAATTTCAGAACCCTCCATGATTTCTAAGTGGGCAAAATAGCAAAAAAGCAGGATATTCAAATACTTATTTTTCTTCACTGTATATATATAATATATAAAGCAATTATGAATACATCTATTTGAAAGTGCTACATTGTAGAGTTTAGGAAAGATATATACTTTTTTTAAATTTACATATATAAAGTGATATTCAGGTAATACAATTCTTGTAAAAATGTTACTTAGAATATGGTAACTTGAATATTACAACTAGGTCACTCAAATAGTCAAAAGTAACGCAAAAAAGACAAGCTAATTAGAAAAAATAGCAAGCTCAGCTACATGCTAACATACAATGGATGCAGTTTAGCTTCACTATAGGTATCTAGCTGCCAAAGCAAAATGACAAAATTACTTTAGTTACATCTACTCTTTTCCAACAAACAAAAGATATTGTTAGCTAGAATAGACTATGCTAGCTAGTCATACTTGTTGACGACTAGCTCAGCCGGCGGTTGTTAAGTGAACTTTCTCTAAATCAATATTTCTCAACAGGAGGGTCGGGACCCAAAAGTGGGTCGCGGACCAGTTTACGATGATTTGCGGGCCTTTGCCCTGGCAAAATAATGCTAAGAAGAAATAACTGAGGGTAAATTACTCAGTAGATGGCGATAATGCCCTGTTCAGTCAATCGGTGCTGTCCCAATTGTGTTAGAGAGGGACAACATCTCATTTTATCATAAGTTTGTATGTTTTATTTCTTGTTTTCTACCCATAATAATAGGTCCCAAGACATTTAGTGATATGGGGAAGCGAAATTAGAAAACGGTGACAGCAACGATCAAGTCGAAGAAGGAAATGATTTAAAAATGGGAAAATAAAAATGTTATAGTTCTAGCTTTTATTTAACCAGTATATAGATCTTTATTATCTACACAATTAAAAGATTATCGTTGTTAAGCTACACATTTTTTAATATTTTGGGTACAAAATTCTGTACGTACGTGGCTTTTTTAAAACCATTTTATTGGGTTATGCTTATGCGATTTAGGCTTATATGCAAGTTTCTAGGTTACTTGAAGTCATTTGGTTTTCTGAAAGAAATTTGAATCTATTCTACGATCTCTGTTTTACACTGCACAATCCTTTTGTTTGCTAAATTTGAGAAGAGGAAATTTCTTGAATCGGGTCTCATCTTTTCATTAGGGTGGAACGGTGGGTCATCGAGTCAGACCAGTTGAGAACCACTGCTCTAATTTCTGACTCTTGTTGCTGTCGCAATCGACAATGCGCTTTAGACAAAAGGCTTATTTACTTTTTTGGCGTCGCTAGCGCGGCTAGACAAAGCTAGCGGGCGCCGCGTCGCCATCATTCAGATAGAAGCGCAGCTGCAGGGGGCGGAGTTCAAGGTGAAAACCGACGCCTCTAATTGGCCAAGAGGCTCACGCTGTCCCCATCCTTCAGATAAGGTCAAGCGCCCCATTCAGTCCTTGCGCTCTCGGCTGGATGTGAATTTACGCTTTACGCGTTAATGTTCTCTCCCTGACGCCACACGAAGGCAACACTCCTGGATTTTTAACCATCCCCCCTTGACCAACCGTTACAGTGTAATAACACTCTTTCTAGAACTGGAAATTGCGGGGTCAAAATTAGCTGAAATGGGTTAAACGAGGGATGTCCAACGCATTTTAGCTCGGGGGCCAAGTGGAGGAAAATCTAATCTCACAGGGGCCGGACTGGTTCATTAAAAAGGAAGAGAAAGAAAGAGAGAGAGAGAGACAGAGAAATAAAGACTGATAATGACAGCAAATTCAGAGAAAATGAAAGAGGGAGGAAAAGAAAGGTGGGAAGGAAGAGGAACATTGATAAGAGGAAATGAGAGGAAAAAGAGACGGAGAGTAAGAGAAAAGAAAGAGCGAAGAAATGAGAGAGAAGAGAGAGGGGGAGAGAGAAAGACAATATTTTAAAGGGAGAGGGGGGGGAAATGGGGGGGAAAGGGAGAATTAAAGAGCAAAAGAGTATGAGAGAAAAAACAGCCACAGTGTCTTTAGGAATAGCTTGGCTTTGGTGAAATCAAGTGGATTTATTTAAAAATCAGTTCTTTTTTCCTCTTGTGCTTCTCTGTGTTGTCTCAGATCAAACTCCTTGGGCTGAAAGAAATCGAATCAGCCTGAAAGACACAGAATTATACTTCATGCTATCATGATGATTCTTTTTTTTTTTTTTTTTTAAATTCATTCCTCAACCCAGTCTGCTATGTCATAACAATGAACCCAATTTGGGCTTAATGTAACCCAATCCGCCTGAAATCCACATAATATTTCATGTTTTATGACTCCCTTTTTAAATTTAATCATCAACCCAGCCAGCTGGGTACGAATAATGAACCCATTTTGGGCTCAACGTAACCTACTCGGCTTCAAATCCAAAACAACATGTTGGAAGGGTGAAAACATTGTCAACCCAAATTTTTAACCCAATTTGCAGTGTTAACCCAACTTCATGCAAAAGTAACCCATATTTTTCCTGAAATATGGACTAAATACATTCATGTCATATTAACTCTCTTGATTTATCAAATCCAATCTTTAATTTAATATACAGCGATTAAATTGGTTTGCCCGGTTTTGGGTAAAATAAGTCCCAATCTTTTTATATTCTACCGCTAAATCAATTCTGTGAAAATGATGTCAAATATTATTTTCAACCCAATTTACAGAGTGGATATGAAGAATATGACCCAATCAGTTCGAAATACACATTTGAATGCATTCATGTGGATGTCAACACCAATATTACATTTACTGGGTTAAAATGGTCAACGTAATTTGTAAAATTAACCTGTAACCTGTAAAAGTAACCCAATCTTGATGATTCAATTTTCAACATAATCTTCTGTTTCATAACAGATAACCCAATGTTGGTTAAAGTATGAGCCAATATTTTTATAATGCACAGTTAAAGGCACATAATCTCTAATATATGGCCTTGGCACCACACATTTTTAACCCAATTTTAGGGTCAATTTAGCTAACTTTAGGTTGTGTAAAATGACAATCTATTGAAAATCCAAATGTCACCGCATTGACTTTATTAAACCTAAGTGAACTTTTATACTGGGTTAACACATTTATGACCCAATTTGCTTGAAATCCTCTGTTAAATTAATTCACTTTATAACTGAGGAGATTATAACCTAATCGGCCGAGATGACCCAATTGGGGTTTAAACTAACTAAATATTTCCCAACTTCTTTTTACATTTACATGTTCATTTCTTTGGCAAATCCAAGCATAAATTTAATATAAGCATATATTTTTTCCCAACTTTTGTGTAAAATGAACCCCAACCTTATCAAAAACCCATTTGACATTCTGTCATGATTACCAATGTGATGCACCGGTGCCCGCTTCTTTGGCGCCAACTGCCTTGGACTCTGATTGGCTCCTATTTAAACCCTGTCCTGTTACTCCCAACATCTGTTTGTCACATGTTGTCAGTCCATCTGTGAACCTCAGTTTACTGTAGGCAAGCTTTTCCTGTTTTTGCTCCCGTCTGTGTTCCGGCTTCGACCCGTTTTTTCTATCTTGACCACGTCTACTCTCCTCCCCTGGCTTTCGACTCATTGCTGATCCCGATCACGTTTTTGGCTCCCCTGTCCTGGCTACTGACCCATTTTTTCCATTCCCGACACTGCTATCGCTCGCCATGGAAGTGCCATTTTTGCATTCAGAGCGACCTGCTTCCCGCGACCAGCGATCACCGGATCGTGGGTGCAATCCTTTCCTTTCTTCCCAATAAAACTGAGAGAAATGTAACACAAGTGGGTCCTGTCGCCGTTCTGGTCCTGACACATTCCTTAAATAATTATGATGGCATTGTCAACATGACTTCCTGGGTCAAATGATTGTGCCACATTTGGAGTAAAAGTAACCCAATATCTTTAGACTGCAAATTCAGATTTTTTTAAATACGATTTTGCGGGGAGATCTAAGGTACTTTAGTTGTGACATTGAGATTTAACTTTCTATCTCACTCTGTAACTTTGTTGGGTCAGTAACCGAGTTACTGTAGTTTTCTGTTACTGGTTAGTTGTTTACACTTTTCTAAAATAATGTATCATGTTGTTACTATGTCCTTATTATGCTGTTTCTGTCATGGTTGCCATGGCGCCCGTGGCTCATTGACAGAATGGTTTCCCTTCTATTTAAGCTCAGTGCTCTCACTCTCCCTTTGTCAGTCCGTCAACAAACCTGTAAGGCGTGGGTTTTGACTCTGTCTGGTCTCCTGCCTGCGTTCCCGTCTGTTTTTGTCCTGTTTATTATTTTCTCCAGTTTTCGTTCCCGTCTAGTTGGTCCTGTTTGATTTCGATATCAATCCTGTCTGTCCCGTCCTGTCCGGTATCGACCCCATCTGTCCGATATCAGCTTGGGCAATTGGTATCGATCTCGTCGGCCTCTGGCTTCATGTCATTCCACGGCAGACTGCTGCCTAACGTGCATGACTCCCTATTTCCCATGAAATAAAAGGCTTGTGTGAGAAGCGTCACGCATTTGGGTCCTGATCCTGTTCTGGTTGATGAGTTACCATGTTCGTCACCCAGTTATTGTTAGAAGTTGAGTCAAACAGGCTCAGTCAACCACTAAAACCTCAGCTTTGTTTGAGAGCAGAGTCCTTTACATGTATAAATGCTTAATATTACAATAAAAAAAATAAGTGGATTTCAGTGGAAGGCAACTTATTCATCCAAAATCGTTATTGCGGTAATTGCATTTTTGTAATGTTTGATGAACTCTCAGCCAGTGAAAGCACTTCTTCATTCTCTTCTTACAACGTTTTGTTCCGGACACCACTCAACCGTGTTGGTCTCTCGTCTCGTGGAGGATCGACGTTTATTTGCCGAAGTGGACGATCCGCCGGAACAAATTAACTGCCTATTAAAGCCGAGGCCACTGGGGGAAGAATTCCGTCATTAGTTGGAATTCTTTTCTATTTCAAGTGCCTTTCTATCAAAATCCTTTGTTCCGCATCACTTCTTCTCTTTTTACTACTTGTCCTTGAATGTTTTTTTTTTAATCATAGTATTCATCGGGTCTGCTGTCCTTCAGACTCTTGACAAAGATGTTAGTTTAACTGTGCTTGTGTGCAAGGCCTTAAAACTCAATGGGAGTTCTTTGCAGTTTTGGTCTGTATCCATTCGTTGGTCTGTCCATCCCAGTGTCCATTCACTCTTTGACTATCCATTTATCCCACCACCCGCGCTTCCATCCACCCTTCAGTCCGGGCATCAATCCATCCATCATTCGGTTCATGCATTAGTCCGTCCTTCGATGATTCCGGCCGTGTGTCTGTCCAACCATCTTCTGGTCCATCCTTGGTCTGTATCCATTCGTTGGTCTGTCCATCCCAGTGTCCATTCACTCTTTGACTATCCATTTATCCCACCACCCGCGCTTCCATCCACCCTTCAGTCCGGGCATCAATCCATCCATCATTCGGTTCATGCGTTAGTCCGTCCTTCGATGATTCCGGCCGTGTGTCTGTCCAACCATCCTCTGGTCCATCCTTGGTCTGTATCCATTTGTTGGTCTGTCCATCCCACTGTCCTTTAATCTTCTAACTATCCATCTATCCAACCACCGGTGCTCCATCCATCCTTCAGTCCGGGCATCAATCCATCATTCTGTCCATGCGTTTGTCCGTCCTTCAAAGATTCAGTCCGTGTGTCTGTCCAACTATTCTCCGGTCCATCGTTGGTCTGTATCCATTCATTGGTCTGTCCATCCCACTGTCCATTCACTCTCTGACTATCCATCTATCCAACCACTGGCACTCCATCCATCCTTCAGTCCTTGTGTCAAACCATCCATCATTCAGTCCATGCGTCCATCTGTCCTTCGATGATTCGGGCCATGTGTCTGTCCATCCATCCTCCAATCCATCAATCCTGAGGTCCATATATTGATTCATCTATCCATCCGTTCATTGTTCAGGCCAACTATCCATCCATTGGCCCATCCATCCATCCGTCCATGGCTTCATCTATTCATTCATTTGTCTGATCTATCCACAAATAAGTCCATCCTTTCTTCAGCCCATGCGTCCGTCCGTCCTCCGATGATTCGATCCATGTGTCTGTCCATCCTTCCTCCGGTCCATCTATCCTGAGGTCCATCTATTGATTCATTTATTCTTCCGTTCATTGTTCAAGTTCAACTATCCATGGGATCATCTATCCATCCATCCAACCGATCCATCCACAAATCACTCCATCCCTTAATCAGCCCATGCGTCCGTCCCTTCATCCTTCGATCAATTCTAACATCAGTTCATTGGTCCACAGACTGACTGTCCATGGGTGTGTACCACGGTCCACCCATCATTGTGATACTCTAGCAGAGCCAATAACATTATTAAAGACAATTCGCAACCCGGCCACCATTCCTGAGACCTTTTGCCCTCGGGTAGGCGCTACAGGTCCCTCAAAAGTAGGACAACCCTAAACATAAGCTCAAAACTGTGAAAACATATCTTGCGACATTTTGTTTTTATTTCTCTTTTGGTATTTGCCAAATCAAACTGTTGGAAAAAAATATACTATTGCACGAAACTCTGACCCAAACATAAATAAATAAAAGTAACCAGCTTGTGATTGGCTAATGACTAAAAATCACGAAAAAAATAAAATATACATATATACTTACCTTTTTGAAATGCTGCTTGTAAATGTTATTACACTTAATTTCATTGCATTATTGTTACAATGCACTAGTCTTTATTGCATTATTATTATAATACCTTAGGTCAGATTTTCCAAGGACTATGATGTAATTCTTTTTTTCTGCCTGTTTATCCTGATAGTCTATCACTTTTCTCTTAAGTCTTTGTATGACATGTTTTACCCTGGAGTGCCATGTCTAATCTCATTGCATACAATGTTTCACAACGTTGATATCAATGACAATTAAAAACAAGTCTAAGTATAAAGCAAAATTATAAAGGATGTCCCTGTTTCAAGCATTAAATTCGATATTTAATTTTGTAGTATTACTGTAGTTGTATTTCTGAAGTATTTTTGTAGTATTACAGTAGTTCTATGTTTGTAGTAGTTCTGTAGTATTTCTGAAATAGTGTCTTTGAAGTATTTGCATATTTTTTTTGTAGTATTTCTTTAGTATGTTTGTAATATTTCCATAGAATATTTCTAGAGTACCTGCAGTATTTTAGTAGCTCGATTCACGTCACTCCAAAGGTAAATACGATTTCAGTTTTCTATGAAATTTTCACGTTTATTTATTTAAAATGTTATTTACCCATATACACGTATATTAGACACAAGGATTACTTATTATTGTCAGGACCAGAATGGAAACAGGACCCAATTGCGTAACGTTTACCAAGACAGAGGAAGGGCTGCGCCCATGATCCGGTGTTTGTTTGACTCTGGAAGCAAGTCGCTCTCGCACTCGGACTGTGATCCGAACACGGAAGTGGATCTTTTGTAGCGAGTGATGGCGGTGTCACGGACGGAAAAACTAGTCGGTAGCCGGGGCTGGGAAAGCACAGCGTGGTCGGGGTCAGCAACGAGTCGTAAGCCAGGACAGGAGATAGATGTAGTTGGGATCAAAAAAATGGGTCGTAAGCCGGGACAGGAGAGCAGACGTGGTCGGGGACAAAACAGGTCGTAGACGGAGACAAACAGGACAGGCGAGAGTCGGGGTCGAAAAAAGGCTTACCTGGTATACAGAGAGGGTCGCAGACGGACTGACAACAGGGAAGTAACAGGACGTGGTTTAAATAGGGACAGGGAGCCAATCAGAGCTCGCAGCGGTTGACACCAAAAGAGCGGGCAGAGGCGATTCACATCGGTAATCATGACAATTATATACTATTTTAATGCTTTCATCCGGAGTATCAGGGGCTCAAAACGTTTCATTTGTCATTAAAGGTTTCTATTCCCTGCTATATGGCAATTTAATTTTACGACGACCACCTCAGAACGAATATTGTATTCTACAGTTGTACTGTAACGTATTCCCTCACTGAATCTCTATTTACAATTCCGATTCTATCATATCATGTATCCATCTGTTCATTGTTCCATCCCTCCATTCATCCATCCATCCATGAGTCATCTATCTAACTCTCCATCCATCTGTCTGACGGTCCATCCATCGCTCCATCCATCCCACAATAAACAAAATGTGTGTCCGCAGGTAATTAAGATTTATAATGAAGACAACACCAGCAGGGCGGTGGAGGTCCCCAGCGACATCGTTGCCCGGGACATTTGTCAGCTCTTCGCCTTAAAGAGCCAATGCGTAAACGAGCATAGCTTGACCCTTTACGAGCATCTTTCTCACCTGGGAATCGGTAAGGCATTATGGGAAACCCGCGCCTCACTTTTCACACCCTAATTCATTGACGTGTTCTACATGGAGAAGGATAAAAGGATATTCCATTGTGAAGGAAGCCCCTCATTCACTGCTCAATCATAATCGGAAGCGAGCGCTGTTAGCCGAAGGCTAATTGGTGCAAGAAAAATAACAATTGTAACAATAATTCTCTTTTGGGATTCCGTCCCGTCTAGAGAGAGCTATCGAGGACCATGAGTCCGTTATGGAGGTCATCTCCAGCTGGGCCATGGATGAGGACAACCGGCTACATTTGAGGAACAATCACGCAAAATATGAGTTTTTCCTGAAACCTTTGGTGAGTTTTGGAAATGTCAATCTCGGAAGTTTCAGTCTTTCGCTGAAAATTCACGGCCATTTCTCATAGGAGTTCTTCCCCGACCACATGGTGTCCTTATCTGCTGAAAATAACGGGGTGTTGGATTATTCTCAACTTGTTGAGGTATCGCTTATTGCTGATTGGGAGAAATTGAAATTTGTGATGGTGGTACCCTGAGTGATGTATATTTACATTTTGCAAAAAAGATTTAATACATGATTGTGGTTAATTTGGCTGAAAAAAAAACATTTATTTTAGTTTGTTTTCAATGTATTTGGGGGGCGGGGGCATTTGGGGGGGAAATGACTAAAACGCTTAAATTCGTGTTTGACTTTTTGTTATTTTTCCTTTCTTTCTCTTTATTTTTTATTTTTTTATCCTCTCTTCCTTTGTTTCTCTTGATTATTTTCCTTTCTCTTTTTCTTTTCCTCTTTTCTCTCTATACTTTCTCATTCCCTATTTATCTTTCTTCTCTCCTTCTGTTTTTCAGTCCTTCTTTCTCTCACTTTCCTATCTTTGTCTTTTTATGTGTGAGTGTCTTTCTGCAATTCTGTTTCTTTTTTTTTCTTCCTTTCTCTGTCATTGTCCTTTTTGCTATCTTTCTTCTTCACTCTTTATCTTTGTTTGTTTATTTGTTTCTTTCTGTCTTTCTTTGTTTTCTTTCTCTTTCTTTGTTTATTCCTGTCTTTCTTTGTTTCTTTGTATTTGTTTCTGTCTTTGTTTTATTTGTGTCTTTCTGTCTTTCTTTCTGTCTTTGTTACTTTGTGTTTTTTTCTGTCTTTCTTTGTTTAATTCTTTCTCTCTTTTTTCTTCTCTTTATATCTTAAATGAGAATATTGGTCAAAAGAGCAAATGGACTTGCCAATGGGGCTCCACTTTTTTGTTTTGTCTATAAATTGAATTTTGATACATTTTTTATTCAACTTTTTAAGCATTTTTCAGAAAACATTTTTTTTTACATAGCCTTGGTTATTTATGAATTTTCCTTAACTGTCCACGAATATCTGGGTTTCAAAATTGCGTTGTTTTTTTTATTACCTGTCCTAGTTATATTTTAATGTGGAAATAAACACAAAACGTTATGAATCAGACATTGTATTTTTTTAAACAGTTATTTAGCTTTTCTTTGTCTCTATGCTTGACTAGCTTCCGTTTTGATAGTCTTATGTACTACTCTAAAAATGTGGATTTATTGCAGTCATATTACTTAGTGATTATCTTGATTTCAATTTCAAAAGGTTTTTATGAGCTCCAGCACCTGCCCGGAGATTCACGGACATCTCCACGTTAAGGAACCGGGCAAGAAGTCCTGGAAGAAGTCGTACTTTATCTTGAGGAGGTCAGGGCTTTACGTCTCCAGCAAAGGAACATCTAAGGTCGGTACCGGCGGAGATAAGGGCGACTTGTCGCCTTTGCGGCATCATTCCGAAAAAGCTTCCAATATTTTGGTCCGACAAGGACGGCGTGCCTTGGCGCAGTTTTTATTTTCCTGATCCGAGCGTTTTTATCACTCCAGCACTAGCATTGAGAAGATTGCACTTTACCGGCGGCTCATAGACCAAACACTGAGACAGGAATAGAAAAGAAAAAACACGTCTTGGTTTTTATCTTTGTAGATTTGTGGTAGTTGTTCTAGTTTGTTGACACAAAAGGTCGCGGGTTCATCCGATGTTCTATCTCGGTGGTGTTTCAAGGGAGCGGAGGAACGGGATGAACTTGATTTGCCTCCTGGCCGCCTGAAGGCATCAACAAGAGACCGGCAGAATGCTGCTTACGGATTTATGTTGCAGATGAAAATAAGAGTTTAAAATGGAGACCAGATTAAAATATGCAATTGCATACATGGTGATGATATGCGGAAGCTTGTAAAAATTCTTGACGAGCAAGTAATACCGTTGCATGCATTTGGTAGGTTCTCAAGTATTTCATCTTCAAATTGAGAGAAAATGCTAAAATTAAATGTATTTTATCTCTTTAGTATCAACAGGATATTTTATGTAGGACTAAAACTTCCAAAATAAAATAATAATAAATGAATAGATGCTTAAACAGTCCATCCATCCATCCATTATCTGCACCGTATATCCTCAGTAGGGTGGCGGGGGTGCTGGAGCCCATCCCAGCTATCTTCAGGCTGTGGGCAGGGGACACCCTGAACTGGTTGCCAGCCAGTCACAGAGACAGACAACTCACTCGCTCATTCATACCTAGGACCCACCAATTACCTGAACTGCATGTTTTTGGAATGTGAGAGGAAACCCACGCAAGCATGGAGAGAAAATGCAAACTCCACACAGGAAAGTTTGATCTCATGACCTCAGAACTGTGCCGCACACGCGCTAACCACTGCGCCGCCGTTCTGCCTGCATAAATAGTCATTGATGTGAAATACTATTATATTGTTTTTTTATCTTAATTTCTAAGAGTATATGGAAATAAATTACATTAAAAACAACAAACAATTATCAAGTCAATATAAATGACTTGAAATCTCTCATCTCATCTCATCAGCCGTACCGCTTATCCTCATTAGGGTCGCGGGGGGGCTGGAGCCCATCCCAGCCATCTCCGGGCAGTGGGCAGGGGACACCCTGAACTGGTTGCCAGCCAATCACAGGGAACACAGGGACAGACAACTCATTCGCTCATTCACACCTAGGGACAATTTGGACCGGCCAATTCACCTGAAATGCATGTTTTTGGAACGTGGGAGGAAACCGGAGTGCCCGGAGGAAACCCACACAAGCACGGGGAGAACATACAAACTCCGCACAGGAAGTCTGGAGCTGGATTTGAACCCACGACAGGTTCCCATGACATGAACTGTGCCGCACAAGCGCTAACCACTGCGCCGCCGTGCTGCCATGACTTGAAATCTCATCTCATCTCATCAGCCGTACCGCTTATCCTCATTAGGGTCGCGGGGGGGGCTGGAGCCCATCCCAGCCATCTCCGGGCAGTGGGCAGGGGACACCCTGAACTGGTTGCCAGCCAATCGCAGGGCACACAGGGACAGACAACTCATTCGCTCATTCACACCTAGGGACAATTTGGACCGGCCAATTCACCTGAAATGCATGTTTTTGGAATGTGGGAGGAACCCGGAGTGCCCGGAGGAAACCCACACAAGCACGGGGAGAACATACAAACTCCGCACAGGAAGTCTGGAGCTGGATTTGAACCCACGACAGGTTCCCATGACATGAACTGTGCCGCACAAGCGCTAACCACTGCGCCGCCGTGCTGCCATGACTTGAAATATTAATGTAAAATTTAAGTGCAAATTCAAAAAACAAACACCACAGCGTCTTCACGTAGATAGCGAGTCCACCTTCTCTCCGCTTCCCGCTTGGTCCGGGTGGCTACACGTTAGCGTCCGGAATGCTAGACGTGAGCCACTTTTGCGTAAAACACAGCAAACTGCACTCCCTGTACGCTTTGATGTTTTTCACCAGCACAGCCAGTTCGTCGGTCTTATATGGTAGAGTTTTCACATTTACCATGATTACGGAAAGTACCAAAGACTCATAACGCCGCTAGCTGCTTAGCTAGCTCCAGCTCTCCATCCATGATAGGCCCCCTCATCACGCCGGCACGAGAATTCTTCAGGGCAAGAGGTTTATTCCTCGAATAACGCATTTTTGAGCGTTAAAACCCATGTCCATAGGATAGAACGTCATCCAAAGTGTAGTTGTCAAACGGGACGAAAAACACCAAAGATAGAAGCAGACAATAAAAACAATAAATAACAAAAAGTGTGAGATAGCAGGGAGCTCCTGGAAAGGCTGCCGCTCACGGAGGCGCTTCTCACCAGATGGTGTTATTTCAAAATTATTTTGTTCTTCTCTAATATTAAACATAATTGTTTTATATGTATATCATTTTACATATTTTATACATTATATATACAATGTTGAATTATTAACCACAAAATGTTCATTCAATTTTGCTAGCTCTGGTTCTGTAAAAATAATCTTTATTAAATTATATTTGGAACAAAAAAAACCTAAAATAATGTTATTGGAGATTGAACTTTACCACGATAGACTCATTTATTTACGTCAACTGAAGAAAATAACAATCCTAATAATATTCTTTAACAAGGCTACCTAAATATGAATCTTAAATATATATTATATTTCTACAATCACGAAAAAAAACAATGACGTTGAACAAATCTCTCTCTGACGATCAAATCGAACCCTCACTGGATGGATTACTAGCGTGTATTTCGGCCTTTCTGCTTGGGTGTACTCTTCTGACCGCAGCCTCTCCATAAAAGGCGTCGACATGAAGAATTTTTAGGGCGGGGTCACCACGAACCCGATTGAAAAATGCCTAGAAATGCTTGAACCTGCTACACTAGACCATTGTTTGACACTCTATCGCTCTTGTGTGAGTGCAAACACTAAACCGCTGCACTATTAGAAACACGTGAATGTGTCACATGAAATCTCAACAATGGCCGTCTTTGAAAATTCGCTTTTTTTTTTGTCCAGATGCATCCTGGGAAGCATTGATGAGCCTCTATTTTAATGCTCAAGTTGAATGTGCTTATTATACTATGGAGCAACAATCCTGCTATCCGTAGAAATAAATCAATGAAAAAACCTATATAAGTATGCCATGCGGGTAAATAAACACGAAAATAAATCAGGTCATAATTTAATATATGTGACATATAATTTATTTATTCATTTTCTCATTTATTTTTCAGTTATTCATTTCGGTATTTGCCATTTATGTCGTTGTGTATTTTGTTATTCAAATGAGGGGGGCCGGGTCAAACTGGCTTAGCTTTTCGCCTATTGGTTCATCGGTGTACTGGTCAATTCATCCATCACGGGGCTGTCACGGACAAGGAACCGAGACGGGACCCAATTGCGTTCGTTTTACTCAGCTTTATTTAGAAGAAGAGGTCGGCAACGGGAATCGGACGGAAAACGGGGCAGGGTAGAGTTAGGAGTCCCAAAAGCTTGCCTAGCGTGTAGTGTAGGTTTGCAGACGATCCGACAAATGATGACAGGAAGGAGGGGGTTTTAAAAGAGGCAGGGAGCCAATCAGCGCCCAGGGCTGTTGGCGCCAACGGAGCAGACTCAGGTGCCCCGCATCAGTAATCATGACAGGGGCCGCCTCCTCATTTGAATAACGTTTTCTTGTAACAATATACATGAATAATCACACGTCTGAAAATATACACATACATAAAATACACTTCATATGCTACAACAATTTCTAGTGATGAATTAATACATTCTGTCACTTTAATTGATCTAATCTTTTTTTAATATTGTAACAAATAGATAACAAATATTGAGTGTTCATAAGAACATGTCTTCCGTCTGCTGTCAATGAAGTAATGATGCTAATGCTAACGCTAGGAGCCCTGGCATCTTCAGTTCGTGGCCGATTTGAGCGACTCCAACGTCTACACGATGCTGTCCACCAAAAAAACGCACAGGGCTCCCAACGACTTCGGATTCTGCCTAAGGGTATTTTTTTGTGTTTCGTTTGGAGAAAGAAGTACTGAAAAGTATCGCCTTAATCTCTTGCTCAATTGATATCCTTGAGTAACATTTTTCGATCCATTCAGTTCATTCCTCGTTAACTTAGGGTTAGGTTTAACCCTGACTATTCCAAACATTTCCGTTACATTAGATATTTGTCATGTAAAGGTTTTTACACCCTCAATTCCCATGCTTCACAGTACTTTTACCTTTTATACTTTTAAGTACATTTTCATACTGGTCAGTACTTTTTCGTACTTTAAGTAGTTTTTTTTAGACTTTGCAGTAGTTTTTCTATGCTTCGGTACGTTTCCTCCTTTTGATTACTTTTACATACTTTTCAGGACTTTCAGTATATTTTTTTTGACTTTTCAGTACTTTTTAAATTTTGAGTATTTTCATTTTCCGTTTCCTACTTTTTGTTACTTTTACATACTTTTCAGGACTTTGAGTATATTTTTTGACTTTTCAATACTTATCAATACTTTTCAATACTTTATTTAGACTTTTCAGTACTTTATATATTTTGAGTATTTTCTTTTTCTGTTTCCTACTTTTTATTACTTTTACATACATATCAGGACTTTCAGTATATCTTTCGACTTTTCAGTACATTATTTAGACCTTTCAGTATTGTTTATAGTTTGAATATTTTCTTTTTTAACTTTTCAGTTATTCATCATAATTTTCATTACTTCAATATATTTGCATACTTTAATCATCTCATCTCATCAGCCGTACCGCTTATCCTCATTAGGGTCGCGGGGGGGCTGGAGCCCATCCCAGCCATCTCCGGGCAGTGGGCAGGGGACACCCTGAACTGGTTGCCAGCCATTCGCAGGGCACACAGGGACAGACAACTCATTCGCTCATTCATACCTAGGACCCACCAATTACCTGAACTGCATGTTTTTGGAATGTGGGAGGAAACCCACGCAAGCATGGAGAGAAAATGCAAACTCCACACAGGAAAGTTTGATCTCATGACCTCAGAACTGTGCCGCACACGCGCTAACCACTGCACACACATTCCAAAAACATGCAGCGCTAGCACGGGGAGAACATACAAACTCCGCACAGGAAGTCTGGAGCTGGATTTGAACCCACGACAGGTTCCCATGACATGAACTGTGCCGCACAAGCGCTAACCACTGCCCCGCCGTGCTGCCCCTACTTTAATTATATATACTATTCACTTCTTACAACTTTTTCATACTTTTTACTTTTCATTTGTTTTTGCACTTTTCAGTCTTCCTACTTTTCAGTACTCTTTCGTACTATTTCACACTGAATTTCAGTAGTTTTTACTTTTTCAGTCCTTTTCAATACCTATAAATACATTCATGTAGTTGTTTTTACTCACTCTTAGTATTTTTGGTATATTTTCATACTTTTTAGAACATTATTCTTTTATTTTGTACTCTCATACTTTCTAGTGTAATACTTTTTCATTATTTCACACACACACACACGCACGCATTAATAAATTTAGTACTCGTTAATAGTGGATTAAGTACTTTTTCTATATTTTTCGGTACTTTTTCAGTAGTTTTTCATCTTTCTCAGTCATTTTTCATACATTTTAGTCTGTTTTTTATATACTTTCCTATACTTTTTCTACATTGTACTACTTCTCAGTACTTGTATTTTTACTTTTACGAATGTTTAGCCATTTTGAAATGTTGTTCTTGTCTTAAATTGTGGTCGTAGTCACTAAAGTGCAGCTCGTCTCGGGACACAATGCTTCTGTGCGCCGATGATGAGCAGACCAGGACGTGTTGGATCACTGCCATGCGATTATTGAAGGTTCTCTTGCATTTTCTTGAACTCTGAATTCAATTCAAATGTTAGCTTTACGACAGGATTTGTGTGAGGTCTTTTCTATTTCATAGTGTCCCCTACTGTTCACAATGTCACATCATACAGCTAAAAAACCTAGAATTCCATTATATGGATTATGATTAATAATAAACAATTCCCGTGGAAATTGTGGGAGTTGGGTCTGGGCTCTGGCATGTAGTGGTTAGCATCTACTCGGTAGCATCTACTTACCATGTAGCTGTTAGCATAAATTGCTAGCATATAGCCATTAGCATGACTCGTTAGCATGTAGTTGTCAGTATGACTCATTATAATCTACTTGTCAGAATGTAGCCGTAATCATGACTTGTTAGCATCTACTGGCTAGCATGTGGCTTCTAGCCTGACTCGCTAGCAGCTATCATTAGCATACAGCCATTAGCATGACTTCGTAGCATCTACTCCTTAGCATGTAGCTAATAGCATGATTTGTTAGCGCATTATTTGTTTGCATGAAAGGTTTAGCAAGACTTGTTAGCATTAAGCTGTTAGCATGACTCGTAAGAATGTATTGGTCAGCATGATTCTTCAGCATCTACTCATTAAAATGTAGCAGTTAGCATGGCCTGTTAGCATCTACTCGTCAGAATGCAGCTGTTAGCTTGACTTGTGAGCATGTAGCCGTTAGCATGGCCCGTGAGCATGTAGTTGTTAGCTTGACTCGTTGGCATGTAACCATTAGAATGACTCATTAGCACCTACTTGCTAGCATGCTTATGGTACCAGTTCCCATGGTGACCAAGCCTCTCCCACTTAAACTATTGGCGATTATGTTGCCGTAGTAACGGCTCTAGCTTACAAAAGACAGTGCACGATTCATAGTTAGGTTACACTCAAAACCTTGGAAGGAGTAGTGAGCCAAACTTTGCTGGAAGAAAATGGATAGAAGAAAACGGAGGTTTATAATACTTATGCCTTATAAATTGCTATTACTATCCATCCATCCATTATCCGCACCACTCATCCTTAACAATTAACAATTGAGCATCAAACTTGACTTACTTTCTACCTTTGAATACGATGACAACATGTTGTCTAACTTTTCCGAGCATCTCCAGACTACAAACCAATCTTTTGTGTTTCAGCATGGGACACAACTGCACCGAAACTTCCTGCAACCGCACCAGAAACAAAAAAACTCCCCAATGGTAAGCCACAGCTAATAATTGTCCTAAAAATGCATTGTTAGCATCTTGACATTAAGCATATAATAGCGTCAATATTGCTCGAAAAAACATCATTAGAATACGCTCCTAAGGCTGCGAATCACACATATTTGAATAATCGATGAATTAGCAGTTTTTTTGTTTTGTTTTTTGATGAATTGGATGGCAAACCCACATCTTGTTGCTACGGGTACCTAAAAAAACAAAAGTATGGCACCAAAAAATGGGAGGGAAAATGAAACAGCTTGGTCGTTTTGGGTCTCTGTAGTTTGTATTCTTCTTTGTGCTATTAGCACCTGTTTCCAGTAGGAAAGCACTATGGTGACATCTTGTGGTCAAATGATACTCACTGTCCCTTTAAACCTGATGCGTCGTGATGTTTTTTTTTAATATTTGTTTAGAGCTCTGAACAAATACCGTGGTTAACCTCCACACCACTAGGAGTCGCATCCACCTTAAAAACTACAGATCATAAAGAAATAAAAGACAAAAATGACTTGTTCGTCTCAAGCGTGAAGGAATGAAACCTGAGGAGTCGTTTCAGCGGAGCATCTCGGAGAACTCCCTGGTGGCCATGGACTTCTCAGGCCAGAAGAGTCGGGTGATCGAAAACCCTTCGGAAGTCCTATCGGTAGCCGTGCAGGAAGGCCTGGCATGGAGGGTGAGTTTAAATATTAAAAATGGTAAAGAAAAAAAAAAACATTACCGTATTTTCCGGAGTATAAAGCGCATCTAAAATCTCGCCTCATATACCGCAAAATTGTAAATGTACACAATACTCGTGCATGTACGTTACAAGGTTTTAAGGTATACTATCGTATTTTTGCAACGATTAATCGTAAAACATTGCTGTCATCATATGCAACGCTCGCTTAACCACGAGATCACCACTTATACAGATGACATAGGAAAAGGCATTCAATTTTCTCATTATCACACTATTTATATTCACTGTGCCGAAAACGAATGCTAGACAAAGGAGAAAAGAGAAAGTCGTCCTGAAAGATATAAATGAACACAAAGTCGGATTCATGATCAAATACGCCAAAGAGATTCTTCCCTCGTCGTGCTTTTTCCGGGACGACTTTCTCTTCTCTCCATTTTCCATCATCTGTGGTATCATGATTAAAAATACTGCGATAATGAGATCAAATCTAAAGCTTTTTCATGTGTCATATAAATCACAGTGGTTAAGATTAGCTCCCTCAATGCCGTGACCCAGGTTCGATTGCCATTGCATACAATGTTATGTGATATGGGGGCAGCAGTTATTGACATAGAAATACGTTGGCTGCTGCTGTAGTTTTTATTCCATGCGCTTTATAGTCTAGCGCGCCTTATAAATGACAACTATTTTTAGGGGGTGCGCCTTATAATCAAGTGCACCTTATAGTGCAGAAAATACAGTAATGTGAAAAGCTGTGTTTTCTATCTTTTTTGTTTTTAAGAGGAAAAGCTGCCACCGACTGAGTGCACATGGAAGCCCTTCAGCATCTCAGAGTTCACTAAACATCGGTTAGATTTTATTTTTTCTGTACCCGATATGCATCTGAAATACATATTTTGGGTACAATAGACCCCCGGGATACAATAATCCTTTCTGAGGTGAGGATCGCAAAACCTTGGGCGGCAGTAGCTCAGGAGGTAGAGCGCTCGTCTTGGGATCAAGGGATCCCAGTTCGAATCCCGGCTCGCCCGTGTTACATGTTGAAGTGTCCTTGGGTAAGACACTGAACCCCTAATACCCCCAATAAGCAGGTTAGCGCCTTAGATGGCTGCAAGGCCGCTATTGGGAAATGTGGAGCACATTGTAAAGCGCTTTGGGAAGTCATTGACTTGAAAAGCGCTATATAAATGCTATATAAATGCAGATCATTTCATTTCATTTCATTTCATGAAATTGCCATGTAGTGGGGGATAGAAACGGGTTCCGAACCCCTGGTACCCCAGATAAAAACGATAAATAAAATAACAAACAATTTACGTGTATGATTAAATAACTTTATAAATGTAAAGGAAAAAAAGATTTATTTTTTTACTTTGGGTGTGTTGTGTCTTAAGCTGGTACATTGGAGTTAGTGGGTGGATGCAGAAAAAGGAGAAAACAGCGGATTAAAATGAAAACGATTTGGGAGCTTTCCACTTGTAAGTACAGCCATGCCTCAGAAGTAAGGGTGGTTGTTACTGGGTATTTTGGTAATTATCCAAACCAAGTAAATACAACATAATATTGATAAATCCTGATACTGTTTTTCAAGGAATTGAACCCATCCAGTTAGTCTATAATTTTAATAAACGTAGCACAAATATTTTATGCAATAAACAGGCTTTATGACACAAACCAATAGCAGACCAGCATCCTGTATGACGTCAACCCATAGCATACAGGCTTTTTCGATATCTTTGCGGCATGTAACAATGCATACTTTAACATTATAAAAACTACCAATATTTCAACTGTTTATGAACAAATTCAAGAAAATCGAATCATAAAAACAAAGCAGCAATGTAATGAAAATACAAAAAATCAATAACAATACCAACAAGGCAACCCAAAAAAATCCCCTCAGTTACACAATATTTTGAAATTAACCTCAGAAATTGCTAATAGTGCAAACAATATGGACTACCCATCCCCACATATTGAGAAATATATGTATAAATAAATACCGACAACTAACATTATGATGGTGCTACCTAAGACTGTATTGATTCGGTCCAAGTACTCACTCAGTATTACCCGTATCGATATTTGGATCGATCCACCCACCCTTACTCAGACGACTTTGTTGCTGTAATTGACTTTTTAGTATAAATAACTATTCCAACCGCCAATGGGTGACGATCATGTTTCCTATTTATCATCACAAGCTTCGCTTCCATGGTTATCATCTCCTCGCTTCTCCCTTTAGCATTACTGCAAGTCTTGAGACCAATATCTCAATAAATTAAAGTTAAAGGAGAGAAATTGAGCATGGTGGGAGGGAGTTCTGCCAATAGCATATCGGATTCTTCATGACGACGGGATTGCAGACCAGCATTGTGTGCGACGTCGACCAAAAGCAGATGGGCATTTTAGAGACATATTAGTCATGTACATTGCCACAAATTTTGAGTTTTCTGAAAAGTAATTTGTTTTAGGTGTCATATGTAGGGGGAAAATGCCATAACAAGGGGCCTGTATTTAAGTGGGGGCGCCTAAGCCCAGGGGTCTACTGTATCTAATAATAACTGGTGCTTTGGGCCCTCTATGCTGCCTAACCTAGTCTTTTTTCAAGTAGGACCATTGCATACAATGTTTCACTTCATGGTTATCAGTGAAAAAAAAAGTAAAAAAAAAAACAAACCACTTTTTTTGAGCCTCTCTTTGTTTTCTTTGACTCCAGCTCTCCATCTAGCTCAGCCCTGGTTCCACGGCAAGCTGTCACGGGACGAAGCTCAGCGTCTGATCACCCAGCAGGGCCCCATCGACGGGTAAGAAGCAAACAAGTTTATGGCGAGTTGTCGCCACGACTGTTACAAACAACACTTTGTTCTCAGGTTATTTCTTCTGAGGGACAGCCAGAGCATCCCCAAGACATTTGTACTGTCGCTGTGTCACTTGCAAAAAGTCAAACACTTCCAGATCTTACCCGTGAGTACCTTGGGTTGTTTTTTGGGGCTGTTTAGGGAGGTTTTGTTGTATTTGGTCAAGTCTTTTTTGGGTTTACTTGTAAACTTTGTCACGGTAAACAGGCAGTAGTATTGTGACTCAACAACACGTCGATAACTAACCCAGGAGCACTCTGCGACCCAGGAAGGAACGGACTCAATGTAAGGTTATATGTATCTAGCGTGTTGCTTTGAGGATTTGACCTGGAATGTTGGGTCAAGATTTTGATCCAACAAAGGTTCCTAGAATTTAATTTTATACTAATTATTCATGGTTTTACATAAAACTGACGTAACACAAATCACTAACCCAGCACAACAGGGTGGTCCGATACAGAGGGACCCAACGTTGCGTTTTACCTTGCATGATAAGTTGACTGTTTCACATAGCAAGGTGGGCCTAGAATGTGATCCCAGATTCATACTTCAACCCAGTACAGTGAGTCCAAAAGTAATTGATCCAACGTTGGGTCATACTCAGCATTTTGGGCTGAGGATTTACCCAGAATGCTCAAGATATTCATACAATAAGAAGACCACAAATTCAATTTGAAACTCATTTTTACTGGGTCACAATTGAATATGACCCAGTTTTTGCATTACACCCAGCATGTTGGGTCTAGATTCCCAGAGATCCCAGAATCCAATGTTGAACTCTAATCGAGATGTACAAAATGAACGGACTGAATGTTGGCTTATAGCCAGCATGTTGGGTTGAGGATTTGATACAAGATGGTGTGTGTGGATTCTGAATGAATAAGAGTACCCTAAATTCAAACTCATTGAAACCGACCCAATGTTGGGGTTAATACCCAGCATGTCGGCTTGCCGATTCGACCCAAGATATAGGTTTAGATTTTTGTTGCAACAACGGGTCAGTGAATTTTATCTTAAATGTTTGTTTTTTAAATCCATAAATAAACCGTTTCAATATTGGATCATATCCAGCATGTTGGTTTGAGATTTCGACCCAAAATGTTGGGCATATATTTTTTATGCAATAAGGGTATTGCCCTAATCCTATTTGAAACATTGTTTAATTGGGTCCAATAGGAAATAATCAGCATGTTGGTTTGGGATTTAATACAGCACAATATGTATAGAATTTGATTTGAACCAGCATGTTGGGTATTGATTTTAATGAAGCATGAGTTCCCAGCATCAAATTTTAAACACATGTTTACTGGGTAATGTTTGACTAAACATACTGGGTTTGGACACTGCTGCAACAATGAGTCCAGATTATAATTTTAAACAAGGTTGTCGTGGGTACACCTGGCTTGTTGGTTGAGGATTTGACCCAGCATGTTGGGTATAGATTATAATGCAATAATGGGGTCCCAATTTGAAACTCGACCTCACTGGATTTTTAAGGAATCAAACCTAAATTGGGTTATATTTGGGGTTGAGGAGTTAACCGAGCATGTTTGATCAAAATTCTGATGCAACCAAACATGTTTAAAATCTAAATTCTGGGACCTCCAGTTGCATTCAAATGTAGCTCCAATATGATGGATCAAATTTTCAACACAACATACTGTGTCTAAAGTAAAAACTGGGTTAGTTTCTATTTGGACCTAGTACAAATTAGTAAATTTAAATTCCAGGTATATCCCAATCAAACAAGTCCAGTTCAAAACTAACTCTGAATGTATTCATCTAAAAGTAACCGACCGTAATACAACAAGAGTTGATCAAATCCAATTTTAAACCCAAGCTTACTTTGTTAAAATCTGAGCGCAATTTATGGTCAATAAATCCCAAAGAATTAGAAATCCACTTTTAACAACCATTTTTACGTTGCAGTTGGATGATGACGGGGAGTTGTCCTACAGCCTGGATGACGGCCACACCCGCTTCTGCGACTTAATTCAGTTGGTGGAATTCTACCAGCTGAACCGCGGCGTGCTACCATGCAAACTCAAGCGGCATTGCACCGGGACCACACTGTGACCAGAGCCCCCACCCCAAAAAGTCATAAACCAAAGACTCATTCTGTTTTATAGTCGATGTCTATGGATTTAAAGCATTATCATGTGTTTAAGAATATTCCTAATAAATATTTGTGTTTCCTATGTTGTCCTAGGTTAGTGCTTCTCAATTGTTTTTGGTCATGCTCCCCCTCAGAAGAGGAAATCCTCTCACCCCTGAAGATCAATCTTTTTTAATGTGTTAACATTATTTTGGCGGGGACAAAAAAACTTTTCTCAATATTGATCATAACACGTCACCTCAGTCTATATCAAATCGACGATTTTGGGCACATTTTCTCTGTGTCTTATCAACATGATTGGGTTGAAATGTCTTTAAATTACAGCTTAATTTATTTGGCTGTCAGCTTCTAACATTTTTTAATAGCAAGCACACCAGATCTTTGCTTATTTCACTGCAATAATGCTTTAAAATGCTACAGGAGGAGACTTTTGTTAGTCCCTTTACCCTTTCGCCTGGCTCCGCATATTTTTTATGGGGCCACTTGAGGGTCTGCTACAATTTGTGTCGATAATTCATATTAAATGCGCATACTCTCTGCTTAATGCACCGCATGGAGACTATGTAAACAAAACAGTAAAAAATATCTCCCCCTAGAGTTGAAAAGGTGCAATCGCACTTTATTCCAGGAACATTAAAAAAAACAATCCTAAAGTCAAATGCGCCTGCGCCCCCTCAGGGGGCCCCGCCCCATTATTTGAGAAACACTGTCCTAGGTACATAGCCAGAATTGTGTTTGTACTGCAATTTGGTTTATATTTTATATATCTGAATCATATAAACAAATATGACTTATTTATGTGACTGTGTAGTCCTGTAATTAATACATGTGACTAGAACTAGGATTGGGCCTAAAAAAATCAGCCCGACCCGACCCGAGTCCGGGTATAAAGACTCGTACCTGCCCGAACCCGACGGATTAACTTGAGTTGATAAACGAAACCCAAAGCTTTAATTTTCCGCAAAACACGAAGCTTTACTCCGGCCGTGCGTACTTCAGCGCGAATCTGTCCCAGTGGACTACACAGCTTGGGGTTTACTTGGGGCTGAGTCCCTCAAATCAAGTGTGCACTGCAAGTGCAGCGCCTAAATGAACGGTTTGGTGCCGAAGTGCGCATTTGGGCGACGTGCAGCGAACAAAAGTGAAACCGAACAAATAGGCACCGAAAAGAAAATCAAATTATGCAGATTTCAATCTGCAATTAGTGAAAGATTTTACCAAAAAGCAGAAAGCTTGGCAAGAAGCAGAAATTATGTCTGACGTAAGGGAGGTTGAAGGAGGAACCTGCGTGTCTTTTATCCCAACACAGAGGAGAAAAATTTATTTGGATTTAGTGATTTTGAGTTAACTGATAGATTGGTAAGCATTTTCTTCATCTAAATAATTACGCTTACTCAAAAAAGTGCATGCTGTGTAGAACTTCCATGAAAGAAAACAAATAAATAAAATACGGCGAGAGAGAAGCCCATTTGGCTCGACCTAATAATTGACATTTTATGCCCGTATGTTGATCGGGCCGGGTTCGGTTCAAGTTCGGCCCCATTCAAAGCCTGTTAAACAGCAAATAATAATGAATAGTTCTTCCTTCAAGGGACAACATGTGTCATTTAACACCTCCTAGTGGTAAAAAATAAAATAAATACATGAGCTACCGTTTTACCCCAAAAATACTCAGTTTAAGATTTTTTTTTTTAATTTAACATAAGAGGAGCTTCACCTAGAAGAAGCTGACGTAAATGTCGGCCATCCTGCAGCTACTGTACCTAAAAATCTCAAAATGGCAGGACAAAAAAAAAGAAAAAAAAATAGTGCCTTTGGGTCACCTTGGGTCCCTGTAGTTTGTATTCTTCCTTTTGCTTTTCAGTACTTCCATTGTACTACATATTACAGCAATATTTAATGTTCAATTAATACACAACGTCCCTTTAAAAAGTGTTTGATGGAATGTACAGCTTTTTAATGGTCCAAAGTTGGAAATTGAATATTGGCTGTTTACATTTTGATATAATTCTACACTGAAATTTTAGCTTATAATTCCTTTAAAAAAATGAAAAAAAAATAAACAAATTCGAATCATAAACTAGGGTAGAAAAGTGGCTTTAGTTTACTTTTGTTATGTGGCCCTTGGATAATAAAAAGTTAGATGTAGATTATATCGGAATTAAATATTACATTAAAAATACAATGATAAGTGAATTCCCGTTACTCATTTCAAGTTCTCTTATCATATATTCTCAATAATAAGATTATAAAAAGAAAAACAAAAAACTAATGAATCACGTACCTGTAACTTGATTTTATTTTGTAGTAAACAGGACAAATGGAAATATTTTCTGGCGCATTGGTCTGCATGGTACATCTTTCCTTTGCCTGAAACACAATGAAAAAAAGTGATTTACCACGTAAGCACGGGGAGAACCTGCAAACTCCACACAGGAAGGTTCGATCTCATGACCTCAGAACTGTGCCTGACAAGCGCTAACCACTGCGCTTCCGTGCTGCTCAACCAAAATGCACCTTTTAAAAAAATTTTTTTTACCAGTCTTTAAAAAAGAAAAAAGGGAAAGAAAGAATGGAAAAGGTCATGCAAAGAATTAAGGGAAAAGAGGGAAGAAAAGGGAAACAAGACAAAAATGAGAAAGAAAGAAAAGGAGAAAAAAAGCAAAAAGGAAATAAAGAAGGAAAGAACAAAAAAAGGAAAAAGGGAGAAAAAAGACAAGGGGTGAAAGACAGAAAAGGGGGGCAAAGAAACACAAGTAAAAGATAGTGAAAAAAGGAAAAGAAAAAAAGAAAAAAAGAAAGAATGAAGGAAACAATGAAATGGAGAATGAGAAAGAAAAGATGAAAGAAACATGACGAAAGAAAGCAAAGAAAAACAACTGAATAGTTAAAACGGGGGAAACACCAGGGGAAAGGAAAGGAAAGAAGAAGAAAAAGCTTGGAAAAGTCCGTAGTAGCAAAAAGACCGACAAATATATAGCTGATATATTTGAGCATCGTTTCATGTCAACTAAATGCAAATCTCTGGACATATGAGCATTAAATAATGCACATTTATATTACGACTGGGAGGAGCTAAATATAACACTGTCCCTTTAAAATAAATCAAATAAATCACGTATTTTATTTAGACGTGAATATCATTCCTGATCTGCATTAAAGAAAAATCCCAGTTTTCGCCTGATAAATTAAACTTACTCAATCGTCAACCAATTCATAATGAAAATAGTTTATTATAAAAAAGACTTAATGTTAAATTTAGTCTCTTATTTAAAGCGAATACTGTATAGTACTCGGTTTGAAATGGGATGGCGGCATTTAGTTAGCAGATCACCTGGCGACCGCTAGATGGTAGTAAAAGCATATTGTTTACTTTGCTCGAGTCCAGTTGGACTTGCCCCAGTTTAGTTTATGGTCAATTTGAGCTAAATTGTAGCAATTATCACGCACGACATGAATTTTAGGCCACACAATTAGACACACCTAAAACTTATTTAAATAATTGGGATTCATCTCCAAAATTTAAAGAATGTGGCTCTTCTTCATGACGAAACGGTATGCAAACCTTTTTTTAAAACTATTCATGACACAGCTTTCCGTTGAAGTTAATAATCGGATTTGGTTCTGAAACCTGTCTTGTCCGCTTTAGACATGCATCCATCCATCTTCTTATCCTCAGTAGGGTCGCGGGGGGTGGTGGAGCCCATCCACGCTATCTTTGGGGCAGTGGGCAGGGGACACCCTGAACTGGTTGGCGTTTTAGACATGACAATAATCGCCTAAAATCGTGTACATTAGCTCACGGTTGGTCAAACTACAATCCATGGCACTCATTCAGACTTTCTCTTCGCTCTTGCTCAACAAAATCTTCAAAAAGCGCTACAAATTAAACAACGTTGTTTTTGTGCTACAATTGTCCCCAGCTTCCCTTTGTGCTCTCTTCTTCTTTAAAGGGACAGTGTGTATTATTTAGTTTATTCTAGTGGTGAAAAACATTCATTAAAACAATGACTGATTTTAATAATAGGCAAAATACATGAACTATCATATAAATGTGTATTTTTTGTAAAAGATTCTCCCGAGAGCAGGGGACTTTTTTGACTCAAAGAGCCATGAAAGCAAAATGTTTGGTATTTTTGGGTGAGAGAGCCACATCATATATTTGAAGACAAAATTCAACAAAACTGCTAAACCCGCACTCCAGACAAAAGCGTATTCTTCAGCGTTTGTTGTTTCACTGTGTGATGTTTAATGATTCGATTAAATCGATGAAATAATAATGGCCGAGCCTGTGTCTCATATAGCCTCAATTTACGATTTACAATTTGTCTCCCTCTCACTTAAGAGTGTTAAGGCTTTTGACCGACATTTTTGTCACAAATTATGGTTTCAAGGTGCGAGCAAAGTTATTTTGTAAAAAATGTTGCAAAATTCTGCAAATGAAGATACTGCTACCTTGGACGCAGACAAGGCTGGGTGAGAGACAGAAGGGAGTGCCTGTGCTGCGTGCATAGCTTCACCCATTCCTACCCCTCACCCTATCAAATTGCTCTGGCTGCTTTGCTGACGTTTTAGGGTGTTTACAGTTTCTTCTGTGGCTTCTATCATAAAGTGTCTCAACAGTCAACACAGTGTTTGATGAGCTTCCATATAAAGGATTTCTTAGCGATGTACAGCCAAAACCGGGGCCTTTGGTGTGGCACCTTGACTGTAAACTAGGGTTAAAAATGTGCCCTAAACATACTTAAATTTTCTCAGCATTAATTTGGCTTCGCGTGTATTATACTAAGCAGCAAGTCAAGTCAAGTGATGTTTATTATTATGGCCCTTAATCACAAAGAGTCACAAATTGCTGCACAGACCACGGATTATTGCGAACCACAGACCATTACTACACCATCCCCTGATCTAAAACCTACATTAGGGCAAGGAAAAACTCAAAAACCTCAAAATGAGGAAAATGAAGAGCCGAAAATGAAACGACATGGAAAATTACCGTGGCTATTATTTTTTCTTCAAACAAGTGGTACTATGGACTTCTGGCTTTTTAATCCAGCATGCCAAATGAAAATGCAAAAAACACCTTGCAAATAGGTCTAATAATAGAAAGTACTACTAATTGAAATGTTGTTTTGATGCACACAATAGACCCCAGTTTCTTTTATCTGTTTTGTGCTCAAGGCCAACGTGCAAATTGCTGGCAACAGTTTTCTGTACTAAGATATTTGTCGAATGTCGAAGAAGAAAAAAAAAACTTTTTAATGCATATTATCAAATGTAGTGCCTTGAAAGGAGCAGATAAATTGCTCTGCTTCAGTTCAAAACCAATTTGATGAAATAATAATAAAACCAAAATAAACAAATGTAAAATAAAATATAACACCTACATATATGTCCAAACGTACAAAAATATTCTTAAATACATTAGAAAAACAGGATATCTATTTTTATTTCCCCATCTCTTCATCAAAATACAATAAAATCAAAATCAAAAAGTGTATGAATAATTGACAAATTAATAATACTAAAGGGTTGATGGGAAGTTGCCGGGGCTTACCTTGGTCCCGTGACAGTCTAAAACACTTCACAATAATGCAATCAGAAAACTAAACGATTATGACAAATTATAAGAAAATATATACATAACAGTATATATGTAACGGGTTTAATAATAACGTTTGTTTTATTGAAATTCCTGCTGAAATATGTTGTATAGTTTCTGTATAAGTGTCCTGCAATGAAGAGTCCAACAGTGCCACCTGCTGGTATATGGTAAGGTTTGGTTTGGCCTTAGACTTAGACAGGAAGGTGGGGGTTTATGGCAGTCTACAACGAGCTGCCAACGGTTAGACACGATCTTTTGGTGCTCCGCAAAAAGTTAATTTTAAACATTAAAACCACAGCTGACAAATCTCCCAACATGCACAATAATGTGATTGATGTTGTCAAGCTGTTTGGATTTATTTTCGTTTTGTTTCTGCCGCCTTTCATGTTAGTTTTGCCGGACGTTGCATGTTGTGCTAAAATGTTAATTCCCCTTATAGAGATCAAAGCCAACAGAGAAGCTTACCACGTGTTGTGTTGTGACTCATTCATTTGCAGGTCAATTGTACCTGTTTTTATACTCATTATTGTTATTATTTCTATTTTCTCATAAAAGGATGATGTTGGTTAAAATTCAGACTAAAGAAAAATATGTTGAATTCATTATAAACGTTAAAAAGCCACTATAAGATCTCTTGTTAAAAGTATCTTGTTAAAATGGATGTAAAAATGTATTGTGATGGTTGATATTCTAAAATATATTTTATGTAAACTGAAAAGAAAGCTCTTTGATATGTTTTTGCTGGCAGTCTACAACCAGCTGCTAACGAGATCAAAGCCAACAGAGAAGCTTAGCACGTGTTGTGTTGTGACTCATTCATTTGCAGCAACTGTAATAAAAACCTCATCATTCAGCGTGAATGTTGATCTTTGGTGGGACAGGTACACCGCGGTTACATATATATATATATATATATGTATATGTATGTATGTATGTATGTATGTATGTATGTATGTATGTATGTATGTATGTATGTATGTATGTATGTATGTATGTATGTATGTATGTATGTATGTATGTATGTATGTATGTATGTATGTATGTATGTATGTATGTATGTATGTATGTATGTATGTATGTATGTATGTATGTATGTATGTATGTGTGTCATGTATGTATGTATGTGTGTCATGTATTGTTGCGGTATCGGAATGAGACTATGGCAGATAAAATATATAAGAATTTTTTTAACTCAATGTGGCCCGAGACTGAGTTTGCTCTCCATCTCTAGAATTGAAGCCCCATGAAAGTTGTCTTTTCAACGTCTTGGATAAAGAATCCTTTTGCATGAAACCTTGACTTATTTTTAACCAGTTTTTGCCGGGTGCTTTACTTTTCTTATACTGGTACAAAAAGGGTAGCACCTTGTGTTAAACTAGCTTCTTTGTTGCGATTTAAAAGTAGTGCCCCGACGCCTCTCCTCCTTCCACTTGAATAGCAACCTTTTTTCTTCTAGGAGAGACGTGCACAAACACACAAGTCTGAAATGTAGCTCCGCTTCCTGGCGCTAAATGTTGTTTTGGACGTATTCCGGCCATTGATCGGTGTCTGGCTGCAGGGGGAAAGACAGCAGCTGAGCTAGGAGAGATAGGAGCTAGCTTTCTTTAATGAATTCATAACGCAACAACGCCGCCTTTTTTGCAGCTAACCTTATCCTTTTTGCTGCTGTCTTAGGTGTCATATTTTAACAGGTTGACATGCCGGAAATTGTCGGATTTAGATAACTTATTTGTGTTATTCCGATGTCTTGTCCCAGATAGTTTTTCTTCTTTGTAACCATGGTCTTGCAGTACAGAACCTTATTACGAACATGAACCCTGGCTAACTCACTGCACAATACAGAGAAAATTACTGGGCAACAAACAGGAACTTTAACTTTTTGAAATGGGACATTGGTGGAATCCGAATGGACAATGTACAGATGCTTCCCAACTTGCGAAAGAGATAGGTTCCGGACTATGGTTTGTAAGTTGAAATTGTTCGTAAGTTGCTTAAGTGCTATATTTTGTATGTTTAAGGTTTTATATAAGTATGTTTAAGGCTTGTATAAGTAACATATATTGTTTTGTACTAAAACGTGAAATAATATGCTCTATAAACAAAAACAAAGTTAAGTGTAACTTACTTTTGGAAGGGGTGCTTCGAGTGGTCCTCCTCCGTGGTAAAAAGTGGCCGAAAAAAGCGTTCCGACGATTTTCTCAACCGCATCAAGCTTTCTTATTTCACTTTCATTTCAAAAGAAACGGCCTCTTCTTTACACTTTACACCAATCATATCGAATGGATGCAAGAGATATTAAACGATAAAAATGTTCTTTTGGATCCAAACAATATTAATGTTACAAAAACCTGAATGATAAAGCATAGTACTGAAAAACAAAGCTACACATTAGGCGTTGACAATATGTGGTCTGTGAAGCCCTTTGAGACTTGTGATTAAGGACTATACAAATAAACATGACTTGACTTTAAAGATAAATAAAGTTAAGTTTAACTTACTTTTGAAAGAGTTGGGCGACTTCCTCCTCCGTGTTAAAAAGTGGCCGAAAAAAACATTCCGACAATTTTCTCAACCGCATCAAGCTTTCTTATTTCACTTTCATTTCAAAAGAAACGGCTCACCTCTTCTTTACACTTTACACCAATCATATCGAATGGATGCAAGAGATATTAAATGATAAAAATGTCAAAGTTCTTAGTGCGCTGGAGATACAGTGTAGAATGTTTACACACAAACTAGGAAGAGGAAGCAGATTTCTTCTTCGTGGTGGATACTGGGTGACCTCTCATAGTGCCACACACTGGTAGCGGTGGAAAGAAGCATCACATTTATTTCCTGTATTCAGAAAAAGGTGCACACAATACAAAACAACTTACAGCAATGTCTGGATATTTTTGACATCCCGAAATTCTTTTTCGTATCTACTGTTTTCTGTAAGTCGAATGGTCGTAAGTAGGGGAGAGTCTGCAATAAAATGTAATTTTGGGGGAACATTTGTTGAAATTTGAGGGGGGGGGATTCAGGCAATATAGGCTTTAAAAAACATGTTTTGGTATTGAAATGAATACAAACATGGTTTTTAGATCTAGTTACTTCTACACTTTGATCATTGGTCTAGGGTATAATTCTACATTTGGGCACCAGGTGGCAACACATTAATGTGTGTAACAATGCACAACATTAAATTAATCATTACCCGATTGGCATAAACGTTTTGCTCATTTTAAGTAGCATATTTAACTCACCGTAGTTTTCCAGTTACATGACAAAAAGATAATTCAGCAAATAAAGAAACTTTGTTACTAATGTAACTTTGTTTTTAATAAAAACAGAAAAATAATGGTTAGAATAGGCTATATTATGTAACATAATTTCATATTTTAAGTCCTTTTCTTGTTTACCACCAAAATTGTAGTAAATAACAGCAAACTATAGTGTTATTAAATTATGGTGAATTAAAAGAATAGTTTGCTTTGTTATTGTATTTTTTTTAAAAGTACATGGTCTGCATTTATATGCAGTAGTCCCTCGGTTATCGCGGTTAATGGGGACCAAAACCACCCATGAAAAGTGAAAATCTGCGAAGTAGCGATGCCCATTCAAAAATGCTTAAAAAATATATGTATATATTTTTTATTTTTTATTTTATTTTATTATTATTATTTTTTAGACCTGCGAAGCTCTGAACCCGCGAACGTGTAACCGCGAAGTAGCGAGGTCCCACTGCAGCGCTTCTCAAATCATTGAAGACCTCCTAAAGCGCTTTACAGTTTGCTTCACACTTACCCATTCACACACCGTTGGCCGTTTCAGCCATGCAAAACAAATACCTGCTAATCGGGGGCATTCGTTTTGATTCCAAGACGAGTGCTTGACCTTCTAAGCTACTGCCGCCCATCTTTTTTTTTTTTTACTGAAAAAAAAAGGCGGTCGGGTGGTAAGCCCATAGCACCACTACGCTGAAGTCCTGGGTTTAATAGGAGCTACCGGCCTCCCTAAGCAGAGTTTGCATGTACTCTCTGTGCCTGCATGGGTTTCCTCTGGGAACTTGGGTTTCTTCCTACATTCCAGAAACATGCATGTCAGGTAATTGGCTGGTCCAAATTGTCCCCAGGTGTGAATGAGCGAGTGAGTTGTCTGTCCCTTTGTGCTCTGCGACTGGCTGGCAACGTCCGTGTTTTATGTTGACAGGTAAGTTTTACAATAAAAGCATGACACAGATTAAAAAAAATACGATAGTAGCATTACTTGTTTGCAAAAAAAGAAGGCAAAAGGTTATTGCAGGAAAGTCTAAAGCATTGGTCAATTCAACCCGTTTTACAAATGATAATAACTTCAAAGTATGGATCAAAATATTAACCCAAAAATCAATACAAATTTGTTTTTCAAACCTGGATTAGTTATTTTTTTTCTTTTGCGGGTGGCCCAAAATACTGGAAAAAAAGGTACAGATGTGTTCAAATATGTTATTTAATAACAAAACGGACAATACAACTAACAAAACTATCCAAACCAGAATCACATGAAGGTCTTGCATAATGAGAGACAGATGAGCGCGGTTACACCACTGGCGCCCCCTTGGGGGAAGTTTGCATGCCACATCCTGACATATTTAGCCCAGATTTGGGGGTTCCTGACCCATAATTTGAAAATGTTCAAGCCTTTTTTTTAAACTGCTCCTAAAACTACAAGTCCAATTTGTAATTTTAGTTTTTTTGGCTCCTAAAGCCATTACGTCAACATATCGTAGCCCACTAAATTCTGCCGGGTTCATGTTAGCGGGGAAAACACACGTTTTAACCGCATCGATCGCATTATCACTCCTATTACGACTACTACTGTTATTGCAGGGCTAAAGTGCTTTTTTTTGCCAATTACGCCGTTTGGGTTTTTATAGATATTGGCTGAACGATCACGTTGTTTGAAGATGTTACTGCCGCGTTCGTGATGAGATCATGAGCACACGTCCCCCTTTAATGAATGAATACTGCCGAATTTTATTGTGACTAACGGAATCCATAATCAATATATACATGTAAAACTACGGCAATCCAAGAAGGACTATCCAGCACAGGACATTGACTGCACAAAGAGAAATTTCAGAATTATCTCGCGGTTTAGATGATAAAAATGCTGAATAACATCTTTCCTAAACACTTAATGTCACGGAGCAGATTGATTACTACTTGGATAATTTCCCTAGTTTAGGGGTGGGCAAACTACCATAACCTATGTTAGGTGAAATGCGTGAAGTAAAAACCTTTTATTTTTCAGTTATTACAGAAATCAATTTTTACAAAGCGGTATTATTCCGATTCCAATCGTTGTAAAGAATGTTAGTAATTACCTTGACAGCATTTCTTCTCATCAAATAATAGATAAGGCTTTGCAATTTCAAGTTTTGGGAATCAATCACCAGCGTCAAATCTCTACGGAGTAGCGCCGTGGTATTATTTTCTCCTTTTCCCGTCTTTGTAAATCCTCTACCGTGTTTTGCTAATACATAAGGGAAGCGAGTCTGACCTGCTCCTGTGCATTTTGATGCCTTATTAGAATGTAAAGTGGCCCAATTAGAGCCAGACGGCACGGCTTGTGAAATAACTCTTTCAGACGGAGAGCGATGAACGCTCCTGGTCAACGCGCGACTCGGAGATGGAGAGTTTTTTTCTGTTCTTGGTTTGAAACATCCGTGGAAGTTCTTTCAAGAAGATTTAACCATCGGCAAAGAAATCGTCTCGGTGCAAATTATAACTCGGGGGGGTCACCAATGTGGTGCACCTCGGGTTATTTACTGACTGTGCCTTTATTCAAATAGCAGTGAAAGTTCAGGGCACCCTGGTAGAAAATGTTGTTTACAGGAACGGCAGGAACGGGACTTAAGGCTGATAAGATAATCAGCATATCCAGACGCAGAAAGGCCCTGATGACGTAGAAACGCTCGGTGTTGTTTTGAGTACCCCAGAAATCGGGACTCTTCTACGAGATGGTGAAGCCCAGGGGGCTTCCTTGGCACGCTCATGGGAGGAGTCTGCACGCCATTATGCGGGGAGAAGATGGCCAACAGGAGAAAGCTAAAGGACTTGAGATAAAGGCTTCCCACACAGACGCCAACGTCACTAATTTGGCCGTTTTCGATGGAGTAGATTTAGTTGAATTGTTAATGAAATTAAATCTGCCCCGTTGTGAAAATGTCGGCTTCCTGTTCATCTTTTCCTTCAAAAAACGAGTGCGCATAAATTGTTGGGTGAATGTAGGTTGTGTTTGGTAATGGAGTCAGATTACTTATTCGAACAATTTGGTAAACGGTACTTTTTGATATTAAATTCCCAACAGTGCACATGATAGCCTAGTGCGCCTTTATAGGTGGTTATAAGGTATATTGCTGTGGCTTCTTAGTTGAAAAGTCATCTACATTTCTTCATGGCTGTAATATATAACCACCCAGTGGTTGTTTGTTTTTTACAAATATGTTTCATTATATTTATCAGTCTTTCCATAATTTCAACGGGGAAGTGTTCAAAAAAACATTCCTTTTGTCTGTTGTTGTGAAAACCTTTACATTGTCCTCTGTGATCCTAGCAACAGGTAACCGGGGCGCTATCGAATCCCCATGTGCGTTTTCCTCCTCCAGCGGGGTTCCTGTTATTGTATTGTCGGGCCCACCTTCAAAGCTGATGCACTGCAGAGCTTCTTCATGTCCTTGAGAAATTAACATGGGAGGACTGGCTTTGCTCCGAGGGAGCCCTATTGAGGCCACGTCCCCCCTCTTTACCTCCCCGCTCCGTAATCCCCATCTGAAAGAAATACCTCCGCCGTCCTGGCCGGGCGTCGGCTTGACAGGCGAGCACATCCTGACATTTATCAATGTCGTTTGATTCAAATTGTTGAGATGGAAATGATTGGCGTGGTTGTGGGAGCGAGCGGCGTAGCAGGAATGAGTTAGGCCACGCGTAGATGAACAAACAGCAGTCGGAAAACATGGCAGCCTGTGTGGCCAACTGGGCACTCCTCCGTGTTCGAAAAAAACAGAAAGAAAGGGGGGAAAAAACCCTGCTCACTTCTCCCGACTCAGCGGGGAGCAAGTCAGACAGTGAGCGATGGACAGCGGGGAGACGTAAAGCTCAGCTCCTGGTGGTGACGGACTGATGTTTTAGGCCATCAAACGGCTGGCTTGGGAAAGGAAAACGACAGGGGTAAAACCAGGAGGGGGTCGCTCTCCGAGAGGGGAAACTTTTGCAGTCTTGAAAGGTAGCGAGACGTAAAGAAAAACAACAAAGTAAACCGAAGATGTTTGACGGTGTAACACCCGTGAGGGGATTACAGAAGGAATAACAAATTGCGCTTTATGCCCAAAGTCTATCCGATCTATTGGGATGGTTGGCTTCCAGTTTTTACTTCAAGCACCATTGAAAAAACATCTATACAAATAAAATAATGGATGATGTGATGAATTAGTGTGATTGAGTAAATGGTCAATCACACACACAGTAAGCCTGCACAGCTGCCAATCTCTACATCTGTTTGTTTTTTTTTTTTTTGCACTACTGGCAGTTCTCTTATACCTAGCCACTCCTTTGCATATCTGTTCTCCTCTGCACTATCGTACTCCAGTGTTATTGTTATTGTATAATGACTCGTTTACCTGACTGCCAATTTTGCACATCTGGTTTAGCTGCTCCTCTTGCACTCTTTGCACTACTGTATAATACTATACATAGCTATACATTATTTAGCATATTATCAGTACTTCAATACTCTAACTCAGTACAACATTTATTTATATCTGTACATTCAAGAAAACTGTGCGGGTCAGATGTATAAACATTTCTTTCTGTATACACGTGTACAAGAATGACAATAAAGTATATCTGAATCTGAATTTACAGTATTTACTATAAATTAGGGCTGCAACTATCGACTATTTTAATAATCGATGAATCGGTCGATTATTTCCTTTGATTAATCGATAAATCTTCTTTTTTTAAGGACATTTTTCCTTTCTTGATCTTTATTCAAATATTGAAATTTTGGACCGATAGAATAATAGTGCATAAAACAACAGCATATTCTATATAAAACAATAAAAAACATCCAAGACAATAAACAAAAATACATACAAGAAAGAGCAATACATTTCACTTGTAGCACATTTTTTAATCCACGAAAAAAGTTATCATTCCTTTGGTAGAATAATTACTAGGGGAGGTAGAACGCTCGTCTTGGGATCAAGAGGTTGCAGGTTCGATTCCTGTTTCCTCTGTATTGTATGTCGAAGTGTCCTTGGGCAAGACACTGAATCCCTAATGCCCCCGATGAGCATGTAGTTGCATCGCAGACGCTGTTATCGGTTATTTAGTGTGTAAAAGGGAAAAGTGTGAAGTACAGTGGAACCTCGGTTCTCGACCATAATCCGTTCCAGAACCCTGTTTGAAAACCGATTTGTTCGATCACCGAAATCATTTTTCCCATTAAAAATAATATACATCGTTTTAATCCGTTCCAACACCCTGAATGTTTACCTTGAATGTTTAACGTAAACTAAAGCTAACCCAGGCTAATCGTACGTTCGCGTTATCGTAATCTTCCGTATGAAAGATTACGCTAACATGAACGGGTAAAAATACAAAAATCAGATCGTTTACAAGTCATTTAGCACCCGGGTCTCCACAACAAGTGGTGAGCGGTTCATTGGAAAGGGTGCTCCGTTCCAACACTCTGAATGTTTACCTTGAATATTCAACGTAAACATAAAGCTAACCCAGGCTAATCATACGTTCGCGTTATCGTAATCTTCCGTACGAAGGATTACGCTAACATGAGTGTGTAAAAATTAAAAAAAGGATAAAGAAAATAATTATGAATAGGATTTCTTACCTTTGTGGTGGTCAGCAGAAGGCACAGGTGGACAGTGGGGTATTCCCTAGCAAGATCAGACACTCGCACACCTCTTTCATATTTAGCTATTATTTCTTTCTTAAATGCAATAGTTGTACGCACTACTTTTCTTTTTTCACCTGTAGCAACTTTGCTGCTTGGACTGACTTTCTTCGGAGGCATAATTAGGGGCTAAAACACTTCGTACACCTATATTAAAAGCGAAAGCAAAATGAAGCACGTCCGCTCGTGATAACAGTTGGTCACGAAAAGAGCGATCTACACCCGTACGCCGCTCAGCATCGCACCCTAGCGTACGCACTCACGCATTACCGGCGTTCGAACTTCGATTTTTTGACCGAACAGCGAAGCAAGAATTTCTCGAAATTTTGGGTCGGACACCGATTTGTTCGAACTGAGAGGCGTTCGAAAACCGAGGTTCCACTGTACATTGTAAAGTGCTTTGGGAGTTCTTCATTGACTTGAAAAGCACTATGTAAATGCAGACCATTTACATTTACTAGCAATTTTGTCCATGCAGATGGCCACTGTCCTTTTTGCCGGATCTTTCCGCTAATATTTGTCAAAATGTCTATAGTTTGCTCACCACCATTTCGTATGAGTTCTGTTGTTGATTCCTGGAGACTCTCCATTCTTCAGTGAGTTAACTGAGGATAGGGAAGTAATCACTTCCCCTGGACCGGGTGGTTGTAGAGTTTGGAGCAGTATACTGTCCATCTATTCATGATCTCTTTCATGATCCTATTTTGTGCCTCATCCAAAACGCTGGTGACTTATGCCTGTTTTGTTTGTGTGAGGTATTTTAAAAACTGGAAGGCTTTCCTTGAATTGGTCTTGTTGAGGCACTCTTCTAAATTCGAGCATCTGTCTTCGATCCATTTCTCCTTTGCTTCTCTCAAGCTTTCTCTAATTCTCTTGTTGGCTGCTTTATACTTGGCCGCTCCTCCAGGGCTGTTTCTTTTCTTCTTCAGTTCTCGCCACTGTTGGAGAATTTTGTTTGTACCCCACTGCTTCATATTATTCTGGTGTTTTCCTACAATTTGTTTTGCAGCTTCTATTTTGAGAACTTGTTGGTCAGAGTTTCGACATCTTCGTCCAAGGCGAGCAGAGAAGCACAAATCCCGCCGATAAAGGCCTGGAAGCTCTTGATCACCTCTTTCAGTTGCTCAAGGTCAAACTTGATCCAAGGGTTCCGTGACTTCTTGGCCTTCTGGAGGAAAACACAGCCTCAACCACGTAGCATGTAACCGTGGATATGTGCGCGTGCTTGCTGTCTTGATTCTACTTTTAAAACGTTATGGAATCCTGATGCAGTCAACCTGACCATTCCATCCAGATGGTGCCATGTCCATTTTCTGGAGTTCTTGTGGTTGTCAAGAGTGTTTGCCAGCACCAAGTTGTTATTGCTAGCTGGTTCAAAAAGTTGTCCTATTTCATTGGTTTGTAGGTTAGAGCTTGTTCCACATGTTTTCTTTCTGTCTCAATGAGCATTCACACCAATTTGGGTGTTTGCGTTTTTCAGTGATAAATGGTAATCGGAAAAACTTGCTGCAACTGAAAATGTAAGCTACATTGTATCATTAAGTGTACCCAACAGCTATTCAAATATTTACTCACATATTTTTCAGATTGACGATTATATTTGCGATTCACTCAAAATTTAAATGTTCCGATATATGCATAAAAATAAAAATTGCATATGTAAATCGCAGATATATTTGTGGCTCTGCAAAATACATGATTCTCAAAGTTTTTTTTTCTTCAAATGGTACTGGATAAATTGGAAAGCTGGCTTTGAAAGTCTTTAAAAAATGCTTGAAATTAGCCTTGAAAAAAGGCATACTGAACAAAAACCTGTAAATCTATTGTTTCTCAACACCATATATATAGGACAGTGCCAGACAAACTAATGCTAGCTGCTGTCATTTACAACCTTTATTTTTTGCATGGCCCATAATAAATGACCTTTATTAATATGTAAGCCTTGTACTTATACACATTTCATAGTGCCCTGTTTAGGTGTAGTGACCCGTAGGGGGGCGATGACTCTTCATAGGACAGACAAACTAAGACAAACCATGGAATCTAACCCCCGTGATAAACAAGAAATTACTGTACTTTAAATTTGACCATAGGTTTGCTTTACAGATGAGTTAGCTAAAAACACCCGCTGAAAGAATTTAAAGCACTTTATATCATATTGGAAGTATCAAATCTGTAAAAAAAACACCTTTGGGTCTTTTCAATCCTACATTCGCCGCAAAGTTGCACAAAAACAAGCCCTCCTCTTTCAGCTGGACTCCCTGCATCCTCGTAGCCTAGCATAGCCACGGAACGTGATCGGCAGCAACTCGGCGAAAAGAAATGCGGCGAGGTCAAAGGGCAAAACTTAAGATGTATTTTTCCCGCAGAATTAGATGGGCATGAACGCATTTTCACACTCGCCGAATCGCTTCACCTACTCTTCTGTTTTTTTTTTTTCTCCTTTTCCCGCTCTCATTTACATTTTGTGCGAGTGACTCCTGAACAAGAGTGGGAAGCCTTGTGGAAGAATGAGGAAACGGTCCATTTTCGAGAGCAGACCGAAGTAGAAGCAGAGCATCCGATGTTGGCATTTCATTCGCCAATCGATGAATAACCCAGAGCGATGTGTTTCACTGCGGATTGGCAGCCATTGTGTGAAGAGCAGAGAGAGAGAGGAGAGAGAGAGAGCGAGAAAGGGAAGAGAGGGGGATTCATCCTTCCCCATAGAATTACACAGTGGTCAAAAGTATTTGCAATGCCAGGAGGTATTTTTGAAAGATATCTGCAAAAAAAGGGAGAAAGGAAACATTCGATACCATGGTGACCTTTCGCCGGGCATCGGCGAACAGATTCACTTTCCATATAATCTGGCTCAGAGTCAAAATCTTCGCCAGTGCGCTCGCGGAGTGTAAATTATGGTAATCTATTCGCCTTGTGTACGTACTTTGATGTCTCTGTTTGGCTCTTTTGTTTCCAGTTTAGCAGTCAAAGGGCTTCCATTGAATTAAGCATGGTACGTCACCAACATACAGAACATTTTGAAAAGGAATCGAAAAGTTATTTATAATTGGGATTACATTTGCAGAAAACTGTATTTGTGTATTTGAATAAACAATATTAGGTTAATTACCAGGAATCTTTAAAGTAAAGAGCAGTTTAAATAGATTGCTACTTTTATTTTAAACCCTTTTTTAAATTATCAAAAGACGTTGCCCAACTTACGAACAAGATCCGGACGATTGTTCGTAAGTTGAATTTGTTCGTAAGTTGCTTCAGTGCTGTATTTTGTATGTTTGAGGCTTGTATAAGTAACCGGTATTGTTTTGGATCTGAACAATAAACTTTTCATAAAATAATATGCTCTATAATGTTACAAAAACCTGAATGATGAAGTATAGTATATAGTACTGAAAAACAAAGCTACACATTAAGTGTTGACAATCTGTGGTCTGTGAACCCCTTTGAGACTCCTTGTGATTAAGGGCTATACAGATAAACGTGACTTGACTTTAAAGATAAATAAAGTTTAGTTTAACTTACTTTTGGAAGAGTTAGGCGACTTCCTCCTCCGGGTTAAAAAGTGGCCGAAAAAAACATTCCGACCACTTTCTCAACCGCATCAAGCTTTCTTATTCCACTTTCATTTCAAAAGAAACGGCTCGCCTCTTCTTTACATTTTACACCAATCATATCGAATGGATGCAGGAGATATTAAACAAGTAAATTGCAAATTTTAACAAATCTCTGGCTATAACATAAATAAAACAAAGACAATAATTGTACTCAGGTAAAGCATAATTTTCTTTCTTATTTTACACGTTTGTATTCCATTATCTGATTTTATTTATTTTTATTTTATTTTTCTACATTAGTCAAATGAGAAGAGAATACTTTGAATGAGCGGAATGATCAGATATGGCAAATACTAGATAATTTTGCTCATTTCAAGTGCATTTATTCTATTTCGTTTAAAATCATTATTTAGATAAATGCTAGAATGAGTTACCTGATAATTATACTCGAAAAGGCGATTATTGTACCGGTTTTGCTGCCTTTTTTCTTCAATCTTACAATCCATATTTGTATTTCTTTATTCTGTATTTCATTCCTTATTAGAAAAAAGTGCCCACCCATGAACACGTTCTGCCCACCCAAAGAAAACTGGATGTAGTGGTGAGGGAAGCCTAAAAAATGAAAAAAGCCAAACATTAGAGAAAATTAAGAAAAAAATACTTGAGAAAGAAAAAAGAAGTAAACATATTGGGGAAAGCAAAACAATTTAACGAAAAAGAGAAAAAGAAGAAAACAAGCAGAAAAAAATAGGAAAAAGCAAGAAAATAGAAAAAGGTAGGAAAAAAAGAAACCAGAAGAAAAAAAATAAAACATTAAAGGAAAAAAGAGAGAAAAAAGGAAGAAATAATAAAGCAAGGGGAAAAATGTAAAACGCTAAGGGGTGAAGAGAAAAGAATAAAAGGAAGGAGATAGAGGAAAAAAAGAAAACAAGTAGGAAAAAATAAAAGGCTAAAAGGGTAGGAAAAAAAATCTAAAAAGCTAGGGAAAAAAGGAAAAAAAGAAGACAAATAAAAAGGGAAAAGATGGAAAAGAAGTAAAAGTCTAGAGGGTAGAAACAAAAGAAGAGAAAAATGAAAATCAAGGAGTAAAAAGCAGGAAAGAACAACAGGTTTTGGTTGGGTTCCCTTTGTTCAGTATATAATGGAATTTTCTGCACAAAATAAATAACAAGTTTTTTTTTAAAAAAGATCTATTCTACCAAAATATAATAACATTTATATTTCCACTCTGCCTCGGCATTAAACTTATCTCGATTTTTTTTAAATACCAAGCAACTTTAACCAGAAAATCCCTGTATGACACAACAAAATGTCTATTAAAAATAGCGACCTTTCAGTGCATTAACGAATAAACTATAGAAAATAGAATAAAAGATACATTTTGAAAAAAAAAGTTAATTATGGAATACAAATGTGTGTTCCCAACGCCCCCCACCCACCCCTCCCTTCTATGGAGACTAAATAAAAGCCCTGCTACAAAGCACCGCCACAAGAGGGCAGAGAATATTCAAATATAGTGGTTGGTTGGATCCCTTAACCACTTAGGTCATAGGGTCACCATTTTCTGTGGTGTGTCTTGGGCAGGTACAGCCCAGTGGCACCCATCTCTCTCCAGGCCAACAGACTCTTAAATTGACATGTTTAGAATATTTACAGGCAAGAAAGAAATGGCACACTTTGATAAATATTCTATTACCTACATGCCGTTAGGGGCTTTCTGTGTGCTGTTTGCGTGGGTTTTCTCTTGGTACTCTCACTTCCTCCCACATTCTCCAAAACATGGACAGTGTTACATGGTTAAGGCAAAACTCCAAATTGTCCATAGGTGGAGAGATAAAGTCAGTTGGCCCATAAGAGCCCTGCAAAAAGAGCAAAAAATATTTCTTATTGATATATCCCACACGATTCTTTTAATGCTAATGAATACAGTCAGTTGGTTGTCGAATACTAAAATCTGTTTTTTGTTTCCTCACACCATTTTTTTATATTTAATACTAAAGTATTTCTGTATTATAAAAAGGCTCTTATTGTGTATAAATATTACTCATGTATTATTTTTTGCACAACATGAGAAATTATTGAGATCGATGAGCAAGTGTGCTACAGGGACTCAAAGTAATCCAAATTGCACCATTTTTCTTGTCATTTTTTTGCCCCGCCTTTTGCAAAAGTTTTTAGGGTTTTTGGGGTACCAGTAGCAGCAAAATGGCGGACAATTATGTCATATCCCTCTAGGTGAGCCTCATCTTATGTGAAATATAGACACAGTTTTTGACTTACAAGTATTTAAAACAAATTGAATTGAATGGTCTTTACTGTCATTGATATCAACGTTGTGTAACATCAGACATTGCACTCAAGGGTAAACATGTGATAAAGACTTTAAAAAGAAAAATATGTAAAAGAATGCATGATAAATATGCAAAGAATATTTACAGCGTAGTGCCGGGTGGAAATGCATATTTCCTTGAGACAGAGATGGGCGCCACCAGGCTGTACTTGCCCAAGACACAACACAGGTAATAGTTAAAGGATCCAACCAATCAGTGAGACTGGCCTAAGTTTTAATAATAGGGCAATGAAAAATAGTCCAGGGGTCTTAAACGTATAACCTGTCCCCAGGATGATAGTTTGAGGCCCCCACCTAAATATGAAAGTTAAAGGTTTCCCACTAGATGGCGCCGTATTCTGACGTGCCACCGAAAACAAGTGGTTAAGCACACAGAAAGAAAACAAAATAAGACAACAAAAAAGTGACCAAAACGCACCATATTACTTTTGAAAAGAAGAGAAAAAGGAGAATGAAAAAGAAAGGAAAAAAGAAAGAAAAATGAGAATACAAAGGACAAAAAAGAGATAAAAATGACACAAGACAAAAAGTAAAACTCCAAAAGAAAAGGAAAAGAAAAATGAAAAAAAGAGAAAAATTAAAACAAAAAAGTGCCCTTTTTCACTTTAATTCTTATGTTCATTTTCCTTTTTTTGCTTCCCCCCTACTTTTCTTTTTTTTTATTCCTTTTCCCTTCTTTTTGTCTTTCTTTGAGAAAGGCTGGGTAAAATTTGAAAAACAAGGGTGCTTTTTGCTCACTTTCAGTCTCCATAGTTTGTAGTATCCCTTGGACTCATTTTGGGTTGCACTACACATTACACCGACATCTAGTGGAGACATATAAAACACTGTCCCTTTAAGGACAGCGGAATGTTTTCATCAGCGCTCTTTTTGTGGAAAACACCATTTGGCCCAACTTCACTCGGATCCTAGTTTCAGCGGCCCCCCCAAACTAAATTATTTTGAGACCCCTGATATACAGAAAACAAAATACCTAAAAAAGTCACAAAGTATATATTTTCACAGTTATGTGCGATAACATTTAGCAGCAACAACAAAAAATAAGCAGCAAGATAAATGTTTTCACAGTTTTGTGCGCTCATTAATGGTGCTGATGGCCCTGGGGAAGAAGCTGTCTCTGAGCCTGTTCGTCCTTGTTTTAAGGGACCTGCAGCGCCTGCTAGAGGGTAACAGATAGTTTATGTAATTTTGCTCATTATTCAAAATCATATTTGTAAAGTACTCTTTTTAGGTTGCACTACACAATACAGAGACATCTAGTGGGTAAAATCATACACACTGTCCCTTTAATGAAGGATTTTTTTTACCACTAGGAGGTGCTAAATAATACTCAATGTCGATTCGACAGAAGCGTTTCTTCCTTTGCAATTCGCACAAATCATTTTTATTGGACAATAGCCTACTACGTCTCATCTCATCTCATTAGCTGCACCGCTTATCCTCAGTAGGGTCGCGGGGGTGCTGGAGCCCATCCCAACAATCATCGGGCAGTGGGCTTGGGACCCTGAACTGGTTGCCAGCCAATTGCAGGGCACACAGGGACAGACAACTCGCTCATTCACACCTAGGGACAATTTGGACCAATTAACCTGAAATACATGTGGGAGGAAACCGGAGTGCCCGGAGGAAACCCACGCAAGCACGGGGAGAACATACAAACTCCGCACAGGAAGTCCGCTAGCTGGATTTGAACCCACACAGGAGGTTCCCAAGACCTTAGAACTGTGCCGCACACACGCTAACCACTGCGCCGCCATGCTGCCCCCTACTATACGTATTAAAGTAAAAAAAAAACAATATTTTTACGGCTTAGACTACCGCAATTCCTGGACCTGACTATAAGCCGCACCCATTACCTTTCTTGAAGGAAAAAACATTTTGTACAAATATGACCCACTTAAGCAGAATTTTCCTTGATGAGGGTCTTTATTCATGTAAAACACATGGGTTGGTGTTGTTGGATCCCTGAACCACTAGGGTGTTAGGGGTACCTTTTCTCGTGGTGTGTCTTAGGCAAGTACAGCCTAGTGGCGCCCATCCCTTTCCAGGCCAACAATCATACGTTAGAGTTCTTCTGTGGTGTTTATGGGCGGTTGTGACTTCATTCTCCCTTGACACCACCTGTCTCGCTCCTACCTACTCTGTTTGAGCGCCCCTGGCAGAGGTAAGATCTTAGGCCCAAGCCGGTTTTTGAACTAAAATGTCACCATTATGTTCGGGTTTGGGTAGGCTTCTATCTCACTGCCTTTTTTTTAAAAAGATGCAGTGTTATCAACGTAAATGTCAAGTCATGTTTATTTGTATATACCTTAATTACAAAGAGTCTCAAAGGGCTGCACAGATCAAAGACTATTGCAAACTACAGACTATTACGACACCATCCCCTGATCTAAAACCTACATGAGGGCAAATAATACACAGATATTGTCAACATAAAATATAGATTATTCATATGCTATAGAATAGAAGTGTGTTCAAGCTTAGATTTAAACATTTCCACTGAGGTTGCAGATCAAATCTCAGGGGAAAGAGCATTCCACAGCAGTGGGGCCCGAATGGAGAACGCTCTCGAACCTGCGCATTTCTTCTTGGCCCTTGGGATCACTAGTAGACTAGCGTTTTCAGAGCGAAGGCTCCAGATGTTTTTCTTTGTTTCTATTGTTTCTTTGTCTCACTGTCTCTCTCTCTCTCAAAGTGTTGGACTGGATTCTTGATGATGCTGCTGTGGATTATAGCCCAATTTTCAACTTTATTACAATGACGGACATCTGTACAAATGTCCAGTCTCTTAAAAAAAGATCAGACAATGGTGGATAATTGTCGGGTAAAAAAACCTCTGCAGACACAGAAATATAAAAGATATAAATGTTTATTCAGTCTTGTTTAAATTTTGTTGGAAAAGACGAGTTTTGATTTGTAATCATAGATCACCTTTCCTCCTCCTGAGTCCTCCAAATATGACATTTTGGGATTGTTCCAGGCTTGGTCCTGCAAATCAAGTGAATTTGTCTGCCTCGGGCTGGGTCAGGCTTTAAATCTGTGTCCCTGGGATTTCTTTCAGGCCCGATCTTACCTCTGGCCCTGGCGGCCCCTAGAAAAAATGCGTGCATTATCCGTATCACAGCATAGACCACAGGGTTGAAATTGTGTACCAAAAGCTGCGGCTTGTAGTTTGGAAATTACCGTATATTTTTTCCTAGCTTTCGCTATCCAGTGAGCTGCTTATCAGCCATTCATTCACTGGCCATGACACATTAATGGCACGTCCCGACGCGCCGACCGCGGGGACTGAGGCTTTCCCGCCGAGAGGTGAGGCTTCGCTGTTATTTAACATGTGTCCCCCTGCAGTTTCGTTGCCGTTTTGTCGCGCAGACACACTGTTTGCAAACGAAGCTGGTCGGGAAACATTCATTCAAATTAAAATCACACTGGTTCCGAGGTCCATTTCCTCAAGCATGGCATGCAAATGGTGGGGCGGGCTGTCATGGGGCTTCGGCGGAAACAAGTCGGGCATTTATTAGCAATGGCGCATTATGCTGTGACTTGGAGTAGCGGGAAAAGTTGCAGGGAAAGAGATAAGGAAACTTTTTGAATTTTTCATAATCTTCACTTTGGGCCCTTGGATTTTGTTACATGTAATTCCATAACCAATCACTGAATGGTGGTAGTTAAGTGCCTCGGTGATTTATACATGTTGGCGTTTAAAGGACTGTCTGAAAAAATTGGAATGTTCAGTTAAAGTTATACATTCAGAATTCATTACAAATCAACCAAAATATCGTCTTTTATTATTTTAATGCTGATGATTCTGGCAAAATCTCAAATATCCCTTCTCAAAATATTAGAATATCATGAAAGTATACTAGAAGCTGTAAGCCATAATCGCAAATATTAAAACAATAAAGGCTTGCAATATTTCAGATGACGGGTAATCAATCCAGAATGTCAGATTTTTTTGTACTTTTAATTGCATTACAGAAAATAAAAAATGTGAATAATGTGAGGAAGTTCTTTAAGAGTCTTGTACTTTCACAATAAATATAACAAATCTGTAGTCTGTTAAACTATACATAGATTTAAAGTGGGTTTTAAAATGTTACAATATTGAGCATGGAAAATAACATGAAGACAATGTTTCAAAACTGATAAACAATTTTTTTTTATCTCATGCAAATCGGTATAATCATTGGTTTGTGTTGTACTGCCCCCAGGTGACCAGGAGGCACTCACAAGAAGCTTCACAATGAAAAGAAAATCTAAACATTTAGCAACATTTTTTACAGAGATTTTTTTACAGAAACGGATAGAATACAAGGACCAGAATTCTGCCATATAGTTTTTTTTTCCGTTTTATTCGACTAAAAATACAGTGCAACGTCATTGACATGTGAAAAAAAATGTGTATTTATCTTCTCATTTTTACAGTGTGAGAATGCGAAAAAATATATTTCACACTTTAAAAATTGCTAAAATAAAAAATGAAAAACATGTATTTCACATGAGAGCCGCAAATTATAGAAAGCATCCTTAAAATTGGCAAAAAACAATACAAAAATAATGATAATCTGAATTGATTTAAAGTGTTTCTTTTCCCATGTAGCTTTTTGAATTGAAAATGGTGCAAAATTAAAATGGCTTTCTTTAATTTCTATTCAGTAATAATATAAAATAAACTACTGTAATTCAATTTTATTTTTATTTTTTTTATTTTTTTTTTATTTTTGGGGTGAGGTCAGTGTATGTGATTCATGTTCATTTGTCGTAGCATTTTTGCCCCATCTTTTTTTGGGTTCATGCTCTTCCATATGAATCCGGCCATTACCGCGTATTTGAAAAAGTAATTTATTTTATAGTGCGTTTTATTTCACTTGGGTTGGGGCAGTGGTGAGCAACCTGAAATGTGAGAAGAGCCGTATTGGACCAGAAAACAAAACAATTGGAGCTGCAAAAGATTAAAAGCCTTTTATAAGTCTTGTAAGGAGTGCACTGCATACTGCAATATTTATTTTCATTGGTAAACTTTAAGAATGTGTCCTGTCTGTCCTCCCACAGAAATCATATTTTTCCAATATCAAACATTTCTGAAAAAGTTTCAGGGAGCCACTAGAGAGCGCCAAAGACAAACATGCAGCTCCACAGCCGCTGGTTGCCGACCCATGGGCTAGGGTAAGTCAGTAGAAAAAAAATATTTACTTGAGGATAATAAATCTTGCTGAAAAATCTTTCATATTTACTCATGTTGCTGAAGATTATCTCAGTACAAATAGAAACCTTTCAAAAAAAAATGAAGCGTTCTGAACCCCTTGTACTCCAGATGTAAACATTGAAATAACAAAATAGTATATAATAAGTACTCCTTGGGGCAGCACGCAAACTGGGTGGTGCGGAGGTTCTGGGTTTAAGTCCAGCTACCGCAGACTCTCCGTGTGGAGTTTGCATGTTCTCCCCGTGCCTGCGTGGGTTTCCTCCGGGCACTCCGGTTTCCTCCCACATCCTAGAAACATGCAAGTCAGGTTAATTGGCCTGTCCAAATTGTCCCTAGGTGTGACTGAGCGAGTGAGTTGCCTGTCTCTCTGTGCCCTGCGACTGGCTGGCAACCACTTCAGGGTGTCCCCTGCCCACTAGATAGCAAGGATGGGCTCCAGCACCCCCGCGACCCTACTGAGGATAAGCGGTGCAGATAATGGATGGATGGAAGTACTACTCATGTCTAATATATGTGTATATGGATAAATAACATTGTAAATAAATCTACACGAAAAAATTAAAAGAAAACGGAAATTTTATTTACCTTTTGGAGTGACATGACTTGAGCTACTAAAATACTATAAATATTCTAGGGAAATACAACAAGCAAACTAGAGAAATACTCAAAAAAAAAGTAGTGAAGCACTTCTATTGAAATGCTATTGCAGAAATACTACCAACATGAAAGTACAGTAATACTTCAGAAATAACACAAAATACCAAAGAAATACCACCACAATAATACTAGTCAAGTCAAGTCATTTTTATTTGTATAGCCCTTAATTAAAAAGAGTCTCAAAGGGCTGCACAGGTTATTGCAAACCACAGACTATTATTACACCATCCCCTGGTCTAAAACCTACATGAGGGCAAGGAAAAACTCAAAAACCTCAACATGAGGAAAATAAACAAACCTTGAAAAGGGACCACACATGTGGTAATCCCCCTTCCAGGATGACCAGGCTGCAATGTATGTTGCTATAACAAATAATAAACAGATATTATCAACAAAAAATATAGGTTATTCATATGCGATAGAGTAGAAGTGTGTTTTGATCTTAGATTTAAACATTTCCACTGAGGTAGCAGGATCTCAGGGGGAAGAGCATTCCACAGCACCGGTGCCCGGATGGAGAATGCTTTCGAACCTGCGGAACTCTTTTTGGCTCTTGGAATCACTAGTAGACCAGCATTTCCAGAATGAAGGCTCCGGACCGGAACATAGGGGGAAATTAAATCTGAAAGATATGAGGGAGCAAGTCCATGCATGATTTTGTATAATACCAACAGAACCTTAAAATCACATCTTAAGCTAACAGGGAGCCAATGCAGGTTAGCTACTGCTAATATCAGATTTAAGGCTTAAAACACTAAATGCTCTCTCCTTAAAGTGTTGCTTAAGGGCCGTTTGCCACTGTGCATTGTATCGCCTATTAATTCCCCAACGAGCACTAAAGGAATTAACAAACTAATCCAGAGATTATGTTCATAACATAAGCACGCACTTAACACAACATATACATCTGTTGCACCCCCTCCCTGTCATGTCAGGGGCGGATGGACGCTGTCGTGCATTCAAGGCGAGAAGCGCACAATAACCTGTTTATAAGTGATGTCTATTCTTTGAAAAAAAAAAAAAAAAAACAGTTAGAAAAAAATCAACACTATGCATTCATCTCCATTTTGTCATGATTACATAAAGAAAGGCAACATTTATGGACGACGCTTCTCTATCATCACCCTTCCTCCTTCAGATAGCAGCAAATATGAGCTAGCGCTTGTCCTTCATCTGGAAGATTTACCGAGCACGAGCGTATTCAATTTATCAGGCGCTCCACAATACGTGCTTACAACGTGGCCATGTGCCCGAGCGCCTTAGAAAAGCGGCCAAACACCATTTCAAGTCTCCAAGACGCTTTTTATTAAACTCTTCGATAAAGATGCACGCCTGTTTTTTTTTTCTTTTTTTTAATGTTTACTTTGAGTCTGATTGCAAACTTACTTCAGTCCAACCTTTGGCCCTCCGATGCGTACCGCTTACTCGCGGCCCGTGGCCCTTATTATAAAACCAGTTAATTGAATCTCTCTGTACGACTGACTCCCGGATGCTTTTCTAAAGGCGACAAAAGCAACAGGAGTAGGTGTAGGTAGAAAGATTTGAGTAGTTCCCCTGAATATGTCTTGGCTCCGCTCAGACATTTAGGAGAATAAGCGCAGCTTTGTAAACCCTTTTTTCATTTAGCGCCGGACGATATTCCTTTCCGTGTGTTTTCAAAAGATTCCTCTTTGACCCGTCGCTGGCCGACCACGGAGGAGACTTCGGACTTGAGACACGGCGCTGCCGTTCGTAGAGATTGCTAAATATACACCGGCAAATCGGATACGGACCGAACGGCCGTGACCTGAGAGATGTCTAAGCGCTAAAAGGAAAGGGATTGGTCTTTGTCCGTAACGCATTTGCCCAACATATTCACGTGGAATGCTTTGCAGAGGTTGTCGACTCGCAGAACCCGCCGAGTAATTGCTGTTACGTTTTTTTCTCCCGAGACTGAAACGAGGCCAGGAGGAACATGTGGTACTCTGTGTCAGTGTCGGTTGTTTGCTAAGCTGTACTGAAAATAATATTCCTGAGTCCCTTTTTTAACTATTTAGTCATCCCTTGTTTTCTAGGACCTAGTGAAGTAGAAACATGTATTAATATTTTTCTACTTTATACACTGAAACCAAAGAACAACGACTCAAGTATTTAACTTAATCAACATTTTGTGTTGTAACTATCTATCTTTTGTACTGTCAAATTATAATTTTAAAAGTAATCTTGCTGCTTCCCTATACAGACGCTGCCCTACTCAACGGACGATCGTTCATAAGTTGAATTTGTTTGTAAGTTGCTTCAATGCTATATTTGGTATGTTTAAGGTTTATATAAGTATAAGTAACTTGCATTGTTTTGTACCAAAAAAATAAACATTTCATGTATATCTATAAAGATGAATAAAGTTGAGTTTAACTTACTTTTGGAAGATGCGCTTCAAGATGTCCTCCTCCGTGGTAAAATGTGGCCAAAAAAAGTATTCCGACCATTTTCTCAACCGCATCAAGCTTTCTTATTCCACTTTCATTTCAAAAGAAACAGCTCGCCTCTTCTTTATGCTTCACACCAACCATATTGAATGGATGCACGAGATAAACAACAGACGATTGTTTGCAAGTTGAATTTGTAAGTTGCTTCAGTGCTATATTTATGCTCTATAAAGATAAATAAAGTGAAGCTTAACTCACTTGTAGAATATGGACTTTAAGAGTTAGGCTAATTCCTCCTCCGTGGTAGAAAGTGGCCGAAAAAAAGTGATCCAACCATTTTCTCAACCGCATTAAGCTTTCTTATTCAACTTTCATTTCAAATAAAACGGCTCGCCTCTTCTTTACACTTCAGACCAACCATATTTAATGGATGCACGAGATATTAAACAATAAAAAACTCAAAGTTCTTAGCGCACAGGACATACAGTATAGAATGTTTACACACGAACTAGGAAGAGGAAGCCGGATTTCTTCTTCGGGTCGATGTTAGGTGAGCTCTCACAGCACCACACCCCGGTAGCGGTGGAAAGAAGTACTACAATGATGTCCTCTACTCGGAAAAAGGTGCACACAATACAAAATCTAACTTACAGCAATGTCCGGATATTTTTTGGCATCCTGAAAAAATGTTTTGTATCTACCCTATTTGTAAATCGAATGTTCGTAGGGGAGTGTCTGTATATACAGAGTGTATTTATATATATATATACACATTATATACAGGGTTGGGTAGGGTTACTTTTACTTGATTAATTTCAATTACTTTGGGATTACTGCAATACCAAATATGCTAATAAAAGACAGAAGAAACTAAAAATGAATAAAATTACTAAATTTTGTGCAGGCTTGGGGAGTAACATACATGGAACGGCAAAAATGATGTTGGCAAGCTGTTTGGATTTATTTTCATTTTGTTTCTGTCGCATTTTATGTTAGTTTTGCCGGAGATCAGAGAGATTAAAGCCAGGAGAGAAAGCTTACCACGTGTTGTGAGTCATAATTTTATTCATATTTAGTTTCTTTTGTCTTTTGTTAGCATATTTGGTATTGGAGTAATCCAAAAGTAATTGAAAGTAATCACGTTAAAGTAACCCTACCCAACCCTGATTTTATATATATATATATATATATATATATATATATATATGACGGTCAGGGGACATAATCGTGAGTTACCTCGGCTTTATAATTTTGGGGTATCTTGTTTCTGACTTGTTGTGATGTTTCTCTGATGCGTACATATACAAGTGGTCCTCATATCTTGAATCCTACGAGTTTAATGTTTCCAATGATATGTGGCATGACAAATTTCAGTGACTGGAGACATTGTATGGACACGTATTTGTTTATCAAAAATTGGCGGCCCACTGCCGGGCCGTCGGAACATCAAGGGGTTAATATACTGTATATTATCAAAACTCTGTGTACCGTCTTTTTTTGTAACCAATGTTTTGATGTGGGCATATGCGGCTTATAGTCATGTGCAGCTTATGTGTGTCCAAAATGGTTTTCCCTTTAAAAATGTATTGGTATAACCAAATGCCCCTTTTATAGTACAAATTTGACAGCATATATAATCATTGTGAGTGTTTTCAAATGCAATGAAAGACAAATATAAAAATTTAAATCAGTTATATGTCTGCATGGACATTTTTTCAGTGACGAAACCAATTTGGATCTGTCTCCAGGATCAAATAGGTGCCCATCCCTGAGGTAGGTACATACAGTGCATGAAAGCACGTCAACAGGAGCAAGCCATATTAAGCAACGGTACATAGAGTGGCTCTTATGATTGAAATTGCTTTTTTTTCTTTCTTTTTTTTCTTTTTTTACCAACATAACATTCTATAGCTGCAGCAGCATATAGCTTTGAAGTACATCTTCAACTACATCAGTTTGCTCTCAAAGGCAAAAAAAATTGAGCAGTCCTTAAATCTTGACGTGTACTGTATTCATTGTGCAGTATGTTTGCAGTGCAGAACATTCTGAATGAAGATTTCTGGAGAGCCAAACAATCAAATTTTTATAAACATCACTCACGGTGTGTCGCAAAATGCCCAAAAAGAAAATGAATTGCAATTATTACTTTTTGACTAACATAATTAAAGGACCACAAATTTGACTCAAAAGACATGTATGCACGTAAAAAGTAATTCGGTTTTGCCCTATTAGCATGTAATTAGACTTTAATAATTTTTTTATATTGTAACTTATGTTTTTGATGAACAATGAAACATATGTTTATGTATCCAATATATATTAAATTCTCATTTCAAAGTGTCTGACACTTTCAGATATTTTCTTTTTTAATACACAACTTTTTCTACTGGATTTCTTATAAAAAGTAATTGATGTATAATATTTTCTATGTCATGCTTGCCTCTTTGGCATACAATTGTGCTCAATTTAAGGATTATTTTATATTTTATATTTATTCTTTATCTCATCTCATCAGCCGTACCGCTTATCCGTATTAGGGTCGCGGGGGGGCTGGAGCCCATCCCAGCCATCTCCGGGCAGTGGGCAGGGGACACCCTGAACTGGTTGCCAGCCAATCGCAGGGCACACAGGGACAGACAACTCACTCGCTCATTCACACCTAGGGACAATTTGGACCGGCCAATCCACCTGAAATGGATGGCTTTGGATTGTGGGAGGAAACCGGAGTACCCGGAGGAAACCCACGCAAGCACGGGGAGAACATACAAACTCCGCACAGGAAGTCTGGAGCTGGATTTGAACCCACGACAGGTTCCCATGACATGAACTGTGCCGCACAAGCGCTAACCACTGCGCTGCCGTGCTGCCCCATTTATTCTTTATATTATTTATTATTTTATATTGTAACTATTTTTGGGGGCTAAATATTTTTGTTTGTATTTATTTTGAATTGACAAAATGATTTAATTTTTTTTGTACTAATTGTTGAAATTGTTGTTTTTGTCATGATTACCGATGTGATGCACCTGTGCCCGCTCCTTTGGTGTCAACTGCCTCGGACTCTGATTGGCTCCCTGTCCCTATTTAAACCCACTCCTTTCTGTCACCTGTTGTCTGTCCGTCTACGAACCTCAGTTTACACTAGGCAATCCTTTTTCAACCCTGACTCCCACCTGTTTTTGCTCCCGTCTGTTCCCCGTTTTTGATCCTGTCTACGTCTACACTCCTCTCCTGGCTTACGACTCGTTTCTGACCCCGACCACGTTTTTACTCTCCTGTCCCGGCTACTGACCCGTTTTTCTATTCCCGACACTGCCATCGCTCGCCACGGAAGTCCCACTTCCACGTTCCGGGTGACCTGCTGCCCGCGCCCAGCGATTACTGGATCGTGGGTGCAACCCTTCTTTTTCTTCCAATAAAACTTAGGGAAACGTAACGCAAGTGGGTCCTGTCTCTGTCCTGGTCCTGACAGTTTTTGTTTTGCAAATATTTTACGCCAATATTTATCATACCGTATAAGATTTTTTTATATATATATATAAAATATCTAATGCCTTATTTATTGCATGTGTGCATGCAGGAAAGGAAATAATTTAATCTGTGCTGTAGGTTATGCATATACCAAATTGGAACAATAAAGTAAGTGTAATGTATTGCTCAAGTTATTTGGGTTAAAGTGGTCATGTCATTAAAACGTATTGCTAAATAAATATGTGGGTAACTTTAGACGTTTATCATATACATCCAATCCTATTATTTAAAATGAAAGAATTAAAAGCTACACTTCAAACGTTCACTGGTAGAATCCTATCTGTTATCAAACAGGTGCACGGAACTCCCTTGCTAACCATCTAAAACTTGAAGGCCACTGGGTATGTTCTGTTCTGGGAGAGTTTGACTCCCGAATTCCAACCCATTGTGCTTCATTTATTATACTCGCCTGCTATCTAGCGACCAACAATATACACTGCACATCGTTTTCTGAACCAATCATAAACCCTTTTGCGTCCTCCAATCAGAATCCACAAGACTATAAAAAAGAGGCGCACACTTCAGTCTGCGGAAGTATTTCATTTCAATTCAAGAACGCAATTTTTCCTTGTTTCTATGTGTTAGCTATTCTTAAATAAACGTTTCATAAATCATCCGGACATCGTTTTCAACCTGACAGTATAAATAAAGTTATTTAAATTAAAGTGGTCATGTCATTCAAACGTATTGCTCAATACATGTGTACGTAATTTTAGACATTCATCATATACATCAAATCATGTTATTTTTGTCACTAACCGGAACAGGATCAGGACCCGAATGCGTGACGTTTCTCACACAAGCCTTTTATTTTATTTTTTATTTGAGTCATGCACATTAGGCAGCAGTCTGGCGTGGAATGACAGGAAGCCAGAGGCCGACGAGATCGATACCAAATGCCCGAGCAGATATCGGATGAATGGTGTCGATACCAGACAGGACGGGACAGACGGGTTTGATATCAAAACAGGATACCGAAATTAAACAGGACAAACTAGACGGGAACAAAACTGGAAACCGATATTAAACTATGGGACGGACAGGATTGAAATCAAAACAGGATATTGAAATTGAACAGGACAAACTAGACGGGAACAAAACTGGAAACCGATATTAAACTATGGGACGGACAGGATTGAAATCAAAACAGGATATTGAAATTGAACAGGACAAACTAGACGGGAAAGAAACTGGAAACCGATATTAAACGGGACGAAATAAACGGGAACAATACTGGACAGGAAATACCAACAGGAAAGGGGAACAAGTCAAAACCCATGTCTTGCGGGGCAGAGGTTCGTTGGTGGACTGAAAAATGGTAAGTGAGAGCAATGAGCTTAAATAGAAGGAAAGCCAATCTGTCAACGAGCCGCAGCTGGCGCCACACGGGCGGGGCCGATTGGGCGCCATGGAAACTGTGACAATTTCAAATGAAAGAATTGTAATCATTTTTGTTGTTGTTAATAACTCCCATCTAGGTACTACTAAATTTGACTTTTCATTATATATTTTCACCAGAGAAAAAAGAAAATCCAAAGTAAAAGCGTTTTTAGACCTTTTAAAAGGCAATTCGTTCATTGGAGGACAGATAAAAAAACAGCAATTCCAACATGGCCTTGGCGGCGCTTCATATACATAATTTTCATTATTTTTCTTCCAGGTATTCCTCCTTGACACTCATTCGTTACCTTTACAAACTAATTAGAATTTCCATTCACTCAAGCGAAACAAAATGTGAAAAATAAAAACGAGAGAATAGGAGATACAAAAGAGAGTGACGTGCTAATAAATATCTTAAACGTGTGAAATATAACACAAAAGAAATAAAAATCTTTCAGACTCATTTCCACTTAACGTCACTCAAGCTTTTCTCATCGGGAAGATCCCACATGTCCCCGTAGCTGCTTGCAGGTCCCCCGATGTCAGAAAAATGGAAATCTATGCAATCAGGATTCAACACATGAGCTCTCTGTGATATAAATTCTGCACCACAGAGGTGAATGAATAATAACATTAATGGCATATTTTCATTGACTTAAAGTCAGAGTTCCCTCGTATTAATTATGCACTCCCGTCTTTAAAACTGTGAAAATACAGAGCTGGAGTTTTCTGCCTGTGCACAAAAGGATTATTTTCAATAAAAGTTATAAAGAGAACTATCAGTGTGGAATAATGTTAACATTGTTTGAATGAATGCACCAAATCAGGGAGATAAAAGCTCATAAGTGCAATCAATAGCTTTGAATTGAAACAGCGAGGGGGAAAAAATGGAGCACGCTGATTATCTGACAAACTCCTTTGCAACCAATGCCGACACTGTGGGAAGCGTGTGTACACACCAAAGCCACAATTGTCTGGGAATTCTTATCATAATAATTTGGCATTTTAATCTAGAGGTTTTTCTTTTTTTTAATTGGGTCCTTTTACTTTTGAATGGTAATATTATTGACTTCAATTATAAGAAGTTGTGTATTTTTGTACAGATTTTATTCAAATTTTCTGCTGTAAGTTATTTATATATTTAGGTGCAATAATATAATGATACTATTTAAAAGTGCTTTTAGTTTAATTTTTAAAATATGTGTTTTCATTGAGTAGTTTTTACTTATTTGGGGGGATTTTAAAAAAAAGAGGTTAGTTTTAGTACAATTGTGTATATTTTTTGTCATTTTTATTAAAATATTGAGTTGGTTTTTGCTAGGTGTAATCATTTCTGATAATGCGTCATTTTAACTAGATTTATTTTAAATTTCATTTGTAAAATTATTAAAACTTTGTGTTTATAAAGACGTTTTTACTTACATTTTTCTCGTGTTTCCTAATTGTAGGTTGTCTGTATTTACATTTAGTGCTGTAATTTTGTGTTTTTGATTTATTTTTAGCTGTAGCAATTTGTGAATCTGCCTCCTTTTTTAGCTTATGTATTTGTACTTTGTTTTGTTAAATTAGTAAAGTTTGTTGTTTGTATAGTGTAATCTTTTGATTTTTGTTTTGAAATGTAGAAACTTTTAGTAATTTAGTTATTGTGTTGTTTTCATTTATTTTAGTTTTTTGTTACTAATTTAATTTTACTGAAATGGTGTAATTATATGTTCTTTATGTATTTTTTAGTTAATTGTTTACTTTTTCTTTCAGTCAATTGGGTTCAGTATTAGTTTTGTTTTTTAAAACATATTTTATTGTGTAATGTTTTAGATAAAAATGTATTTGTTAAATGCAATTAGTTCCGTTACATTTTTTAAAGAAAAAGCTTAATGTCAGTTAAAATGTATTCCCTTTAATAATAATATTTTTTGAAAAAAATGGGCATTCATTTTTTATAAAAGCAATATTTTCTTGGATTTAGTCTTAAATTTTTGTGTAGTAAAAACTTTCAAAAGAAGTCAGCAAAATAAACACACAAAACTGGGAGTATTGTAACAATAATTGATTTCATAAAGCTACCAGACTTTCAGGACTATAAAGTGCATCTAAAAACCTCAATATATCCAGGTACTTGATAGTGCGCCTTATGACCTGGTGCACCTTATATACCGAAGAATACTGTGCATACGATTGGCTATGCATACAATATTTCAATGTGTGGGTTACCCTATGAGATTTATGGTAGTATGCTGTACTCATGCAATGACTGTGCAATGATTAATCTATGAAAAAACATTGCTGACAAAAATTGCAAAAAAAATGTGCGCAACAGGAATCAAACCCAAACAGTGATGGTGAGAGTGGTGACACTTTATCACTACACCACCAGTAGTACAGGTTATGTACAAAAAAAAACATTAGATCTCAGCTCATTATTACTCTTTTTTAACTCACGGTGCCTGAAACGCTGATTTGCATAGTGCATTCTGATGGGCCAAACATTCTCCTCACTTCTTCACCAACGAATGTCAGACAGTGCAGAACACAGAAAGTCTTTCAACAAAGTATGATACAAGCTATTTTACTTACGTATACATATTAAACCACAACGTTATTGAAGTGGAGATAATTTTTAACCTGTCTATATGCAGAACAAAATTCATTGCGCAAACTAGTGTTTTTGGCACCGTGAACACAAATTGTGTGATGATGAAAAAAAGCTTGAATGCCTTTTCATATGTCATCTGTACCAATGGTCGTCTAGTAGCAGAAAGTCGGCGCTCTCTCCGCCACTACTTCGGTTCGATTCCTCCTGCATATGATTTTGATCAGCGAGACGTCTGAGCAATGTTTACATGGATATATACCGTAAGTGTATAAAGTGTACACCCGAATACAGATGGTAGCGCTTATCTTAATCTCAATGTCATACGCTGTGTAGCCAAGTTTGCTTTATGTATCAAAAATATATGACAACAAACAATTTTGGGGTGCACCTTATAATCCTGTGTGCCTTATAATGCGTAAAATACCGTATGTATTGTTTACCAATGGGAAACCGTTGCCTCCTATTCGGCTTCCTATTTACTGTTAAGTACAAGGTGGCAGAGGATTTCATTTCCAAGCAGCTTGTCGGCTATTCATTCTGTCCAGCATTGAGTAAAGATGGACTTGATCTGGCTGTAAGCGTACAATAATTCCGCCAGCTCTATTTCTTTCCGTAAGAGGTCTTTATTTCTATAAAAGACATCCAAACCTGGGACTTTATTTGACCATGAATAAAGCTTTCCTCTGGGGTCTTAGATTGTTATGCTACAGAATGGCCTTATTCCCGCTAAAGGCCCCGAGCCCAAGCTGGGACATCTCTGCTTTAAATCAGCTTTGGGATCTCACGGACGCTCATGATTTCCTTGTAGGCCTTTGTGCTCCTAAGAAGTGATCACCCTCCTTCAATGCCCTCGTGGATTAAACAGGGCAGAGCAGTTCAGTCCTCTCTCACGCCGCTTCGCGACGCCTCTACCTTTGTAACCAATAAAAGACTAACTAGGAAAGAATGAAGCCATGGGAGAATCAATCTACTGGAAGCCTCCCCACGGCTTTCTCATCATTTGCCGTGTCGTATGTCATCTTAGATGGGAACACAAAATGGTAAAACTCGCTATGAGGGAAAGCCACCGAAGCGTGAAGTGAGAGATAAGTTGTGTTTGTGACAGCTTTATTTCGTCAGACGCTTACTGCGATGATAGTGCACATTTTGACTGTTTTGCTGTCAATCAAAACTAAGTATATGAACGGATGCAAAACGGTGTGGTGTGTTGGGGAAAAAAGTCCGAAACTTGTGAACTTGCATATTTGAAATGTAATTCCACAATTTACCACTAGATGACAGTATTCATTTTTATGAATGTGTTAGTTTGGGGGGAAAAATACAACAAACGGGAAGTTAGCATTCAGGATCATTTCTTAATTTGTTTGCAATGAGAATGGCCCGGCATTTCCGGACATTCTCCTTGAGCGAGGTTGTCGGGTTATTAGTGGACTGAGCCGAAAGGGCCTCTTCCTGAAAAGAGACTGAATTCCCATCACTAAATACTCGTCCAAAAAGGACCCTACGTAATTAACTGGCGGACCAAACCTGCCACTCGTATTGTTTAGCAGCTTCCGACTCAGCCTTTGAAAGAAGCGCCGCTTAGAACAAATAGCTACAAAAAAAAAAGACGCCCTGCCTCACCAGCTCTCATCACCAATGAGCGGCGCCTATAAGCGCACCGGCTCGATCCAATGGCCAATTGTCATGCACAGGTTTACGAAGACAACAGCCCCTAAGTAAAATTCCTAACAAAGCCGTGCCATGTTCATCAATGTTGTTGGTTTTCATTCGGGTGCCTTGACTCAAAACCAAAAAGTCTTCAGAGGCATTGAATTATTTTTCTTTTCTAAAAATAAGGCCTTAATTGGCATTAAAATGTCTTAAATCCAATTTTCAAAAGTCTTAAAAATGTGAACACAATAATAATGTATATATTTGTTTAAACTAAAACGATTCAGTAACATTTATCAATTGTCTTTTTAATTATTCACGGATTTACTTTCGTGGAAAAGTCACGTGGCCTCTATAACGGAACTGTCAAAACGGTGATGTGGTTTCAGTCGGGCCTTTCGGAGCAGACGCACGGCTTAGGATTTCTTACAATACACATAGCAACTTTGGACAGAGACATATACTTTGGACCATGCCCGCAAAATATAAATTCAATGAGAAGTGGCTGTCCGGCAAACGTTTATCGCCATGGCTAAAAGCTGCCTAACCTAATGTGTACGAGGGGGAAGAAACACAACAAACAGGAAGTTAGCATTCAGGATCATTTGTTAATTTGTTTATAGTTTGCAAAAAGAATGGCCCGGCGTTTCCGGGCATTCTCCTTAAGCGAGGTTGTCGGGTTGTTGGTGGACTGAGCCGAAAGGGTCGCTTCCTGAAAAGGAGACTGGGGGGGTCGATTTGGTCTTTAATTTAATTTAAAAGGCATTAAAAAAGTCTTAAACATTATTGACTTTAACTTGCCTTAACCTTTAGGAACCCTGTATTATGTCTCAAGCATTTATTTAATTCAGCATAACTTTGAAAAACTCTCCTTTTTTCTCTAAAACTTCTATGCCATCAACAGCTCTAACCCAATAAACAACCGACTGGCGACATATTTTTCTAGCCTTCCAGCCATTAAAATGCACACACGAGTGTTTATAATTCAATTTCAAGTATCGGCATTGAAGAGACAGCCGGAAATAATTGTTTGATGGAGGATTAAAACTTTTAATGTGCCGGCATGTTATTCTCAAAGTCCATTATCACAGTGATGCAAATGACAAAAATGTAAATTACGAGGGAAAGCGTTGATACCATTAAAGAGCTTTATGTTTCCATATGCTTTTGCACTGTCAAAGGAACTCGGGTGCATTTGGTGGTCCGGGCTTTTGGAGTGCTCCACATCAGGGGATGAAGCTGTCTGTTCAGGTGATTGACACGAGCCCACATTAAGAGGTGGTTTTGGAAATTAGTCCGCGGAGACCCCTTTGGAGCCGAGCTGGAGAAGGGAGGCTGTCTGTGAGAGGGAGCCGTGCCTTTTTAACCTCGCTCATTGGTATGCCGATGGGCGAGTGGCGAGCCCTTCTCTAAATGGCGAAGGCATCGCGGCCGCTAGCCCCCTCGACACGTTCCTGTGCAGACGGAGCCCGTGGAGAGCTGCCAACAATATGCAAGCCACAACCCGCAAATTACAATGGACCCAATTAATAATCACATAGTTATTTCATATTTTATACCAAGTAGGGAGCTGAGTAGAACAAAGAATTCAAAAGGAAAAGCTTCTGCCTGACAATGTAAAGGTATTGTTCCAAAAATGTTGAGATTTGAATGATTTCATTTGCCTTTTAAAAGTCATCTTCATACGTACTGTACAAACACAACATGGCCGGCATGCACCGAATTTTTGTTGGCCGAAAGGAAAAATAAAACTAAAAAAAACTTTCGAGAGTATAATGCTGTAAGGACGTCAGGTCTAAGGTTAGGCGAGCCGTTCGAAGCTGGCTTTCACTTGGGGCGGAGTTAGTGACCGACATAGATACTTTTTTTCATTTTGCACGCAAGATGGAAAGAGATGTAGGTAAAAACGAAAGCTCTGTCAGGTTTTTACCAACAACACGTTTTCTGAAATGTTCGTGTAAGCAGCTAGCCAGACTTTGGATAATTTTACAGGCTGTTTCTAAGAGACATGAGTACGTAAAATACAAACACAAAATACTCGGTGTGCCTGAATTTTCATATGCCAAAAATGACCAAAAGGACATTTTCATTTTTGGTAAAAATAAAAAAGTAAAACTGTAAACCATTTTTCAAAAGAACAAAGCTGTGATGATGTCATGTCTCAGGTGAGGCGGGCCATGCAAAGCTGGCTTTCACTTGGGGCGGATTAAGTGCACAGCAAAGCTACTTATTTTTTATTTTGCACAAGAGAGAGAAAGAGAGGGAAGACCAAATGTGAGCTTTGGGAAGTTTCTACTAACAAAGCAAGTGTTAATTTACCACTTAAAGAGTAAACTTTTTACACTACTCCCAATGAACATATGGTCCACATCTACAAGTGTTAGATGAGGACTGGTAATTTTACTGTACAGAGACTCAAAGCAACCAAACTGCACAAACGTAGTGTTAGTCTCAGTAATAGCGTTAATTTTACCACTTAAAGAGTAAGAGTTTTTAACACTACCTCGATGAGCATATGGTCATTATCTACGAGTGTTAATTTAAAACCGTTAATTTTAGTTTGTGTAGTTTGTATTTCTTCGTGTGCTTTGCATCACTTGTTTTTAGTTGCCCTACACAATACCGTAACATCTAGTGGTCTAATTTACGAAATATGTATAACTTAAAGACGGGACATTCACAGAATTCACAATGCCATGTTTTGGACCATTTCATCATCTCCAGGTCGTTACTTTTTAACGTCTGTCAAACATTTTGTATGGTTACAGTTAAAGAAGACGATTATTTATTTTTGCTTCCGCGTGATTTAACAGGACCTGCAGGGTAAGTGATACATAGTTAATACATATTAATTAATTTACTAGAACATTACTTTAGGCATCATTCATTTTGGTCCTCTTGGTGTCTCAAGATCATGATGTCATAAGACAAGCAGGGTGCGTAATTCCATTAGAGATTGGACCTTATGACATGCCAATGTGCTTGAAAATTTGTCACGAAAATGCCGGCCAAACAGCAAATTGGAGAAAGAGTGTAGGTGCGTTATCCCATACTCCCGCATGCGTAAATCAAGCTCGAGTGTCTGTTGTCTTTACTGTTCTGGATTGAACAAGGTCCGGGCGCCTGTCTTTCTCTACGATTTAATCTCTTTGGTAATCCTTCAATTTTAGAACCAGATCAAACGCAAATATAATCATCTGTAGAATTTTTTTAACCTTTTTTAACATCAATGTAGCCTTAGGACTGATAGATACAAATAAAACATTTTATCCCTGTGGTCCTTCGTCAGCATAATCAGAATCGTGACGGACTGAGGCAAAATTGGTAAGCAACTACCATTATGCTCGAAAGTCACTTTCAGCGTTATTTTTTCCCGGATATCTCCTACTACTGTGCCTAACTTTTTCAGTAATTCAGTCATTGTTTTATAACCCGAAATTTCGTCAATATGGGCGTTACATCAGCACAGATAGAAAAAAATGATCATTTTCCCAATTTTAAGAATTGTTTTTCTTTTTTATCTATTCCAGTATAAGTAACGTAAAAAAGGGAAAATTATCTGCCCTGTTAAATTGTTTTTGATTATGAGTCTTTTTTTCCCAGCTCTGACAGGTCACCTGCCTTTTTTAGTTTGTTATATTGTTATTTTTTTAAACATCTTATTCCATTGGTGAATGATATTGAAAATGTTTCTCTATAGGATGAAAACCTCTCATTCTTTTTGTTTTCCTTTGCTTTTTTCGTCAACTTAATTGGATATCAAGTCTACCAATATTGATAGGATGCCCAGATGTAATGTATTTATGTATTGTGTATGAAAAGGACAGCATGTAAAATTTACCGCCACCTAGTGGTATAAAAGAATTATATTGGTCTAAATAAGAAAAAATACATGTACTATCATGTATACATGCATTTTTAAAATACTCATAGGTTGAGAACTTTGCATTTATTTGACATAACATGAGCCTTAACTAGAGGGAGCTTACATAATTGTCCACTATCTTGCTGCTACACGTACCCAAAAAAAAAACTTTGCGAAAGGCTGGGCATAAAAACTAAAATTATGCGTTTTGGTCATTGAGTCTCCGTACTTTGTATTCTTTCGTGTGTTTTTTAACACTCGTTTTTGGTTGAAAAACACCATACTATATCTAGTAGTCAAATAAATCACTTTCCACTAATAAAAAAATAACAATATATGTAATGATTAACCTAAACTATAATCTGATTAGATGCCTATGTTTACTCGTTTTTTGGGGGGAGTGTTAAAATATTAAAATAGGTCACTGAGTATGTTGTCATCATAACATGAGTTTTCCAGCTATATTAAGTTTATTATTTAATCCTCGCAGTGTTACTTCTATAAAATAACCCATTTAGTTGTTATAAATGCACTTATTTTCATCCACATATTCAAATGAAGTATTTTCATATCAGTGCTTTCCCAGCAATGGTCTTCCGCCCTTATCTTATACAACCTTCAAAATAAAGCTGCGACCAGTTTTAACAAAATAATCTTGAATAAGATGTGAGTTCCTTTCTTTGCCTGTTGAAGTTTCATGTTCCAGTTTGCAAATCCACACTCTTTCCTATAAAAACTGTGGTCAACTATTTTCAATGCCTTTTTGACTGTGAAAACTGTCTCCTGATCAGACCGGCACAGAGATCTTTGTTTTATCTTCATATTGTAAGAAATGTCCTCAAATGCGTTGCTTCTCTATAATTCTATTTCTCAATGTCTGAATGCATGGTCTGGTCATGGAGAAGAATACGCGTCGAGACATCGGACTGTCCTTTCGCCTTCAGGAGTCGTATATAATGCCATGATTTTATTCACTTACTTGACCGTTATGTTTTATACAATAAGCTCAACTCTCCCTGTAAGATGTCAAAAGAAGAAAAAGGCCTGCTATCAAATTGAGCACTAGCTATTTACTTTTACATTTTTTTAAAGTTACTGTATAAATCAAGACTTTAGAGTTAAATGCAGTGATGGTAAAATGAATAGAGCAGTGAAGCCCTCAAGAGAAATGCTCCACACACACGAATGGGCTTCCAGATGATTCATTACCTTAACTACGCCATCATGTGGACACAAATGCACAAGATACTTGTGTAAAATAGACTCTGAATATAAAAAAATATCTTTGAAGTGGTTAGCATGTTCGCCTAACACGTGACCGGGCGGAAACGTATGTTGGCCTGGAGAGAAATGGGCGCCACTAGGTTGTACTTGCCCAAGACACACAAAAGAAAATGGTTCCCCTACGACCCTACAACCAACCAACCAATTTGACCAACTAACAAATAAATGTAAAAGCACACGCACACAAGCCTAATCCAACAACCAGCTCCTAATTGCAATTTGGCCGGGCGGCTCGCTCTAATATTCGACTGTAACCAAACGAGCAGGAAACAATTAGTACCGCCCCGAGCGTGATGCATTATTGATGGCAATCCAGAATAATATGACACAATAAGCGAAGAGACAGTTAGCCGTTCAATTCCCCTCGGTGTCTAGCTTCTCACACAAGTGGAGCTATATTCTTGATTCTTTACCCGGACTTCAAACGTCTTCAGAGAAGAAAAGAAGGCCAGGAGGAAATATGGCACTTTGCACTTCTTAGATATAAGCAGACATTTTGACATTACTACTTGAGTTTTACTTAAAAAAATGTTACTCCAAGATGTGTAATTTGATATCCCATAATTAATCCCCCCTTGCGTTAAGCAGTCCCGCGGCCCGTGGTAAGGAAAGCGCCACGGCGCCTCTTTATGTCAGCGGCGGACGCTTCGCTTTCCTGACATGTTCATTTAAAGTCGTTAATCAGATGTAAATATGCAAAGCGGCTTCCCAGGGGCAGCCTTTGAAATGCAAATACGGGGGTGCAAACAAAGGTGGGGCGGATATAGGTTCTGATGCAGCAGAATCATGGAGGTTGTTCGTGCTCATTAAAACATTCAAAAAGGAAGCCGCTTGAACCTTTTCAAAAGCTACCTGTATCTGACTATTGGTCGGTATATCTCTTCCTCTCCATCTATCTGTCTCTCTCAAGCTCTCTCGTTCTCTATATCCGTCTCTCTCTTTCGCTCCATCTTCTGTCGATCCGTCTAGCTGTCTCTTCATCTCCGACTTTTTGGGGTATCTATCTCTTTATCTCCGTCTATCTTACTTTCTCTTTCATTCTCTTTCGTTTTCTATTTCCTTCTCTTTATCCCTCTATCACTTTCTAGCCATATATCTGTCTGTCAATCTGTCTCTTCCTCTCCACTTTTCTCTCTCTCAGTCTAAAGGTCAATCTGTTTCTTTCTCTGCATATCTCTATTTCACTCCCTCTATATATGACAAAATTCTCTCTCTCTCTCTCTTTTACTCTTTCTCCTCACTCTTTTCTGTCTGTCTGTCTGTCTGTCCGTCGATCTATAATACTACTGCGACTACTACTCCTCCTTTATTTCTGTCTGTTGGTCTAGCAGTCAATTGTTCAATCTGTTTCTTCCTCTCTTTTTTCTTTGTTCTTTCTATCTTTCTTTCCCTCTTCCTTTCTCCCATATTCCTTTCATTCTTTATTTCTTTCTCTCTTTCTTTCTTTTGTTCATACTCTCTCTTTGTTTCACTCTCTCTTTTTATCTATGGTAATTTTTATTTTTCTATCTATATCTATCTATCTATAATCGATTTGTTTCTCTATCTCTCCCTTTATCTCTCTATATCTATCTGTCGGTCGAGCAGTCGAATTATCTTCTTTTCCATCTTTCTATTTCTCCCCGTCTATTTGTATTTCTTGTTCTCTCGTTCCCAGTAATTCTTTATTGTTCTCTGTCTCTTTTTTCTTTTATTCTTTCTTTCTTCCTTCTCTTTTCTTCTACTACTTTATTTCTTCTCTCTCTCTTTCTTTCTCCTCCTACCCATGGTCAATTTCCTGTCTAACTCCTTCTCACTCCTTTTCACACCTATCTTTCTTCCCATCTCTATCTTTCAATCTTTCTATCTCTCCATCCAATAGCTCATGTAGTATGCTTTAGGAATGGATTTAAAACCGTGTGGGTGGCATGAAGTGAAGAATATTTATGAAAAGTGCTCCATTATGTTTTAACCTGGCAAGGTTTTCTCTCATGTTATATTAATATCAATAAATACGGTCTTTGAAGGGTTTCCATTTACACAGCAGAGTCGTGCAGACTCAAGAGGGCAAAACTTCAAGCGGAACATGCGAAACTTGTTTTATAGTGCTGCCACGTCTAGGTTGTATGCTTCCTAACTCTGTGGAAACAGTTAAGGTTAGTGAAATGAACTATTCTATGAACAAAATTTACCAAAACATGCTTGGGTGAGTTTATGTGTTCAAGGACTTCCAATGAAAACGTTTGGAATTCTTCTTATTGAAAACATATTTTGGAAATAATTAAGTCTCTTAAGCTCAATTTCTAACTCATTTTTTTAAAATCCAATACATTTTGGTATCCCTTTTAAGAATACATGGAATCTAATCACAAATAGTTACTTTCTGCACCACCAGGTGGCGTTTTGAGCCATGGGAGTATTAACCGTCCTTCTAAGATGTCCGCAGAAGAAAACGGCCTCCTATCAAATTTATTACTAGCTTTTTACTTCTTTTTTTTGTTTTCAAAATACTGTATAAATTGAAAATTTACAGTTGAATGTTACGAGAACAAAATGAAGCCCCATCAAGCAGTGAAGCCCTTAAGGGAAATGCTCTACACACATGCAGGGGGTTCAAGACTATTCATTACCTCGACTACGCCATCATGTGGACAGAAAAATGTATCGGATGCTTGTGTAAAATATGCTCCGAATACAAAAAAAAAATATTTGAAGTGGTGAGCACATTTGCCTAAAATGTGAAAGGTCCCCAGTTCGGGACTGGGCAGAAAAATTTGTTGACCTGGAGAGGGATGGGCCCCACCAGCCTGTACTTGCCCAAGACACACCACTGGAAATGGTGCCCCTACAAGCCTACAACCAACTGATCAACCAATTTAATTAACCAATCAATTTAACCAGCCCGCCAACTAATTAACCAACTAATTTAACAAACTAATTTAACAAACCAATTTTACCCACTAACCCAGTGATGTTCAACCTCTGTGCCGCGGCACACTAGTGTGCTGTGAGAGATCGTCAGGTGTGCCGTGAAAAATTATCCAATGTCACTTTTCATGAATCTCATCTCATCTCATCAGTCGTACCGCTTATCCTCATTAGGGTCGCGGGGGGGGCTGGAGCCCATCCCAGCCATCTCCGGGCAGTGGGCAGGGGACACCCTGAACTGGTTGCCAGCCAATCACAGGGCACACAGGGCCAGACAACTCATTCGCTCATTCACACCTAGGGACAATTTGGACCGGCCAATTAACCTGAAATGCATGTTTTTGGAACGTGGGAGGAAACCGGAGTGCCCGGAGGAAACCCACGCAAGCACGGGGAGAACATACAATTCTGGAGCTGGATTTGAACCCACGACAGGTTCCCATGACATGAACTGTGCCGCACAAGCGCTAACCACTGCGCCGCCGTGCTGCCCATTCATGAATCATTTTCTTCAAATATTATGTCATTGTCAAAGGCCTGTGCTCTAAAAACTCGGAATATTATACATTATATTGTAATTAAACATACTGTTCAGTGTCATTGTATAACATTTTTGGTTAGTGGTGTGCCGCAAAATTTTTCCAATGTAAAAAAACGTGCCCTGTCTCAAAAAAGGTTGAAAAAACACTGCTCTAACCAACCAATTTTACCCACTAACCAACCGATTTAACTAACTAACCACATGAACCAACCAATTCAACCAACCAACCAACCAATGTAACCAACAAATTTAACCAATCAATTTAACCAACCAACTTTACCAATTAAACCATTCAACCAACCAATTTACCCAACCAACCAACCCAACCCAACCCACTGTAACAGAGTAAGTGTGTACAATGAATTGTTCTGTGTTATGTTTCGCTTATGCAACAAGTGAAAAGGGAGGTAAAATAAATAGATTATTCATTTTTAATGAAAAACAAAACAAAATCCTAGGTTTTTGGACCAAGGCGTTTTTTTAATAGAGAATTTCACTTGCTTTCAGAATAACTTTCACAAGGTACAGATGAAGCATGGATTTGTGATAGCACTTTTGACAAGGAATGGAAGTGCAAATGTCTGCAATTCCAAGGCAAGTCGCTTTCAGGTCTCAGCGAATTTCTTTGTCGCTTTTATTTCGAACCACTCTAAAAGCGAGCGAATCACTTCCTGAATCAGTTATGTGGTACACCCGCTTAGTGTTGGGTTTTAAATGCCACTCTTTACGTCATCAACAAACGTCTCGACTCATGTTTCGTGAACCACTCATCTAAAATACTCGGCACACGCTTCAGGGATTTGAGCCGAGGATACCATATCACATAAATGTGCTTTAATACATTTTTGAGTGTGTTGTGTGAAAATATGCTGACATGACGTTACAACTCCAAGTAGCCTACCAAGAAATGTTCTTATATTTATTCTGTCATGCTAAGTTAGCTAACCCGTTGCTAATGTCTGTGTCATATCTTAAAATCAAATCGAAACGTATCTGTAAAGCACTTTTCAGGCAATGAATTAATACTCAAAGTGCTTTTTGATAAAATCCGTGTGCAATAAGAAACAGCTATGTTCCCCCTGAAGGCCAAGCTTTTCCACTTTCTGCAATTTTTTTTAATAAATACAATGGAACCTCGGTTTTCGAACGCCTCTCAGTTTGAACAAATCGGAGTCTGACCAAAAATTACGAGAAATTCTTACTTTGCTGTTCGGTCAAAAAACGCCGGTAATGCGTGAGTGCGTACGCTAGGGTGCGATGCTGAGCGCTGTACGGGTGTAGATCGCTCTTTTCGTGACCAACCGTTATCGCGTGCGGACGTGCTTCATTTTGCTTTCGCTTTTAATATAGGTGTACGAAGTGTTTTAGCCCTTTTTTTTATTTTTACACGTTCATGTTAGCGTAATCTTTCGTACGGAAGATTACGATAACGCGAACGTACGATTAGCCTGGGTTACCTTTATGTTCACGTTAAACATTCAAGGTAAACATTCAGGGTTTTGGAACGGAGCCCAACATTCAGGGTGTTGGAACGGAGCCCCCTTTCCAATGAACCGCTTACGCCTTATTGCTGAGACCCGGCTGCTAAATGACTTGTAAACGACCTGATTTTTTAACTTTTACACGTTCATGTTAGCGTAATCTTTCGTACGGAAGATTACGATAACTCGAAGGTGCGATTAGCCTGGGTTAACTTTATGTTTACGTTAAACATTCAAGGTAAACATTCAGGGTGTTGGAACGGATTAAAACGATTGACATTATTTTTAATGGGAAAAATGATTTCGGTCATTGAACAAATCGGTTTTCGAACAGTGTTCTAGAACGGATTATGGTCGAGAACCGAGGTTCCACTGTAGATGATTATTCCTTATCCATTTATTAATAGGATATTTAGATTTATTGGGCATTAGAGAAATCACAAGGCAAATACATACATTTTAACACTGTGTGAGTAATTGGTGAAGCTAAATTAAAAAAAAAAAACGTATTGTTTCTTCTGGGATTTTTAAAAACATTAACCTAAAGCATAGACAATCCTGACTGACAAAAATGTGCACAGGTCAAGCTGAAACATAATTTTTTAAATGATGAGCAAAGAAAATAAAGTTTAATGAAATACAGTAGAACCCCGACATCAGACATTGTTCCATTCTGAGATAGTGATTGCAATAGAAAATTACCATTATAGCATGTAATAGAAATCTATAGCTACTGTGTAATATACGTGTATATGAGGTAATATAAATAAATAAACATGCAAAACAAAAACTAAATTCTATTTACCTTTGGTGTGACGTGACTTGAGCTGGTCAAGTGAAGTAGCAGGTGGATGCAGAGCAGGGTGGGAGCCTAAAACTGGTTGAAAAACCCACCACTTGTGAGGATTGTCATGTCCTTGCTTTAAATGTCTCCTTATTTCTAATAATAGTCCCACTTTTCTATTTGTTACTACAATGCATTTACTAGGGGTAGTGATTAGTGTGCCTTCTTTGTATTTTTTGATAAACACAAGCTTTGTTTTCATGGTTACATTTTTCCATTCCCTTTTAGCATCCGTGCAAGCCTTGAGACCCATATCGGAAAGACAAAACTGCTCCCCCTGATACTCAGCATTCCAAAAGGGGTCACCATTGAAAATGCAACACTCCCTGATCCTTTCCAATGTTTTGTTAAATCTGCGCCGATGGGTTTTACCACGCTCTCATGTCCCCATTGGAATTTCAGGAGGAAAATGCGGTTTTCTGAGTGGGTGAAGTGGCATTTTATGACACTGGAGTGGAGCCTCATATTCAATTCCTGTTCAACACCTCTTCATTAACTACCCACCTCTCGCCGTGTTTTGAGGTAACTTCTCACGATGCATTTTAAAAACACGACGCAAGCGCGCCGCGACTGTTTGTGCCCTTTTGGAATGTAAACACTACAAAAGGCATCGTACTTCCTGACCGTTAAATGTATTTTTTGGATACTAATTTGTTGAAGCAGGGCAATCCTGACCAATCCCTCTCGAGAGGTTCTTCAGCCCCCGGCGTGTGTACAGCCACTTAACCAGCCTCACAGACATTAGCCACCCATGACTTTACTGCCAATCCACATTCAACACCCACCGTAGTCCCCATTAAAATTTTACAGGTCAAAAATTTAAAAGGCTGTTAAAGAAATGCTTTTTTATTACACGTGACAAAAAAAAGAGTAGGTCAGCCTGTGGCGTAATGTCACTGTAATTAGAGCGCCGTGGTTTGATAAAGTGTGACTGTAAATCAATGTAGTACTAATTAATCAATATCTTAATTATTAGACCTTTAAATGAGGATTTTGTTGAATTCCCCTGCATCTCACAGCCACATTGGCCTCCTTTGTCATCATTAGAGCGAGGGCTGAGGGTTTCACAGTGCCAAACGTGCCATCAAATGGCAATGAATAGAGACAACAAAGAGCTTTGATATACTCTTGATGCTTAAGTAAAGGCAGAATTGAAGCGTCGGGAGGCGTATTGGTCCTATGATTGTAGGGTCATTCTGATTTCCCCCTGTGTCTTTCTGCACCTACTAATTAGATTCTTTTGTCTGAGCACCCACTGAAGTCACTTAGCCGTATGTGTTTCAGTAAGCAAATCATAATGAACAGAGCCCATGGTCACACATTGTGGGCATTGTGTGGAGACGACAAAAACTACGTCTTTAGAAAAATCAAGCGCGTGTCTTTGTACTCACTGAATGACCTAAATCTTGGTTATTGATCATTAGTAATGTTGGGAAACAAATACGCTTGTATTATCTCTCCGGGGACAAGTGGATTGGCTGACTTTTTTCAATTGTGGCGTAATAATACTGTAAAGAATTGAGCCCCGGATAGATAATCTTTTTAGGAAATTACTGTGCTTACATGCAGGCAACAATCCTACTGGAAACGTAATAATGGATTTCGGGAGCAATCAAAATGAATCGTTTACATGTTTAGAGAGAAATTAATAACCCAATACTTATTGCTTTTGTGAGTACCGTAAATTCTGGACTATAGAGCGCACCTGATTATAAGCCGCACCCACCACATTTTAAGAGGATAACCGCTTTTGTACTTACACAATCCGCAGCTGTATATAAGCCGTGTGTGCCCACGCTAAGACTTGTAACACAATCACAAAATTAACCCAAACCCTACTTTGAGTCCCGCGATTTAAACTGATCATAAAGTACTCAGTTCAACAACCACACCCGGCAGAATGAACAGAAAATGATACCGGTAGTTAAGATATGATGCAGACCTGCAGAATCCAGGTCCCGTTAAAAGTAATCCAAGGAAAAAAGTGTATATTTCCAAAGGTAAAGGGAAAAATATATATCCACTTTTGTCTGCCGTGTCCACAAACACTCACCTTTACCGGTCCCCACTTCCCGTCATCCCCCGCGTCTGTTACGCCCCTTTTAATTGGTCAGTGCAAGACTTATCAGAACAAGTGTCCAAAATAAATACAAATAAATACATTACAAAAATATACAGTTGCAAATACATATTATACATGGGGTTTTTTAGGGGTTTTTAAGGGTTATTTAGCTATCTCCGTTATTCATTATCCATTATCCGTTATGGTTACACATATTTACAAAGAAAGACGGTATACCAAGAGAGTTTTCAAAGCTTTAATAATAATATTATAACTTTCGTCCCAAACCGTTTCTGTGAAGAGTAGCAAAACGCTACTGACAACATGCCCGCAATACAGTTAACGGGTCTGTTAAAAAAAACATGCCGTACATGTAGAAATCACGGTAAACCGTTCTCATCTTCCTCTCTATAACTGTCGTCATCAAAGTTGTCTTCCTTTAGTATGGGAAAGAGACTTTGTCATATAGACGTCGTCCCACGCTCCCTTAATCAAAAACACGCTAGCAACACGCTCGCAAGGTAAAATGCGTGCAGTAGCTCTGTTTCCTTCTTTATCGGACTGCTCAATTGCGTTTAGCTTATAAGCTGCGTCACGTGCCTTGAACTCGAGCGCCGCTGGCAGTTACATAAATTGGCCGCATCACTGAATAAGCCGCAGGGTTGAACGTTTGGGAAAAAAGTAGCAGCTCATAGTCCGGAATTTACGGTATTCTTATTACGAAGGTGAAGCCGGAGCAACGTCATCACGCATTTAACTTTTTACCTCATCTCATCTCTCATCTCATATCATCTCATTTAACTTTTTACATTAATTGAAAAATTATTTGATTCGTTTCACTCACTTAAATAACTTAAAGTACAGATGTTGCTCGACTTACGAGCGAGATCCGGACGATTGTTTGTAAATTGAATTTGTTCGTAAGGTGCTTCAGTGCTATTTTTTGTATGGAATGTATATTTACTGTTTATATAAGTAAACTGTATTGTTTTGTATTAAAAACAAACATTTAGTAAGTTTAACTTACTTTTGGAAGATGAGATTCAAGAGTTAGGCGACTTCCTGCTCTGTGGTAGAAAGTGGCTGAAAAAAAGCGATCCAACCATTTTCTCAACTGCACCCTGCTTTCTTATTTCACTTACATTTCAAATGAAACGGCTCACCTTTTCTTTACACTTTACACCAACCATACTGAATGAATGCATGAGATATTAAACAATACAAACGTCAAAGTTCTTAGCTCGCTGGAGACACAGTACAGTATGTTTACACACAAACTGGGTCTGTGACAGTTAGAGGAAGCCAGATTTCTTCTTCGGGGTGGATGCTACAGTACTGTCCTGTACTATGAAAAAGGTGCACAATACAAAATCTAACTTACAGCAATGTCTAGGTATTTTTCGACATCCCAAAAAAATGTTTGTATGTACCGTTTTTCGTAACTCGAATGTTCGTAAGTAGAGGAGCGTCTGTATATGCATGAGCAATTGGGAAATGAAAAGACTAACTAGATCATTGCAATCGGAATACCTTAGTTGGATTAGTGTGAGCGTTTACATGGCTGTACATAATCAAAATACTGACAATATTCAGTTTCCAATCACTTCATTACCTTCATGAAAACGGGTCTACTGTGATACAAAATGTATTTCTAGCCAAACAAAAAAAGACAAATTGGGCCTTCAATTTGTGGTAGGTGTATGCCTACTTCCATTTAAGAAAACAATATGTATATATAAATAAAGTTGGATAAACTTACTCAATACACCATTTATGAATTCACATATACGTATAACCGAAATGTTATTATTTGAACAGAAACCTAATTGAATGAAGGTGGTAGAAGGTTTAATTAATTCCTTCAGACCTCTGAAAGAAGCCCAGTATTCTCTTGTTGATTTGCGCATTTGAATTCCATCCCAGTCGATACAAATATGTTGACGCAATCTTAAAAAAAATGCACTGACCCTGCCCTTAAATGTGCGTTCTTAGGAAAACTACGGCTGCTGCAAATAATGTGATTACATGTCCATATTGTAAAATCTACTTTAAGCGCCCATTCCCAGTGGGACGTCACATAATTTACCGGATACAAATGTGGGTTGGTTATAGTCAGTGTGATTTACAATGTAATATTTGTTCTTAGCTTGTGAGGGATTTCTGCTATATTATTCCTGGTTTAATTAAAATATAAAACCTTTCAATTGTTGTCATGGTTACAGTACTATCCCCTTTATGCAGTTATTTGTGTTACTTGTTTCCACATCTCGAACACTTTTGCACAAAATATGAATGAAGACACATAATGAAGTAATTCAAGGTCTGACCGTAACTCATTAAATCGGTATTTGGACTTTGCTCGTGATTACCTTAAACTTAAAATTGAAAGACAAGCAGGTGAGAGCAAGTGTGGTATAACTGTTTGTTTAAAAAGATCATTAACACAATTATAACCAATTTAAAAATCAATAAGATTAGATTTCAAACTAAACCCATTCAGTTAAATAGGCTGTATCAAGGAGGGAATAAAAGCATCACCTGTTTAAAATCTCTCATATTAATGCACTCAAAATACAAATTGTACTTATATGCAGAATTGACACATAATCAGCAATAGTTGTCAAAAGGGTTAATTGTAATTGCAGCACGCAAGTGCAGTTAGTCTAGTTCCTATGGTAACTACCAGTTGAACGCTTTTGTACCTTTGTGAGATAACCAATCAATTCATATGGACTTGTTGAATAAGCATCGTGATTATTTCACATTTTGTGCACTGTTTATTGTGAAAGGAAATTTTTGCAAGATAGTAAAAATATATATTTTCTTGTCCCTTGTCCGTTTTGTAAATGAAATTTCAGTACCTTAAGTTTTCACATCTTAAGCATCTTAAGTGTTGATTGATATTTACATCAATAATGCATTTATGAAACAAAATGTTTAAAAAAAAAAAATATATATATATATATATAAACTTACAAACCTTTTTATACCGAGCTTTTGTGCCCCTGCTCGAATTCCCTACTGATTGGACATTTCAATAAAAGTCTTCATCATTCACTTTTCTTGTTAACTTTATACAACTTTATAAAATAAAACCACAATGTGTGCTCATGTGGGCCATCTTCATTTTCTTCTGTTATAAAAACAAGGATTTGATGCAGGCAGCACGGCAGCGCAGTGGTTACCGCGTGTGCGGAACCGTTCTGAGGTCATGAGATCGAACCTTCCTGTGTGGAGTTTGCATGTTCTCTCCATGCTTGCGTGGGTTTCTTCTGGGCACTCCGGTTTCCTTCCAAATTCCAAAAACATGCATGTCAGGTTAATAGTCCCTAGATGTGATTGAGCGAGTGAGTTGTCTGTCCCTGTTTGCCCTGCTATTGGCTGGCAACCAGTTTAGGGTGTCCCGTGCCCACTGCCCGAAGATAGCTGGGACCCTACTGAAAAAAAGTGGTGCAGATAAAAGATGGATGGATGGAATGGATTCGATGCAATTCATGCTAGTTCGGCGTAAACGCGGGGGCGGACTACCGTTTAAAATACAGTACTGATATTTACTAATCTTGGATGTTGTTAGGTGTGCGTATTTTTTCGTAATCCCACTTTTCTTAATAAATTGCACAGGTCCGGGCAACTCTGTTTAGCCATGAAAAAATACTCAGATGAACTTGCATGTATTTTAGTATTAATGTTTTGATTGCTACGTTCCTCGAAGAACTAAAGAATGCCAAGCATCTATGTGAGGAGATCTAGTGATCCAACTCACGTGTAAATGTACAGTATCTAGTAAAGTACTGGTAGTTGTTAAGTGCAGGTTCATATGTAGGTGATTTCTGAAGGAGGCAAATGTCTCCCAAGTATTTCAATGCCTGCATGTATTACCCTCATTCAAAGGATTCCCGAGACTTCTAAGCGTTGGGGGTGGTGGGCACATTAGCAGTTCTATGAAGTGGAAGAACAAGCAAGGTTAATGAGCAAGAGTAGACAGAGCTGTGCTGACATGGGTGGAAGGGGGAAGGCATATAGAGCTCAATGCCTTTCTTTTTGTTTTGCTTTTTTTTCTTACTACGTTTACCCTCTACACTTTAGAATTCAAGATGGTAACGTTTTACAGGTTGGCTAATGCATGTTGCTTGGCTTGCAAACTTCCCAATGCTTAAAGGTAATCCCAAATTCTCAAACATGCAAAATTTGAGGAAATGTTACATGATTTTTGCATGTAAATATTTCGTCTGTATATTCAAATTATTTTTCTTTCTTTGACATCCTGAGCTGTGATGTCATCAGAGTAACACCAGCACACTTGCAAGCCAGTCGCCATATTATTTCACGTTTGAATTAGTCGAAGAGGTTACGAGTGTTTTAGGCAAAGTTTTGGTAGTTTTGTGCAGATTGCACAGGCGTCGTGTCGCAGGTGGTTGCAGCAATGGTACAAATCGCTGTTGGTCTTTTTCACTGACCCAAAGACACAAGTATTGCGAGAAAATGGACAGTAAATCACACTGTAAATCGCAAATACACTTACAGTGAAGAAAATAAGTATTTGAGCACCCTGCTATTTTGCTATTTCTCCCACTTAGAAATCATGGAGGGGTCTGAACATTTCATAAGAGGTGCATGTCTAATGTGAGAGAGAGAGACTAGAAAGAGACATCCAGAAATCACAATGCATGATTTTTTTTATTGATTTATTTGTGTGATATAGCTGCAAATAGGTATTTGAACACCTGAAGTAGGGTCTTAAATACAACCTTACCAATCTGTGTTCAGGAAACGATCACTCCATGTCAAGTTCACCCATGTCCACCTCACTCGCCTCAACCACTTGATGGAATTGATATGACTGTATATCTAATTCTCTTTTTTTTTCTCCAGATATATCTGTCAGGGACATTTTTTGTCATTATCGGTGTAAGAAAAACTGTTTTTAGCTTGCCTCACATGTTGTGTTAATGAGTTTCGCCCTTTTGGGCTGCAAAGAGTAATTTATGTTGTCGACAAAAATCGATAGTAGGAATAGTCGACAATGAAATTCATTGCGAACTATTGTTCAACAGAAAGAGGCATCTTTAGATGAATATAATCACTGCTGAAAGTCGCGCATGCGCAACAGCCAGTCTGTCTGGAGCGGTAACATAGACACAGAAACCGTGGCATCAATATAAACTACGCCTACCTCAACTTTTAAAGTTTGGGAGCATTTTAACATGGATATGATCAATAAAAAAACTACCTGTAGACCTTGTGTATCATGGCAGTGGATCTGTGATGCACGAGTATTTAAATATCACACCGGACAGTCGAACGAAACGGAGACTGACTTGCCTCGGTTTAATTTAAGTAACATTTAAAACAATTTGGTTTGATGACATGCATTGTATATTTTATGAGTGTATGTTTGGTTATAAAAGAGAGGTTGTGTGTCCCTGACAAGCATATTTAAAATAAAATGCATGCAGTCCGAAGTACAAACGTCAGTTGTTAAAACTGTATAATTTCAAACTGTTAAGAATCGTTCTTTTGTTACAAACTTTGCAGTTGACCACTGATTGTACTTAACAGAATACCCATCATGTTTGTTTTATTTAGCATTCTACTGCTGCAAATGAGCTTGTTTTTGGTTTACAGGGATACCATTTTTTACTTGACTTTAATTTATTATTTATTTGCCTGTCCATACAAATGAACAGAGGTTTATCTCTGATTTATGTATCTATTGACTGAGCACTAAGCCTAATTGGTTTTGATTTTTATTTAACATTTTTATGAATCTGTAGTGGGCTGCTGGGTGGTTAGCGCGTATTATGGTGCGGCGGTCTAGGGATTCCAGCTACCTCGGTCTTCCCGTACGGTGTTTGGATGTTCTCACCGTGCCTACTTGGGCTCTCCGGTTTCCTCCCACATTCCAAAAACATGCATGTCAGGTTAATTGGCCAGTCTAAATTGTCCCTAGGTGTCTGTGGGTGTGTGATCGGTTGACTATCTCTGTGTGCCATGTGACTGGGTGGCAATCGGTTCAGGGTCCCCTGCCCACTGCATAAAGATGTGTGGGGTGGTCTTCTGCACCCACGCGACCCTGGTGACAATAAGCGGCAAAAAAAATGGATGGATTGATACACGAATTTGCTGTGTGTTAAATAAAAGATGTATTTTTCATTGTACCCATTTTTCCCGTGTGTATTATCAGTTTCTTCATAATTAAAACAACTTTATGCTAAGTTTTCAGTAAAAATGAATAATTATCCAATTATTTGACTAATTCTTTCTAAAGTCATTCTTCACTATTAACTATCGTTTGCCTTAAACAGTGGGTCCTTGACTTCTGTTTTAAACAATCATTGAAATGTCTGTTTTGTCAAATGTTCCCGGTTGATAAGTGCTAGTAGGCAAATACAGCTTTGGGAGTGGTACTTAGCTTTGACGAAATCCTGTGGACATATTTAAAACTGCAGATCATTGACATGACAGTGGGTTATTTTTTGTGTGTGGTTTTCTCAGCTTTGTCTCGCAGGCTGGATTAAATCTGTTCGCGGCCTGATCTGGCCCGCGGGCCAGAGTTTGCATATCACTGGTTTGGAGGTTAGCTAGCGCTAATGCCTGCTTGCAACTCGTCAAACCTCCCAACTCTTAACCTGGGGCCCAGCAAAACTCTGCAGATCTCATCTCCGCTCAGGCAGAATTAAAATCTGAAAATAATCAGCTGGTGGAGACGGTGAGAAATCCCCCCCGCCCCAGAAAACACTTTACCGCCACTGGAGCCCGCTGCCCCTCAAGATTAGACTCAGGTACCTAATCCCAGGCGGCAGCTAACACCCCCTGTTCGCCCACCAGGCCCATCCGTCTGCTGGCGTCCCTTTCATGCGTCAGAGATGGTCAGCCATGGGGTGTCATTGGGGACAGAGCCACTGCTGTGGCTGACACCTGCTGGGCGCTATAAATGTGGAAGGGGATGGGGGGGGGTCAATGTTGTGGCCAAGCTGCCATTGTCGCTTTTACTGTAGTCCTTTTTCGCTGGCCGCTCCTTCTCATAGGGTGAATTTAATGCAGGACGAAGGCATCTGCCACCACCCACCCATTAGATAAGCAAAGCCTCCAAATGACTCAACTGATTCTAACCATGAGCGCAGAGTTGGGCTTTGTGGAGCAAGGGATGATTTGGGCGTCCCAAAGGGTATGGAAAAATAACAATGGAAAATATGCTGTTTGGATAAATAGCAGGAGTGCTGGCCTGTTTTTTTTTTTTCTTTTTCTTAGTTTAAGGTACAGTAGCCGTGAAAAAGTAATTGCCCCCTTCCCATACCTGTCAACCTCCACGGCTCCATGCCCTTACAAACTGTCGGATTTTCCTTTGTAAAATACAAAATAATCTTACACCATATTTTTTTTTTCAAACGTGTTTATTTATGTAGTTTTAACATGTTATATTGTACATGTGTTTCGTTATATCATCTCATCTCATTAGCTGCACCGCTTATCGTTATATCATATATATTGTTAATTAGCATTTTGTTGTGAGATACTGAGTTGCTCGACATGGATGAGGTTTATTAGAAAACAAGTTCAAAAATGAAGTAGCTTAGAACGATTCACTGTAGAAGGAAAAAAATACATGCAAATATTTAAGTAGAATAATCCATTCATCCATTATCTGCACCGCTTATCCTCAGTAGGGTCGCGGGGTGCTGGAGCCCGTCCCAGCTATCTTCGGGCAGTGGGCATGGGACACCTTGAACTGGTTGCCAGCCAGTCGCAGGGCACACAGAGACATACAACTCACTTGCTCATTCACACCTAGGGACAATTTGGACCGGCCAATTCACCTGAAATGCATGTTTTTGGAATGTGGGAGGAAACCGGAGTGCCAGGAGGAAATCCACGCAAGCACTGGGAGAACATGCAAACTCCACACAGGAGGTTCGAACTGTGACTTCAGAACTGTGCTGCACACGCGTAAACCACTGCTCCACCGTGCTGCCCTTAAGTAGAATAATACATTTTCTTATTCAAATTATTAATTCATTTTCTGCATTAAATTATTGTTGGTAATATACTGATTACAGGGACAACCACAAACCTGTATTTTTTCATTTTCTCCTTTTATACTTCCTTTTTTTCCTTAACTTCTTTATACAACATAATCATTCGTAATATAATGCATCAAAGCAAGTGAGCCGTTTGAGAGCTGTCTCTCTTTAATCAGTAGAGCGAAAAAAGCTGGTTCTCTAAAAAGAGACGGACTTCCTTTCACTACACAACACAAACTCGTTAGACTTGATTGATTTGCCATTTCGTGATAGTCGGTGTATACCGGATGGTACCCATAATTGACAAATTTGTGTTTTTCTGTACAGATTTTCTTGTACGTCGTACAGGTCTTAAAATGCATAATAAACGTACGGCAAAAACGTACAGGTTGACAGGTATGCCTTCCTGATTTCCGTCTCTTGCATATTTATTATTTACAAAGTTTTCAGCTCATCAAACCAATTTTAATATCGCACAGAAAACCCAAGGAAATACCAAATGCAATTTTGAAATTTTGATACCTGGTACAAATAAATACAAACCTTTTTAGTCCTATGAGAAAAGGTAATTGCACCCAAACCGAATATTTAGTGGCTTGCCACCTTTGGCAAGCGATAACAGAAATCAAACATTTACATTAATTGGTATTGAGTCTTTCGCAACGCTGTGGAGGAATTTTGCCCCATTCTTCTATGCAAAATTGTTTACAATCGCTATATTGATGAGTTTTCTTGCATGAACTGCCTGTTCAAAGTCACATCACAACGTCTCAACTGGATTTAAATCCGGATTTTGACGAACCTTTATTTTTTAAGCCGTTTAGAGGTGGACTTGCTGGTGTGTTTGGGATCGTTGTAAAGCTACATGATCCAACAGCGCTAGAATCAGATGGCACAAACTGATAGCAGGACGTTTTCCTTCAGGATCTTCTGATTATGGCCAGATTCAGTTGGTGAAAATAAATTTCCCTAAGGGGACCAAATTAAATAAATAAATATAGCAAGTACTCCTTATATGTAATATATGTGTATGTTATTAAGTATCATTTTGAAGAAAAAATATATATTAACTTTTGGTGTGGTGCAGCTTGAGCTGGTACAGAGGAGTCTATAGGTGGATGCAGGGATGGGGAGTAGATGCTGGATTAATATTAAAACTGATTTTAAAACTTCCACTTGCTAGGATGCTCATGCCCTCAGAAGACTTTGTTTCTTTAACCCCCCCCCCTCTTAATAACTGTCCCGAGTGTCGATTATGGTATGGCTGTGTTCCTTAGCGAAGGAAATAAATGAGGCGTGTGCCTTCTTTGTATCTCTTGATAATTGCAAGCTTAATATATATGCTTTTTATAGTTTTGCTTCTCCTTCTATCAACACCGCTAACCTTGGGAACTATAAGAAATTAACAAAAAGCAAAGGATGTTCTGAGTGTAATGAAGAAAAATAACTTATGTGGGAGGAAGTTCAGCCAATAGCATATCGGCATCTCCATTATGCCGTGACGCAAACCAATAGCAGACCAGCATCTTAAATGATGTTGACCAATAGCTGACAGGCATCTTAGAGACATATGAGTTATCAAATGTTTCTCTGCCACAAAATTGTCAATTGACTAATCACGTGAAAAATAAATTGTTATTGATATTTGATTATATTTCAAATGAATCTACATCCATTCTACTGTAGATAGCTAGCTTGCTAGCATTATGTTAGTTTGTAAGGGCCAGAGTAAGTTTAGTACATCAGCTTTTAATTATTTTAATCATCTTTTAGCTCTGCTCTTACATGTTGGCGCTGTTCCCTTTTTTGCATTTCCTTTTTATTATCTTTTAGTCTTTTGCTCCTATTATTTTGTTTTCTTAGAGCTCAGGTGTCTTCTCATTAGTGTCTGGTGTTTTTATATGGTAGGAGGGTGTGGGATTTTTATCCTCGAGGCTCTAAAGCCCGGGGGACTGAGGGGACATTATATGCCAGGGGCCACCCTGGTCAATGTGTGCCGAGGTTCTCTGGGGCGGTGGCGCTCCGTGTGGCCGTTGGGCTGTCATCCGTCTCAATGTGGATGAGCATCCTTTAGTTTTTTTTCCTCACACTGTTTCTCTGTGCCTCGCCATGGCCCTATTTGTTCTACCCATACTTTTTCAAGTTTTGTGTGAGAACATGATCGCGATGAAAAAAACGCTCTGTTAATTCCCATTCAAATAAATTAAATGACTCAAATACATTATTTCGAACCACACATATTTCCTATTAGCAAATCGTAGCATTATTTATTTTCATGTTGTCACTTTTTATACATCATTCATAAGATCCGTGCCTAAACAAATGATTGATTTAAAAATAATCAAGTAAACAGGAGTGCTGTGTTGTGTTGTGAAAATTGAATTATGTTGCTTCATAATGCTGTTTTCTGGTGCCGAGCAGGTAATTATTCTTTGCATCTGACCCGGTCGAATTCCTCTTAATAAAGCAATTGTCCCTCTCACTGAGGGCTCCAAGTGAAACTCAACACTGCTTCACATGTCAGAGAGATGCAGCGGTTTTTTTTAACCCAACCAGGATGTGACACACTCACACTTGACAAACAGCTGATTGGCCACAGATTACACAGCACATTACCTTCTCCATCTCACATCCTATATTAATTATTAACAGAACAGTTTGTAATCTTCACCCTGGAAATTTTGCTAGAATGACACAAATGGGCCTCATTTAGCAATTACTCATCGGTACATTTGATAATAGGAATCTTTTTCAAAACAAACGCATCATTACATTTATCTAATCTTGAAATTTGTTGATAAGACTTTTAAGGCATGATATTATATTCCCATAATTCAGCTGTTTTGCACATAACAATATAATACAGTGTCAACATCCAAGTTATTAAAAGTATAGCTTGCTAATTCTTTGTAAATACTCGCCTTAAGTGCATGTCTGAAAGGTCGCGCTGAAAATCTTTTTCACTTCATTATAGTGTTTAGAGCTTTGCAACATCTCATTCATCTTTCAAGGCTGTGGAAGAAAAAAAGAAACGCTCAGTGGATAATGTTCCAGAACTACCTGTGAGAGGTGGACAGTAAAAAAACAAACAAACAAAAAAACCTTTTCAAGTTTGGTCCCTCCCACTTACATTAAACACAAAAATATATAACAAATATATACATATCTATCTATACATCTATCTATACTTTTATACGTATATCGCTCTATACACCTATCTATCTATACATCTATCTATCTATGCATCTATACATCTATCTATACATCTATACATCTATCTTGTTTGTTCATTACTACCGATAAAAGCATATAACTTAGCGGTAAATATGAAGGCAATTACACATAAACCTGTCAAACTGAGGCAAGTGATTCATGCAAATAAAATGTGGCTAGTTAAGTGCAAATCGAGTGTTACCTTTTTATGCGAGTACCTCCAATCTTTAGTAGCTTGATATGAGTTTTATGTAGAACAAAAGTCCATGTCATACGAAGGCAAATCCAGGTACGAGCAATCCCAGAGGATACCGCTAGAGGCCGCTCATCACTTGTGACCACTCACAGCCAGCATCAGCTGGTCCCGTTTGCACATTAAAACTAGTAGAGGCTAAAAAACATTGTGGTGTAAAATATTTTTTTGTGTATTTTCATTTACAGCGAACGTTAATTTAATTTTTAATTAACAGTCCCTTGATCTCATACCCGTCAACCTCAGCTAGTTGCTCCTCGCATTAATGATTGCAATTTCCTTTATCAAGCAATAATTGACTAAAATATTTTAAAATGGGATTTCTACCAAAAATGTATTTGATAAAGGTTTTTGAGCTTTGCCTTGCGCTCGTGTAGGTTTTAGATCAGGAAATGGTGTAATAATAGTCTGTTGTTTGCAATAGTATGTGGTCAATGCAGCCCTTTAAGTCTTCTTGTGGTTAAGGGGTATACAAATAAACTTGATTTGACTTTACTTAATGAACCCTACAAACACAATTCTGCACGTTTTTCCTTACAGCAAGACTAGATAGATAGATAGATAGATATATAGATAGATAGATACTTTATTCATCCCCGTAGGGAAATTCACAATGTATGTATTCTACTATGTAGATTACGTGACAATATTGGCAATCAACAATTACGTCATATGCTACCTTTGACCAATACGTTCCAAATGGGAAAGACTGGATGCAACAGATTTATTTTTTAGTTTCTAATTTCGGGTACAAAAATTGTTACTTGGTGTACACAATTTGAAATGATAAATACATAAAATACAAGGAAAACATGTAAGTTGACAGATGTGTGAGCTATGTCTCTCCTCCCACCACACACAAACACACTGTCATTACTTCAATTTTGATGGACTCCTTCGTAAGTGCTCATAATGAAGTTTATTTTATTTCATTCTATTTCATCATTATCAAAATTGTATCACTACTGTATTTGTTATGTTTAATTATTAATTTAATGTGTTTTTAGTGATCAGGAAGATGTGTTTTATGGTTATGTAGAGTTAACTGATGCTTTTGGGAGGACCAATTAGATTTTACTTAATTGATATCTGGAGAAAGTGTTCGATATACGAGCAATTCGAGCTACGTCCACGATACTGGAACAAATTAAGCTGGTGTAGAAATTTAAGACAATTTTAAAATTATATTTTACTTTATATTTGTACTCTTAGATGGTAGTGTGCCCGCTTTGAGACTGGGAGGTCGCTGGTTCGCGCCATACCTAATTGGTATAATGGCGGCGCCCTCTGTTGGCTGCGGCTGCATCGACTCGCTACAACGTGTATCGACATTTCGTTCTGTGTACATTGTTACAAAGAATGACAATACAAAGGAAATTATTATTATAAAACGTGTGTGATGAAGATAACAATTCCCAACACACCGAGCTTGCCCGGTACTTCAGCTTCATATTTCTTCCTTCTCTCTGAGTCAGCTTTTCTCCAACACCGCAGCCATGTACACTCTTTACAGATCATCTCCCCTGGATCTCCAATTTGTGTTTCTCTGACTGTAACAGGCAGCGGCGGTGCTTTAGAAGGCCTGTCAGAGCCCAAGTTTCCCTCTCTGCACTGTCAACGTGTGACACCTCCCATCCCGTGCTCCTGTCAGTCTATTGAAGAAATAGTGGATTAATGTCAGTTTCAGGAAGGCTCACAAAGCAACGCCTCGCCTCTTACATGGGAGCGATTTTTGTCGAGACGGTCGTCCGTGGCATCTGGGAGAGGAGCGGAGGGGAAAACATGGTGGTGGAGGGGTGAAGGTTGCAGGGGGAGAGAGAGAAAGAGAGAGAATCAAAGAGAGAAAGGGAGGGAGAAATGGTGCTACAACACCTCAGAGATGCACACCAACCGGGTCATCAGACGTACGGGCTGTTTGGAGGCAGATGCTTAATCACACATAAGCAGCATCAGTGTCCCGACATTGCGATGCCTTTTAGAGATGTGATGCTTAGGCATGTGTGTTTGCAGCTCGGAGCACACCCCGTCCCCACAACCCGACGACCTCCCCTCTTTTCCCTTGATTTTCCCAGGAGACACCCCGCGGAGAAAACGACAGGGCAGCAGAAATGTACAAAACCGCCTCTCCGCCAGCTTACACAGCCACTCTTTGCTGAAGCAGCGCACAGTGGTAAAACTGTCGCTCTATTAATCCTCAGTGTGATGGTAATTAGGTTAGGTAATGCCACAAACAATCGGATAACACGGCGTTATTTCTCTCACTGAGCATCGCAGGGTCTGTCATTCACATTTCACATTTTTGCAGTCAATTTAGGCTAGGTTCACACTGCAGGAAAATCTGTTTTTTTTCAGTTTTTTTTGCACAAAGGCTACCTGTTTCCGATCTGTTAAACTCCACCTCAATGGCACATATCCATTTTTTTTCACACCAGACCCAGGCCATTCTCATATGTGGTCCTCAATGTGATACATTTTTGATCTTTTGGAATGCGATTGCTGTGTGAATGGTCGACATGTATTCATGTGACCTGCACATCACTTTTCTGCATGTAGGGAGGCGGGAGGAAGCGGAGAAATCAACAACCACGGAAGATGAAAAAATGGAGAGCATTCAATGGAGGGAAAGAGAGGTTTTGGATTTCATTGATATATGGAGGAACAGACATAATAAAGGACTCCTACCTCCCAACACATGGTCTGTTTGCCTTCCTGCCCTCTGGGAGGCACTAAAGGGGCCTAAGAACTAGAACCACTAAAAACAGCTTCTTCCACACGGCTGCCTTCCTGCTGAACTTGGCCCCCCACTGCCCTATCCCTCCGACCATCCACACTCCGTACTTGTACTTGTACTGTACAATTTTTTTTAATCCTTTAATTTTGATAGCCTTTCATAGTCAATAACCTATATTTTTATTCATTTATGTTTATTGCACTTCTGCGTCCTTCCTACATAGCCACACACACACACACACACATATATATATATATATATATATATATATATATATATATATATATATATATATATATATATATATATTAGTTTACTACTGCACTCTTAATCATAGATATTTATTTCTGGTTGGATGCTAAATGCATTTTGTTGCTTTGTATTTCTGACTTTTGCAATAACAATAAAGTTTAATCTAATCCAATCTAATCTGTTCAGCCTGCCGTAGCATAATAAATGCCAGATATGCTCTGCCGTTAGCATCCATGAGTACTTCCGGAAACACTGAGTGCATGGCCTGTGACGTCATGTATCATCTTCTGCTCAACTTATGCAACTTGATCTTCCTGTGTGAACACCACAAGTCACATTTAGTTGGAAATGTGAACGATCTCAGCCAACTTAAAGAGCAGAGGTAAAAGAGGATTCAAATAATTAAAAACTGAAGAACCAAACTTACACAGGCCCTTAAAAACTACCTATTCTCTTAAATGTGTTTTATCCTTTTACACATGTTTACATTTTACAATTGGTTTTAATTGCACTAATAAGAGAAGTCCTCCAATTTTGCTGTACTTGTATAATGACAATAAAGGAAATTCATTGATTCATTCATATTGTTTGTTCTGACAGACTGCTGTGTTTAAAAAATGTTGCAATGTAATAGTTCTGGTCAAGTAAATTAGTGTTGGGGCATTTAATGACACACTTACATAATGACTCCCAAATATGTTTATTCTGAATAAATTAAAATATGAATACAACAGATATTTACTCGTTGCTTTGGAATTAGATCCCAGGCGAACTGGAAGTGTGTGTTTCTCCAACACAGCAGCTTGGAAAAACTTGCAGGTTCCCTGATCAGCTGGTCTTGTTTTCAATCGATGCAATTTCCACTGTGAGTCTGCCAGAGGGTAATTGTACAAATATTTAGCAAAAGAACCTGAGCCTAGAACAAGAGGAAGAACAAAATATTTAATCGCAATACATATACACTATATTAAGAAAATTCACGACTTAAGTCTTTGCATTTTCAACCAAAAAACACAAGTTTGCTTAAAAATTTGACAACATTTTGGTCTATTAATTTGGAGATCACTGAAAATCAAATTGTCCAATAAGATGGCAAATATTTAAAAAAAATATGCATCAGAGTAAAGGCTTTCTAATGTAATAAGAGCCAAAAACACCATTCTTTGAATAGCCTTTTTCTTAAAAAAAATCAAACTGCTCTAAACGTATATCACTCACTTTCTCTAAGGATAAATGAATACTGAACGAATGTGTAACAAATATGATAGACTTAGTTCAATACTTAAGGGAATACTAGAAGGATAGGATGCTGGAGAACATCCCGACAAGGCTAGGCTAACACGGCTGGCCTGGTAAATAGAGGAAAAGTCCTTAGTTCTCCTTCCTTCTGCTTTATCTTGATTATTGAAGAAATGCTGTGGTGATTAAATAATTGACTTAATATAGCTGGAAAACTCATGTTATGGTGACAACATACTCAATGACCTATTTTATGAATCTAACGACTCACACTTGTTAAACGTCCTCTAGCACTTGTTTGGGACTGAATTGTTTTTCCTCACTGGATTCGAGCAAGCGAGACTGTTTTAAATATTAGTATATGTTTGTCGTGTTGCCCATCTTGGTTGGCAGATGTTGTCGGCATAGTTGGCAGTGCATGTCGACGCTCGTTTTAGAAGAAAAAATGTTTTAATCCGACTCTTAAGTAACCAAAAAACTAAAGATGAGGGGCCTCTCCTGTATCCAACTCTTTCAGCATGCTTTGAGTGGGTCTGCTAGGTGTCCTTAGTCTCTGTCGCTCTTTTTGACCGTCGTTGTCCTTTTGCTTGCACTCTGTGAGACGCTATTCTTGTTAAATGATTGGCTGGTCCTCATCACCTTATTTGTCTCCTGAATGTTGGTCTGGAACTTGCATTTTCATTGCATCTGTGCTACTATTTTCTCCGGTGTTTGCATGCTGTAACTATCATTTGAATTATTGACTTTCATTTTGGCAAAAAAACGATATGACGATAATTATCGTTACAGTTTTATCGCCCAGGCCTATATAGGCATTCAACAATATTATAATCTGATGAATCAAAAATGTCCTGTTTGGAGGGAGGGATACCTTCAGTGTTTTTTCTTCCACACTCTTATATACATTTTGGTACATTGTGGAACAAATAGAATAGATAAAAAAATCAAAAAGTAAGAACTTTAACTTGTTAATTTGTTTTTCCATGTTTAAATTATTCTTTCAGTAACAGTACCCCATCCATAGTGTGTTATTTTGAGAACAGACCCTTGGGCTTCTCAAGTCATCCTTGGGGCTAACTAGTGACCGCTCACGCCATTAATCAACAGAGCACAAAATCATCCTCTTCATCATCTTCTTTATTTTACACCCTTCCTACCTCCACCAGAAACAGGGGGAAAGTGATGGCTCCTCTCTGACACCTTCAAAAGTGCTTGATAATTGGACTCTAGAATAAGTTAGAATATAATTGACCAGTATTTATTCTCATTGGTTTAAAAACATAAGGTTGTTTATATTGAGATAAGTGGTACTCAAGGGGAGAGATGTAAAACAAGACAAATGAAATAAATAAATATAAATTACTTTAGGATAGATAGGTAATATTTAAAAAATAGTGCTTGGAGACTAGCCTAACTTGTATGCACATCAGAACAACAGTTTAATGAAAAATAGTCTAGTGACATTAGCAACAATATTGTGCAAGAATAAAAATAGAAAAATACATATGAATATCATTTTTTTTCTATACACAAGCATGATATTTCTTTTCACTTTTCTGTGCTTGTTTAGGGGGGTGATGGCTCTGGGGAAGAAACACTCTCTCAGCCTGTTTTCGTTAAGGGACCTTTAGCGTTTGCCCAAGGGCAACAGGTCAAAGAGGTGGTTACCGGGGTGAGAGAAGTCCTTGATGTTGTCGGATCTGCTGCGGTAGCCTAGCAATGTCCTACAGACTGGGCAGAGAGTAGCTGATGGTTTTCTGAGCTGTTTTGATGACCCTTGTGAGGTTCTCCTGTTAAGCCAATCATACTGTGCAAAGTTTAAAATTCAAAGCCAGCGATTTTTTGTAAACCATCAAAGAGAATATAATGTTATGCCTAATATAATGGTTTACATGACAAAGAGTCACACAAAATATTACACATGACAATTTTCTCCCAATGAAATAAACAAGTGGGTGGGATCGATTTGCCTTCTCATCGGTCAACCAGGAAGTAAGTTGTTATCACAAGTCGCTTTTGTTCGTGGTTCAACCTTGGTGGAGCTCTATGCTGCCATTTTAATCATTTCTGTAAGTGCCGATCTTTTGATTAAGTTCTTGAGCTGGATGTCATTCAAATGTGTGTAGGTGTAGCAATGTTGTGACGAGGGAATGTATTCAATACTGGAGAAAATATATATTTTGTCTCACAATGGTCAGGTTAGAAAAAAATAATGAAATATAGCATCCCGTCCTAACCGTAAATACTTTCAATTACATCCCGACAAAAGATTACAATAACCTCGTGAGCAAAGCAGTGATTTCATTCCTGTATCCCATCGGTCGTGTTTGTAAACACGTGTAAGAAGGTTGTTTGTCATTCAGGAGCACTTCCTACAAATGCTTCTGCAATTAACTCTAATTAGAGCCAATAGTGCTGCTTAATGTAAACACTGGCAACCCCAAGCGAAGACATAATAAGCCAAAACGTCACACGGCAGCGCTTCAACTCCTGTAAATTGAGACGGTCACTGATTGCTATACGTGCACACATCGAGCTACGTGCATACTGTTTAAAATGGTTTCATTGAGAAGAAGTAATGGTTTAGACCAAGAGTGGGTCCTTTTTCCCCTATGTAATTTCGTGTCATAGAATAGAAATGTACATGTACAAGAAAAGAGGTTGTTTGCTTTCTTTCTATACAGCACAGCCCTGCATACCAGTACATAATTACAATGCAAACATGCATTACTCGTTCAAACAGATGTACATTGGAAATGTTGCTTTCTCAAAAGGGGAATTCCTTCATTTTTGCTTGTTTCAGTAGACTTTGGAATACCATGACAATCCCTCTAAGGTTGGGAATCGCAAAGTGAAATTGCTTAATCTTCGGGGATAGAAACCTAGTTTGAGGTGTAGCTAATGCGTTCCGAACCCTTGGTACCCAAGATTAAAACAATAAAACAACAAAATACTATATGGTTCATCACTACTTAAATGTAATTTACATGTATAGGATTAAATCAAATTATAAATATATCTACATGTAGGAGCTGTGTGAGTGAAGTAAATGTATACAGATTGGAGGATTAAACATATTTTAGGACTTTCGTTTGGGAGAGTTGTCATGCCCCTAAAAAGATTTCCTTGCTTGATTTGCGTCCTCGCTGATTGGTTATGGCTATTTAACTCAGGAAGATTTGTGTGCCCTCACTGCATTTCTTGATACTCACAAGCTTTGTTTCTATGCTTATCATGTTTTTGGCTTCTCCCTTTAGCATAACTGCAAGCTTTGGGACCCATGGGAAATTCGTACATTACAAAGAATTCTGTTGTGTTGCCTACTCACAAAGTCTTACGAAATACATGGGATTCTGAACTTAATGAAGATAAAGCCATTACGGGTTGTACTTCAGACAGACCGCTTTACATCTGCATTTTCATGATGCCGTGACGCAAACAAATACCAAACCGGCATTTTAAATGATGCCAACCAATGACAAACCTTAGAGACATAACTTGGCACACGAACGATTACTGAAGTTGTGTAAATAATGAGTGGTTGTTGATGTTCTAGGGTAGATAAAGGTAAAAAAAAAAACAACAATTGTTTCCATTTCCATTTAACTTTTCAGGACCAGAAAAATGCGTTATCCAGGATAGGAATAAAGTAAACTCTACGTTATGTAAATCGGAAAATGTATTTAGTGAGCATGCAGAATGTTTTAAGTCATCTTAAAGATAAAAATGAGATGTGTATATACAGTGGAACCTCGGTTCTCGACCATAATCCGTTCCAGAATCCTGTTCGAAAAGCGATTTGTTCGAACACAGAAATCATTTTTCCCATTACAAATAATGTAAATCGTTTTAATCCGTTCCAACACCCTGAATGTTTACCTTTGTTTACCTTTAAGACACAAATAACATAAATGTAACCCAGGCTAATCGTACGTTTGCGTTAGCGTAATCTTCCGTACAAAAGATTACGCTAACATGAACGTGTAAAAATTAAAAAAGGATAAAGAAAAGAATTATGAATAGGATTTTTTACCTTTGTGGTGGTCAGCAGAAGGCGCAGATGGACGGTGAGAGGGATGGAGGAGGAAGGAAAATTATTGTTTGGAAGGAGAGACCCCTTCCATAAAAACTTTGGGGAGCTCTTCTGTCTGAGGGGTGCTCACACGTTCAAATCTCTTTGCTACGGATGACTGGCTACAGGATGTTCTTTTCTCTTAAAATATCTATCCAATGACACTTGCTTCTGCCTTCTTTTTAGCACTTTTCGGAAGTGGTTCATGACAGTGTGATTAAAGTCATGATGACTCTGGTGGCTGTAGCTTCATCGGTGTGGTGAAATTCTGTAACTCGGCCCATTTACTACACATTTGTTTAATCTCGGACGCCCCTAGTGTATTGGAGGTGAAATTGCACCTGAGAAAATTAAAAGGAGTAAAAACAATGTGATGTGAAACATCGACCCCGGCGTTCGAACTCCGATTTTGTGACCGAACAGCGAAGCAAGAATTTCTCGAAATTTTTGGTCGGACTCGATTTGTTCGAACTGAGAGGCGTTCGAAAACCGAGGTTCCACTGTATTATAATTTTAGATGTTAACGCTAACATTTTCTTCTTTACAAATATCAGTTATCGGCCCCCTTCACAACTAATAATGAAACAAAACACAGTTGATCTTTATTCCGCACGCCTGTGTACAACCTTTATACATTAAAAAAGGAAAATGAAATAGGTAAAAAAAATATGTGTAACTGGTTTCAATTTTGCCATGACTCAGAAACAGGCCGGGAACCGTCAGGAGCAAAGAAAATTGTCCAGAGTTGCATCCTCAGAGTTGCCCCGACGACCCTGGATCCGTGAACTGTGATGTATAGATTATACATTTTGACTATGAAAATTAAAAATAGAATTGATTGGTTGAATTTAATAAATGAATTGTCATATGACCATACATTTATAATAGATTTGAACATTTTTAGCAACATTCCCTAACATAAATTCCACATATTTTGTTGTTCTCATTGCCCTCAAGGGCACACAACACACCCACCGCAAGGTTCAAGGTCACCTGGGTAAGAGATTTTTGTCACAATTATTTGGGCTATTTGTCTTTTCAAAGAAGATTTGGAAGTACGTACTGTTTGTTAATATAGCGTTCCTTCAAGGCTACAGGCAGGTGGGCTGTCCTGCATAAAGATGAGCGGCGTCTATGAAACCATTAGAAGTGGTCGATTTAAAGTTGTGACAGTTCAAGGAAAGCGGGAGCCATAACGTATTCAGAATGGCGCTGTGCAAGGTCGGCGTTTTAGTACCTCTTCATGTCTATGCACTGAGGCAGACAAGGATGCGGCACATTTCATTTGGGACCGCCGGCGAAGACAATGCGGAGCCATGACTTGTCTAGACGGACAGTGACTCGTCCTTAGCGCGCGGGCCTGGTAACAACCGCCGTGCTGGAATAAATCTAAGCTAGAACCTGCGCCTCTGTCAAAGAACGAGCCCGCCGGCCTCAAAAGGAACGCTATCTGCTTGTTTTGTAATGCGTCAGGTTTACATTGCAATATATAACGCCGACTCGGGTTCGACTGATTGACCTGCATTCCAGAAGCCCGTGGGCTCTCTCGTCGGCACACCTGGGGCCCGGTGCCGGCGCGAGGCTGTCACCGGCCATCGCCGCGGCCCCGCGATTGATGACAGCTATTCACTGATGAAGCTGTATTCATCATTCCTGTCCAGGGCTGCACTGACCAGATGGACCCTGACCATCCATCCACTGTCAGGGACACATCTGTTCCCGTTGTTGCTTAGAGTACTAACAAGTCACCTGCTCCGTGAAAGGCTGCTGTCGCACACACCCAACTCGACACAAAGCCGTCCGTACATCTTTGTTTCCACGTGTGTAAGCTCAGTCATTGGGAGTCTGTATTTGTTGATACCCGACGGTTGTATTTTTACTTCAGTTGCATATAGCAAGATTAGATACAAGAATTACTGGGCATTGTTTTGATTGTATGACCAATGAAGTGATGCATTCAGGTTTGAATTCAAAACATTGTTTTATGGTTCCCCATTAGTCTAAAGAGTTAAAGGTGCTGCTCGCATTTTGGAACTTATTACTCGTGGCTGCCGTGCCCCAGCTTGTTTCATTATTGCTGCCTATGTCATGCTTGTTCATGATGCATGTGCAAGTACGTGCATTTCCTAGATGCGCTTGAATAAACTCTTCTTTTTACATCTTTCTTGGGGTTTGGATAGGCATTTGCACTGTGCTTGAAACATACCTTTGCTTTCACCGTTTTCATAGTTAACGAACACATAGAAACAAAAGAAAACCTCATGAAATAACTATATTCCCTATCCGCTTTCCCCTAATTTTTCTTTACCTAATGTGTTTTGCACCAAACAGTTTTGCTTAAAGTAAGATAAAAGCAGAATGATGGAAAAAAACATAGGGTCTCTTTGACCTCAGCTGGGCATGGTTAACACATGCTTAAAGAAACTTTTCTACTTTCAACTGTTTTAAATCCCCTCAAACGACGCACCCAACAATTTAATGCAAAACATTGAAATTCCTGCAAAACCTAGTTTGGTCGGTTTAAGACATAATTTGGTCCAAAAATGATCGTTTACAATTGGGTTGTGTTTAGCATTTCCAATCTGGATCATTTTTGGCCCAAATTTGGTCCAAATTCACAAAAATTTTAGTTTCCGAAAATGAGATCGTGTTCTGCATGTCCGATGTGGACAATGTTTAGTCTACCGGTAGGTTGTAGTCGCTGTCGTTTTGAACCCGTCTAAATTTAGTCCAAATATTTTTTTAAATGTGGTCAAGATGTAGTAAAAAAGTCCCTGATCATTGCGTTGGGTTTATCACTTCCAATTGGATCTAAATTCACTCTGAATATAGTTGTTCCAAAAAAGGTGTTTAGTCCTACAACTAATATATAGATTTTAAGATTCAAAACCATTTAAAGCAGTTGTTGGTGTGCTTTTTCAATTGACTAACTCCTTTACACCTTTTAGACATCCTTTTAGATGTCTTTTGAATCCATTTTTTTGGGTGTGTCTGCTTTTATCGATCATAGGGGCAACCATTTTTCTACTTACACAAGTGTAATCAAAATGTCGAGTTTAGATGAGCAAGCAATCATAGAACATGTTATTGTAATGGAAATTTCTTAAGTTAAAACAAAGATTTAAAACAGGATTTGTTACATTTATACCGTTCAATGTTATTATATATTGCTTTTAAGATGTCCCTATGACACACATCCAAGTCAAGTCAAGTCATCTTTATTTGTATAGTCCTAAATCACGAAGAGTCTCAAAGGGCTTCACAGATTATTACACTATATTACACAGACTATTTTTCAGCCGACGAGAAGAGTAGGTTATTCATATGCTATGGAGTAGAAGTGAGTTTTAAGTTTAGATTTAAACATTTCCACTGAGGTTGCAGATCGGATCTCAGGGGGAAGAGCATTCCACAGCACCGGTGCCCGGATGGAGAACGCTCTCGAACCAGCAGAACACTTCTTTGCTCTTGGGATCACCAGAAGACCGGCACTCTCAGATCGTAGGCTTCGGACCGGGACGTAGGGGCAAATCAGATCTGAAAGATAAGAGGGAGCAAGTCCATATATGATTTTGTACAATACTAAGATAACCTTAAAGTCACATCTATGGCTAACTGGGAGCCAATGCAGGTTAGCCAAAATCGGTGTTATGTGATCGTACTTTTTTGTCCTAGTTAAAAGCCTCGCTGCGGCATTTTGTACCAGCTGAAGAGACTCCAAAAAATAGTATTTCATAATCATTGTAATGGGCATATTTTACGCTGTTAAATCAGGCTTTCTGAAAGTATTAACACACTTGGCTAACATACGTAATCAAAATCTGTGTTCAGTGCATTACTCAATAAGAGTGAATAGTTAGTTATTACTAGTTACTTATGAAATGAAATGAAATGATCTGCATTTGTATAGCGCTTTTCAAGTCAATGACTTCCCAAAGCGCTTTACATTGTGCTTCACATTTCCCAATAGCGGCCGTGATCTGTGCAGCCATGTAAGGCGCTAACCTGCTTATTGGGGGTAATTGGGGGTTCAATGTCTTACCCAAGGACACTTCGACATGTAACACGGACAAGCCGGGATTCGAACTGGGATCCCTTAATCCTTAAACGATCGCTCTACCTCCTGAGCTACTGCCGCCCCGACTTACTTCTTCTAAATGGAATTCCATTGCACCCTATAATACTGACTCCCAGAAGTGTGTTACTCTTAAAGTAGTTACAAATTACCCTACATAATCGCATTAAAGCCGACCCCCGAAAACTGTTTTGAACTAGCCACATCATAAAATCAATTAAATGAAATATGTATACCAACGTGTAGACGTAGTGAACCCTTCTTATTTATTGGTCTGTGCAGTTATGAGAGTTTGCAAACGAACACATTGCGGAGACACTCCATATCCCTTTTGTCTCTGGGCTTTAAACTACTTGAAGATTTCCTCTTCCATGTCTGGGTACGGTCTAAGATATTTCTCTGGGCATGTTGTATTGCAAAATTAATTTTACAAATAAAAAGATGAAAATACAGCATACTTATACCTTAAATTCTGTGTTCAGTTTTGCCACATTGATTTCATTGACCCTGTATAAGCCGCACCTCCTCCCAATGCACTGCCTACCATTCGCTACTGGTGGCATACAACCAAATATGTGCATATAAACTGAACCTCTATTTTCAGTACTGTAATTTCCAGACTATAGAGCGCACCTGATTATAAGCCGCACCCACCACATTTTAAGAGGAAAACCGATTTTGTACATACACAAGCCGCACCTGTATATAAGCCGCATGCGCCCACATTTAAACATGTAACACAAACAAAATATTAACCCAAACCCGACTTCAAGTCCCGCGATTGAAACTAAATGCCCTTCATTAAAGTCCACAGTCCAAAAATCACAGCCGGCAAAATGAAAGGAAAATGATACCCGTACTTAAGGTTTGATGCAGACCTGCAGAGTCCAGGTCCTGTTGAAAGTAATCCAAGGAAAAAGGTGTATATTTCCAAAGGTAAGGGTGGAAAAAATTTATCAGATGAACACATTTACTCACTTTAACCAACTTTTTACCCCCTATTCTTTCCTTGTCTGTCCCTCACCTTTAGCGGTCCACACTTAAACTTGGCACCCCGCGTTTGTTCCGCCCCTCATTTTTCGTTCACCCGTGCAAAACATATCAGAATAATTGTCTAAAATAAATACAAATAAATACATTACAAAAATATACAGTTGCAAATACATATTATACATGGGTTACACATATTTACAAAGAAAGACGGTACACCGAGAGAGTTTTCAAAGCTTTAATAATAATAATATAGCTTTGACAGGGCAGTTAATGATAGCAACACTCGAGCGCCGCTAGCGGCCGTTAGAAAAATTACATAAATTGGCCGCATCACTGAATAAGGCGCAGGGTTGAAAGTTAGGGGAAAAAGTAGCAGCTTATAGTCCGGAATTTACGTTAGTTTATGTTATAGTTGTAAAAGGCTTCGATACCGTAGGGAGAATATCAGAATATCAGTAGGGAGAAAATCAGCGTCCTTGTACTTGACGCCACCTTATTTGTATTTAGTTGTTGGCACATTGAGGGCTGTTTGTTAGATCATGCGCAAATGAGGAACAGTCTGCAATCGGAGGATACTGTATTTCATAATCAGTAGCAGAGTAACACACCTTGGTGTAACGGCAGGTGAGTTACAAAATTGTTATTTCAATAATAACGCATTACAGTAAAAGTATTTTTTTTCTAGTAATTAGTCCCTTTGTAACATGCTAGTCCCAACACTGATAGTTATACTAGCAATATTCCATTTCCAATTGGATCATGTAAACATAGCCAAAGGCGTACTGATCGTGATTAAGACACTAAAGGCCCCATCCTTGTGTTATTGACCCGCGTCTCCTTCTCGTCTCTGTCTCATCCTATTTCCTGCACGCTGTTTGCACACAGACTCCAAGCATCCAGTTTGGCGGCGGCTCAGCGGTGTCAGCCTCTCAGGGTGCTCGCTTAAGTGCTCAGTGGCTCTATTTAGCCATCCCGACTTCATCAGGCTCCCTGAGAGGAGGCTGAGTGTGCCTGAGGAAACCCCGTGAAGTTCTTCATTGTCTTAAGACTCAATTGTAATCACCTTACTCAGCGTGACTGACACGAGAGCTCTCCGGCATGATTGAAAGTATTGATCTTTTGGCAGCTCTCACAAGACAAGCCGAAGCTCTCGTTTATAGTAAAAAAAAAAATCGCTTCATCTGTCTTGATCAACTGATCAATAATTAACTTTAGCACAGCAGGGCTTCATCCACGCGCGACTGTTTCCAGCCACCTGCAACCCACCCTGGCGTTTCCCACCGGAGTGGAATCTGCTGAGTAAAGCCGATCTGCCGGCACGGGGCAGTAAAATCGGGGGGAAGGCCAAACTGCAGTGACTTTCACATTCATAAGCCAGGCTCATCCTGGCCTGTCCGCCGCCCTTCACTGTCGTGCAAGATCTGCAATATTTCCGTCACCTTGAGAGATGGGAACCAGCCAAGTTCCTTCGGAAAGAACGTCGCGCAATCAACGTGTTAATCGCCCGATTATTGATGGTTTGGAAGAAGAACACAGCTACGACTGGTGTAGAGGGGGGTGGGGGTGGCGGGGCGAACAGTGGGCGTACGTGATGCGCTTTGTCCATTAGCTTCTGCCAGTTACTACATCACCACAACAATTAGATATGTCCTATATACTGAGGAAAGGCTGCGATATGGAATTCATTGCACAAGCGATGGAGCGAGGCCCAGTGAGCCCATTTAGAGCAGTTGTGAGCTAAACACCCTTGTTAAAACTGTATTTGTGACACATCTTTTCCATGGTAACGCCGTAATGACGCTGGAAAAAAATACCGCAGCATAGGCGTTTAATGCCACCGCCCCCCTCAGCCCCTAAATGGACCGGGCTGGAGAGCGAGGGTTACACATATGTCACTGTCTGATACCGGCAGAGTGAAAATCTGTCCGCACCAAAATCTATTAGCGGTAAAATTCTCCAGCCCGAACGGTCCTTTTAAACAAAGATGGCAACCTTAATAATAGTCGTGATCCTGTTGTGGTCTGTAATGATTCCACCTGGTTGTTTTGTCTGCCTCGATAAAACCCCGAGGCCAAGGGCACAAGTCAAAAAACAAATATATATTTTTTTCAATATTATTTATTTAACTCATTAGCTGGGTTCTTATATTCAAAATATGTATATGCTTTCAGTTACATTAAATGATTCTGTTTTTAAGTCCGTAAAAAAGTCCTCATTAGCAACTAATTGGCTCGTCACGCTGTCCACTCTGCAGCAATTTATTTAAAAACTTTGTTGTAAAAGGGGTTGAATGCAAAGCCGGTCAGTTGGCAGACAATTGGCGGAAAAACCGCCTTCCTGGTGTAGTACTGTTGTGCAACTGCTAATTTCAGTTGTGGGTCAGGACATTTTTTTTCACCAGTGAGACAATGTGTACTTTTTGGCAAGATATCAATAATTCTAACCTAAAGCCCACTCCCTTTTCAGCAGTATTTGGCCACCAGCACATTTTGGTTGTTAGGATTTGAGCAAATGGAGGCTTTTAGTGGGTGAATTCTGTGTGAGTCAAGCCCTTCCTGTCTTCTCTTAATCGCTTGAAGCAAGGACATGTTGTACTGGATGAGTTTTGAAATATGATTAATTAAGTTTGAGACACACACTATTGTTTTTTTTTTTTTTTTGCCTTGCTAAGTCTCTCCAGAATTTCATTTGGTCTACTCTAGACATTCACTTTGTTACGTATTCTAAGAAAATATGGCATTTGATAAGAGAACGCAGAAGCTGCAACCGAATTCTGATACTTTGGCTTGGCTTTAGCCTTTCAAGGAAAATTTGATAGTATGGTGGAGAAAAAAATCAAAAGATTGTCGGTTAAACTTGTTCCGAAGCTGTCTGATAATAAAGAGAAGTGATGGTGACACCTTGAAAAGCTTATCAACAGAATATTCAGATTGTGGGCCACACGTTTAATACCTAAACACTTGTCTCATGCTACGTCCTGCGTTCTGAAAATTAGACGTGTTTTAACAAGCATCATCTTCTTTATTCAAAACCAATGTGTGCTGTTTTGCCTAAAACTAGCCGCGTAAAGCTAACCCCTTATTTATATGCTGAAATTAAATTAAAATCCGGACTAAAAGCCGCTACTTTTTTCCCAAATGTTCAGCTCTGCGGCTTATTCAGTGAAGCGGCCAATTTATGTAATTTTTCTAACGGCCACCAGCGGCACTTGAGTACAAAAGGTAAGATTCAGACCGATGGAATTGTGTGCTGAGGTAGACTGCATCCTCTTAGTTTATGTTCAAGTTGTCCGTACGACTGAGGACAGAGATTCGTTCCGATTATGAGGAAGACGCCATTGATGGCGACAGTTATGAGGAGAAAGACGAGGACGGTTTACCGTGAATTTTGCAATTGCGGTACGGCTTTTTTTAACTGCTGCACTTTGTGCGTTGCGAGCGTGTTATGAGTAGCGTGGTGGTACCTTTCACAGGCACGGTTTGGGATGAAAGTTATATCATTATTATTAAAGCTTTGAAAACTCTCTCGGTATACCGTCTTTCTTTGTAAATATGTGTAACCATGTATAATATGTATTTGCAACTGTATATTTTTGTAATGTATTTATTCTAGAGACTTGTTGTGATGTGTTTTCTACGAGCGAATCAAAAAGAAGGGGCGGAGCAAACGCGGGCTGACGGGAAGTGGGGTAAAGCTGAGTTAAATCTCTTTGTTGTTGCAGCGGACAATGGTGGATATATATTTTTCCCACCCTTGACTTTGGAAATATACATTTTTTTTCATTGGATTACTTTCAACGGGACCTGGACTTCAAAGGTTTGCATTAAATTCTAACTAACGGTATCATTTTCCATTCATGTTGCCAATTGTGGTGGATAGATTGTGTACTATATTTGCAATTACAATCGTGGCACTTAAAGTCAGGTTTGGGATGAACTTTTGACTATGTTACATGTTTAAATGTTGCCGCATGCGGCTTATATACAGGTGCCTCTTGTGTAAGGACAAAACCAATAATGTCCGCAAAATGTGGTGCGTGCGGCTTATAATCAGGTGCGCTCTATAGTCCGGATTTCATGGTATACATTACCGTATTTTCCGCACTATAAGGCGCACCTAAAAGTCTTGTTTTTTTTCAAAAGCTGACCATGCGCCTTATAACACAGTGCGCCTTATATATGGCTCAATATTAAATTCGCAAGGTCTCGCAACTACGAGAAACAGCCGCCGACTCCATTTTTCGCGCTGTGCATACTGGGAAATATTAAACGATTGGTAGTTGCCGGGGCTCGTGTTGTATTTGTTTACTAAGTGGCAAAATGGCTACCCCATTAAACTGCTTAATTCATATTCAACAAATACAGTATTTGTCTGAATCCAGGGTTTTGACTGGTGAAGATGTAAAGCACAATTTACCTTAAACAAACGCAGAATTATTCAGAATGTCACGTTTGAGAGAGAGAGAGAGAGAGAGAGAGAGCGAGAGAGAGAGAGAGAGCGAGCGAAATTCTCTTTCATACGTGCATTTGTATAAAAAATGGCTCCTGTTAAGAGACACGCGTACAACGCCGAGTTTAAACTCAAAGCGATCAGTCACGCAGCACAACACGGCAATAGAGCGGCAGCGAGAGAGTTAAACTTAAATGAATCGATGGTACGGAAGTGGAGAAAGGATGAAGATAAGCTCCGCCAAGTAAGGAAAACTCAACAAAGTTTCCGTGGCAATAAAGCAAGATGGCCAGAGTTAGAGGAGACACTTGAACAGTGGGTTGTTCAACAAAGAGCGGCAAGCAGAAGTGTCAGTACGATAACTATACGTATGAAGGCAACAGCGCTGGCACAAAAACACCGGACGTGTTGGATGGCCCATTCACTGAGATATGGTCAATTCGAACACAGCAGAAGAAGAATTCGAGGGATTCGTCGATGATGAGCTTATAGAGTGATCTTTGTTTTTCTTTTGTGTGTTTACGTTTTACATTTTACAGTTATTATGTTATTGCTTTGCACTCGTTGTTTTTGCACATTACGAGTGTCACTTTATTGCGATTGCACTAACGTTTCATTTAAAATAACAGTATCAGACGTTTTTTTCTTTGCGTGTTGACTAAATGGACAAAAAATAAAATGATATGTCGATGTTGTTCAAAGATGTCAAAGATGTGTCACGAAAATGCTTTACCTCAGAGAAAATAATAAAACGGCTGTTTATTTATTTTGGGAGTGAATGGAGTTGTGGAAAGCTTGTTTGTTAATAAAGTTTGACCTTTTTGAATATTTTGTTGACATTCCCTTGAGCGTGGCAACATCTAGAGGTTGCATAAAGTAACTACATTCTCTACTGTAGTCAAGTCGTCACATTTATTTACCGTAAATAGCCCTTAATCCCAAAAATGTCTCGAAGGACTGCACAGGATTACAATTACAAAATTGCACAATTACCTGATCTTAAACCAGCATGCACTTATAGCGCCTTATAATGGGGTGCGTCTTATGTATGGCATAAGTTTTAAAATATATCATTCATTGAAGGTGCGCCTTATAACATGGTGCGCCATATAGTGCGGAAAATACGGTATATTATACATTAGTGCTGTCAAAAATATTGCATTATTAACGCTTTAAATCAAATCGATATTAATGGCGACATTTATTATTTATTTTGTAACTTTATTTTGTATCAACCTGTTTTGATCCTTTAGGTTTGTTGAAGGGTTTTTTTTGTAACCAAGTGTTTATTTTTTTGTTAGTGTTAAATTGTGTGAGATGTTCCTCCAAATGTGAATCACAGTTCGGACTCAGAATACTTCATGTGAAATATAACACTACACATTGTTTTCAATAAAAATAAATTGCACAAAGCAATACTATCCACTTTTTCATGTTGAAACGAGTATTAAAATGCTAATTAAAGGGACAGTTATAATAGATTAAAATGTGCGATTAATGTATGATTAATCACTATGAGATCAATTGCGCTGAAATATTTTAATCGATTGACAGCATGAATGAGTGAGATAGCAAAATCTAAAACCAAATATCAATTGTTGAATGAAAACATCCACATGTAACTTTTGTTTCAAATCGCTCTAATACCATCTCCGACATCACCTCGGAATATCCGTTAAAAATCTTTTGATGATTGTAATTTGGCCAATAAAGTAAGGGTGCTTGAACATCAAGACAGTCGCTCTTCTGAAAAGCTTCCCTGTGTTTTCGGTGATTGCAACCTAATGATACTGATCGGCCGCAGCATGAAACTCATCAGCTAATTGCTATATAGAAGGTCAGTCCATAATTTAAAGCACCTCAACGTGCAGGGCATTGCGCAGAGCAGGTATGTCAATTAGGCGGCCTGCGGGCCAGTTTAGGCCCGCTAAGAGATTGAATCCGGCCCGCGAGACAACACTCAGAGAAGTGCAAGAGAAAAACGAGCTGCAGGTTGAAATATATCCACTTGATGTTGCCAAAGCCAGGTGTCTCTCACAATTGCTGTTCCTTCTCTCTTTCTTTCTCTCTGTCTCTGTCTCTTTCTCTCTCTCTATCCGTCTCTTTCTCTCACTCGCTCTTTCTCTCTCACACTCCTACTCTCTCTCTCTCTCTCTCTCTCTCTCTCTCTCACTTTCTTTCTTTCTCTCTTTCTCTGTCTCTTTCTCTCTGTCTCACTCTCTCATTCGCTCTCTCCCGTTTACTCTCTCTTTTTCTCTTTCTTTGTTCCTCTTTGTCTCTTTCTTTCTGTGTCTTTTTACCTTTTGCTCGCTTCCTTTTTTCCTTTTCTCTCTTTCTCTCCTTCTCTTTCTCTTTCTATTTCTCTTTGGATTTCATTATTTCTCTCTTTCTTTCCCCCTCTCTCGCTTTTTCTCTTTTTATATCTTTTGTTTCTCACACTCTCGCTCTGTTTTCCTCCTTTTCTCTCTTTCTTTGTCCCCCCTCTCTACTTTTCCCTCCCTCTCTTTCTCCTCTTTCTTTCTCTCTTTTTATTATTTCTCTATAATCTACTAATCCGGCCCCCGTGAGAACGTCTGTTCTATCGTGTGGCCCCCGCGTTAAAATGAGTTTGGCGTAGAGGGACTGGCAGGTTTACTTAAACGCAAAACGTAAAGTATTGCGTTTTACACCAGTCGCGTTCCTTAAACAAAAAGTCTCACAAAATATTTGTACATGGGTGTAAAGTAATACTGGCTGCGATTAAACAACACAGAAAAGCGTTTGTTAAGCTTTCATCCAGTTTCTGCAGAAATGTGTTATAGCACGGCTTGCATCCCGGCGCTATTCAACTCCTCGTTTTCAATACAGTGATAATGTTAGCGATGATGACAATGTCAAAGAAAAACAGCGGCTTCCATGCCAACCTTGAGTTCTTTTCACATTTACAATTGCTCTCCTTTCATCAATACAGCGTCTTTGCAAAGGACGCAATTCAGTCGTTTTTAAGCCCTACTCAAATTGGAAAAAAGGAGGAACTTTGGCTGCACGGTGTTCAATGGCCTCACAACTAATGTTATCAAAACAAACTAGTAATGAATTTTCCACTTAAACGTGGAATAATATGATAAAACCGGGCCTTTATTTAGTTCCATTTATCTACGTGCTGTACAGAAAATCCAATACGACACTTGACAGTAGGTCAAGACAACTTTCTATGGGAAGGGAGGATTGCTTGTGTGGGGGAGGTGATCTGGGGGCTTGTATTGCATGAAATCATTCAGTCATGTTTGATAGAAAAGATCATACTCACATCTCACAGTGGAGAAACATGCATGTTACGTCGGGTAATGAGCAAAAAAAAAAAAACACTCGCTATACAATTTTGTCATGTCAAAATGTATTTTTTTCCATTACTTGTATTATGTTTAAATGTGAATGAACGTGGATATTTTATTTCATTTAACATGCTTTCTACGCTGAGAAAAAAAAATAGTACCAAAATGTTCCTTTAAAACACAAGATTCCTTAATTAATCAATGCAAAAAGTGTAATCACCATTTTAAAAAGTCTGGTTTCATTTTATTACAGTTGTACTTGGTTTATTGTTGATCTTCATGTCAATGCTTGTCTTTTTTCTCAAGTTAAATATATTTTTTAGACCCATAAATATGTTCGCAATTTACTCCAAATCTCAAAACCATATGTCTTGATAAATGCACACTCACAATTTTAAAACACATATGTAAATCAGGAAGCATGTTTGTGGCTCTGCGAAGTACATAATCCACACCTGACTTTGTCATTTAATGGTACTCAATAAATTGAAAAATTGACTTTGAAAGTCCTTACAATGTGCTTGGATATGGCCTTTAAAAAGGTGTACGAACCCTGATTAACTTATGGGCAGAAAAGGGAAATAAAACCAGCAAAGTCACAGTAAAATGAGATATGTTCCCCCCATACGCACTGATTGATTGAATGGGTACAGGACAGTGATTTTCAACCACTGTGCCGCAGAACACTAGTGTGCCGTGACAGATCGTCAGGTGTGCTGTGAGAAATTCGCCAATGTCACTTTTTAAAATTTGAAACGTTATAAAACATTTATGAATCATTTTCTGCAAATATTATGTCATTGTCAAATGTCTGTGCTGTAAAACCTGGGGGTATTATAAATTAGATTGTAATTAAACATACTGTTCAGTGTCATTTTATAACTTTTTGGGTTAGTGGTGTGCCGCAAATATTTATTTTAATTCATTTATATTTATTGCACTGCCTTTGTCCTTCCTACATAGCCACACACACACGCACATATATATAAAGGGTTGGGTAGGGTTACTTTAACTTGATTTTACTTTCAATTACTTTTGGATTACTCCAATACCAAGTATGCTAATAAAAGATAAAAGACACTAAATATGAATAAAATTATGACTCACAACCCGTGGTAAGCTTTCTCTCCTGGCTTTGATCTCTTTGATCTCCGGGAAAGCTAACATAAAATGCAACAGAAACAAAATGAAAATAAATTCATACAGCTTGCCAACATCATGCTGCACAAAATTTAGTAATTTTATTCATATTTAAATTTTTTTGTCTTTTATTAGCATATTTGGTATTGGAGTAATCCAAAAGTAATTGAAAGTAATACAGTTAAAGTAACCCTACCGAACCCTGGCCGCAAAACTTTTCCAATGTAAAAAACGTGCCCTGGCTCAAAAAAGGTTGAAAAACACTGGTATAGGAGATCGAGCAGGGCATTGTGGCCCTCTACTGTTAAGGAGTATAACAGACCCTAAGAAATGTTCTTCTTCATAGCATCATTTTGCTAAAGCAAAGGCTGGCCAGCCACTGAAAACCGATCCCAGATACACTTTGGGTCCCGACCCACCAGTTGAGAAACACTGCTCTGGAAAACACCATTTTTTTGACAATGCAATGACTTTAGCACAGTTAACCCAGTCTACAAAACGGACGATTTTATTTTCCCTATTGATTTTTTTTTCCTGTAGTCATTATTACTATGCTGTTCCTTTGAATCACAATATGTTTTGCAAGTACATTTGGAGTATTTAATGTGTCGATTTCTTGGCCTTCCACGTTTTGGTGGCCTCCCGTGTGAATGTGCGCATGAGCTTGAATACATCATGCACTCCAGGGATGTCGGCGCTAATGGAGGCTGAGGCTGTCGCGCTGGTATTGATTGCTCAGACCTGCAGATTATTGCTGTGAAGAGTGACCAACAGCAGCTCGCTCGGCTAGAAAAAAAAATGTGCCAGCTGACAAGAGTCCGGTCGCTCTACGCGGAGGAGCAACACGTTTAATTGTTTGTGGTGTTCTCGGGCCCCTACTGCTGAGGGCCTTTGGGGAATGGAGGCTCGAACAGGCGCTGACCTTTCCAGCCTCGTTCACACATAGACCGGGAAATGTATCAGTGATCCTTCCTTCACAATGGCTCCAATTACCGGACACCAACAAAATCAGGACTCTTATATAATGGAATCGGAACAGTTGATTCTACAGAGAGTGAGATACCGCTTATGAACCAAACTGAATGAAAGTGGGCCATAAGGAAAATGTTAAACCAATGGAAAATAAATGTCTGGTCCTTAGTCAAAGTCCAATTTGTTTAAAGGTGGGGTGTGTCGGTTGTGGTGTCCTTAAAACATAGAAAATGAAATATTTTCTCTATTGAGTATGAGTTCAAAGACCCCTCATGCTTTATTTTCCACTGCGCCTATCTGATTTTTCCTTTTACTAGAGTTGTTCAGGGAGGAACACATTAAGTTAGAGGAACAGGGGCTGAGAGGAGTGCTGAAGAGTGACGCCATGCTCGACATCAGATTAGCATAAAAATGGTGAAAATAAGGAAAAGCCTGGTCCTAGTAGAGTCCAAGCCCCAAGAAAAAATGTGAAAAAAAATGTTTTTTTGAGCTTATCTAAAAGCATGTACTTGCACAAGCATCATGAATTCCGTAACGCTTTTTTAAAATCCCCACCACTATGTATGCGTAAACATATTTTTTATTTGTTTATTTGTATTTAATGCGTGTTTGTTTTTCAATACGACATTAATCCGTTCTGGAGTAGGGGATTTTCGTATGGCAGGAAATGGAAACCTATGGTGATTAGCTAATGTGTTTCAAACCTTAAGTACCCCAGGCAAAAACACATAAATTGTATATGTTGATTAAACACTTTTAGCGAAATAGTACAATGTAACAATGATAATAATACATTCACTTCAAAGCGCCTTTCAGGACACCCAAGGTTGCTGCACATAGAGTAACAAACAACAATAAAGAAAGAATAGAACAAGAATAAAACAAGCAACTTATAGATAGCAAATAAAAACACAGTCAAGTTAAAATGGGTGATCATGAAAAGGCAAGTATGAAGAGGTAATTAATTCATTAATGTAATATAAGTGATTAAATAACATATATACATGTGAAAGAAAAATACAATTTCATTAACCTTATTTTATTGGTGTGACATGACTTGAGCTGGTAGAATGGGGTAGTGGGTGGATGCAGAGGGACAGGAGAAGGCAGATTAAAATTGATTTTAAAACTTAGTTTGCAAGGATTGCTTAAATCACCTCCTTATTCTTAAAAATGGTCTTGATCAATGATTAGTTACGGCGACATACTTAGCAAAGGTAAACAATGATATTTTCCTTGTATTTTTTGATTATCACTAGCTTTGTTTCCATGGTTATCGTGTTTTTGCTTGTCCTTTCAGGATCATGTCTCGTCTTGGACAATAAAATTCCTTTATCTCTTTGTTTCATTATCCTCACTGTTAAATGTGGAACTGGAGTCGTCCAATTTCGTTGTTACAATATATCCCATGTTGTAACAATGACAATAAAGGCATATTTTATTCTATTCTATTTTAATCTATTCTAAAAAGGGGTTAGTCTTTATGAAGCACACAGGCTTCTGAACTGACCAAAGAGAGAAAAGGGCATTGTGGGAGGGAGTTCAGCCAATTGCATATCTTTTTATTTTGATGATGCTTTTAATGTAAACTAAAAGCAGACTAGAATATTTTTATGATAATTGCAGGGAAGGATCTTAGAGACTTATGAGATCTGTAACTCACCCTGGGAACGTAACAATTTTTATTTTTACTTGACCGACAAAAAAATTGTTGCTGTTGTTGCTCGTTTTGGCTTCTCGGGGGCGTATCGTCTAATTAAAATTGTGTTTGTTATTTAAAGTTTGATGCAAAAAAACTCCCAACATTGTTTTTTAATGAGATAATCATGAATTGGACTATGTTCACATTGTACATTTATTTAAGGCAACAAATATTTTCAACTGTTAATAATATTCTTTTCTATCAAGACCATACTGCTTTATCCCCCTTGCAATGACATTTTAGTATAAATGATGGCCTAGTTAAAATGAGTTTGCTGTATTATATTTCTCTGATTTTACTGTGTTTTTGCCCTGTCGGTCCATAACATAAGCTGTCGTTTGCCAGCCGTGACATTTCGGACGGAGGTATTGATGCAGGGATGCATGGAACAATGACTCCAGGACGAGGGGGAAAAACTCCTGTGCCGGTATCCGAGTGCATCAGCATTCAGCTCGGTGCTTTGCAATTATAATTAATATTAATGGCTGTTTTCTCATACATAATATTCTCATAATGACTCTACAAAGTAAATGCAGCCTTCCTACAACAACCATTTATCATAACTACGAAGCCAAGCAGTAACACTGTCACCCGCCAAGGAGATAAAGCCATCAGCCAGTTTATTTCCCTGTTATTTCAACATGTGAATAAGGAAGTTTGTTTTATGAAGTAATTTATATGTATTTTTACAATTAAATCACCCTACTATAAACTATCTATGATTTAGTTTTTACTACTGGCGTATTGGTACAATTACGTGAATGCTGTTAAGAGAGACTCTCAGCCTGATGTATTGTGTCGACTAAATGGAACCTGGATTCTGTGTATGAAGTAGCATTTTTATCTTTGTTCTTTTTGGAAGCACTCTCCCTTCAAAAGCGTTTTCCCAAGAGCCATTAAAACTGCAGAGGAGCCCAGGCTCAATCCTCACAGACATTATCCGTGAGCGACTGAACCCGGTTTGGGAATTGGTAGAGCCAAGGGAGGAATAGACTTGGAATAGAACATCCCGGCAAATTCCATTTCACAACTCAAGTGGTCTCCTTGTGAAAGATCATTTGGTTTGGAGTGAGTAAACAAAAGGGACTTCATCGCTCCCTATGACTCGCGAGAGCGCCGGATTACGGACCATCAGGAAATCTCGGCGCTGTCTGGAGAGCCAAAAGCCTGGCATAATAAACGCAACTGGATTTTTTCTCATCGACAGGGCATTTCACGAATCGGCGATTTCTTTGGGATATTTGCACACTTTTTCTTGCCTAATGTGTGAACACAAAGAGAACATTGATTAATAAAGATTATCTTAGTTAACATTAATGACGCCCTGAAATTTTGGCATCCAAAATTTTGGCCTGGCCAAAATAACCAAAAATGCATTTTCGTTTTTTTTTTTGCCAAAACAAGTCGTCATGTTTATTTGTATACCTAATTGGTAATATGGCGGCGCCCTCTGTTGGCTGCGGCTGCATCGGCTCGCTACAACGGGTCAGGTGTATCGACATTTCGTTCTGTGTACATTGTTACAAAGAATGACAATACAAAGGAAATTATTATTATTATTATTATTATAGCCCTTTGATCTGCAACCTGAATGGAACTGTTTAAATCTAGGCTTGAAACAAGCGATCCAACCATTTCAAAAGAACCGTCTCGCTTCTCCTTCACACTTCAAACCAACCATATTGAATGGATGCACATGAAAAAAAACAATAACAATGTCAGAGTTCTTAGCAGGCTGGAGATACAGTATAGAATGCAGTTAGCTAAAGAAAAAAATTAAAGTGTAAAAAGTCTTCCGAAGGAAGAGTTGTAATAATGTCTCGTTTGAAGTGAGGTGAGCCCTGCAAAGCTGGCTTTCACTCAGGGGACGCTTGTGTATAAAAAAAAATAAAATTAAAATAAAACAAAATTAAACTCTTAAAATTAACATATTGTAATGTATGTATGTCATTTTGCATAGTACCTTTTATGCAAGTCAGTGCAAAAAAATCATTAAGAAATTAAATGATTTATTTTTTAGGTGCTAGGTCTTGGCCAAGCAATTCATTGGCCACCTAGTTAAATGTCACTTGCATTACCATAACTTAAATCTTTGTATAGTTCGTGGTTGGTGTGGGCTTTTCTGTCCTCCTGGCTCCTTCTGCAAAGAAAGTCTGCAACCAAACATTCAATACTTGCTCTTTTACTTACATTTCACAAAAAGTTTTTTGGAAGAAAAACTATTTGGCCTATTGCCAGTTAGTATAAACTTGACTATTTCTTGTCCTGAAGTGATTCTTTTGCATACAATGATTGAGAAATACAGTGGCGTTCGATAGTCTGAACAAGTAAACATGTACAATGGTGTGTCCATGGTCAGTTTGTAGGGATGAGTCAATAAAAACACCAAGTATCATTGTTTTTGCTTATAGACACCAAAAAGTATCTGTCCACATTATGGAAGCAGGTACCAATCAGGAACCTGAAATTAAATGAATGGTAAACTGCAAATAAATCACTTAAACGTAAATAATAGGTTTGGATTGAAAGGCTTTTCTTCAAAAGATATGTATTTTTGGTATTAATGGTATCGGTATGTAGTTTGTGTATTGACGATTACTCACAATCTTGTTATCAATCTGAAAAAAATGTGGCAATCGATAATTCCTAATTTGCTGTGTGCATTGCATTTCCTCATCAAACTCAAAACACGTTATTGTGCTTTACCTGCAGAAACTAGAGTACGTGGCTGTTTCACAACAATAGAATGCTCTCAGTTGGTGAAAGATAGAAGGCAGAATAGTTCTTTTTGTCTGGTGCACATGTTCTGATCATGTTTTCAAACTTTTTTATTTCAGAAGTATATTTTTTTATCCATTCTTGATTCAATACAAGCACTGTTGTTTTTTTCCACAACCAATTTATCCACATATTCTGTAAAATTTACATCAGCTATGGAAAAAAAAACATGGTCACACAAAGCAAGGAAAATGACTTCCCTCTGCAATAAACCTGTGACATAAAAGTCTTCCCAGCTGACTCGCATCAAACTGAGCAATAACTGAGTTATTTCGATAAATCTGTCATAACGGAAACTGGCAATTTGTTAAATGGGGAAATCGAGAGTAAGAACTTCAAAGTTTAGCTGGTGCTAATCATTGAACTTTTGTGACTCACGAGTAAATTATTGCATTCAGACAAGTTATAAGTACAAGCATTTTTTGTTTTAGCTATTTTTGCACAAGCTATGAGTGCTAAGTTTGCGTTATGTTTAAAATAAGTCAAGTTTTTCTGGAACTTTTTGCGCAAAGTGCATTTTTCAATCAACAAAATGTGTGTTGGGTGTTTCAAATCGATAAAAAATGTATTTGTTCAGACTGATCTATGCAACTGAAATTTTACCTCGCCCTACTTGCAAGTAATGATAATAATGAGAGTGCATATATATTTATATATATATATATATCTTATGTGACCAACCAAACACATAGTCAGACAATTTCTACCAGGGGAAAATATCTTGAATACAAATAGATCTAAACTATCGATGTTAACTTTATGAATATATCTGCAAGCATGATTGTGCAGAATTTTTTCACAGAGTCCATCCAAAGTGCCCATACATGCCAACCTTAGCCAATCACTTCCCTTAATAATCACATTTCCCCTTATTAAGCGATAATATACCTCACAAACATAGAGGGCAGCCTATTTACTCACAGCCAGACAGATAATGTTGAACAGGGGATTACTGGACCTTGGGTCTGAGTGAGGTTGGGCCACACCAGGTTTTGATAAAAGTAAACCACTCTCAAATATCTTGAGATAAAAAAACGTCTATACTAAATAAGTTCCAAAAATGAAAAAATATCAAGGATTTGTAAGAATATAAGTCAATTGAATCAAAAAATTGAATTATTGTAATTCAGATTCCGATGTATGTCTATAGCTTTCAATTTTCTGAACACATACTGTTCTCGTAAAATAATTTATCGGAACATATAACTTCACGTAACAAATACAGCCACGTTGTGTTTTATGACCATGGTCAAGCAGATAAAACACGTTGAACACATGGCCAGAACCTTTTTTTTTTTTTTGCAAGATACATCCACTGTCCTTTAAGCTTCAGTTTAACAGATGATCTACTGACTGAAAGGAACATCTATATTCAACTCTCACTTTAAACTTACATATTAAGGTGGGGGGCTCACAAAATCATCCCATGGGCCGCTAATGGCCCCAGGGCCGTGTGTTTGAGATTGTTAATGTAGAAGTAAAATGAAGATGATTTGTGAAAACAAGATTATTTTTTATTTTTTTCCAAATAAACAAAACAAACAATTCTTTCATTGTTTTTTTACTTCTTTCTCCACTTCCAGTCAAGTCAGTGTTGCTTATTATGCATAAAAGTTCATTTTACAATTGTACAAAAATGGTTATAAGGCATACACAATTCGAAATTAAAAACCTATAAAATATGGGGGATACGTGAACATTGCCATTCAAATACCTTCCGGGGCTTTTTCCCTTTACCCCGCGAATAGCGGGGCCTCGCTCTATTATTATCCCTGATGCGGCTCTTGTAGCGGATCTCATTAAGGTTCACCCTGACACGGGCTAGCATGGAGTATTGATGGAGAACACCTGAACCCTCAGTGAAGGCAGACCCCGCCCGCTATGACAGACCCATCAAAGCGGGGACGCCTGTCTCCACTGACTCAGCCTTGAGTCGCGCCGGAGTCCAACGCCGCCTTGCTCGATGGCGCCCGGCCAAACTGGCGCAAGTACCCTTGTCCTTCACTCCCACCTCCCGCCCCGTGCTTGCTTGTCAATTATTTACAGTTACTTTGTATCAAAGAGGCACTTGAGTTCTGGTTTACAGTGCCATGAAAATTTATTTACCCCCTTCCTGAATTCTGGGTTTTGTTTTGCATATTTATCACTCACAAAGGCTTCAGCTCATCACTAATTTTGATATCACACAGAGACTACTCAAGGAAATACAAAATGCAGTTTTCAAATGATGATTCCGTTTATCAAAGCACAAACATATTTAGACATATCTGGCTCTATGTGAAAAAGTAATTGCCTTCTCTTGTTAAATCACAAGGTAATTGTGATTAACCTCAGTTTTGGGAAAGCTGAGTTCAATTCCATAGGGCACACCCAAAATGGATTTCCACCGCTTGTGTTGAATCAAGAAATCACTTAAATGAAATCCGTTAGACAAACTGAAGGAAGCTACACAATCTCAAGAACACAATCGACAGGCGGTCCAAATAAATTCCGGAATAAATCTGAAAAAAAAAGATTGAAATCGATCAGTTCAGAAAAGGTCACAAAGCCCTTCCCAGGGCTGTAGGGCTCCAGCAAACCACTGTCAGAGCCAGTAACCACAAATGGAGAAAACTGTGATCGGTGACAAATCTTTCCAGGAGTTGTTGACCAACTAAGAGTGCGATGGCAACTAATCCAGAAGGTTGAAAACCTTAAAAAATACAAGGAACTGCAAGCCTGTTGGCCTCAGTTAATGTCAGTGTTCATGACTCCACGATAAGAAAGACTCTTGCCAAAAATGGGGAGTTCCCAGGCAAAAACCACTGCTGTTAAAAAAAAAACACGTTTCACATTTGCCAAAACATTTTGATTATCCTCAATACTTTTGAAGAAGCTTCCTGTGGAATAATGAGTCAAAAATATTACTTTTTGAAAGGTGTATAGCCCGTTACATCTGGTGTAATAGTGGCACAGTATTTAACAAAAAGAACATAATGCCAGCAGTAAAGCATGGTGTTGGCCCGGGCTGATATGTTGCCTCAGGACCAGGACAACTTGCTGTGGTTGACGAAATAATGAATTCTGGTGTTAACTAGAATAGAATAGAATATACCTTTATTGTCATTGTTACAAAATGGGTTAACATATCGTGACAACGAATATGTTTTCCAACTAGAAGGAAAACGTCTGGCCATCAGTTCGTGCCCTCAAGCTCTAGCACTTTTCAATCATCATTAAAGCATCATGACTACAACAAAACACACTAGTAAGTCCACCTTTGAATGGCCAAAAAAAAAGGAAAACTGAGTGGCCAAGTCAAAGTTTGGATTTAAATCCAGTTGAAAAGCTGTGGTGTGATCTTAAATGGGCAGTTCATGCTAGAAACCCTTAAATACGGCATATTTGAAACAATTTTGCATAGAAGAGTGGGCCAAAATTCCTCCACCACATTGTGAAGGACTCAATACCAATTATTGTAAATGTTTGATTTCTGTTTTTTGTGCCTTAATAAATGGCATCAACATTTCAAAACTGCCTTTTGAATTTCTTTGTGTTCTGTCCTTGTGATATCGTCTGAAACTTTTGTGAGTGATAAATCATCGTGTGGTATGCCGGAAGCATGGCTGCGCACGGACATTCAGAGAGGAATCAACACAGCCTAAAACATCATCCGCTGCTTCCTTCCCAGTCTAGAGGACATAACCGGCTTACGATACCGTAGCAGCTACATTAACATTATAAAAGACAATTCTCTTTCCGACCACATCTTTGACCTCTTGCCTTCTGATAGGCCCTACAGATCCCTCAAAACAAGGACAAACACGCTCGGAGACAGCTTCTTACCCAGAGCCATCACAACCCTAAACGAACGCACAAAAATGTGAGAACATATCGTGCAATTTAGTTAGTTGTTTTGGGTTGTTTTTCTTACAAAATAAACTGTGAAATCGTATACCTTGTGACTTATCTTGTTTTTTGTAATTGTTACTGCTAAATCCTTTTGCACATTTCATTGCATTATTGTTATGATGCACTATTCTTTTACATTGCGCTAATGTGATAACAACTGCCAGTTTTCTAAGCACTAAGTTGTGATTATTTTTCTGCCTACTAATCCTGATAGTCTTTCATTATTTTCTCTTCAAAGTCTCTATTAAATGATTTACCCTGGAGTGCCATGTCTAATATCGCTGCATACAATATTCCACAACGTTAATATCAATAAAAATAAAGACTATTCAATTGAAATAAGCAAAAAACACAGAAATCAGGAAGAGGGCAAATAATTTTCAACGGCACTGTATGTTGCACGTTTGCAGTAGGACAATACAGCTCGTCTTCGTCTCACAGCTTTGTTTCTCTTTTTTTCTGTCTGGCGTGCCGACCATATGACACCGAGCTTGTACAGTATGTCTTGGACCAGACTTGCTAACAGTCCCTGCATCATCTGGTGTAGCTGTCACATCCACAATTACGTTATTGCTGTCTCACTCGCCAGAGCAAAAGTGTCAAAGCTCTCGGAGCCAAACAGATGGAGCTCGTTGGCAACAGACGGCATGCAAATCGGACATCATTTGATTGGAGATCTTATTTAATTATTCCACCAAGTGGCTGTCTCGGAGAAGCTTCCATTCATACGTTCCAGTGCGAGCAACTGTTAGGATCATCAAAACAATACGAGCACCGTGGAGACCAGAGTTTTGGTCGTTTGTGTTGATAATGATGTAATGATATCCAAATGTCACCAGTTGATAAATATTGCAATGTGAACCTTACTATTGATTCAATACATGGACATCAAAGTAAAATGTTTTTGTTTTGAAATAACAATGTCTGTTTCATCACTAAACTAAAAAAAAAAGAACATTTTTTTCTATTTTTTGAAAAGAAAAAGTAAATAGTTAACAGGGTTGGGTAGGGTTACTTTAACTGGGTTACTTTCAATTACTTTTGGATTACTCCAATACCAAATATGCTAATAAACGACAAAATAAACTAAATATGAATACAATTATGACTCACAACACGCGGTAAGCTTTCTCTCCTGGCTTTGATCTCTTTGATCTCCGGCAAATCTAACATAAAATGTGACAGAAACAAAATGAAAATAAATCCAAACAGCTTGCCAACATCATTTTTGCCGTTCCATGTATTCCGTTACTCCCCAAGCCTGCACAAAATTTAGTCATTTTATTCATATTTAGTTTATTTTGTCTTTTATTAGCATATTTGGTATTGGAGTAATCCAAAAGTAATTGAAAGTAATCCAGTTAAAGTAACCCTACCCGACCCTGATAGTTAATTACCTTTATTTGTCAATAACGCGCACTCGTGTATTGATGAATTTACGCGCCAAACTGTAGGGCGGCGCCATTGTGTGTGATGTTCTTCACTTCCGGTTACTTGTCAAGTCAAGTCAAGTCATGTTTATTTGTATAGCCCTTAATCACAAAGAGTCTCAAAGGGCTGCACAGATCAAAGACCATTGCAAACGACAGACTATTATGACAACATCCCCTCATCTAAAACCTACACGAGGGCAAATAATACACATATTGTCAACATAAAATATCGGTTATTCATATTCTATAGAATAGAAGTTTGTTTTAAGCTTAGATTTAAACATTTCGACTGAGGTTGCAGATCGAATATCAGGGGGAAGAGCATTGCACAGCACTTGGGCTGGAGAACGCTCTCAAACCTGCAGATCTCTTCTTGGCTCTTGGGATCACTAGTAGACCAGCATTTTCAGAGCGAAGGCTCTGGACCAGAACATAGGGGGAAATTAAATCTGAAAGATATGAGTCAAGTCCATGCATGATTATAATACCAGCAAAACCTTAAAATCACATCTTAAGCTAACAGGGAGCCAATGCAGGTTAGCTAAAATCGGGGTAATGTGAACGAACTTTCTTGTTTTAGTTGTAAACAAAGCAGATTATTTTGATAGCACGTCCATGCGAGTAAAATAGGAACGCGGTTGTTCTACTTTGACTGGAGGTGACGTGTTGATTCCGCACCTGGAAACATTGCGTGCATGGGAGGACATTATGTAGATCTAGCCGAGTGTAATGTACAATAAGATTTGCGCTTGTTTGGTCTGGCTAAACCAGCGGTGTCAAACTCATTTTAACTCGGGGGCCACACGATTGAACAAACATTCTGTCGGGGGCCGGACTAGTAGATTAAAGAGGAAGAAAAAGAGAGATAAAGAAATAAGAGAAAGAGAGAGAGAGGGCAAGACAAAGAAAGAAAGAGAGAGAGAGGGAGAGAGCGTGAGAAACAAAAGAGATAAAAAGAGAAGTCATGAGAGAGGGGGATAGAAAGGGAGAGGAAGAGACAAATCCAAAGAGAAATAGAAAGACAGAAGGAGAGAAAAGAGAAAAGAAAGCGCAAAGGGTAGGAAGAGAGAAAGAAAAAAGAGAGAAAAGAAAAAAAGTACATTAGAGCAAAATAAGTTAAAAAGACACAAAGAGAGAAAGAGACAAAGAGCAACATAGGAAGAGAAAAAGAGAGACACGGAGAGTGAAAGAGACAGAGACAGGGAGTGGGAGAAAAGGGGTGGAAAAGAGTGAGAGAGAGAGAGAGAGAGAAATAAATACAAGTACAGTGTCTTTGTGAGAGGCACCTGGCTTCGGCAACATCAAATTGACATATTTCAACCTGCAGCTTGTTTTTCTCTTGCGCTTCTCTCGTTGTTGTCTCTCGGGCCGGATTCAATCCCTTAGCGGGCCTGATCTGGCCCGCGGGCCACCTGTTTGACACCATGGTGTAAACACTGTTGGTCAAACACTGACTGATCTAAGATGACTGCATTCTGATTACGAATGTTTCTGTTTTTCCAGTGTGCAGCCTACTAAATCATATTTTACTGTTTGGCAACCTGCTACGCCACTTAAACACAGATAGCCTACTGCTAAACTTGCAAGGCTACGGTGTTTATGGCAACAATATATTGGGAAACTACAGGTAGATACACAAATCTAACAACTGTGATAGTACAAGTTTAGAGTAATAGTGTTAGCTCAAGACAAGCTGAAGCTAAACTTACCCGATTGAAGACGGCTCCTTTTTCCATGCGGAGAGGAAGGGGTTCCCTTCTCGAAACAGCGTCTTCTTCTCAAGGGAGAGCGATTGTACCCCAGCCAGAGTTCTGGGAAAAGATTTTCGTTTGTCTTTTTTTTCCCCTCAAAGTGGAAGGAATAGACCAAAACGTTTTGGGGTTGTTTCTTCAGGTTAAATGGTAAATGGTCTGCATTTATATAGCGCTTTTCACGTCAATGAAGACCTCCCAAAGCGTTTTACAATGTGCTTCACACTTACCCATTCACACACCAATAGGGAGTCATCCATGTAAAACACTAACCTGCATATTGGGGGTATTAGGGATTCAGTGTCTTGCCCAAGGACACTTCGACATATAACACGGAAAAGCCGGGAATCGAACCTGCGACCTCTTAATCCCAAGACAAGCGCTCTACCCTTATCCACATCCGCGATATGTAATCTGCTTTTGGCTTCTTGAAGAACGAAAACCGTGGATCGCATGTACAACGCCGTGTCGTGGGTGGTCGAAACATTCCTGATAAAGCCACTTATTCGGACGCGTTTGTGAATTTTGGCATTCAATAACGGCGCACATCCACGCCGAACTACATTTCCTCGGAGTTATATCTATGATTGACTTTCTTCTACCCTTTTATGTTTATCGAGGCTGGAAACGCTACTAACGCAAGCCAAGCTAAGCAACCGGAAGTCAAAAACATCACTCGGGAGAATGCAGAAGTAAAAGTGGCGTTCGGCATTCACTAAAAAGTTCTATTATGTGTACCCCTACTTTTTGATTCATATCAGTATAACTTTTGTTTGATTTTTTTTTCAGCTCAAACTAACCATTGTAAGTGACAAACATTGAATACGTGACTAAAATCAGTTATCGACAATGTAAACTATGCTAACATAAATGCACAATGTATTCATTTCTGTCATGATTACTGATGTGATGCACCTGTGCCTGCTCCTTTGGCGCCAACTACCTCGGACTCTGATTGGATCCCTGTCCTTATTTAAACACACTCCTTTCTGTCACCTGTTGTCAGTCCGTCTGCGAAACTCAGTTTACTCTAGGCAAGCTTTTCGACCCTGACTCACTCCTGTTTCGGCTCCCGTCTGTTTCCCGGCTTCCACCCGTTTTTTTGATCTTGACCACGTTTTTTGCTCTCCTGTCCCGGCTACTGACCTGTTTTCTCCGCTCCCGACACTGCCATCGCTCCCCATGGAAGTGCCACTTCCACGTTCAGAGCGACCTGCTCCCCGCGACCAGCGATCACCGGATCGCGTTCGCAATCCTTTCCCTTCTTCCCAATAAAACCAAGAGAAACGTACGCAAGTGGGTCCTGTCTCCGTTCTAGTCTTGACAATTTCATCCTCTCAAAGTCTGATTCATCATCAGATACACCACATACTTGTTTCCCTTGTCGTGCTTTTTTGCATTCATTTATATCTTTTAGGATGACTTTGTCTTCTCCATTCTCTAACAGTTGTCTCTGGTTACATTAATAACAAAAGTGTGATATTAACATAAGGTATAATGCCCTTTTATATGTCATATATATCACTGGTGATCTAGTAGTTGAGATTTGGCGCTCTCGTCGCCGCGACCTGGGTTCGATTCCTGTTTCATCCAATATCTTGCGATTGTGGTCAGTGATATTTTTTGACTAACTATAAAACCTTGTGTTAAAAAATATTTTAGTTTTTTTAAGGTTAAAAATAACCTAAATAAATATACATGAATAAATACGCTTTACCGAAATCCTGTCAGTTTTTTCCTAGAAAATGTATCACCTTTCTGGACAGGGTTTGATTTAAATACAACAATATTTAAAACAATTAAAATTCCATTCAATTCAATTATAAATGCAAATACAGTAAACCCTCATTTATGGTCTAGGTTGTGCGCCTAGAAGAACCCATGACGGGCAAAATCATATCCAGGGTTGGGTAGGGTTACTTTAACTGGATTACTTTCAATTACTTTTGGATTACTCCAATACCAAATATGCTAATACAAGACAAAAGAAACTAAATATGAATACAATTTTGTGCAGGCTTGGAATACATGGAACGGCAAAAATAATGTTGGCAAGCTGTTTGGATTTATTTTCATTTTGTTTCTGTCGCATTTGATGTTAGTTTTGCCGGAGATCAAAGAGATCAAAGCCAGGAGAGAAAGCTTACCACGTGTTGTGAGTCATAATTTTATTCATATTTAGTTTCTTTTGTCTTTTTTTAGCATATTTGGTATTGGAGTAATCCAAAAGTAATTGAAAATAATCCAGTTACAGTAACCCTACCCAACACTGATCATATCATTATAGATTTTAGAGAAAATTGTAATAGCAGGATAAACTGTTTCCTACGTGCACAGTCGATCCCTGGGATATGGTAACCGCGCCTTTTCGGTATTTACTGCATTTACCCTCACTAAACGACTTCAACAACTAATTTTGTGTTGCTGGAAACTTTTACAATTCAAAATTGCGGTATCCTTGTAAATGTAGAGTTGCGGCTCTAGGATGCTTGTATGCTATTGGTCAGCGTCATATTAAATGCTGCTCTGATATTGGTTTATGTCATGGCATAATGTAAATGCCGATATGCTATTGGTTGAACTACCTCGTACAATAACTTTTTGTCTCTTTATTCAAATCCGAATCTTCTGTCCTTTGTAAAGACTTTGCGAGTCAGTGATACTATGCAGCATTTTTATACTCTATTGATTAACTTTGGATCCTAAGGCTTGCAGTGTAACCAAAGAGGGAGCAAACAAAGCCAGTGATTTTCAAGATATACCGAAAAAGCACAACCATACTCTCTCTGCATCCACCCGCTAACTGCATTGTACCAGCTCAAGGCACATTATACCAAATGTTAAAAAAAATACATAAATTTATATTTCTATATTTTTCCTTTTCATATTAATTTATTTTGAATGTTACTATACACGTTGATTACACATAAGTAGAGCTCATCATGGTATTTTATGGAGGGCAAAACTCATAAAATATACATTACTATGGGTAAAGTTCTCCACTGTTGGATTGTACAATAAACCAAGCAAAAGTCATGTTTATTATCCTTTTTTCAGTCTCCCAAAAACTGAAAACTGGAAAGGTAGTTTTAACAATGCACCAAATACAAATGATGTCAAATGAAAGGTTTTCAAGTGATGAAGTAAGGAAAATGAAACATTTAAAGTAGATTGAAACGCTTTCCAGGAAAATAAAAAGAGCTGTATTTAACATTCACTGTGAAAAAAAAAGACAATTGCAGATCTCCATGGAGATCAGTAACGGCGGCAGGATCATTGTGTAAAGTGTCTCCAGTTTTAATGCAGAGAGGATGTCATTATTATTTTCCTTCTCCTAATGACCATCATTATGCACGGACACTGATTGAATTCCATGTGTTACCTACGTTTGAGGCTGAGTGGAATAATTACCATTTAAGTGCCCCGATTAAAATGCATGCACGGTTGTTCATACTCTCGCAATTTTTTTTTTTTAAACACGGAACTAAATAATTACTTATATCTGTTATTGAAGTACAAAATACATCATAAGCGACACTCAGTCATGACTTCTCCACTAAAACAAACCGAAGAATATAAAAAAGAACACTTGCTATCAGTGCCATGCACTCTCTTACGTTTTAATTAAAATGGATCTACCGAAAAGACTAATCGATACAAAGCACTTTTTCCATATTGATTTGTCAACCTATTCTATCACATTCAAAATAGATGTGTTTTAATGATTGCAAACATTCATTTCTGGAAATGGTGCCAGACGTTATGCTTTTCTCCTTATTTCAATACACAAAGGGAAGTAATTAGAAATGACAGGAAAACTAGTGTATTAGAAAATATCCAAGCAATGCTGAGAGTCATGTTAAAAATAACAATGTTGTTTCACTTTCTGACAGACTTTCTGCATTTTGTTAAGCATAGACACGCACCCCGCTCATATTAACATTTTTCTGGTATTGGCCGATGTAATTTTCTGTAGATTAGTTTTAAATAATTGATTTGATTAAGCAGCACGGCGGGTGAGTAGTCAGCGCATCCACATCACAGTTCTCAGGTTATGGTTTCAAATCCAGCTATCGGCCTTCCTCTGCGGAGTTTGCATGTTCTCCCCCGGCTTGAGTGGGTTTCCTCCCAACTTCCAAAAAACATGCGTCAGGTTAATTGGCCGGTCCAAATTGCCCTTAAGTGTGAATGAGCAAGTGATCTGATCTGCATTTTTATATAGCGCTTTTCAAGTCAAGACTTCCCAAAGCACTTTACAGTGTGCTTCACATTTCCCAATAGCGGCCTTGTATTGCAGCTATGTAAGACGCTAACCTGCTTATTGGGGGTATAAGGGGTTCAGTGTCTTACCCTAGGACACTTCGACATGTAACACGGACAAGCCGGGATTAAAACTGGGATCCCTTGATCCCAAGACGAGCGCTCTACCTCCTGAGCTACTGCCGCCCCAAGCAAGTGAGTTTTTTCTTTTTGTGTGCCCTGCGACTGGCTGGCAACCAGTACCGGGTGTCCCCTGCCCACTGCCTGAAGACAGCTGGGATGGGCTCCAGCACCCCCGCGACCCTAATGAGAATAAGCGGTGCAGATAATGTATAATGGATTAAGCGTTTCCCCTTCTGAGAGCAAACTAAACCATTGAATACCAGTGACTTCATTTATAAGAAAGGATGAGACAATAATATTTCAAAAATGTATATATTGTTATGAAAAAAAGCTGACCAGCTTAGGTTTTTTGGGGTTTTCCTTGCCCTTGTGTAGGTTTTAGATTAGGGGATGTTGTAATGGTGTTTTGTGCAGTGATTAAAGGCTATACAGATAAATTTGACTTGACTCTTTTTTTAAACAAAATGAAATGATGTATAAGCTACGAAGTAGGTTCATTTATTAGGAGATCTTGCTGTACCTCACCAGAAATGAACTTCACTGCACTGCGTTTACGTGCAGGCAATAATCCATTTGGAAACACAATATAGGACTCTTTTCATGCCCAGAGACAAACAAAAAACCCTGTATACATGGCGTTTGCAAATATTCTCATTAAAGGGGCGAAGCGGGAGGGAGGACATTACTTGAATAGACCTTATTTTAGAAATAAACAATTAACAATGAATAAAGGACGATTTTATTCATGTCACTCACCAAACTTATTAAAATAACCCACTTGTTTCTTGCGCACTCCAAAAGTGATCTTTATTGCAGAGTCTCGTGCGTTTAGAAGATGGGCTTGCACATGGCTAGCCAAAAGCATAGACTTACAATATGTATGGATGGATACAACTGACACATCCACTTTAAATAGATTGATACAAAAAAATGGAAATGTCTGGAAGAAATGAAGTAAGTATGTAAGTAGTAAGTAAGATGTATTATTATTACAAACTCTGTGTATATCATTTGTCTCTGTACTACATATCCCATAGTCCTTCACATCCTAAAAAACATCCCGGATGTAGAAAACTGCGTGTGCACACAAGCAATCAGAGGCGTGTTCAGGAGAGTGAGTGATTGCTATCGCGAGCTATCGCTAGCTTCTGAACGGCCAGTGATTATTGAGCGCTCGCGTGCCCGAGTAATCACGGGAGAAAGACCGCTTACTTTGATTTCCAACATGGCGTCGACAGTGCAGAAGATGGAGGATCTCACCCTGACGAGTGCTGTTGGCGATGTAATATATCGTCTTACATTGCCTGGTAATGTTTGTGAACAATGCAAGACAGGTATGACCCTTCCACTGCGTTTAGGATAACCTTAACTGTGTCAATATGCAAACTGTCGCTCATATCAGCCAACTCGCTCAAAGCAAGCTGTAGAACGAAATCCATTGTACTGTCGTCGGCCATTTTGGATCAGTAAGGCAATCACAGTGAGCGATTACAAAACGTTCAGCATTGCGCGGCAAGCGATTATCAAGAGACTACATGTCTGATCACTCTCCTGAACACGCCTCTGATTACTCAAATGTGTATACATGCATGAGTAGTCGTAAAATGAAAAGGTTGACCCAGTGCTTCTCAATTATTTTCTGTCATGTTCCCCCCAAGAAGAAGAAACTTTTGGAAAAAATACTGTTATCTTTTTCAATGTATAAGAAAATAAAATAATAAATATGGACCAACTTACAAAAAAAATTGCTTTATTAACTGAAACACAAAATATTTAAATCACATCTGAAATTACACCGCATGAGCCTTTAGGTCAGTGGAAGTCAGTCTGACTTTGTCAAGACCAGAACGGAAACAGGACCTACTTGCATAAAGTTTACCACAAGTTTTATTGAAGGAACGAGGAAGGGGTGCGCCCACGATCCGGTGTTCTCTCTCGTACTCGGCTTGTAATCTGAACACGGAAGTAGATCTTCCGTAGCGAGCGATGGCGGTGTCAGGGGTGGAAAACTGGTCGGTAGCCGGGACTGGGAGAGCAAGACATGGTCGGAGTCGGAAACGAGTCGGAAACGGGTCGGAACCCGGGACAGGAGATCAGACGAGGTCGGGATCAAACACGGATCGTAATTCAAGACGGGAGAGCATACGTGGTCAAGATCAAAACAGGTCATAGCGGGAAACAAACAGGAGCAAAAAACGGGACAGGCGTGAGTCAGGGTCGAAATAAAAGCGAAGATTTGCAGACGGACCGACAAAAGGGGACAGATAGGAGTGGGTTTGAATAGGGACAGGGAGACAATCAGAGTCCGAAGCAGCTGGCGCCAAAGGAACAGGCACAGGTGATTCGCATCACTAATCATGACAGACTTAATTACTTTATGTTTTTGAATCCAGCCACGCTTCTCAGAGGCTAAAGTAGGCACTCTGGAATTTCTTAACAAAGTGATAGTAGCACTAGCGGACACAAAAATATTTCGAAGCTGTTACTTTCAGTTAAAATTCACACACATCGTGGCTTTTAGGAGGAAAAATCCCACAAAAGCTTGCCACTTCCAATCTAGTTCACTCGTGGTCAGGTCAAGTCATGGATTGGATTTAGGTACCTGTGTTGCAGGTAAATAAGGGAACACGTTTACTGAAGAGAAAAAAAACATTCCTTAAGAAAGAGCCCTTTTAAATAATAGTCCCCTAGCAAAATGCGAGTCAAAATGAGATTCTGCCGTAGCTAATCAATCAATGACAAATGACTGCACTGGCACGTGCACTGAAAAGCGGGGACGAATGCAGAAACCTGAGTGAACAAGTTGTAGTTTTGTGCCAACGCGAAGACTTCCTGGCAATTTATCAAAGTCAGCGGCGGCGCGCTTGCGTGATTGTAGTTCACGGCAGACAGAATGGAGGCACGGCGCTGAAAGGGATGTTTATGCCCTCAGCTGTGGCACTGTCAGCCTTGTAGAATTTACTGTAAATCACATTGCTTTTATTGCAAGATTTAGTAGCTTATCCTCTGTGGGCTCTATTCACTGCACAGCTTGGCCCTATTAAGACTTCAAGTCCGGCGAGATGGGCGCGCTCTCTACGCGTCTCGAAATCATGTGAGAAATGAGTGTTTTAGGAATAAATCAAAAGGGCCTTTTCAGAATTGGGATCGTCTTTGCGTGGCAAGTATTAAAATGTATGCTTGGGATTTGTGGGCAGCAGTTGGTTTTGCGCTAGTTTTTATAGCAACAAGTACTATACGTGATGACTATAAAGGGAATGAGAAAAAAATGTGCATTTTTTTAGCTAGCTATCTGGCTAACTATTTAGCTTTGAAGAGAGCTATCTTTGTACATTTTTAGCTATTTAGCAGGCTATCTACCTAGCTTTTTTTGTTTGTTTTTCTATTTATTGCATGCTATCGAGCTAACATTTGATATTTTTTATTTCTATTTTAGCTAGTTATATAGCTCCAATTTAGTTTTTTACTTGGATATGAACTTTACATGACATAATTATCATCTCATTCTCATCTCATTAGCTGCACCGCTTATCCTCAGTAGGGTGTGCTGGAGCCCATCCCAGCAATCATCGGGCAGTGGGCAGGGGACACCCTGAACTGGTTGCCAGCCAATCGCAGGGCACACAGGGACAGACAACTCGCTCGCTCATTCACACCTAGGGACAATTTGGACCGGCCAATCCACCTGAAATGCATGTCTTTGGAATAGGGGAGAAAAACGGAGTACCCGGAGGAAACCCACGCAAGCAGGGGGAGAACATACAAACTCCGCACAGGAAGGTTGGTAACTGGATTTGAACCCACACAGGGGGTTCCCAAGACCTTAGAACTGTGCCGCACACGCGCTAACCACTGCGCCGACGTGCTGCCTGATTATTATCATCTACATAATTATATTTGGCATTCGGAATCTATGTAAACCAAGTTACACATTTAATTTTTCCATAGTTCCGTTCCTCCAAAAGTATTTTATATAGCTGATGTTATAATTTACTAGTTACTTTGTTGTTGTTGTTGTACTCTGTACAGCCCTATACAAACAAATATGACTTGACTTGACAATATTTTTGCTGTCATGTGAGCAAAATGTATCTCTTAAAACTATTTGTGCCCAGTAATGAATCCTGGAGATGCTTTTTTCTTAATTAAACAAACACTATATTTAATATTGGGGGGTTTAGAAAACCCGTTACTTTTTGGATAGTATAGTGTAAAACTCTCACTGCTATTTCCAAGAAATGATCACTCGGTCATTTAGAACCTCATCATATTTTAACAATCTGGCAGAAATTGATGTCTTGATATAGCTGCAAAAAAGTCCAAATGGTCTGAATTATATAGAATTCTCCTGCTAAATATGCACAAATTTGAATTAAAGCTGTGGAAAATATTTTTGATTGTTTTAAGCATAATTTTTCTTAATCAAATTCTTTCTAATTTTATTGCGGCACAACATTGCAAAAAAACATTTAGAAGTTAAAGAAAAATATAATGTAAACAATAAACAATACATAAAAATAACTTAAAACTTAATAATAAAATACAGAGGACAATACATATATATATATATATATATATATATATATATATATATATATATATATATATATATATATATATACTGTGAGGAAAATAAGTATTTGAACACCCTGCTAATGTGCTATTTATCCCACTTAGAAATCATGGAGGGGTCTGAATTTTTCATCGTAGGTCCATGTCCAGGGTGGGAGGGATAAACTAAAAAGAAAAACCCAGAAATCACAATGCATGATTTTTTTATTGATTTATTTGTGTGATATAGCTGCAAATAGGTATCTGATCACCTGAGGAAATGAATGTTAATATTTGGCACAGTAGCCTTTGTAGCTATTACAGAGGTCAAACGTTTCCTGTAGTCTTCCACCATGTTTGCACACACTGCATGATGAATCTTGGCCTACTCCTCCACACAGATATTCTCTAGATCAGTCCGGTTTCTGGGCTGTCGCTGCAAACGTGGAGTTTGAGCTCCCTCCAAAGATTTTCGACTGGGTTCAGGTCTAGAGATTGGATGGCCCATGCTAGAACCTCAATATGCTTCTTACGCAGCCACTCCTTGACTTTCCTGGCTGTGTGCTTTGGGTCGTTGTCGTGTTGGAAGACCCAGCCACGATCTTCAATGCTTTGACTGAAGGAATGAGGTTGTTCGCCAGAATCTCACAAGACACGGCCCCCAGTCATCCTCTCTTTATTGCAGTGCACTAGTCCTGTTCCATGCGCAGAAAAAACTTGCCCAAAACACCCCCATGCCTCACTGTAGGGGTGATGTTATTCGGATTTTACTCTTCATTCTTCTTCCTCCAAACACGCTTAGTGGAATTATGACCAAAAAGTTCTATTTTGGGCTCATCTGACCACAAAATTTTCTCCCATGACTCCTCTGTATCATCCAAATGGTTATATACAAACTTAAGAAGAGCCTGGACATGTGCTGGTTTAAGCAGGGGACCCTCTCGTGCTAAACATGATTTCAAATCATGACGTCCTAGTGTATTACCTACAATAACCTTGGAAAGGGTGGTCCCATCTCTTTTCAGGTCATTGACCGACTCCTGTCGTGTAGTTCCAGGCTGATTCCTCAGAATCATCGAGACCCCACAAGGTGATATCTTGCATGGGGCTCCACTACGATTGAGATTGACTGTCATGTTTAGCTTCTTGTATTTTCTATTGATTGCTCCAACAGTGGACCTTTTTTCACCAAGCTGCTTAGCAATTGCTCGGCAGCCCTTTACAGCCTTGTGGAACTGTACAATTTTGTCTCTGGTGTCTTTGGACAGCTCTTAGGTCTTTGCCATGTTACACGTTAAAGTCTTACCAATTATATGGGGTGGACGGGTGTCTTTATGCAGCTAACAACCTCAAACAGGTGCATCTTATTCAGAATGATACATGGAGTGCAGTTGGACTTCAGTGTCAAAACTTATTTTCGAGACTGCAGCTTTTCAAACGGTGTGCCTTATGGCCATGAAAATATGATAACCACTAAAATTGAGGGGGTACTGTAATATTACATATTTTGAAATGTTATTATATATTTACATTGTTGTAATGTGAATGTTTTATCTTCTTCACAATTGTCCAAGTAGCACCCTTTTGCCTTAATTGCTTCCAGAGGTGATCTTTTCCACGCAATTAACAGAGTTTTAACAGTCACTTAATCAATTACTATGCCCATCCTTTCAATTAAGTATTTTGAAACATCTAGTGTTACTCCCTCTTTTTGCACCGAGGCAAAAACAACAATCACTAATATCCTCCTTGAAATGGTCAAAGCTTTGACGTGTTCGGAAGCAGGATTCCAGCCTGTGATGGACATGAACTGTGATCTGGAAAGCGGCGTGCTCGGGTGTTGGCTTGATGTGTGCGTTGACGTGCTGTAGCAAGAGTTCAGGGAGGCAGCTGAGCAAAATAATTTAGAATGTCCTGCCTGCTGACACAAGGACAAAGGCACCGTCTCAACATGCCCATATGAGGAAGCAGACAATGGCTGTGGCTACACCTGGAAATGCACCGCTGTTGTTTTTCACCGTGACCTCTAAGCGCGCACACATTTCCACAGGCTGCACCCGCCCGCGCGGACTTTGGTCCGTGCGCCAGCACAATGTCGTTATTATGTTTTTGCAATCTGCTGCTGTACTTACTGTACGACTGACTCGCATCAAAACATGCAGTGAAGGTGTGACGTGCAGATAACTTATGGCCTAAATTGTTTTGGGAAAAGAACAGACTGATGTAGCTAATTATTTCATTTATACCTTAGACCCCAGGGATACAACATTAATCCATTGAGCCATTTGGATCGTAAGGTGAAATTTGTGTATGGCAGGGGAAAGAAGTCTATGGTAATTAGCTTAAGCTTACAGCTTCCAAGCTCCTCGGTGCCCCTGGTAAAAACATTAAAATCGTATATACACATTTAACGCAAGTATTACTTAAATGCAATATGAGTGTATATGATTAGCTAGTAGCCTTAGAGGCTCGTTACATTGAAAAGAAATTCGTCGATTAAGTCAAACTCTGAGTAAAGTTAAAAGAGCGCAAAGTAATGCTACTCACCAGCGGGTGCTCCATGGATTGTTATTACTTTCGGAAATCGACTGAGGCAGCATCGTGAGAGAAAGCAATAGTGAGGCGTCAAGACTGGCCTAGTACTACAGCTGGGCTAACAAGTCTCTTAAGTCACGCTATGCGGAGGCTGTATTTGACCAACGTCAGATCCGTTACTCATGTAACGGATGGCCTGGAGCTACAACTTGTGAAAAACTGCTACATTTGTGACGATTGTATTTTAGTCATCGCAAATACCTGACTGAAGTAGCGGTTAGTCGCTCTTTAATCACTTTCTAACTCTGAGAGGAGAAGCCCTCCAATTTCGTTATACATTTGTATGGCAAATTCAATTCTGTTTTTATTTGTTGATCTCTAGTTGTTATTTTGTTACAGTCGTATACTCTCAGTTGGTAATGACATCCTCTCGAGTTAAGTCTGCATGTCACCCTTATTAAGTTCTCACAAAACTAGCACAGAAAAATACTTCTATTTCCTTTTTTCACATTTTAAATCGCATCAAAATTTCAATACCGGTTTTAAAAATCGCAATTGGGTTTTATCCCAAAATTATGCTGCACTATTGCAGACCCATTAGGGTGGATCTTCTTTCTATAACCTAGTAAATTTAATTCAAAAAAAGGGCCCATTAGAGGGCTTTCAGAACAGGTTGGAATATTCTATTGGAGGTTTGGGCCCCCCTGTTCTCCTTGCAAGTTCAAAATCTATTAATTACATCTGTACTTATTGAGTGTCTTCTAAAGTTTAAACAAGTATTACTCAAGCGGAATGATGCTTTTATAGTAATTTGTCAACTTAAGAATTGTTTTTTCTTGGTTGGATCACATTTTTGAGGAATAACATGAACCATTTGGCCAACTCTAAATGCTAACATGCGCCAACCCGGCCTTTATCCGCACAAGCGATGTCCTGCCTCGCGGTTCGGATTTCTCCAAAGACCTCATCGAGTTTGAATTAGCATGGTGCAGCTAGGGGAGTGGTGGAGGTTGAATCAATGCATCACTCTTAGGGCCTTGGCTATGGATATGAGAAGGCATAATGGGACTTTTGGTGCCCATGCTCATATCATGTGTCTAACCAGGGTCTCCCTGCATCGCTTCCCCAAAGGGGAAGAGATTACCTCCCTCTGTCAAGGCCACGGACACATAATGAAGAGGTGCAAGGCAGTGCAATGTCCCTCTCCAATGGAGGAATGAAATAAATATTGAATAATAAGATAGTGTCCTTTATTCATATGTAAAATTGTGGCCACCAATCTGCAGAGGTGTATTAAAATATATATTTCAGCACAAATTTCAGACCAGTACGCGTACTGGGAATCTGTTATGCATGTTGTGTGTCCGAAGTATTTTTTATGTATTTTTATTACTCCTACGGATAAAGCTTGTGGGGACGGGTATATTGTGTGTTAAGCTTGGTTTCTGTACTAGCTACTGTACATAGTGTTGCTCGCTAACAGTTTGGTAACCTCTACATATAACCTTTGTTTTAACATTTACATACGTTTAAATGTGAAATGTATAGTTATAATAATATTGACAGGTTTAGAAAACGACTACTTTTTGAATTACTTAAAAACACTGTAAGAGGCAATTTAGATCACAAATAAATAAAAACGAAATGGCTTCGTTTACATCAAGGACAATCCATAGAATCCAACTTTGTAAAATATTTATTCCAAAATACACGAGAATGCAGACAGATAAATAGAAATATGCCTTAAACATTTCTGCTTCTTTGGAAGTTGCTTCTTGTATTCCGTTCGTTTCGCCACACTATTTTGGTTTACAAATAACCTCGTAAATTATTCCCAATATAGTAGTAAGCCCTCCCATTTCAATTGACACTTTTTTCATGATGAAGGTCTGTTCATGCTAGTTTTATTCATGCACAAAGCGCAAAATTACATTAAACTTGCGTCTTCCTCGACAGACATATTCCATCTGTCTCACTCCTGCCTCTACTGCTCTGTTGCTCCTGGCGGCCGTAAGAAAAAAATGCATAAATCAACCACATCATTGCATAAGCCTCAGTGTTGAACGCTTGTTACAAAAGTCATGGCTTGTAGTCTGGAAACCACGATATCTATCTAGCTAGCTATCTAACTACTTATATATTTTTTTTACACTGAGTGTAAAAATGTTTTTCCGAAACTTCAGCTTTGATTTAAAAAAAATACCAAAAAAACAAAAAGACCCACATATATATATATATATATATATATATATATATATATGAATTATGTCTTTTTTATCACTAGGAGGCCCTGAATATTACACGCTGTCCCTTAAAGCACGAATTGGGAAAATATGGCCAGGTGTGGCTTGGAGATGAAATTTACTTTTTTTTGTGAATTTATGCAGGTAATACAATACTGTGTTTCTCTCACCAGCAACAAGAGCGCTTTTCCTTCTAATATTTTTTTCAAGCGTATAATTTGCAAAAGTTACAAAAAATTGAGAATTGGTGCGCTTGAAGACTTTTAAAACAAATGCATGTAGATGTTTAAGATTCATATTTATAAAACTGAATTTTGGATTAATAATGACCACTTGATTACCAAGGTTAGTCGTGGGACCATGTCACATAGCTGAAGGTACATACGTTTGTATGTTTATGGTTTGCAGTATTTTAAGATATTTCTTCAAAGTAAATTTGCTTGCACCTTGTTTTGAAACCGTTATTTACTAAGAAAATTGCTATTAAATTGAACCTCAATGATCTTAAGTAACTGCGAGAGGGAGACACATTTGAGTTAGTTTGTCTGTTGATATGAGACACAAGCTCTGATTTTGCTTTTATTTCATAGATATTATCAAATCGTCAAATGTGAGCGGATTTGGAGGTCTAGTTGAATTTGGTCTTAAATATATGATGTGGCTCTCCCCCCAAAAATATCAATATTTAGCCTTCATGACCCTATGAGTCAAGAGAGTTCCTGACCCCTGCCCTAAATATTACACACTGTCCCTTTAAAGCTTGCAGCTTCACTTTGAAAAACATGGCTAACCTCCGTTGTGCTGGTGATTTTGCTGGACTAGCAGGAGAAGAACGGTAACTTAGAGATCTCGCCAACCACCTGAACAAAATATCATCCTAGTATGGGATGGAAAACAGCACAGACAAAAAAAATAACCAACAACCCCCAATATACCACCATAAACAACTAAGAGCTTGAACCTGTCACCACCTTTATATGTCTTGGAGCTGCCATGTTAAAAGAAGGGACAGAAACTAAAATCATAGTCAGGATATCTCAAACCATAACTGAGCATGTCAGGCTTAAACCCATTTGTAGGGACTAGAACATAGCAGTTAAATCAAAGATCAGACTCATGCAAGTGCTGGTGACTTTCATTGTACTCTACTCTTGCAAGAAGTGGACTCTCACAGAAAAACTGGAAAGGAAAAACCAGGCCATGGAGTCGTTATGCTACAGAAAACTTCTAGGCATCAGCTTCATAGCCCATTTGACCAACGAAATGGTGCGCAAGACCATCAGAGGGCACCATGGAGCTTTCAAAGAACGGTTGTCATCTGTGCGAAAACTGCAGCTTTATGGTCACGTCATACGATGATCAAGACGAACCAAAATTATTCTCCAAGGCACGGATCAATAAAGCACAATAAGAGTAAGACAGAAAAATTACTACGGAATGGACTAGTGTCAAATGACCCAAACTCAAGCCAGGAACCGTCCGGAGTGAAGAAAGCTGTCCAGAGTTGCGTCTTTAGTGGTGCAGCGATGACCCAGGCAGTTAAGAGATCCGTGAACTATGAACTCGTGAAACAATTTCCAAATCTGAGAAATAATAAACAAAAACTTGAGTTCGGATAAATAATCCATGATTAGTTTTATCAGTGTAAGTGTTAAGAGCCCATCAATGGTGGGAAAAGCTTAAGACACGTGTATTTGTATCTGTTTTTTTTAAGCACTCAATATTTCTGCCTATCAGTAAGATATATTTCCTGCATTTTCCCACTAAAAGGCACACCCCAAAAAAGTGTGATGATTTTTTTTTCATATCTAAAGTGCAGTTATTTTTTTTCATATCTAAGGTGCAGTTAATTATAAGCTGAATTAATACTACAGTAAGAGCTACCGTATTTATTCAAGTATAACTGTTTTCCATTTTATAAACTTTGGGTTATAAATTAGTGCATTGATTTATCAGTCGTGATATATCCCTGACCGAATTGGGTGCATCGAGAATTGAACCCAGGGTACAGTGGTGAGAGTGCAGACACCTAACCACTAGGCCACTAGTGATACAATTGGCATATGAAAAGGGCGTCCGATTTTATCTCATTGTCACACTATTTATACTCATGGTGCCAGAAAGGGCTGTTAGAGAATGGAGTAAACAAAATTGTCCTGAAAGAAAGAAAGCACAACTAGAGAAACACATATTTGGTGTATCTGATGATAAACACAACTTTGCATTCATTTATGTATTTCAGGGCATTTTCTGTTTGCTCCTAATCTAACATTCATTTCTGGCACCGTGAATAAAAATTGTTGATAATAAGATAAATTATAATGCCTTTTCGTGTGTCAGGCTAATCACTTCTGGTCTAGTGGTTTAGTGTAGTTGTTCTCACCGCTGCAACCGAAGATTAGTTCCTTTTGCATGCAACTTTTTGTGAATTCGGTCAGCGACATGTTTCGACTATACAATTTTTGCTCTAATATAGGGGCGTCCAAACTTTTAAGAAAGCGGGCAAGATTTGGGTAGCTGAAAATGAGTGAGGGCTGACTATTCAGCCTGGCTTTGTTTGAACAGTCTTTAATAAATTCACCCTCCATGAAAGGTTTGGAGTGCTCAGCAGTCGGCCTGGCGACCTCGTAGTTTGCCTTTGACGCATACTCATTTGACTTGCAAGGTCTCGTGGAAAAGCACTCCTGTGCTGTTACAACAGCTTCCAGTTTCTTCACCTTTCCACAGTGTTCATTTCCAGTTAGCTTTTTGTAGTCAACATGATTTGTTTGGCAGTGCCTCTTGATATTATATTCTTTGAGAACAGCCACAGTCCCTTGGCAAATTAGGCAGACGCGATTGTTCCGAAATTTGTGTGAACAAATATTTTCCACTAGTACTGGAAGTAGCGGCCCTCACAATCCATCCATTATCTGCACTGCTTATCCCCATTAGGGTCGCGAGGGTGCTAGAGCCCATCCCAGCTATCGTTGGGCTGTGGGCAGGGGACACCCTGAACTAGTTGCCAGCTAGTCACAGGGCAGACAGAGACAGACAACCATTCACTCGCTCATTTACACTCAGGGACAATTTAACCCGGCCAATTAATGTGGGAGGAAACCGGAGTGCCTGGAGAAAACCCACACAGGCACGGTGAGAACATGCAAACTCCACAAGGGGAGGGTGCAGTAGTTTGACTTGAACCCTAACCATCCAGTCGCCGTGCTGCCCGCCCTCACAATCAACTTTCCTTTTTAATTTGCAGTCACCATGTAGGAAACTGGGTGGGCCACGATTCCCACAGAAAAGCCAGGTGAAAATTACATTTTATATTTATCATATATTGCGGTGATCATTACTGGTGGGCCAAATATTATTAATTTTATGACAGAGGCTGCGGGCCAGTAAACATTTGACCATGGGCCTGAACTGGCCCCTTGGCCAGACTTCAGACATGCCTGCTCAAATATACTGTATCATATCTCCTACTGTAGTTTTAAATCCATGTGCCTTATACTCTAGTGGACCATTTTATATAATAATTAGGGCTGGGAATCGATTAAAATAAATTAACTAATTAATCTCAGTTTTGAAAGAAATGAATTGCTGTTTAACTGTAAATTTGCTGTAAAGCTGTCGTAAATATTTTAACGAAAAATGCGTACCAAGTAAACGAAAAGTGAATACAACTTGTGGTGTCAAAGACAAATCTTCCATGAACAAAATATTCAACTTCCTTATGTAAACATTGTAGAACACCCATCTCTTGCACTGAACTTATCCAAAGTTGTTGGACGATGTCCGCTGTCTGACTGTACCACCGCATTGGGTTGCTTAGCTTTCAAGTAATCTATTAGGGAAGAAGTGCTCCGAATGTAGTTAAATTCAGCTTTGCAACACATACATATCACTTTCGCCTTGTTGAGAATGTTTTAAAGCGAAATGGTCCGCCAAAACGTGTTTCCTTTTTTCTTTTCCATCGCTAGCATGCTACGCCGCGTTAGCCTCTGAAAACGAAAGTAACTCTTCTTAGTTTGTTGGAACAGCGTGGCTTGATACCCAGGGTCGTGCCCAGGGTGTAATTTCAATCGTTACGTTAATATATTTTCACGCGTTAAATTGGTAATTATAATGCAAATCGTTACAATTTTTCCCAGCTCTAATATATATATAATACATATGATATAAGAAATATGACAAAATACTATTATTAGGGGTGCGCCTTATGCTGCAGAAATTACGGTACTTATACAGTGGAACCTCGGTTTTCGAACGCCTCTCAGTTCGAACAAATCGGAGTCTGACCCAGAATTTCGAGAAATTCTTGCTCCGCTGTTCAGTCAAAAAATCAGAGTTCGAAACGCCTGTAATGTGTAGTGCGTACGCTAGGGTGCGATGCTGAACGGCGTAGGGTGTAGATCGCTCTTTACGTGACCAATTGTTATCGCATGCGGATAAGCTTTGTTTTGCTTTCGCTTTTAATATAGGTGTACCAAGTGATTTAGCCCCTAATTATGCCTCCGAAGAAAGTCAGTGCAAGCAGCAAAGTTGCTACAGGTGAAAAAAGAAAAGTAGTGCGTACAACTATTGCATTTAAGAAAGAAATAATAGCAAAATATGAAAGAGGTGTGTGAGTGTCTGATCTTGCTAGGGAATACTCCACTGTCCACCTGCGCCTTCTGCTGACCACCACAAAGGTAAGAAATCCTATTCATAATTCTTTTCTTTATCCTTTTTTTTATTTTTACACGTTCATGTTAGCGTAATCTTTTGTACGGAAGATTACGGTAACGCGAACATGCGATTAGCCTGGGTTAGCTTTATGTTTACGTTAAACATTCAAGGTAAACATTCAGGGTGTTGGAACTGAGCCCCCTTTCCAATGAACCGCTCACCACTTGTTGTGGAGACCCGGGTGCTAAATGACTTGTAAACGACCTGATTTTTTTATTTTTACACGTTCCTGTTAGCGTAATCTTTCGTACGGAAGATTACGATAATGCGAACGTACGATTAGCCTGGGTTAGCTTTAGTTTACGTCAAACATTCAAGGTAAACATTCAGGGTGTTGGAACGGATTAAAACGATGTACATTATTTTTAATGGGAAAAATGATTTCGGTGATCGAACAAATCGGTTTTCAAACAGGGTTCTGGAACGGATTATGGTCGAGAACCGAGATTCAACTGTATATGTATATCAGTGAAAGTGTTAAGAACCCATCAATGGTGGGAAAAAATTTAGTCATTTATTTGTGCCTGTCGTTTTATTCACGATGTGAGGCACACACTATTACCGCCAATCGCTAATACATATTTAAATTTTTTTTGAAACTCACTCATTGACAGCGTTGGGGGGATTGGGGGTGTGTAAATTTCTGACCAACTTTAATTTGTTCTGACAGCTGCAAATGCACAATTGCATCAAGGACGCAGAGACAGAGTCCGGTACAGCTTTGTAATTACAAAATCAAGATGTGAAAACGTCTCTGGGGCCAGAAGCGTTGCGACCATCGAGTGGCCCCCCACCCTTCACCAGCCCACCCCCGTCGTGCACGCGCTTAGCTCATTAGTGGCTCGCCTTTGAATTTGGCTCCCTCCTGCAGGGATCATGCGCAGTGCGCGCCGCTGCCTGCCCGCCTGCCCGCCCGCTTGCCTCCCCACCAGTCCGCCGAGCAGCTGTCTGAGGGCTTGGAATTCCAACATGGAAGAAGCAGCGCTCGTTCTTTGCTCGCGCTAGCCGACTTGGAATGCTCTCCGCCGGCTGCGACAGCCTCCGACGCCACGCCACGGCGACCAGACCTCCGCACTCGGATCGATGCTCGCCTAACAAAACAAAACCCCAAAAAGCCTGCAGCCGCCCTGTCACCTCCACAGGTAAGGCTCCATCCTCCTTTTGTGATTTATAGTTTTCATTATAATTATGAGCACACGCGAGTCTCTCTTGGTGTTGCGTATTCGGATGCGTAAAAAAAACAAAAATAAACGACACGGCTGCAGGATCGGCGAGGCACGCACGCACGCGCGCTCGTCTGCATTTGAATAAGTTGCAACAACAAGTTTGCGCACGTTGATTCGGAAGGAAAGAGCGAGAAACTGGCGCTGGGACTCGTTAAAGGAACTGTTTGTAATAGGTTTGTGATGGGTTATTCACGAACGAAACGGCTCTATGAGCCGGCTCCCCTCGGAGCTGTCTCTCTAGCTCTCCGCCTCTCTCTTTTCATTCCCTTCTTGCATTTCTATTTTTTCTTTTTCTCATTTCTCTCTCTTTATCTCTCTCTCTCACTCTCTTTATCTCTTTCTTTATTTTTCTTTCTCATTGTTTTTCTCTTGATATTTCTCTTTCTCAATCTCATTCTCTGTCTCTACCTATCTCTCCCTTCTCCCTCTATATACCTTTTCTCCCTCACTTTTTTTCTCCCTCTTATTTCTCTTGCCATCCCTCTCTTGCTCTTGCTTTCTTTTTCTGACTTTGTTTTCTTCTCTTTCTATATTTCTCTTACCCTCAACTCATTTCTCTACCTCTTTCTTCCTCCATCTCTCTATCTAAACTTGTCTCTCTTTTTTTCACCCTCTGTATTTCACTCTTTCTTTCAATCTTGCTTTCATTTCTCTCTCTCCCTCTCTTTCTTTCGTTTTGACTTTCGATCTCTCAAAGGTCCTCATGACTCGTCACATTCATTTATCCATTTTTTGTATAGCCCTTAATCACAAATGGTCTCGAAGGACTGCCATAGCCACAATTAAACCAGCCCATAATCTGAAACCGACATACGGGCATGGACAAACTCAAAACGTAACACGGGGAAGATAAGAAACCATGAGAAGGAGCCAACCAAGTGGTAACCCCCCTTTCAGGATTACTAGGCTGCAATACTATACTATATTACTATACTATATTGCATTGGGTAACACTATACAAAACCTAGTGAACATCTATAAAACAATATAAGTAATATGTAAACTGTCATCAATAGAAGTGGCGTCAACTCTGTATTGTTTAGTATAAAGAATTTAGAAGTTAAAATAAGATTAAAGTTTACTGCATACTGAAACAATTAAGGCTATTATAATATAGTCGCAATATACATTTTCAAAATTGAAATATTTGATGCATAATGTTTCATTAGTACTGGTAAAATATCATTAAAAACAATCGGAAGAACTGATCGGGAGCCGAACCAAAAGAGCCGCTTGTCTCAAAAGAGACGGAATTCCCATCACTAACTGTTTGCAAGTAATCGATTTCCAAAAGTAAAGGGGAGGGAGGAAAAGGAGGAGTTTTTTTTCTGGGGGCGGGTGTGCAGCCCCTCGCTTTTCACAAATGGGCGGCATGCGTTTCTCATGTCATCCTTCAGTGTATCTCGTCCTCCGCTGGCTTGCAAGAAGTGTCACAGTCCTTAGCAGCTTTATTTTTATTTAGAAAACACTAACACACACTCTCATTGTTTTCCGTCCCGTGCATGCATTTGCACAGAGACAACGTGGAACCGACAAATTTGAGAAAAAAAAAATCATTTGCGTGTGTTTGTGTGAAAGTTGTGAAAGGAAATCTCGTGGCGCTGCGATGAGAAGCAAGCCGTTGGAATTCCACCTGGTCAACAAGCCGCTCTCTTCCTTCTCCTCTGCTTTCCAGGCGTGAAGACATGATTACTAGCACCAGCTTTTATGGTATGTGCCTCTTCTTTTTCAAATTCCTACCCATTGTTTAGTTGCCATCTAAAATATTTAAAATATTTGTTTATGTGTGCATGCTTGTGTGCAAGTTTTTTCCCCCTAATTTCTTCTCCACATTTCAAATGCGAGACCTTCCCGGAAAGCCATGTTCCGTGTCTCATCAATAGATGTGACACTATCAATTACATCCCAGCAACAGCTCATTAGGGAGACTAAAAGACTAGAACCAGGTTTAATTAGAGCCTTGCTATTCTTATTCTTGGAGTAGAATTAACAGATACTGTTCAAATGGTCCATAATTGGCCTTCAGGGACAATTATATATTTTGGTATCATTTAATTTACTATTATTTTCTGTAGCTGTATAGGAAGACATTTTGCAATATAAAAGACAGAAATCAGGCTAAAATTGGAATATAAGACTATACTCATAATTTTTTGAACATTTTTGCATGCGCTATACATTTGTCTGTATATTATCTAGAGTATTAATTCTTTTTAATCCCAACACTTTATTTATAAAAGACATTATGCTAATGTGACTATAAATGCGCCCAAGAAAAAAAAAAACATAGAAACACACACACACCTGTAAGTTATGTGCTTTAGCAAACAATCTGTCCTAAGTGAACCATGCCCACCTCCGTAGACAGGGGCTCTTAATTGTATTCAAACATTTAATTTGCATGTTTCCGCCCGCTCCTCTAGAGGAAATTAGCATCATCAGCTACGAGCCCAAGTATGTTTTCATCCCTCTTAAAACAAAGGAAAAACAAAACAAAAACAGCATTCCAGCACCCGTGGAAAAACATGCTGGAGTGTTTAGTTTTGATGTGTCGTTGTTGAGGGGGCTTTAAATTCTTGTTTTATTATCGAGCAGGCGCATTTTAATGCTTTTTTTTGGTCACTATTTCTGTTTATAAGTGATCCGAAATGCGCATGGAAACCTCAATATATTGGAAAATAATTGTCTTTATTGTCAGTGAATACAATGTATATTGTTTACAATGTTAAACATGTAATAAAATTATTTAAAATTGTATGTTGTTTGGGAAAAAATAAACCATAATCATCAACCTCATAATATCTAATTCCCGCCTCTCTAATACTGACATTAAATGAAAATCCAATTGACAGCGTCCCAAAAACATATCCACACCTTGCACTGTATCAGACATGACTTTTTGAATCGTAAACCTTTATTTATTCATAGAGTGCAGTTCCACACCGCCGCAAACCTCCGCCACGGTAGCATTTATTAATAAAAGATTGTTTTTTTTTTTAGACCGGGCATCGTTCTCCTCTCACCTCTGGCACAATTAGACCACCCATGTGTACCTAATGAAGTGTCCAGCCCAAAGTGGGGATGGGCTGTTTTTTTTTTAATGAAAAGCGGAGATTGTTTAGGGGTGACAGGTCCTTACTTAACCCCGCTCCAAAACGAAGATAGGAATCTGAGTTTTAAACGTGACGAGGGAGAGCTCGCTCCTTGTTTTCATCTCGCCGCTCTGCTGAATGTCACACGCGTTCACGGGCGGCAGTTGACGGTTATGGCAGGTTTGCATCGTGTAGTCTGAAAAAGGAACATTTTAAATATATATATATACATATATATATATATATATATATATATGTATACACACATACACATTTTTTTTCATATAAGGTTGCGGTTTTGTCAGTATGGTATCGTGTAGTCCAAGAAGAAGAAAATATTTCATATTTATCTCTGCTTTGTAAATATACTGTGTGCAAATTTGTATGCCAAGTTGTGGCTGCAACATGTAAGTCAGTCAAGTTTTCCATCCACCATCTTTATCTTATAGTTTCAGTATTATAACAAAACAAAAGGTCAGAAAACACACTGTGTGTCCGTCGTGTTAAATTGACCTGATATCCAATTCAGGAAATATAATGTTAAATTGATTTAAGTGTTTACTGCTATGGCAGCTTTTTTTGCTTTCTGTATTTGAAAATTTAGTGCAAATCATCTAAGGCTCAAGCACGCTAAAACATGTATGTTCATGATCTCGACTTCATAGGGTGAAAAAATCTTCGAGGAACATTTGTAGGAATGTATTAGGGATGCGTATTCAGAAAAATGGATGTCAAGTAACTGTTATTAATCCATTATAGATTAATAAAACCATAAATAGATCGTTTTCTCTGAAAATATCATAAAAGCTTTTATCTGTGTATTTTGCTGTTCTCCTAAATTTTAAATAATTTATTTTAATTCTAAGTAACAATAAACAAGATCATATTGTGCTTCACTCCTTGCACATGGATTAATTTGAAATGTAATGTTTTATTTCCATCAAGTCCTTGATAGACTTTCCATACATACGTTTATATCACTCAACACTGAATCAAAATCACTTATCGAGGTAGAAAAATCAATATCTAACTGTAAAAATTTGTAAAACTATCATATTTTTCTGTTATTCTGACTTTTTCTGTTTTTTTTGTGTTAATTTCCAAATTATTTAAAAAAAAAAAGAATAGTCTATGTAATCCTATAGCTGAATTTGCGAATTAGCTTTCTTGTTTTAGGACAAACACAAGTTGGAAATATCATTAAAAATGTAGTAAAAGTATAATATATAAATAAATATATGAAATATAACATGCTGTATAGTAAAATAAAAACATCTACTTATAATTGGCAACAGAACTATATATTGTTGCAGCGAACTTCTCTGTAAATCAATGCTAACCTCAATAATCTATATCAAGCAATTTACCTCCCTAGCTTTTGTGTCTGTGATCACGGACAAATTCCGCTATTATATCCGCTTTTGATTCCCTCCCATTGACGAGATCGGCGCGCGCCTGCTCTCTCTAAACGATCCCCTGTAATGGGCAGCGTGTAACGCCATTAGCGAGGGCGTAAATTGACAGCGCCCGGCCCACAGCCTCGCTAAAGGGAGCCGTAAACATCAACACCGACACTCCGTGGATGTGCGCTAATGGCGACGAGTAAAGCCGGCCGCTGATTACCTTGTGCTGTATTAAAAAAGGTGGAAAAAAGAAAAGAAAACAGCTCCCGGGATGTCGGTGTTGCTGTTTTTACATCAATACAATGTTCATCTTCGGAGATGGAACTGTTTGACACGACGGCCTTACACTGCGCGGCGCAAGATTGTAGTTCGGTGCCGCTGACGGTTCTAAACGTCAAAAAAGGGAGGAAAAACACGTAGCTTAACACCGGTATTTTTCTCTTCCCGTTTTGCTTTCTTATACAATCCAGCACGGCGCTGGTTTCCCCCCGGTGGTCGCTATCCCTCTGCGTTATCTGGCTGACAATTTCTGAAGTTTGAAAGTGGGGGCAGCTGTCCATTGCTGCACTGAGAGATGTGTTTGCTCTACTGCGAAGATGAAGGACCGTGAATCCTTGACATCTTCCCCTCCTCCCTTCCTCCTTCCACCATCTCATTTAGACACATGCAACTGTCCACTCCGCCCCGCCCCCACTTTTTATTTGTCTTTTGAGTGACAGCGGAGGGTCTAAAATGCTTAACCATCAATGGGTTGTCGTTTCTATCCTTCCCGAAACGGCTTAATTAGTCATTCTGACGGCGGCGTGGGTTTGTCGATGCATTGTTGCAGCACACAATCCATCCTGGCATGAGTAAGAAAGAATGTACACTGTGAAGATGGTCCTATCTGATATTGATATTCGATACAAGCCCCAAAAACGGTATTGGATTTCTTACAAAATCTTCGTTATTTTGTCCGATTTTGGCGTTCCGAGCAGAACATTTGAGACTTATAAAACGTACTTCTTTAGTGTTATTTGATGATGATGATAACAATAATAATAAAAACATAATGATATATTTAAATGTACCTTCCTTGAAACTTGGAGAGCATGTATCATCTCATCCTTGTTTCTCTTCTTTTTAATAAAACTTCACACATTTTGTACAGTGAACCTTCACTATAACGGGATTCACGTTTCATGATCACGCTACTTCACTGATTTGCATCGTTGTGCATTCTGATTAGCTAAACAGTCTCACGGCTACTCTAGCTGTGCCATCAATAACACTGTAGTTTTATATGTACCCGTACGAAAAACTGCTTGCCAAGTTTACGTTATACTCATGCAAATCTCATTTTTAGGTTTTTCTATAACCCATAACGACAACACGTTCCGCATCACCAAAAGTATTTAATTGTACGATATTCTTACTGTAAATTTGAAAATAAAGGTTTCTACTTTACGCATTTTGCCGAATACGATTTTTGGGGGAATGTAACCAGCACGATTAACGAGAGCTATATTTTATTAAATTGTAAATCATGCTTTTATTTGAAAAACAAAAATCAACAAAGTTTCTGCTCTCAAAACAAATATGTATACCCCTCATACAAAAAGTAGTTAAATCTCATATCTAAATCACCAAACGTTGTTTTATTTTACTTTATTATTGTTTGTTAATACTTGAATATTTTGATACTTTAATTGGTCAAATGGAAACTTTCTTGTCCCAAATTCAAATATTACTCATGTATAATTTATCTTGATATCAGATTACTTGCCATCGGAATTTGAAGATAACGCGGGCAGCATTATCGTATTGAATCTGAAGTGAGAACTGAGTTCAGGTGTTTTCGGGGTTTCAAACAGTCACCATTGTTAACACTTTTACAGTGCTTTAGAAGCGATTTGCTAAGCGATAGGACAAAGTTCTAGCATAATTCATATGTTTTTGCAAAAGTCTCAGATTCATACCAGTACATTCATGGTGTCTGTTTCTGGTGTTGCAAATGATAGCCACTACTTTATTGCACACGCTTTGCATGTTATCAATTTTATTCTCTGCTTGTATGTGTGCCCCTTATTATGAAATTTCCCATTTTTGTTTGCACCTAGTTGTAAACTCAATCCCTGGCATTGACGTTTATAGACGTCAAATATAGAAAGACCTAGCAGTGAACGAGTTTAAAGGACTTCCCATCATGTTCTTCATAAGCAGCCTGGATATGGATGTCGTATTGAATTTCTGTGAAAGGAAGTTTCAAGTAAATATCGAGAATTTTTATGTGTCCATTATGGCCAAGTTATTCGATGTTGACGTTAAGAAGAGGTAGAGAGGATACACGACTAAGTTGTGCTATTGCTTCTACCGAAAATTTAAATGTAACGAGGAACATGAATTATTAGTATATTTCCAACTAGTAGTGTTGACTGAATATTGAATATTATAGCAGAGCGTCAAGTGACTAATGATTTAATCTATTGGGTCATAAATGATGTCATATTTGTCCGTTATCAGTTCAATAACTATTAGCTTTATCATTTTTGTGGATCCCAAATTATTTGGTCCTATGATCTATGTTCGTGTCTTCGAGCAAGACATCAACAGAAAAGTCATTTAGGCTTGAGAACCGATATGTTGTCTTAAAGTCTTGTTGAATTCAACACATCTAAGTATAATTATGACCTAATTGTTAGTGCAAAGTAATACCCCAAAACCACTTGAATGAGCAGAAAATAAACAACTCACCGTTGAAAAGCATTTGTTTACCATACAGTTTCTTGAAAGAAGAATCAAAACACACCAGAAAAATATACCAAGGATTCAGGGCTAAACGTATTTTTGTAATTTTGTCATGTATATGTTTTTTTTTCAATTCTGTTTTCAAACGCTTCAACTTAATTCAAAAATGATGTGAATTTTTCTAACCCAGGAATATACTTAGTAACATTTTTTTTTATAAAAAGGGATTATTATTACATATTTTTATTTCTATTACCGTTAAAAACAGTAGAAAAATAATGACCTATTTCCTTTTTGAATTTACGACTTATCGTACTGGTATGCATGCAATAATAAATTAGTGTCGTTATTGGATTCACTGATACTTTTGAAATACTTTCAACAATGCTTACTATATGAACTCATATCTTCATTAATGTGAAAAAAAATGAAAAGGAATGACCGATTGATGACCTATTTGAATGACATATTAATTATTTAATTACTTAATAATCTTTTTGGTATCCTTACAATAACAATTTGTAACATTTGTAGACGCAGCTTGCACAAAAACTTTAGAAGTTTTTTGGGCAACACTACATTAGGAACCACATGAGATTATATTTATATTTTAAGTACCTTTACAAATTGATAAACGTCTATAATTTGTGGAAGAAATAGAATTTTCTAGTTCAAATAACAACAAATCAATTAAATCCTTTTAACACCCATTTGGTATTTTTCTATGAATATTTACAGGATTTCAGTTGTTATCGGACAACTCTATTAATTTTGTAATTTTTTGGCACCTCTGATGGATGCAAAAAGTTCGCTCAAGAGGTTCCAAACCTCCGGCCCGCGATCCGTTTGCGGCATGACGAGAATTTGAGCCCCCCGGCTTAATATGAATGTTTAATGTTAGTGCGGCCCGCGCGGGTTTGATATGGATGCTACCTCCGTGCTAATTAGTTTGGCAGGGCTCGAACTTGGGAACGATTCCTTCGCAAATACTGCCACGATTACGGTGCATGCGGGATAAAGAGTAAAACACCTTAGCTTGCAAAACATGAGTTCCGTCTACAGTGTGCTTTAAATACAGTATTTGAAAGCCGCTCCCGTTTAATGTATGAGCGGATTTAGTCTTATGTAAATCGTGAAAAAGGTAAAATATTACTGATTTATTTATTTTCTTATTAATAAATATAGTTTAATCGTTATATCGTATTTTGTGCAGAAAAAATGTATTTGAGAATTGTGGTAAATTGAATCTTGTGGAAAACCCAATGCGGCCCCATTTCACCTGGACCCTAAATCCAGCGACTCTTAAATAAATTGAGTGTGAGATGCCTGTTCTAAATGCAGAAGAATATGGAGACACAATGGCCACTTCAAAAATGTTTCACTATACTGTAGTTTACTGAACTCACCAGATGAAATATTATCACTATTATTCATGGGAAAAAAACAAATATATATTTTAAAATCATTTTACATCAATTTACAGAATGATCAATTGCATTAATAAAAAAAATTATCTTTTTATAAAAAAAGCAGATGCAATATTTAGTACATACCGAGGCCCTCTGAAAAATGGTTGGTGGCCTACAAATGGCCCTCTGCCTGTAATTTGGACACTTTTGATCTAAAGCTTGATGGAATCCTGTTTGTTTCCCCTTAAAAGCTGTGCTTAAAGGGACAATGAGCCTTATTTAGCGCCTCCTGGTGGTAAAAAACCCACTTGTAAGACAGTATTCATTTAAATAATGAGCGAAATTACATGAACTATCATTTAAACATGCATTTTTTTAAAATACTTGGCGGTCAAAAAAATGAGCATTTATTTGACATAAGGTGATCCTCACCATCTTGCTGCCAATGCTACCCTCAAAACTTTTCTTTTTTTTTCTTCTTTTCTCTTTTTTTTTGAACATAACCTTTATTATTAAAAAATGGTTCCACTGTAAGATAGTTTTTGTTCATTTTCAGTATTATTTTGCTCACTTTCCGTTTTTTTTTTTTTTTTTTAATTTATTTTCCCTCTTTTCTTCCTTTTCTCTTCTTTTTTTCCCTTTGTTCCCCTATTTATTTTTTTTCATATTCCTTTCTTTTTTCCTTTTTTTGCATTTTTTTTGTTTTTTTTCTTCTAGTTTTTACATATTTTATCTTTTTTCATCTTTTTTTTCCTTCGCCTCCTTTTCCCATAAAAAGTGTGGGTAAATCATGTTGCATTTCAGTCACTTTTAGTCTCCGTAGTTACTTGTTTGTATTCTTCCTTATGCTTTTTAGCTCTCATTTTCAGTCGCACAACACCGTACAGAGACACCTAGTGGCCTAATATTACACACAGTACCTTTAACCGCTGCTTTATGAAAAATCTATGGACGAAATTGTCTACCCTAATAACTGAAAACCTCGTCAACCCTTATTTTAATTGCATACGATCCCTTCCGCAGTTAATGTCTTGTGCAGCCGGCCGTGTGTCTGTTTCTCTTTGTGTTCGTCAAGACCCCCCGTCCCCCCTCCATTGCTGACCACTCCCCCACAGAAGCACCTTGAGGGTGCACAGAATGTCTTGTTCCCTTTCTGTCTCCTTCTATTTGTTTTTATGAGCGGCTAATCTTTGCGGCGCGCCTTCCGTGATGTTATTGCCGTCCTCGCAGTGATGTGTGGCGTGCTCGGGCGAGCAACACGCTCCTAGTTCACGTGGCCGGACGCTTTATTGTCGCTTTCCCCCTCCGATCCACATGGTTTTTTTTTTTCGTCTTAGGAAGGAGTGGACGTAACCTATTGGGAATTGGCCAGAATAGACAATCCCCTCAGGTGTGCCAAAGTAGGTTTTCCGTTAAGGCTTTTAATGGAAAGATTGATGTACGTTCATAAAGACGGCTTCATTTGTCTCCTCCTTTCCTAACTCGGCTCTTTTGACACCTTAGTACACTTTTAATACTCAATGTTGTCGGTTGTTTACTTCCTTTTTAGGTCATCAACATTTTTTATTCGGTGCGGTGCGTGATTTGAGGTTTCCTTAAAAAGTTAAAAGTTAAATATTAGCTCTTTTAAGTATGTGTTAACAATGTTCAATTTAGTTCAGAGAGCCCTTATGGTTTATTTTCCACCACACCTATCTGCTTTTGTCGTACTTTAAGGAATGCTGTTCGAACTGCTGAATCCATTAAGGGGTTGTAGAGTGACTTTAGGTTCATCACCTCAGTTTTTCGTTAGTGTTACATGAAGATGTGCAACGTAAGAAAAATTTGTTTCAAGTACAGTCCTCTCGCCAAACAAAACTCAGAAAAAAGATGATTAAAGATGAGTTTTTTTCCAACGTGTCTAATAAATGGCATGTAAGATGGTTCCATATTCCAAACAACACCTTTAAGTAAGTCGGTTTTGTATTTGTTTACGCTCATCGTATTTGCTAGCATTACTAGTGTCGCTAGCATTAGCGAGGGCCTCAGTGAAAGTATGCTTTTAATTGAAGCCGACAACTACTGGATTTTCTGGACTAGAAATTGCACGAGCCATTAAATGCATACTAAAAAAGGAAAAAACATACATTGAATCACAATGTAGTTTAAGTAGCATTTTAGGGGGAATCAATTTGATGAAATCCAACACCAAAAACAAAAAATATAGTTAAGTAAATTATCACTTTAAAATAGAAAGGCAACAACAAGGCTGATGGTAGCTTACGTTACTGAGAATGTGCCTTGTATCTTAAGGCACACACAGACAAAGAGCGCCTTCTTGTGATCAAATGTGAAATAACTTGTGGAATGATTTACTGATAATGTACTTTCTTCCATCACAACCCGGGCCAAACAATTAAAAAAAATTAAAAAAATGCAATTTATGAACCAGAAAATACGTTAAACGGAACATAACTGAACCGAAAGACCACTACTAACTAAATAATTTGGAGTTTTTCTACATAAATGATGACTACCTGGTCATCCTGGAAGGGGGATTACCTCATGTGCAGTCCCTTCTCAAGGTTTCTTTATTTCCCACATGCCGAGGTTTTTGAGTTTTTCCTTGCCCTTATGTAGGTTTTAGATCAGGGGATGGTGTAATAGTAGTCTGTGGTTTGCGATAGTCTGTGGTCTGTGCAGCCCCATGAGACTTGTGATTAATGCCGTCACAAATGAATAGAACTTAACTTGATATAGCGATTGATATTGTGGTGAATATATAGACGGTTCCCTGTCAAGGTTGTTATGCGATTGTAAAGTTTGTTTTGAAAATCTTTAACACAACGTGGGCCATATGACCGGATCAATAGTGATCCAGAAAAAAATTGAAAGATGGGTAGATTGTCTTTAGGACCTGATTTATTGTTCCGGCAGTCCCTTGCTGTTTGCTAACACACCCACTAGCCACATTAGCAAATAAAATAGCAATGGTGGCTAGCTTTGCTTCTGGCGCTAGCAACACTTAAGCAGTTAATTCAAAATAATTTAGTAGCTAATGCTCGTGTCTCAAATGCTAACTACTGATGTTGTCATTGTGGACACATTTGCTTATTCAAATGCTGCTGTTTGTGCATTATTATTAATATTTAATCATGCAAATGTAGATCACGTTTAGACTCTTAAAAGGGGAAGAAAAGCGCTAAATTTAGGATCATGATTTTGTTTTTTATAAGTTATCATATGTTTTAATCAGCCTCATATTTAACTCGTTACATATTCTTTCAGTTTTGTTTTTTTGTTTTTAAAATAGTGCAGGGACATGGCTCAAAATAATTGAAAGCTTTAATTATTTACCACATTAGGCAGACAATTGTATTAAAGCAGTTTAGATTTTGTGGTTTATTAGAAATTCAATAATAATAAAAACATGTTCCCTGATTTTAGTGTAATAAATTCTGCAATGTTCAGATTTTTTTATTTTTTTTAGATTAGTTTGACTCGATAGATCACGCGTTAACAGACACTGATCTCTGGTGGCTTTACTTTCCTATTCTCTCGCGATTAACGGCAGCTGGCATTAGTTTGTATGCCATTGTCATATATGGTGTCATGTCAGAAAAACAACGTATATCGTCACATCTCAAATAAGCACAAAGTATGTGCAAGCATAAGGATTGATACTTTATATTATTGATCAAGTTTAACAACATAAAAAGTTATTTTTATCTGTGCTATACATAGATTGTGCGAGCCACTTAAAGGCAATTTGCGAATTTCTTCTTTTAAATGTACCAGAGAGATTGGAAAATTGACTAAGAAAATTCTTAAAAGAATTGAATTTGGCCATAAAAAAAAGTGTACATACCCTGTATTAAAATAAAAAAACTTTATTTATTTGATTGGCATTAAAATGTCTTGAATCCAATTTTCGAAAGTCTTAAAAACTTCAACACAAAGGTTTAGTAATATTTTTCCATTGTCCACATCCAGGGAGTACATTTTTGTTTTACCAAGCATGCGTTTTTATGATGCCACACTCAAAATTGGATGAATGATGTAAATGTAAATGTCCTGCATTTATATAGCACTTTTCAAGTCAATGAAGACCTCCCAAAGCGCTTTACATTGTGCTTCACACTTTTCCCTTTTACATACTAACTAACCGATAGCAGTGTCAGCCATGCAAAGCGACTACCTGCTATCAGGGGCATTAGGGATTCCTTGTCTTGCCCAAGGACACTTCGACGTATGGAGGAGCCGGGAATCGAACCTGCGACCTCTTGATCCCCTGATGAGCGCTTTACCCCGAGCCTATGCCGCCCCAAGAATAAGATAAGATAAGATAATCATTTATTCGTCCCACAATGGGGAAATTAATTTTGTTACAGCAGTAAGACAATGAATAACAGCTAAGAGTATCGTCAGTGTAAACAAGTATTTAAAAATATACAAAATAAAAACCAGAATAATAAAGTGGCCAGTAATGTGCAAATATGCAAAGTCATTGAGAGTGTTTTATGATTTTTATTAAAGTGTTAATAAGTGAGGGGATTACCTCATGTGCGGCCCCTTCTCAAGGTTTCTTCATTTTCCTCATGTTGAGGTTTTTGAGTTTTTCCTTGCCCTCATGTAGGTTTTAGATCAGGGGATGGTGTCATAATAGTCTGTGGTCTGCAATAATCTGTGGTCTGTGCAGCCCTTTGAGACTCTTTGAGATTAAGGGCTATACAAATAAACATGACTTGACTTGACTTGTAACACTGGATCAAAACATAATTTTTCATGCATCATGATCAAACTGCTTCATGAATGTAGCAGAAACGTTCTTTGGCATTGGCCGGTTTGGACTGAGTATCCGTGAAGGACTATAAACATTCTTTTTAATTATTGTTTTCCTTATCTCATGTTTTTCAAATGGAAAGCCTTCAACTGGACCAAAAATTTGATTACAAAAAAAACAATTGTTTAAAAGTGCCTCTAATTAATGTGTTTTTATGTGTTTGTTTTAAATTTTATTTCAAAAGGCATTGAAAAAACTCTTTAAAGTCTTGAATTTAACTTGCCTTAAACTGTAGGAACCCTGTTGATATTTTAAAAATGGTTTGTTTAGCCTTATTTGAACTCTAAGCTAGATGTTTGAACACCTTTTAAAGACACACATAAAAACCCCATTCCGGTATTTGTCCAAATTATTTACACCGGTTTTTAGAATCCGCACTCGGGTGACTTTTGATAATAGGCAGCCCCTTTTTTTCCGCCATCATTGTGCGGCTGAGTTGCTTATCATTGAGTAACCTTGGTGAAGGGAGGCGGGTTTTTTTCTTTTTTTCTTCTCCTCTCCTCCTCTGTCCTTCTTCCAAGGTGTTTCATTATTGCCTGCTGTTGGGGAGTTTTGTATTGGGAGAATGCTGTAAGCCTTTCACAAGTGGATAAGAGAAAACTCAATATTTGGCCGTATTGAAATTCCTCCTGTGTTTTCACAATATGGTTTCGGACTAATCTGGCAACGGAGGCCGCCGATCTGAGCCGGGACTGAAAAGCCTGTGCAGCGGAGCGGGCTATTACATCACTATTTCGCCACGTTTGTCGGCTTCATTTCATGCAAGTCTTTTTCCAACAAGCCCAAAACCCTGAGAGCCATCCAACCCCCCTGGCTTTACATCAGGGGTAGGCAACGATTTGGAGTCGAGGGGCCGCATTGGGTTCAAAAATATGTCCAAGGGGCCGATCTTTGAGACGTATTCATTTTTTTAAATTTATGAATGAAAATACATGCGGCCATCGACGTGTTATATTTCTACTTCTTAGTTTTTGAGTTGATTTCTGTCATATTGGTTTTAAAAAGCTCACATTTAAAGCAAAACAATACGTAAGTCACTATTTTAAGCACTACCTTTGTTTGATGTTAACTTTTGTAGTACTGCTGTACTGTATTTGTATCTTTTAGTATTGTTCTCGGATTTTTGCAGTCGTTTTTGTAGTATTACTGTGGTTTTATCTTTGTAGTATTTTTATAGTATTTCCATAGTGGTATTTTTTAGTACATCTGTAGAATATTTGCTGTTATTGCTGTAATTGTATATATGTAGGATTTCTGTTGTTATAGTTTTTATTATTTTGGGGGGTATTTCCAGACATGGGACCAAGTCACACATGTGCAAGTCTCAAGTAAGTCTCAAGTCTTCACCTTCAAGTCCCAAGTAAGTCCCAAGTATTTTTTTCTTGGGCAAGTCAAGTCACAAGTCAAGTCCCGAGTCTTAGATTGCCAAGTCCAAGTCAAGTCACAAGTCATAAAAACAGCGACTCGAGTCGACTCGAGTCCAAGTCACTAAGTCTCAAGTCCCCATGTCTGGGTATTTCTGTCATTATATTTTTGTAGTAGTATGTTTGTAGGTAGTATTTTTGAAGAATTTCAGTAGTATTGTTGGAGTATCCCCATAGTAGTTTTTTGGAGTATTTTTTTCAATAGTTTTTTAATATTATTATAGTTGTATTTTGTAGTATTTCCGTAAAAGTATTGTTGTAGTTTTTCCAAAGCAGTATTTTTTAAGTATATCTACAGAATTCCTGTAGTATTTTTGGAGTAATACCATGGTAGTATTTTTGGAGTATTTCTTTTATATTTTTCCATTGTTATGATAGTCGTATGTTGTAGTATTTCTGCAGTTGTATTTTTGTATTGTAGTGTTTTTGCAGTCATTACTGTAATTCTTTTTTAGTAATTCTGCGATAGTATATTTGTTGTATTTCCTTAGAAGTATATTTGTAGTTTTTGTGTAGTACTTTTTAGTATTCTTATAGTCTTTCGACAGTATCTCTATTGTGTGTTTTTTTGCCATATCATATTTTTTGCAGTCTTTCCATGGTAACTTTTTTGTAGTATATCTGTCGTATTCTCGTATTATTACTCTAGCTGTATTTGTGTAGCATTTCTGTCATTATATTTCTATAGTAGTATTTTTGTATTATAATATTACTATAGCTGTATCATTTATGGTATTTTATAGTATAGCAGCATACTTGAAGTTCTGTAATTCAATATTAATGTAGTTGCATTTTTGTAGTATTACTGTTGTAGTATTACTCTAGTAGTGTTTTCTAGTATTTCTATGATATGTTTTCCTTTTTTATAATGAAAGTAAAATAATAAATTTGATTCTTGTTTTTTCACACTAAATTTGATGTTTAGTTTTGGAAAAACTCTTGTATTTTTGTAGTATTTTTGGTAGCAGTATTCTCATAGCAGGGGGCAATGGGGACAAAGTTGGCACTAGAAAACATTTATGAGTAGCACTTTATTTACTATTATTTATATTGGCATTATATTTGGACCCTTTTTGTTTGGCGGGCATAAGAAAGCTTGATGGGCTGTGCGTGGCCCGTCGGCCGCACTTTTCACATCGCTCACTTTATGTCGCCAAATTGAATTGGAGCTCAACTTTGGTTCGGATATTCAGTTTGAATTAATTTTTGCAGACGAAGGTTGCGACGGACTTAATGTGTCTTCCGTGTCACTCATTGTGGCGCGATATGTCGTAGTTTGCATATTGAAATATGCGACTCTGTGATTATTATACATATATGCAAGTGTTTAACTCGTTTATTGAATAAACGTTCTTATTTAGTGAGGGCTGACGATATGCACGTTAGCCTCACACCTTTTTTGTTTTTGGACAAATTGAATTTAAAGGTAATTATTTCGCACGATTTGACATTATTCACAAGTCTATCAAAGCTTGCAGAAATTGCGCTCATGAGAATGTCATTTAGGAAAGTAATTAATGGAATTTGTTTCGACACTTATTTGTGTATACTTCAGCCTATTTTCATCTCATTAAAAAGAGGTCACGGAAATGTATACCTGACACCCTTGACCGGTACTGATTAGAAAGGGCGCCTCTAGTGCTTCAAATAGCACTGTCGGCAAAGGGTATCGTACTTTTTATTTTTTTATCTTTGAAACAACGTTGACATCCTTCAAAAATCCAGTGAGTAAGATTTAAAGCCTCCTTATGGTAAAAAAAAAACAACTTTTATTTCGGATACAAAAAAATTGATTTGAATACTAGGCAAAAACTTCGAAAATACCATAGCATATCATGGGTTGAGAGATTTGCATTTCTTTTACATAGTGGAATCCCTACTTAGAGGTTGCCGCCATGTTTGTCTGGCAACTTGCTGCTTATTTGTGCTCTGTGGCATTGTTTTTTGTTTGCATTAAACAATACAGTGCCATGTATTGGTTAAATATAACACACTATTAACACAATATTATGATCCATACATAGCTTTTGTTTCACACTTTAAGTTTAATATAACATTTCACAATATTTATTTTTTATTTTTTTTATAATCTAATTATTTATTTTATTGTTATTATTATCAGAAGTCTGCTATTACAATAGTTTAAGAAAATCATATAATAAAATAAAATAACTTAATGTGATTAATTTTGTGTTTATATATATATATATATATATATATATATATATATATATATATATATATATATATATATATATTTTTTTTTTTTTTTTTTTTTTATTTATTTATTATTTTTTCATTTGGTTATTTACAGATATATGTTCATATTCATTAAGATTTTGTTTTTGTCAGGTTTCGTTTAACACATTCATCTTTTGTTATTAATTTTCATTTTATTAATTGTGCTGCTTTTTTATCGTAATTTGATAATTTCTAGAAAATATTTTGTCTTAGTTAACTATATATTAGTGTTTTTCTTAGTAAAATGTGAATATGCACATATTTTTTGTTTATCATTAATTTATTGTTTTTATCCTTTTGCAGATGTTTACCTTTTTAGTTGGTTTTACTTGCACTGGGGAAAGCCCTCCAATTTTGTCATACTTGCATGACAAAAAAAGGCATTCATTCAGTCATCTAAGATTACAAAATGTATAATTCAATTGAACAAAAATTTTAACAAAATGAATTGAAAAAATGGCTCATTTTGATAATATTTTAGAATAAAAAAATAATATTGAATAAATAAAAAATACTTCATATCAACCAAATTATCACAACAAGACATAAATAAAATGTACTGAATTACGAAAATTAACAAAATATGACAATACCACAATTTTTTTTGCAGTCAATGTTGAATGCAAGAAAATGCACTAATAACAATATATTTCTAAATCTCAAGTACCGTGAGTACTGCTGTCGAGTACTCCCATTTAAGAACAACTGGCCTGGACTATGTAAATATAGACATTTTAAAAAGTTATCAGCTGTTTGAATGAGACAATGTGTCCTCCCACTCCCAAATTTGAAGCCTTTGGTTTTTATATTTTTACTGTCTGCTCAAACAAATAAAACTACATTCATGGATAAATCAGAATCAACTACATTGCGATATTGATTTAAATTGTTCAGCCTTATTTCATAAACCATCAACTCGTACACACTGAAATATACTCTAAAATATATGACTAAGTTGTTGTTCCAGATTTATGTGCGACTATTTCCGTTAATATTTACACTCCCGGCATGCGCGTAGTCAGGAAAGTGTGCGGCATCGGAGGTCCTTAACAATTCATTCATCGTGCGCAGAGCAGATCACCTGACGCCGGGTCGGCAGAATGCCAGACGCTGGCGGGGGGAAGGGAGGAAGAGATGGCGGGGGCAGGCTCGCTGCCAAGGATGGGAAGGGCAGGAGGGGGCTTGGAGGGCTGCCTTGTATGCTGCCTGACGGGGTGGAGAGGAGACGAGGAATGTGATGAGCGGAGGAGGGAAGCGGTGCGGTTCGGGGAGGGGGGGCATCTGTGGGAGGGGGGCCGGGCAGGCTGGTATTTGCTGTCGTGTAGTTTTAAGGCGTTCGACTGCAGCCAGGCAGCGGCTATCTGCAGTGACACTGTGACACGACTACAGCGACCGGATCTTGAGCTCGGCGGCTTATCGGGCCTCGAGCGGCTATGTTAGTCTACTGAACATCTCCTTTATATCCACTTTAATTAGTTACCCGACAAAGCAAAGAACTTGTCTCAAGTTAAGGCTGCAACAACGAATCGATGAAATGATTAAAATCGATTATTAAAATCAACAAATTGCATCATTGATGCTTTGTGTCACGCGATTTAGGTGCCAATCAGCGATGCAAACAAGAGTGCATTGTATTTCGTTGTGACGTTGACGACATGCTTGTAGTACCACATTAATCCAGAAGAGGATGACTCAAGACCACGTTTTGAATTGAATCGAATATTATCCATCTTCATTGGTGTCAACGTTGTGAAATATTGTATCCCAAGAGATTTAACATGTCATTCCAGTGTAAATATGCATAGACATTAAAGAGAAAAATAAGATTTAAATACTGTCAGAATAAACAGGCAAAAATAATTACAAAATAGTGATCAGAGACTGTCCTAAGTATTAATAATAGTGCAATGAAAGGACAGTGCATCTTGAAAGTAGTGCAACAACATTGAGCAAAAACAAAATAACAAAACAAACAAATAAGTCCCATTAAATATTTTTTTTCAGTTTTGCGCACCTGTTTAGGGTAATGATGGCCCTGGGGAAAACTGTCTCAGAGCCTTCTAGTCCTTGTTCTAAAGCCCCAGTGTGGAATGTTTGACCACTAGATGGCACTGTAGTGTCTAATGCGAAAGAAAACCAGTGCCAAAAGCACAGCTTGGCAGCAAGATGTCGGCCAAACGTAGCGGCGACATCTACGGATTACACAATGTAAAACAAATAAACATTTCTCAACCTATGCTTTTTTTATAAACATAAACATTAGTATGATATTTTTGCCTGGTATTCAAATATAGTTCAGAAAATATCTTAGTTACCTGACCAAGCTTGGAACTTGTATCTCAAGTTACATTTCTTAAAAGAAAAAAAAAACTTCCTAAAACATTTAACATTTTTGTTACATTTTTCCTCCAATTCAATGATGCTGATGCTGGGCATATCTGGGCCAATTTAAAATGCTTAATCCTCTTTTTGGTATGGTAATTTTGATCATTCTTTGTGGAAGATAAGAAATTTGTATTTTAAGGCTGCATAACCGTTGCCAAAAAGCTGTTTTGATAACATTGCTGCTACGCTATTTTTTATTTTTTTTGGGGGGGGGTGCATATTGACTTTTTACAATCCAAAAAGTGAAAAAAATAACCAGAAAAACTTCCAAAAAATGGACCCATGTCTTCTTAAAATAGCAGCAACGATAAGGATTGTAATCTGCAAAGAACCAGAACAGGAGGAGGACCCAGAAGCGGAACATTTTTCACACAAGCTTTATTTTACGGGAGTGGGGCAGTCATGCACATTAACACAAAACACCAATGATTCGGCTATCGCCGGGCGGGAGAAAAAAAACAGCAGTCTTTCGTGGAACAACCGGAAGCCAGAGAACAACGAGATCGATACCAGTTACACGAGCCGATAACGGACATATGGTGTCGATACCGGACAGAACGGGACTGACAGGATCGATAACAGATATAAGAGACTGGAGACAGATAACAGACAGACCTATATCAAAACAGGACGAAATAGACGGGATCCATTCGGGCAGGATACAAAAACAGGATACCGGACAGGATACACAAACAGGATACCAGACAGAGTCAAAACGCACGTCTTGCGGGTGAAGAGGTTCGGTGATGGACTGACTAAGGGTCAACAAGCCGCAGCTGACGCCAAACAGGCGGGGCCAATTGGGCACCATGGGTAACCGTGAGAGTAATCATAGTTACTTAATCATAATCTCAACTACTCTCTATATTTTTGAGGGTTTTTCTACAAACATAATATACTTTTTTAAATATAAAATATCTGACATTTGCAAATGATATTCTAATAATCGTATTATTTGTGGATTAAAAAACTATATATTCACACATACTCGCTCGTATCTCAAGGCACCACAGCATTTTTATTGTTGCTAATATTAGTCACGCGTGTGGCCTATTTGACTGTGCCTTTGAAACTCCACCTGGAATAAAATTAATTTAACAAGAAGCGAAGAAAAAAAACATAAGAAATGAGCACCAGAGAAACGAACAGCATCGGAGAGGGCCTTTTGTGTTCATTAACAGGAAATCACCTTTGGGAGTGGTGTTGACTGCACGCTCTGAAATAGCTCTTACAGTTCCATGGCCCTATTGCCTGCTCGCTCACTTCCGAGCCGAAAGTCATGTGACGGAGATTTTGCTGAGTAAATCCAAAAGATTTGGAATGCAGCCATTGGGCCGGCTCAACAGAGGTGCACATTCCTGAACAATGATGCCAGACTGCACCATATAAAACAATTATAAAGGTCTTACTGTCGAAATGTGGCCTTTTTTCTTTTTTAATTTTCTCCTTTTATTCTAGTTATTGATCATGTACCAGCAGCAAGAGAGAAGTCAATACTGGTACCTGCTGGCATTGCAATTAATTACCGATAGCCTGAGATAAGGTTTTGTATCGATACGTTAAAGGTGTTGTCCGGAATTTGAAAAATTGTTACTCTTTGCCGCCATCTCCTGGCTTGAAGTCATTATCACAGCTTATGCATTAAGTATGTGTATTTCTTAGATGCACCCGAATAAATTCCTCGTTTTTCATCTTTTTAGGGTTTTGGGTTGATGTTTGGACTCTGTTTGAAACAGGAGGACTTTTCTTACTTTCACCATTTTCATGCCACACTAAGAAATAATTGTGATGACGAGCATGAAATCCCTCTGTCCCTACCCCCCTGCTTCCCTGCTTCCCAATGTGTTGCGCATGCTGAACACCTCTGTAAAAGATAAAAGCAGATGGGCGCAGTAGAAAAAAAATCATAAAGGCTCTTTGAACTTACCAAATACTTAATAGAAAAATATTGTACTCTCAACTGTTTAAGGACACCTCAAATCACGCACCCCACCTTTAATTTTTGTTCTTGCTTTCCCCATTGTATAATTTAATTTAATTTTTCAAATTTAATAACCTGAACTGCACACGGTATATCATATAATATATTATATTCATTTACATATTCACTCTAAAAAGGATTTTAAAAATAAAGGATGAATATAAATATTAGAACTAAATAATCATCTTTAAAATATTTTTTAAATCTGTACTGACCAACAAAGTTGCCTATTTAAGGTGGTATTTTGTATTTTTTTTATTGTTTGCGTTTTTTTTACAATAAAGTAAAAATGATCCAATAAACATTTTTCTTATTTTAGTAAAAACATGTCCTAAAATGAATTGTAAAAGAATAATAATAAACAATATTTACAGTAAAAATTGTCTGATAGTAGACCTAATTTTTTAACTATTGTCTTAAATCATTGAATTTAGTAAAATTACAAAACTAATACAATAAATGAACAAATATCTGCTCCTGCAATAGACAGTTTTATTTGGAAAGTCAATTCTTCTTCTTATTTTTGGTATAATAATGATTTAATACAATTTTGAAAATGTTTGTTCTCGTTTTATGGTTTATTTTAAATTGTTGCGTTGTAATATAGAAACAACCATACTACAAATGAGAAGAATTATATTCCATATGAAATACATATTTTCATCTCGAGTATTTATTGAATATAATTAATTTAGTAATTTTAAGTTGGTTTACATTTTTTGTAATCCAATAACATCTATCACTATACTGAAATAAGCGGTACAGCTGATGAGATGAGATGAGACTATACTGAAATAAAAAAGTCTTGTTTTACTTGAAGATCAATCTGCTATTTTTCTTTATTTTAATCAAATTTTACTACAAAGACAAAATTTGTTTCACTCGAAAAATAAATAAGATTCTTCTGTTAAATTATTATATTAAAAAATGTTTACAATCAGCAAAAGTATAAAAGAAAAAAACAATTTTTTTCAGTATACTTACAGTTTCTCCAAAAATATACACACAAATAAAAGGAGTGAACTTACTTTGCCCTTTTCAAGGCCTGCAGCAGAGTGGAATGATGCAACTTTTCTGGACTGGTGACTTGTGGATTTTCATTTCGTTATATATATATTTTTTGGCCCCGAGGTAGTTAACAGACGTAGTAAAAACCCAGGTACACGACTGTATCACAAACGTAAAAGATGTCGGATTAAATTATAGGGTGCAACATTTAAGAATAATTTGCTTAGTAACAAAATTAAAAAAAATAATAATAATAAAATGGCGATGCAAATAACACCAGGTTAAACAATTAATGGAAAGACTATCAGAAATTATCACCAACTAGAAACACTGAACTCCTGTTTCCTTTATTTTCAAAGTGATTTAAATAATAGGATGTTTAATTACATGATAATGTGTTTTGTATTTAAAAATAAGAATAAAAATAATATTCATTTCTGGGGACACAAATGATACAAAGTGGGGAAAAAAAGAAAAGAAAACGGAGTGCAGATCCTATGAGAAATTATCCCGGATTGTAAACACAGAGCTCCTAAGGAAAAAAGGGGGGGATATCCCCCGTGCTTGTTTTCAGAGAGAAAAAACGGCTCCAATCTTGCCCAGATATTCTCGATACCAGTTTCTTCTCCAAACTCCTTGCCAGTGTCCCGGCAACGTAAACCAAAAATAATTTCTCCTCATTTATTTGTAGCCTCGTGCCATGAGCCCAAATTAGCATTTTGTTGCAAAATATCCGAAAACGGTAAACAATAGTACATTCATTTATCCCTGGTTCCTTCATTGTCCACCTCTCCCACATCAGCAGATCCCTTGAGTCGTGAGCTGTTATTTCCATTATTCATTTCAAAACATACACAAAGCACAAAGAGGCTAGAGGGGTGAAAAATAATATTATAAAAAAGTGGTATTGCATGGCAACGACACTGCTTTATGCAAAGCGTGCCATGCCTTGGGACCTTGCCAGTTGATGTGCTGTTAGAAGAAAACGGACGCCCGCTCGGACCGGGTGCTGTCAGCCTGTCAGTTAGGCCTACCTCGGCTCCCTGGAGGTACCTGGGGGACACCCATCTAGCACCCAGTCATCCTCCGCTGGCGGCCAAGTGGTGACAATAAGCTCCCACAGAGAGCTAAAGTGTCATAGCGCATATGTAAACCAGTGACAGATGACTGCAGACGGGTGGCCTGCAGACACCAGGCCCAAAAATCAAAAAAGAGCTCGCCGTACCCACCCGAGACTAGTCGGCGGCTGGAGCGAATACATTGACCGAACCCCCCCCAAAAAAGCATGCAAATCATCTGGCAAGACAGGACATACTCCGCGTGAGAGATTTTTCATCGGCTTTAAAAAGGCAAGGAGTTTCTAGGGCACGGGTTGCATAGGTCACTGTTACACTCCCTGCAGCCTTACTTCAACCCCCGGTCCACAAATAGAACGAACAACGTCACCCAGCCGGCAGGGAAGGTAGATTCCAGACTTTTTCTTGTCGATCCCTCTTAACTCAAAAATTGAAAACATACAATTTTGCCAGTCAAATATGATTATTACCGTTAATAAGTGTCAAGCCTTGCATTTAACACCTAGGCCTTTAGTAGTGGTATGTCTGAATCAATCCAACCTTCAATAACTATTTCATGGTTATAAAACCTTTAATGCAGCTAAAGCCGCGGCACATATCAAAATCATCAATAATAACCTAATAGAATTACAATAATACTTGGGAATATTCCACAAGTTCTATCTATCTATCTACCCTGGACATATCCCTCGAGAGGGGTGACCGAAAGCAAGACAAACTCATACAAAAACAAAGAAAATAAAAAAGGGAAAAAGCAGCAAAAAACACACACTAAATTTTTGGACCATGGCCAACCCAGATGCCCAAACACCCAAACAAGTTATGCACCTCTTCACCCAAGTTGGTCATGCTTTCGTCCCTCCGGATGAAACGGGACACAAGAAAGTGGCCATGTCACTCAAGTCAGGGTGACACAACACACTCTTCTGTTCAACGGCAGGGCCCGACAGCTTTCACTGGTTTACCATTGCCGCATCATACAGGTGGCTTGCCCATCCCTTAGAACGCGTCCAAACATCCCGCTATACTTTCACAACACCTCTCCACTTATTCCTATCACCAATAAGAGCTCTAGCTTCCACTATATTTAGACCTCTTTCCTGCAGTGCACTCATTGGTCTCCTTCCGTTTTCTTCTGCTATTGCCACAATTTACTCACAAAAATAATGTTTATTTGTACACGAAATCCATCTACCTTTATTCACTTATTAGTGGATAGGTGGTGTTCTATATCCCTGTCTTTGACAGAAAGAAGCTCCACATAGTTTCGTATTTTGGGGATTCAACGCTTTCATCATGTCCCCAAAAATGAAAATGATCGCTTGCCTAAAAAATGGCAGAGTCTATAGGGCTTTAAAAGATTTCCCTATTTTTCTTCGCCTTTTTGTTGTGGAGCTCCGTTTTCCTGCACACTTCCCCGCATAGCTGTAAGCCCATCTTAAAAATGGTTTTGACGGTAAAACTGCGACCAAATCAATTTATTTTCCTCCTTATAGCCATTCTGGTTTGTCAAAAACGCCATTAAATCAACAATATATTTGCTTGTGCAGGCCGTCCTCTTCAAGTTTAACTGCAGTTGATGAGATCCCTCTGGAGCATTACCGCCCGCTAGCCAATCATAATTTGTGAAAGCGCTAACTTTTCCGTAGGCCAGCTAAAAGGCTATGGTTATCTATTTGGCTAAAGCAAAGGTTTTATCAACACTTGTTCTATGCTACAGGGCCTGCAGAACTCATTGTGAAGGCCTTAGGGAAGATTTCTGACCCTGTAAACAAATAACAGCTTAAATGTGATTGGTTAAATGCTTGAAAGTACACATCTGGAAGCAGTGGAACCAGGGGAAAAGCAATGAAAGAAATCCAACTGACAAGTTGGAAATGTTTAGTAAGTATTAATGGACAACATATAATCAACATCACGTAATTCTGATATTTTTTTAGGCCAGCAGAGAAGGCCTTGCAGGCCCTGACAGCTCATTGCTGCCGTAGATACCATACTATAAGGTGCACCTGATTAAAGAATATATTTAACTCTTGCAAAGGAAGGAAAACATTTTGCACATACATGAGCCAAACCGGTCTATAACCCACGTTGTAACAAAAGATATTTTCAAAGAAAAACAGTACAAAGAGTTTCCAAGGCTTTAATAGTATACCGTAACTTCTTACTGTAAATCCCACACTGTAAGGCGCACCTGAATATAAGGTTCACCAATTACATTTGCAAGGGGAATACACATTGTGTACATACACTAGCCAAACTGATTTAGAAGCCACATTGTAACTCAACATATCTACAAATATAATCACTACATAGTTTCCAAGGCTTTAGTAGCATACTTTAACTTTTATGTTGCAAAGGAAAAAACATGTCTGTATATAAGCCGCACCAGACTATACACCACATTATACGTTTTAAAAAAGACAGTACACATAAAAGTTTTTCAAGGCTTTAATAACTTAACCTTAATTTTTGTGCCTGTATCAATATTAATTACAAAATAATAACAGCACAATATATTTTAGTATTTTAAGCAATTATCGAAAAACACAATTGTTAAAAATGTACGTACTACAAAACTATATAAGTTTTTTGTCAATGTTTGTCACATATCACAAGTTATTACTTGTTTATGTCCTTCCTTTGTTTATTTTTGTGAATTAAGGAAATGAATTGAGTGTGGCAGTTACACAGCACTAACATGGCACTTAAAGTTACATTGCAAAAAACATACACAAAGCCCAATTTTGTGGCTCTTGACATATAACAGGCACATTTTTGGACACCTTTTCGAGAGCAATGGAAGTTAACGAATTATCGAAGTTGTTTGTGACCTGCTCCGATTTTATTTCCAAATTATATCCCTCTGTTATGGGTGCAATAGCAGGTATGCACCCACTTTAAAATATTAGTAATTTTACTATGATTCATATATAATACGTTCAGTTGATGTTGCTGCGGTTATTTGGACTTTCAATGCACTTATATGTCCTGAATTGGCCCCGTCATTGGATAGTGCTGGATGGTTCAAAACCTAAAGATAATAGCAACATATTGTCTGTTGTTGCAAGTGTGCCCAAATGCTCCACAATGTTACAAATTGCATCATATCCATCCATCCATTATCTGCACCGCCTACACACCTAGGGGCAATTTGGACCGCCAAATTAACCTGAAATGCATGTTTTTGGAATGTGGGAGGACACCGGAGTGCCCGGAGGAATCCCACGCAAGCACGGGGAGAACATGCAAACTCCACACAGGCGGTTCAATCTCATGACCTCAGAACTGTGCCGCGGACGGGCTAACCACTCAGCCGCCTTGCGGCTTAAATTGCATCGTATATCGTGTATATCATCAAGAGGGCATGCAGGAAAAAAGACAACAATAGATTTTGAACTTGCAAGGAGAACAGGAAAGGACCCAAACCAAAGATAAGAAGTTCCAACCTGTTCTAAAAGCCCTCCCCAAAGCCCTTTCTTTTTATTACATCTCCCAAGTTACAAAAGCAGTTCTGCCCTAAAAGGTGTGGAAAACTAAGAACAGCAACTTGATTGGCCATTAGTGACAATGATGTAAACATTGCATAATACAGTGGAACCTCGGTTCTCGACCATAATCCGTTCCAGAACCCTGTTCGAAAACCGATTTGATCAATCACCGAAAACGTTTTTCCCATTAAAAGTAATGTAAAATTGTTTTAGTCCGTTCCAACACCCTGAATGTTTACCATGAACGTAAACATGAAGCTAACCCAGGCTAATCTTCTGTATGAAAGATTACGCTAACATGAACGTGTAAAAATAAAAAAAAGGATTATGAATAGGATTTCTTACCTTTGTGGTGGACAGTGGGGAGAGAAAAATCATCAAAAGTTTTTCAACCTCTTCCAAAACTTGCGGCAGTTGCTTGCTTATAGCGCTAACTTCCTTAGCCGCATCACTCGATTTCACAGCCTCCTGTTTCTTTACTATCGTACTGATAGTAGATTTAGCCATGCTGTATTCACTAGCAAGATCGGAAATTCGTACTCCTTTTTCATATTTAGCTATTATGTCTTTCTTAAAGGCAATAGTTTTACGAACCACTTGTCTTTTTTCACCTGTCCTGCTTGCACCGACCTTCTTCGGAGGCATAATTAGGGGCTAAAACACCCGCACGCCGCTCAGCATCGCACCCTAGCGTACCGGCATTCGAACTCCGAATTTTTGACCGAACAGCGAAGCAAGAATTTCTCGGAATTTTTCGTCGAACACAGATTTGTCCGAACTGAGAGGCGTTCGAAAACCGAGGTTCCACTGTAGTCAAAACTTTGAACAACAGCGAGGTATTATAGTCAAAACAACAAACTAGCATCTTACGCAGTCCTTTTTAGGTGTCCAATATTAAACCAATAATAAACTTATCAGGCATGATATTTGAGTGGTTTACTAAGTTTACTAAGAACCTTACTTCTAAAAATTACAAGCTGGTAATAAAACAAAATATAGTAATAACATGATAACCTGTTTTAGAAATGCATATCAAACTGGTAGCCCTAATCAGTAACAAACAAAGACCTTGAAAGTGGAGTAAAAATAATTCTATAATATATGTGTACCTTGTAAAACGTGAAAGAAAAGCAATATGAAAACACTGCTGGCTTACCCCATGACCCTTAATTAAGATACAGTACGTGGCATAGAACACAAATACATTAATTTCTAAATTAATTATTTTGCATCTTGATCAGCCTCAAATGTTGTCAAATATAATTAGAAGAGGGTTATTTAGCCATAGCTAACTGAACTCTGGCTACCAAAGCAGTTCTGTTATATATTCAAAAAATATACATAAGGATAAAAACAAAAAATCCAGAGTTCCATTTTTGATCATTATATGAATGTGAAAACAACATTGAACATTGCAAGCTTGGTTCTTTCCTTCCCAATCATTTCATATTTGACACAGGTTAACGTTTCCCTCTATCCATAGCCTTTAAGAAAGGTGGATTCCCGGCAGCCTCCCCCTCCGCTTCTCATTTGAATTCCGCTCTTTGAAGGTTCGCACCCACCACCCTTTCTTCGCGTTATTGTACAGATAATTCTAATTAACACTTAGCGCTCGCTTTGAAATCCTTTTTCTTTCAATGGCGAAAACGCCTATGAGGTCTACGGGCGGACTAGAAACATGCTAGATAAGTGAGTCGAGTGAAAAATGGCTTTTAAGAGGACTTGAAATATTGTTTTAGTGTTTGATCCAGTTTGAAATGAATATGAAATTAGTACTTTAAAAGAGAGTGAATGATACTTTTATGTTTTTTTTTTCTTTTTGTGAAAAAAAAAATGTATTTTGCATTGGGCTTATCTCACATTCATTCCCAGTGACGTTTTATACGTCAACGTTCCATTTCATTGTTATTATCGCCTAACAAGGTACAGATAATCCTTGTGATAATATAGTTCTCTTTTTGCAGATTTGCTACTTTACTGATTTTATTCGTTTGTTGTGCTCTGCATTCTGATTGGCTATATTGTTATAACTTGGTATAATATGTATACATACTTAAAACAGCTTGCCAACTTTATGTTTATTTTCTCTAAAATAAATAGTGTGGACCATGGTTCTCCACTGACAAAAGTATTTACTTGTTTACTTCAATTATTGTTATAAAAAAGGCTTCTTCTTTACTGGATTTTGGATGATAACCCCCAAAGGGTTCATTGTAACAGTAAATTAAAAAAAAATAAAAAAAATAAAAGATTCCACTTGCTGATGCCATCTTCTGGTTAAAAAAATAATTGCGGCCTCTGTCATCATACAAATAAAGTGACTTTCTTAGACGAGCTCGAATGAACTCTTTTTGTCGTCTCGGTTGGGGTTGGCATTTGAACTGTATTTGAAACAGTCATTTTCTTACTTTTACGATTTTCATCCTAGAATAAAAGAAAACCGCGAGCATGCGCGTGAAATCACTCTCCTTACCCCATCCTCCCACCTCCTTTCCTCTAGTCTAACGTAATGCGCTCTGTGGCCAGAACAAGATGATAAAAGCAAGATAAAAGCAGATAGGAACGGTGGAAAATAATATATAAAGGCTTTGTCATTATTAGTCCTGTGATCATAGTGACAAAAATATGCATTTGAAAGTTGTAAGTTCATCAAATTGAATCTCATCTCATCTCATTAGCCGTACCGCTTATCCTCAGTAGGGTTGCGGGGGGGCTGGAGCCCATCCCAGCAATCATCGGGCAGTGGGCAGGGGACACCCTGAACTGGTTGCCAGCCAATCGCAGGGCACACAGGGACAGACAACTCATTCGCTCATTCACACCTAGGGACAATTTGGACCGGCCAATTCACCTGAAATGCATGTTTTTGGAATGTGGGAGGAAACCGGAGTGCCCGGAGGAAACCCACGCAAGCACGGGGAGAACATACAAACTCCGCACAGAAATTCTGGAGCTGGATTTGAACCCACGACAGGTTCCCATGACATCTTCCTAATTTAAAATACATTGACGTACTTCTATTTTTTATTGGAAATATATACTTTTAAAGGTAATGAACAATAATTTACAGTACAATAGTACCTCAGGTTACGATTTTCCTAACATACAATTTTCTGGAGATCGGAAATGGATAAAATTGTGAAATTCGAACAATTCAAAAAGATAAGGACTAAGTCTAGCATTAGGAACACGTCAAGCAATGTTTTTGTGCTTACGTACAAGTTCAATAGCGCTGGAAAGCATCCGTTCATATTTTGTGTATTTATATGGGAAAAATTGCTTTGACATTACATTTTTTTTGGACGTACAACTTTCTTGCAGCAAATTAAAATTGAATCTCAGGGAACAACTGTATTGGCAAGTTTAGTCAAAATTATGTCAAATAACGTCAAGTCAAGTCACATTTACTTGTACAGCCTTAAATCACAAAACGTCTCAAAGGACTGCACAGGTTACAATGACACCATCCCATGATCTTAAACCAACATGCGGGCAAGGAAAAACTCAAAACTTCAGCGAGAGGAAAATAAGAAACCTTGAGAAGGGGCCTCGCAAGTGGTAATCCCCCTTCCAGTATGAACAAGGTGCAATAGGTTTAGCATCGTATAACAGTAAACAAAACATAGTGAACATCAATAAAACAAAACAAGAGGTAATATGTTGAAATTTGTCCAGAAAGTTTATGACAGCAACAATGTCTCAAGCCTGTAAAATAGTCCAAAAAGTCCAGGTCAGCAAAGACGCAGCTTCCCATCTCCTTCGTATCACCACAAGCCAGACAGTCGAAAAAAGACAGGAAAAGTACGAGGTGGGCATCAATCATAAGCTATTTAATAGTAATGGGTCTTAAGTCTAAACTTAAAAACTTCCACTTAGTGTTTTTACAATATGGTGCTTTACTCTGGGGCGGCAGTAGCTCGGGAGGCAGAGCGCTCGTCTTGGGATCAAGGGATCCCAGTTCGAATCCCAGCTCGTCCGTGTTACATGAAGTGTCCTTGGGTAAGACACTGAACCCCTAAAACCCCCAATAAGTAGGTTTGCGCCTTACATGGCTGCAAGGCCGCTATTAGGAAATGTAGAGCACATTGAAAAGCGCTATATAAATGCAGATCATCTTCTTACCTCTCGAGGGAGAGCATTCCTCAGCACCAGGGCCCGGAGGGAGAATGCTCTCGAGCCTGCAGACTTCTTCTTGGCTCTTGGAGTCACAAGTAGACCGGATTTTCTGAGCAGAGGCAACAAAATAGTAACTGCTCAATGGCTTTCAAACATAATCGTACAACATAGTATTTAGTCTCGGTCTAACCAAATCAATTATTTTTTACCTATATAGCCAAGTTGGAATTATTATAGTGTCATAAACTGTAAAAATAAAAAAAGGCTTTTGTGGAGAAATAGGGGAGAAAAACAAGTTTTTAAGCTGTATTAACATAAATGGACATATTATTCAATGATAAAAATCACAATGATTATTATTTTTTCAGACCATTTAGATCTCTGGGAGAAAAAGTGTCCATGATATGTAAAAGTACAGTGTTTGATATAGACGGGTGCATCTTATTCCTGAAATGTTGCAGTAAACAACATTCATTTCATTATAAAAACATATAACTATTTCAAAACAGTCAGCTCAACTCTTTCCAAATTTCAAATTTTTGGTTTTCCCCACATCTGTCTGGCGAGTTTCTAACAAATCCAGCCGAGCTATCCCTAGTCATATTGATCTAAGATTGCCTCACTTGTCTCATTTCACCTTTTGTCCTGCTCTTGTTGGACAAGCGACCTTCTTTGAGACGCGAAATGTTTCAGATCTTTGCGGCGCAAAGCGCCGGTGGCAGTTACAGGTAAACATCCTCTTTGATTTGTCGATAGCGCCGAGTTATGTTTATTTTTTTTATTCCCATTGCCTCGCAGTCCTTCAATGCCTATAAAATCCGCCTTAGAAACATGAAGGTTAAGGTAATAGGAGAGGCTGTGAAAACACTTTTTATTTTTTTTAATATATATATATCAGGCCTACCTTCGTCCCGTGATCACACCGTGAAGGATGAGCTTCCTTTACAGCGTGCTATCCTAACCAGGTTAACGCGGCTATAAAAAGTAATGGTTGGGAATGGGATCAGTGAATAAGATAACCTGTTCGCTCGCAATGAGGCTTGGCATTGTTGGTTCGCACGCCAGACGACCGTCTCCCAGCGCCATTAAACTGCTGCATCACAGTAAACGTCGGCATTCGCTAAATAGAAAAGAACGCCGCGAAATCTAATAAATGGCTGTTTTCTTAGTTCCTTTTTAGAGGGCGGTGGGTGTATCGTAGGGGTGGGCTATATGGCGATATTAGATCAAGATCGTTAGATTGTCCCTGGAGCCTGTACTATTCTGTTCCAGCGGTCCTCAGTTTAGATTTAGCGCAGCTGCTAGCTACAATAGCGGATAGCATCAATTTGTTGACTAGCTTTATCCAAGCCGCCAGCATCACTTAAGCAGTTCAAGCTAGATGACTAATCACTTAATCCTAGTTTCACAATTACAATTACTAATGCTAGCATTGGCCAAACACTCGCTAGCCCACAGGTATCAAACAGGCGGCCCGCGGGCCGGATCAGGCCCGCTGAGGGATTGAATCCGGCCCGCGAGACAACACTCAGAGAAGCTGCAGGTTGAAATATGTCAACTTGATGTTGCCAAAGCCAGGTGCCCATCAAGAGTTGGCAAACTACGGCACAACTACTGTTTTTTTTTCTATTTTTTTTAAATTCCTTTAAAAAAATACTCTTTTTTTTTTTTTTTTCCTAACTGTTACTTTTTTCTTTTTGTTCTCTCTTTACTTTTTTTTCCTTTGTTTCTTTCTTTTCTTTTTTTCTGGCTTTTTTCTGAATTTTTCCTTCTTTTTTCTCTTCCTTTGTTGCTCTTTGTCTCTTTCTTTCTCTGTGTCTTTTAACCTCTTTTGCTCTAACTTCCTTTTCTCTTTTTCTCTCTTTTCTCTTTCTCTCTTCATACCCTTCGCGCTTTCTTTTTTCTCTCCCTCTGTCTTTCTATTTCTCTTTGTATTTCTTTCTTCATCTCCCTTTCTTTTCCCCCTCTCTCACAACTTTTTATCTTTTGTTTCTCACGCTCTCTCCCTCTCTCTCTTTTTCTTTCTTTGTCCCGCCCTCTATCCTTTTCCCTCCCTCTTTCTCTCATTTCTTTATCTCTTTTTCCTTCTCTTTAATCTGCTAGTCTGGCCCCCGACAGAATGTTTGTTCTATCGTGTGGTTAAAATGAGTTTGACACCCCTGCGCTAGCCAGTAATGTTAGTGTCATTCCAAATTAGGGAAAATGATAATAAAATAGAAACTGGGTCCTGGGCTTATAACCAGAGTTGTCTCTATTGTCTTCTATTCGGTTACATAGTACCTGGTCTGAATTCTGCTAGCTACATTATCGAATAGCATTACATTTTTGGCTAGCTCCACTTAAGCCACCAGCACAGCTATAGCAGTTAATGCTAAATCATTTAGAAGTTATTGCCAAGGTCACAAAACTTAGCTCCTGTCAGGAATTTTGAAATTTTGAGTTTAGGTTGGTGTTTGATTTGTATTTGAAACAGTAATTTTCATTCTTTCACCATTTCCATGGTACACGAACAGAAAGCCGCAAGAACAAGCATGAAATCACTCACCAATCCCCCCCATCCCATTTACTGCTTCCAATTGTGTTGCGATGTCCAAAAAAACTCTAAGAGAAGCAAGATAAAAGCACATAGGCATTGTGGGAAAAATATATAAAGGCTTTTTGAACTCAGTTGGGCATTTTTAACATATACTTTATAGTGAAAATATTCTACATTCAACTTTTTAAGGCCACCTCAAACGACGCACGCCACCTTTAACTACAAATGTCAGCGAGCTGCTAATGCTAGTAATGCTAAATAATTTAGCAAAAAATGGTAGTGTCACACAATGGTAGTGTATTTTCATAGCAGACATTTTTTATGTCTGTAGTATTTTGTAGTATACTTAAGTTGTATTTATATACTTTTTTATAAACTGTAGTTTTATTTTGTAGTATTTCTTCATCAGAATGTTTGGATATTACTGTTGTATTTTTGCAGTATTTCTGTCATAATACCTCCGTAGTAGCCTTTTTTAGTAATATTTCTCTAGTAGTGTTTTTTATAGTATCGTAGAGGTATTTTGTAGTATTTCTGTAGAAGTGTTTTAGATGTATTCCTGTCGAAGTATTTCTGTAGTATTTCTGTAGTAGTAGTTTAGTAGTATTTCTGATTTTTTATTTGTTTGTATGGTATGTTTTTCATATTTGTCTTGTATTTTTCTGATATCACTGTGGTTGTGTTTTTGTAGTATTCCTGTTGTATTATTTCTGTAGTAGTATTATAGTATTACTGTAGCGGTATTTTTGTAGTATTTCTATGGTATTTTTTCTTTTTAGAATGAAAGCAAAATAATATATGAAGTCCCTGTTTTTAAGCACTAAATTTTATTTAGTTCTGTTGTAATAATGTAGTATTATTGTAGTATTTCTGTTGTAGACACACAAATGGGGCAAAGTTGGCACTGTAGTGCAGTGGTAAGCACATTCGCCTAAGGTTTCCGGTTCAAGACCAGGTGAAAAACATTTGTTGGCCTGGAGAGGGATGGGCGCCACCAGGCTGTACTTGCTCAAGTCACACCACAAGAAATGGTGCACCTACGACCCTAGTGGTTAAGGGATCTAACCAACCAACCAACCAATTTTATATGCATATATTGTCATTATATGTTGAACATTTTTGTTTAGCGGGCCGAATGAAAAAGCTTGACAGGCCACATGTTGCCCACTTGCCGTAGTTTGCCAACTCTTGATATAACCCCTTAAGAGGTAGATAATTCCAAAGGTCAACAAATCCCCCCTCCCCCTCTAAAAAAACATATTTTTAACCAAGACTACTTGACTGAGACAACGTTTTTGTCCTAACACTAGAAATGTCGGGATATTTTTCCATACTACGCGCAATGCCACGTCATGAAGCTCCGCCTCCTGCGATTTTCTCGGTGTGCCTTGGGTTTGGCCGGCGTGTCAAGGGCTGTTCTTGGAACATTTGTGTGGATTTAGCCACAGCGAGCGTCGTAATGGGAGACGTAGCCCCAGGGGCCTCTTGGCCCCCAGAGTCATGCTTTAATGAGCATCACTGAAACTGAGAAATGACAGCCCGCCGACTCTCAAGCTGCTGATTTACTGTATTAAAGGGAAAATTGAGAAATGCATGTTCCCCTCTAGCCATTAGACGTAAATATTACCTCCACATATGAAACCTCGAGGGGCGGTGGGGGGGTAAAAATATCAATGGGATTCTACCTTGAACTAAGATTTATATGTATGAAAAATGAAAAGGTTCGTGTGGTATAATGTACATTAAACATCAATCGCGTGTACCGGCAAGTATAATATATACAGTGAACCCTCGTTAACGTGATGGTTATGTTCCCAAAAAACACACTGTGTTAGCGATATCTTTGAATTAGAAATCTTTCTTTTTTACAATAATTATACAATTAATTACTGCGTAATACACCGAAACCAAAGAATAAACCATTTTTAAGCATTTTAAGGTACTTGAGTATCCCCAAATTCAACCCTGAGCACCCCCAAAATTGTATTAGCCTTTTGAAACTCTCTTTTCTTTAATGAAGGACGTGGTGGGCTTAAATATAATGAAAAACCTTAAATGATTTTTTTTTAAAGTAAAATAACTACGCAGTGAACAACACAGTGGTTGAGTCAATTTGATTCCTAGCCCCGCTCTCGACATCCTCCCCGCTTTTCTTTTGCCCGGCTAGTGTCACTTGCGGCATAGCGGCAGAGTCTGTGGAGGCTATGTTAGAATGCCGCAGGAATTTGAAGTTTTGAATAGGAAACGCCATTGCCTCATAAGTTCCATGCTTCTTTTTCTGTATGTGGTTGGTTGGTTGGTTGGTTGGTTGGTTGGTTGGTTGGGTTGGGTTGGGTTGGCTGTGTGGGTGGTTGTTTGGGATGTTTGGTGGGTTGGGTTGTTGGGTTGGGTTGGTGGGTTGGCTCGTTCCCTAAACCATTTCCCGTTGTTTGTCTTGGGCAAGTACAGCTTGATGGTGCCCATCCCTCTCTAGTCATGGCCTAGTACCGTAAATTCCGGACTATAAGCCTCTACTTTTTTCCCAAACGTTCAACCCTGCGGCTTATTCAGTGATGTGGCCAATTTATGTAATTTTTCTAACAGCCGCCAGCGGCGCTCGAGTACAAAAGGTAAGATTTAGACCGGTGGAATATATGCGCCGAGGAAGACTGCAACTTCTTAGCTTGTGCACAAATTAAATTAGCGTAGACATATCATCATCATGCAGCACGGCGGCGCAGTAGTTAGCGCTTATGCGGCACAGTTCATGTCATGGGAACCTGTCGTGGGTTCAAATCCAGCTCCAGACTTCCTGTGCGGAGTTTGTATGTTCTCCCCGTGCCTGCGTGGGTTTCCTCTGGGCACTCCGGTTTCCTCCCACGTTCCAAAAACATGCATTTCAGTTGAATTGGCCGTTCCAAAATTGTCCCTAGGTGTAAAGGAGCGAATGAGTTGTCTGTCCCTGTGTGCCCTGCGATTGGCTGGCAACCAGTTCAGGGTGTCCCCTGCCCACTGCCCGGAGATGGCTGGGATGGGCTCCAGCCCCCCCGCGACCCTAATGAGGATAAGTGGTACAACTAATGAGATGAGATGAGATATCATCATCATGCAAATTGCAAAAAGAGAGGCACATGACGCAGCGAGGAAACAGAGCTACTGCATGTAAATTATACTTTGCGAGCGTGTTGCTAGCGTGTTTTTGAATAAGGGGGCGTGGGACGACGTCTTTATGATAAAGTCTCTTTCCCATACTGGGGAAGACGACTTAGATGACGTCAGTTACAAGAACGAAGATGAGGACGGTTTACCGTGGTTTCTACAAGTGGGGTATGTTTTTTTTAACAGGCCCGTTTACCGTGTTGGCAGCGTGTTGCTAGTAGCGTTTTGCTACCCTTCACAGGCACGGTTTGGGATGAAAGTTATAATATTATAATTAAAGCTTTGAAAACTCTCTCGGTGTACCGTCTTTCTCTGTAAATATGTGTAACCATGTATAATATGTATTTGCAACTGTATATTTTTGTAATGTATTTATTTTAAAGACTTATTCTTATATGTTTTCCACGGGCGAATCAAAAAGAAGGGGCGAAAACAACTAGGGCTGACGGGAAGTGGAGTAAAGGTGAGAGGTGTTTGTGGACGCAGCGGACAATAGTGGATATATATTTTCCCCACCCTTACCCTTGGAAATATAGACTTTTTTTCCTTGGATTATTTTCAACGGGACCCGCACTCTGCAGGTCTGCATCAAACCTTAAGTACCGGTATCATTCTCTGTTCATTTTGCCGGCTGCGGTTGTTGGACTGTGTACTTCATATACAGTTACAATCGCGGGACTCAAAGTCGGGTTTGGGTTAATTATGTGATTGTGTTACATGTTTTAATGTGGGCGCATGCGGCTTATATACAGGTGCGGCTTGTGTAAGTACAAAAGCGGTTATCCTCTTAAAATGCGGTGGGTGCGGCTTATAATCAGGTGCGCTCTATAGTCCGGAATTTACGGTATTAGTGTCTCTACTAACCACAGTGTAATGTGATGTTCATAAATGGGAAGAGACACTTCTGAACAGTGTAGAATTATTCTAAATCACTTTGGATAAAATTTTAAAAGATCTTTTTAACAAGCCAGGCACTCTTGGTGCTCAGCACCGCCAAAGCTCTCAACATAAAATGGCCCCTGAGATCACGCATTCAACAAATAGAAGTACTGTTAAAACAATATGATTTAGGAACTAATGCCAGTTTACAGACATTAACTAATAATGCTAATGCCAAGATTTTTGAAGATCGCCACTTTCGGTAACGTTTTTGCATTAATGCCTAATGTTAAACAATGAAAATTTGATAAAATGTATTTCATTTATTCCTTTTACAGACATGAGGTACAGTTCGTAAAAAGTCCACAACACATGAAAGGAATTTGTTGAAAAATGTGCTAATTATGACAAAAAACATCTTAAACAATGTTGATAAAATCGAGATAGCAATGTAATCTAAAAATATTACTTTTTTTGCCACATCACCCTCCTCCAATCACAGTAATCTCTCTTTTTCTACGGGGGCTGCGTTCCAAAAATGGCTCATGATAGTCAAAACCCGCGAAGTAGAAACCTTTATTTATTCATTCAATTACTCAAGAACAAACTCGATTTTAAGACTCAAATATTTGGTTGATGAATAAAAGTACTGTACATTAGAAATGTTTTTTTTAACTCAACTTCTTTACTGTCAAATTATAACTTTGAAAATAATCTTGCTGCTATATTGCACAACCTTCCGGATTTGTCCTACAGAAACCGTATATTTTTCCATTATCAAATATTTTTGAAAAAAGCGACTATAAGCGCAAAAATCCCCCATGTGGCTGCAGATCATGTTAAGCGGGTCGAGAAGCTTTTGTTTTGCAATGGAAAGCATCTTGCTCTGTTTAGCCAATCAAAATGCAGAACACAAAGCACAATGGAAAGCAGTGACGTAGCGAAACCGCGATATACATATATATATATATATATATAAAATTTAAGAGGCATTTCCAGGTAAAACGTAAGTAACCGTTTTGTCTTATTGTCGCGTTGTGTTGATTTTACTCGAAATGAATATCATGTCAGTGGGTTGGGATGTTTTTTTTTTTTTGAAGAAAAAAAACCTGCTGCTATGGTAACCACAGATCACTTCCTTCCACTGCGAACCAGCCAAGACTCCTGTCATGTTGTGTTAATGGTTGCCTCCATGCCAATGTTACTTCCAAGAGTTGTACATACTTTGCTGCAGGCTTCGCTCACGTCAAAGAATAAATAACGATTTGCTAGGGAGGGAGGGAAAATATATTGCTTAGTTTTACTTTTTATTTTTCCATTTTTTTTTGGAAATAACCATTTCAAACACTCGACGTGTGTTTTTACGAACTGGGCTGCAAGCGGGTACGATTATATGCAAGCAATATTCCGATCGGGAAGGGAATTTTTGCCAATTTATGTAAAGTCATGTAAACACACACAATAACCCGATTAAGGTTTTAGCCCGACTGAGAGTATTCCGATGCATTTGAGTTATCCGACTGTTTGTGCACACACACAGTTTCCATCATCTGGGATATCTTTATGCCCCAAAGTGTTTTGGGACTCTTAGTAGAGGGGGGGATTGATCCACACAAACAGTTGATCACTCACTAAAAAAAAAGCCACATGTGTGTGTTGGTTAATTTTTCCAAGACATTTTCATGTAATTGTCTGCCCCCACGGTGAAAATACCAAAGGTGCATCCATCTATGTATAATGTAAGTCTATGGCTTGTAAACGTACAACAATGGAGCACACTTACTGTAGTATGGAGCACGGGGGAAACAAGCAAGGTACTTCGTAGAATTTTGCGAGTGACATACATTTAAATTTGCTTAATGTCAAAAGTAAAATGCAGAAACAAGGTCTATTTGCATAATGTCTTTCCTGCTTGGCCCTTGTCATCCCTCAAAAGCCATATATGTGTTTGTCTCTACAGTTGCAATCTATCCATTTTTGGGCTGCAACTAACGATAATTATAATAATCGATTAATCGGTCAATTATTTTGATTAATTGATTAATTTGTCACGTCCAGAACAAAGGGTAGACCCAATCGCGTTCCTCACAAGTTTATTGAGATAGAAGAAGGGCAGCGCCCGCGATCCGGTGCTCGCTAGACACGGGAAGCAAGTCGCACTCGGATTGTGATCCGAATACGTAAGTGGATCTTTCGTAGCGAGCGATGGCGGTATCAGGGACGGAAAAACAGGTCGGTAGCCGGGACAGGGAGAGCATTAGCGTGGTCGGGGTCGGAAACATGTCGTAAGCTGGGACGGGAAAGTAGACGTAGTCGGGATCAAAAAATGGGTCGTAGCCGGAGACAAACAGGAGCAAAAGCGGGACAGGCGGGAGTCAGGGTCGAAAAAGGCTTGCCTTGTATAAACAGAGGCTAGCAGACGGACTGACCACAGGGTATTGACAGGACTGGGTTTAAATAGGGGCAGGGAGCCAATCAGAACCCGCAGCGATTGGCGCCAAATGAGCAGGCACAGGTGATTCCATCGGTAATCATGACATAATTGGATTTTTAATTTCTTCCTTTATTCCGATATTGAAGATTTGGACCAAAAAAAAAAATAGTGCACCACCGCAGAATAATCTATAATATAAAACAATTAAAAAAAATGTTTGACAAATAAGTTAAACATAAACAAAAATACATACAAATATATGCTATACACCTACAAATGTGTAAGATACTCTTTTCCTACCACCTTATCCAAAGATCACATTACATTTAGAGCTATCATACACAACAAAAATGAAGTAAGTGCAATAAATTGAATTTTTGTAGCAAAATTATCCTCCGCCAATAATAATAAATAAATAACATACAATATGATTAAACATCTCCCCCCTGTGCCGAGATTAGCATGTCATTACTGTTTCTTTTTACTTGATATATTTTATGAATTTCTATTTTTGCAACAGTTTCTGTTCCCCTGTTAACTTTGACTATTTAATGCCAATTTTGATTGTAATGATGCAATGTTCAGTAAAAAATATAATAAAAAAAGGAAAATGCTTTAAAGCTCTGGTTTCTCAATTAGTCTGACCCACCATGCCACCCTAATGACATGCTGCGACCCAAATCAAAAAACAAATGTTCACACCTCAAATCCATCCAAGGAAAGGATTGTGCTGTTTAAAACAAAGATAGTGGAATATGATCACCCTTTTGTCAAAAAACAAAAATGATCAGCAAAACCAAAATGACTTTAAGTACCGTATACTCACATATAACCCTACATCACATATAAGCGACCCCCTAAACTACTTTAAAATAGCCACCTACTTAAAGAAATTTAAAACATTAATAAAATGTGTACTAAACATTGATGAGTATTTAATTATGTATATTTATCTTTAATTATGTAGTTAATAAAAATTAACAACACTATTTTACTTTTTTTAGTTTTTTTAAGGTAGTAACGCATAAACTTATTAGATAATATTCAGGGATATTGTGAGCTTGAAGATTTTATTCTAATACTCTGTCATGACATACAGTAATCCCTCGGTTATCGCGGTTAATGGGGACCAAAACCACTCGCGAAAAGGGAAAATCCGCAAAGTAGCGACGCCCCTTCCAAAATGCTTAAAAAACATATATATTTTTTTTAATTATTTTATTTTATCATTATTATTATTTAGACCTGCAAAGCTCTGAACCCGCGAACGTGGAACCACGAAGTAGCGACGCCCCTTCAAAAATGCTTTAAAAAAAAAAAAAAAATCTTTTTTTGGGTAATTATTTTATTTTATTATTATTATTTTTTACACCCGCGAAGCTCTGAACCCGTAAACGTCGAACCGCGAAGTAGCGAGGTCCCATTGTATATAACATAGCGATAATGTCTGTGTATTGTCCACACAGCCCTTTGAGACTTCTTGTAAATAAGGGCTATACAAATAAATATACCTCAACTTTTATAAAAACGGCCTCGTGGCGCCCTACAACGGACCAAAGTTGTACCTACAACTTTGAAAACGAGATCCAATGCACTTATTTAGAGTGATTAAAGCGCTAAATGGCTCATAAATTGCGCAACACGATGAATCGATGAGGTAATTAGTTGCCAACGCTTTTATAAATCGACTATATCGATTCGTTGTTGCAGTCCTAATTCATTTATATATGTTTCCTTTAGGGCCGCAACAATGAATTAACAAAAATGATTAAAATCGATTATTTCCAAAAACAAAATGACCAGCAAAACCAAAATGACTTAAAGTACTGTAGGTACTCTCATATAAGCCTACATCACATATAATTGAAACATGAATAAAACGTGTACGAAACATTGATAATTATTTAATTATGAAGTCAATGAAATGAACATACTGTGCTGTCTGCAACACTTTTACTTGAGAGGTTTGTGAAGGTAGTAACATACCAACTTATTAGATAATATTTAGGTATATTGTTTTTTTTTTAAACTTTGCCATTACCTATATTTTATATTGATAATGTCTGTGTATTGTCTGTACAGCCCTTTGAGGGGCTATACAAATAAACATGACTTTACCTTTATAAAAATGGCCTAATGGCGCCTTCTGCTGGACCAAAGTGGTACCTACAACTTCACAACGAGATCAAACTTGTATACAGTAATTAACATGCTAAAGGGCTCATAAATTGTGCAACACTTTTATTAATCGATTTTATCGATTCGTTGTTGCAGCCCTATATCATTTATATATTTTTCGTTTAGGGTTGCAACAACAAATTGACAAAAATGATTGAATTATTAAAAGGATTGGCAATGAATGTCATCATCAATTCTTGTGTTGCGCGATGTACAGTATGTGCCTCTCATGTTAACTTAATGCAAGTAAGAGTGCATTGGATTTTGTTGTGACGTTTAGGGAATATGCTTTTAGCACTACTTTGATTCAGATGGCGACTTGAGACCACATTTTGTTGAGCGATGTTCTCTTGATCCGGTTGACGAACTTTTAGTAGCACTTTGGTCCGGCAGAAAGCTCTTTGAGATTGCTTTTTGAAAAAAAAATTAAAAACGTAGCTTACATATTTGCAGGTGTATAACATACGTTTGGATTCTTTTATTACTTTGTATTATTAAATATTCAGTTTTTTTGTTAACTGTTTTTCCTGTCAGTCCAAAACTTCAATATTTGAATAAAGAGAGTGTAGAGCCAATAAGCACAGGGGAAAAATGACCTTATTTGTTTAAAATAACTCACTAAGGATGTAACGACTGTGTCCTCTTTTGTACAGTTCCCGGACGTACCAATTCACCATGTAATGAAATCTGATAACATAAAATGTTGAATGTAATTAAAACATCCAAGGCAATGTTTTGATAAAATAATGTTCTCTGTATTGTGTCGACTGGAGGGACATTCTCAAGTACAGAACATTACGCAAATTTCTCACTTTTTTGGCTTTCGAACAAGTTTAGCCATTTCAAACACCGTTACACTGATACTGAGAGTATCACATATCTAAGACCACGTCCATAGAGGCATGATCTGGTCGATCGTCACTGGTCCATAAAAAAATCAGCTAAACGATAGCCATCCTCTTTTTTTCTCCCACCTGACTGACTCATCACACGTCGCCGCATGGCACATGCGGGCCTGCACTGCAGCCTTGGGTTCCGCACGTGGGCCACACGTTGCGACCACTTGAAGCACGAGAGCAAATCTCTCCACACCAACAAATATGAGGACGGTTTCAGATTTAACACCATGTTTGCCTGTTCTTGCGAATGAGCGTTTATTTATGTACAAAGGAATCTCTCCACAAATCGACGAGCATTATAGCGGAAACTTTCTTTTGTTCTAGTAACTTTCAGCGGTCGAAAACTCCCATAATCTACGGCACTTCCCCTCCGCCTTTTTTCCCCCCTATCATTAATTTTCCGTGTTAATAAATTGTGTGTCCTATTTCAATCGGCCTGGTTCATTGAATCCATTTTCTTGGGATTAGTAATTCATATCAGAACTCAAAGAACTCAAAGTAATAATGTAATTTTATTTTTTTTATCAGTGTAGGAAATTCTAGCATGCTTCATAGAAAAAAAAGAGTTATGTTGGAGCACAAGCAACACCTCAAGGCAAATTGTTTACTGATCGCAGTAAAGAATGATATGTTTCAATCGTAACGATTTTCAAAATTAAAGCTAGAAAAATCCCGACAAGAGGAAATTAAAAAATGTTTTTGTTTAAAATCCAATTAATCGATTTAATGGAAAAAAATCATTGACCGATTTATCAATTATTGAAATAATTGTTAGTTGCAGCCCTTATTTCGTTTCTCGGATTATTACCTGCATGTCAACATAGTCAGTGTGTTTCCTTCGCTCAATCTACAGCTAAAGGCTCAAATATGATATTCAGAACTAAATACTGTAAATGCTATAACCAAAGCTGGATTCGTCCAATATCTTTTCAAAGACCAGTTTGCCTCCGTTACGGTGCACAGCAGTGTATAAAGCTAACATTGTGACAGACCTATCTGTGATTGAATATATGAAAGGGAAATTCAACTAGAAACGAAGGTAAATTTCCTTGATGAGGTGAGATAGTGAGGAAATGAGCAATGCGTTGAAGAGTAACTGAATGTTGTTTTAATGGCTTAGAAGAATCTCACAGAATGTGTTCAACGTGTTTTTGATGCCAGGAGAGTAATGTTGCCCTTAGGTAGTGTCAGTTGAGGTCGACGTGGATGTAGCTCAACTTCCCATAGCTTTCTGTTCTCCTTTTTAGGCTTCATAATAGTGTCCAAATGCCTCTTAATGGATATTTTTCAAGGATGGATGAATACAAGATTTTCGTGTGTTTTTTTCAAAGGGGAGTCAATCCTGACATTTCCATTTAAAAATGTATAGGTAGCTTAACATTTGTTTTCATAAATATTAAATATATTTAAAATGAATAAAGCAACCAAATCCAAATGTTCTACTTATTCCACTGTATACCTAGCCTTATACTTTGTAAGCAAACCTGCTTTATTTAATAAGTTGTTGGTTTAACTTATTTAATATTTTATTTTTGTCAATATTAAATTAAGCACTATTAATAAGTGTATGCTGTTTTTGATACCTGTAAAGGAGATTGCATAGTATGACGCTTTGTATTTTGACTACTATACATCATTGTTGTTGTTTTGACTAATATCTACTGTTCACATCATTGCAACAATTGGTCAATCATGACTAAGTTCTTTGATGTCCACATCAATTAGGATGGATCAAACTTCTTATAGCCTAATAGATTTAATGGGGAGGGCTTTAAGCACAGGTTTAAATTTCTTATTGGAGTTGTGGGTCCTATCCTATTCTCCTTGAGTTTAAAATCCATTCATGTCTTCTCTCCTTGTTTTCTGTGTTTGATGAACTATCCATCCATCCATCCATTATCTGCACCGCTTATCCTCAGTAGGGTCGCGGGGGTGCTGGAGCCCATCCCAGCTATCTTCGGGCACTGGGCTGGGGACCACCCTGAACTGGTTGCCAGCCAGTCGCAGAGCACACAGAGACAAGACCACTCACTCGCTCATTCACAATTAGGGACAGTTTGAACCGGCCAATTAACCTGACATGCATGTTTTTGGAATGTGGGAGGAAACTGGAGTGCCCGGAGGAAACCCACACAAGCAAAGGGAAAACATGCAAACTTCACACAGGAAGGTTTGATTTCACGACCTCAGAACTGTGCCGCGCATGCGCTAACCACTGCACTGCCGTGCTGCCCACTTGATATATATAACTATATACTTAGCGATAAATTTAAAATTTATGTAATTATTTAGAACTCCGGTTACCCACTGTGGGTACAACCTACTCAAAGAAATGGCATCCAAACTCTGGCCTGTTTTTCAGTGTCCCTCTGCATTTGCTAAAATATTTGCTTCAATAAAGAGTGTTTTGTACACTGTACAGCTTTCTAAGAGAGGCATTTATCTTATCGCGCTTTAAAAAATATACATTTTTCTTATTTTTTTTTATAAAACTTACGACTAGTATTTTGTAAAGCTTTACTATAGTATTTGTGTTGTATAGGATTAAATAACATTATAGATACATATACAAGTCAAGTCATATTTATTTGTATAGTGTTTGATCTCAAACGGTATCAAAGAGCTGATGGGGGCTGAAGGGAAGATTACAACATCCCTTGACCTGAAACCTACATGAAGGCAAGTAAAAAACAAACAAAAAAACTCACCATGGGGAAAATGAAGAAACCTTAAGAAGGGAAAATCAAATTTTACTGTATATACCTTTGGTGTGACGTGACTTGAGCCGGCACAGTGGAGTTAGTGGGTGAATACAGAGGGGGAATGATTTTAACTTTCATCCCAAACTGTGCCTGTCAAGGGTAGCAAAACGCTACTAGTAACACGCTTGCAACACAGTAAACGGTTCTGTTAAAAAAAACATACCGTGCATGTAGAATTTACGGTAAACCGTCCTCGTCTTCCTCCTTATAACTGGCGTCATTAAAATCGTCTTCCTTCAGTATGAGAAAGAAACTTTGCCATATAGACGTCGTCCCACGCTCCCTTATTTTAAAACCCGCTAGCAACACGCTCGCAAAATAAAGTTTACGTGCAGTAGCTCTGTTTCCTTCTTTATCGGACTGCTCGATTGCGTTTTGCTTGAAAGCTGCGTCATGTGCCTTTCGCTTGAAAGCTGCGTCATGTGCCTTTCTTTTTGCAATTTGCATGATGAGGATATGTCTACGCTAATTTAATTTGTGCACAAGCAAAGAAGTTGCAGTCTTCCTCGGCACATATATTCCACCGGTCTAAATCTGACCTTTTGTACTCGAGTGCCGCTGGCGGCCGTTAGAAAAATTACATAAATTGGCCGCATCACTGAATTGGCCGCAGGGTTGAACGTTTGGGAAAAAAGTAGCGGCTTATAGTCCGGAATTTACGGTAGTTGTCTTACATGGCTGACACAGCTATCGGTATGTGAGTGTGTGTGTGAATGGGTAAGTGTGAAGCACATTGTAAAGCGCTTTGGGAGGTCTTCATTGACTTGAAAAGCGCTATAGAAATGCAGACCATTTATCATTTGTTCCCTAACACATTTCCATTGTTATTATCTTCATGACTACTGTACATTCTGAGATTAATTTTTCACGTTTCAGCGCATCTTACTCTTAAAACATCTCACAGTGGAGGAACAGACATATCTTGATGCTGACGATGATGTAGACACGGTCATTACGCTTATCATGTCTTTCCGGGGACTGGCAGCCCTTCAGGATCAATGTGCTTGATAGCCCGCAGACGTTTAGTCATTAATCAGCCCGGTGGTCGCGCTGCAAAATTTACGGACAGTAGGCGTGCAAACACTGGCAATCAAGAAGACATCTCCTTTCCAAATGAGGGGTTAAATGGCACCCTGCTATCTAAAGATTGGAATTACCGCCTCGTGGAGCTCTCCGTCGCCTTTAAGTAGATTTAACTTAATATCTGGCGTGAATGAAAAACCGATGATAGCGTTTTCGCCTGTTCGCTCGCAAAGCCTTTCTTCGAAACTCCCCAGTAAATTTGAATAGTAGCTTGTTTTTAGCCGCGGATGTAATTACTGTCTGTCGGCCATATTTGCACGCCTGTCAAACGCGGGCCCCAATAAAAGCAAAAGCTCTCGTAATTATGTTTACATCCCGAGATGAATATCCAAGGAATGTAATGATCAGTAATTATAAATACTTCTCAGCACGTCTGCCTCCTCACTGGAGGCTATTGTGCGAAGTTTGTGCGGCTTAATAATGACATTGTGCGCCACTTAACGTGGATTTTTTTTTCTTTTTCAAGCGCAGCCAAGTCTGCTTGGGCTTCCAGTGCATAATCACGCTCGGGCCTGACTTTAAAGAGCTCATTACAGTTAGTTTTCTAAAGAGGCGCTTATTAAACACAGTTACCTAATAAGCATCTTGGGTGGTGCAAATTGGTAAAAATGGTAATGACTCTGATTAGACCACGTTTCAATTATGACAGCTTTCCCTCCCCCATCTCCCTCCGTGCTCCCTTCCCCCTGAGCCAAAAACAGAGGAAGGAAAGTCCAGCTCTTTATGCTTCTCTCTTTTTCTCTCTCGCACATACACACACTCTCAAACAAGGAAAAGAAAACGCCGCCACCACCTCGGTGCTTCCTTTCAGCCGGCACTGTAATGAATAGAGAATTGTCCGAGCGGCGGTCCAATTTACACACTGGGAAATTGGATGGACAGAGCGGAGGCCCCGCTCTTGTTTGCTTAAAAAACCGGCACTGGCGAACAGATTAATAGTTCCCAAAAAGGTCAACGTTTCTGTTTCATCCGCACTGATCACCGAACCTGGAATTAAACAACGCCGCGTCTAACATCGGCATGTCAAATTCGGAACTTAACCCACCAGTGTTGTTGTTTAGTTACACTTATTGAGTTACTGAAAAATGCATTCTTGAAAAAAAATCATGCTATTTACAGGGTGCTTTAGAGTGCTTACAATTTTTGCCATTTTTTTAATTTTAATGTATTTTCAAGTATTAAAGAGCTTTAATTTTGAGTGAACTGCTTGTAAATGCTTGAAATTGTTGCAATGTTTTGAAATGACTTTGACACTGTATTATGGTGGCTTACCTTTGCAATTGCAATTCTTCTTCCCTCGTGATTAACTGCAGCTGCCATTATCTTTGTGAGTCATTGTCCCATAAAGCGTCATCGCCCCCTATGGGTCATGCCCAAGAGAATAGGTGCATGCTACACTCTAAACAGGACACTATGCAATTAGTATTAGTGCAAGGATTACATATCAATTATGGCCCATGGGAAAAAAATTATGTAACATTTCACGGTGGTAAATTTTGAGGGAAGAAATTCCTGCAACTGAAAATGTAAACTACCCAACGCCTATATGAGGAAATATTTGTCTCAAAAACACATATGCTTGTGATTTACTTAAGGTTTAAAATAAGTCCTTAAAAGTGCTTTAGTTAGGGATTGAAAACGTGGACAATCCCTGAGTTACACTTGTCAATTTATTGAAAATTAGATTATTTGAAAAAAAACATGCTATTTAAATCAAAGGCTCAAAATTATTAAGCATGGTTTGTCTGCACTTGATGCAAACCGGTGAGTGGAAACTAAGCTTTCGCCCTCAGGCAAGAAATCCACAAGTTGAATCTAATTATAGCTCTGTGCATGGAACAAAAGAACCTGTGGATGTTGAATCTGACAGAAGGAAAAAACATTACTATATCATTGTTCTCATGTGAAACACACTTATATTCATTATTTGTCATTTCTTTTTGCATTTATATATACAACAGAAACTTATAATATACTGTAAATGAGAGTACAGCAATCTCTCGTTTATTGCAATAGGCATGATAGGCGAAATCCATGGAGTAGATTATTTTTTCTATTTCAATTATTATACAAGAAAATACTCAATTACACACTGAAAACAAGGCACAAACACTTTTTACAGCCCCAAGCATTTTTTAACACAAAGTACTGTATAAAAGTTTTTTTTTTAAATAAGTAACCACTGTACCGTCAAATACGAATACAAAGGGCAACTTTTTAGCCAAACAGAGTTCAGAACACAATGCATGATGCAAATTCATGAAGTAGCAAAACCGTTAAAGGTTTACTGCATTACAGTGAAGGATTTCTGTATTTCACATAACAATAATGATACACATGGTCTTTAAAATATGTTGATTTTCAATAATAGGTAAAGTTGTCATACCTTTTCACAAAAATGTATTTAATATTTATGTATATGTTTTATATATCTATATATATATATCTCGTGTATTTATATATAATTGTTTTTTGTAATATCCCCTTTCGAGTTTTTATGTAATACTATTCGTGTTTTTTCTCTCTTTACCCACATAAAATCTCCCAAAAACATATTTCCCTGTAACCATGTACAAAATACAATATAGCTGTACCTGTTTGATATGCATCCCTCGAAAAAAAATAACCTTAAACAAAGTAGTTTTCTTTAACTACATAACTACAGTACGTCCCCCAAAACCCTGTAGAAACTTTCCAATTCCCCCCAGAATGCATTTTAATCTTTTACCTTTATATAATATAGCTTCATAAATATATAACAGTTACCTACTCCTCCGTATGACATTTTCATTTTACAATTAAAAAATATAAAAAAAAAATACATTTATTCTGATTCATTACAAATCAACTGAAGTATTGTATATTGTTATCTCAAAATCATAGAATATTATGAAAAAGTATATTAACTGGTTGTAAGCCAGCTATGTCCAAAGTCTGGCATGGTGGCAAGTTACAGCCTGTGATCAAATATTTACTGGCCAGCAACCTCTGTCATAAAATGAATAATATGTGGCAGTAATGTTGACATATTGTTAAAATAAATGTGTACAAAAAAAACCCTTTTTCATCAAATTATGTCAGTATCCCTTTGACCACATTGCCCTTGGCTTTCTGTGAGAATTTTAGTCCAACCCATTTCCAAAATGGCGACTGTAAATGAAAAAAAAAAATGAAAGTTGACTGTGAGGGCCCCCGCCTCAAGGACAAGTGGAAATCGGAGTATTTTCTCACCAAAATCCGTCTGCCTAATTTGCCAAGAAACTGTGCATATAATATCAGGAGGCACTGCCAGAAAAAACACGCTGTCCGTAAAAAGCTAACTGGAAACTAATGCTGTGAAAGGGTGAAGTAACTGGAAGCTGTTTTAACGGCACACCAGTGCTTTTGCACGAGACCCTGCAAGTCAAATGAAAATAGAGTAGTACAAAGGCGAGCTACAAGGTAGTGACGCTGATCGCCCAGCACTGCAAATGGTGAATTTATATTTATAAAGAATGCCGGATTGTATAGTTGGCCCTCACACCTTTTCGGTTTACCATATCTGGTCCGCTTTCTGATAAGTTGTGACACCCCTCCTGTAAGCCATGATCATCAATATTAAATCAACAAAAAGCTTGCAATTTTCAAAAGTTAATAGCAAAGCAAAACAGATTTAAGGTTACATGAATTAATCAAACACTTGGCAAGTTGACCCAACATGGACAAGATATTATTGTGATAATTTGTTAAGGTCCAAGACAATTGTATTCTAAAGTTGTTGATTAGGAATTGACAGGGTTTGTATGGGTGCTGGAATTATGTTGTGTTTTCAAGGATTGGAAAATGCTTGCATATTGGGTGAAGTTCTTGAAAATGCTTGAAATTGTTGTTATGTTTCACAACAAGTCAGCCTAAAAATGACGCCGACACTGCTCTCTGGTTGCTTCGCTTTGCGATTCCATTTCTTCTTCCATCGTAAATAACAGCAGCTGGTGAGCTAGTTTGCTTGGCAAAGTCTTATGATTCGCCCCCTACAGGACAGGTGCATGCTACACCTAACCCAATGTGTATTAGTACAAGGATTTCGTATAAATTATGGACATTTATAATGGGCTATTCAAAAAATTAAGGTAGTGTTTCGCAGTGGTAATTTTTTATGGGAATAACTTCCTGCAACTGAAAATGTAATCCATCCACAATATTACTCGAGATCTAAAGATTATATGTCTTGATGAATCATTGCATAGGTAAATCGCATATATATTTGTGGATCTGCAAAATACATAATTCACGCCAGATTTCTCGTTTTAATGATGACATTGAAAAATTGGTTTTGAAAGTCTTTAAATAGTGCTTGAATTTGGCTATGGATAGGGTGTGCGAAACCTGAATTTATCGTTACCTTGTATTTGCATAAACAGAGGGAAAAAAAAACGTCAATCATTTAATATTTCAGTTGATTTTTAATTGCATTACAGAAAATAAAGAAAGTTATCACAATGTTCTAATATTCTGAGACAGTTCTGTGTCTTTTTTAATGCTCCGGCCACAATTACCTTTAGAGAGGAATTTTATTTTTACTTAATTTTAAGTCATTCAGTCCTATTGCAACTAGACAGGAAATCTTTTTCCATGTGTTTCAATATCAAATACGATCATGCTCCGCAAATCAGAAACCTTTGTGCGGCGCTTGCGTCCTACACGGAAAGAGTCGGCGTCGGCTCGGCTCCGGGTAATCATCTTGGATGGTTCATTATGTGGAAATCGCGGCGCCGGCGGGTGACAAGTACACTTTGCAAGTAGCACCTCTTTGATTGCCTTAAGTGGCGCATTCTTCCGAGGCCATTAACAATAACACGGGAATCACACTCGATAAGCTGCCGTGCAATTTTGCTATTGACGAAACGTGGCTCAAGTGTTAACGAACCACCAAATCCGCCGTCTGTTCGCCGAGTGCCGCTTGCCACGGGCTGGAATTTCAAAACCAGCAAACTAGAAAAAAATGTAATAATTATCCCCATGTGTTGAGATAAACACTCTAAAGCTATCAAGTCAGCTGAGAACATAATATGTTCGTCAACAGGGGGTTGGAATCGTCCAAATATGAGTTGAGCGTTTACTTGAAGTGGATGATAGTTAAAATGTTTCAGTTTGGAGAGTTTTACCGCCAACAATACTCGGAGACTTGAAATCATTAGAATGCGATACTGAATATCATTGCCTGGTGGAGAAAATTTTCGGTTCAGTTTTTCAACGGGCTTTTTTTTAAGGCGTACATCAAGAAGGTCTAGCCTTGAGCGGGATAAAACGGTTCCAATTTTTCTCTTCCACAAATTTGTTCTATACTTATTTAACTGTACATTGGTGTGTCCCCAGATGACACAAGTCCGAGAGATACCCCTTTAAAATGCATTTTAGATATCAAGTCATGGATGGCAGAGAACTTCTTACAACTCAACCAGGACAAAATCAGGGTTGGGTAGGGTTACTTTAACTTGATTACTTTCAATTACCTTTGGATTACTCCAATACCAAATATACTGATAAAATACAAAAGAAACTAAATATGAATAAAATTATGACTCACAACACGTGGTAAGCTTTCTTTCCTGGCTTTGATCTCTTTGATCTCCGGCAAAACTAACATAAAATGCAAAAGAAACAAAATGAAAATAAATCCAAACAGCTTGCCGACATCATTTTTGCCGTTCAATGTATTCCGTTACTTCCCAAGCTTGCACAAAATGTAGTAATTTTATTCATATTTAGTTTCCTTTGTCTTTTATTAACATATTTGGTATTGGAGTAATCCAAAAGTAATTGAAAGTAATCCAATTAAAGTAACCCTACCCAACCCTGGACAAAATAGAGGTCTTTGGCGCTGAAAGTCTGAGAGAGAAACTTTTACCAAAACTACAAGAGGTTAAACCTTCAGATAGAAATTTGGGTGTAATTTTCGACTCTGAGCTCAATTTTGTTCCACATATTAAAAATAATAACTAAAATTGGGTTTTATCATCTCAAGAATATAGCCGGAGTCTGCCCACTTTTTCACTTAGGCAAACGTGGAGGTGCTGATGCATCCTTTTATATCTTCTTGTTTGGGATATTGTAATGCTCTGCTCTCCGGTCTTCCCAAAAAGATCAGCAATTGTGCTTACGGGGGGAGGTGATCACATTATACTAGTTTAAAATCGCTGCATTGGCTCCCTGTTCAATTCAGGATCGATTTTAGGTTGCTTTTACTAGTTTTTTTCTTAATTGTTTTGGGCCGTCCTATCTGTCTGATTAGCTTTTTATTATACAGTATATTAGGTTCTCTGACAGCGGTCTGTTGACTGTTTTTAGGTGAGGACCAAAACGTATGGTAAAGCAGCCTTTAGCCACTTTGGCCCTCACCTATGAACAGTCTGCCAGAGGACATTATGATATTTTTAAGAGGAGGCTCAAAACTTACTTTTTTAATATGGCCTTTAATTGATTATTTGTTTTTAATTTTGATTAGTTTAACTTCTAATATTGCCCTGCAATTGGCTGGCAACCAGTTCAGGGTTTCCCCTGCCCACTGCCCGATGACTGCTGGGATGGGCTCCAGGACCCCGCGACCCTTCTGAGGATAAGCCGTGCAGCTAATGAGATGAGATGAGATGAGAACTTCTAATATTTAATTGTGACATACAGACGCTGCCCTACTTACGAACGAGATAGATTCCGGACGATGGTTCGTGAGTTGAATGTGTTTGTAAATTGCTTCAGTGCTATATTTTGTATGTTTAAGGTTTATATAAGTATGTTTAAGACTTGTATAAGTAACCTGTATTGTTTTGTTCTAAAACATAAACATTTCATAAAATAATATGCTTTATAAGAAATAAATAAAGTTAGGTATAACTTACTTTTGGAAAATGCCCTCAGTGGTAAAAAAGGGCCGAAAAAAGCGTTCCGACCATTTTCTCAACCGCATCAAGCTATCTTTTTCCACATTAATTTTCAAAAGAAACGGCTCGCTTTTACTTTATACCTTACACCAACCAAAACGTCAAATTTCTTAGCACGCTAGAGATACAGTACATGTTGTTATGTTTACACACAAAATAGGACGTAGAAGCCGGATTTGTTCTCAGGTAGCGGTGGAAAGAAGCACTAGTAATGTTCTGTAATCAGAAAAAAGGTGCACACAATACAAAATCTAACTAGCAGCAATGTCCAGATATTATTCGACATTTATATTACACAGTGGCTTTAAACACCTAAATCTTGATTTAGAGTCTAAAATTCTCAAGAGTAACTATTGCTAGATTTCTGTAGTTCTTCGTGACAGCTCGGTGTTTTAGACCAATAATCTAGAATTAATGCATTATATCAAATAATTGGTATATATCTTGACGATTCATTACTCCTCTAGATCAGGTATTTGATATTTTTAATAAAATTATCAAAATATTCAGAATTGGTAGCTCTCATCTCTCCTAACTTCTCGAATCTTCAACATTTCAGCTTCCCAAAAGTAAATATTGTTGGATTTCTGTTCTTTATTTTGTTTTGTTTTGATTTGGTTTTCAAAATAAAACATTTGCTAACTGGATGCCTAGCATTGTATATGTATTCAGACATTTGTTCCCCTCAATAGCTTGTGCCTAAGTGCATTTGCCAGGGTTTTTTTTTTTTCGCCTTGGGCTTTTCTCCCCCCTTCATCATTAGCTTGGACGGTTGACAAGCGTGTGAGACATAGCACGGATCTCTTTGACTAAAACCTTGTAAATTAACACAATTAGTGCAGCGTAATCCTGCTAATTAGTTCTTGGTGTTGTGGGTGGGCCAGCCACGAGAAAGGGAATCATCCGTTATTCTTCCCAGACAATAACTGCGCTCGTGTTTGTCTGGAGCCGCCCGCAATTGCCTGACTGGAAATACAGTATTTCCTCGATTTTTCGCGGTTACTCCATTCTATAACCAGCCGGATTAGGTGAATTCCCTCGAAGTGGGAACTGTTTATATTTAGATAATAGTGTCACAAAATTAATCCATTTACTTTTACTTATTTAAAATGGTATCATCTTACCTTTACCATTTTCAGCACTATTAAGCACCCCTGATTAAATGGCGCACCCCCAAAAAATAGTCTTTTGTGATATATTTTTCTATACATAAGACACACTAGACTAAATGGCAGAATTAAAATTACAATAGGAACTTGCATTAATATAAGAATAAATAATATGTTTCAATTAAAATAACTTAATTCATAGAACATAAATTAAACACATTTGTATTTATTTTAGCCACAAACAGTTAACATGTTATCCACAAGAAGAAACTCAAATACCACTTTATATGTTTCTCAAAAGCAGAACAGCTATTATACTCTGTGCCGTTTAACAACAAGTACAGACGCTGCAAGATTATTTTTAGAAGTATAATATGATAGTATAGAAGTTAATTTAAGACATTTTATAAAGTACAGTTCCTTAATTTTTAAACAAATGCTTGAGCCTGTGATTATGTTTAGTTCTTGATTAACAGTGCCTATTGAATAAATTCTCAATTGTATATTTTCATGATGACAGGTGTGTAGGCCACTGGGCGTATCCTTCAATCTATAGTGTAAATCTAGGATTTTGGCAAGCCATGTATGAGCCAAACTTGATTTTAGACTGAAAGCAGCAATAAAGCACACATATGGAACAAACTAGCATGGCACTTCATGGATTTTGTTGAGTGGCATGAATGAAATCATCCTTTATCTAATGTCATAAGTTACATGCGGAAATTACGTCTATTAGCCTGATGACGTAGCTAGTGCTTACCCCCAACCCAATCGGATTACTCACACACGGCGTTTATACGGGGATTATGTAGATTCATTTAGATTGCTCCAATCGGTGTTCAGGAAACAGAAGAAAGTCCAATTGGTTTAGTGTGAAGCAGTGTTTCACAACTATTAAATTTCACTTTTGACCATGCCCCCCCCAATTCCAACCCCTAATGCCGAGCGCCAAGCACGAAGGCAACAGGAATACAAACTATGGAGACTCAAAGTGACCAAACCCCACCATTTTTTTTCTCCCTTTTTGCTAAGCCTTTTGCAAGCGTTTTGTTCTGGAATTGAATGGTCTTTATTTTCATTGATATCAACGTTGTGACACATTGTGTGCAACGAGATTGCAAAACATGTAATTAAAACTTTGAAGAGGAAAAAGATAAGAATATCAGGATAAATAAGCTCCTTTATGTGAGGCTCATATCATGTAAAATAAATGGAAATGTCTCAACCTACGAGTATTTTACAAAATACCTCACATGCCTTACATGTAATTTTCTATTTATTTAAATGAAAGTTTTTGTTTTTTAATGAATGAAAGTATTTTTTTCTGAGGCGTTAAAACATACGCACGTTCCTTTCAAAGGGAGTATTATTACTAGTACTTGTACTTGTTTTGATTTTGCTGGTCATTTTGTTTTTTAACCCCATAACGTTCCAACGGCCTGCCACCTTCAGACTGTTAATAAACAAAGACAGGATTTCACCAAGACACCAGTCACTAAAATATGTAATAGCACATATGATTGGAAAGCTTAAACTCAATTTCAGAATATACTAATCACAGAAACATAATTTATCAGGTTGAAACAAGATACCCGAAAACTATCAAGCCGGCATAGCTCACCAATACCATGCTCTCGTAGTCTGCTGATTATAGGATTTCCCGCTAATATTGACTTGTTACATCCAGGACAGTCCAATAATTCTAACCAAATATTTACCCAAAAACACAATAAAACTGGCAGATATTTTTAAAAAATTTGCCTAAAAGCATTTCTACATCATTGGACGTTCCGTGTTGCAATCTGTCTGTTCTCCACACAATTCCCATTTACAAGTAAACAGACTCGTAAAATTATTTCCAATAAGGCTGTTAGCCTTTGAGCTTTTGATTGACACAACTTTCAGACAATTTTATGGTCCGCAGCCAGGATTAGCCTATGGGACATTTCCTCCTTTAGCTTCAGCATATCCCATGTTGTAACAATGACAATAAAGGCATATTCTATTCTATTCTATTCTAATATTTATAGCCAGTAGTAACTGAATCAAAGGATGATTGACACATTGGTTAGCCAATGGAATTCTGAAAAGAACGATGCGGCAGATGACGTTGCATTGTTCGAATTCGATATCAAAATAAACGTGCATAACGCCACTGGGTATTCGTTTCACGCACCATTATTTCATGCAATTATAATTGGCCAAAGTACAATCCACTGTTGCAAAGTTTTCAGTGCTGTAAACGGTTGTCTCCAAATGGCTAGTTTTGGAAACGCTTAGACCTACCCTTAGAAAAATGTGTACGATACAATGTTAAGTTTTTTGTATTATTATCCAATTTGACAAGCTACCAGGTAAAGCTATTTACTCACCTGATTTCGAGCTAGAATGCCCATGCCACACTCGTCTGCAGGCATTTGATTGCAAAAAAGCAAAAATCTTCTATTTCTGTGTGTTCCCACTTTGGTTACTCAATGTTAGTAGCAATTGCAGTGATTATTTTAGTTCGGGACAAAACGTCAAAGTGTTATCTTTCAAAAGAGACCAAACCCGTTCATATTCTCCAGTTGGTCCAAGAACAGCATTTAATAAACTTTGGGGTGGTCTTGGATTGGGATTCCAGGCGAATTTTACAGGAATTTTAAGGGGTTTTAAAAAAAACTGTACATATTTTAATTTAGTTGATTAAAACTGCACAATCTTTTCATTCCATGAATTTAAAAGGTGTATTTTTCTTTTAATTGATTTGGGTTGCGGCCCGTAACTTGGGTGGAATGATGGTTCCTAAAGTCACACCAGTACAGAACCAATGGTCTGTGCAGCCCTTTGAGACTCTTTGTGATTAAGGGCTATACAAATAAACATGACTTTACTTGACTTGACTTGATGCGGTAATTCTCCGAAGTACCTGCACCATTTATCCGTCGAAAGTCAAACCGTGAAACGGCTAGGGAATATCGTACGACAATGCCGGAATGCATCCTTCATCGCCCTTTTTGTCTGTTGAAACATTCTCTGCGGGTGTAAATTATCTCATAATCCGTCAACGAAAAAAAATCCCAAATTACCACATGCGTGAAAACATTTATTTGCGCCTTGACGTGGAGGGTTTAACTTGATTCTTGATGTCTTTCACATCTCAAGGCTGAATGGGCCCGGAGACGCTGGCAGTCAAGCATGTGTTTTTTTCTTTTTTTTTTCTCCGTCTTCCTTTTCCTTCCTCGCTCTGGACGGGAAGCAGTGGGCAGACTTGATGTGGATGTAATTCCTGCTGGGCTGAGGGTTTGTGTGATGAAAGCAACGGAGCGCTGCCAAGGAAGATTGCTTTGCTGCGCTCCTGCAAGCAGATTTGAAACTGTCTCCCAAACGCTTCAGATGAGAGTTGGATTATGGAGTGACCCACCGTGTCCGTCCGTGTCATTCCGCCGCGTGTCGGCTGGATTACTGAGCCATCGCGTCTCGCGTCCTCATCAATGCGTCTTGTTTTATCGTGGCGTTGTTGGCGTGGGACACGTGCAAATGCCACGTTTGCCAGTATTTAATCCATCATTGGACAGCAAACAAGATTGGAAATGCAATAATAATGGTAGATCATTTGTCAATGGTATCGTATTACTGTTTTATTTTAAAACAACATACGTTTTAGACCAGGAGTGGCAAATATTTGGAGCTTGTGGCGGCATTGAGTTAAAACTGGGCTCCCAAAGAGCTGTAGTAGAATTCAACAGAACCGTCAAATAACAGACAAAAGATAATTCCTCAGCACACAGTTTACACTGTGTGACATTTTATGATTCTATAAAATTTTTGAAATATAATCATAATAATCATGCCCGAGCTTGTGTCCCATATAAATATAAATTTACCACTTAAAATGTGTCTCCCTCCCGCATTTACTTAAGAGTGTTGAGGTTCATTTTGACAGTCATTTTTGTCCTAAATGATGGTTTTCAGACAAGGTGCGAGCAGAGTACTTTTGTAAAAATGTCACAAAATACTGCAAACGAGGATACCAACGAATTTACCTTCCGTGCAGACCGCGCTGGGCAAAGGGGAGGAGTACTTATGCTTTGTGTTGTAGTGTGGCCCAAACAAATTGCTGGCATTTTGGGGTGTTTACAGTTCCCTCTGTGGTTTTTCATCATCAAGTGTCTAGACATTGTTTAATGAGCTTCAATTTAAAGGATTCTTTAGAGACGTACAGCCAAATGGGGTCTGTTGGTGTGACACCTTGACCGTAAACTGCAGTTGAGACTCGCAAGTATTAATAGAGTAAATAATTGCACGAGTATCCTTTTAGCTCTGAGCCAGATGTACTGATAAAAAGAGGCTTATATGTCTCGCGAACCATAGGTTCCCGAACCCTGGGCCCAAACATTTGGCTAAGGGGCCGATCCTTGAGAAATATCAATTTTTTTTCATTGTATTAATAAATATAAATATGATATCTACATATGATATTCCTTTATATATTTTTCTAAATAAATTAGTTTCATAAAAAAAAAAACACTCACAATTAAAACAAAATAACATATTTTGTCCCTCTTTTAAGCATTACATTTGATTTTTAGTTCTAACTGTATTACTGTAATTGTATTTTTGTAGTATTATTGCCGTAATATGTCCGCAGTAATATTTTTGTAATATTTGTGTCGTAATATTTGTGTTGTTGTATTTTTGGAGGATAGCGTTATTGTAGTGGTAGGATTATATCTATAGTATTTTGTAGTATTTTTATAGTAGTATTTTTGTAGTATTTATTTTGTTATTTTGTGACATTATTGCAGTTTTATCTTTTAATATTTCTGTTGTAATTTTGTACCCAGGATATGAGTGAAATATGAACCTAAACAAGGATGATTATTTAAATGTGTCAATATTAAAGCTTAATCCATCTGTAAAAAAATATCACAAAACACAATTTTAAACAATTCACTGTATTTTTAAGTTGTGCTTCGATAGCAGACACTTAATTTCCTTCTTCAATAAGTGATAGTTGATATGAGAGTTTCCCACATTTCCTTCCCCTTGTTCCCAACTTTCTTGGGACCTGTTGTTATGGGCAAAAACATACTTAATCACAATAAAATGAGTGGTGGTCCTACTCAAATACTATCAGGACGATGCCCATTGAGTAAACGGCAAGAAGAAATCGGGGGAGCGTGAGGACATGGCAAGGCCGTTGGTCATTGCCTGGGTTCATTTTGTTTTATACGCATATAAGCCAACCCCCTGATTTCAGTATTGTATTTTATAGTTCTAAATTTGGCTTATATGCAAGTATATACGGTATGTAGCTTGTGGTATTAAGTGGTGGTGTTAGAGGAAATATGCACCTTGTCAAGGCTAGAAACTGGAATAAGTCACCAAAAACGATTAATGAATCTTTAATTTTTTGAGATCACAATTTTGTTTAAGTCCTTCACGATTTAATATCATCATATCGTCCGCCTCAAAACAACAGCGGTGAACATTTTAATATAAACGTTACAGCTGATGGTGAATAAATTCCATCAGTATTACTCTCAGAAAACATCTAAAGAAGGCATCAATGTTTCCATTAATCAGCAACTAACAGGTTATCAAATTAAATGGAAAATATTGTTAATAATTTGTTATTTTTAACTAGATTTCACATTAGGTTCAAACCATTGCCGAATAGTACTTTGCTGCTAACAAATAACTATTAAATTGTTATAAATGACCCCACTTGTAATTTTAAAAAAAGGGTTCTCTGTTCATGTTAACAGTTTCAAGTTTAGGGTAATGTAAAAGTACAATTTTGTTATGAATTAAGTTGAGTTCAAGTGCATAATTTGATGCTTTTCCCTTATGCATGAATTGCAGGTCTAAAGATGCAGTGGACCCCAGAGCATACACAATGGGCAGAACAACATTTTGACATCTCATCCACCACCCGCTCTCCGGCGCACAAAGTAGAGGCCTACCGGGGACACTTACAGCGAACGTACCAGTACGCGTGGGCCAACGACGATATCTCAGCGCTCACCGCCTCCAACCTGCTCAAGAAGTATGCAGAGAAGTACTCGGGTATCCTCGAAGGCCCCAACGAAAGAGCCCTTCTCTGTTCCTACTCGGAAGGCGGCGGCGGACTATTGAACGGACGTAAGTCTGAAAACGAGCCCTGGCAGGAAGGGATTTACCCGATGAACTGCGCTCCAGATGTTATATCTGTGAGCAAAGCCGGAATGACAGCTGCCCTACCCCCTACAGACGCGTCCGCTAGCATCGGCAGCTCCCCGGGGGTGGCGAGCAGCTTGTCTGAGCCCAGCTATTCCAGCAGTAACTGCGGGAGCCACACGGCCACCACTCTCCACTCCAGCCTCCCCTCTCAGGAATACAGCGCCGGCTACAACGGCGCTTACCTGCATTCCAGTTACAGCGGCCAGACCACCCCGGCCCTCCCTTCCCCGCATCCCTCCCCTTTGCACAGCGCTGGGCTCCTGCAACCGCCACCTCCCCCTTCCATAGTACCCAGCTATAATGGCACCTCTCCGAACCTCCCCAACTACAATTATCCACCGACAGGGTATCCCTCTCAAACAGCCGTCGGACCCGGGTATAGCCCCGGGGGAGCCCCGCCTCCTTCTGCCTATCTGCCGTCCGGGATCGCGGCCCCCACTCCCATTCCTCCCTCCACTCTGCCCGGCTACACCTATCAGCCCCATAATCACGCGCCCATCGCCCCAGCTCCTTTGAACGGCAGTACGTCCAACTCGTTAAAACGGAAGGCTTTCTACATGAGCGGACACGGCGAAGTGGACTCCAGCTACGGGGATTTCAGTTACAGCCAGCAGCGCTCCTCTCAGAGTCCCATGTACAGACTAGCAGACAGCAGTTCTTCGGAATCCAACCGGAGTAACGGTTTCGACAGCACCGCCGAAGCCTCCTCTCTGGCGTTCAAGACCACCAAACAGTCCATATCTTCGGATCATCAAAGAAAATTCGGGGTCCACTCTAGTGGCTCTTTGACTCCCCCGTCCTTCGGGTCATCCAAAAATTCAGTTGACGAGCTACGAGCCGGTGATTCCTACAGCAAATTTGGTTCCCCCATTCTGAGTGAACAGAGTGAAGAGCACAGACTGCCTCATTCCCTGACAGGTCCCGATGTGGGCAACCCTACCTCTTCCGTCCTCGCCGCTGAGGAACAACTAAAGAGCAGTGACCCCAACCTGGTGGACATGGTGACTGCAGAAATCCTTCAACAGTGCCCCCCGGTGGATTGGAGCGACATTGCCGGCCTGGACATGGCCAAAGCGGCTATCAAGGAGGAGATACTATGGCCCATTTTAAGACCTGATATGTTCAGCGGACTTCACACATTACCTCGTAACCTTCTTTTGTTTGGCCCTCAGGGAACGGGCAGAACGCTGTTGGCTCGCTGCATGGCCAGCCAGCTGGGAGCCGCCTTTTTGCGCCTGAGCAGCTCGGCGCTGGTGACCAAGTGGTTGGTGGATGGGGACAAAATCATCCAGGCCTCCTTCCTAGTGGCCCGCTGCCGCCAACCGGCGGTGATCTTTATCAGCGAGGTGGACCTGCTCCTCTCAGCCCAGCTGAGCGAGGACAGCCCGGTGAGTCGACTGAAGGCGGAACTCCTCATGCAGCTCGATAGCATCTCATCCTCTGCTGAAGATCACGTCCTCGTGGTCTGCTCTACTAGTAAACCCGAAGAGATACCCGAGTCCCTTAGGAGGTACTTTACCAAACGGTTGCTCATCCCCCTACCAGACGGAACCGCGCGACACCAGATAATCAGCCAAGTGCTCTCCCCGCACAACTACTGTCTCAGCGACAAAGAGATGTCGTTACTGGTTCAGAGGACAGAAGGTTTTTCTGGTCTGGACGTGGTCCAGCTTTGCCAAGAGGCGACGTTAGGCGCGCTACACGCCGTCCCCGGTTCCGAGCTGGCGGGTCTCCACCCCAGACAGATGAGACCAGTCTCTTTTCAAGACTTTGACAACGTCTTTTGTAAATTCCAACCCAGCATATCGCAAAAAGAACTTGACACGTACACAGAGTGGAATAAAACCTTCGGCTGCAGTCAATGAAATCCACGAGACGCTTCCTCAAAAGCGTTCGTGAATTCGTGTAATCGGGAAAGTCGCTCTTCACGCATTGAGTGCTTTCGATCTGAAATGATTAACCCGTCGTTTTATAAATCGCCGAGTCGCAGGATTTATAAGACTTGTACAGGAAAAACCCCGCCCCCCTCTTGTTTTTTGTACATACATACATATATATGAGTATACTCGACTGCTGATTTTGAGATTCAGTTGCTATCAAGTGCCTGAGGTGGTGCTGTTTAAGTTTTCTTTATTGCCTCACAATCGTCATCGGTGACATGTGCTAATAATATGTTTTAAAATAATGTGAAAAGCTTTAAAATGGGACAAAAAACTGCTTTCTCTTTTCCATTAGAACAGCCGTGTCCGTTGTGTGCTCTCTGTGAACGGTTCTTTTGAGTAAAGTTACATTTTTATGGGCTTAATTTACGCTTCTTTTTTTGGGCATATTAGTTAAAAAACCTTTACATAATTACACTTTGAATACACACTTTTATACTGGTTTTCCAGTATATATTTGTTTTGCTCCTCCGATGTAGATATGACTTAAAGGGTGAAGTTTTTTTTTACAATGTGGCGTCATCTCAACTGATAAATTACTATATAATCGTTGTTAGTTCTAACTCAGTGTTTGACTTACATGTGAAATTAGACCATCCGTTTATTTTTGATACTCGGGAAAGTGATTATAAAACCGGAATCAAACACAGTTAAGGCCGAATTTATTCATGCAGTTTTGCCTTAGCATGTTTTTTAATTGGCATTCTCTCTTTTTTTATGTCAGAATGGAATGATTGCCTAATTTGGTTTTATTTTATTCTTTTTTAATGCTGGTATCAACACCTTATCAATATTTCCAATATTTTAGTTGAAAATGATGCAAGAACATGGTAAAAAAAAATGCACGATTAATACAAAATCCAGTGTACTAACATTTCGAAGTACGGCACAAGCATTACATGAGAATTTCTTTATAATGGAAAAATAATAATCTGCCTAAATGATTCCCCTTTTTGCTTATTTAAGGGTCTAAAACTACCTTCAAAGTTTAGAGCTGCCTTAAGAGTTAATGTCTCGAGTTAATTCTCGATTAGAACCATTGCTTTTTACACGGCAACTTAAAGCTGCTTTTACTCTGATTTAAACCTTTAATTCAGTGTTAAAGTGCTACTATAAACATTTGAATACACTAAAATGACTAAATGTATTTAACAGTAATTTTTGCATCAGTTTCACCTCATTTTATTACACAGTACACACTCAGATACAGCATTAATCCTTTCTGAAGTGTTGATCACAAGGTAAAATAGAGTTGGGGATAGAAACCCATGGTAATTAGCTAATGCATTCTGAATCCCCGGTACCCCAGATAAAAACATTAAAATACCAAAATAGAACATATTATGTACTATTTATGTCTAATAGGTGTGCAAATGATTGAATAAAGAAAAAATGAACACTTTGGTGTGACGTTACTGCTCGAGTGGAGTAGCAGGTGGATGCAACGGGTGAGGAGATGCGGCAGGGGATCAAAAATGAAACTGATTTTAAAACTTTAGAGGAATATTTCCTTCTTTTAAATCACTTTTAATAATATTCTTATAGAGGGAATCGATTTGTGTGCTCCCTTCGTATTTCGTATTTCTTCTTCTTGCAAGTCTTGTTTCCATGGTTATCATGTTTGCTTCTCTGTTTAGCATCAATGCTAGTTGTTATCACGCATAGCGAATGAATACTGTACAAAAAGAAACTTATTCTACTATCCCAATCATCAATTTGTTACGGCCATGCAACTCAGCCAGGGTAGCGTTTGTAGGATGAAAAAACGTCTTAATTAGCTTCAAGTGAAAATATGATATAAGGCCAGGAAGCCATATCCTGGCGATGTACTGTCCTTTGATTTTTTTTTTATAGTGTAGTTATTCAGATGGACACTAGATTTATTCAGAATTACATGATTGATATACAGTTTAACTAGTAACGATTGAACTCTATTGTCAAAAGTCAAATATTCCAATCACTTTTACCACTTTCTCGCATCATTTCCATCCCAAAAATGAGTAAATATATGCCTTACTATTACATTTTTTTTAAGAAAATGAATGTTTTCGGTTTTAATCTTGTTTTCACCACTGAACACAATAACATCTAAACCCGTCTTAAACAAACATACCCGGCTATAATACCTCAACAGCGCTTTCTCCAATGAATGTATATATTTAATTCTGATTATTCACCAGACAAATAGCCATCCGATCTCCGTCCTTCCCTTGAAATGAAACCTTGTATTACGATTACAGATTTGCCTTCGAAACAAACACGAGCTTTATTTATCTGGAATTGTTGCCCGCGGCTTATTCCGGCGCTAAGGCGCTATCACACAGAAAAAATCATCGGGGCCGGTCCCGCTCTTTTAGTCGGGAGGCTCAGCTGTACAGCTCGTGCAACAGGGAGGAAGGGAGGTTAGAATTTAAAAAAAGAAAAGAGAGAAAAAAGACAAACATCTTGGGGTTGGCGAGGAAAAACCGCCCGGAGCAATTTTCATTCCATCCCGCTGCCGTTTTATCATTCATGAAAGCGACGGATTACGACGTGTCTCCTAAGTTGCGTTTCAATCAACGTTTCTTAGTTATATCTCAAAGACGAAAGGTGCGACTGCGGGAACATGTTTGCAACAATCGCTAGGGAGTCTATGTTTGGGGCATGTGCAAAATACACAATACAAAGTTTACACACCCCTGTCCAGAATACATGTTTTTGATGGGGGTTTCTTTTCTTGCTTAATGTCAAAACAGTCAGTCAAAAAAATACCCGAGATTAAATGCAGAAGTGTTCACATCCTCATCTTAGATGTGTTTATTACGTTTTTTTGGGCTCCAGCACACATCCCAGCTATCTTCGGGCAGTGGGCAGGGGACACCCTGAACTGGTGGCCAGACTGTCGCAGGGAACACAGAGACAGACAATTCACTCGACAATTTGGACCGGCCAATTTACCTGAAATGCATGTTTTTAGAATGTGGGAGGAAACCGGAGTGCCCGGAAGAAACCACTCATCCGCCGTGCCGCCTTACTTATACCATTATTTGTTTTATGGCAGTAATACCTCAGTACTCGAACATAATCCATTCATGATCAGTGATTGAACACCACATTTTTCAAGCACTGAAAATGTATTTTCTTATCCTAAGTATTGGTATTTATTTTATCTGGTACTATGCATTCCAGAATAGCCAAAACATATATTAAACATGTACCTTAACAACTATAAATAATTGGAATATTCATAAATCTTATACCAGGGGTCTCCAACCTGGTACCCGCGGACCGGTTCTGAAAATAGTTCTCCCGTGCTGGGTCATTGTGATTTTATAGAAAAATATTTTTTTTTATGGTTGACTAAGTCCATTAAACTCTACTTCTATAATGACCTGGTAATAACATAATAACAACCTGGTAATAACATGATAAGGGGTTAATTTAGAAATGCATATTAAACTGGGTCATCTTTGCACTAATTAGGAACAAAATGTACCTCTCAGCTTGGTAAAGGTTAGGGACACCTGTCCGATACCTAAACAACAATAATTATTCAAGTGTGTAGATAATACTAATTAAATATAATAAAGATACAAATATAAAACAATTCTAAAGCATTTACTTACCCTTTGAGGAGCCGTTCAGTGTTGTATTTCACAGTCATTTCCTTCTTCAACTCGATTGTTGTTCTCACTGTTTTCCTCGTTCCCTTCCCCTTATCACTAACTTTCTTGTGTCCCATTATTATGAGCAAAAAAGGGCAATAAAACACACTAAAATGAGATGTGGTACCTCTCTAACTCAATCGGGACACAATCTCTATCTCAATCGATTGACTGAACAGGAAGCAAACTCAGTAAATCATAATACATTTTCAACATATGTTCAAAATCTTATTTGGCCACACCATTAACATTCTGGTTTCGGGTTTTCGATTATTCTTTTGTTCTACATAAGAAGCAGGAATTACCCCAATTTCTGGGTTGAAATCCGTGTGTTCAAATAGTCATTGGAGAACCGAGGTGTTACTTGATAGTACACCACAACACATCAAGAGTATATTTCAGTATAGTACTTTTCTTTATAATTACATAAAATAAATGGTAATTTTATATAACAATTTTAATGATAAAATGGCCACAAAAAGGTTGCTAATACTAATTAAGTTCATTGTCACGTTTTAGTACTGATACCTTAAAATAAGACATGGTATTGAACCAGTATTCAGGCCTTAACCTGTGTCGCTCCAGAATTAAAGATCTGTTTCCTTTTTTGTTCATATTTAAAATAAATCTACTGTTCGGGCGTACTAGCCTCATCCTGCCTAGCGCTAATCCAGTTTGAGTTTGAACATCCAGCATTCTAGAAATCTGGTCCTCTGTGTTCGATTTACATAGTCTTGTTTTTCCCTCTTAGTATTTACTTAAAAGTTGATTTCATTTGAAATCAAATGGTTTAAAAGCCACCGTTTCTTGGGCAGTGCATGCCACAGTCCCATTTTCAGCCAGAGGTGGCAGTCATGTTTCAAAGAGGGATTTGTCAATTGACAATTCACATTTAACAAGGTTTCAGAATATTAATGATTTCAGTGATCGCCTTTTTCCATTTCTAGATTTTTAGTTTTGAACAAGTGTGCACAGACTTCCCTAGTGGATTTACAAGATTGTAACACCTGAAGGGGAACACTACAGTTACTCTAGTACAGGGGTGCTCAACACAGATCGCGATCTGCCGGTGGATCACTAAGATGGCAGAAAAGTATTGAGTGTATTGAATTTGTTTGGATATGCTGCATTTAGCAGTCAAAAAATGCTTTTCAGCATAGACATCACCGTTACTTAGCAGCAGTAACGAATTGGAGAACTCCAAATTTTTGTCAATGTAAAGTGTAATTAATGACAATATTTTGTTTTTATTTTTTGCTTATAATGTAATACGTGTTTAATTATAAAAAGTTTAAATGAAATTTTTATATTTGCATTATCATTAAAGGAACAGTGTGTACTATTTACTGCCTCCTGGTAATACAAAAAGCCTTCATTTAGTAAAAATGGAAAAAAAAATACTTGAGTAATAGGCATAAAAACATGCCCTGTCATACCATCGTTAATTTTTCGAAATATTATAGAGAAATTTGTGTTTCTTTTATATAGCAGAGTCCATACCTAGTTGTCGCCACCATGTTTGTCCGGCATCTTGCTCCTTCGCTGTGCTCATTTGGCACTGGTTTTCATTCGCATTAGACAATGCTGTGCCAACTAGTGGTTAAATATTAAACACTGTGTTTTTCATTTATCGTAAAATGTATGATGTTGAAGTTTAGCAAGATGCTTCACAAATAAATTTGGTAACTAATACTGTTAAGTTACTTTTTAGATATTTGTTGGAATTTGAATTATTAGCCTTAAACGTAAGTAGTTGCCTAGTTCAGGGTATTTAATTTTTTCCGATTAATCGAACTACACTACAGCAGTACAGTGATACGTTTGCAAGAGCAAAAATATTGGCATTTTTAAAAAAAAAAGACTGACTTGAATCGAGTCATAGTGTTTACTATTGTATTCAAAATAATCATTTTGGCGAAATGTAATTTTTGACTTGGTCATCTTGTCAGTAGCTCACATGTTGCAATAGTATGAGCACCCCTGCTCTAGTATCTCATCGTTTATCGTTATATCTCTTAGCGTCGGACTTTTTCCACTTCGAACAGCATCGTTACTTCAAAAGCAAGAAAAAGGAAAAAAAGTGCGAATGTTTATGGAAAGACGTACTCCGACACTGTCTCGGTCTATAACGCTAAGATCCCCGAGTTGAGTGGCATTCCTTTGACTCAGGGCCAAGTGGCAAGATGTGACGACGTCTTATTTTTAGACGCTTATTTATACTTGTTTGTTGCTATTAATCGGTACATACTCCAGACAAGGTTTCTTTTATTTTCTTGTTTTTAAAGGAAAGCACATGTCTGGCAAGTTGAGTTTGGCACATTTGAATGTATGATAGCCTTTGGCCCTCAGACGCACACCAAACGCTCGGAAAAAAACAAAGAAGGCACTGAAGTAGATAGCACTGTATTTGTATTGCACTCCACTTATTTTGAAAGGTCCTTGGTTTTTCTTTTTCATTATTATGATATAATGTAGCTTAACATGCACTCTTGAGCTCTGTTGGCACCACTAGGGATTTTTGATGGTTTGGACGCCGATACTCACTAATACAGCATTACCACGAGTACCGTATTTTTCGGACTATAAGTTGCTCCGGGGTATAAGTCGCAGCAGCCAAAAAATGCATAATTAAGAAGGAAAAAACATATATAAGTCGCATTTTTGGGGGAAATTTATTTGGTAAAATACAACATCAAAAACATACATCTCATTTTGAAAGACAATTTCAAATAAAATAGAGAACAACAAGCTGAATAAGTGCACGGTATTTTGGCCTGGAGAGGGATGGGAACCACCAGGCTGTACTTGCCCATGACACACCACAGGAAATGGTGCCTCTATGACCCTAGTGGTTAAGGGATTCAACCATACGAACATTACATGATTGAAATGCCTGATAAAGTCTGTCACGACATAACATATTAAGAGTTATTAATATAACATAGAACATGCTTACCAAACTATCAGCCTAACTCCAAATCCCTAAATCCAATGAAATATTAATCCTCAGTGTCACTTTTACCGGTAAACAACTCCCCCAACAAGGTTGAAATGGTCAACACAGGCCTAGAGCGCCCTCTGCAGTTTAATGTAAAATTAACATGTGAAATAATATACCGGTTCTCATCTCATTAGCTGCACCGCTAATCCTCAGTAGGGTCGCGGGGGTGCTGGAGTCCATCCCAGGGGACACCCTGAACTGGTTGCCAGCCAATCGCAGGGCACACAGGGACAGACAACCCGCTCGCTCATTCACACCTAGGGACAATTTGGACCGGCCAATCCACCTGAAATGCATGTCTTTGGAATGTGGGAGAAAACCGGAGTGCCCGGAGGAAACCCACGCAAGCACGGGGAGAACATACAAACTCCGCACAGGAAATCCGGTAGCTGGATTTGAACCCACACAGGAGGTTTCCCAAGACCTTAGAACTGTGCCGCACACGCGCTTACCACTGCGCCGCCGTGCTGCCCTATACCGGTTCTAAACATTCTTAACTCAATGATATAACAATGTGTTGATAATTTCACATATAAGTCTCCCCGGAGTATAGGTCGCACCTTCAGCCGAACTGGAAAATACGGTACTTTTGTCAATAATTAGTCGATATGCACACGTCCTTCCCCCAGTGTCTAATAATAATATCCGCTGAAGGCCTCAATACGTAAAGTGAATACACATCTTTTTCTAAAATAAAACATGTTTACTAAGAATAATACAGTAGACCCCGGTGATGCGACATTAAACTGCTCGAAAGTGGGGTTCAAAACTTGAAATTGCTGTACGGGGAGGATAGGCACCTATAGTAATGTTTTCCGTTCTCCTGTTACCCAAGTTAAAATCATCAAACTAGCAATAAAGTATATAGTAAGTACCACGTATATGTAAAATACGTGTATATTAAATAAGGTTTTAAACATACATGTGGAGGAAAAATAAATATTTATTTGCTTTTGTTGTGATGTGACTTGAGCTGGTCAAGTAGAATAGCAGGTGGATGCAGGGGGATTGGTGGAAAATAATCAAACTTATTTTTAAACTTCTCACTTGCTCTTGCAGTTTTTGTCCCTTTAATCTCTTCCCTGATTGGAATAATGGTACCGATCGTCGATTGGTTACCAACATACTCCTTAACAAAGTTAACCATGGGTGTGAATCATATTTCTTGATAATTGCTGGCTCCACCTTCATGGTTTTCATGTTTTTCCTTCTTCATATTGCATGACTGCATTTCTTGGGATCCATAGTAAATTGTTACAGTACAAAAAATACAGTATTATATTACTCTTACTTGCAAATGTCTTTGCAAAGAAGATATAAAATTGCACTGAGGGAGGGAGCTCAGCCAATAGCATCTGCATGATGCCAGGATGCAGCATCTTAAATAAGGTTGACCAATAGCAGTCCCGCAGCTTAAAGACCTCTGAGGAATATAACTTGCGCAGTCATACCCATGAACATCGCACAGTATAAAATTTTGTAAATGTTTGGTTACGTGTAAGAGGTTGAAATTTAATTCCATGACTTAAAAACATAGTAAGTCAAGGAAACTGTGTCCCCAGGGTCTACTGTAAATGGAAAGAAAGCACCAAGATGATAACTTTCAAATTTCTAGATAGGCTACGGCGTTAGCATCCATGAGTACTTCCGCAAACAATGCAAATGCATGTGACGTCACGCACAAGAGGTCGCATACAAGTCGCATTTAGTTGGAAATGTATGTAACACACAAAAACATCGGATTTCACCTAAATCCGTTCTAAGTCTTGACTAGGCCAACCTTAAGGCCACCGAGCTAGTTTACGTTTACATGACACACAGGGCGCACTCCACAATTTGAAGAAATTTGAGAATTTAATAAAACTTTAAAAAAATACAACAAACAGTACAACAAAATACAAACACGGCTTAGAAAAAAGAGTCATTTATATTTTAATTTTCGCAGTAAATTGACTCCCGTAGATGTCAAAACTCCTTTTTAAATGATCCGGCCATGATTATCTCAAATCCTCCAAACTTGAGAACTGAAAATGTTCCATCAAAATAAGCTTTCAAATTTACGTGGCAAAACACAACAAACACGTTTTTTATTCTTTTATGGGTTGGGGGTTGTTGAATTTATCCCATTATTTACTTCATAGTAGTCAAAACAACAACTATGTACTGTGTTATATTTCGCAAGATTGTAATATTGGTCATGAAATACTTTGTTTTCTGTGCTGCCCTAACGCTTCTCTGTGCCACCAAAAAAAACACAATTTTTTTGGAGTTACTATTATAAAAAAAAGGTACAAAATATTAAGTAAATGCACTTTTCCTGATGTAGGCAAAAGTAAGCTTCTGTTTGGACACTGTTCAAACCCAAAACAGCTGTGTTACATGTGCAGTACGAATTTTACAAAAGACACTTATTGTTTTTACACTCATCCGCCATTTTCTTTGTAGTATTGGACATTTGTGGTTGGGTAGAGTCAGTTGTGTTCTTCCCTAGTAAATTGTTATATTTTAGTGGCTTTGAAAAGCCGGAATCGCAAATAAACTTGTTGGATAGATTTACAAACGTAAAAGGGGGCGTGGTCTGGAAAAGACGTGAATGTTATTTTCGAAGTACTTAAAAATGTGAATCCCCTGATGCAAAATAGTCTGTCTCGCAAAGAAAAAGTCCAGTTTATCAAAAATGTAAACCTGAAAAGCATTACCACAATTATTAGGAAAAAACAAGTACTCATTGTAGACTTGTGATGCGTTCATCAACAGAGAAAATAGTTGGAAATATTTTGCATATGCCGAAAAAATGTTTTACCCCATTGGCAAAAAACTTTGCTCATTTTAAGTAATTTGTTGTTGTTTTGAGATATTTTATCTTGTTTCTTCAATAAAGGTACTTAATATGAGAAAATTTGTTCATGTTGGAGCTTATTTTGTCAATTTTAATTAATATTTTCTTCTGTAACAAGAACAAAAATCTTTAAAAGTACAACAACAAAAATTAGCATTTTACAGGAAAAACAAGTTTAAAAAATACAATTAAGATAACTACATTTTATGCCAATGGATACTTCAAAAAGGTTTGATGAAGTAAATGTGTTCATTTTGATAAATATTTTCTACCATGATTAGAAGAAAAAATATTAAATTTAGCGACACAATTTATATACTAAGTATAAATGTCCTTGTTTTGGTAGAAAATGTAAATTCCTTACATTTAAATTAAGTGAAAATGTCTGCTTATGGGTTAAAACATTCTGTGATCTGAGGTTGTCTGAGTGTGTGTTATATTTCGTACTTTTTGCTATGTTGATGAACGCACCATGGGTCTACAATGAGTGCTTGTTTATCTTCAAAACACTGTTTTAATTTTTTTCCAAAAAACATCATTGAAATGAAAAACGTTGATTCATCTGACTTTTATCCGAGAAAAATCTTAATAAATGTAAATGTAAAACTGAATACTAAATTCTTACCCCATTTGTTGGCAAACATTGCTTATTTTAAGTATTTTTTTGTTTCTTGTAGAATTATTTGATGTAGTGGATAGTAGATTTTGTTCATTCTAGGAAATATTTTCTTCAATGATAAGAAAAATGCTAAAAATATGCAACAGAATCTAGATCATAATTTCGCTCGTGTTCTCAAGTGTACATTTTCCCATTTTACTCAAAAAATCTAATTTAAAAACTAAGAAAATTACTCTTAAGATAAGCCAAATTGTCCGCCATTGGGGTGCGATTATCAGTCATCTGAGCTTTTTCGGAGTGTGTTTGAGATTTCCTACTTTCTGCTCTGTTGATGAACACACCACATTTCTATGATTAATGCTTAGTTCTTTTTCAATAAATCATTTTTATTTTCGTGTTACAAAACGTTTTTCAAAATGACAAAATTGTGTTTGTTCTTCCTGTGTTTATCCGAGTATCCAAAACAGGAGATACATTTTTTTTTAAATATTTTTTCAAACAGGTGTAAAATCTTTGCCTGAACAACGACTTTAATTGTTACTGCTTGTCTTTTTTTCAAACAACAGGGGCGCTTGCTTTCCTCACCTGCTGTCAACGTCTAAATGATCATTTGTCCTTCATTATTAAGGCCGACGTGCCGAGAAGTGCCCGTGTTCATTGCAGATACTTGAGCTCAATCTTTGATAAGCACATCAATCATTCCTCTTGTTTGTGGTTGTGTTTCTTTTCTTTGTTTCTTTTTTTTTGGGGGGCCTTCCATCCTCGCTCAGAGTCGTCGCGCTTTGTTTTTCTGCATTTCTACCTCATGCCGGCTACATGTTGTGGATGTAGTATATGTGCATCTCTTCTTTTTTTTGATCGTCTAGCGTTGAGGGAGAAAAAAAGAAGAGCACACAAAGAAAAAAGAATGGAAAGTAGTGTGCCCTTGAACGTGAACAGTCTACCTCGTCAAGACTGTATTTACACTGACCGCCAATCACGGAGGAGGAAAGCAAAAGTGGATTGAAAAGGAATGAAATTGCGGATGTTTAAAAAAAAAAAAAAAAAAGGAGAAGAAAAAACACTCCAATGTGAACCAATGTAAAGTCAGTGTTTTTTGGGTGTGGCAATGTAGTGGGCGTGGCCACTTCTCCTTGTACAGTCCAATGAACTTGCACATAGCTGTACTTAAACGGTATATTGTACATTTTGCTTACATGACAAAGCACCACATACATGTTTATACGTGTGTATGTATTGCCATAGTGCAGTGACCTAAATGTATTTTAATTTTATGGAGGTTTTTTTTCAAATCCGAAATAAAAATGTCTCATTTTTCCCTGATTTCTGCTTGATGTTTTTTGTCCGGGTAGTATACATTTATCAGATAAATAATATATACAGGGTAGAAAAAATGTGCCGGACCCGACCCGAGTCGCGGATATATAAACCCGAACCCGACGGATTAACTTGATTTGATGAACGAGACCGAAATAAACCCGAAGCCTTATTTTGTCACCAAAGTAAACACGAAGCTTGACTCTGTGCATTTTGGCTGAACTACGCAGCTTGGGGTTTACTGGGGGCCGAGTCCCTCAAATCAAGTGTGCACCTCAAGTGCAGCACCCAAATGAAGGGTTTCGCCGCTGAAGTGCGCATCTCGGCGGCGTGCAGTAAATGAAGCTGAAACTGGATAAAAAGGCATCAGAAAGAAAATGAAATTCTGCAGATTAAAAGCCGCAAATGGAAAGGAAAGATTTGGCTGAAAAGCAGGAATAAAGTTTGTAAAGCTTGTAAGCTATTGGCAAGAAGCAGAAATGACATCTGACATAAGGGAGGTGGAAGGAGGAAACAGCCCAACACTGATGATGAAAAATAATTTGGATTCAGTAATTTTGAGTTTAACTTTTTTTTAAAATATTACTTGCGTAAGGGTTAATGCTGTGTAAACCATCCACTAAGGAGAGAAACAAGAAAAATATATATTTTTTTAAAACGCAAGAGACAAGCCCGCCTGGCCCTATCTAACAATTGACATTCTAAGCCTGAACTCAGCCTGAATTTCGGGCCGGGTTCGGGCCCGGGCCCAAAATCTTACCTCTAATACAAGGTTTTCTAAGTGCGCTTGAAATTCCTTGAAAATGTTTACTTTTCAATGTTGTGTTTTCAAGGTTTGAAAAGTGCTTGAATTTTGGGTGAAGTTCTGATATTTTTTTGATATGGTTGCTATGTTTCTCAAGGCTGCTTAAAAATGAATCTGACACTACTCTCTGGGGTTTCCGCTTTGCCATTGCATTTATTCTTCCCTCATAATTACCAGCAGCTGACATTAGTTTGTATGACATTGCCCTGTGAAGCGTCGTCGCCCCCTATGGGTCGTGCCCAAGAGGAAAGGTGCATTCTACACCTAAAGGGGGCAAGTCCCAGTAGTAAATTGAAATGGTGAGATCTTCATGCAACTGAAAATGTAAGCTACATATCATCGTCCATTCACCCAACACTTATATGCGAAGAGATTTGTCTCAAAAGTATTTACTCACAGATCCACAAATATATTTGCAATTGATTCAAGATCTAAAAAGTTATATGTCTTAATAAATGCACACAAAAGATTAAAATTTGCTTACAGAAATTGCAGATATATTTGTGGCTCTGTAAAATACATCATTCACAATTTTCAGCATTTAATGGTCATGGAGGAATTGGGAAATTGGCTTTGAAAATCCTTAAAAAGGGCTTGGATATAGCCATGAAAAAAATGTATGAACCCAATATAGTTACATGTCTAACATATCTAGCTGGTTTAATATCTAGCTAGTTTAAATCTCTTCAGTTTTGAAATACGGTTTAAAAAATGTGATAAAGCTAGAAATTGTATTCAATGCCCCATATATTACAAGAAAACCCCTTTACGAATAGTTTTGCTCAATTTCAATATTTTTTCTTATCCTATATAATCGTCTTTAAAGGTTGCGCCTGCTCAACAAAAACAGTCCAGCTAAAAAATAAAAAAGTAAACTGTAGAAAAAACTACTAAAAAGATGTTTTACGATTTGGATAATTGGGAGTAATAATTAGTATAGACGCTGCCCGTCCTACGAACGAGTTCCAGACGACCGTTCGTAAGTTGCTTCAGTGCTATATTTTGCATGTTGAAGGTTTAGAGATGTTTAAGGCCTGTATAAGTAACCTGTATTGTTTTGTACTAAAAAAAATAAATGTTTCATTAAAAAATATGCTCTATAAAGATAAATAAAGTTGAGTTTAACTTACTTTTGGAAAATGAGCTTCAACAGTTAGGCGACTTCCTTCTCCGTGGCCGAAAAAAAGCATTCCGACCATTTTCTCAACCGCATCAAGCTTATTATTCCACTTTGGTTTCAAAAGAAACCACTCGCCTCTTCCTAACACGTTAAACCACCCATATTGAATGGATGCACGAGATATTAAACAATAAAAACGTCAAAGTTCTTAGCACACTAGCGATACAGTACACATTGTTATGATTACACACAAACAAGGAAGTAGAAAGTGGATTTCTGCTTAAGTGTGGATGCCATCTCACAGCACCATGTGGCGGGAAGAAGCACTGCAGTGTCAGAGCCAGAACAGATGGTAGACCCAAACGCATAATGTTTCACAGCAAACTTTATTGTGGAAGCTGAGAAGTCAGCTATGGAAAAGCTAGTGCCAGCAATTCGGCGATCGCTGGGCAGGAGGAGCAGGGAGCTCACGGTATCGGAGCGTGGTCGGAAGGCGGTAATGAGTTGAGTAGCCGGCATGGGAGATCAGAGCGTGGTTGGTGGGCAAACACGGGTCAAGTAGTTGGGTCGGGAGATCGGAGCATAGTCGAAGGAAGGAAAAAGTCAGGGAGCCGGAGACGATCGGGAAGCCAGGGGCAGACGAGCAGGATACAGGTAAGGACAGGACAGACGGGAGCCAGAGTCAAATAGTGCTTGCCTTGCGTGTGCGGAGGTTTGCTGACGAACTGACAAGGAGTGAATGGAAGCGTTGAGTTTAAATAGGAGGGGAACCAATTAGGCAACAAGCAACAACTGGCACAATACGAGCGAGCACGGGTGAGGGCAATGGGTAATCGTGACACTACAGTACTGTCCTGTACTCGGAAAAAGGTGCACACAATACAAAAGCTAACTTACAGCAAAATCCAAGTATTTTTCGACATCCCGAAAAAAGTGATCGTAACTGCCGGAATGCGTAAGTCGAATGTACGTAAGTCGGCAGGCGTCTGTATAAGCCCATCTTTGGAATACATATTATTTTAACCGTAGATTACAGAGTTGGCATCAAAAGTAGTCTGAAAAAACTATGACTCGTTATTAGTTATCTTTAACATCCTTTTTTTAGAACATTATTCGATATTTGCCACATATTGTAGTTTTCAAATTAATTATCAATAATCGAAATCCTTCCTGCCAATCAGGAACCTTCCTGGATCATAGCTTTTCCTCAAAAATAACACTTCAATACATTCCATAACTCTATATTGTTTCATATAGTGAAATAAAGTTTGCTAAAATATGCGAAACAATACTGTTTTTGTCTGTCCTTTGTCTATAAAAGTGTATTTTATTTTTCTTACTTTTAAAAATTTAAATCAAAAAGTGTCTGCCATTTTCCTGTCGCCAAAGCTAAAAATTTAGAGCTCCCTCATGTTCAAAACAACTTTAATCTTGCTAACCTAATGCTAAGACACAGTCAAGGCTTTGCTATCACACGATGTGGATAGTGCCCGTTTCACCCTTCGAAAAATGGACACTATCACGAATTTTGCACCAATAGACGTAGAGTTTACGTCATAGACAAACAGGATACCCGTCCAAACAGTCTTTATACCCTGAAAGAAAAACACTTTTGCTTTAGCTTGCTTGATACCAACACACACTGCAATAGTTAGCTAGCTGGCATCATTGATAGTCTGCGTTATAACTCTTCAAGTAAATGATATTTTACCACAAACTATGCAGCAATACATGCAGACAAGCAATATTCTGAGCTATACATTCTATATGATCTGTTAGAAAAAAGAAACTTTGCTTCAGTTAGCTTAATGCTAAGATGCAGCACAATGCTATTCTATCAAACAATAATGATAGTCTGCATTATAACCCTTCCAAAAAAAAATTAAACTAAAATTAAGCACCAATACATGTAGACAAATAATATTCTAAACAAGACATTGTTTATTATCTGCAACAACAACTTTGCTTTAGCTAGCTTAATGCTAACCCACAGTACAATGCTTCTCTAGCAGACAATGTTGGTAGTCTGCATCGTAACTCTTCAAAAAAATATAGACACTTGAACACAAATTGTTCACCATTACATGTAGACAAACAACATTCTAAACAATACATTGTTTCTTATCTGCAACAACAACTTTAACTTGGCTAGATTAATGCTAACACACAGTGCAATGCTTTGCTAGCAAACAATGTATATAGTTTGCTTAAAACCCTTTAATATGTGAATTTGAACATAAATTGTGCACCAATACATGTAGACAAACATTATTCTAAACAATACATTGTATATTATCTGCAACAACATTTTTGCTTTAGCTAGCTCAATGCTAACACAATGCTTTGCTGGCAAACAATATCTATAGTTTGCTTAAAACTCTTTGATATATATATTTAAACACCAATGGTGTACCAATACATGTATGCAAACAATATACTGATTACTTTTATTGAACACGGGAAAATAAACGAACATCAAATTTGTTATAGTTGTGAAAATCGTTTAAGTGCCTTTGTGACCACCCCAAATTTCACATTTAATCACTCTTTTACGGTGTTTTATTAATAAAAGGTTAGATGCTATTTCCCTCATCATAACTCCAATGTGTTGTAAAATAAAAAGACAAAAAAAATCAAATCAATGCCATTTAAAACCGTCCCATTACTACAATTATATTATCATCATCTGCAAATAAAGCACTGAAACGGAATAAATGGCGCTGATCTCGGAGACTAATTGCAGTTTTACACTTTAACCACCATAACCACCCTCGCCTATAAATGTTGTTTAAAGCCACTTAATAGATTTCCCAATTATGCCTTTATGACTTTATCCTTTGGATGAAAAACAGCGCGCCGGTACGGTCGGAAAGAGCCCAGTCAATAATGATATTTCAGGCGGGGACATAAAAACGTGTCGGCCCTTTAAATGTTATGTCATGTTAATCGAGACATCGGAAGGAGTTAAGGTTTTGCTCCGTTGGACCGTCTTACACAACGGGTGACTACTGAGACGTAAGTGTAAAGGTAAATATGAAACTTTATTCAATTGAAATTAAAAAAATGTGTAATTAATTGTTAACTTAGCAAGAAATGCATTTTTTTGTTTGTATGGCAATGTTACAGGGGGGCATTTCCAGCAACAAAGAAGAATGAATAGAGCTCATTCAAGGTAAGTAATTTTTTTAATTTACTATATAGTAGTAGGAGTCTGGAACCTATTTCACTCAAAGAGCTATAAAAGCAAACATCTCATCTCATCAGCTGCACCGCTTATTCTCAGTAGGGTCGCGGGGATGCTGGAGCCCATCCCAGCAATCATCGGGAAGTGGGCAGGGGACACCCTGGACTGGTTGCCAGCCAATCGCAGGGCACACGGGGACAGACAACTCACTCGCTCAGTCACACCTAGGGCCAATTTGGACGGGCCAATTCACCTGAAATGCATGTTTTTGGAATGTGGGAGGAAACCGGAGTGCCCGGAGGAAACCCACGCAAGCACGGGGAGAACATACAAACTCCGCACAGCTGGATTTGAACCCACTCAGGAGGTTCCCACGACCTCAGAACTGTGCCGCACACGAGCTAACCACTGCGCCGCCGTGCCGCCTAAAAGCAAACATATTTGTATTTTTTTTCATTTTGAGAGAGATATTTTAAGACAACATAAAACAAAACAACCCTACCTGCTCTCCATACAAAAGCTAATACTTCCGCACATTTTATTTCACTGTGTGATGTTTGATAAAATCTATCAAATAAGAATAATGTGTCCCTTACCAAAATAAATATACCACTTTGACATTTGACCTTCATTTTTGTTCTAAATAACGGTTTCAAAACAAGGTGTGAGCAAAGTTCTTATGGTAAGATGTCACAAAATACTGCAAACAACGATACCAATGTATTTACCCTCGGTGCAGATGGGGCTGGGCAAGGAGAAAGAGTGTGCATGCCCTGTATACAGGTCCGTCCATTCCTAATGCTCACCTGATTAAATTGTTCGGGGTGGTTTGCTAGATTTTTTGGGTGTTTGCAGTTTCTCCTGTGCGTTTTCGTCATAGATTGTGTAATGAACTTACATATAATGGATTCTTTAGTGATTTATATTTAGGATAGGGGTTTGTTGGTGTGACACCTTGACTGTACACTGTAGTCAGGACTGTGCCATAAAAATACTGGCGCGAACCTTGCATGTATTTAGGGTTGTTTCGGCTTCGTACATACTTACGGCTTTGAATGTAGCAATGCAGCTGTTTCATTTTGTCTCCGAAACAGATATACTCATAAAAATAGCCATATATGGCTCACGAGCCATAGGTTCCCGACCCCTGCAGTAAACCCTCCGGCAGCTTTACGATGTTTTCATGTTATCATGTAGAGTATGATGTTTTACTGGCCCCAAGTTAAGGCATATCCCCCACCATACAAAATCAACAACATATTTTTTTGCATGCCCCAAAACTCAAACTTTGCAGCGTTTGTGTGTATTGAAATTTTGTCCCTTATGTATTTCTAAGATGCCTTTTTGCTATTGGTCTACGTCATATAAGATGCTAGTCTGCTATTGGTTTGCATCATGAAAATGCTGATATGCTATCAGCCAAACTCCCTTCCATAATGCTTGGTTTCTTTCTCTTGCTTCAGTTCAGCATTTCGTGTAACAAACATGGCACAAATTGGTAAGTTAGGGTTCCTACATATGCAGCATTACCTTTCTTGTTTTGTTGTTTTAGATCCACGTATTGTGTCTGTGTGATATGTAATGGTCCCGTCATCATAACACTCTGGGAATGTGTCGTGTGTCTTCTTACTTTCATGTTTTGTTCTATTTGAGCTAGTTGTTATTCTAACATATTTTGCAATCTCTCACTTTCATGTTTTGTTTAGGCGGAGCTGTTTTGTGTTCAAGCATATCCTGGCACGTTTCCCTTTGAGGTTCTGTTTATGTAGATCTAGTTAGGGTTTCCACATTATGTAGCACAGATATGTGTCGTCTAACTTTCATGTTTTGTTCAGTTGGAGCTAGTTTTCATTCAAAAATATCCAGTGTGGGTTCACTTTCATGTTTGGTTAAATATGAACTATTTTGTGTTCCAGCATAGGCTGTGTCTTCTACCTTTGATGTTCTGTTCACTTATAACTATCCAGTGTTAGCAAGGATGTGTAGTTGATCCTGTGTTAGAGTAGGTTTTATATATTTGAGTTCTGAGGATCTTAGTCAACTTTGTTGTTCTGTTTCTGTACACTATCTGATACCGATTCAATTTCTGTAAATAAAACCTTTAACAAAATCTTTTTTATACACCGGAACCTACCAGATCAAACACCAACAGGCTGTAACAGAATAAAACATGAAAGAAGACAATACAAGTTATGTTGTCAAGTCAAGTCAAATGTATTATAAAAATCTCAAAGATAACACAAACTAGGTCTAACTTAATAAATCGTGAAAGAGAGACAAGTAAAATTATACACATCATGATTTTATGATTATAAAATATTTTTCCACTTGGAACGTGAAGCCCCAAACTCGCCCTTCAAAATAAAATCCCCCCTTTGGTTTTGGATAGAGAATCGGGAGGGCGGAACGCGGATTCGTACAAATGGCGCCAGCCTTATTAACGTGCATTTTGGTAAATAGCAAAAGATTTGCGCGAGGCTTCATTTGCATTCTGATGAAAGTGAAGTGGACGCGCGTGAACTCGGAGGTTATCTGACGCGTTGCAGCGCCGATTCAGAAAAAAAAAATAAAACCGGCGTGGCTCAAGAGGATGAGCTGCGGACCTCTCTCAAATCACTTCCTGCGTAACAATTAAAATATGCAAAGTGATAATTTTCCTTAAGTTGCCTTAAATGTGCAATCTATTTCAACGCCGAGTGGGGGAAATTGTCCAAAGCTCGCAGACCTTGTGCGTGAATGACGAGCGCGTATGGGGGGGCATAAATTATGCAAATAACACAGGGACTTTTAAAGCATAATTTCCCCTCCTCCTTAATAGTGGTGCGTAGTTCGTGAACGGAAGGGCTTAATGAGGGACGAGAGCCGGCTTCCCGCCATTTAAGAGCTGGCTCCCTCCAAGATATTAATGTGTTCTTTGCAAACAGCTCTAAGAACCTGATCTTCGAAGTGAACCATCCGAGAACCAGCTCCCTTTAAGACGGTGGTGTGTCCTTTGCAAACGGAATGCCTCTATGAGCCAGCTATTCTAAGTGATCAACGTGAGCTGGCTCCCCACGATTCATGAACCGGCTCCGCCCAAACTAGTGATGTGTCATTGGCAAACTTAACGGCTCTATGAGCTGGATCTTCAAAGTGAACGACAGGTGGCTGCTCTGCACCATCCAAGACACTCCCTTCGAGACACTGTTGTGTCGTTTGCCAACGTAACGTCTTCATGGGCCTGATCTTCAAGTAAATGAAGGGAACCAACTCCTCACCGCTCAAGAGCCGGTTACCTTCAAGATAGTAATGTGTTGGCCACGTACGTAATGACTCCATAAACCAGCTATTCTAAGTGTACGACGAGAGCCGGCTCCCAACCATTCCAGAGCCGGCCTTCCTTCAAAATAGTAATGTGTCGTTTAAAAAAGAGTAATGGCTCTATGAACTGGATCTTCAAAGTGATTGTCAGGAGCCAGCGGCCCACCATTCAGGAGCCAGCTCACTTCAAGATAGTCATGTGTTGTTTGGAAACGTAATGGCTCTATCAGCTGGATCTTCGAAGTGAATGATGGGAGCCAGCTCCTCACCATTCAAGAACAAGGCTCCCTTCAAGATAGTAATACGGCGTTTGCAAAACATAACGGCTCTAATAGCCGGCATTTGAAATTAATAATGTGAGCCAGCTCCCCACCATTCAAGAATCGGCTCCCATTTGAGATAGCGGTGTGTTGTAACAGTTCTATAAACTGGCTCATCAAAGTGAACAATGGGTGCCAGCTCCTCACCAATTTAGAGCTGGTTCCCTTCAAGATAGTGGTGTGTCTGTCATGAACGTCACGTCTCTATGAGCTGGCCTTTCGAGGTGAACAATGAGAGCCTTCTTCCCACCATTCAATAGCCGACTCCCTTCGAAATAAAATGTGTCGTTTGCGAACCTAACAGCTCTATTAAGTGTATGCTGGAAGCCAACTCCCTTAAAAATAACTTTGTCATTTGCGAACGTAACAGCTTTATGTGGTGTATGCAGTAAGCTGACTCCCTTCAAAATAATAATGTGTTGTTTGCAAACATAACAACTCTATCAAGTATGTGCTGAAAGCTGGCTCTTGAATGGTGGGAAGACGGATCCTGTTATTCATTTAAAAAAGCTGGTTCATAGAGCTGTTTCATTTGCGACAAAGTATACCGATTTTAAGGGGAGGTGGCTCTTGAATGGTGGTGAGTTGGCTCCCCTCGTTAACTTCAACAAGCCGACTTACAGAGCCATTACGTTGGCAGACGTTGCATCTCTTCTTGAATGGTGTCGGCTCTTGAATGGTGGAGAGCTGGTTCAAAGAGCCAGCTAATGGACACGGTTGGGTCGGGTTACTTTAACTGGATTACTTTCAATTACTTTTGGATTACTCCAATACCAAATATGCTAATAAAAGACAAAAGAAACTAAATATGAATAAAATTACTAAATTTTGTGCAGGCTTTGGGAGTAACGGAATAGATGGAAATGATGTTGGCAAGCTGTTTGGATTTATTTTCATTTTGTTTCTGTCGCATTTTATGTTAGTTTTGCCGGAGATCAAAAAGATCAAAGCCAGGAGAAAAAGCTTACCACGTGTTGTTAGTCATAATTTTATTCATATTTAGTTTCTTTTGTCTTTTATTAGCATATTCGGTATTGGAGTAATCCAAAAGTAATTAAAGTAATCCAGTTAAAGTAACCCTACCCAATCCTGCTAATGGAGCCGATACTGTCATGGTCGCCTTGGCGACCGGTCTGCCCCGCCCCCTGGGCACCAGCTGAAGCAGTTCAACTAATCGCGTGTCTGCTATTTAAGGCTGGATTGTGGGCTTTGCGGGTGCTGGCTCATTATATATATACCCTGTCCGTTCTGTTATGCCTTGTCCTGCTTGTTGAGTTGGAAGAAGCCTGTGTTTGCACGTTTTGTTAAAACCTGTTTTGTTCTGTCTTGTCCCTGAGTTATGGACAACTTTTATTTTGATAAATAAAAGTTCTGGATCGTCACGCAATTGAGTTCTCCCTTCCTGCCTCCGTTCTGGTCCGGTCACCCCGCCTTCCACTCCACCTCGTGACAGAAAGCCTTAAATAGCAGACACGCGAATAGTTGAACTGCTTCAGCTGGTGCCCAGGGGGCGGGGCAGACCGGTCGCCAAGGCGATACTTTTTCTTTTTTTCCCTTTTTTTTTAATTTTTTAAATTTTTTTCCACTTCACTTCATTTTTCCTATTTGTCTGTTTTCATTTTTTTCTTTTTATGCTTATGTTTTTTCCTAACTTTTTACTTATTCTATTCTTTCTTTTTTCTTCTATTTTTCATGCCTTTTTTTCCTTTTTTTAAATGGAATCTTTCTTTTTTTTACCTTTCATTTGCTCTGTTTCCCCCCTTTTCTAAGTCCTTTCATGCATACTGTATTGTTCACTAATAATCAGTAGTATATGGATTAAAGCAACAAACCCAACCTAAAGAGCCTTTTGGGAGCCCGCTCTTTTTAGCGAGCCGAGCCAAAAGAGACAGTTCTCTAAAAGAATTCCCATCCCAAAAGCATACTGTTTCATGGAATGTTTTTCCTCTTATTAAAAGTGACAGTCCTTTTGCGGCGTTTGATGGCTATATCTGACACCACCCTCCCAACCCGCCGCTAAATGTTAAAGCATTTTAGGCCCTCGCTTTTTAGACGACGCTTCCATTCGCCGAGTAATTATGCGGCGGCTAGAGTCCAGAAATAAGGTTTAATTACGCAGTAATCTCTTCTGATGGACACTAGGAAGTGCGAGCGCCATCCATCAATGACAAACCTCTGTCCACTTTTAATTTCTCCTCATTTGCATCATAACCTCGGCGCCGAGTCGCACAAACGCCGTTAAATGTTAATAGGACCTGTCTCACTCCGCTTCGGCTTAAGCCGTACAGTTTTTTTCCTTTTACGCCCCCCTGGCCCTCTTCTTCCCCCCACACTTTTCCTATCTGGCTAGTCGGTATCTCCCTTCCCTTTCTGGCGTTCTCGGGAGCTTTGGCATAAATTGGCCCTCTTCACAAGAAAGAAGCGGATGGTCACTGCCGTGCTAATTGGGAGCACCATGTAAAAGTTTTATCTCCAGAGTGCTAACAAACCTTACGAGCTAACATGCGAGGGGGAAAAAAGGGGGTGAGGGATGGGAGAGTAAACGATCAAATAGGGTTTGGTTGAAGAAAAGGAAAAAAATAATAGACTTGTTATCGGGGACGTTGACCCTGCGTCTCTTCAGGTATTTAAAAGGTTGATTCTTTTAATATTTCATGTGTGCCCCCTCTCTTTTCAATTCCCAGTAGACCCCAAAATATGACATTATCCCCAGTATGGCGGGGATAGAAACTATGGTAATACTGTGATACGTATAACATTAAAATAACAAAATATGTACAATATACATGCTAAATACAAAATAACATTATAAAAAACATGTAAAGGAAACTGTTTTTTTTTTTACATTTGGTGTGATATGACTTGAGCTGGTAAAGTAGAGTTTGTGGGTGGATGCAGAAGAGGGAAGGAGATGGATTAAAATAAGAACAGATTTTAAATTTACCACATGTGAGTATTTTCATACTTTGACATAAATTGGCCCTCTTCACAAAAAATAAGCGCCTGGTCGGGAGCAACATGTCATAATTTTATCTCCAGAGTGCTAACATAGCTTATGAGCTAACATGCAGGAGGAAAAATGGAATGGAGAAGGTGAGGGTAAACGATCAAAAAGGGGTTGGTTGAAGAAAGGAAAAAAAGATGTTGACACAGCACTTCGTGTTTAGTTCAAGTAGAGCTAGTTTGTGTTCCAACATATCTTGTGGTTTCTGACATTATTTTTTTGTTCAGATAGAGCTAGTTTGTCTTTCGGTATATCCTCTTTGATGTTTTTTTTCCCCATTTAGATCTAGATCAGAGGTGTCAAACTCTTTTTATCTCGGGCGGCACACGTTAGAACAAACCTTATCTCAGGAGCCAGAGAAAAAAGAGAGAGAAAGAAATAAGAGAAAGACAGGGAGAGAAAAAGAGAGAGGGTGGGGCAAATAAAAGAGAAAGGGAAAAAAGAGAGAGAGAAAAGAAACAGAAAGAGAATGTTAGAAACAAAGGAGATAAAAAGAGAAATAGTGAGAAAGGGGGGAAGAATGCGAGAGAAAGAAATCCAAAGAGAAATAGAAAGAGAGAGAGTGAGAGAGAGAAAAAGAGAGTGAAAGAGAGTGAGTGTGAGAGAGAGAGAGCAAAAGAGGGTAAAAAGACACAGAGAGGGAAAGAGACAAAGTGGAACAAAGTAAGAGGAGAAAAGAGTCAGATAGGGTGAAAGAAAGAGGAGAAAATAGTCCGAAAGGGTGAAAGAAAGAAAAGAAAAGAGTCAGAGGGTGAAAGAAAGAGAAGAAAAGGGTCAGAGAGGGTCAAAGAGAGAGAGACAGAGAGTGAGAGAAAAAGGGAGTGAGAGAGACTGAGTCAGAGAGAGAGAAAAAGGGAGCAAGAGAAAGTGAGTGTGTGTGAAAGAGAGAGAGAGAGAGAGAGAGAGTGTGTGAGTGTGTGAGAGAGAGAGAGAGAGTGTGAGAGAAAGTGAGAGAGGGTGTGTGTGTGTGTGTGTGTGTGTGAGTGTGAGAGAGAGAGAGAGAGAGAGAGAGAGAGAGAGAGAGAGAGAGAGAGAGAGAGAGAGAGAGAGAGAGAGAGAGAGAGAGAGAGATACAAGTACAGCGTTGTGAGAAGCACCTGGCTTTGGCAACATCAAGTGGACATATTTCAACCTGCAACTCGTTTTTCTCTTGTGCTTCCTCAGCGTTGTATAGTTTTCTTAGTTGTGACAAGTCAAAGGCAAGCCTTAAAAAAACACTCAAATTATATAGTTCATGTCAATAATCGACTGACCCATAGATATTTTTGCTTTTCCTAGTTAGAAAAAAAACCCCGTTATTCTAACAAAAACAGAACATGAAATTATCCATTTTCAGGTCCAATTGAAGGCTCAATTTCTTTCCCTACAAAACGTTCACAACATCCGTGCGTAGATTTTCAGTTTGATGCGCGTTAAGTAGAGTCAATAAACTTAAACGGCGGGGCCGAGTCGTTCAGATTTGTGGCGTTTTTCTCTCTTCCTAAATCACCAAAATTTAAGGTTGTGTGTCATAAAACAGCCTTACAAATGCAGCACGCTCCCGATCACATAATTCCTCACATTTTCACAAAGTGCTGCGCTTTTTCAAATAACATGATGACATGTCACTTAATAGTAGACAAATCTTGTCCTCGAGTGAGAATACAGTAAACCCTTTGATTTACGACATTTATCGGTATCTTTCTTATTCCACGTTTGTTTCTAAAGAAACAGCACGCCTCTTCTTTACACTTTACACCAACCATATTGAATGGAAGCACGAGATATTAAACAATTAAACTGTGAAAGTTCTTAGCGTGCTGGAGATACAGTATAGTATGTTTTAAGTATGTTACTATGTGGGTTTTATGTCTAAAGAAAGCCATGATATAACGCCGCCTCCTCCCCCTCTGCATCCACCCAGTAACTCCACTGCACCAACTCACATTACATCACACCAAAGGTAGATAAAATGTCATTATTCCTTTACATTGTTGGGAATTAATATCAAAATGTACCGTTTACCAAATTGCTCCAATTAGTTATCTGACCTCATTAACCAAACACAACCTACATTCACCCAAAAATGTATGCGCGCTCTTTTCTTGATGGAAAAGAAAGCCGACATTTTCACACAGGGGCAGATTTCATTTTATCAACAATTTAACTAAGTGTACTTCATCGAAAACTGCTGAATTAGTGTCGTTGGAGTCTCTGGGAAGCCTTCTTCTGAAGTCCTTTAGCTCTCTCCTTATTGGCCCACGTCTCCCTGCAAGATCGTGTGCTGGCTCCTCCCATGGGCGTGCCAAGGAAGCCTAACGTGGGCTCCCTCGCCTCGCGGCGATGTCTGGAATGTTCAAAACAAAACCGAGCGTTTCTACGTCATCAAGGCCACTCTGCGTCTGGATGTGCCGATTATCTTGTCAGCCCTTTGTCCCGTTCCCGCCGTTCCTGTAAACAACATTTTCTACTAGGGTGCCCTTACCTCACACCACAGCCCAGCCAGTGAATATCTTTTGTATTAAATGTAATTTGTATTCGATCGTATAAAATCCTTTATAGTCAAATGTATAACACCCTTCAACATGTATATTTATTTATTATGTTGCTTAATCCTGTGCATGTAGATTGCATATAAGTAAAACCTACACATCCTAACACATCGTGATAAATTGCTCTATGGCAGGGGATTAGCTCATGCAATCGGAAACACCGCTACCCCAGATACAATAATGAAATAATAATAATAATAATATATGATAAGTACTACTTACATGTAAGACATGTGTGTATGATTAAACAACATTAGAAATAAATGTATATTTAAAAGAAAATGACATTTCTTTACCTTTGGTGTTACACGACTTGAGCTGGTACAGTGGAGTTTATGGGCGGATACAGGAGCATTGTCATTACCCTAGAAAACGTTGTCGCTTTAATCGTCTCCTTATGTTAATAACAGTCCAGTTCGTCAATTGGATACAGCTACTGTATACACCTTAGCAAAGATGGCACACACATCTTTGTGTTTCTTGTTAATCTCAAGCTTCGTTTCCATGGTTATCATATTTTTTGCTTTTCCCTATAGCATTACTGCAAGGTTTGGGACCCATAGTTAATTCTAAACTGAATGAGACGAAGTTCAACCAATCGCAATTTGCCGTATGTTGGTCATGTGACATCCATGAATTTAGCCTGGGTGTGTGTCAAAATGGCTTCTTTTTTACATTTTTAAAAGCAAGTACACAAAACATTATATTCCATTCAACAAAAGTACTCAAGTAAAAACTAGCATGTAATAGAGTAAATTGAGCCCGTTGTAAATCTTCTGTTATCCACTATGGGTGGGTAATATTGAGACATTCGGTATTGATCTGATCCAAGTAAATACATAGTAGTATCAGTCGATACCGATACAATACTGACACTTTTTGCTCAGAAATCTCATGATCATTAAAAAATGGAACCCCACTCCCCTTGATTATGATTGAAATCAGACTATTTTTTCTATTTTTATCAAATAAATACAATGCAAACTTTAACTATAAAGATAAATATAAATATTTCCACAACTATTTCAGAAAAAAAGACAAGATAATCAAACAAAAAAAGCAGAAATGTAAGAAAAGTATAGATATAACGAAGCCAATTTGACAACTTTGATACCTTCCATTGCACAATACAGACGCCCCCTATTTACGGACATTCGAGTTATAAAAAACGGCAGATACGATCATTTTTTCCGGGATGGTAAGTTAGATTTTGTATTGTGTGCACCTTTTTCAGAGTAGAGGACATCACTGTACTGTTTTCTCTGCCGCGTGGCGCAATAAGAGGTCACCCAGCATGCACCCCGAAGAGGAAATCCAGCTTCTACTTCCTAGTTCGTGTGTAAGAACACTGCACTGTATCTCTAGCACGCTAAGAACTTTGACATTTTTATTGTTTAATATCTCATCAGGGTTGGGTAGGGTTATTTTAACTGGATTACTTTCAATTACTTTTGTATTACTTCAATACCAAGTATAAATTGTATCTCTCCTTTTAAACCCTCGGCTTTCAAGAGGAAACCGTCAGATCGTTGCGAACCTATGCTCCCAGCTAGGCAAGCTCATACCTTCCGACATATTCCTGCCCTGTTTTCTCTTGCCTGATACCTGTTGCCGACCTGTTTCTGGACCCGATTCTGCCCTGATCTGCCATCCCGACCACCGACCTGTTTTGCCCCGTTTCCTGCCTGATACCTGTTGCCGACCTCTTTTCTGAACTCGATATCGCCCTTGCTCTCCGATCCCCGCTAGAGACCAGTATCCCTGCAGTCTACGATTATCCTCGCTCGACACGGAAGTGCCACTTCTGCGTTCCAGCCACCTGCTACCCGTGTCAGTTGATCATCGGATCATGGAAGCAAGCCCTGTTCTCCCTCTTTATCAATATAACTGAGTAAACAAACGCTAGTGGGTCCTGTCTCTGTTTCTGGCCCGCGACAACAGGATTGATATTAAAACAGGATATCGAAATTACACAGGACAAACTGAAGGGAACGAAACTGGAAACCGATATTAAACAGGACAAAATAAACGGGAATGATACCGGACAGGAAACAGGACCGAGTCGAAACCCACATCTTGCGGGGCAGAGGTACGTTGACGGACTGACAAAGGAAGAGTGAGAGCAATGAGCTTAAATAGACGGAAAGCCAATCTGTCAACGAGCCGCAGCTGGCGTCACACGGGCGGGGCCAGTTGGGCGCCATGGCAACAGTGACAGTTATAACGTATGTATAATCTTCGAACACACCGACAACATGATTATTGTTGAAATGGGAAGACAGCATCGATCTTAAGACATTACTATCAATCCGATCCAAGTACTCGCTCGATATCGATAATATCGATATACACATCGATCTGCCCGCCCCTGTTGTCTACATGTTTTAAATTGAAATGCCTTTAGGTCATTTTTCCTCCCTTTCATCAGTGTATTAATTACCACGTGCAATTAACGGTTAGCATCAAACGTTGCCTAATTGTTTGATACCACATATTTCATTAGTACATTAATTACAGAATATCTAATTAATGGTTATTTTTCAAGTCTTAACGCAGATCCAAAGGCTTCAATGGACTGACCTGTAAGGGGAGGAGAAGATAGTAATTAATTAATTCAAAAGGAGGTTGAAAAAAAGATGACTGGTCGGACGTGTGTTTCCCCCCACGGTCACAACAAGAGTGATGGAAACTCCGGCTCCTTTCAAGAACCGGCTCGTTCAGCTCGACTCACTAAAAACAGACGTCTGGTTCTGCTCACTTACAGATTTTTTTGTTGCTTTACTCCATATGTTACAGACTAAAGCGGGAACAGAAAAAAAAAAGAAGAAAAAAAAGACCAAATTGAAAAAGGAAACCAAATAAGTGGAAAATGGAAAAAAAGAGATAAATGGTGCAAAAAAGAAGTAGCTGTGTCAAGAAATAACAAAAGAAGGAAAAAAACAGAAAGAAATAGATAAACTAATAAAAATAAGAAAAAAAAATGGAAAAAATGAAACATTGAAGGAAAAAAATTAAAAACGGGGGGATAAAAAAGAAAAATCAAGAAAAAAATGGAAAGAAAGAAAATAAAGAAAATGGAAAATAAATGAAGTAAAAAACTAGGGAAAAAATAAGAGACAAGAAAAAAGAAGAATAAAAATGAGGTAAAAGTAATAAAAAGGGCAGAACTTGGAAAGAACAAAGAAAAATGAGAACAATGACAAAAAATACAAAAAAACTAAGAAAACAAGAAACAGGATGAAAATAAAGGAAAAATGAGAAAAAAGAAAAGAGAAATGAAAATCCAGAAAGAAGGAAAATAGTAGAAAAAAAAACAAGAAAAACAAATAAAAATAAAAATAAAGAACTGCTACAAAAGAAGCAAAAATGAAAAGAAGAGGAAAAGCGAAGAAGCAAGAAAAAAAGACCAAAGCAAGAAATGAAATCAGAAAAAAATAGAAAAAAATAAAAAGGTAACAAAAAAGGATTTAAAACCTAGGAAAACAAAAAAACAATGAAAAAGATAAAAGAAAAAATGAGAAAGATAAAGAGAAAAAGGATGAAAAAAGACAGTTTTAGGGGACCCTTTAACATATTGCAAAAACTGAATTAATAATTTTAAAAAATCTGTTATTCCAGGGAGTATTTTTTCCAGCTTGAATAAATATTTAACTCATTTAAACTTTGAACCTTTTTATTCCAAGCAACTTTAAATTCAAGCAACACGGAGTCCATGAGGAGAGAAAAATCCATATTAAAAAAAAAAGGGAACCAGCTCTTGCTCGGCGGGGAGCAGGCTCCCGTCGTCACTTCCAAGAGCCGGCCTATAAAGCCTTTTCGTTCGCAAACGCCCACGGCCATCTCTAATAAAGCATCTAATAGGGAGCAAAGCTAGGCGAGCACAAGCTCCTAGAAGTGGATGCAATGATGGGAAACACGTAACGTCACTCTTTTTCACTTTCATGGCGGTCGCCCTCTAGAACGTCATTATCGCCGGCAGATCTGGCGAGCGGCGTGACAGGGGCCGCGTTATCCCGCCGCTGAGGGGAAATGCAAATTGATTTCACATCTGCCATGGCATTTTTACATGTTCCATAGACTGTCATTTCCAAGCGCAGATAGGAAAATCACAGACAAATGTCAAACTGTGGAGGGTTTATAGTCACCGGGGGACGCTTGTTTATTCATCACTATCTGTGAAACACGATACTTCTTAATGTCACATTGACTACTTGCCGGGAATATATTATGATAGCTTAGTATTTGACAAAGGTGGCAAAAGTACTAAGTGGAAATAGAGTTAAAAGGCAGAAAAGATGTTTTTTTCTCGGAATAGAGTCTCGTTTTTCAAATGGGAAGAGCCGGTTTCTGACTACGGAAAATGTAGTTCTGTGGCATTTTGGCGAAGGACATATCGAAGAAAGCATAAATCTTTCAATAGGAAAAAAGGTGTATTTCTAGCTTTTGCCATTGGTTAGTAAACAACAGGTGAAATTGTCTTTTTTTTATATTAGAATAAAAACCGGAAAAAAACAATGAGTCAACAACAAAATAATGTTACATAACATTTTCGAAAAGGGGTAGTCAGATGCAGATGCTTATTTTCCCTACCCCTTTATCTTCCCTATTAAATACATTTTACAAAATCTCATGGATATAGTTATTACATAGGTCAGATATCAATAATTATAATAATTACAATAATCACATATTTTAGACACTAATCTTCGTAATACCCATCCCTCAACGTCATAATGCCACTCATTACCAAATATCACTGCGGCACCAATGATAATAACAACAATAAAAATAAACACAATATTTATAATGAGTTATGATATAATAAAAGCAACAATAACAACAATTTAACCATAGTTTTAAACGCAGTATTTCCAATCTCACTCATATCCCATTTTCTTCATCCCTGTATTTCGCCAGTAATGTTTTTTTGTATTTAAATTTGAACACATAAATAGTTGACTCCACACACAGACACACACATACTTTTCCTGGTTGTTCTCACCTTTGGGATTTTGAATTTAATACAGACCCTCAAGTTATAATTTCCCTCTTTCCGAATGAATAATTTTTGGATGTTTTCTGGCACCATGTTTTTGTTGACCTTAAATAACAGTTGTGAAGTGAAAATGTTTTTAATAATTTGTCTTGAAAATACTTGTTTCCTAAAAAAAAAAATCTTTTTGTGAAAGAATGCATTTCATGCACAACTTGTCAGGACCCACAGAGACGGATGATCCAGACGCGTAACGTTTTCACAAACGCTTTATTTTACGGGAATGGGGCAGTCATGCGCGTGAACACAAACGCCAGGGATGCGGCGATCGCCGAGCGGAAGATGTGAGACAGAAATCAGAGGCAGACGAGATCGAGGCCGGACAGAACAGATGGGATCGATACAGGACACACGGGTAGATACCAGACGGGACAGACGGGATTGATACTGGATACTGGGGCAAGATACCGGACAGGATGAGACAAACGGGATCGATACCGGATACCGAAGACTGGAGCAAAATACCGGACAGGAGGAGACAGACGGGATTGATACCGGATACTGGAGGCTGGAGCAAGATACTGGACAGGATGAGACAGATGGGGTCTATACCGGATACTGGAGGCCGGAGCAAGATAGCAGACAGGATGAAAGAGACAGGGTTTATACCGGACACTGTAGACTGGTGCAAGATACTGGACAAGACGAGACAGGCGGCATTGATATCGGATACTGGAGACTGGAGCAAGATACCGGCAGGAGGAGACAGGCGAAATTGGATACTGGGGACTGGAGCAAGATAACGGACAGAAGGAGACATATTGGATCGATACGGGATACTGGAGACAGGAGCAAGATACTGGACAGGACGAGACACGTGGGGTTGATACCGGACACTGGAGCAAGATATCAGACAAGACTAGACAGGTGGGATTGATACCAGATACTGGATAAACGAGCAGGATACCGGACAAAGTCAAAACACAAGTCTTGCAAGTGCAGAGGTTCGTTGACGGACTGATGAGGAGTGAATGAGAGCACTGAGTTTAAATAAGAGGGAAGGTAATCAGGCAACAAGCCGCAGCTGGCGCCAAACGGGCGGGGCCAAGTGAGGGCAATGGGAAATGTGACACAACTTTCACTTTTTTAAATATATTTGTGATAACTCCAATCTCCAAACAATGCTTTACATAAACTCAAGGGCACTTTGCTTCCAAAAAAAGATTTTATTTTACAAACACTGGACTTATGCCAGTACTTTTCAGTGCCCAATGTTTCCGGTGATGTGTTCAAGCAATTTTGGTTATTCAGTGGCCGCTCACACACTCCCGATCTTTGAATAGAGGAAGCAACACGAGGAAGTGGTGGCTCCTCAATTTTGGGATGAAGATCTGATCAATGCCATTCCTGCCATCTAGTGGTGGTTTTTCATACTGAAATCATCCCCAGAGGTTTGATGCATACTGATCGGCAGAGCAATAGCCTTTCTTTTTTTTTTAAGATAAGACAAAAACACCGTATGTTTTGGAATGTTTTGAAAACGTATTTCTACGCTATAGCACTGAATGAGTTGAGCATTTATTTTGGGGGACGATTATAGTTGAAGGTAATATTAATAGGACAGGGCAAAAAAAATGACGCCTTATGAGGGGTTTTAATCCAGATAAATGCAACAGAGAGACTGGCTTGTTCAACCAAACGTGCATTGATCTGGTAAATTAGCAAAGGGCTACCTTGGGGCTCAGCAACAGGTAGTTCTGGAGGCGTATGCAGCTCTTTGGCACACCCTAGTGGCTCCCTTGCTTTTTTTCAAAAATGTTTGATAATGGAAAATTATAGGATTCCTGTAGGAGGAAAAACCTCACAAACATTATATATATATATATATATATATATATATATATATATATATATATATATATATATATATATATATATATATATATATATATATATATATATATATATATATATATATATATATATATATAATGTGTATTTGAACACCCTGCTATTTTGCTATTTCCTCCACTTAGAAATCAGGTGTCTAAAATGTTCATCATAGGTGAATGTCCACTGTGAAAGAGATAAACTAAAAAGCAAAAATCCAGAAATCACAATGCATGATTCGTTAACAATTTATTTGTGTCTTATGTGTTGCTTTGTTTTTTTTTTGAAGCTCCAAGTAATGTTTTTGTTTTGATCCAATATGGCTCTTTCAACATTTTGGGTTGCCAACACCTGGACTATCAAAATAAATTTGGGATGAATGTGAAAATTATCAGGCAACTCGAAGGATTTCCCTAGGCCTATTGGAATCAAGCATGTGCATTGAATAAATATGTCCTCCCCAAAAGTAAGGTACTTGCAGTATTTCTTATCATATCACTTAATTTTTTTCATCATTTTCTTGGCTGCCATTAGTGTGTGCAACAAAGGTGATAATGCATGTAACTGCGCTGCTGGAATACATGTTTTTTTTAATTGTGCTTACTACAATTTACTTTTGGGAAAAACAATATTTTTTTTTTCTCTAAATCATTGTTTTTCTACTGTTTCTACAATCACTTGATGGTAGCAAGCTAACTGATAGCTAACAGCTTGGTGTGTCAGGACCAGAACAGTGACAGGACCCACTCACGTTGCGTTTCTCACAAGTTTTATTTGAAGAAAGAGAAAGGGTTGCGCCCACGATCCGGTGATTGCTGGACACGGGAAGCAGGTCGTTCTGAACGCGGAAGTGGATCTTCCGTGGCGAGCGATGGCGGTGTCGGGAACGGAAGAAACGGGTCAGTAGCCGGGACAGGAGAGCAAAAACGTGGTCGGGGTAGGAAGCGAGTCGTAAGCCAGGAAAGGAGAGTAGACGTGGTCGGGTGACAAAAAGAGGTCAAAAGCAGGGACAGGAGAGTAGACGTGGTCAGGATCAAAAACTGGTCGTAGCCGGGGGGACAGACGGGAGCAGAAACGGGACAGGTGGGAGTCAGGGTCAAAAAAGGCTTGCCTCGTGTTAACTGAGGTTCATAGACGGACTGACAAAAGGGGACAGACAGGAGTGGGTACAAGTACTGATCGGGAGCCAATCAGAGTCCGAGGTAGTTGCCGCCAAGGGAGCAGGCACAGGTGATTCACATCGGTAATCATGACATGGTTTTGTACTTTTTGTTCATTTCTGGTGCGTAATGTTTCAAAAGGCCTCTCAATTAAATGTTGTCATACACTAACAAATAGAAAAAACAAAAAATCGTAAAGGTAAACATGACATTACATTTCTACATTCTACATTTTCTTCTGTCTTATTTCAGTGAAAAATAGCTAGCTAATGTTACATAAGTAGAAACTGCACACAATAGATCAACTTTGTATGGCAATTATTTTTACCCAAAGCTAACATTTTACTTATATGAATGCTAATGATATATCATTTCCATACTTCTTTTGATATACTTTTCATTTTATACACTCATTTTTCTAGTATAAATTGTCATATTTCAGTCGAAATTTCGATGGAATCGCATTCTCCTGTAGTTGCTTGGAGAGCCCAAGAAAATACAAACCGCGTGATTAGAACTGACGTTCTTTTTCAAAGAAAGATTGATGTGGAAAAAAGATTAGAAAGCAGATAGTTGAGTCAGGGTCAAAAGCAATTGTGAAGTTTGTCGGAATGTGATGACATCAGCAAGGCGTGGCGTTATTGTAGTCCAAGAAACATATTGAAATGACAGCAACACTGCAGCTGCCAGCACACTGGCAGGAATGATTTGCCCCGAGCAGTTTTTTTCCCCTCCTGTTCCTTCGCATGGCTGACTGCCAGATGTGAGTCGAGTCAGATCCGGAAATGTAATCAGATTACAGATGTCTTGCCTTCAACAAGTCCATTTTGATGGATGCTGTCACACAACAAAGAACGGAGACGGACTCATCAATTTCCTGCGCCCCTAATCATGTGTCGGTCCGGATGGCGGTGAAGTCTGATCATCAGATAGGGCTTGTTAGTACGCAGCGCAACAAGCAGCTCGCCGATAACGCTGGACCGTGGGCGAAGAGGCAGGCGAGAAAAAGAGAGATGGTCCCATTAGGGCTCCTGTGGCTAGAAAAACAAGATTTGTTGCACACATTTTTATTGATCAAAGTTGAACATGCTAAAATTGTTCAACTGTTTTAGAAAAATAAGCTTCTTATTCAAAAGTGTTGATGGGATAGACGGACGGACAGACTGATTGATGATAGATGAAACCTAGCTAACTAGCCAAATACATGACGAATGGATAGATGGATAGATGGATGGATGGATAAATTCACAACCACTGAACTGGATGAATGGATGAATAGTTTGCTAGTTAGCTGGATGGATAAATAGATGGATAAATATAACTAGCAAGCTTAATACATGGGTGGATGAGCAGATAGATCCATAGTTAGCTAACTGGATGGGCGAACTTCATAGACAAATGGACGGATGCCTGAATAGATGATGGATGAAAACATAGCTAACTAGCTAGATACAAGGTGAATGGATGTATGTACGGATGTATGTATGTATGGATGGAAGGATGGATGGATGGATGGATGGATGGATGGATGGATGGATGGATGGATGGATGGATGGATAAATTCGGAGCTACTTAACTGGATGCATGGATGAAATGTTAACTAGCTAGCCGAATGTATGATTGGATGGATAAATGTATAACTAGCAAGCTAAATACATGGGTGGGTGACTGGATAAATCCATAGTTAGCTAGCTGGATGGGTGGATGGATGGATGAATGGATTGATGATGAATAAAAACATACATGACTACCTAGATACATGATGGATGGATGGATCAAAAAATCCATAGCTAGCTAATTGGCCTGATAGATGGATGGATAAAAAACCTTATTTAGCTGGATGGGTGGATGGATGGATTGAAGGATGAATGAATGACAGATAGATAGATAGATGATAGATAAATCATAGCGAGCTAGCTAGATTGATAAATGGATGGATAAAAACATAGCTACTGAGCTAAATACATGGATGGATTGATATGGATGATAGATAAATCTATAATTGGCTAGCTGGGTGATGGATGGATTGATAAATGCATAGCTACCCGGATGAATGAGTGGATAACCACATTGCTAGCTTGCTAAATACATGGATGGATAAATCTGTAGCTAGCAAACTGGATGGATGGATGGATGGATAAAACCACAGCTGGGTAGTTATACAGGTATACATGGTAGATGGGCAGATGGACCAAAACATACCCAGCTAGCTAGATACATAATGGATGATTGGATAAATTCCATAGCTAGCTAATTGGATTAATAGATGGATAGAGGGCGGCATTAGCTCAGGTAGAGCGCTCGTCTTTTGATCAAGAGATCGCAGGTTCGATTCCCGGCTCCTCCGTGTTATATGTTGAAGTGTCCTTGGGCAAGACACTGAATCCCTAATGCCCCCAATAAGCAGGTCGGCGTTTTGCATGGCTGTATGGCCGCTATTAGTGTGTGTGTGTGTGAATGGGTAAGTGTGAAGCACATTGTAAAGCACTTTGGGATGTCTTCATTGACTTGAAAAGCGCTATATGAATGCAGACCATTTACCATTTTCCCTTATAAAAACATAGCTACTTAGCTAAATGAATGGATGGATGGGTCGGTGAATCTATAATTAGCTACTAAATGATTATTGGATAAACACATACCTACTGCTAGATACATGGATGGGTACATCTTTAGCTAGCTAATTGAACAAGTGGATGGATGGATGGATGATTGATGGATGGAGTGAACACCTGAGTCTCCCACACACCGGTTCTGAAAATTGCCTACCAGTGATAGGTAATCGTGACTTTCTTGGAAATTTGATTTTACACATCAGTGGATTTAAATACATGATCAGTTTTTCCAAAATTCTTTTTAAAATCAACCTATAATTTAGTAATGCAACTCACCCTTAAACAAGGTAAATATTTTTACCCCACTTCTAATTCTTTATAACCTGTTGATTACATAATAATATCATGGTAACTACATAGTAATAACATGATGAGTAATTTTAGGTATGCATATTAAACTGGTAAGCCTTTTTGCTAACCTGTCACAAAAAGTGGATCTTGTCTTCAAAAATGTTTGTGACCCCTGCTTTAATTTTAAGTTCCTGATTGTAAATTGGGCATTGGTATCGGCCACTGTAACGAATCTCAATAATGCTTTCTGGTATTGATTTTTGCCCATTTTTTGAATATACAGTGCATATTGTATATGTGAGGCAGACCAGCCTGCACTTTGTGTCGAGTATTTCTAAGTTTATAAAAAAAATAATCTATTTTCTTACCTGTTTTTCCTTCTCTAGGGGCAAGAGGCGGGTTATATCCCGGACTGGTCGCCAGCCAATCGCGGGTGGTTGCTTAGGATGATTTTTTTACTCAGGTCTTTCTCTGCACAAGTCAAAAGGTAAAAAAAAAATCCTACATTGGATAAGGCCCAAATCGAACACCTTCACGCATGCCAATCCCTGCAGAGGCCTGAATTGTATTTTATTATTAAGATTTCTCCATTTTTCAAAGGCATGTTTTATGTTGGTTTCTTCCTTGGCCTGTGGTCTTCACTTCCACACTTTGTGACTTTAAAACAAGTTTTCAAGTGACCCGGCAGAAGAAAAAAAAGCGAAACTAAGTTATAATACAACTTCCTTCCTGGTGAAGGTTATTTCTTAAGTCGCTGCCTCCAGCTTAGGTTTTAGAATTTTCTTACACAATGAACTGGTGCGCTAGAACAACAAGCTAATAGTAAGCTGGTCTGCTTAACTTATGGTTTGAAACTAACCTTCAAAAAATGTTACTGCATTGACAAAAATTGTTTTTAAGCCCTTTACCTTCCAGTAAAATAAGCCTAAAATCCCAATCCAAGATGGACCCAAAGTAAATTGAGAGCTGTTCTTGGACCATCTGGAGAATATTGACAGTTTTGTTCTCCCATGAAAGTAACACACTGAAGGTTTGTCCCAAACTGAAATAATCTTTGCAAGTGCATTGAGTAATCTGAGTTGGAACACTCAGAAATAGAAGGTTTTATTCTCGCCTGATTTTGCCTGCAGATGACTGTAGCATGGACATCTTAGCTGGAAAACAGGTGAGAAAATAGCTTTAAGCCTTACCTGGTACCTTGTCAGATATGATAACAATCTGAAAAAAACATGCTTCTATGGGTGGGTTTAGGTGTTTCCAAATGTGGCTAACACTAAAGTCAAGTCAAGTCAAGTCATGTTTATTTGTGACACCCTTAATCACAGAGTCTCAAATGGCTGCACAGACCACAGATTATTGCAAACCAGAGACAATTATTACACCATCCCCTGATCTAAAACAAACGTGAGGGCAAGGAAAAACTCAAAAACCTCAAGAATAAACCTTGAGAAGGGATGAGGTAATCCTCCTTCCAGGATGACCACGCTGAAATGGATGTTGCAATAACAAATAATACACAGCTATTGTCAAAATAAAATATTGGTTATTCATATGCTAAAGAAAAGAAGTGTGTTTTGAGCCTAGATTTAAACAGTTCCACTAAGGTTGCACAATCTCAGGGGGAAGAGCAGGGGAAAGAGCATGCCACAGCACTGGGGCCCAAATGGAGAACGCTCTCGAACCTGCAGATCTCATCTTGGCTCTTGGGATCACTAGTAGACCAGCATTTTCAGAGTGAAAACTTCTGAAATGTGTATTCTATTTATTTAGACGGTTTGAAAGAGTTGTAAATGTTTGACTTCTCTTCCAAAAGTCAATCAATGATTGTGCACTCTTGCGCGCAATAATGATGCGTAATCATAAATCACGAATTGCGTTGCACATATTTTTTCCTGGCACTGATTCAAATACACCCCCGGAAAATGGCATGAGATTATGTTAGGAATTTTATTGGCTAACCAATGTGTTAATCATCATTCAATTTGGTTACTACTGGCTGAAGATATTCGGAACTACAGAAGGTGATCTCTCTTATATCAAACAAGTCCATACAGGCTAATGCGGGCTGTGGACCGTGAAAAAAGCCCTCTATTGGCCTAGAATGGTGTCAATCAAAAGGTCAGTGGTTGACTACCATTTTGGGAGTCTGGGACCGTTTAAAAGGGAGTTTTGGAGCAAAACGAACAGATTACTACAAGGATCATCCAACAATGAAGATATGTTTCTAGGTGGATTTCTTTTAATCTCTCGGCATTATTGCACGTTTTGAAAAAAATATTTTACGTGGTTGGATTCTCTGGATTTTCCTTGATGGCCATTTTTGCGGACATCCACCGATTTGATGAGGGCCAAGGGACGTAATTGTTTTTTGTCTATCTTGTTTCAGACTGATCGTGATGTTTCTGTGATAAGAATATTCTTATTTCTCCAAGAGTTCAATCATTCTAATAATATGTGGCATGATGTATTTCAGTGACTGGTGTCATTGTACAGACAAATATTTGTTTATTAAAAGTCCGGCGGCCCAACGGGCGTTATGGGGTTTAAGTTCTATTTTCCCTTATTTTTAATTCCACTTAACTTGTTTCTTTTTTTAAAGTTAAAAAGAATATTCTCAAAGTGTAACAAAACAAATACCTGGAATAATCAAACACCCTATCTGATATAGCATATAGAAAATATGATCCCTAATTTTAAGAATTATTTTAACAAAAGGAGGAAAATATAATTATAAATGAAATAGGTCATTTACCGTATCTGATTTGTCAGCTTACTTTGCTCATTTTAAGCATTTTATTTTCATACTTTTACAAGAAAAAAACCAGTTAAAAAACAGTTTTAAGTGTGACTTTTTTGTTTTACAAGTTAAACATTGAGTGAAATACCAAAAATTTGAACTATTGTTTCTTTAATATTAACAGAAAAGTGCATTCAACCATAGTAACATAAGAAAAAAATAATGTGTTTTTTAAATCAAAAAGTTATGTAGATAATAAAGATGAATATACTGGTAAAAAGCTAATATATAACATTTGAAATTGTTTACTGTACCTAGCGCTTAAATGACAGACACTCCTACACCATTTCATTATCATCCGACTCAATCGACGTGTCAATTTTTTACGATTTTCTTGCCACTTATCACTAACTTTTTTTGGGACCCATACTTATGGGCAGAAAAGGAAACAAAACCAACAATCACAATAAAATGAGATGTGGTCCCTCTCAAACACAATAGAGACGATGCCGATTGACTAAACAGGAAGAAAAGATCAAGCATGACATTATAGCCAATAAGGACTGTAATTCATCCTCTGTTCTTTTCTCATTCTGAGCATCAAGGATAGGGCTGCCCCCCCAAAGAAGGTGCGACACGACTTTTTGTGGGTGGTTCTGGTCCCCATTAACCATGAAAACCAAGGGATCTTTGTAATCCAAATTTTCCCGGGAAACATAACCGATAATCTTGGTAAAAAAAACACCAAAAAAAAAAAACGCCTCCTACTGTATGGGAGCCGTGTCTCTTTATAATTATCTTGATGAGATGTTAAAAGAGTTCGAGTGATGCGGGAGTGTGAGAAGGCCTCTCGCCTTTAGACCTGGCTTTCATTCATCTCGCCAACATCAGGGAGCTCAAGCTCCGGCGTCACTTAAAGCTCTCCCTCCTTTGAAATTCCCAAAGGCGGACCCCCCGAATTAAGCTGACTTCTGTTTGACCAAAGATGAGACCCGGCCTCCAAGCGGGGCCGGCTTTTCTTCCTGCCTTTTTCTCCCACGGGAGTTCGCCGTCCACTTCTCGAGACGGGTAAACCTTCCGAAATTCCCTTAGAAGAAGAAAAGACTTTCTCGTGCACAGTAAACAAGGAAGGACCCTCGAAAAAATGTCTGCGATCACCGTACGGCGCCATTGATTTTTTGCGAACACGATTGACGGATAGATCAAAATGTCATCGATATTAGGTACTGTGGAATAGTAGTTTGCCTTGCATTTTCTTGGTTCAGAGGTTTGACTTTTTCTTTGAGGGCAGGATTTCTTTTATTTTTTTTTTCGTTTGATCTCCCAAGTGATTTAGTTAGATTTTTACTTACTTGATTATACCCGCGATTTTTTTGAAACTTTAAATTAAATCTAAAGGGACACTGGGTATTATTTAATGCCTTACTGAACAACAATAATCAGTTACACACAGTTACTAGTCAACTATGGAGAAATTATTGTGATTTGGTGCGTTTTATTGCCTTTTCATCCCCGATAATGGGGCAGCACGGCGGGGCAGTGGTCAGCGCGTGTGCGGCACAGTCCTGAGGTCCGGGTTCAAATCCAGCTACCGGACTTCCTGTGCGGAGTTTGTATGTTCTCCCCGTGCTTGCGTGGGTTTCCTCCGGGCACTCCGGTTTCCTCCCACATTCCAGAAAACATGCATTTCAGGTGAATTGGCCAGTCCAGATTGTCCTTAGGTGTGAATGAGCGAGTGAGTTATCTGTCCCTGTGTGCCCTGCGACTGGCTGGCAACCAGTTCAGAGTGTCCCCTGCCCACTGCCCGGAGATAGCTGGGATGGGCTCCAGCACCCCTGCGACCCCACTGAGGATAAGCAGTACAGATAATGGATGGATGGATTCCCGATAATGATTTTTTCCAAGATATTTAGAGATTAGGTGAAGGAAACAATAAAAACAGTGAAAACAACAGTTGAGTTGAAAAGGAATTAATCGGAAAATATAAGAATGAGTTTCTGTCCGACCCGCTTTACCAAAGGTAAATGGTCTATATTTGTATCTTGTTTTGATATTTATGTGTTTATGTATTTATTTTCGTCTTTCTAATTAAACAATTTTATTGAATTATTTATTGAGATTTATCAACCATTGTATATTATGTATTTATGTAACTTATTTTAAATCCTTTTTTTAATTTTTGAAGGAACCCTTACCTTTTTTTATCCATCGAGTTAGCTATTGGTTAAAATACATAAATAATTTAATAATAGCCCTTCAGCCTTTATCCATCCATCCATTATCTGCACCACTTATCCTCAGTTGGGTCATGGGGTAGCTGGGGCCCATCTTTGGGCAGTGGCCAGGGGACACTCTGAACTGGTGGCCAGCTAGTCGCCGGCCCACAGAGATATGCAACCCACTCGCCCATTCATAGGGACAATTGGGACCGGCTAATTAACCTGACAAGCATGTTTTTAGAATGTGTGAAGAAACCGGGGTGCACGAGGAGAACATGCAAACTTCGCACAGAAGGCGAGAAGCTGGATTTTAACCCATGACCTCAGAACTGTGCCACGCACATATAACCACTGCTCTGCCGTGCCACCCCTTCTTCCTTTAATTTGTTGTAAAAGCAAAGGGCACAATTTTATTTCACAACAAAATAATAAAAGGCACAAGTGATGCAATGTGTATTGCACCAGGTGATACATAAAATTTCTGAACAAATAGTCATCCTTCAGTGATTTAGGATCAAACCCGTTCCCAAAAAATGGCCTGGAGAGGGATGGGCGCCACTTGGCTGTTCTTGCCCAAGACACGCCACAGGAAGTGGTTCCCTGCCTACTATTGCAGTTCAGGGATCTGTGACGTGAAAGTGGGATAAAAAATATTTTAAAATTACATTCATTAAAAAACACAATATTAATTTGAATGATGACCATAAATACTTAAACACCACTTAACTTAAACACCTTGTGAGGCTGAGCAAAAAAAACACGAAGCAAAATGATGCCTTTGTGTCACTCTGAGTCTCCGTAGTTTGTATTGCAAGACACATTACAGCAACATCTAGTGGTCAAATAATACAGACTGTACCTTTAAGAGCGACACTGCAGCAAAAGTGATTTGCATGTCTGCCTCCCGGCTTTAGATTCAGAGGTTTGACTTTTTCATTAAGGGTTTATTTGTATTTATGTATTGTGTAGTTACATCCCAAAAGTACTTTACTTTATTACCTATTTTTTTTAACTGCTTGTTCACACACACCTTGTATTTATTTAACACTATTACACTCATTATATACATATTTTTTAAAAGGTGCTTTGGGACTACATTTTAAATTAAGGTTCAAATCGCACTTTCTGGTATTGAATTCTTGTGTTTTACACTTATTATAAGATGCTTGCTTGCTATTGGTTTGAGTCTAAGCATCATTAAAATCCAGATAAGCTATTGGCTGAACTTCCTCCCATAATGCCCTTTTCTCTCTTTGTTCAGTTCAAATTACTAGGTAACAAACTGTAATTTGTTTAACGATTGGTTCCAAGACTTGCAGTGATGCTAAAGGGAGAAGCAAGAATATGATAACAATGAAAACAAAGCTTGTAGTAACAAAGAAAAATGAGTAAGGCAGACACATTGTTGTGCTTGTGAAAGGATAACAATAGGACATTTCTGAAGAATAAGCAGTCTACCAAAGGCATGGAAATCCTTGCAAGGGTTTGTTTTAAATTCGTTGTTATTTTTAATCCTCTGGCTCCTCCCCCTCTGCATCCATCTACTAACTCGACCACACCAGCTCAAGTCAAGTTACAATTAAGACGTAATTTTTCCTTTTCATGCAGATTTATTTACAGCGTTATTCAATTTTTCAAACCTAGATTACGAATAAGTAGAACTTAGAACATACTATTTTGTTACATATGTTTGATTTTCATTTCCAATTTTTTTTTTTTACATGGAGTAAACTGAGGTGTTTGGTACGCATTAGCTAATCACCATAGGTGTGTATCCCCACCATACAACAATTTCACTTTACGACCACCACCTCAAGTCGGATTAATATTTTTATTATATGTGCAACTTAAATAAGTAGTGTGGATTTGACTTGGGAATCATACGACCTCTGTGCCATCTGTCTTTGGAGGTCGAACTTAATGACTTCCTCCCGGTGCTTGGAACGCGCCATTTGAATCCATAAATGTAAATAGAGCCCACTCTCATTTACCATGATAATATATTGTTTGGACAAAGCTCAATTTCCTATAAACTGCTAAGTCGAGTTTATTGATTGACGTGAGATGTCCGCGTCTGAGATAAATATTCATTAAAAAGGCCAGATTTCCAAATAGAAAACACAATCGCCCCATTTTCTCCCGGTTACATCAATATTGCATGGCTGCGTTTTAATGCCAGGCAGCCATCCTCAGACAAAGTTAAAGCTCTCTAACTTGTAGGACACCTCAACAAAAAAAGAATCACTCTTAATAAGAGTCTTCTCCAGAAAAGATTGAGCGGTAAAGATTATGTGAATCTATTCCGAGCACATCCAAAGGCAAGGGACCGCACGCTCCCCTTGCGGGTTCATTATCATTCTCAGGTTATCCCGGGCCCGGGGAATCTGGAACGCAAATGAATTAGTGAGAATTAAGAAGTCTCTGTGGTCTGAAACCTCTCCAAATCTCCTCCAAGATGAAAGGTGCGTAGCATTGGCTTATGCACCCTGAGCACCCCGTCATCAGGCGGGCACGACTCTTAAAAGAGAAAACGGAAACAAACGTGGTTTGGTGGCGGAGGGGGACAAGGGGCAGTGCTGCGGGGCTGCGGGACAAACGCATGACGCATGGACAGTTATTAATTACGACGCTCGGGCGCTAGCACTTTGGAGTGCTTGCTCTCTGGCTCTATTGAGGACTCTTCACCAGCTGCCAGAATGAATCTGGAGCAGGTAAACTAAAAGAGTTCATTGTGTGGCCTGAAACACGCAGTGGCGGGTGATGGATTTTACACTTAGACCTTCTGTCGTGCTTCGCCTTAATCAATGAAACCCTCAATAATTGTTGTGCTATAAAACATTTACTGAAACTACAGCTGCGGCACAAATAATAAACATCCATAATATGCTCATAAAATTATATAGGAATATAGCCACATTTTATTAACCAAAAATCGTTCTTATTTGCGCACACCATACATCTTCCTCCATCGATCCATTATCTGCACCGCTTATCCCCAGTAGGGTCACGGGGGTGCTGGAGCCCATCCCAGCTATCTTCGGGCAGTGGGCAGGGGACACCCTGAACTGGTTGCCAGCCAGTTGCAAGGCACACAGACAGAAAATTCGCTTGCTCATTTACATCTAGGGACAATTTGAAAAGGCCAATTAACCTGACATGCATGATTTTAGAATGTGGGAGGAAACCGCTGTGCCCGGAGGAAACCCACGCAAGCACAGGGAGAACATGCAAACTCCACTCAGGAGGTTCCATCTCATGACCTCAGAACTGTGCCGCACACGCGCTAACCACTGCTCCGCCGTGCTGCATCCATCCTCCTTTCCTTCCTCAATTACTCTATTACACAGATTATCCATCTATTTCAGGTCCTTCAAGAAGATCTTTTCTATCGCCACCTGAGCTAATGCTGAAAGTCGAGCATATCCTATTGTATTTCTGGCGTTTTTTTGTGATTAAGGGCTAAAATTATCTGTTCGACAAAAGCAGTGAACACAGGGATCATTTTCTTCACCTTTTCCTTTTGAAAAGTCTGTTACCTCCCCCTAGCCAATTATAGTTTGTGAAACCACTGACATTTCCTGATGCCTTCTACTATGCCCAGTTTCTCCAACTCAAAATCCTATTGGCTAAACCAACAGCTTTATCCACGCTTATGTTATGTCCGAGGCCCTGCAGAACTGATTGTGAGGCTTCAAAGTAGGTTTCTGACTTTGGCAACAAAAAATGGCTGAAATGGGTTTGGTTAAATGCTTACATATGAAAGCACACATCTGGAAGGAGCGCAACCAGGGAAAATGCAATAAAAGGAAGCTGACAGAAAATTTGGAATTATTGAATATGTATTCATGGACAAAATAGAATTAACATTGCATGATTCAGATATTTTAAGCCGTCCGTCTGTCTGTCCGTCTGTCTGTCTGTCTATCTGTCTGACCGCCCGCCCCCAAACTCTAAAGAAAAAAAAATGGAATAAGAAAGAAAAATATTTAAAATAATTACTATTTAAATTACTCTGTAAAACTCATCTCATCTCATTAGCCGTACCGCTTATCCTCATTAGGGTCGCGGGGGGGCTGGAGCCCATCCCAGCTATCTCCGGGCAGTGGGCAGGGGACGCCCTGAACTGGTTGCCAGCCAATCGCAGGGCACACAGGGACAGACAACTCGTTCGCTCATTCACACCTAGGATCAATTTGGACCGGCCAATTCACCTGAAATGCATGTTTTTGGAATGTGGGAGGAAACCGGAGTGTCCGGAGGAAACCCACGCAAGCACGGGAAGAACATACAAACTCCGCACAGGAAGTCTGGAGCTGGATTTGAACCCACGACAGGTTCCCATGACATGAACTGTGCCGCACAAGCGCTAACCACTGCACCGCCGTGCTTACTTGTAAAACTATTCCCCTTTTTTGTAAATGTATAAATGTTTGTCCTTTTCATTTATTTTTTTGATTTGTTTGAATTTTTGTTTTAAAGTATTCGTAGTAGCATAGTAGTTGATAGATGCTCAAGTTCAAAATCAGTACGAAATTCTTGCAAATTGTTTATTTATGTAATGTAGGAATTTTAACAATTCATTTTTTACTATTATTTTCTAGTGGAGTACACACTGTATATTAATTTAAAGGAAATAACAATACCAATGAACATCCAAGGCTGTTTACAAGAGTAAAACATTACAGGGAATTTTTAATAAATCATTTTCAAGATTAAAAAAAAACATGTATCATCGAATTTTCTATTTTTTTACAGTGAAATTGGAGAAAAGTAAGGGAATGTATCCATCATCTTTGTTTCTTGTCCGACACAATTTTTTTTACTTCCAACCAGGTCCTTTTCATTTTTCAGATACCAAAAAAAAAACCCATAGAAAATCACAAACCTTTTTAAATTTTGCCCCCTAGCCAAAACAGTACTGGCACCCAAAGTGTGAAGTCTTCCCAGAAGAGTGGACGCTTTTATAGTTGCTTGGATCCGGAGGGCAACCGCATTTGGAGTTTCTTCCATTTTCAAGGCCAGGTGTTTCAATACAGTATATATGCACTTACAAAAAATAAAAATAAATAAAAAAGGGTACAAAATATACCAAATAACTACTTGGGTCATTTTAATTTGACTTTCTGTATGATTTGTTTGAAAAAATCTAATTTTGTGTGATGTTTTAAATCGAATACACCAGTTTGCAAGTTTTTAAACAAAATGACTAATTGTAGATGCTGTTTTCAACAGTGAATCCTTTTTAATTCAGTGAATTAATCGGCCCAGTGTCTAGCGTCTTAAACAATGAACCCAATTTTTTTCAGTGGAATAAACGACCAACTTTCGGGATTCAAACCATTTTTTTCCGTTGGAAACATTGCTCAATATTGTTTTTTGTTTTGAAAAATCAACCAAATTTTTTTCAGCAGATCATAGGATAGAGCACCACGGCAGGGCAGTGGTTAGTGCGTGGGCGGCACAGTTCTGAGGTCGTCAGATAAAACCTTCCTGTTTGGAGTTTGCATGTTCTCCCTGTGCTTGCGTGGGTTTCCTCCAGGCACTCGGTTTCCTCCCACATTCCAAAAACATGCTTGTCAGGTTAATTGGCCGGTCCAAATTTTCCCTAGCTGTGAATGAGCGAGAGAATTGTCTGTCTCCGTGTGCCCTGCGATGTCCCCTGCCTACTGCCCGAAGATAGCTGGGTGGGCTCCAGCACCGCCCGCGACCCTACTGAGGATAAGCGGTGCAGATAATGGATGGATCATAGGTCACATTTTTGGGGTTGCTTTAAAAAAAAAATCAAACATATTTTTTCAGTGGAAATAAATTACCCAATTTTGAGGGTTTGATGTTAACAGTCAACACACTTTTCTCACTTAAAAAAATATCCCCATTTTTGTGGTGTTTTGAATATTCAACCCAACTTTTTGCAGTGGAATAAATGACCCACTTTGGGGAGTTCTTTTAAACATTCAATCTATTTTTTCAGTGAAACATATTTTTGTGAGGGGTTGTTTAGAACATATGACCAAATATTTTCACTCGACACAATTCAGAATGGTTTGATACAAATTGACCGAAAAACAAAACAAAACAAATCAAAACATAATTTTCCTCATGTTGAGGTTTTTGAGTTTTTCCTTGCCCTCATGTAGGTTTTAGATCAGGGGATGGTGTAATAATAGCCTGTGGTTTGCAATAGTCTGTGGTCTGTGCAGCCCTTTGAGACTTTTTGTGATTAAGGGCGTCATAAATAAACATGACTTGACATTGCAGGGTTGGGAATAATTTTCATGTTCAAGTCATTCCTCAAAGTTCAGTCTTCATTGTTTGCAAGTGGGGTGCTTATTTTCCCTATAGTGTATCCATTTTCCCCATTTGTTTCTTGAATTAGGCCTCCTATATTCTTTATCGAAATGTGGTCCTCTCCATTACAAATATTACCTTTATTTCAGAGGTTATGCCCAACAAATTCACTCATTTTTTTAGGGTAGGTTTAAAACAAAATTACACCATCATTTTGAAATGTTTTTTTAAGAAAGTACCCACTTTTGGGGGGGTTCAAACAGCAAGTTATGTTTATTTTTACAGACCTGGATAAAAAAAAAATGAGGTCAATATCACTCGCAAGCTTTTGAATGTAAGTGTGTCTTAGACGTAAATTCAAACACTTCCACTTAGGTTGCAGATTTAATCTCAGAGGGCATAGCATTCCACAGCACTGGGGCCCAAATGAAGAACACTCTTTTGTATTTAGTGTATTTTAACCATTGTGTGTGTCTGTTTTACATCTTTTGGGTTGTTGTGCAAGGATACAGCAGGAAATGTTCTTGTCTTATTGTACACTGAATGTTTTTATACAACACTTCAAATGGCAATTCATTGCTTGAATTTGCTTTACAAATAAATTTGATTTGATTTGAACTCTCTTAATCCGGTAGATTTCTTCTTTGCCCATGGAACACTACGACCTAACCAAAACCATCCCTTTTGACCCAAGAAGTTGAAGGATCCTTTGTCGACCCAAATTCTTTTTCTGCTCAATTGCTTTTACAGTATACAGTATAGTGAGATACCTCCAGTTTATTTACATCCATTAAAATACAATAAAAGTGTCAAAGCATCTATTTTGAAATTACATCTGTGTACAGCGTGCCTTGTTTTCTCAAGCTACGTGAACCTCACAATCACTTCCTCCCACGGTAAAGAGAAAAACAAAAAAGATGATGCAGTAATGATCTTCCTGTGCTGGCTATTTTTCCCTTTCCTAGCCGTCAGGCCTGGTCTTTTGTGACAGACCGCAGAGGCTCCCTCTCTCTCCCTCTGCTCAATTCAGTATCTCACCCTGCCCTTGTGCCGGACATCAAATGACCAGCCCAACCCCCCCCAAAGGAGCTCTCAAGTTTCATTTTCTGCAGCCGCCTGGCTCCCCCCTGGTCAGCAGCCGGCCACGCTGCATGGGAAAGAGGGACATCTGCCCGTCTGAGAGCCAGGGACAGGCCGGATCACCGTCCATCCGACCGTCTGTCAGCCCCCTTATGCCCGTGCACTCTCTGCACTCCTCTCCTTGTTATTCTGTGGAGGGTGCGGGGAATGTGATGTGTGCCGTTGTTTGTGCCGAACTGGTCAGAAAGGATGGGGAGACGGGGGGAGGTTGGAGATTGGTGGCCGGCTGGTGACAGGCTAATGCACTGTGAGCTGCTGGACTGTGACGGTTGTCGGCGTTTGGGGGGATAGTACATTCCAATAATGCAGTGTTTATCTCGACCTTTTTGGAGCCAAGGCACAATTTTTTTTCATTAAAAAAATCTTAAAGCACACTGGCCAGCGAAAATGTTTTAATCATGTTCATTTTGTCTTTTAAGGACACTGTGTAATATCTGACTAGTAGATGTCGCTGTGTGGTCTAGATAGATAGATAGATAGATAGATACTTTATTCATCCCCTAAGGGAAATTCACATTTCCAGCAGCATCCCTGAGCTGAGAATTGAACAATACAATAATAAAGCCAAAAGAAAACAATATACAAATACCCAGTGTGACGTGCAAATGCCCACTTTAGCATGTTATATAGATTAACTAAATAGTGCTGCACAGAACACATAATGCAGTAAGATCCAATGTAGGTGGTGTGGTTTAATGTGGGCCTTTACTCTGCCGGGTGGAGTTAAAGAGCCTCATGGCATGAGGAAGAAAAGATCTCTTCAGTCTGTCCGTAGTACAAGACAGTGACAGCAGTCTGTCACTGAAACTGCTCTTCTGTCCGGAGATAATGTTATGAAGCGGATGCGATGGATTGTCCATGATTGACCTCAGCTTTTTCAGTGCCTGTCTCTCAGCTGCTGTTGTTAGGCTGTCCAGCTCTTTGCCCACAACAGAGCTCGCTTTCCTAGCCAGTTTATTGAGACGAGAGGCATCCTTCTTCTTGACGCTGCATCCCCAACACGCTGCCGCATAGAAGAGGGCGCTTGCCACTACTGTCTCATAGAATATTTTCAGGAGCTTTTTGCAGATGTTGAAGGAGGCCAGCCTTCTGAGGAAGTAAAGTCGGCTTTGCCCTTTCCTACATAGAGCTTCTGTGTTGGCAGTCCAGTCCAGTTTGTTGTCCAGCTGCACACCCAGGTATTTGTAGGTCTGGACAAATTCTACACATTCTCCCTTGATGGTTACAGGAACCGGGTGAGTTCTGGTTCTCCTGAAGTCCACCACCATCTCTCTGGTCTTGGTGGTGTTTAGGTGCAGGTGGTTTGCGTCGCTCCATCAGACAAAGTCCTGAATCAATTTCCTGTACTCCTCCTCCTGCCCGTTTCTGATACATCCCACGATCGCAGTGTCATCGGCAAACTTTTGCACATGGCAGGACTCAGAGTTGTACTTAAAGTCCGATGTATATAGAATGAATAGGAACGGAGAGAGAACGGTCCCCTGCGGAGATCCTGTGCTGCTAACCACGGTGTCCGATGTACAGCCCCCCTGTTTCACATACTGCGGTCTGCCTGTCAGGTCTAGTGCAACGGCGGGCCGTGCATGTTACACCTAGGCTTTTAGTGATGTGTCGTTCAGGAAACAAATCGGCTCTTGCAAGTAAATGGCAGGAGCCGTCTCACGCCAGTTCCCTTCCAGATGCTTTTTTTTTACTTCTGGTGATTGGTCAATATGCATGTTTTTTGGGAGATTCCATGTTGTTGACTTTAAATATGTTGAGTATAATTTTTTGTATTGTTTTATATCTTATTAACAAATGTGAATACACGTTATTCAATTTTATGAATATTATTTCTGTAATTTTACTACATTTACAACCACTACTGTTTTTTTAATCTTGTTTCTTTACAATAAAAAATCATACTTAAAACAAGCAAACATTATATTCCAGTAGAGCAAGTGTTTTATATAGGTCATTAATTTTGTTGAATATTGATGCTGTGAGTTTGGATTACATTATGTGCTGTATAATATATTTTTAACCAAGTTTTGCTATTCCTTTTATCTTGCTTTTCAAAAAAAAAAAAAAAAAAAATCGTCCTTGAAATTATCAAAACTTACCTTAATTTAAAAAAAAATACATTCTAGGTTGTTTTTCTTCATTTTATATTATATATTACTTATTAATATATACATAGAAAAAAATCAAATCAGAAAAATTGTGTTTAAGATTTGAACTTTGTTTGATTTATAATTTTTTTTTTTTGCAGTGCAATCTTAAACAGCTTCATCCAACGAAATGAGGTATTAAATAAAAGTTCCTGTACCACCTCACTTGGAGATACTTTTAGGTCTATAGAAAAAAAAAGTATTTTGCTGCCACCCACTGATATGGATGAATATTACAGTAGGCTACCGAACAATGGCATGCTTTTTTTATAAAGATAAACTGAGACATTTCCTGCAGGACACTAGACAAGGTCTCAGGGTATTTATGTTACAAAGACAATGATAATTTATGGGTAAAATTCAATTAACAGCCTTGTGGTAAAACATCCGTCCATCCATTATCTGCACCGCTTATCCTCAGTAGGGTCGCGGGGATGCTGGAGCCCATCCCAGCCATCTCCGGGCAGTGGGCAATTTGCTCGCTCATTCACACCTAGGGACAATTTTGACCGGCCAATTAACCAATTAATTGTGATCATAACCTAACCTGGTTTTTGGAATGTGGGAGGAAACCAGAGTGCCCAGAGGAAACCCACGCAAGCACGGGGAGAACATGCAAACCCCGCACAGGAAGGTTGGTAGCTGGATTTGAACCCATGACCTCAGAACTGTGCCGCACACGCGCTAACCACCGCGTCACCGTGCTGCCCTGAGGTAAAACAACAGTACTAAAATCCAGATTGGTATCACTGTTTGTGTTTTTTGTAGTTTTGTAGTTTCAAGGTTTTTTGAAAATCAACGAAAACTTGTAGAATAACAAATTAAAGGTTTTGGATTCATGAAAACTTATTATTGTGTGTTATCTTGCTCTTTCTAGTCTCATGTTTAAAGTGTAATTCAACCATCCATCGCTAGAGTGCACCCCATTGTCATGTTCAACACTAAAGATCTCTCAAGAAGAAGAATTAGCTCTGGAGGACTCTACCCCGCTATGCAAATTTAAAGATGTCAATCCTTTTCAATCTTGCCTTATACCTACATAGGAAATACCAAATCTTGACTTTGTTTAGTATCCTTGGTGTTAACTGTGATTTAGCAAAAGGGTAAGTTTATTTGGAAAAAAGTGTGACTCATGTATTGTTTTTTAGTCTGTATTCTCAACCAATTATATTTGGTAGATAAGTAATTTATTAATTTGTATAATATTTCCAATTTATCTAAGCTACTCTTTACAATTTAAATATGTCTAAAAATTTTAAGAAGTAATTAAATCCCCTAATTCAGGATTTGGACTTACACTTCATTAATTTCAATATGCCTGGAAAGTTGAACTTCTAAAATGCTTGTGTAATATATTGGGGATTTTCGTTTGGCTCTGAATGTATTGCCAGTTGACCAGTTTACGGTTAAAAATCATTTCACCCGTGCCAATCAGAAGCCCTGGATGAGCCTGACACACCTAGAGGAGAAGAACACCCATGTGCGGATGCTGTTCCTGGACTTCAGTTCAGCATTCAACACCATCATCCCACAACATCTGGTAGACAAAATGGGGCTTCTGGGTTTCAACACCCCCCTGCGGAACTGGCTGCTGGACTTCCTCTGTGACAGACCCCAATCTGTGCGGATAGGTCAGAACAGTTCAGATGTCATCTACCTCAGCACGGGCTCCCCCCAAGGCTGCGTCCTAAGCCCCTTGCTGTTCACCTTGATGACACACGACTGCGCCCCTAGGTCCGCCACAAACCACATCGTGAAGTATGCTGACGACACAACGGTGGTGGGCCTCATCAGGGATGACAACGACCTGGCCTACAGAGAGGAAGTGGAGCAGATGGTGGGCTGGTGCAAGGACAACAGCCTGGTCCTGAATGTTGACAAGACTAAAGAGATCATTGTCGACTTTAGGAAAAACCAGCCCAACCATGCCCCACTTTGCATCAACAACAAGGCTGTGGAGGTTGTCAGCAGTATCAAGTTCCTAGGGGTGCACATCACAAACAAACTCACCTGGTCCGTGAACACTGCATCTCTGGTTAAGAGGGCACAGCAGCGCCTGTACTTCCTGCGGAGGATGAGGAGAGCCCACCTGCCCCCACCATCCCTCATCACATTCTACAGGGGCACCATAGAGAGTATCCTGACCAGCTGTATCTCTGTGTGGTGTGGAGGCTGCAGCGCTACCGACTGGGGTAGTGTGAGGAGGGTAACGAGGACAGCGGAGAAAATAATCGGGACTACACTTCCCTCCATTCAGGACATTGGCCAGAAGCGCTGCTTATCCCATGCTAAGAACATTACCGGGGACCCCTCTCACCCCCATCATGGACTATTCACTCTGCTAGCCTCTGGGAAGAGGTACTGCAGTGTGCGGTGCAGGACCACCAGGCTCCGCAATAGTCTAGTCCCCCTGGCCATTAGACTGTTAAATGGTCAATCTAACATATAGTTAACTTAAATCTAAACGGCTGCTAATTTGACTTTTGCACTAGTGGCAGTTTTTTTATAGCTTGCCACTCCTTGCACATTTGATCTCTGCACTATTGTTACTTACAGTGTTATTACTTACAGTGTTATTGTTTACAATATAATGGTACTGTGTACCTGACTTGTTAACCTGACTGCCCATCTTGCACATCTGGTTAGCGTCTCTTCTTGCACTATCGGCACTATGGTAAATAACACAATACAGCTTTATTTATATCTGTACACTGAAGGACACTGAGGGAAACTGTGGGAGTCAGATCCATCGACATTTCGTTCTGTATACACGTGTACTAGAATGACAATAAAGTAGATCTGAATCTGAATCTGAATCTGATTTCAGTAGAATTAAAAAAATATGTAAAGGCAGTTAAAAATAAACACATTTCCATGTCATTATGTGTAAAACAACAACTTGTTTTCCATCTCAACTGGCAGCCATTTTGCTTCATTCTGTCACCCTTACAAAGGTGACAACCAATCACGGGTTTCCTTTTTTTCTAAAACTAAAATTTGATGCTGTAGGACACAATTATTAAGGAAGTCGAAGTAAATGGTAAATGGTCTGCATTTATATAGAGCTTTTCTAGTCAATGAAGACCTCCCGAAGCGCTTTACAATGTGCTTCACAGTTACCCATGCACACACACGCTCACACACCAATAAGGAGTCATGCAATGCGCCTACAGGCTTATTGGGGACATTGGAGTTTCAGTGTCTTGCCCAAGGACACTTCGACATATAACACGGAGGAGCCGGGAATCAAACCTGCGACCTCTTGAGTCCAAGACGAGCGCTCTACCTCCGAAAGGAGTATTTTTAAATCAGCATATGCTTCTTACTATTCCTTTTCAGACATCTTACATTATTATTGTTTTTGTTTTTTGACTTGTTTTATAATTGTCTACTCATGTTCGATTAAAGTTTCATTCAATATGTCAGGACGAAGACTGTATAGGTCGGTAGTTAGCATTGCTAATGCTATCCTCCGTTTCTCTCAATACCACTTTTTGTGCTTTCCGACAAGTGGAGCCACCTTATCTGTCTGGTCCTTGCCGAGGGTGTTGAATAGTCTAGCTTTTTTGTTTTTCTTGTCTGCTGTTTACTGGCCTTGTCCACTGTTAACTAGAGGTTACTACCGTCCGTCATTGTGTCGTCACGTGTGTGCAAAGGTTCAACACGACATTAACCCCTTAACATTCCGACAGCCTAACACGCTCTCGTAGTCAGCTAATTATAGGATTCCCCGCGTATATGGACTTGTTACCTCCAGGACCGTCCAGTGAATCCAAACGTGTGCAATATTTACTCCAAAACACACGATAATGCCAACACATTTAAAAAAAAATGTCTAAAGGCATTCCTACATTGTTTGACAATCCTTGGTGTAATCAGTTTGTTTCACCCCATAATTCTCCTTTAAAAATAAACAGACTGTTCAGATGATTTTATGAATACGGTTGGTAGCCTCTGACCTTTTGATTGACGCCAGTCTTGACCAATTGCAAGCTTTTTTCACAGTCCTTAGCCTGTGACAGCCTGTGAGAGTCTGTATTGAAAAAAAAACTTGGCTGCAAAAATCTTGAGCCAATAGTGGCCGATTCAAATGTTACTCGACACATTAGTTAGCCAATGAAATCTGAAAAGAACGATACACAGATATACACTTCAAAAAAGACCCCCGAATAAACGCGCATAATGCCACATGTGATTTATTTTTATGCACCATTATTACAGGCAAGTGTGCACAATCGTTGATTGACTTCTGGAAATCGAAGTCAAACATCTACAGATATTTCAAAAGTGCCCATTTGGAAACACCTAGACCTACCGTTGGAAAAATGTGTAAAATACATTGTTTATTTTTTAGATTGTGATCAAATTTGAAAAGGTACCATGTAAGGCTTCAAGCTATCGTCTCACCTGTTTTTTTTAGCTAAGATGCCCATGCTACACTCATCTGAAAGCATTTAATTAAAAAAAAAAAATCAGTCGAGAATAAAAACCTTCTATTTCTATGTGTTCCAACTATGATTACTCAATGTTAGTAGCAGTTGCAGTGATTATTTCTATTTGCGACAAAACTTCAGTGCGTTACCTTTTAAGAGACCACAACTGTCCATATTCTCCAAACAGTTGAAGAACAGCATTTAATTAACTTGGGATACATCTTAGATTGGATTTTTAGGCGAATTTTACAGGAACGTTAAGGGCTTAAAATCAAAATGTATGCAAACAGAAATTTTGTTTCAACAGTTATTTTTTCCTCCCCTGATGTATACACTGATTTTTGTGTAATGATTACCTTCAACTAATTAAATGAGGTCCTTCGCGACCTGTTCAGCGAAAGAAAAGGCTCCACGATCAATAGGCAAGTATTTGCATAAAAATCTATTTGACCGTAACTGAAGGATCACGGCTGAGCTCCTTGGATAAAGATGTCGGCGGCCTCTCACAGCCTATCCAAACCGCCGCCTAATTTCTTCCGCTTCCCCCAACTTAATATTTGTTCTTTGCTTTCCACTGATTTATAAATGAGGTTAGAGTTCAAAAGCATGTGGCTGAAGGGAGCCAAGATGTGCACACATATTAATTAGCATAAAGGCAGTTAAACTTCTGCCTGAGTTTCTGTTTAATTGGATTATGTGGGAAATGTTCAAACACTCTGCGGCGAAGGGAAAAAAATCCTTTCAACTGGCAGATCCCATGCATTTAACTATTTGTTATGTTTCATTTTTCCAGGCCAGATAGCTGCAACCGGGTTGTGGGACTCTTGCTTTTTGACTGCTGGCCGCCATCCACGCGTGGATGCCGGGTACCTCCTGGACTGAGGCGGAGGTGAAGGAGAGAGTAGCACGCTCTCCTTGTCAGCTGCAAGGGTAATTACTGCTGGCTGAAATTACTCAACATTTGTTTATTAGCTCCCTGGAGCACACTGTAAATAGATTGTCTGTTATAGTCCGATCACATTAAGCCCCGCCCCTCCTCGACACCCCTGCACGGCCACCTCCCGCATGCTACGAGCTGGCCTGCTGCTCACTTATTGAGCAGCTCCAACCAAGGAGCCATGTTAAATGTGATTGTTTTCCATTAACCACATCCTGTCTAATACCTCACGTGCGCGCTGCAATTACTGAATTTTGCCATGCTACATAACCTTCATTAGTTGACTGTTGCAGACCCCCCCCCCTTCCTCCCGCCGCACACCATTTTTAACACTTCTGTTGTTGTTATTCATGAGTGAGGAGTGTTTTGATTAAGTATTGATTTTAACATGGACACTGAAGTGCCTCGTTGTGCATGGAGATCGTGTGACTGTGCAGAAAAAAAAATTGCAGCCCACGTCTTCTCTGGTATTCATTGCGCTGGCTGCGTCCTGTCAAAGATGACATTCTGAAACAGTTGACCCACTGAAAATGAATTCTCGGCCGGAGCCAAGTGACAGAGGAGAGCAAATCATAGCCCGAAACTGTTTCGAGATTAAAAGCAGAGGCAGGCGCACGCCTGTCAGAGCAAGTGGAGATGGAAAAGGGGATGTCGTGTTGTATATTAATTCACAGTGTAAGATCGCTTGCACGAGAAGGATGATTACATCAATTTTGTGCCATTACACAAATGAAGCCATCGACAGATCGTCACTGGAGGAGATGATCCAGATGTCGCTCCTGAAACTGATCCTCACCGTCCTAGCTCCATTGTGATATTTATTACGTTCGGATCTGATGCAGAGGGAAATTTAATATGGTATTATTGATCCAATACTGAAAATATCATAATTTAAAACGATAATTTTTTATTGTTCATAAATTCTTCAATATCATTTTCACAAACCATTCATTTAAAGAACATCAGTGCATTGATGTATGGTCATTTTAAACCCAATTTTATTTTGTAAATTGAAAACTGCGAGAGGGTCTGATTCATATCATTTTTATGTATGAATATGAATCAAAATTGACTTACAATATAAAAACAGTTTTGTTAAAAAAAAAAAAAATCCTCCCCAAAGTTGGCTCGGGTTTTTTTTGGGGGGGGGTTCAATATGTTTAAAAATACAAATTTACATATTTGGTTGTTTTGTTATAAAATAAAAAAGATAAATGGAATGTCATATTGTCCGAAACAAAGACAAACCCAAATATTGCTCTCTGTGATGAATTAAAGAAAGAAGTTACAATTTTAGTTCTATACAGTGTGACAAAAAATTAACATCAGTGGCAGAAACTTTGCTGCCTCAAAACAATAATTTCCCTCAAAATGACTTCATTAAATTTGTATGACGGATACCCAAAATATTATTTGTCATTTAAAGCTTTTCTCTATACTTAACCGTTTGCAAAATGCTGTGTGGCACATCGATTTTTCAACACCACTTTTACGTTGTAATATCAACACTGACCTTTAGATGTCACCCGAAGCTTTAAAACCTTTACAATGGGTTCTCTACAGAAGGTAGAATGTTTTACTGTTTTATACTGGATTTTGAAAAGTTACGAGCATGATTAACATAGTTGACTCTTTTATAACTCGTTCAAGTATTTAAGCTTTAAAGATGTGCTCCACTCAAGCAAAAATATTGTCTTTAAATGCATTTTTGCACCAGGTCATTAAAACTGGTCGAGTCACACGATATTTGTGATTTTTCCTTCGTTATGCATTTTGAATATGATCAGGAATACACTAGAGGTGTTTTGTGTAACTTGCATATATTGACCCCGATTTAGGCCAGCCTTTTCATCCTCACTCAGTAATAATCACAATTTCTGCCATAAAAAAACGACACAAGTCTGCTTTATGAACCATAATGTACCCTGTACCTCACTCCCATTTATTTGTGTGCAAATATTGATCTTTTTGTCAGCATCAGCCTGCTGCTACTGACACCTGTTTTGACACACGGGCCAGGCGGGGGCCCCTGTGTAATTTGCAGGGCCCTTGCAAAGGGCCGTCTGACCGGATTACACGGAGAGACACATTTGTAAAAGAGATATTTAGCTGTAAAATGAACTAACACAGCATGCTTTGTGCGCTGGTGACAGGTAGAGCACGGCTCCCTGGGAACAAGAGTAATAAAGCGCTATCTGTCTGTTGCCTTGCTTTTTTCCCCGCTAATGCCCCCCTAATAAAAGGCACCACTGAGGTGACTGTGCACAAATAAGGGCTTGGAGCTGCCGGACATCCATCCACAGCCCCCTGGAGCCATATTAAACAAACCTAATGGCCACTCCAAGCTTCATTAGGATATTAATTCTCCACGTTTGCGAAGCGGTTCCATCCGTATCTTGACAGTGGCCGGCTGCCGACGAGAGGTCACATTATTGTCTTCCCCCACAGCAACTCCCTCCCTGTTTTTAGCGAGCTGCTATCTGCTTTTGGCTTTGAGTGGCCGACAGAAATCTGATGGTGGCGCTTGTCCTTTGAGATGGAGCCCAATGGAGCAAGTCCGAGCGCTGCAAAAAGCGGCGCTCTGTCAGAGCAGGGGAGCAGATGGTCAGGTCCAACCCGACCGGGTCTGGGAAACAAGCGCCAATGCTCAACAGAAGATGTCATTTTCCTTTTCTTTTTTTTTTTAATACAAGCTGACTCCCACCTGCAGAACGTCAAAGAGAGACAGTGTCACTGACAATAATAGATCTAAAAGACTGAAAAATGTTATTCTAAAAACATGGGCCCTAAAACAGTGGAGTCCAACTGGAGGCTCGTGGGCCAGATATCCTCCTTAAAATCATTTTTTGTGACTCGCAGATCAGACTACATTATAAAGGTTATTCTGATCTTGACTGCATTATACATTCACTCTGTAGTAGGCCTGGGTTTAAAAAAGACAATGAAAATTAAATCAATTTTCATTTACATATTAGAATATTAATTTATGAAACCCTAAATCAGTTTCTTTTTTCCCCGTGGTGAAAAAAAGGCAATTCTATTTATTTTATTATTTTTCTTTTTGTTTGAGACTTACTTCAGACAGGAATTTCAAGGTGGTTATCGCACAAAAGATGTCTTTTTTAAAATGAATTTGTATGTCATATTTTTGAAATACAAAAACAACTAAAATAGTGCTCACTGTGATTATTCCTGTATAACACGCATTTGTTTGTTTTTTTACCCAAAAAGGAATTTAAAGTTTGGGTGCGCGTTGTACATTAGTTTTTAGCGTATTTTGGCATTGATTGATCAATCAAAACATATCGGTCACAACAATCGCAAATTACCGGATGCAACAGGAATTGAACATGAGCCAGCTCTGTGGCTTTGAGGAAGGGCGCCTGCCCTGAGACTGGTAATTGGCTGGTTCGTACCTCGGCTTGGCGCATTAGGAATTGGTAGGTTTGGTCACCTAATGACTCCGAACAATGGGTGTTACAACACATCGTTTGTGTTTAACTATCGTGGCATCATTTACCGCCATAGTAGCTCGTGTGTGTATGGCCAACACCTAAGTTATCAGGATGAACTAAAAAAAAGAACAAGAATCGAACGCAGGCTGAATCCTAAGCACTACACCACATGTGTACCGTAAATTCCGGACTATAAGCCGCTACCTTTTTCCCAAACGTTCAACCCTGCGGCTTATTCAGTGATGCGGCCAATTTATGTAATTTAGCTTACAGCCGCCAGCGGCACTCGAGTACAAAAAGTAAGATTTAGACCGGTGGAATATATGCGCCGAGGAAGACTGCAACTTCTTAGCTTGTGCACGAATTAAATTAGCGTAGACATATCTTCATCATGCAAAATGCAAAAAGAAAGGCACATGACGCAGCTTTCAAGCTAAACGCAATCGAGCAGTTCGAAATAGGAGGAAACAGAGCTACTGCACGTAAGCTTTACTTAACGAGCGTGTTGCTAGCATGTTTTGGATTAAGGGAGCGTGAGACAACGTTTAAATGACAAAGTCTCTTTCCCATGTTGAGGGAAGACAACTTTGATGACGTCAGTTATAAGGAGGAAGACAAGGACGGTTAACCGTGATTTCTACATATACGGTATGTTTTTTTTAACAGTCTCGTTTATTGTGTTGCGAGCGTGTTCCTAGTAGCGTTTTGCTACCCTTCACAGGCACGGTTTGGAAAGAAAGTTAGAATATTATTATTAAAGCTTTGAAAACTCTCTCGGTGTACCGTCTTTCTTTGTAAATATGTGTAACCATGTATAATATGTATTTGCAACTCTATATTTTTGAAATGTATTTATTTTAGAGACTTCTGATATGTTTTCCACGGGCGAATCAAAAAGAAGGGGCGAAAACAACGGGGGCTGACGGGAAGTGGACTAAAGGTGAGACGTGTTTGTGGACGCAGCGGACAATAGTGGATATACATTTTTCCCACCCTTACCTTTGGAAATATACATTTTTTTCCCTTGGATTATTTTCAACGGGACCCGGACTCTGCAGGTCTACAATCAAACTTTAAGTACCGGTATCATTTTCCGTACATTTTGCCCTCTGTGAATCTTGGACTGTGTACTTTATATTCAGCTACAATCGCGGGACTCAAAGTCGGGTTTGAGTTAATTTTGTGATTGTGTTACATGTTTTAATGTGGGCGCATGCGGCTTATATACAGGTGCGGCTTGTTTAAGTACAAAAGCGGTTATCCTCTTAAAATGTGGTGGGTGCGGCTTATAATCAGGTGCGCTCTATAGTCCGGAATTTACGGTATATAAGATGTAATAAGGCATTGGATTTGATCTCACTCAATTGGGGCTGTACGTTTAACCGAACTTAGGTAGGCAATTGATTTATTTTCAAAACAACTCCTTTTTGTATGTGATGATGAATCGGACTTTGAAGAGCATTTAATAAATACAGTACGTTTTTATTTTCATGATGTCCTTGTGTTCATAGTTTATGATGTAAATAAATAATTTGAATCATGGCCACGAGTATTTTAACGTTTGTCACTTGATTTAAGCTGAGAAAAAGTGAAAATTTTATATCTATCTCTCTATCCCTCTATCTCTCTTTCTCTCTAGCCTCCCTAAACATGACAGTCACTGTGAAAAATGAAAAAAAGGATGTATAGGAAATTCAAGAATGTGCTGTGAATATGCAATATATGTGATTCAAGGAAATTGTTCTCTTGTTCAAAGAGCACAATGTCTGAAGATTAGCTCTTCAGCTGCTCATCTATACGGCTAACAATTTCATTTATCCCAACAAGGCTCGTCAAGATAAAACTGGAGTGGGATTTTTGACATTTGTGAAGTGTCGAGATAATTGCCTTGAAAGAGCCAAGTAGGAAAAGACAGAGGAGATGAAAGATAAATGGTTGAAACTACACAGAACTTTTGGGTTGGTGGAGGTGGGGGGGGGGGGTATATTTTAAGGCACTGATCGCAAAGGGGCAACAAGCCACAGAGACCAAGCACATAAATAGTCATGAAATGAGAAGTTTTCTACTTTGTATTGAAGTTAAGAATGAAACATTGAGAGAGAGGCCACCGGGCCACACTAAATAATCCTTGACTGAATCCCTTATTAGCCAGGGCAGATTTTAATGTAAATATGCCATTATGCCGTCATTACGCCGATCAGGCTGCAAGGCACGCAGGTCAGCTCAGCCAGCGTTAATTTTGCAGGCAAAAGCTTTCCCCCCCATCTCTCTTTTGAAATGTTAATAACTTTCTATTAGTTAATGTGGCGTGACTAAAATTCGAATCAGACATAATTTATTTTAATATCTGTGACGAGCTTGTATGACCATTTAGCGGCGGTCTCCCGCTGAATACAACACTCCAAATTGTAGTAATTTGCATTCGGTAGAAAAGGCACGCCTTGTCTCGCTGTTGTGAAGTCAAGGATGATTCATTTATGCTCTGTGAAGTGCAAGTATATACAATTAAATATTGTCATCCATCACATTTGCTTTATTTATATATTTTCATGCAGGGCTGCAATTTCCAAAATAGCATTTATCTTGAGTTTCAGAGCTGCCGACCAGTGGAACAGGAGAATAATGTGGCTTTCGTGCCCTCTTTAGAAACAATGGCGCTCGCTAGTATTGGGGGGATTAACGCAATAGAAGGACGCTGGCCAAAAAAAACTTGATCCTTCACCTGCTGCTATGTTACCTCCTACTTGGTTGTGCATTTCATACTGCCTATATAATCGAGAACTCTACTCATATTTAGCAGGACCTTCAAAATAACACAAAAGTGACTTTCGTTCCCCAAAATTTCAACAATTTTGTTGTGTGTATTCCTGGGTACGTTAACATGCAGGCAATAATCTGATTGTAAACTGACTATTGCCAGTATTGCGATCATTGAGCCATGTAAATGCACATAATAATCCAATTAAGGTCTTAGGCGAGGTTCACACTGCAGGGAAATCGGATTTTTTTTGCCCGACGCAACATGTATCTGATCCGTAGAAGTCTGTCGAAATGGCACAAATACAATTTTTTTTCGTACCAGACTCATGGCACATTCATATGTGGTACTAAATCAGATACATACCTAATATTTTTGAATGCGACTTCTGTTTAAACAGTCAAGGCACAGTCATGCGACCTGCACGCCATTGAAAAACGGGAGGAAGCACAGAACTCAACAACCATGGCGGCTGAAAACACGTAAAGCATTCAATGGAGAGAAAGGGAGGTTTTGGATATACAGTACTTAATATTTGGTGGGACAACTCTGATCAGCCTTCAGTCGCACAATCATTTTCAAATTGCTAGATGCGCTACTCTGTTAGCATCCATTATTACTACTGCAAACAATAAGCACATTGCATTTGACATGACATCTCCTCTTCTGTTTATGTGGGGTTTTATACCGTTCACACAAGAGACGCATAGAAGTCACAGGACATAGAATAGATGTCACATTTTGTTGGAAAATTGAAACGATCTCACAAAAACATCGGCTTTCACCCCAAAAAAATTGGAGTTGAGCATTAATATCTGTAGTGGTTTAGAACTTGAATAACTCCCTGAAACTTTGTACAGGACAGTAAAATTCAGACTATAAGCTGCAACTTTTTCAACCCTGCGGCTTATTCAATGATGCGGCTTATTTATGCAGGGGCGCCCAAACAGTGAAGGTAAACTGGAGACACGTGGAGTATTTGTGTCTAGGGGAGACGCAAGTTTAATGTAACTTTGCGCTTTGTGCTTGACTAAAACTAGCATGAACAGACCCTCATAATGGAAAAGATGTCAATCGAAAGGGGAGGGCTAACTACCGTTTTGGGAATCATTTTACCAGTTTAATTATTTGAGAGCGGTAATACGAACGGATTACAAGAAGCAAGGAGTAAATATTTTACACAGTTGGGTTTTATGGATTGTCCTTGATGTAACAAAGCAATTTTCGCGGACTTTCAAAAAAGTCGAAGACGGCCTTGGGACTTAATGTTGAGTTATCTTGGCTTTATAATTTTCGGGTGTCTTGTTTTAGACTGACCTTGATGCTTTTATATTTTGAAATGGAGATCATATCTGTAATCCCGGGAGCTTTCCAATGACATGTGGAATGGTGTATTCCAGTGACTGGTGACATGATACAGACATGTATTTGTTTATCAAAAGTCGGCGGCCCACCTGAGGGGCGTCATAATGTTAAGGGGTTAAGGTGCAGTATGTTATTAAAACTCTTTTTGTGTACCGTCTTTGTATATATCTTTTGTTTCAACATAGGCACATGCAGCTTATTGTCAGGTGAGGCTTATGTATGCACAAAATGTTTTTACTTTTAAAAATATACTGGGTGCGTTTTATAATAAGGTGTTACTTGAAGTCCTAATTGTACAGTAAATTGGGATTTCAACACAACATGACTAATTTTTCACTTAAACCAAAAACTAACAGTGCAGGAACTGAAATTAGGCGTTGCGGCAACTTGTGAAATAGAAGGGGAGCAAGTAAGAGAATAACTCTGCTTCAAAGCAAAGCCTGCTTCTCTAACCCAGTTTTAAATATTTTGAATCGGCCGGTCGAATTAATAAAAAGCCGATACTGATATCTGTCAACTTCCCAAATATTGGTGCCGATAAGCAACCCGCCCAATAATCGGTCGACCTCTAGAATAGAGACAGATGATAAACCCAAACTCTTAAACAATTTTTTAACAAACTTTTGAACCTAAATATTGTCAGACACTTTTTCAAGTCATAGTAGAGATTGTTGCATAATTTTAAGCCACTTGCACTGGCTCTGTTTTGGCTTTTTTCCCCTTGCTTCAATGATCATGCTTTCATTCTCTTTTTTCTTGCACTTATTTTCTACTTGATTAGGCAGTGTTTTGTAATACATTTTTATATTACTATAAACGAAAAAACTTTAAGTATAGAGATTGAAATTATGACATAAATGTATCTTATACATTAATTAATATACCACAACAAAAAAGGGGGAGGGACGGCAGTATAATCATTCCATGAGAAATTATCATAGACCAAAAACGTTGATCTCTTTAGGAAAAAAAAACAACCCACAAACAAAATAATCAACAATTTAATTAAATTATGCTAGTTGTTTAGTGTGGTCCTAGTTTGAAAATAATCAGTTCTTATGTGTGTGTTATGCTGTTAGGCATCCTTTGTCAGGACACAAAGTCTATTAAACCAACAATGATCAGGTTTTTTTTCCTCCCACTAATTGAGATAATTCTTCTAATTAGCACTACCAAAAGTGTCAGCAGTATGTTGTCCTTGAAATATGCTGTAAAACAGTCAAAACAATTTTGTTATGTGCCAATGCAAATGTGGGAAAAAAATGCAAATGTAAAGAGGCGAGTCGAGGCTAATAGTTCCAGGTGAAGGTGTCAGGGGAGGTTTCAATTAATCAGCCCTTCTTTCCCACTTTTAACAGAGGCTTTTTCAGGGTGAGTTGGATTGAAAACATCTGGGCGATTGTGAGGGAGCACTCCCACATTATCCAGCGCCGGTTGAGATTCCACAATGCCCTCTGAAGTGACAGCTTTGACCTCGGCCAGTGTGCATGCGTGCCGCTGCCAGAATGTGCTCTGGCTGAAAAAAAGGACGCAACCACATGCTCCAGGCACTCGATGGTACTGCCGCTTATGACAGGAACTCTGTTGACAGCCAGCTTTTCGGCGGGATTAAAATGCTTCCAAAACCAAAAGAAACACCCTCATAATGCTAAATAGCTGGACACAGATTTGAGATGTTCAACCACAAGGGGACAATATTTATGTCAGGTGTCCTGTGGGAAGATAATTGAAATCCTACAATCATGTGAATGCCAGTCTCGCATTTCGATGATTTTGAAAGTGACTTTTAGATGTGGATGATTGGAATTAAAAGTTCCTTAACAACATATTTACCTGAACAGGTCGCTTATACTGACAGAACAGTGAGCGTTTAAAGTTCTGCCTGCGAGGAGTGAGAATGTCAAGTAAAGAAAGGGTTGTAATGATTCCATTTTCTTTCTTGAACTCTATATTGATATAAAACAAGTTAAAAAAGAACAGTTAAATAGGGTTTCCCCTAGAATACCTGTAAAGCCCTGTGGTCAGACTGCAAATGCAATTTGACCTGGACAAAAAATTTACTTACTTTAAGTCAAGACAAGGATTTAATAATGCCCTTTTCTTACAGGAATTGTATTTTGATATGAAATTAGACAACACAGTTTTCAATAGAAAACTTGCCTATCTCCGGTGGTCACGAATTGTTCACACGGTTCACAGATCCCTTAACCGCATGGGTTGTCGGGGCACCAATGAAGACGCAAATCTGGACAGCTTTCTCCACTGTTGACGGTTCCTGGCCTGTTTTTGGGTCATGGCAAAGTTGGCATCAGTCCATTCCCTAATGTTGTCGGCCCAGCTCTTTTTCGGTCTTCCTTTCCTCTTGCCCCCTTGGACTGTGCCCTGGAGAGTTATCTTGGCCAGTCCTGATGTTATTGTGACATGACCATACCCCTGAAGTTTCTGTCTGCACACAATTGTCAACAGTTCTCCGTGGGGTCCAATGTGCCCTCTGATGATGTTGCGCACCATATCATCATATCAAGGTGAAGCCTAGAAGTTTCCTTTAGCATTGCATCTTCATGGTCTGGATTTTCTTTTCCAGATTTGCTGTGTGAGTAGAGGAAGATGGAAGTAACCAGAGCTTTCATGAGTCTGATTTCACTGCTATGTTTTTGTCCCTCCACATGAGTTTAAGTATGGCAAGTGCGGCTTTGGTTTGAGCTATTCTGGTTCTGACCCCTTTTCTGATATTAGCGCTCCAAGATGAACACAATCTTGTGACAGGTTCTAGCTCTCTGTGGTTTATGGTGATGTTTGTGGTGATACATAGGGGATTGTTAGTCATAACTTTTGATTTTTTTTTTTTGGACTGATTTCCATCCCATACTGGCTTGATGCTTTGTCCAGGCGATTGCCCGGATATCTGAGTTTCTGTTTGTCTCCTGCGAATCCGGCAGTATCATCAGCAAAACGGGGGATAGTGTTGTTGTGTACCCCAATACTGACTGTACCTTCATGTTTCACTAGAGCTTTGGACATGCTCCTATCCGGGGAAATGTGGAATTAATTTGGAGAGAGAATCTAGCTTTATCTTACACCTACTGTGGCTTAAACCTACGCTCAAATGGTACCATTGAGTCCATCATTTGGTGTGTCTTGGGCAAGTACAGCATGGCGGCACCCAACAGTTTTAACAGAGCCAAAATATCCTTTGACTAATGGCAAAAAAGGCTAATTTCAAGAGGAGGTTGCAATATTCTCTTCTTTGAACTGTGTTTTGATATGAAATAAGACAAAAAATAACATATTTAAATGTGGTTTCCCCATGACAACTTGTTAAGCCCGGTTGTTAGGGACAGACAGACTGTAAACGTAATCAGATTTCAACAACAAAATGGCTAACTTTAAGTAAAGAGTAGGTTGCAGTAATTTACTTTTATTCTTTGAAGTGTATTTTCTTTATATATTTGACTCCCCAAAAAATAGTTAAATGGGGTATCTCTCAATTTGCGAAGCCCAATGGATTGGCAGGGACCAAATGGAACTTAACACTTGTAAGCTTGGTGGTCAAGGACGGAAAGACTGGAAATGTAATTTGACCTGGGCAATAATATTGACACATTTTTTTTCTTATTTTTTTGGTTGAATTTTCAATGGGAAGAGATAATTCAGAGTGTCAGCTATTGTTATCGACAACCTGATGGGGCCTGTTGGCCCGCTAGGCTTATATAGCACTGGAAGAAACTTTGAATTTGTTTATTTAACGAAATCCTGTGGTTTGATGAGACTAACATACAATTATTTGGTTCACAGTGTACATTATAATTTAATTTAGATTTGTTTATAAGCACAGTTGTTGTTGAACTTGAACTTGGCGTTTAGAAATGATCTGAGTTTTATTTTAAATCAAGGCCGTTTTTAAGTACTCCACCCTGCTCTTTGTCAAAAGATTGATTGTTTACATTATGGAGACGTTTTCTGTCTGTGGTTCTTCTGTGTCTGAAGTCAATGCAGCTGCTTCACTTCTAGTGATTGTCAGCAGATGCACGTTGTTATTCTAAACAGATGTGAGTGTACGGTGCCATTTAAATCTCACCTGCCCACCACTCTAAACGTACCTTATCATTTGGGCCTGAAAATTTGTGCTCAATTGTGTCCATGTTTGCGTTTTTACAACAACAGTTTCTGAGAGATAGCTCGTATAAGAGACATGGTTACATATTTTAGATGAATAAATATTAATGGAATTAGTAGGAGTTTAATGAGTTTCTGGAAGGAAGGCATTGTCATATTTTATTTATTGATGTGGAAATCCAAGCAATGTGTTTAAACTACACTCAATTTGCCAGAATACAGGCACAATCTAATCAAATTTGAAGCATGCTTTTACAGGTATGTCAATACGCACTATCAGGGAGTTATTACTTTAACAATATGTTGAATATTGTTGTTGCAGTGCATTGCATCATACAGAGACTGAGAGAGACATGTTTTCTCTCTGAGTCCAATCCATTGTACAGCCTCGCGGCTTCAAACCACCATAATAAAAGCATTGTTAAAGTACCTCGCTGAATATGGATTGCTACTTCATTAAAATGTTCCTATACTCACACGTCCACATGTGGATTTTTTTTTCTTCTTAGCCACTAGCTAGTTCATTTTAGCTATTTTAGTAGCAGTAGTTTCTGACCCCCTATTATTTTTCATTTTAATCATTCACAGAGGTTTACAGTCCCAACTCCTTTACAAACCGAAACTTTATGTACCGTATTTTCTGCACTATAAGGCGCACCTAAAATCATTTTTTTTTTTTTAAAGCTGACTATGCGCCTTATAATCCGGTGCGCCTTATATATGGATCAATATTGAGCCGCAACAGGTCTCGCAACTTACGGTAAGCAGCCACCGACTCCATTTTTCGGGTAGAAGAAGAAGTGCGCTGTGCATACTGGGAAATATTAAACAACGATTCTCTTTTATTTGTGCGTTTGTATGAAGACCCTGAAATGGCTCCTATTAAGAGACACGCTTACAACGCTGAATTTAAACTCAAGGCGATCAGTCACGCAGTAGAATACAGAAATAGAGCAGCAGCAAGAGAGTTTAACATTAATGAATCGATGGTGCGGAAGTGGAGGAAGCATGAGGATGAGCTGCGCCAAGTAAAGAAGACTAAACAAAGTTTCCGTGGCAATAAAGCGAGATGGCCACAGTTAGAGGACACACTTGAACAGTGGGTTGTTGAACAAAGAGCAGCAAGTAGAAGTGTCAGTACAATCACCATTCGAATGAAGGCAACAGCTCTGGCACGGTAACTAAACATTAAAGAATTCAGAGGTGGTGTTTACGTTTTACATGTTACAGTTATTATGTTATTGCTTTATTGTTATTGTTTTGCACTTGTTATTGTTTTTGCACATTACGAGCGTCACTATACTGCGATTGCACTAACGTTTAATTTACCATAACAGAATCAGACGTTTTTTTGCGTGTTGGCTAAATGGAGGAAAAGTAAAATGTTATGCCTTGCTGTTGTTCAAAGATGTTAAAGATGTGTCACGAAAATGCTTTACCTCAGAGAAAATAATAAAACAGCTGTTTATTCATTTTGGGAGTGAATGGAATTGTGGAAAGCTTGTTTGTTATCTATTAATAAAGTTTGACTGACCTGTCCGACTGTTTTGTTGACATTCCCTTTAGCGCGGCACCATCTAATGGTTGCATAACGTAACTACAGCCTCTACTGTAGCGCCTTATAATGCGGTGTTTTAATTTTTTTTTTAAGTTTTAAAATATATCATTCATTGAAGGTGCGCCTTATAGTGGGGATAATACGGTAGTTATGTTTACATGCATCTAAAAATCCAACTGAAGACGGACTGTTGCCAGTATTCCCTTGAGACCGAAACCTTAAAAAGGTCTTATGAGTATTCTGATTGCAATGGTTGGGTTATCCCTTTTCATTTTCTGATTACTTGTATACAGATTCAAATAATCCTGTTTGTGCGTAGGTTCTCTTCATCAAGGTTAATTTTTTTATTGCAACAAAGCACTGTTGGGCTTGTACAGAGACAAAGTACACGCCAGATTACTTTCGAAAAAAAAGACTTCTGTAACTGTGGATTTATCCAGGATATTTCCATTGACCTACGGTGAAAATGCCACAGGTATATCCATCTATATGTAATAGCTGTTACGGTTAAATCCATCCATATATAGTGTAAGTCCACGCTTTTGGCAAGTCACATAAGAGCACATATTGTAAACACACGGTACTTCGCAATACAACTCTTATTTGGAACGTGGAGGAAAAGCACAGTACTATGTTGAATTTGGCGTAAGCATGAATGAAATCATGCTTTATTTGATATCAGCAGTAAAATGGAGAAAACTACGTCCCTGCGTAATGATGTCACTTTCACTTTGTTCGTGTAATCGGAAAACTTGCATACGCCTTGTATACTGGGTTATTTGTTTTTTTCCTAGGTAAATGAATAATTTAAATTTCTGCAAAAATCTGATTTCTCATCCCAGTAGGACTATGTCCTGCATCCAAATGTAGTCAATGTTTATAAATCACTTGCAGTCATATTTATTAGCTTGGAGCACATCAGATTGTGCAGGTGTCCTTAATAAAGTGTCTGCTGAAATGTCCTTTAATGCAACAAGGAGTTTTAGCTCGGCTTGAATTTGAGATAGGTGTGCCTAAGCTCTATTAATCCATGCAAGAATGTAAAAGCTATAAACTCTAAAAAAGCCAGCGGAAAATGTACAATATTATAGATTAAACAAAAGCAAGTGAAATGGAGTTCATTTGCATCACCCTTCTCTTTTCAGATGAGCTAAACTGCTTACCATTATTTAAAGATATCTTTTAAAGAAGGCCCAAATATGCGGGTGAAACCAATTTAACGAGCGGCCACCAAAGACGTTGGTCAAATGATCTATATAGAGATTTTCGCAGAGTAAGCCTCTTATCACCACTGCTATAAAACACACATCATTCTGTTTCAGGACTGAATTTCCGAGATATGAAAATACAATAAATGTGACATCTTTAAGCTTGGCTTACAGTACTTGTTAATTACCAAAACGTTTTCAAAATGAAGTTGGCCAAGTTAAGAAAAGAAAAAATGCATATTTATCATGACTGGCTGAGATTCGCTCTGAAAGGGGGAATCAAATATCGCTAGTGATCAACCTGAGGTTTTCTATAATTAAAGGCACTTCCATTTTGCTGCTGATTGAGTTATATCACATGTAATATTCTTATTTGATGAATTTAGGGGCAGCATGGCGGCGCAGTGGTTAGCGCGTGGGTGGCACAGATCTGAGGTCATGAGCTTGAACCTCCTGTGTGGAGCTTGCAGGTTCTCCCCGTGCTTGTGTGGGTTTCCTCCGGGCGCTCCGGTTTCCTCCCACATTCCAAAAACATGCATCTCAGGTTAATTGGTTCGTTCAAATGGTCCCTAGGAGTGAATGAGCGAGTGAATTGTCTGTCCCTGTGTGCCCTGCGACTGGCTGGCAACCAGTTCAGAGTGTCCCCTGCCCAATGCCTGAGGATGGCTGGGATGGGCCCCAGCACCCCCGCGACCCTACTGAGGATAACTCAAAATTCGAACAAGGTTTTTTTGTTTCTTTTTTAAATCTTTTAAATGTTCAAACCTAAGCATGTAGTTTTTCACTTTTTTGGCGTATTCAAACCTACTACATCTTGTACAAAGCTGTGGAGCACTGTTCTTAACTAAAGTCCCTCCTCCGCCTTCCTCCACAAAAAAATGCTCATGTCTTCCATTTTTCCACTGCGGCGGTCTAGTCAATAGTGGCCATCCTGACACTGACTGTGTAGCTTATTAGAGCCCGCGTCTACTTCAGCAAACACTCCACAGTGCAAAGATGGATGACCAACACTCCTCGGCCACTACAGACACATTTATCTGGAAACTGCGGGGAGAGTTTTTGGAGGTGAGGAATAATTCCAGCCAGCAGTCGGTGCCCACTTTGTGAGGGAGGAGGAGGACCACCATGGGGCATCTGACAGTGATGAAGAGCACGGGCACACGCTGGCAGATTCGTCTTCAGCAACGGCGAGGGGAGGGAGAGGATGAGGCTGAGGGGTGGATGAACACACGTTCAAAAATAAAAGAAGCAGAGTGTTTGTTGCGCCATGGCTGAAAAAAATACAGCGGTCCATCTTAACATCTGTTGGTTTAAGATCAGGCGATGGTGTAATTGTAATCCTGTGCAGTCCTTTGATACATTTTTGTGATTAAGGGCTATACAAATAAATGTGACTTGACTTGACTAATATTAGCATATTTACACACAAAAATATCAATTCGCATGTTATTTTGTTGTCATTTTAAAAAAAAAGTCTTGTTTGCTATACAAAGGAAAATCAAGTTCACAAGCAGTTCCAGAGAATACCACTAGAGACCGCTCAAGACCATTCTCTGCTTGTGACCGCTTACCACCATTGGCTCGGTCTAGTTAGCGCATGCGCCTGCCGCCTTGAGGTACCTGATTCCGCACCCTTGCTTATACCTGTAGTCTACCTGTATTCTGCAGGAACATAGAACTTCCTGCAACTGAAAATGTAAGCTACATATTAGTCATTTTTACTCCATACCTATATGGGGAGGGATAAGTCTGAATCAAATATATTCAGAATTACTGTCTTGATGAATACACCCACAACATTAAAAAATAACCCATGTAAATCTCAGTTACATTTGTGACTTTGCAAATTAGATACACACTGGATTTCTTCTTTTAATGGTACAAGAAAATAAAACAAATTTTGCTTTGAAAAAGTGCTTGAATTTGGCAATGAAAAAGGTGTACAAACCCTGGAAACAATAAGGAGTATGAGAAAAAATAGAAAATAATGACAAGTAAAACAAAGCAAGAAATAATAGAAAAAGGCCAAGTGCAGTGTTTGTGTGAGTGACCAAGCCAGGGAGCACAATCGGGAACCAGCGAGTGCAGATCACAAAGCTGGGGAATAATTTCCGCAGCGCTTTGCTGTAATAATTTCCGAGGGAGGGTAAATTCCTGTTGCAAAAAAAAAAAACTGCGAAGAGGAGGATGAATTTAAGAAGTTGGCGTCTACAAAGGAAATTAGACAGGTGCTAAGTGGGAGAAAGCTGCTGCTTTTTTTGAAAATGAATGTGTTTTTTAAGTAGTAGTGTCCAGAATCCAGCTAAAAGGCGCAAAAGAAAGTGTTGAATGTAAACTAAAACGGGCAAATACGTTTTTTGAAAAATGTGCTGTAAAAAATGCTGTACTTTGATTTGATAAAATTACAGTACCTTTAATTTCAAGTCTACAGTAAGTGCTTCTGTATGATAAAAAGTCATGCGGTGTCACGCACACACCTTCGTTACAATGACAGTAGTAAACTCTCAATTGATTTATTTAATATCATCTTCCATCCATCTATTACCTTCACATAGGAACAGACAACACACTCCCTCATTCACTCCTAGGGACAACTTGGAACAGCCAATGACATGCATGTTAATGGAATGTGGAGGAGGATCGGAGTGCTCGGAGGATACCAACGCAAGTAAGAAAGAACATGCAAACTCCGCACAGGAAGGCTGGTAGCTGGATTTGAACCCAGGACCTCAGAATACTGCCGTGGGTGAACAAACCACTCATCTGCCGTGCCACCCTAATATTAACTTATTATCCTATTATTGCATTTTTCATGATCAATTTTGGCAAACAATTTGAATGTTTTTAGCGACCTGGAAGATGTGGTCTATGGCTCTTGTTTTTTTTCTTTTACATGATAAAAATTGTAGCAGTTTTTGGGGACTTTGAAATTGACAAGCGCATAGTACAAGGATGCTGTCGTCAATTGCTTCTTTTACACTGGCGAGCTCTCCACAGTGCCTGGGGGCTCCATACTGACAGGCAAGCACATGTAAATGAAGCCACACTTTAGATCATAAGATAGATTTTTTATTTATGTATTCAAGCTGCCCTCTGCTGTTCACAGGCCCAATGGCATGTCGAGGAACAAAAGGAAATTGCACATTTAGATGTAAAAGCGCACTTTCCCGCCTTGCCTGTTTACCAGTGTAGATAATGGAAAATGGGATTGCCTTTTATAAAATGTAAGAGTAATTAATTGTATTAGCTTCTCTTTAAATTCATTACCGCGTAAAACAAGGGAGGAAGAATGAATAACAGATATCGCCTCAATTTTTTTTTAAATACCATTGATAAACCTGTTGAAGGCAAAGTGCAATTTAATGTTCATAAAGGTTCAGTATGAAAAATAATGATGGCTAGCAGTTAAAAACTGAATTTATGACAGATTTTTTATTAACGAGGTATCCAAATTGAATTCAATAACTATCTTCGGGGTTCCCGCAGATCCTTGAAAGTCATAAAAGACATGGAATTCATTATTCTAAAAATAAGGCCTTAATTGGCATTAAATGTTTGAAATCCAATGTTCAAAAGTCTTGAAAATCTGAACACAAAGATTAAGGAATATTTATCAATTCCCCACATCCAGGGAGTACAATTTATATTTTACAAGCATGCGCTTCTTTGATGCTTTACTCGAAATTGGTCATTATAGTACTGTTATATTTTCATAAAGGTTTTACACAGGACCATAATGTCATTTTTCATGCCTCATGATATAAATCTTCACAAATGTACCAGAAGAGTTCTTTGGAATTAGTAGTTATCTGCCCGTTTTGAGGTTTCATGAAGGACTGTACACATCCTTTTAATTTTTTTGTTTTTCCATGTCTAAAACTTGTGTCCTATATTTTTCAGACGGATAACTGGACCATAATGTGATTCAAAAAAGAGAAAGAAACATTTATTTTTGAATTAGCTTTATTTCAAGCGTTTTTTTGTTGTGTTAGTTTCAGTTGTGTTGATGTTTTTTTGGTCTTGGTCTCAAGAGGGAAATAAAAAAACTCAAAATCACAAGTCATTTTTTTGGGGATCTATTTAAAAAAAAACAGCAACTAGTAAAACACTTAAATATATGTCTATGTCATATTAAAAAACACACTTTTATGAACTCATTTCTTTAAGATTTTTGGCAGAAATTATAGAAAATTATAGAAAATACTTAGGGTCAGTCGAAAATGCTCTTTCTCAAAATAAATATTTTTAGAGCTTGCAGCAGGATTTTTACATATATATATATATATATATATATATATATATATATATATATATATATATATATATATATATATATATATATATATATATATATATATATATATATATATATATATATATATATATATATAAATATATATATATATATATATATATATATATATATATATATATATATATATATATATATATATATATATATATATATATATATAAATATATATAAATATATATATATATATATATATATATATATATATACAATTGAAATGTCTTTTTTATTTGATAACATTATACCCATAGATAACATTGTTTACAATGAGATTAGATATGGCACTCATAAAAGATTGAAACAAGATAAAAAAGAATGTTAGGATGACTAGGCAAATGCATGGTAGCATTTGCAGACTGGCCTTAATTGTAAGTAACCTTATTGTATTGTATTGTGTTTTGTACAAATAATACTAAATTAGATTACATTCTAACTTGTGGCAATCGAGTCTTGTGAGAAAAATCAATGAATGAAAATCATTTTAAAGGATATGTTCCAATTGGTTGGAGATGTGTCACTCATTTGATGGATTGAACAAAAAACACATACTCTTCATTGATTTTACGAAAGTACCTGAGCACAGTGGAGAGCGTCTTCCAGACATGACAAACACAGTTCCTTGTTTTTCCTGGCAAGACGGGAGGCTTTCAACTCAGCATGTGCGCTGTTTGCGCCGTGCGTTGCCACCTATCTCCCCATTTCTTCCCGCTGTACTACTGCATGGGTTTGTTGGTGCGCACCGAGTCCAAATAGGCACAATCAAGCTCAAAAACATTTCATTCAGAAGTAAGGATGCACCAAAATGAAAATTGGGGGTCAAAACTGAAAGTCTGTAACCTTTGCCCGAAAGACACTCAGCACTGAAATAAATACAAAAAATATAACTTTTATTTTGCACTGACTTGCTTAAAAGCCATAATACAAACATATAAATAACTGACTGGAATATTAATAGCTGGTGTTGGAATAAATTGATTTAATTATGTTTTTTACTCCAAAATCTAATTCGGTGGTTGCCGATAGGCCAACAGGTAGTGCTTGCAGTTTCCAAACCCAAATTAATTCGGAATAGCCTCATATTATGTCTAGCATTTATCATGAAGGAAGCAATACTTATTCTCATTCAGTAGCAAAAATAAAAGCACTGGTCAATAAACCTGGTCTTAAAAGAATCAACTCAATTAAACGATCAGGAAAATAGGTATGTCAGAAATGAAAGACAATTTGCCCAAAACAGCCATAGCAAGTTGTTGCGGCAAATGTTGGTGTGGCCGAACAGCTAGATCCAAGACCAGTACAGTAGCGGGTTTTCAGTTTTTAATACACAGCTGGAAAGTCCAGTTACTTCCTGTAGGAGCAGTTCTGTGGGTGGAGTCGGCTGGCGGCATCATCCCTACACTGCTGATTTTCAAGCACTTATCAAATTTACATAAAAAAGCATTTAAGGTCTTTAAAATCTTCAAAAGATGGAATAAAACTGCTCAAATGCAAATAATAGAAGCAAGTTAATTCTGCTTTAGTACTTTGAATAACGTGACTGCTAATGATACAAGATAATTAGCTTCTAGCTGCTCTATTGAACACTATTTACATTTCACCTATTTTTCTGAACTTTTACCTTTAATGGACAGGACATTGAATACTCACAAAAAAACAGGAGTAGGAAGGAATTAATGATGATGGTGGCGTTCTAGTCGGTGCAGTCTCATGCGACAAATGAGTCACGTTGCATATTTGCTATGAAAAATTAATTATGATAGTAAATTAAATTCACCTTCAACATCGATTATGACAACCAATCGACTTCAGGGATGCACTGATTGAATGTCACACATAAAATACATGTTAACACATTAAACTGCTAAACCCTAGATATAAACGATCCCCTACTTACGAACATTAAAGTTACGAGAAACGGTACGTACGAACATTTTTTCGGGATGTCGAAAAATATCCGGACATTGTTGTAAGTTATATTTTGTGTTGTGCACCATTTTACGAGTACAGGACAGTACTGTAGAGTTCACCCAGCATCCACCCCGAAGAAGAAATCCGGCTTCCTCTTCCCAGTTCGTGTGTAAACATACTGTACTGTATGTTTATTGTTTATTTTGTGCATCCATTCAATATGGTTGGTGTAGAATGTAAACATGAGGCGAGACGTTTTATTTTAAATGAAAGTGGAATAAGGAAGCTTGATGCGGTTGAGAAAATGGTTGGATTGCTTTTTTTCTGCCACTTTCTACCACGGAGGAGGAAGTAGCCTAACTCTTGAACCCCATCTTCTAAATATAAGTTAAACTTCACTTTATTTATCCTTATAGAGCATATTATTTTATGAAATGTTTATTTTTCAGTACAAAACAATACAGGTTACTTATAAAACTTACTTATATAAACCTTAAACATACATGTCATACAAAATATAGCACTGAAGCAACTTATGAATAAATTCAACTTACGAACATTTGTCTGGAACCTCTCGTTCGTAAGTACGGGAGCGTCTGTAGTTAACTTTGTAGCCAGAGTCAGGCTAGAGGCTAACTAAAACATTGATGCCGAGAAACACACGAATTTAGGAAAAATGTCTTGTTTGTAAAAGTTTGTCAGAGCTCATTTTTTGACCAATCATCTTCTTCCTTTTCGTGTGGAAAAGAAAAAATAAGAAGCCGTGTTGTGCACGAAGTCGGACTCGAGTGAAAGCCAGTTTGCATGGTTCGCCTTACCTTAGACGTAATGTCCTGACATCATGGTTCTTCCGAAACAGTTTTCGGGGTTTTAAAACTGAAAATACGATCGTGGTAATTTTACGGCAAAAATTTCAGTGCTGATCCGTATTCGGAAGCTAATGCAACACTTAGACTTGTTTTGAGATTTTGTACGGAATTTCCTGGAGCACGTGTTGATTAATGACATGCACACTCAAGAGAGCACCTTTTTACAGTGTCACTCACCCATATTTGATTTACAAAAGAACGTCTTCCCTCATTTCTTTTTTTTCTTTTACCTTTTACCTGAGTTTAGCCTTTCCCCCCTCTTGACAATTACATTATGAATGTGATTTTCAAAAATATGCCAGCTCACCTCCGAAATGGAATTTGCCAAATGCGAGTGGCCCGCGCGCTAACTAGGGCAAACATATTTTCCGCGGTCATTAGCATATCATCTGAATTCAGCTAGCCGACACAATTGCAGAGATCAGCGCAGTTGATGTGTCAGCCACATGTATGTGTTGGCTGCTCTCAAAGTCAAGTGGATGTTAATGCCCCGCAGACCCGCCGGTCCGATTTCCCTCATAAAGCGCCGGCGCGTTTGGGCGCGAGCTCTCCTTACATCTTTGAAGAGAAAATTGTGTAGTTTAACCTTGCGTTATTATCTCTCATTTTGGCTTTGTGCGGGGAACAGACGTACATCCACAAGGAATTTGGCACAGTGGTCAGGACGCTGATAATCCCGAGTCTTTGACTGCTGATAAGGCGGCCAATTTAACAAAATTACAAACCGCTATTGCAGACGGTAGCCGCTCATTAATTCGGCACATGGAGAAAGATAATAATTCAAATCAAGCTCTTACTAACAATTATCACCCGTGATAAAGATTTCATTAAATACCATTCAAACTTTCACTCAGTAAGAGCAGCCGAACAAATGAAAAGCACTTTTCGCACATTGGAGGATGGAGACTTGCAAATCCCCTTTTCAAAACAAATGTTGTTGACCAACACTGTTATTAGCGCCCCGTTTAATTACGTTTTGCCTTTAATTGCGTCAATCAAAATAATCTATAATGCCGTTTTTAATTACACTTTAGGAGTGACCTTATGAAATGAGTATTTTATTACGTGAACACAATAATTACCCTGTCGCCATCCAGATAGGTTTTAGTGCGTCGCTTGCCTTTCTATTGGACAACCCTGGCCAATTGCACACATGACTGTCTGGAGACAGGAAAAAATGTAAAAGCTTATATTAGCTTATTTATGGATTTTAAAAAATGGGTGAATCTTATACATGTCAATATTTGTTTTAAACTTCTTACAACTTTGCAAAATGTTAAGAATATTTGTGTCATGTTTTTCCTAAAGAAACCTTTAAAAATATACGTATACCCCCCTCCCTCCTATTTTTTTTCAATTTTCCTAAACTTTTATGAAAAAGCCCCAGGGAGCCACGAGGGTGGCGCTAAAGTCTGCTGACCCCCACCTTTATTATAGCTTATATTTAGAGCAAAATGGGCATCCATACCTAAAAATTAGCCATTCCAAATGTTTTCAAAACATTGCAGCATTCGAAAATGTTAATAATGTCATTTTTGTCCTACTGAAACCATATCAAAAATATAAAGATGTATCTTCCATTATTTCCCAGTTTCATAAACCTTTGAAAAAGGTTCCAGGAAGCCACTAGGGCGACACTAAAAAGCTGCAGTTTGCTGACCACCTCCCTGCTGGGCGAAGTTTACAATTATCTCTCACACTCGCACACCAAAAAATCTCTCCCAACATATAAATGCGCAAAAAAATCAGAACAAAATCAGACTCACAAACCCAAATGTAAATACAAAAAAATAATTTTAATCCCTTTACACACCCTAACGAACACAAATAAAAACTGAGCACAGATACGAACAGAAACCTTAAAAAACACAATTGCAATCAAACACATCAAAAGACCACACAAATGAAATCCATCCATCCATTATCTGCACCGCATATCCTCAGTAGGATCGCGGGAGTGCTGGAGCCCAACCCAGCTATCTTCGGGCTGTGGGGAGGGGACACCCTGAGCTTATTGCCAGCCAGACGCAGACTTATCAAATTAAACTCTTAAATTCACCTCAAAACTCACACGCCAAAGAGAGGACTCGCACAATAATTGCACAGGCACAAATTAGGCATTCCCTCACTAAACAAAAACGAAACAAACAAAAACACTTTAAACAAAATTTGAAAAAAACATATACCAAAAATTAGACACATTCCATTTTCCTACTTCATCACTGATCTTTTAAGTCAAACTCGTACTTTACTATTTTTATGTTTTTTTTAACCCACTTTAATTTTTCACAAATCATAAAACAGTAACTAATGTTGTAAAGGTGGAGTTAACACTGTAGGAATGATGCCCCCAGTCGACTCCACCCACAGAACGCTCCATTCCCAGGAAGTGACCCGACTCTCAAGCTGTATAAAGATTTGAAACCCCAAATTTTTCATATGTAATCAAAAGATTAATGATCTGCATCTGTGTGTCATGTTCAGGCCAGGAATTAATTTACTGCATTTTAAGTGAAATGTTGCCTATTATCAACAATCACAATTATTCTAATAGTTATAATCAACCAATTGCAGAACGTTATTTTGAAAAGCCTTATCAGGAACTCATCAGTCACAGGACCTGCCTCCGGTGACCGTGGCCTCACCACCCTTTCAAAGAGACGCGCAAACAGCTTTCTTCCCCTTTTCCTGCAAGCTTCATTCCACAGCTCCTCTGCTCAGGAGATCCTAAAAAGGGGGGTCCTGGGGAGGGGTGGCAGACAAGCCTTTGTTCTCCTTGAGACCCCATATGACCACAAACCAGAGCAGGTCGACGCCATGCAGCCAATGCCTGGAAGAAGGTCGGTGTCTTCTGCTATGTATGCCATCTTTCTCAACTCTTCCAACAAGATGTGTTTCGTTCCTGCGAGGTAAACCAAGAGAAAAAATGCAGTAGACCGTTTTTTTTGGTGCAGGGACAAATCATGTTTCATTTCTGACATTCTGTGTAAGAATTCCCGGTCTACTAAATAGGTTGATTCTTTTAACACTGAGTTTTTCATTCATTTGTGTGCCTATACATATTCCCTGGCCTGGACTGATCAATCAATAGTTTTCATGGACAGCAAAATCAATAAATCAATATGTTTTGTCGTAATTGCTTTACATATTATTGGTACCAGCCAAGATCCCAAATCTTATCATTCTGTTTAATTTTGTTATCTTTGTTTGTGTTGTGTTCAAGATTATAGTTGTCTTTTGCTAATAAATCCGAGAGTGTGTGTGTCTTGCTTAAAGTAAAAATAATCCACTTAAAGTTTGTACCCACCCTCCAGGTTAACTAAACAAGGTGTTTTATCCGTTTTCCTGATGTAATGAAGGAAAAATGTATTTGGTGCTCCAAAAAGGAGAGACGGATTTTGAAAAGAATAACATCTCTCTTTAGTTTATTTGGTTGATCGATTATATGTTCAAATAATGTATTAACCATCTAATAATGCTACAGCACAAATACTACTGAAAAAGGGATTCAGACTAAAAGAAATCAAGATAATATTGGTGGAAATAAAAATAAATAAAAGACCCATTGATTTTCTTAGTGATTGGCGATCCCCCAAATTCAAATATCGTAATCCCTTCATATACCGTGGTTAACTTTTCACAGTTTTTCCACTTCACAGATTTGCATTGTCTATTTTGTCTGGCCAAAACGTCTCCCCACTTATTATTAAACAGAACTGTAGTGATTTGTAAAAATAATTATAATAATGATTGAGCCTGTAAAAGGGGTTTATTCAGTGTATACAAGGGCATTTAATTGTATAAAAAAGGGTTTCTACTTACCTCATGTCCGGCCTCTTCTCAAGGGTTCTTTATTTCCTCATCCAGAGGTTTTTGAGTTTTCCCTTGCCGTCATGTAGATTTAAGATTAGGAGATGGTGTGATGATAATATTTGGTCTGTACAGCGCTTTGAGACTTTGTGTGATTGAGCTATACAAATAAACATGACATGACTTGACTTCACAGACTTTGCATATCACAGATTTGGAATGTATCCCGGCAAAAAACGAGGAATCTGTAATCGTGGCTTCCAATAAATCCTCTCGCCGCAACACTTTTGCACAGACCAATTCTTTTTTTAAAACGTATTGCTTAAACAGCGCAATAAAACTTTCACATACAGAAAAAACAAACAGGTTATTTAATTTATTTTTTCTAAAGAAAGGCCTTCTGCTCTGATATTAATGAAGATCTCTTACACGCACACGCACACACTCGGCAAGAGGAAACGACTTTAATTGGATGGCTGAGGAGCTTGCGCAATACGACGTCTCTAATGCCCGTACGCGGTAATTACAATCATTTGTCAATCTTTAAAACTTTATGCATACATAAATGTTATTGTGGTGCATAATTGCTTTTAGTTCCATTTGGCTGATCATGCGTTCAGATTTGCCGCAGATGTCTTGTCACACCGCTGCCGCCTGGTGATTTTCGACTCTATAAACGATATCATTCTTGTTTTAAACCATTCGGCGGGCTTGTCAAACCTGATGGCCGCCGCACGTGCACGAGGTGAAAAAAGACAGGTGCAACAAGGCGAATGGCAATCCAAGGATGAATGGGAATCCTGGTGCGGCGCGACTTTTACCCATCCCCCCTATCCTTACTCTTGCGTCTGGCCCTTCCTTTGTATGGTTGGCCTTGTCAGTCCTCATCCAGTATCTGGCGCTAGACTAAGCGCAGCTTCATTTCATCAGCACCAGGATCCATGCATTGAAAATGTGTGTAGTTTTAAAATGCTTTCATGACATTCTCTACTCCGAGCTCTAATGTACCGATTATTATGGTAATTTTACATGCGGACAATTATAGATGCAAAGAATCTGTATATGTACTGCCACAACATTAGTAAAATGCTTTAATGGCATCCAGTGTGAGATTTGGAAATGTTTTTTTCCTATAACAGCAGATATGCTGAATTCAAATAGAGATTTTATATCATTTCTGCTATGTAGTTTACTAATTTTCTGGAGAGATGTCATTCTCGTCCCTGCAGATTTTTTACAAAATGTCTATTTGTCAGTGGTGTCACGAGGCGAGGTGGAGTGGAAGGAGTGATCGGACCGGAACGGAGGCAGGAGGCAGGAAGGGAGAACTCAATTGCGTAACGATCCAAAAGATTTATTCACAAAAATAAAAGTTGTCCAAAACTCTAGGACATGACAAAACAAACAGTTGATTCTTCCAACTCAACTAAACAGGACAAGGCATAACAGAACGGACAATGTTTTAAACTAAAACAGGACAAGGCATAACAGACCTGGGAATGTGTAATGAGCCAGCGCTCGCCAAACCCACAACCCAGCCTTAAGTAGCAGACGAGCAATCAGCTGATCTGCTCCAGCTTGAGTTCGGGGGCGCGGCAGACTTGTCGCCACGGCGACCGTGACAAGTGGAGCATGCAAATGGTAAAAGTAAGAAAAGGCTAGCTTCTAGCGAGATAAAAATGCCAACCCAAACCCTAAAAAATACGAAAAAAATTCGATCACGTCGAAGAAATGCTTGTACTTGCACTCAAATGATAAACGGGCTGCCTTAGGCTTCAATCATGACTTAAAGCCAGAGGATGGCGACAAGGAGTAACACACTTTTCAAATTCTGCACCCCACCTCTAAGTAAGCTATTTTAAACTAGCTAGCTAGCTAGCCTAGCAATTGAACATAGTTGCATGGATTTATTATTCACAATATCATATTTGTTTTACATGAAAGCATCAATACATTAAATATTGACTCATTTAGAAAAGTAATTCAGAGGCTCCCCTATTCAAGACCATTCGACTTACGAAAAACAGTAGCTACCAACATTTTTTTCGGGATGTCGAAAAATATCTGGACATTGCTGTAAGTTATATTTGGTATCGTGTGAACCTTTTTCCGAGTACAGGACATTACTGTAGAGCTTCTTTCCTACCGGCATTTGGTAGCGCTGTGAGAGGTCATCCAGCATCCACCCTGAAGGAGAAATCCGCTTCCTCTTCCTAGTTTGTGTTCACTGTATCTCTAGCACGCTAAGAACTTTGACATTTTCATTGTTTAATATCTTGTGCATCCATTCAGTATGGTTGGTGTAAAGTGTAGAGAAGAGGCGAGCCATTTCTTTTGAAATGAAAGTGGAATAAGAAAGATTGATGCAGTTGAGAAAATGGTTGGGCCGATTTTTTTCTGTTTTGCGTCCACTTTCTGCCATGGAGGAGAACCTCTTGAAGCCCATCTTCCAAAAGTAAGTTAAACTTAGCTTTATCTATCTTCGTAGAGCATATTATTTAATGAAATGTTTATTTTTTTACTACAAAACAATACAGGCTACTTATACAAGCCTTAAACCTACATATATAAATCTTAAACATACAAAATACAGCACTGAAGCAACTTATGATCTGCAACAAATTCAACTTACGATTTATGAACGATTGTCCGGAACCTAATCTCGTTCGTAAGTAGGGCAGCGTCTGTACTCTTCAACAAACCATTGAGTGAAGATTCAGGAAATTGTTTTCGTCATATTTTGTTATTTTCCGAGACAAGACAAATATCTTAAAACTGGTAAAATGACAATTTGCAATTTTTTTGTTCCTTGCGGTAGGAATTAAATTTTTGCGGTGCAAGAACAATACATGGAAAAAAACAAAAGCTAACAACATGTCCTGAATTCTCCTTTTGGTTACAATAATTGTTAATGTGAGCTATTATAAACTAAGAAAGTCACAAGTGGCTGTGCGTCGTATTCTTTGTGGCTTTCACAGTTTTCACATGTTCAATTGAGTCATTTTCAAAGAGGTGAATGCTAGGTTTTATAAAAATGCTTGTGCAGACATTGTTCGTTTATCCAATGACAAAACGTTTAAGGAAGATCGCCATAATAGGGTTGTAAAACATTTATATCACACCTCCTATTTTAGTCAATTATTTAATATACCTATTACCCGTCCCTGCTTAGGAGGCAGGCCTGACGAACCCAGGCACCATAACACCAGTAAAAAAAACACTATTTCCATCTTCAGTGTAAGGCAGCTTTAGAAACGTAGGCCCAGGAGCATACGTATCTTCCATAGCATCTCCGAACGCGAAAAGCCTGGAGACTGCGTTGCCCTCCTTCATGCCGGCTTGCCCGAGAGCTGCCCAGAGCATGGACAATTAGAGGGGTCCCCGGTGCCTCTTTGCTCTCTGTGCGCCTGGTGGGCTCTTCTGTAAGGCGCCAGGGGGTTTGATGGGGAGGGGGCTTGTGGCACAGACTGAGCCAACTTGACGGGCTAGGCCAGAGGCGTAGAGCTGGGGTAGGCCTGATCTCGATAATCCCTTGGCCCCAAGAGGCTGTTGTAGCACTCACACCGCTGGAAGCTAGAATGGAAATGGACCTCAGGGCTTTTTTAAAGCTTCACCCGCAAGAAGAGCTCATCATTGAGTGGTAAAAACTCACTGTGATTCAAACACTGACAACCCCCTCATTCCTTTTCTTTTTTCAATTGCTCAGTAGTTTTACTTAAATAGTTTTCCATCGCCATATCACGGTTCGACTTTTGCATCCTCTGTGTATTGCAGATAATTTTTTATTTATTCTGCAAATAAATAAATACAATCCTGCAATCTACAAGTGTTAGTATTCCCCCAAAAATCTGAAAATTGCCCGTTGTTTTTGGGCACTTATTTGAACATTCCAAATGAACCGTTTACATTTCTAGGGAAAAAGTGAATAACCCCTTATAAACGCATTTTGAGATGGATACAGCTATAGCATTTTATCCATTAGGGGCAGACAATAAAATGAAAATATGTCTTAGAAATCAATCAATATTCATAGGGTTTCTTTTAGCATTTATGCCAGAGTTTGCGTAGATCATTCGTCACTACTACAAATCCTAATACAGACGCTCCCCGACTTACGACCATTTGACTTCCGCAATACGGTATATACGAACATTTCTTTCAGGGTGTCAAAAAATATCCGGACATTGCTGTATGTTAGATATTGTATTGTGTGCACCGTTTTCCGAGTAGAGGAGAGTGCTGTAGTGCATCTTTTCCGCTGCATGGCGCTGTGAGAGGTCACCCAGCATCCACCGGAAGAAGAAATCCGTCTTCTACTTCCTAGTTTGTGTGTAAACACACTGCACTGTACCTCTAGCATGCTAAGATCTTAGAATTTTTTTATTGTTTAATATCTCGTTCATCCATTCAATATGGTTGGTGTAAAGTGTTAAGTAGAGGCAATCTGTTTCTTTTGAAATGAAAGTGGAATAAAAAAGATTGATGCGTTTGAGAAAATGGTTGGCCTTTTTTTTTCGTCCACTTTCTACCACGGAGGAAGAAGTCGCCTAACTCTTCCAAAAGTAAGATAGATTTAACTTGATTTATCTTTATAGTCAAGTCATATTTATTTGTACAGCCCTTAATCAGAAGGAGTCTCGAAAGGCCTCACAGACCACAGAATGCCAACGCCTAATGTGTAGCTTTGTTTTTCAGTACTATGCTTTATCATTTAGATAGATAGATAGATAGATAGATAGATAGATACTTTATTCATCCCCGTAGGGAAATTCACACTTCCAGCAGTCTACCCCGTTGTTTATTAACAGATTAACATGATGCCCTAGGGTGCTTGTAGCGGAGCGGATGACGTCACGCCAGTCCAAAAGTTCGACATTCCTGCGGCAGATGGAAATCTTTTCTTTGTGAAAATCCAGGGATACACGACCTCGTGTTAGCAAGTCCGCCTCCTCTCCGATTTCCCCCGGCTTTCGTGTCTCTGTTTAGCGACGTTGAAGCCGGATTTCTCCAGGTAGCTCCGGGTGGCTACACGTTAGCGTCCGGAATGCTAAACGTGAGCCACGTTTCCGCAAAACACAGCAACTGCGTTCCCTGTGCGCTTCGATGTTTTCCACCCGCACTCGATGATCTTATTTGGTCGTGAGTTCGCATTTACCATAATTGCGGATGGTACCGAAGACTTATAACGCCGCTAGCCGCTTCGCTAGCGCCGGCTGTCCTTTCACCATGGGCCCCTTCATCACGCCGGCACGAGAATTCTTTAGGGCAAGGAGCTGAAACTTCTTGAGTACACACATCTATTGTGCGCTAAAACCCATGTCCATAGGATAGAAGTAATCCATAGTGTAGTTGTCAAAACGGGAAGAAAAAACGCCGAAGATAGGAGCAGACAATAAAACAATTGGGCAGCTGCTGGAAAAGGCAGCCGCTCGTGGCAGCGCCGCTTTGATGTCTGATTTAGTCTGCTTTGTAACATTATAGAGCATATTATTTTATCTAGCTTTTATCATTAATTTTTAAAACAATACAGGTTACTTATACAAGCCTTGAACATACTTATATAAACTTTAAACATACAAAATATCACACTGAAGAAACTTACAACCAAATTTAACTTACGAACAATCAACCGGATTCTCGTTCGTAAGTAGGGCGGGTCTGTTTATGCAACATTAATATATCCTGGATGGAGGTGCACAACTCCGGGGTATGTGTGTTTTACTCCAAATGCCCAAGTGAAATAAGCAATAAAGTATACTTTAAACATAATCGTCACACAGATTACAAACATTTTGTGAAGGAGAACATTTTTACATTACTAAAATTTATTTGAGAATTGTTCCATGTAATTTGTATTCCTCTCTTTCAATCCTAGGTCTATTTTGCTTCACGTAGTGGCCCGAATTTGACGTGGGAGATCTTATATTTTCCGGAAAATATACATCACCTCTCATGAGGTCCACTTAAACTATGGCAAGGGGGAAGAAAGTGGCAGCTTCGCTGACAATCTTCTACATAGCCATTCTCTGCTTTCATTAATGTACAATTTCTTGTTGAAATTTCCTCGACCTCGCCATCATCTATTGACCCGCTGGAGTATACGTGATGTAAAGTAACCTTGTTGGACGACTTAAAGTGAGCTGTCCCATATGAATATGGCCATAGTCAAAACCGTTTCCCTAATTAGAAGCATGCCTCCGAATATGAGCGCAAACTTAGCGCAAATGGATAAAGGTCTTTCAGCGCTGTGCCACTGGCTGTCTCAGTCCCTTAATGTATTACCACCTGCACTCGCAATCAGTGCCGGAACATCTAAATGACCGCCGTTCAGCGGAGACCGGGCTCCAAACTGTTGGGAAACACACGAGAGGTGATTTAAGATATTGGCCGTAATGAAGCCGACTGTCGGAGGCTCCGCTCTGAATGCGATGGAGGAAATTATCGGTGGGAGCGGGTCAGAGACGAACGTATACCGGGGGCGAGGCGGCAAATGAAATGCAGATAAGAAGTGTCCGGCAAGAGCGCTGTTTACTCCGTGTCTGGTAAACACGAGGCATGTTGATCCGCAGGTTGTGGGTAAAGACGATATAATCAATGTTCAGTGTTTGTTTTACAGCGACCGCCGCGTTTCTTTTTATCACCTCTGACTGCTCTCTTCTCTGGCGCGGGCCTCCTCTTTATAGGCTACAATACAAAGATGGCAGTACGTAGCCTCCCAGGGGCATCCAAATCATACATTTTATCCTTATTTCTAACACAAGCTTCGCGTTTGTGCCTCTGTTTTTCGACAGTATGTTAAATGCGATCAAAGTGGAATGAATGAGGCGTCCTGTTGGGTTAGCGCAAACACAGAAAGATGGAAGACGGGCAACATATTGGCGCGGCGTCTCCGGCTTGATGGCTGCCAACTGATCCTTGTGATGGTGATTGACAGGCTCCGACCACTACTCTGCCGGTGTCTGCTTCTCCACACCGCTGAGCACAGCGGGTATGGTGAAGGCTCGCTGAGATTCCCAATAAAATGGACATTACGGGGATAAACAACAGCCGGCTTTGCGGAGGAGAGAGCCAGGCACGTAGCACTCCTCTATCACGCCTTGCGCCAGGGTTCACTGGCTCTAGAGTGCTTTCACCGCCGTACAATAGAGAGGCACGGCCAAACATCCGTTTGGAAAAAAGCTCCCAGGACAGACCGACATATATTTATCTTCAAACTTTGCTCGAACTATTGTATTGTAAAGATGGGCGAGGTTTAAAATTTGGTCAAAGTTCGCCAACTTCTAGGCATGTACATGATTCACAAATTCAAAGCTGCAACTAAGAATCATAATCGATTATTCTGACAATTATGTTTTTGATTATTCGATTCATCTGATTTTTTTTAAGAAATATTAATTTTGTCTCCTTTATTCAAATATTGAAAGTCAAGTCATTTTTATTTGTATAGCCCTTAAATGTAAACTGTAATAAGAAAATAGTGCACAAAGCAGAATATTCTACAATATTAAACAATCAAAAAATAAGTGTTCGTCAAATAACAAACAAAATACATACAAATGTATGCTTTACACCTGCAAATGTATACTTTTTCTTTTACAGTATAAAGTGCAAAAAATAGTTTTTGTTCAAAGGACATGAAATCTAAAAATCCAGTGACATGTATCAACATTAACATCCCAAGTGTTTGTCGAATAACATAACAATAAGCAGAAATACATATAAATCAATGCTATACACCAGCCAATGTATAAGATAGTGTTTTAAAAACTGCAAAACAAATAAGTATTTTTTGTTGTTTAAATAAATGCAAATGTGAAAACCCTGTTACCTGATTTTCAACATTAACAAGCAAAAAATAACCACTATTATTTTTGCTCACTCACTCACGCTTTCTTCTTTGAGAATTTTGCCTTGCAATGCTAAAATCTGGACATGTCAATGATGATCATGTTGAGGATGCTCTCAGTGATGACAGCTTCTTGCTGTGGCGTGCATAATGTCTCTCATTGCCTTGTCAATGTTTGCTGATTTATATGAGATAAGAACATATCGTATGAGTATTATTATGGCACAATTCAAGAGGACACAATCACTCAAACTTTGAAAGAAAAGTAAAACTTTATGCTTAATCCTTAACTTATTAACACCATTGTGTGAAACTTGAGCTTTTTTTGATAAAGTACGATTAAACATTGCTTAAGATTTTAAGTGTAATAAGGGTGGGTACTTAAAAGCCTCGACTTCAGCCTCCTCCATTTGGGCACATATTTGTTTTAATATAGTATTTTTCAGCTGTTTTTTTCCTGTGAGTTCGGTGCGAATCATTTTTTTTTCCCCTTTTGTCAATTAGTGCTTCATACTGTTTTTTTTTGTGCTGTGCCCAAATAAACTTCAATTATACATTTAGCTGACATAAAAAATACTTCGCTCGCACACGCAGTCATTATTATGCTAACAAGCAAACGCTAGCTTTAAGCGGGCGACCAGAGACTAACATTACATTTCCTCACTTTATCACTTAGACTTTGCCAGAAAATTAAAACTTGATGTTCAATGAAAGTGGAGTTATTTTTAATGAGGCACAATTAAAAACTGCTTAAGATGATTTAACTGAAATAAAAAGTATCTTACACACGCACACGCAGTCATCCACCAACAAGCAAACTAACATCAGCGATTAACCAAAGGCGAACGTTAAGTTTCCACTCTTAATAATGTGAATAGAAAATGAATAATACCAAATAATGGTACTGGCTTACCCAGCTACTGAGCTCCCTTCATCCTCGTCGGTGACTCCATATTTTCGTTTTGATTGCTGCCTCACCATCATGGTGCTCCCGTGGCATATTACTTTTGCAAAGCTTGCGCGTGGCGCACTGTTTTGTTTTGTAAAGTGGGGAGTCCCCCCACACTCACAGACTTCAGTCCAACCGTTTTCTCTGTGTCCGTCATGTTTTATGAGTTGAATTTACCATACCCTTTGAAAATAGCGGCCTAGTTCACACTCCACCTCACTCTGTTTTGCTTGCCGACTCCTCAAAGTGCTGAGTGACGCAAAAATCAAGGGACACAACGCATGGATAAAATGATCCGTTTCCAATGCTTTAAATCATCGATTTTATCGATTCGCTGTTGGAGCTGTACACGAACCAGGATCTGCAAATTCACCCTGTTTGCTAAATTCTCTGCTCAGGATAGAGCAAATGAAGCTCTGCATACTCTTAGGATTGTTGGGATTTGCCGTAATATGTTGAAGTGATGTGCTTTATTATAGACTAAACTAGTTTCCTTGCACACTTTGTGGCATTTTAGTGGCAAGGTAATAAACAGTATAAAAATGCATTATGGATCTTCTGTCAATTTCCCATTATCTTATCACTGCTAAAAGTCCAGTTAAAAAAAATAAAAAACAAAAAGTTTTTTTATCAGACTTACGATAATTATGATTTCAATATTTTTGTTTTAAAATGAACTCTTATTTTATTATTTTTGGATGACATACATCTTAAAGTTTGTTTTAAGAATAATTCATGATGATCTGACATCCGTAGTGTTGGATGTTATCAGGTTCATGATTATATAAGTGAAACAAATAACGGAGTCCTAGAAAATAAAACAAACATGTAGACAAAAAATATAACTCTGTAATTCGTTTTGTTCATTTTCTTTCTGATATCCCTCCTATTTATTTTTATTATTATTTATTTTTGTATTATTTATTTATTTTTAAAAATAGATTTGAGATGAGTGTTTTTTACATGACAGCAGCAATAGTAATAGATAATAGTCCTAATACAATATTTTCTTAGTGGCATGGATGAGCTTTATTCAGACCAAAGAAGTGCTCTGTTCACTCTTATTTTAATTGAATTATTTTCAATTTCCAATGGCTGGAATTATCTGTAAAATATGTTGAATGTATTTGTGATCTATGTGATTCGTAGAGTCTTCTTGCCAAGTTTATCTGCCTTATGTTGACATGAGTTTGAACACTTAATTTTTGGCATCTAGGTGATGTTATAAGCGACACTAATACCTCACACTAAATGAGAGGTATCCAGGCTAGCCTAAGATCCTCTTCAGAAGGTGATCTTGGGTCTCCATGGCAACAACAGTAATACTGTTCCACTTATTTCTTGCCATATTGACTATACCATATAGCTGGCTTTCTGAAATTCTATTATAACACTGTTACTTAACAGTTACTATTTACTGCTGCTGATCATGTTGAATTGAAATGAAGTTTTCAGTATTTCATGTTTTCCTCTCAATTGGCCTGCCATTAGTTAAAAACATAAACTGTATGTACCGTGCAGGTTATGCACAGTAACTGTCACGTTAGTATTCCCATGAGCAGTAAAACTAAGGCGCCAAGCAGGCTATTTGCATCCCCAATGTTCACATCTATTAAAGAGATAAATGCTGTGATAGCTTGGCAGTGTTTACATGTGCTCTTTGGGGATTCATTAAAGTGAGCACCCCTTCCAAAACCTAATCTATTGCTTAATTAAACTCCACAAACCTGAAATTTTAAACACGCATGTCTGGAGAAAAGTTACCCCGCTTTGTGTAGTCTCTCATTTGAACAGAATTCTAATGAACAACTTGTTAAATATTTTGCTATAAGGATATAAATCTAGGACATGTTTCCTTTAATCCTTTAATGAATCGTCTCTGTTATTATTTCTTTTTGTTCTCACAGATTTATGTTCTTTGTTGTTTCAGTGTTTTTCAACCTTTTTTGAGGCAGGGCATGTTTTTTACATTGGAAAAATTTTGCGGCACACCACTAACCAAAAATGTTATAAAATGACACTGAACAGTATGTTTAATTACAATACAATTAATAATACCCCCAGTTTTTACAGCACAGACACTTGACAATGACATAATATTTGCAGAAAATGATTCATTAAATGTTTTATACAATTTTAAAAAGTGACATTAAAGTGACATTGGATAATTTCTCATGGCACACCTGACGATCTCTCACGGCACACGAGTGTGTCACGGCACAGTGGTTGAAAATATCTGTTCTAAACCGTGTTAGTTCTGGCCCCCATTAACCGCAAAAACCGAGAGATATCTGCATTTATAAATCAAATTAGAAAGATGCAAACAGATCACAAGAGTTCCTGCAGTTTTCCCACAATGCATTTTTTTGGACGCAGGTAGTAAACCTGAAATTATTGTTTGGTTTTTTTGGGGGGCTGATACCGATATCGATTACTAGTATTAAGAGGAGGTCAATATCCAATATTTGGAGCCGATATTCATTTTCAGTAAAAGCGTAAAAAACTGCAAAGAATATTTATTATTAAAAGAAATAAAACTTCAATAGGTCTCTGGAACCTTTAACAGTGAATACATTAGAATTTAAACACAACTAACCTTTCACTTAACCCAAAAACTAACAGTGCCAGAAATAAAATTAGGCTTAGAAGCAACTCGTATGAGTACATACAATATTAAAAAGAGATTTTTTTAAACAGATTTGAATATATTTAACGTTAAATAAATTAAAAAAAAAGCCTTTACTTCTGCATTTTGGTTGGAGTACGCAGCTTGGGGTTCACTTTAGGCCCTCATATCAAGTGTGAATTTCAAAATACAGACACAAAACACTTTTAAATAAACTGAAAAAATTTGCTCGTAAAAAAAATCTTATTCTGCAGATTACAAGCTGTAAATAGTGAAGTATTTGGCTGAAAAGCGGAAAAGTTTGTAAAGCTTGTAATCTATTGGCAAAAAACAGAAATTACGTCTGACATAAGCCACTTAAAAGTGGAAAAAGGAAGTGGTGCATCTTTTACCGTGACACCAAGGAGGATAATTTAAACTGTTAGTTTGGTAAGCATGTTCTTTATGATATAGAGTTATCTGAATAGTATAACTTTGGCACAGAAGTGCACATTTTTGCAACTAAACTGCAGCGGCAAAATGTGTTATTCAAGTAGAAGCACTGTTACTCCTCAAAAATATCTCTCAAGTAGAAGCAAAAAGCAGTCATCTAAATAATTACTTGAGTAAAAGTAAAAACAAAAAAACTACACAAAAAACCCCCCGACAAAATAAAAGCCGGCCCGACTTTATTTTTTGACATTTTAAGCCCAAATTGTGGGCCGGGGTTTGGGCCCGGACCCAAGATCTTACTTTTAATACACAGTAATATCTTGTTTTGCACAGCAGTTGCGGTCCAAAAAAGTGCCACCATAATCAAAACCCGTAAACAGTAACATACATAATATATACAACTATATACAATGAAAATAACAACTATGGATCAACAAGTAAAAACTTGGGACACATAATTGTTGTTGAAGATATGGTCTTTATTGTCCTTATACAATAGACACAACTCAATAGTGCAAAATAATTGGAGAGTTTCCTATTTCAGTGTAAGAAAGCGATGTAGATATTGGCCGGCTAGCTGCATGCTAGCATCAGGTATCCCTGGTTGTCCCTATGATAATTAAAATACAAGAGTCATGAATTTAGTGCTTTCCCATGAGTTGTAGCTCCTGGTCATCAGTTTCATTTGTAATGGATCTGGTGTTGGTGAGATGCAGGCTCAGCAGGGTAGCTTAAGAAAGTTATCAGGTAGCCTAGCCATAACAGTTGACTGGACTGGCAGTCTTGCTATTGGTTTCTCTCATCCCGGACCCATCAACAATCTATGGCGCACCCGGTGGTGAAACTATTTTAGGTTTTGGCCAGAATCAACTACAACAACAACAAAGGGGTACATAACTTTTCAGTTTATTTGTTTAAAATTTATAAAATAGCCAATAAACCAGCAATGTATTCGCGGTGTACCTGTCCCACCAAAGATCCACATTCACGCTGGACTGGAAGATGAGGTTTTTATTACAGTTTCTGCAGATGAAATGAGTCACAACATTAGCTTCTCTGCTGGCTTTGATCTCGTTGGCAGCTCGCTCTGTAGACTGCCCAAAAGCATATTAAAGAGCTTTCTTTTCAATTTACATAAAATACATTTTAGAATATCACAATACATTTTACATCCATTTTAACAAAATACTTTTAAAAAGAGATCGTAAGTGGTTTTTTAACGTATAGAATGAATTCAACATATTTTCCTTTAGTCTGAATTTTAACCAACATCATCCTTTTTATATGTATATATATATATATATATATATATATATATGAGAAAATAGAAATAATAGCAATAATGAGTATAAAAACGGATACAATTTACCTGCAGATGAAATGAGTCACAACATTAGCTTCTCTGCTGGCTTTGATCTATTTGATCTCTATAAGGGGAATTAACATTTTAGCACAACAGAAACAAAACAAAAAAAATCCAAACAGCTTGACAACATCAATCACATTACTGCGCATGTTGAGAGATTTGTCAGCTGTCGGCTCGCTACAGTTTAACTGTACGGGTCAGGTGTATCGACATTTCGTTCTGGGTGCATGGTTACAAAGAATGACAATAAAAGTAAATTCTTCTTCTTCTAAATTCAAGCCATGATTGTGTCACAATAGATCATTCTTGAGATTATTTTTTTTAATCTTATTTGTTTACTTTTGCAAACTATAATAATGTAACTAAACAAACGATGCAAATCCAATTAAATTGTTGACAATGTGACAACTGTACCTAATGCGTCTGGTAGGTGTGCGTTCACGTGCACAGGCGTTAATGTTGTCATATTGCCCGTGCGTGTACCGATCGCCCAGCAATCCCGCCGCCCCCTTATTGCAAGGTGAAGTTGACAATCGCACGAACACACAGAGTGCGGGGCATTGTTGTGGAAAAATGAAAGCATGTGCACAATTTGCATTTTAATGAGCGAGCCAGCGATTATACAACAAACTGTTGAACAGGAACTCTCACAAATAAAGCCGCAGCTTAATTAAAGCGATCGGACATATTGTCAACACGCACTCGGCCGCATTTGTAGATCATTATTCCTTCGCAACCACTTGATGCTGCTTTTATTTGGCCGTCGATCGATTGTCGTACGCGTTGTGTTATTTTGCAAATAAGCTTTGATTGTGACACGCGTGAATCACCCGAGCGTTAAATGTATGCGTGGCCGACTCTCCAGCCGCGCCAAACAAAAATGCTGTTCAATTAAAAGGGAAGTTACGGTATTCTATATAATGGACGATATCAGCTGACAGAAAGGCGCGATGCCTCATTCAGTCCCGCGATGTAATTTCCTTAATGTGTTTCCCCTTGCTCTTTAAAACACTGGCCCATTCAAATTTGCCGTCATAATCTGCGTGACAGAGGACATTAATTATGTTCGTTGCTGATTGCTGTTTCTCCACAACGTCTTTGATTAAAATTTCACACGTTGTAATGATGTGCTTGTGCGTTAGAAGCTGTGAAATATACTAAGCTTGTCTGGTTTATTGTCTACACCAGTATAGAAGGCGCCAGACACTTTCATTAACCACCAACTAGTGTAACGTTCAGGTATATATATAATATATATATATTAGGAACTAACAACCAACAATTATTTTAACTGACAAGTGTTTTTTAGATTAATTAATGAATTTGATATAAACATTAATTAGTTTCCTCTTCTTTCGTCAAATACAGTGGTACCTCGGTCCTCAACCATAATGCGTTCCTGGTTGTTGGTTGAGTACCGAAAATTTTTTTCCCCATAGGAAACAATGGTTAGTGGTTTAATCTGTTCTACCCATAAAAAAAACCTAAAATATTAAGAAAACGTGTATCTAAACAACAATAGAGACCATAAATGTGTACATAATAGATAATCTGAAAAAATGAATTAATTTCTTCTTCTTTGTTCAAATACATAATGCGTTCCTGGTTGTTAGTTGAGTAGCGATTTGGTTGAGTACCGAAAAAAAAATTCCCATAGGAAACAATGGTAAGAGGTTTAATCCGTTTCACTCATAAAAAAAAACTAAAACATTCAGAAAAGGTGTATCCAAACAACAATAAAGACCATAAATGTGTACATAATAGATAATAAACATAAAAAAGATACATAAAAAGAATATATAAACTATTTTGTATCGGTTTCATACCTTTGAACAGTGGTGTGATGCCATACAGGAATGTTTGTGGGAAGGTTACTGCTTAGCCTTCCTCTTCTCTTTTAATAAAAAAAAACCTGTCCATTGACAGCTGCTTCTTCCTCTTTTGCACTACTTTTCTAAAGTGCGACATGACATTGTCATTAAAAATGTTCACTGCACGGTTTACTACCGCTGTGTCCGGAAGATATTTTTCAACAAAAGCCTGCAAAAAAAATTGACGTACCCCTTCACTCATTGACGGTCCGGATAGAAGTGGCGCTTAAGCTAGGCTAACTCACACCGCTGAGTGCATCCCGGCTCCACTCGGCTCCACTCGTTACGCGCCAAATCTCATTCGATTCGACTATTTTCGGCTTTTTTTGGCTATTTTGACTCTGCTATTTTCAGTTGGGCACCAAATTCCGTATCGAGCACGTTTTTTGGTCGAACACAGATTTGGTTGAGCATTGAGGACTAAGGTACCACTGTTATTGAAATTTTGTGGACAAATAAGAAAATAGTGCACAAAACAGAATATTCTACAATATTAATTAAAAAAAAAACATCTGTGTTTGTCAAATAACAAACAAAATACCTACAAACGTATGCTACAAACCTGTAAATATATATATATTTTTTAAAAAGGTAAAAAAAAAGCATCTTCGTAGTTTAAAGAAATGTAGCTTTTGAAACCAGAATTAATTGCAAATCTGTATGTATCAACATTAACATTCCAAGTGTTTGTCAAAGAACTTAACAGTATCACCAAATGGAAGCATGTAAATGCTGAAAAGAAGGGGGCCAAGCACTGAACCCTGCGGAACACCGCAGGCAACATTAAAGGGCTCAGATGTCATTTCACCATATTTAACACAGTGCGTCCTATCTGAGAGGTAGGATCTGAACCACGAGAGGACGGTTCCTGAGAGACCAATCCATTTTTCCAACCGTTCTAGTAGGAAATTGTGGTGCACTGTGTCAAAAGCAGCACTAAGATCCAGCAGCAGCAAAAGTGATGAAGCGCCAGAATCCATTGCCAGTAGGAGATCATTTGTTACCTTGATCAGAGCTGTCTCAGTAGAGTGGTTAGCCCTTAATCCTGATTGCATGGATTCAAAAAGGTTATTCTCGGATATGAAAACATTCAGCTGCTGTGCCACTACAAATAAAGATGACTTGACTTGACTTGACTTAAAAAAATACATACAAATTAATAGTATACATTAATAGTATACACCTGCAAATGTATAAAAAGTGCAAAACAAATAAGTATTTTTGTTGTTTGAAGGGAACTAAGCTTTTGGAACAGTAAATAAATGCAAAAGTGCAGACCCAGTAACATGAGTTCCAACATAAACACGCAAAAAGCAACCACCATTACTTTTGCTCACTCTTTCTTCTTTGAGAACTTTGCATTTCAATGCAAAAATGTGAACATGTTGCTTGCTTTGGCATGATTGATGCCTCTTTCTCATCATGGAGCTTGTCAATGTTTGCCGTTTTCTATTGAGATAAGAACATATCGTTTGAGTATTATTATGGCACAATCTATAAGGGCACAATAATCACTCAGACTTTGCCAGAAACATAAAACTTGATGCTGAATCCTAAACACTACTTAAGCCTACACCCTTTGGTCACATATTTATGATAATATTGTATTGTTTAGATGATTATTTTTTGTGTGTGATTGCTGCAAATAATTTGTTGTTCTCTTTTGTTGATTAGTGGTTGGTACTGTGTTTTGTGCAGTGCCCAAAATAAACTTCATTCTTTCATTTAAATGAAATAAAAATTATCTGGCTCACACACACGGAGTCATTGATAGCTATCTACCAAAGCCAAAGGTTACATTTCCACACTTAAAAACAGAAATAACAAAGGAATATAAAAATAATAATTTTGTGATTTGCCCCTCTTCTGAATTCCCTTCATCTTTGTCGGTGACTCAATTTTTGGGTTTTGATTGCTGCCTAACCATCCTGGTGCTCCCGTGCCATAAGTCTTGCAATTGAAGCACTTTTTTGTTTCGTTGAGTGTGGAGTGCTCCCACACATTTTTTCGGACTTCGGTCGAACTGTTTTCTGCGTGTCCATCATGTTTCATGAGTTGAGTAGCATTTATGTATATAATATATATTTCTATCATGATTTGTCCATTGCCCTCACCAGTGCCCGCTCGTTTGGCACGAGCTGCTGCTCGTTTCCTGATTGGTTCCCCTCCTATTTCTACTCAACACTCTCAATCACTCCTTGTCAGTCCGTCAGCGAACCTCTGCACTCGCAAGGCAAGCACTTTGTGACTCTGGCTCCCGTCTGTCCCGTCCTTTCCTGTATCCTATCATCTTCCCCTGGCTTCCCAATCGTCTCCGGCTACCTGACTTGATTTTTCCTCCGACCACGCTCTGATCTCCTGTCCTGGCTGCCCGAAATGTTTCTGCCCACCGACCACGCTCCGATCTCCCTTCTCGGCTGCCCGACTTGTTTCTGCTCTCCGACCACGCTCCGATCTCGTGGGCATCCTGCTTCTCCTGCGCAGCGATTGCCCGAATCGCTGTTGTTTGTTTTCCTGTGCCTGACTTCTCTGCTTCCGCAATAAAGCTTGGTGTGAAACGTTACGCGTTGGGGTCTGACAAACACATTTATACACAAATAAACTTGCTCCCAAAAAAAAAGTCAAAATATTTTTATTTAAAGAAATGAATTGAATACAAATGTGGAATAAAAAGTTCTAGATTTGTAAAACACAAGAAAAATATGGTTGTAGACACTGTATAAATACGGTCATGTCTTTGAATAGTGAAGGATTTTATACATTTGGCTATAAGGGATTTTGTACAATAGATTACAAATTACATTTAATGCAAAAGATATTCACTGAGTGGGCTTCAGGTTGCGCCGTTCCAAGTGCGGAGTGTTTTGGCTGGGGAATTTTGATAACAGAATTCTGAAGCAGATAGCAGGCGATATTTGGAGAACAAAGCCCTGATGACGTGGAAACGCGCGGGGATGTTTTGACCACGACAGACATCGAGGCGACGAGGTGGAGCCCACACGGGCGTTCCTGGCCCGCCCATGGGAGGAGCCGGCACGCCAGCTTGGGAGAGACGTGTGTAGAGATAAGAACTTCAGAAGATCGTGTCAGACAGGACGAAAGGAAGACTGAGATCACTTGCGCTCGTTTCTTGGTTTTATTGAAAGGAAGGAAATGACAAGGTGGGATTCTTCGATCCGTTGGTTGGCGGATTGACGGAACTTGACAGGCGGGTGAAGGCTTAGCGGGAATGGTCGCGGACAGGCATAATCGTAGTGTTGTTGGCCGGGGCTGGGCTGGAGAAGAAGGGCGTCGTAGTAGTCAGAAGAGTGATTAGGAGTCAGACGGGCAGGGCAGGTCGTAGGCAAATTCGGAAACTGGTCGGCAACGGAGATCAAGCAGAAAAACAGGAGGCAGGCAAAGAGTCGGAGGTACGGGCTTTCTGAGCAGATGGCAACAGATCACATAGTACAATCAGACAAAGTGTTACCGGAAGCTGGGGATTTAAATGTACAGGATGCGCCAATCAGCTGTCCTGGCTGTTCGCGCCAAATCCTGAACACAGGTGTTCCTGATCCGGGTGATTGTGACGGATCGGAGAATATCGGGGGAGAACGCGAGAGACTCTAATTCAGCTAATTCGGCTAATTCGATGGAGTTCACTTAGTTAGATTATTTAAGAAAATAAATCAGCACCTCGGCGCAGTGGTTAGCGCATGTGCGGCACAGTTCATGTCTTGGGAACCTCCCGCGTGGGTTCAAATCCAGCTCCAGACTTCCTGTGCGGAGTTTGTATGTTCTCCCCGTGCTTGCGTGGGTTTCCTCCGGGCACTCCGGTTTCCTCCCACATTCCAAAAACATGCATTTCAGGTGAATTGGCTGGTCCAAATTGTCCCTAGGTGTGAATGAGCGAGTGCGTTGTCTGTCCCCGTGTGCCCTGCGATTGGCTGGCAACCAGTTCAGGGTGTCCCTTGCCCACTGCCCGATGATTGCTGGGATGGGCTCCAGCACCCCCGCGACCCTACTAAGGATAAGCGGTGTAGCTAATGAGATGAGATGAAATCTGCCCCCTGTGTGGAAATGCCGGTCTCTTGTCCGTCTTTTCACAAAAAGAAACGAGCATGCATTGTTAGGTGGTGTTTGGTTAATGGAGTCAGATAACTAATCCGAACAATTTGTAATATATTTAATTCCTAACATTAGATAGTATGATATCATTGAAATACACCAGAAATAATGGTCATTTGGCTTGACATCAATATCGGACTCGTCACACAGCGTCAAGTGTCTGGGAACTTGAAGCATCAAGCCCCTACAATTTTGTAAAAGGAGGTTTGGCAACTCTTGGAATTGATTTTAAATCCAACATACAATTACATGCACACATCCAAAGACAACACACACACAGTCATGCACAAATCAGGGGAACGGTACTCCCGGTGGTCACATTGTGCGTGTCCTTAATGTGTCACTAATGTGTGAATTAGAGAGTAAGTGAGAGCGCCGCGAGCAAAAGACCGAGTAGCTGGCACGGTGCCTGGCAGTTGCCATGGCCGACGTAGCGTTTCTGTCAGCGGCGTTTGTTTCACAAGCACCCCTAATCAATTGGAACGCAACACTTGAAATAGAGCTTGGCAGCCGGCTGGGCTCGGCTATTGTGCCGGCCGCTTAATGCTCGCACGACGCTACTTGTCGCTCTCCTCGCTTTCCAATTTGCCCGTCTAAGCAGTGTAAGCGGGGGAGACGTGAAACACTTTTTACATTATCGGCCTGCCAGCTTGTAAAAAGGAGGCTCCCGACTGTACGTGCATTAACTCTGCGCCGTGTTCCTGCCAGGTGTGCATTCTTGGACCGGGAGACGGAATTTGCAACCCGTGCTGGCATAAACCTAAAGAATGTTGTTTACTATCTCGAGATATTTTCACGACCTTCTCCACGACCACAATCTTCACCAAGTGAACAATGACTACGGTTATACGGAGGCAATAATCTCATTGACAGAATATTGGATTCCTGGAGCCATCTAAATTAATCATTTGCATGCATACCTACAAACGAATAACCCCCATATACATTGCGTTCTAAGTATTCGGATCACAGGGGCGAAGCGGGTGCAACGCAAATAGATAGCGTTAAATTTGACGTTAAGTAAAGCAAGGGTCTCCAACATGTTGTCCGCGTGCACCAGGATGTCCTCTAAGGACAGCTTAGCTGCCTGCAAACCTGTTCTGAATATAGCTCACCAGTCTAGGTCATTGTTTTTTTTTTAAGTAAAGGGTTAACACTACCATCCTCTCATTTTCTCTATCTTTCTTTCATGTTTTCTTTCTTGTTTTCTTTCTTTCTTGTTTTCTTTCTCTTTTTCTTCTCTTTCTGTTTATTCTTAGTTTCCTCTTGTTCTCTCTCTCTTTCTCATTTTGTATGTCTTATTCTCCCTTTTCTCTTTCTCTTTTTCTTTTCTACTTTTTCACTACTTTCTTTCTCTGATTATTTTCTCTTCTCTCGTATTATTTTCCTTTCTTTTTTCTTTTTCTTGCCCGGAGGAAACCCACGCAAGCACGGGGAGAACATGCAAACTCCGAGCAGGAAGGCTGGTAGCTGGGTGACCTCAGAACTGGGCCGCGCATGCGCTAAACACTGCCTTGCCGTGCCGCAATATCTACTATTGATTTAAAAATACGTGTTTTGTTATTTTCTTCTTTTTTTTCCTTTATGTTTTTGATGAAATTTTATAAGACCAATACGGCAATCTATGAAAAATCCTTTTAATTGATTTTGATTAAAATATTCTGTGATTCTATAATTAAACTTTTCAGGAATAGCCAATTTATAAATTTTTAATAAGAAATTTTGTATTACAACATCAGCATTCACACTAATGTTATTGTGAATGTTATAATTCTTACAAACAAATACCCACGCTGTTTTTCGGGGTGTCGGGACACGTAATAGCTGTGTACCCTAAATGCTTGACTGCCAGCATTTACTCCTTCTTTGTACTTTCACGCACAATAAAGCAAAGAACGAACGCTTGTCTCTCGGAATTCACAACAGAAAACCCAGAGAATAAAGCAAACCTTCGGTGAATGAACACCGCCCAGAGGAAAAGAACTCCAGTGAGTGAATTGGGCCTAATTTACTTAAGGCGGCACTGAATGGGATCAGCACTTAGAAACGCCGTCATTAGTTGATTCGATTCACTGTTCAGCCGGGATGTAAATTGCTGTTTGAATTCAAAGGGTGGATAAACAAGTCCCAGCAGGGCGCCCAAAGACTGATCGGCCATTGCCTTCGCGACACGCCGCCGCATCAGCCCCGGCGTGTCGCCTGGTCTTCCTCCACCAATCAAGGGCGGCCTGCCTCTCACTGTCTCCCTCCGACCGATTCATCATTTGCCGGGTTAAGCCCGAATAAAAACACATTAGTGTCACGTTAGACGGATAGAAAGAAGTGCCCACTTTTTCGCACTCCGCAGTGGTAAAAGTCAGAGCGGCTATTGATTTGTGCTACATAAATCTTGTTTTCCTTCCTGCACTAGTGAATCAGTGTTGACCCTCAGGGTTAACAAACATCGTAGGGGCTTTCGGCGGGCGTGCCAGCCAATAACGCACGTGCGTTTGCAACAGTCGTGCCCCTCTCTCCGTCGTTTCTCGGCCCGCCCGCTTCAGCTAATTGCCGACAATCAAGAAACAATCTGACGGCGCGGGAAGAGGTGCTGGCTTTCTTGTAGGGTTTTGGCTCTAACAAGGATGTCGGAGGATCCCGGAGCCAAAAACCATCAACATTGAATGTGAATCGGTCAGCAGGGTTCTTGAGAGTTACCGCAGAGATTAATTGGCAGGAAGGCATCGAGCACGGCTCACGCCAAATTGTGTTAAGATGACGAGATTTGACTTGGTGAGGTTTCACAAAGGCAAATCGCTCGTTATAGACACTTAGTAACACAGTGGGAAAATCTATTTGCCTGGGGTTTGACAGTTGATCCACAGCATTACATGATACTTATATACACGGAGACACCTCACTTATTCATGCTTTAGTCGCTGGTTAACTTCTTCACGGGGAAAAAATATTTACTTCAAAAAAATGATTGGGAAAAAAATATTTAATTAATGGCAGCAGCCAAGATTTACATTGATCAGCCAGCACCCCTTTTCTTGAGATCTTATAGTGTCTTTCATACCGTACTTTGACTGGACACCTGCTCTGCGTTTGTCTCTATCTCACTAAGAGTTTGTGTCCTGCTCATTCGTCATGCTGCCAGAGTGATGCATCTCTTCCTCTTTCTCTCTTTCTTTCCCCTCTTTCTCTTTCTCATTCGCTTGCTCTCGCTCTGTCGGCAGGGCTTTTGATCAAGGAGAGCCCTCTCCCAAAAAAGAACCATCAACTTATTTAAATTACGTACTGAGTTTCAATCTCTCTCTCTCTCATTCTCAGTCGGCAAGTCTGCTCTAATAAAGGTCGCCCAAAAATAAAGCGCTACACTACTTCTTCCATTTTTACTTTTCGTGGGCGGTTCTGGTCCCCATTAACCGCAAAAACGGAGAGATCTCTGTTTTTATGAATCAAATTAGAAAGATGCAAACGCATCACAAGGTTTCAGAAATTCCTGCAGTATTTACTGGCAGTGAAGGCAACACTCTTCCCACAGTTTTCCCACAATGCATTGTTTTGACGCAGATAGTGTTGTGGATTAACATTAAGTCAGCAGCCTTCGAGCTGACAGTAGCTTATTGTGTGAAAACATCTGGCGGGAGTCAGGAGATAATGTTGTGACAGGAAGTTTTAAGTTGTTGATTAAGCAAGCGGGGAAGAAAAAACATCACAAGATGTTTCTGACTACAGTATAAAGCCCAATGTTTCCCGAATGAACGATGAACATGGCTCGAATGAATGTTGTTGAACGAATGCAATAAAGAGCGTTCCCTTTTTGCCCTATCTCCTTTCTGCGTATATTTTGGGGCGACGCACAACAACTTCCTCTCCAAAAGTGGTGAACCTGAAACTGTATTGCCGTGAACAAATGTGTACATATACCGTAAATTCTGGACTATAAGCCGCTACTTTTTTCCCAAATGTTAAACCCTGCGGCTTATTCAGTGATGCGGCCAATTTATGACCTTTTTTAACAGCCGCCAGCGGCGCTCGAGTACAAAAGGTAAGATTTATACCGGTGGGACGTCTATGTGACAAAGTCTCTTTCCCATACTGGGGAAGACGACTTTAATGACGTCAGTTATAAGAATGAAGATGAGGACGGTATACCGTGATTTCTACAAGTACCGCATTTTTTTTAACAGACCCGTTTCCTCGTGTTACAAGCGTGTTCCTAGTAGCGTTTTGCTACCCTTCACAGGCACGGTTTGGGATAAAAGTTATAATATTATTATTAAAGCTTTGAAAACTATCTCGGTGTACCGTATTTGTAAATATGCGTAACCATGTATAATATGTATTTGCAACTGTATATTTTTGTAATGTATTTATTTTAGAGACTCGTTCTGATATGTTTTCCACGGGCGAATCAAAAAGAATACAACGAGGGCTGACGGGAAGTGGAGTAAAGGTGAGATGTGTTTGTGGACGCAGCGGACAATAGTGGATATATGTTTTCCCCACCGTTACCTTTGGAAATATACATTTATTTTTCCTTGGATTATTTTCAACGGGACCCGGACTCTGCAGGTCTGCATCAAACATTAAGTACCGGTGTCATTTTATGTTCAGTTTGCCGGCTGTGGTTTATGGACTGTGTACTTCATGTTCAGTTACAATCGATTTATTGCTAAAACATCTACCTAATAGTAAAGTTTTTACAAAATATAGATAAAAATCCGTGTTTTTAACCATTCACTGTACCTTGTACAGTTTTTTTCTGTTTTTCTGAAAACTTTTCAGACCCTTAAGCAGGAGTCCGTTGCCGTGGTTGCGACGCATTATCTACCTTGAGCAATATAAACACCATCTTTTTGCAGGTCCCTCATGACCATTCCTTGTTTTAATAAGTCATGGAGACATCAGGTGGTAAATTGTTTAATCTTTCCGCAGTATATGAAATCCATTTGTTTGTGAGCTCGGAAGATTATCATCAAAAACGCAATCACGTCATTACAGGTGCTATCATTATCATTTATCTTTCTGACATTAAAAGAGGCACTAAATGCCAAAGTGTTCCTCTGAGACCAAAGCTTTGTCCAACGTGATGTTCCAACACTTTTAATTACTTAACATTCTATTAGTGTTTCATGTTAACATGCGCGATAAACAAAAACAAAAAAAAAAGAAGAAAAACGAGATTGAACTCTTAGACCAAATGTTGTTTTTGGAAAATGTAAGAATTTATGAGAATGGAAGGTTTAAGCCCAGAGTCAAGCTTTATTGTATTTTAGATATTTAGTGAGATGTATTGTTTGTTTTTATGTGAGAAAATGTCATATATATATATATATATATATATATATATATATATATATATATGTTATATATATATAGCACGGCAGCACAGTGGTTAGCGTGTCCGCGGCACAGTTCTGAGGTCCTAAGATCGAATCTTCCTGTGTGGAGTTTGCATGTTCTCCCCGTGCTTGCATAGATTTCCTCCGGGCACTTCAGTTTCCTCCCACATTCCAAAAACATGCATGTTAATTGGCCGGTCGAAATTGTCTTTAGGTGTGAATGAGCGAGTGAGTTGTCTGTCTCTGTGTGCCCTGCGACTGGCTGGCAACCAATTCAAGGTCTTCCCTGCCCACTGACTGAAGATAACTGGGATGGGCTCCAGCACCCCCGCGACCCTACTGAGGGTAAGCGGTGCAGAGAATGGATGGATGGATATATAGTTCCAAAAGTATGTTTTCTGTTCATAGGGATTACAAAGAAATACAGGAAGCTACTCATAATGGTGAGCTAATTATAAAGCACAATTTAATAAGTCACAGTGTGTGTGTGTTTGTGTACGTGTGTTTGTGTGTGTGTGTGGGTGTCTTTCTCTCTCTCTCTCACTCTCTTTCTTTCTCTCTCTCCTACTCCCCCTCTTGCTCTCTCCTTTGCTCTAGCTCTTTCGCTGCCGCTCTCTCTTTCGCTCCTCTCTCTCTCTCTCTGTATATATATATATATATATATATATATATATATATATATATATATATATATATATATATATATATATAAAACACGTTCTCCTTCGGGATCTTCTGGTAAACATCAGAATTTATTATTCTGTCAACCACAGCAAGTTGTTCTGGTCCTGAGGCAGCAAAGCAGCCCCAGACTATCAAGCTGTCCCCACCATACTTTACTGTTGGCATCATGTTCTTTTGGTCAAATGCCATGCCATTTTTAGGCCAAATTTAATGGGCTGCAAACCTTTCACGTAGAGCCAGATAGCCCTAGATTTTTTTGGGTGCTCTATTAAATGAAATCAACACTTGAAAGCTGTGTTTTATATTTCCTCAGGTGTTCTCTGTGTCATGCTTAAATTGGTTTGATGATCTGAAACCTATAAGTATGCAGAACACACAATTCAGGAAGAGGGCAAATACTTTTTTCAAGGAAGAGAAGAAGCAGACGTTTAGCCAATCAGAATGTAGATTGCAATGCACGATGCAAAACCGTCATAGGTAAACTTTATTATAGCGAGGGTTCACAGGATAGAGCTTTTACGGCTTTGCCAACATTAAAATTCAAGTTGCAAAAAATGCTTTATGTATACTTTAAACACAATTGTGAGCTCATTAGCTTGTATCAAATGCTTTTTTTTTCATTTAAAAATAACCTGCTGCACGGCCAAATCTGATCATATACAGTGAGGGAGCATGTGTGATAGGAGTGTGAATAAACCAGATATAGAAGAGGGGAAGGGGCGTCTCTGGAGGCCTCCACACCAGTGCTCACACGGCTGCTGGGCACGCTACACACACACACACCAGAGAGCTTATTTACCCAGCAGCCCCAAAAGAAAGCTGGGCCCCGGATCTTATTTACTCCGAGCCTGGGCGGCTATCAGGTGCTGAGGGGATCTGGCCGCCAGTGAAAGCAAATACCCCAGATCAAACCCAAATGTAGTGGAAGGAAAAAGGGGCACTGAGCCAAAGTCTTGGTTAAGAACTAATGTTTACTCTGTGCTTTGCAAAGCTATATGTGGACTCAATTTCCAGGACTCCAAATTGACACATCAGTTCTTCATCCCTCACTATCTTTTGTAATAAGATCCCCTTTTAAAATGAAAAACATATATTTATGTCATTCACCTTTTTCCCCCAGATATTTTTCTTGGTTCGAAAATAACAGATTTTAAATGGCGTCTTCAAAATATTGACTTTTTTTTCCGATAGAGTCCGGATTCTCCCGGAAAATATTTTTCCTCTGATTGTTTAGTTCCTGATATGTGGGCGTTAAGTGCCGTCGGCAGTTTTCTACCTAGCAACAGTCAACGTACAAAGAGGAATGTTCAGATCATTATCAAATCAGCAGCAATCGTTGCTTTTTAAAATATACCATTTGTAGTGTCTTTTATAAGCACACTAGCTCCAAAATGGTTGGACGTTGCTTATATTTTTGTTTGTTCAATTTAATTTTTATCGTTTGTGTTTTGGAGTGGTTTTAGCAGTGCTACCAAATACTATGAATCTTTTGTAATTCATAACACCAGTTAATAGTAAATTACACAATGCACATTTTCTATGAAAACATTGAAAATACAAACAAGTCAAGCAAGCTAAAATGAGTTTGATGACCCACTTGCGTTGCGTTTCTCACCAAAGGAAAAGGGGTCAGTAGCCAAGACTGGAGAGCAAAAATATGGTCGTGGGCGTAAGCGAGTCGTAAGCCAGGAAAGGAGAGTAGACGTGGTCTGGGACAAAAAGAGGTCGAAAGCCGGGACGGGAGAGTAGACGTGGTCAGAATCAAAAATGGGTCGAAGCCGGGGGACAGACAGGAGCAAAAAACAGGTGGGAGCCAGGGTCGAAAAAGGCTTGCCTAGTGTTAACTGATGTTCGCAGACGGACTAACAAAACGGGACGGATAGGAGTGGGTTTAATTAGGGACAGAGAGCCAATCAGAGTCTGAAGCAGTTGGCGCCAAAGGAGCTGGCACAGATGAAGCATATGGGTAATCATGACATTTGACACCCCTGCTCTTTAGCTACTGAGCTAATTTCCAGTTTTTTGTTCACTTTTTTTTCGTTTGTGCATCCCTCTCTCTCAGATCACAGACAAACAGTCAAATCAAGTCACATGAATTTGTATATCACAAGATGTTTCAAAGGACTGCACAGGTTTCAATGACACCATCCCCTGATCTGATTTTGGCTAACCTGCATTGGCTCCCAGTTAGCCTTAGATGTGATTCCAAGGTTCTCTTAGTATTATACAAAATCATACATGGACTTGCTCCCTCTTATTTTTCAGATCTGATTTGCCCCTATGTCCCGGTCCGAAGCCTACGATCTGAGAGTTCCGGTTTTCTGGTGATCCCAAGAGCAAAGAAGTGTTCTGCTGGTTCGAGAGCGTTCTCCATCAGGGCACCGGTGCTGTGCAATGCTCTTCCCCTTGAGATCCGATCTGCAATCTCAGTGGAAATGTTTAAATCTAAGCTTAAGACTCACTTCTACTCCATAGCATATGAATAACCTACTCTTCTCGTCGGCTGAAAAATAGTCTGTGTAATATAGTGTAATAATCTGTGAAGCCCTTTGAGACTCTTCGTGATTTAGGGCAATACAAATAAAAATGACTTGACTTGACTTGACTTGACTTGATCTTAAACCAACATGCGGGCAAGGTAAAACTTAAAACCTGAGCACGAGGAAAATAAGAAACCTTGGGAAGGGGCCTCACAAATGTAATCCCCCTCCCAGGATGACCAGGGTGCAATAGATTTAGCATTGAGTAACAGTACACGAAACATAGTGAACATCAAAAGAAAACAATACATAACATAAAGTGAATGATAGCAATGACGCCTCAAGCCTGTAAAATAGTCCAAGGTGCCCATAACAGCAACGACGCAGCTTCCCATCTCTGCCGGCTGGTCGATGAAGGCGTTGACATCCTTCAGGTCCAGACGCTGGTCCGCTGACTCATCTCAAATCGTCCTTCTCCTTCATATCACCACCAGCCAGGCAGTCAGAAAAAGACAGGACAAGACAAAATATGAGGTGGGCATCAATCATAAGCTTTTGAATAGAAGTCTATCTTCATAAAACTTCTACTGAGGTAGCAAATCTTATCTCCGAAAGCAGAGCATTCCACAACACAGAGTCCCAGACACATTTTTCCACGTTATGCATAAAACAATAAAAAAAATGATTATGACGCGAGGGGGCCTTTACCCAAACGATAACATAAGCATATGTCTAGACGGCGGTAAAGTAGATTTTTCTTTTAAAACCGGCACTGCCACCGGCCTTGAGGATCAGACATAATGTCTAAGAGGGGGTTTCTAGATGAAATACGGGATTCGGTGGTTGGGAGGGGGGCAGAGAGGGATCGGCCGCTAATGACGAGCTCTTATGCATCAGTGCACTTACTAATGAGCTTCCAGGGAGAGGCTGGCAGAGCCTGAGCGAAGGCTGAGCTGGGCTGCGAGAGGCCTGGGCCATCACTTCCCCGCTGTGATCCTTGCCTTTCCACTCGCGAGGAGTCTCGGCTCCCAGCCACTAATGAGTCTTGGAGGGGGGGAGAAATCCGGGCTCCGTCCACCTGCCAGCCTTCACAGCCGGGCCTGCTGCAAGACAGTAGGGGTCAGATGCATTCCTGAGCTCTTAATAATTTACATCATATTGATTTCTTCACCGTTAGACATTCTCACCTGCGCGGGCCACAGCGGCTAAGCAGCAAGCTAACCGCGCCGAATCTGTGCAAAATCGCTCCTCTAACGGTCAGCAAAACCAAATCTCTGTCGCAAAGTTAGCCCACCTGAGACAATGAGCCCGGTCGGAATGTGCAAAAGCGGCTGAATGGAAATGAATTATGCAGTTTGCATTCGACTTAACCTCTAATCAGACTCGGGGAGGAGGACATTAATATTCCCGCTCTGTCAATAAGATGATCTGTATACTCCGTCCTTTAAATATTCATCAGCTTTGAACACAGCTCTGATTCATAATTTAAATGGTATGAATGTTACATAGGTGTGGTGCCGAGAAGAACTTTCACACTTAAGGTTGACTTTTAACACCTTCTGTCTCTTTTTTGTGGCAGACCGGCTTCGAGGATTGTCTGTTCCCTAGATGTCCAACCGTCTGGTGGCTTGACGGTCAGCTGTCAATCTGTTGTCGTTTGTCTTTGTGGCTTCGTATTCTATCCACTGTTCAAATGTAGCAAATTTGGGTGGTCACTAAATAATTCTAACAAATACTCAATTGACCAATCAAATTGCAGAGGTGAGTTCATTCGTTTAAACTCATCTCGCCTTCAAAGAAGCACCACATAGGTTTTTTAGATAATTTGATCAGGAAAACGGATGAAAACCCTAGTTAATTTAAAAAAAAATTGTCTACACAATAATTTGTTCTTTTAACTGCTTTTGAAAGTACAGCATACTTTAATCAAGGCTCACACTCCCTCGAATTTAAGGAATTTTCTTTACTAATCATCTACAGAAGAACCTTACCCAAACAATGATAGGGATAAGAAAAACAGAAAAGAATATAGGTTGGGATATTATCTGGCACCATTAAGATTGAGATACATCATAGTTGGCTTTAGGGCCGCAACAACTAATCGATAAAATGGATTAAAATCAATAATTGAAAGTGTTGGCAACTAATTACGTCATCGATTCGTTGTATCAAGTGATTTATGAGCCACCAAGTACGTTAAATCAATGCAAATAAGAGTGCTCACAATTCCGTTGTGACGCTCGGATTTGTTAGTACTGTACCGGTTTGGTCAGGAACGGGGCGCCAAATCCTAAATATTGAACATTGCATGACAAACAAAATGGGCATTAAATTTTGGACTTTGTAGTGTTTGACTGTTTTAACATTTAACAGTGTTTAAGGGAACAGACAGTGGTGCAAAAATACAGAAAAAAACCCAGCAGAAAACATGTCAATAAAATGAAGTAAAAATAAAAATAACTTAATAAACTAATTTTTAACTCTACCTAATTCTTGAGCATATATCATTATCGTATTGGGAGTATTTATCGTATTCCAAAATCTAATTTTGTTTTTTTTCCTCCTTCGCGGAGGACCATGCACTTACTTTTACTTACATTTTACTTGTACCTGATTAATATTTTTTCTGAAGTAACAGTACTTTTACTGGAGTAGCACACTTAGCGCTGCAGTTCGGCGCTGGAATGCACACTTCGGCGTCAGAGTCATATTATTCACATAACTCTATTATAAAGATCAAACCATTAGTTTAATTCCAAGTCACAAAATCTAAAGATATTTTCATCCTCAGTGTCACAGTAGAAGATGCGCTGCTTCCTCTTTCCACCTCTATTCAGCTATTTCAGCTTCTCGCCAATAGCTTACAAGCTTGACAAACCTCCTTTCTGCTCTTTAGCCACATCTTTAACTATTTGTATCTTGCAGAATATGATTTTCTTTTTGGTGCCATTTCAATCAGTTCATTCCGTTGCACTTTGACGAAATGCTCACTTCGGCGCTGAAGTAAAACTTCGGGTTTACTCCCTTAAATCAAGTTAATCTGTCGGGTTTGGGATTATATAATTGTGGGCTTGGGTTGCGGTGGGCAGGAGTTTATAGGCCCAATCTTATCTCTAGTTAGGGCTGATTATTCATCCTGGCATTCTTTAAACAATCGTTAATAAACTCACCCTTTTTGAGAGATTTGCAGTGCTTGTCGATCAGCATCGCGACCTTGTCCCACTTTTGTAGAATTTTCATTTTACTTGCTTGTGAAAAAGCACCGCTGTGCCATTTGTTTTTAGTTAGCATGTTTTGTCTGGCAGTGCCTCTTGATGTCATATTCTTCGAAAACAGCCACAGTCTCTTGGCAATGAAGGCAGCGCAGTTGTTTCGGATTTTGACGGAAAAATACCCAAATTTCCACTTGTCCTGGAAGCGGCGGCCCTCACAGTCAACTTTCGTTTTTTTATTTACATTCACCATATCTGAAAAGGAGTGGGCTTACATTTTCACAGAAAGTCTAGGGCAAGCTGGCCAAAGGACTACGGCCATCGTCGAGTAAAATGTTGATTTTTTTTTTTGTCATTATGTACTTTATACAGCATTACTGATGGGCCACATATTATCAATTTTATGACAGAGGCTGCTGGCCAGTAAAGATTTAATCACGGGCCTTATCGTCCCGAGCCGGACTTTGGACATGCCCGACTTACACAGCATTAAACATTTGTTTAGGGATAATTATCAGGATGATAGTTGACGAACCGATAATGTCCAAATAAGACATCTGGATAGGAAATAAAGACCCGATAATTGGCCAGTCGGCGCCGCCCTATTACTCAGCTAGCCTAAAATACTTGTTTCAAAAGATTTTAAGCGTTTTTGTTCCTCAGTATAACAAATATTTCATTTTCTAAGAAGAAATTGTGCAAGTACATTGAGTTTTGGTTTGGTTTTAGAATGTTTTATTTTCTATTTTGTTGCCAATTAAAATGAGATTGACAGCTTGTTTATTAAGATTGACAGTTTTCGACAAAACGTGTGTCAACACGATGTATTATTTTTCTGCACTAAACGAAAACATAGTGTACTATACATATATTCATGTTTTGTATTCCTTTAGCAAATTATTGCTGCTATAAATTCATGTGTGCTGCTATGCGAAACCTCTACAGCCGTAAGTGGCTATTGGCCCGGTGAGGCATTTGTACTTTTATTTTTTTTTTTTTTTTTTTGCTACTAATGAGTAAAACCAAGATAATGCCATTTGAAAAGAATGACATATGAATTTTGGTTAACTAAGGCGTGCGTGCCATTCGGTGTAGGAGCCCTGGTATATAATGTTAGGAAGGGACTTATTTTCACATGATGAACACACTGTAGTAGCTATATGTCAGTGTTGTGGTGCTCATCAAAATATCTTTATAGTTTGCTCTAACAAACAAAGTAACAATTGATCCATCAATTCATTGATAAAGTCAAGCTGGAGTCTCTACAACACTAATTTTTTGAGACTTGTTTACCGTAGACGTATAATATTGTGATATAAAAAATTATGTGAATGTATGTTTTCATTTTTCCTCTAACTATAGCATGCAGTTTGAATTTTTAGCAATATTGGTCTTCAGAGGGAATATTTTATTGGTATCAGTACGAAAAATCGATCATTGTGCATCTCTATTTTTTTTTTAGTTTTGTCTGTCTATCCATCTGTCTTTTACCAGTCAAAACTATTTAACCTTTTATCTCTATTGGTTTTATTTTGGAAAGCAAAGTGTTCTTTTCCTCAACGACTTCAATTTCCCTGATTCAATCAATTTTACTGCTGATTGCAGCCGAAGTTGACACAAAAATCCAATTTCAAACAACCTCAATTCTGTCGAAATGCTTGCAGGGATTTATGACAAAGAATTCACTATGTGCACTCGTATTTTTTTTAGGTATATTTCCCCTTTTATTATACTCCAGGCATTTCTGATTATTTAGATTTGTTTGTCAAACAATTTAGTACAACTTTAACTGACATTTTTTATATCCGATGAAATTGTCTTCTGTACAGTAAAAACCTGAGATGGACCAGATTTGACTGCAGTAAGGTTATGATGAAAACATAAAACGTAAGCTAATTGAAGCAACCTCCACCGAATACAAGGTTCACAAATGAAGCATGGCTTTTTTTTCCATAATGCACGAAAGCTTTCAAAGAATGAAGATTGAACACTTATTCGGAATTTAATCGATTACATTGCCCCAATGCCTGTTTTTTATACTAAATATTCTGTCCGTTAACATGACAAAGTGCAGTGTTTACTGCCATCTAGTGGCCAATCAATGCATCTTTAGTTCTAAAACCCCATTGATAATTCTAATAATATCGTAGGTCTCATGACATTTGCGTATTCATTATCTTAATCGTCTTTCAATGGTTTCTGATTTTTTTTAAAATCTTGATTGTATTCCGAATCCGTCGAAGTTAAACGTATGGTTAATGTTGTGAAAAAATAAATAAAACATTGAATCTCCAATAATAATTTTCAGAGAGCATTTTTTTGCAACCCCCTGAAAAGAATAACATAAAATAGAACTAACAAACCAGTGAATATACTGCAAAGTAATCATGTACCTGGTTTGGACAAAAATGACGCATATTCTATATATTTAAACTGCATTTTCTTCTGCATATATTCTGCATACCAAATCATTTTGACATCAGAATTTAAATTTCAAATATATATATGTCATCAAAATTAGTAATGAAAATTTCGAATGTACAAATCATAATTTATTTCCCTGGTTGCAGTCAATTTTAATGTATTAATATAGACATCAAACCTTTTGCTGTGCTATAACCTGGACATGATGGCCCCCTTCCGGTCATAAAATGTAACTGACTGAATAAACCAGTCAGCGCTTCCGTCTCCTGCTTCCTGGGAGCTCGTCACTTCCCGCAGAATATCGCGATATCTGCTGCGGTTTGTTTGCATGGTCTCGTTGATTATCTGTGGTCATTCCTCAAGGTAAACATTACACTACTGGCCTGTAAATTTAACTAACTGTCATACTAATTCGACATAATAATAAATAGTCAAAATCAAGTCCGTTGCCCTGAAAATTTAGAGGCTTGTTGATGTTTTAAAAATTAAAAAAACGTTTTATTATTATTTTTTATTTTTTTGTTTAAAAAAATCGATCAAATGTCATTACGAGCAATCATAAAATTAGAAATTGATTTATTTAAGGCAAAATCAAAGTCTGTTTTGACAAATGTAGAAAAATGTGTTTTTAGTGATCCAAATCGGATACATTTAGAACGTGTCTTTGATTGTTGCTCCTTTATTACAACATTGTTTCTTTAAAATATGTCATCATGTCATTTATTGTAGTTGTGTGCAGAGGAAGATTGGGAAGATTATTATTATTTTAATTACATAAAATGACCATTGTTTTGAATTGTCTTTATTGTCATTCATTAAAAACGCAGTAAACATTTTATGCAACAAGATTAGCCTCTTTCCGGGTAAACGTGTCATAAAGACTTAAAAGAGGGGGGGAAATGAATACAAGACTATCAGAATAAAAGGCAGAAGAATATTAACTACGTAGTGCTAAGAGACAGGCCTAAATTATAACAGTGACATTTTTGTGAATAAAAAAGAACAATGCATCGTAACCATAGTGCAATAAAAATAAGTGAAATAACATTTAGCAGCAGGTCACAAGGTATACATTTTCACAGTTTCGTGGAAAAACATTTAACAGAATCAAATCGACGAAAACAAAACTAAGTCGAAAGATATGTTTTCACAGTTTAATGCGCTTGTTTAGGGTGGTGATGACCCAAGGGAAGATGGCTGTCTCTGTTTGTCCTTGTGAGTGTAAATTCAAAGTGTTTATTGTCATAAGCACAGTAAAGAACCACGATTCCTTGCTCAATGAAATCCTTACTTTGGTGTCCACACAGTTGCCAGCGAAATAAAACTAAGAAACTATATACTGTACATGTATACATAAAAGAATATTACGAATATTAAAAAGATAAAAATACAAGATTAACCCAAGATGACTCAGGAAAATAAGATACAAATAAGATAAAACACAGATGAAAGTGACTAGAGTGAAAGAATTGTCCAAGTATGCTCCAGTTTAAAGTTTCTAGTGTGATATAAATATTCATCCATCCATCCATCCATCCATTTTCTGCACCACTTATCCTCAGTAGGGTGGCGGGGGTGCTGGAGCCCATCCCAGCTATCTTTGGGCAGGGGGCAGGGGACACCCTGAACTGCTTGCCATCCTGTCGCAGGGCACACAGGGACAGACAATTCGCTCGCTCATTCACACATAGGGACAAATTGGACCGGCCAATTAACCTGACATGCATGTTTTTGGAATGTGGGAGGAAACCGGAGTGCCCGGAGGAAACCCACGCAAACACGGGGAGAACATGCAAACTCCACACAGGAGGTTTGATCTCATGACCTCAGAACTGTGCCGCACACGCGCTAACCACTGCGCCGCCGTGCTGCTTTGATATAAAGATACATGTAAATTTTTAAAAAATGGCCTAAAATATTAATGACAATTAAAAGCCATGTGCTTACTGGTACTGTTTTATAAAATGGCCACAACATAATGTAAAATATGGAGTTCTGTGTTTCTCTAAATGAATCTCTGGTAGTTGAAACCGATCCATTCCAGCCAAAGCAAATAGACTCAAAGACAGCTTGTTCCCCAAAGCTGTCACAATACTTAATTCACATTTGCACAGAAATTAACTGCACCTATTTGTCAAATCATGTGTATTTGCACTGTAGATCAGATTCAGATTCAGATTCAGATCTACTTTATTGTCATTCTAGTACACGTGTATACAGAACGAAATGTCGATACATCTGACCCGCACAGTTTCCTCGAATGTACAGATATAAGTAAAAGTTGTATTGTATTATGGCTACGTATAGTATTTTACCATAGTGCCGATAGTGCAAGAGGAGTAGCTAACCAGATGTGCAAAATGGGCATTCAGGTTTACAAGTCAGGTAAACAGTAACATTAACACTGTAACAATAACGCTGTAAGTACAATAGTGCAGAGAGCAAATGTGCAAGGAGTGGCAAGCTATAAAGAACTGCCAGTAGTGCAAAAAGTCAGATTAGCAGCCGTTTAGGTTTAGGTTAACTATATGTTAGATTGACCATTTAACAGTCTAATGGCCAGGGGGACTAGACTACTGCGGAACCTGGTGGTCCTGCACCGCACACTGCAGTACCTCTTTCCAGAGGCTAGCAGAGTGAACAGTCCATGATGGGGGTGAGAGGGGTCCCCGATAATGTTCTTAGCATGGGATAGGCAGCGCTTCTGGCCAATGTCCTGAATGGAGGGAAGTGTAGTCCCGATTATTTTCTCTGCAGTCCTCGTTACCCTCCTCACACTACCCCAGTCGGTAGCGCTGCAGCCTCCACACCACACAGAGATACAGCTGGTCAGGATACTCTCTATGGTGCCCCTGTAGAATGTGATGAGGGAGGGTGGGGGCAGGTGGGCTCTCCTCATCCTCCGCAGGAAGTACAGGCGCTGCTGTGCCCTCTTAACCAGTGATGCAGTGTTCACGGACCAGGTGAGTTTGTTTGTAATGTGCACCCCTAGGAACTTGATACTGCTGACAACCTCCACAGCCTTGTTGTTGATGCAAAGTGGGGCATGGTTGGGCTGGTTTTTCCTAAAGTCGACAATGATCTCTTTAGTTTTGTCAACATTCAGGACCAGGCTGTTGTCCCTGCACCAGGCCACCAACTGCTCCACCTCCTCTCTGTAGGCCAGGTCGTTGTCGTCCCTGATGAGGCCCACCACCAATTATCTTTAAATATCCAAGACTTATCATTGATCGCTGCTATCTAAGTTGCTACCGGGTGGGTTATATGTGTTTTTATATATATATATATATATATATATATATATATATATATATATATATATATATATATATATATATATATATATATATATATATATATATATATATACCATGGTGGTAGATGCACTATTTTTAAATTCAATGTGACTTTTTAAATGCTTTGTGTATATGTGCACCTAATGGGACAGCTTTTAATTTCATTGACAATTTGTGTAATGACAATAAAGGCTTTCTATTCCGATATGTTCTAAATAATGTTCAGTTTACACCCACTGGACTCTTATCGTGATTAACGGCTATATAATCTTCATTTGTAAAATGAATATACAGTGTAATTTGTCCAACTGGCCAGCAGATAGAAGTAGAGATCTGTTTTTGACATCTTCGTGGATTATAGAATAGAAAACGATTGGCATTGATTACAAAGTAGTGTACGTTGTTTACAACTAGATAGAACGTGGCACTTCAGGATGAACGTGTAATAAAAGACTTTAAGGTAAAACGGAAATTTTATATTTTGGAATAAAAGATACTATTTACAAGGTATGAATAACTGGTTTTATTTTGAACAACCATTCATTCATTATATACAAAGTCCGTCTTGGTTTTATTGATAACTAGGGCAGGATGCATTGGACAAAGGACTCCTAGCTTTACTGGACTTGGCTTTATTTATTACCTAATTCAATTTGATTTAATTGTTAGTAGAAATATGTCTTACTTTCTTTTACATCCGTTGCAGACCTTCTATGAATTTCAGCATGACAAAGAAATATCAAAAAGCAAAAACCAGGTTGACACATTAGCGGCCCATCTTGTTGACAGACCTGTAAAAGTAAACAAGAGTCCATGCTGGAGCCCATCACGGAGCCAGTTCAGCATTATAATGCACGGCTGTTTCAAGACTGAATGAATCACCCTCAGTTTGAACCCCTTGTATGACCCACGATTAGCTGGACCGAGACTCTCGGCACGTGTCATCCTGCGGGGTAATTAGGGCTTCCTCGTTTTTCCTTTAACTTAAATAATTAAAAGAGCTCAGTGCTATTTTGGGTGCATTACCGTCCCTAGATAAGACAGATGGTTGATCATGCAGATCAGAGGGAAGAAGCGCAATGGGATACTCATTAAGGGGAGAAAAATGCTTAGTCAGCTACAATGGAGGTAAACAGACAAACCTTGACCCTTTGCTGAAAGTTGAGGCTATCCTTGCGAGGTGGAACTCCCAAGCTAGCTTGTTTCGGTCACTAAACATTCCATGCAGATGTAGAGCAGGAGTTACATGACAGCTTGAACAAGGCTTGCTTACTTTGCACATTTCTGTCGCCATCGACCCTCTTGAGAGTTGATGCACGTCCTTGTGTGAGTTTCTCACACAAGTGGGAAGACTGCAAAGCGTAATAATCGAGGTTAGTTTCTCCTAATCAGCTCAGGCATAAAAGGCGCTCTCCAGTCATTGCTCAGCTGGACCACATTAGAACCACCCACGGCATGTAATGAGGTCCAGTATAGAAACGCTATCAGCAATTTTTCTTTTTGTGGAGATAACACTCACCTTTGACTGACCTTGTCTTGCGAAGTCGTTCCAACACAAAATCATTGCAGTTGTAGTTTGCAGAGGCGGGAGATAAAATGACATGTAATGGCACTTAGTGCGTATGGAGGCCCTAGAATACCATAATTCAATTACTAAAACAACATTTTGAGATTTAAAAAACTAAACAAAGAAAATCTTTGCTATATAACAGGCAATTATGTAATATGGCTAGTATTCTTGAGAAGGGGTGTCATTATGAATCTACAATTCTGGTCCATTAACTTCGCATCAAAAGGCTAACTCAGCCAAACCCCTTTATTCGCTGGGACCGGGTTATAATATTCGCCTTTCACCGTGCATGGGATCTTCTTAGACCAATTCCTGTGCTAAGTGAAGGTTTGCTGTAGTACTTTATTTATCAGTATTTTTATACGTGGCTTGCGAAACTATTCGGCCCCCTTGAACTTTGTGACGTTTTGCCCCTTTTCAGACTTCAAACATCAAGATATAAAACTGTAATTTATTGTCGAGAATCAACAATAAGTGGGAAACAATCATGAAGTGGAACACACTTTATTGGATATTTTAAACTTTTTAACAAATAAAAAACGAAAAAGTGGGTGTGCAAAATGATTCAGCCCCATTGAGTTAATTCTTTTTAGCGCCACCTTTTGCTGTGATTACAGCTGCAAGTCGCTTGGGGTATGTCTTTATCAGTTTTGCACATTGTGAAACTGATATTTCTGCCCATTCCTCCATGCAAAACAGCTCGAGCTCACTGGGGTTGGATGGAAAGCGTTTGTGAACAGCAGTTTTCAGTTCTTTCCGCAGATTCTCAATTGGATTGAGTTCTGGACTTTGACTTGGCCATTCTAACACCTTGATATGTTTTTGGTGAACCGTTCCGTTGTAGCTTTTGGTTTATGTTTTGGACCATTGTCTCGTTGGAAGAAAAATCTCCGTCCCAGTCTCAGGTCTTTTGCGGACTCCATCAGGTTTTCTTCCAGAATGGTCCTGTATTTGGCTCCATCCATTTTACCATCAATTTTAACCATCTTCCCTGTCCCTGCTGAAGAAAAGCAGGCCCAAATCATGATGCTGCCACCACCATGTTTAACTGTGGGGATGGTGTGTTAAGGGTGATGAGCTGTGCTGCTTTTACGCCAAACATAACGTCTCGCATTGTTGTCAAAAGGTTTGATTTATGTCTCATCAGACCAAAGCACCTTATTCCACATGTTTGGTGTGTCTCCCAGGTGGCTTCTGGCAAACTTTAAACAACACTTTTTATGGATATCTTTAATAGATGGCTTCCTTCTTGCCACTCTTCCATAAAAGCCAGATTTGTGCAGTATACGACTGACTGTTGTCCTATGGACAGATTCTCCCACCTCAGCTGTAGTCCTCTGAAGTTCATCCAGAGTGATCATGGGCCTCTTGGCTGCATCTTTGATTAGTTTTCTCCTTGTATGAGCTGAAAGTTTAGGGGGATGGCCCGACCTTGGTAGAATTGTAGTGGTCTGATACTCATTCCATTTCAATATTATTGCTTTCACAGTGCTCCTTGAGATGTGGAAAGCTTGGGAAATCTTTTTGTAACCAAATACAGCTTTAAACTTCTCCACAACAGTATCTCAGACCTGCCTGGTGTTTTCCTCATTCTTCATGATGCTCCCTGCGCTTTAAACAGACTCCTGAGACTATCACAGTGCAGGTGCATTTATACAGAGACTTGATTACACACAGGTGGATTCCATTTATCATCGTGAGTCATTTAGTTCAACAATGAATCGTTCAGAGATCCTCACTGAACTTCTGGACAGAGTTTGCTGCAGAGAAAGTAAAGGGGATGAACCATTTTGCACACCCCTTTTTTGTTTTGTATTTGTTAAAAAAGTTTAAAATATCCAATGAAGTGTGTTCCACTTTATGATTGCGTCTCACTTATTGTTGATGCTTCACAAGAAATTACGGTTTTATATCTTGATGTTTGAAGTCGAAATGTGGCAAAATGTCACAAATTTCAAGGGGGGCAAATAGTTTTGCAAGCTACTGTAAATCTTATCAATTTTTTTCACAATACTGTATGGCGGGCCAAATCTTTAAACATGACGGGCTGTGTGTGGACGACAGGCCGTCGATTGCCCACCCCTGGCGCTATCTGGTCATCCAGCTATGCAATAACCATAATAAGGTGATGAAAATGATAGTTAATATTTATCCTCCCACAAGAATCATTACACAAAAGCAAAACTGCTACCCCAAAAAACAATTACAAGAATTCTACCTGGAGTTGGAGCCATTTGCTCACCAACTGGGTACATCTGTTTCCATGGTAACAGATCACTAAGGGATAACATGTAATGAGCCATTCACCGCACTGAGCTTAACACAGGTCAAGAGTTACACTGAGTTGTTGACTTAAATCGGTGTCCTCAAATGAAATAGTCGGGATATTATAAGCTAGGTTCACGCTGCAGAGCTTAATGCTTAATTTTTTTGCAAAATCCGATGTTTTTGTGAGATCATTCACATTTCTACCAATATGTGACTTGCATGCGACTTCATCTTCCTGTGTGAACGCCACAACCGGTCTACATGCGCACAAGAGGAGGCGTGCCGTCACACGCGAGGCATTCATGTTTGCGGAAGTACTCATGGATGTCAACATCAGAGAGTTGTCCAACCAAATATTAATTTAATCAAAAACATCGCATTCCCCAGTTGAATACTGTCTTCGTGGCGTGAATTGAATTGAAATATTGTTAACTATCACTTGAGTATACTGTTTAAGAAGGTACTCAAGCGACGTGTTGTGAGTCTGCGATCCGATGTTGGCTCTCCTGTGAGTTACAGAATAAGTGTTCATATTTCATGAATTTAGGATTCAATGACACGCCGTGCTTTCGTCCGCTGTGGTTGTTTATTCCCCCGCTTCCTCCCGCCTGGTTGAAGGCCGAACTGTGATGTTTAATGCCTATCAATGACGTGCAGGTCACATGAATGTGTCAAGATCGGCTATGTATCGGATTTTCGACCACATATAAAAGTGGCCTGGGTCTGGTGTGAAAAAAAAACCGAATATATGCCGTTCAGATAAACTTCAACAGATCGGATACGGGTGGCGTCCATGCAAAAGAATCTTATTTCCCTGCAATGTGAACCTAGCCGTAGATACCCCTTATAAAGAAGAATTTATTCAAAACGATGCCCTCTTCCTTCCGAGTCTCCTCTCATTGTGATTTCCGCGTCTTGTGTAACAAAGGAAGGTGATTAAAAGCAATGGAGACATTTCCATGCTTTGAGAAGCATCAGGGGAACGTGACTCATCAGTATCTGCTGGTAATTCAAGCGCTATTAATAACAAGCAATGTATTTTTCTTCTCGAGCAATTACGTCCCCAGACTCAAGTTTCATCGAGTAGCGCAGGACCACCGAGCGCTGGCGGCAATAAAACCGCAGTCGAATCAGAAGGTCATCTAGATGATAGGGAAGGCTTTTAAAAACCTCGCTTTTTAATTGGCAGCATTTTAATAATTCATATTGGTGATGTGTTATTCAGGGTAAAGGTTCACTGATGGTGCCCTTTGCGGAAAAAGTAATTGGCGTATAGGAATCTGGAGCCTTAGGCTCTGACAACTGTTTGCACTTGGAGTGGGAAAAAAAACATTTTAAAACACAACAAAAAGTCAAGTGTGTTACCTGTTTATTTCATCTTGTATACTGATGAGAATGCATCTAAATGATGACGATGTAAACGTTTCATAACTGCAATAAAAGAGTGTTTCTTTTCATATGACAGCAACGCTATACTGAAAAAATTCCATACGCCAAATGTATATTTCTATCCATATTGAGTTATTCCATCCTCTGAAGGCCACATAAGAAAAGCATATATTTTATAAGGGCCACTATGATTCATTATATTTTTTTAGAATAAATACTCAAATAACTTAAAATATCTGTAATATATTTCTTTTTACAAAAACGATCATACAAAAATATTGATTCATACAAGCCCCACTTAGAATTTTTACCAGTAATAATAAAAAAATGACAACCTAAATAAGTGTGTGTTACTTTTTATTTATATATTTTTAATTTTACATATTTTTTTTCATAAAAGTTTACAAAAAGATGATAGAATTTAGCGATTGATAGAAGGTTTTTATTTAATGACAATATTACCCAAATAAAGGTTTTAAGTTAGTTTTTATTTGTATTTTATACTCTATATATTTTTAAAATATGTTTGTTTGTTTTTTTTAACTTAAAACAATAGAAAAACATTGATTGATGCAAAGGCCACGTTGATGTATTTTAAATATAATAATAGTAATAATAACTTAAAATGTGTATATAGTTGGTAGTTCATTTTATTTTATTTTTTTGAAAAAAGATTAATTGTATTAAATAATATTCCACCAAAGTTGTAAATACTTGCATCATATTCAACACATTTCATACCACTTTTGGTAATAGACATCCATTTTGACTGGCTTGGCATTAAAGAAGTTGTATAGCGTAAATTACATGATTATAAGTAGTAAATATTGTCATGATTACCTAAGTGGAGCCACCTGCGTTAATCATCTGGCGCGCTTCCTGATTGGTTTATGTTCCGTTTTTAAGCACGCTACGCCGATACCTCTGCGTCTGAGGATTACTTCTGTACATCTGCCCCCTGACGACTATGAAAGCCAGAACCAGCAGCCCAATTCCCCTTTAGAATGTGCAGTTCGGCAAGTCATTTCTGACGTGGCGAAATTGGCTAAGCAAGTGAGTCAGTTATGGCTCGAGTGGGATCTGTTGGGTCGGGACTGGTCCTATCTCTCCAAAGTAATGACCCATCAAGCCACTTCATCGGTGCCCAACACTGACAGGGCACCTTTGGCCTTATGAATGCGCAATGACTCCCATGCCTGCCTGTTCGACTCTCCGGCCTGCCTGTTCGACTCTCCGGCCTGCCTGTTCGACTCTCCGGCCTGCCTGTTCGTCTCTCCGGCCTGCCTGTTCGACTCTCCGGCCTGCCTGTCCGAGACCTCTGCGTCTGAGGATTACTTTTGTACCCCGTTTGACTCTCCTGATTTACCTGTGTTTCCCTGTGACGTGTCTTGGGTTTATTATTTTCCTGGGGGACTTCTGGAGCCGTCCCTTGAGGGGGGGGTTCTGTCATGATTACCCAAGTGGAGCCACCTGGGTTAATCATCTGGCGCACTTCCTGATTGGTTTATGTTCCCTTTTTAAGCACGCTACGCCGAGACCTCTGCGTCTGAGGATTACTTCTGTACCCCGTTTGACTCTCCTGATTTACCAGTGCCTTCTTGACTTGTTTACCTGATTCTGCCTGCCTCCGATCCGACCTGCTTCCGTCCCACGCTACGATCTTCTCTCCAGTCCCGGTAAACTCGACCTGCTTCCGTCCCACGCTACGATTGGCTACGTCTTCCGAAGTTGTCTTCACGGTGTTGCTGCTGACGTTCGACGGTCATCGCGTCTCCCGCTAACCCTTTACACTTCCCCAAAATAAAAGAATTGTACGAACGCTTTGGGGTCTCCTGCTCTGTTCTGGTCCTCCTGACAAAATATAATTTCAGTTATTCTGAGGCATGCTGAATAATGATTAATTTATAACTCTTAACAAAGATTTTTAAAAATGGATGTAAACAGTGTTCATAAGAGTGCTTAAAAAATACCTGAAAAGGATTGAATTTTAATGTTGTGTTTACAGTTTGTGAAAAGCGCTTGAATTTTAGGTAAAATGCTCGTAAAAGCTTGAAGTTGTTGCCATTTCTCTTAACAAGTCTGTTTATAAATGATGCCGACACTGTTCTCTGGTGGATTGGCTTCGCTTTGGCAATGCATTTCTTCTTCCTTTGCAATTAACGGCAGCAGGCATTAGTCTGTACGGCATTGTCCTGTGAAGCGTCACCGCTCCCTACGGGTCATGTCCAAGAGGACGTGTGCATGCTATCCCTAAACAGGGCACTATTAAATGTGTATTGGTGCAAGGATTTATGATCAATTATGGACATCTATTAGGGGCCATACGTATAATTAATGTAGCGTTGCCCACTGGTACATTTATAACGGGAAGAACTGAAAATGCAAGCTACATAGTACTGTCATTTTTACCCAACAACAACAGTAGATAGGGATATATTTGTCTCATAAACAAATCTATTCGTGATTTACTCCAGATCTAAAAATTCTATGTCCTGATAAATGCACACGCTAGATCGAAAATTCCATATGTAATTTTCAGATAGATTTGTGGCTCTGCAAAATACATTATTCAGCCTGAAAGAGCTTTCATTGGTACTGGAGTATTTGAAAAACTGGTCCGTAAAAAGTGCTTGCATTTGGCCAGAAAAAAGCCATACGAACCCTGTAAAAAACTGGTCACCAATTTTTGATGCAAATAAATAAATGAATGAAAATATTTCTATCAGACACTGTACAAGCTCTGGATGTCCAGCCTGCTTGTTGTGTTGTTTGCCTAATGATGCACGTGCCGGTCGTCTTATGTAATTTCAAGTCACCCTTTCCAGACATTTTGCACGACTATTGTGCTGTTTTCAGTTGGGACAAAGCACTGACCTCTCCTGCAGATTAAATGATATAGTTAAGTCACTAAGCCAAAAGTGCTGGATGGCCCCTTTTTTTTGCGCTCTATTTTTCTCACTGAGGGCAGATGGTAGAAAAACGTGTACAGTGGCATATGGGGTAAAGCGCAGCAGCAGCAGCAGCAGCAGCAGCAGCAGAAACAGCAAAAGCAGCAATAGCACTTTAGTCCGTTTCACGTTGCTGGATTATTCGCAGAGACGGCCCTGTAATGGACAATAAGTAAGCCCCACGTGCATTGACGGGCACGGAGCGCCCAAGCTGAAGTACCGTAAGACAGAGAATGACAGACAGAGCCGGGGACTGTCGTGAGACCCGGATTAGACCTCGCGCTGTGTTTTGCCGCTGCTGGCTGCTGCTGCTGTTTTTCAAATTGCTCTAGATCCCCGTGGATTATGCGCCATGAATGAATGACTGAGTGAATGAATAGCAAAACAAATACACGATAAGCCTGATTTTCAGGGTAGAATGATTCATTCAAGTACTATAGAATCTTGAATTTTAAATGCCGTTGTTCATTCATGTCAATCTAATGAATCAAATCACTATGTTTAGGATGAAACACATTATTCTCCCTATTGAATATAATGCTACTAAATCTCTCCAACTCTCTTCCTAGTCACTCAAGAGCACTACTTTGTCAAAATGAAGCTTTATACATTTATACACATCTTTTTGACACAGAAATGATACAAGATGGCACCAAATAAATACTTTTTTTGTCAAAAGACAGTGCCAAAAACACAACGAATCAAAATATAGCTCTTTTATTTCATAAGAGTGCAACCAAACCGCTGCTTTAAAAGAAGGTCCTCAAATCACTGTAATTTCACAAAGACTCCATTACAGTTTTCAGAGAGTTACTTTATTGGCTAATTTTCCAAAATTCATAAAAGAAAACATACATCATTATTTGAGAATAGTCAATTAAATAGAAAAATAATTTAGTATTGGTTCAGTTGTTACAGTTCCTTCACCCAAATGGAAATCCAGAAAACAATATTAACACGTTAACCGGTGGCCTAGCTATGTCACGAGGCGTGGTGGCGTGGAAGGGAAGACCGGACCAGAACGGAGGCAGGAGGCATGAAGGGAGAACTCAAATGCGTTGACGATCCATAAGTTTTATTTAATAAAATAAAAGTCGCCCAATACTCCGGGGCAAAACAGAACAATACAGAGTTCCTCCGGCACGAACTCAACAGGACAAAGCATAACAGACTAAGACATGACAAGGCATAACAGACTAAAACAGGACAAGCATAACAGACCGGGATTGTGTATAATGAGTAATGAACCAGCCAACAAATAGAACTCAGCGAACGATCCCAGCGCGACTTGGGGAGAGCTGGAGAGCGCAGTTCGGCAGGCGCCTACTGAGTTGGCCTTCCCTGCCCGTTCGAACCACGGCCCCGCCCGTCGTGGCCCTTGCTGTGCCTCGAATGGGGTCCCGGGAAGAATTGACGCCTGCCTGTTCGACTCTCATGCCTGCCTGCCCGACTCTCGTGCCGGAGGAACTCTGTATTGTTCTGTTTTGCCCCGGAGTATTGGGCGACTTTTATTTTATTAAATAAAACTTATGGATCGTCAACGCATTTGAGTTCTCCCTTCATGCCTCCTGCCTCCGTTCTGGTCCGGTCACCTTCCACGCCACCACGCCTCGTGACAAGCTAGAATGGGTCTTTAATGTAAATAACCGATCAGGCAGTCTAGCTAAAGGGGATCTTTAACATCTGTTGCTGGCAGCCTAGCTATAATTGATCTTTCACATCTCCGGCATTCTACGGCAGCCTTACAAAGTGTTTAACGTCTACTTTATAGCCTTCTATGGAAGCTTGGCTAAAATTGATCTTTGACGTATCCATACCTGTCAACCTCCACGGCTCCATGCCCTTACAAAATGTTGTATTTTCCCTTACAAAATACAAAATAATCTTACACCATATTTTTTTTCAAACGTGTTTATTTTTTTAGTTTAACATGTTCTATTGTACATGTGTTTCGTTATATCATATATATTGTTAATTAACATTTTGTTGTGAGATACTGAGTTGCTCGACATGAATGAGGTTTATTATAAAAACAAAATGAAAAATTAAGTAGCTTGGACGTCCACTGTAGAAGGAAAAAATACAAATACATGCAAATATAATTACGTAGAATAATACATTTTCTTATTCAAATTATGAATTCATTTTCTGCATTAAATTATTGTTGGTAATATACTGATTAAAGGGATAACCACACACCTGTCTTTTTCAAATTCTCCTTTTATACTTCCTTTTTTCTTAACTTCTTTATACAACAATAATAAATCGTGATATAATGCATCAAAGCAAGTTAGCCGTTTGAGAGCCGGCTCTCTTTAATGAGTTGAGCCAAAAAAGCCGGTTCTCTAAAAAGAGACGGACTTCCTTTCACCACATAACTACCACATGAAATCCGAGGCGGCAGATGCATGCGCACAGTAGCATCAAACCGCTCGCTTTGTTTGCAACCAAAAAAAAAAACAATACCGAGATAGAGAACAGCGGCGAACTCGTTTGACTTGATTGATTTGCCGTTTCGTCATAGTCGGTGTTTACCGGATGGTACCCATAATTGACAAATTTGTGTTTTTCCGGAAAGATTTTCTTGTACCCGTCGTACACATCTTAAAATGCATAATAAACATACTTTGTATCACAAAAACGTACAGGTTGACAGGTATGCATATCTAGCAGTCTCCAACAGCCTAGCTTAAGTGGATCTCTGACGTCTTTAGCAATCTATGGCAGCATAGCTAAATATTTGGCGTCTATGAGAGCCTTGCTTTAATAGATATTTGCTATCTATGACAGTCAAGCTCTAATGTTTCTTTGACATCTCTAGCTGGCAGCCTAGCTAAATTGTTGATATAGCAGCGTAGCTATGATAAGGGTTCCCGCAGATCCTTGAAAATGATTCACTATTCTAAGACTAAGGTCTTAATTGGCATTAAAATGTCTTAAATGCAGTTTTCAAGAGTCTTAAATATATGCGGCGGGGGTCACTCCCGGGCCGCGCGACGGAGCGAGTTCGGCGGACGCGGCGCGACGCGAGAAAAGGCGGCGGGCGTGATCGGGCTACCCCCGTAACTAAGGGGAGCCCGCTTGTCCGACGACCCCAGTAGCGCGGCGCGACGGCAGGCGGACGTCCGCGCGCGGCGGGCGAAAGGCGACGGGCGAAAGGCGGCGGGCGAAAGGCGGCGGGCGAAAGGCGGCGGGCGAAAGGCGGCAGGCGAAAGGCGGCGGACGTGCGCTGGACCCCCGTAACTGGGGAATCCCTCTCGGCCGACGACCCTAGCACGGCGCGCCGTTCTCGTTTCCCGGCGCGCGGTTTCCGTGCGGCTCCGGCTTCACCACCCCCCCTAACCCCACAGGTCCCCCCAGCTACCCCCTTTCCCCCGTGTAGCGCGCGCGTGGGCCGCTAACAGTGGCTTCCACGCCAAGCGCCCGACCCGCTCGGCTTGTCGCGGTGTCGTGCATATCACGCCCGAAAGTACCCGCACCGCAGGTGAGGGGCTCGCTCGCGGGAGCGACCGAACGGTACCCTCGGTGCGGCGCAAGTATAAACGCTGTCGTGAATTTGTCTCCGATCGTCCCGGGCGGACGTAAAATCGCCCAGCTGTACGACTCTTAGCGGTGGATCACTCGGCTCGTGCGTCAATGAAGAACGCAGCTAGCTGCGAGAACTAATGTTATTTGCAGCTGCGATTGGCTGCCAACCAGTTCAGGGTGTCCCCTGCCCACTGCCTGGAGATGGCTGGGATGGGCTCCAGCCCCCCCGCGACCCTAATAAGGATAAGCGGTGCAGATAATGAGATGAGATGAGATTTTTTTTTTTTTCCTTTTTGAAGGGTCGTCGCTTCTTCGCAGATTTTCACTTATCGCGGGTGGTTTTGGTCCCCATTAACCGGGATAACCGAGGTCTCACTGTATTGCCGTCTATGGCAGCCTATCTTAAAAATATATTTGATGTCTTTAGCAGTCTATAGCAGCCTAGCTTAAATTGATCTTGGAAATCTAAAGTCACCTATGGCAGGGCATAAGTGACACTAATCGTAATTATTGTAACAAATGCAGTAGGTCTATGTAGCGCCCTCCTGCTACCCTAGACCTTCTTCTTACTGTTGTATAAATAATAATATAAAAATATAAATAAACACAGGAATACGTATGAAACATATTTTTAATTACTCAATAGTAAAAAAACAAAACATTGGGTATAAGGCTTTCCCTTTCTTCTCAGCACTGTAGATTTTCCAAATCCTCATTGGGCTTTTAAATGTTGAGCTACCACTGTAATTTCCATGAAGCAATACAAATACCCCATTAGGGTTTGAAAGTGCAACATTATGCAGAGTGCAATGCAATCTTCCCTTCACATCAATCCTAAAAAATGTGAGGTTACTCCCCTGAAGCACCAGGCCTTTTACAAGGACTCGAAAAATAAGACGGCGCAACGCAGTAATTACTACTAATGGACGGAAAGAATATGAGATGCTGTCATCATTGTGGGGCTCACTGCTGGAGACAAAAGACTGCAGATTGCCTTGCATCTTTTTTTATTCATCCGTCCGTTTTGCTTTGAAGGCTGAATAATAATCGGGTAAATGTTCTCCTAACATTGATGTCAATGTCTACATGTTCAAGGCTTGCACAGATTTCATTCCCAGGTAGAATGAATCTCTCACTAAATAGGGACGGATTATTTTGACCTTACATTTCAGAAATAGTACTTAAAGCTCGCTGTAAACGTGACATGGTCGAGCATATGGGGTTTTAAACGCCACCAAAGCACATGGGGCATTACCGAGGAAATAACATGGAAAATTGCCTTTTTAATTGCTTGTATACAAATAGTTGAGTTTCTGGTGTGGCTCCCAAACCGTGAGGTGTTAATTAAACAACGAATTAATGTTTTTTAGTGTCTGCTTTACAGCACCCTCCAAAGATCTTTTCTGGGGTTGAAAACAGGAGACTGGGTAGGCCAATAAAGGACCTTGAAGTGCTTTTCATAAAGCCAATCATTTGGGTAGTTTGTTTGGGCTAGCTGAAAGACCCAGCTATGTTCCTGTCAGTATCTGGCACACTATTTCATCTCTAGAGGGTGCCGACCGGGGGAAAGTGGCTGGAGAGCGCCCACCTGCTCATAATCACTCTCCACACCTGCACTAAGTCAATAAAGACAGACTTTGACAGCAGAGGTTGTCAGACTGTTTTTTTTTTGTTTTGGACCGGTGCTTGCAAACTGTTTCCCTTGAGTTTGCCAGCGGCCAGCCTCACCTTGTCCTCGTAAATTTTGCCTGCCAGTTTTTCGGACTGTGTTTTCACCTTGGATGATTGACTCCGTCAGCCATGAGTTTTTTTTAACATGTTTTTTCTGTTGGTCATTTTTCCCTCCCGTTACAGAGCGTCTTTTGTTACCTCTGTTTTCCATTAAAACCTTGTTTTTCAACTCCGTCATCTCCGCATTTGAGTTCGCTTCACCAACAGATTTCATCCCTTGCTGATGGAATGTTTTCTCTCTGTATACATGGTTTTATCTAATAGGTTGTCATGTTTTTTTTTTTTTTTTTTTTTTTTTTTTTTTTTTTTTTTTCCAGAAAATCAGCCCCAAAACATGATGTACTCCAAAACCTCCCTCCCATTTTTCTCAGGGTACGTTTTCTTGCAACCAATAATCCAAACATACACAGACCATTGCCAGTATTCCGATCATATTAAACTATGCAAAAGCACTTAGATTTTTGATTAAGGTCCTAGTCCAATTGCACAGTTTTCCACATTGAGGATATTTTTTTGCAGAAAGTCACTGTGGGATTTGTAGTACAGTGAAGAATGAACCTTGCAAATTCATCTAAAAAAACCTCATGTGTTCTGGTTTTCTCCCGGACATTTCCGTTTTATTTTCTGCTCACAAGGATAAAATGCCACAAGTGTATCAATTTATATAAAGTAAATGCTATAGATGTAGCCAAAGGGCTGCAACTAATGATTATTTTAATAGGTCGATTGTTTTTTTGATTAATCGATGAATCGAAATTTTTAAAACCACATTTTTACCATGCTCCTTATTTCAAATATTGACGTTTTGGACATATAGAAAATAGTGCACAAAAACAGAGAATCTTCTCCAATATAAATCAATAAGAAATGTACATAAATTAAATGTACATGGTCGGCATTTATATAGGGCTTTTCAAGTCAATGGAAACCTCCCAAAGCACTTTACAATGTGCTTCACACTTTTCGATTTTACACACTAACCGATAGCAGCGTCAGCCATGCAAAGCAACTCACTGCTATCGGCGGCATTAGGGATTCAGTGTCTTGTCCAAGGACACTTCAACATATAACACGAAGGAGCCGAGAATCGAACCTGAGATTCTTTACAGTTGGACTCTGAATGAACTTCACAAAATGCACCTTTTCGTTTTGTTTGCCATTCTCCTGCTACTAATGAGCCTAGGCTTGGTTTATTTTATTAGTTATTTGCCAGTCCCTTGAAAAGTTTATTATAAGAATTATGTTTTTACTGACCGAGTCCTGCACCTATTTGGTTTTAGATTTTCAATTAATTATTGTGCAAATCGACAACACTTCAAAAAAAAAAAAACACAGATTTTTCCTTGTACCCATTTTTCTTGTTTTATTATAATTTTCCACATATTTAACTTGTGCATAAATTAGAAATAATTTAGAAGTCCAAGTGTTTATTAAGTAGCTTCACAATAAACAAAATAGGGCTGCAACAATGAATCGATAAAAACGATTAAAATTGTTGATTTAAAGCGTCGGCAATGAATTACTTCATCGATTTGTTTTCTCGTGCGAACCAGTGACGTCACACGCAACGCGAGTTGGCGAGCACAACAGTGCGAGGTGGAGTGAGAACTGAGGCGCTATTTTTAAAGTCTACGGTCAATTCAACTCGTGAAACATGACGGACACGGTGAAAATAGTTTGACCGAAGTCCGCAGAAGTGTGGGAGAACTCCACACTTCACAAAACAAAAAAATGTGTCACTTGCCAGGTTTGTGGCACGGGGCACCAAGATGGTGAGACAGCAATCATAACCAAATCATGGAATCACCGACAAGGATGAAGGGAGCTTAGTAGAATGGTAACTCACTACATTATTTGTTTTCATTTATTTGTTATACGCATTTTTAGAGTGTAAATGCAACTTTTGTCTCTGGTAACTAGCTGATTTTAGCGTTCGCTTTTTTAGTTGATTGATGACTGCGCGCGCGTGTGTGTGTGGAACACTTTTGATTGCAGTTGAATCATCTTGAACAGTGTTTAATTGTGCTTTATATAAAATCACCTTTCACACTATGATGATAAGATTAAGCATCAGATTATTAATCGATTTATTAAAATAATTGTTAGTTGCAGCCCAAAAATAAAGAAAGAGCAAATAATTTCATTTTATGTATAGCAAATCCTTTTATCCACCAAAAATATCAAATATGGGCAGCACGGTGGCATAGTTCTGAGGTCATGAGATCGAACCACATGTGTGGAGTTTGCATGTTCTCCCTGTGCTTGCGTGGGTTTCCTCCGGGCACTCTGGTTTCCTCCCACATTCCAAAAACATGCATGTAAGGTGTGAATGAGCAAACAAATTGTCTGTCCCTGTGTCCCCTGCGACTAGCTGACAACCAGTTCAGGGTGTCCCCTGCCCACTGTTAGCTGGGATGGGCTCCAGCACCCACGCGACGCTACTGAGGATAAGCAGTGCAGATAATGGATGGATGGATGGAATATCAAATATGTTAACCCACTTTTCAAAATGTTGTCAAAAAATTGTTTGAACATATTAAACATTCCTTATGTGCAATTGATACATATTATGCATAAGAATCTGCCCATTGTGTTGAGTTAAATCATCATTATTTTTCTTTTTACTTTATTTATTTCTTTTTAGATTTTATTCCCCCTAAACAGGGCACTTTCTGTTCACTTGAACATCGGTAACTTTGTAGTGTTTGGCTCTTTCATGCCAATTGTGTTTGTAATGATGCAATGTAAAGAAAAACAGATTTAAAAAGAAAAGTAAGATACTTGTTTGTATAAGATCGGTATTGGGCCGGCCTCGGCTGGACCAAAATGGTACCATAACCCTCAATATCCCTTTTGCATTGATCTAACGTTCTTAGCGGCACGACACAATAAATCGATGAAGAAAATAATTGCCAATCTTTTAAATCGATTTTATCGATTCATTGTTGAAGACCTAATATCCATCCAAATATAATTTAAGTCTATGCTTATGGCAAGCTGCGTAATAACTTGCGGGACTCTGCAATGAGCTCAAATCTGGAGCACGGAGGAAACAAGTAGGGTAAGTCGTTGAATTTGATAAATTACATGAATTAAATCATCATTTATTAAATCATTTTTTTATTCATCTTAAGTTAAATGTAGCAATGACCTCTATTTGCGTAATGACATTGCTTTTGCTTAGTCGTTGTAATCGGAATACTCACAATCGCCAATTATATGATGATATTCATTTGTCTCCAGGCATAGTAATAGTAGATTTTTCGGATTGCTCCAAAAATATGGCTCGGGCTTCTGATCCCAGTCCCACTGTTCCTTGCATATACACGTCATCTTAAGTAATGTCAAGTCATGTTTATTTGTATAGCCCTTAATCACAAGGAGTATCAAAGGGCTGCACAGACCACAAATTATTGCAAACCACGGAATAAAATCTGAGTAGGTATATGGTGTATGGACTCCATTCACGAGATGTTGTTTGTACCCAAAACGTCTGTTTTTATTTCATGTTACCATTTGACATTTTCTCAGTCTTTTTTTCAGGTTCTAGAAAATTTCTGAAGGGTACTGGTTTAAGCAGAGGGACAAATCTAGCACTGCAGGATTAACTCATAGTGTTCTTCATAGCGGCCTTTTTTACTTTGATCCCTGCTCTCTGTGGGTCATTTACTACGCCTATGTAGTTTTTGTGATCATTTTGACCCCGCAGGGTGAGCTCTTGCTTGAAACCCCGGATCACGGTCTTGTATATCTTCCATTCTCAATCAATACCCCCACTGTCGATCGCCTATTACATATTCCACTTTGATGCAGGTCTACACTTTTGTTTCTCAGGCTACAAGACTTTTTAAAACGCTCCGGCAGACAAAAACAATGCATGAGGTTCGCACGTATTGGAAGGGACATCAGTGAAACAAGCGACCATGCCGGACTCAGCGGACAGGATGCGTTTCCCCCCGGACACAAACTCTCCATGGGGAGCTTTGCATCTCCGTTGCTCTCACTAAATATCAGCCACGCGCTCTCACAGTGCCACGCTTCTTTTGACCAGTCAGCGAATCTGCCAGCCTGAATCAGTAGCCTTACCACATGTGAGAAACACAACAAGGAGATTTCTCACGTAGGTCATTATAGCTCAAGTAACAGTTGGACTTCACATTTTTATGGTCGGAAAAAAACGGTGTCCTGATTTAATTTATACTGAGTAAAAAGGCTTATTCGGCTTAAAAGTTTGAACTCCAGATGGTCCAAGTCCAGTTTAGAGTCTTCAATGATTATAATAAACTTGGCAGATCAGCATTTATGTGTCAGTACTAGCTAGGCTCCATGTGTGTGTCTCTACCAAGCTGCTTGAATCAATAGAATAGATTAAGATAGATGTTCCTTTATTGTCATTGATTACAATGTAGTGTGCATTGTTTACAACTGCATTTGAAGTGGCACTCCAGGATAAACGTTATAACAGACTTAAGAGGGGAAAAAAGGAAAATTAGGATGGATAGGCAATATTTACATGGAAGTGTTTGAGGACAGGCCTGAGGTGTGGGTGCCTTAGAAAATACTGCTTTGACATAAGCAACAACATGAAGTAAGAATTAGGAAATAATATATCAACATAAATTGTTCTATACATAGACAAGATATTACAGTTATGTGTTCCACAGCAGATAGTATGCGGGGTGTTATAAAATGTTTATCATTAATTAAATTTAAATTTTAACTGCATCTGTAACAATACCATATTGTGATCCTACTAGTAAAAAAAAAAAACTATTTATACTGAAATACCTTTAAAACCCACCAAATATGTTTCCTTAACTTATTAACGTTTCTGTTAAATTCTCCTAAAGTCCCAATCTTTGAATAGTTTGGAGAATATGGACTTTGAAATTTTGTCCCAAACTGAAATAATCTCTCCCTCTTTCTCAGATTTTCTATGGGGTTGAGATCTGGAGTCTCTCCAGGCTAATCCAGGTCCTTTGTTGCCCTGGCTGTGTCTTGGGGATCATTGTCACGATGAAAGACCCCGTCACTTCTTATTTTCAATGTCCTTTCTGATGGAAGAAGATTTCAATCAAAATAGTTCGATACATGGCCACATTTATTCTTTCCTTTTCACAGATAAGTTGTCCTGGTCCCTTTGCAGAAAACAGCCACAAAGCATGATGTTTCCACCCCTATGCTTCACGGTGGGTATGGTGTTCTTTGGATGCAATTCAGTATTTCTTTTCTTAAAAACACAAAAATATGTCTTTCTATCAAAAGGTTACATTTTGGTTTCATCTGACCATAACACATTCTCCCAGTCCTCTTCTGAATCATCCAAATACTCTCTAGTAAACCACAGACGACCCTGGACGTGTACTGGCAGTGCAGGATTTGAGTCCCTGGTGGCGCATTGTGTTACTGATAGTACCAGCTCTGTAAGTCATTCACAAGGTCCCCCTGTGTGGTTCTGGCATTTGTGCTCACTCTCTTTGATTTCTCTTTGATGCCACAGGGTGATATCTTGCATGCAACTCCAGATCGAGAGATATTATTAGTGGTTTTATACGTCTCAAGTCCTCCCACAGTTGATATCTTTACACTAAGCATTTTACTTATTGTAGATTCAGTCTTTTTAGCCTGGTGCAGGTCTACAATTTTGTCTCTAGTGTCCTTCGACAGCTCTTTGGTCTTGACCATAGTAGAGTTTGGAGTGTGTCTGACTGAGGTTGTGGACATGTGTCTTTTATACCGATCATGAGTTATAACAGGTGCCATTAATACAGGTAATGAGGAGCCTTGAAAAATCCGGTTAAACCATGTTAGAAGTTAGACCTTTTTTGAAAGCTAGAAATTGTTCTTGTTTCTAGGTGACCAAATATTTATTTTCCACTCTAATTTGTAGATAAATTCTTTAAAGATGAAAAAATGTGATTTTCCTTGATCCCCTACATTCTGTCTGTCATGGTTGAGGTTTACCCATGTTGACTATTACAGGCCCTTTCTAATAATTTCAAGAAGGAGAACTTGGAAAATTGGTGTTTGTCTAAATACGTTTTTCCCCCACTGTACTATTCCTTCAAATACAGACTATCATTGTTGAATGGCCACTAGGAGGCAGTTAACATTGGTATCTACTACCCTTGCGAGTACTGATATCTTAAATAAAGGCTGGTATCCTCACCAAATTATTGCACTGGGATACGGAACTTTTGGTGGGCACTATTGAAGAGAATTGAAAAAGGCTGCTTTGATAGTTTTGTAAGTTTCCTGTTCGTTTCTGTAAAATTACCAACATCGGGTCTAACTTGCCCCAGAGCAGAGTTACATCACATGCTGCACAAAACAGTACTGCAAAAATGTTTTTCAAATACACCACTAGTGGGCTCTCTTGGGATTCACTGCATTACAAGGTTGAAATATATTTCATTTTTGTAGCTTGCATGTGATATTTTACACCGCTGGAGGACAACATGTAATAAAAAACACCTCAACCTTTATGTTTAACCTGATTAACGACACAAAAACACTCACTTAGTTGCAATTATTGATGTGAAGATATTCATAAATATACATGAGCATGTTTCACTTGAGTGTACTTTCACAAAAAACGCCCCAAAAAGCAAAACTGAGCTCTATTCTCAATCAAACCGCATATATTGATGTATAAACCATGCAACAACAAACCACAAAACACAAGCGTCCTGGAGACAACACCGTTTATAAATGAAAAAATGCATCATTTTGACATGATGTATTCTAAAATTCATTCCTGACTGAATTATGATAATACCCAAGTGGATCAGGTGGCAGACAAAATCCATGAGAGGGTGATGCATTATGTCGCGGATATGATTAGCTTGAGACAAAGTGCTTTTATTGCACTTGCGTGGGAATGCTGAGCGGAATGCTCAATAAAATCAAATGTGATCACACAGGCTGAAAGCGGTTGAGTCCAAAATAACCCAATTTGGATGGAAAGTGAACTGATCCTCTACCTGAGGTCATTTAAACCTTGCTTCTTGAGTTGTTTTGAGTAAGGAAGGTCTAGTTGCGCACCCAAAAATTAAAAAGGAGGTTGACTTTGTACATATTAAGAAAACAAAAGGTTATCTCGTTTAAATCCAACAAAAAATTGTTATTTTTTATTGAACCCCACCAAAGTCTTAAAAATGTAGTGAAATGTGATTAAAACCGTCCAAAAACTTTCTTTTTTAATAAAACACTAAAAGAAATGGAGTCACAGTGAACAAAACAACCCTTTCACAAACATGAAACATTTAATTTGGAACAACCACTCTTAAGGTTTTTATTTAGGAGGGTTGTTTTGTTCTAAAGTCCACAAAATTTGAATATTTAAAAAGAAATCCTAAAAATGTGGTCAAATCAAATCTTATTGAGCTCAAAAAGCGTCATTTATTTAATAATCTTAGATAAAAATCATATCATACAAAAGTTTTAAATTAAAAAAATGGTCCCCTAAAATTAGATCATAATATTGTCAAATTTAAAACATTAAAAAAAAACAATTTAGGCACACCAATATTGTTTTGTTTGTTTTTAACAATTAGGTAATTTTGTTTGGAACAACCCATAAAATTGGATATTTTTGTAAATACAGTTACATCTCAGAAAGTTGGATCAAATACATAGTAGATTGGTTTTGTTGTGACCTAATATGGATCCTTTTTGACTCAAAGGTGCATTGAAGATTAATAATGGGGGCGGCATGGCGGCTGGGTTGTTAGCGCGCAGCCCCACGGTGCGGAGGTTCAAGGGTTCAAGTCCAGCTACCGCAGGCTCCCCATGTGGAGTTTGCATGTTCTCCCCGTGCCTGCGTGGGTTTCCTCCTGGCACTCCGGTTTCCTCCCACAATTCAAAATCATGCATGTCAAGCTCATTGGCTGGTCCAAATTGTCCCTAGGTGCGAGTGAGTTGTCTGTCCCTTTGTGCCCTGCGAATTCAGGGTGTCCCCTGCCCACTGCCAGAAAATAACTGTCAGTGGAATGACTGGAATGGGCATATAATAAATATATATATATATATATATATATATATATATATATATATATATATATATATATATATATATATATATATATATATATATATATATATATACGGACACCATTTCATGTCGTGTGTCTTGGGCAAGTACAGCCTGGTGGTGCCCATCCCTCTCCAGGCCAACTAAAAGTAATGGTTCACACACCTTTGTGTTCAGCCAGAAAGTATCCACTTTCCCCTCACAAACTGCACCTTGAGATTGACCGGCAAATTTACTCATTCCTCTCCCTCCCATACTCTCGACACAGCAGATCTTAGGGACAGCATATAGATGTGGCACCCTCAGGGGAGCTTCTGAAAAATGCAAGGTTGAAGTGAGAGACAGTCTGGAGCGGGTCTGTCTCACTTTTTTTCTCCACCTGTAGTTTTTCCCATTGACATGGCAGCAGGTGGAATATATTCACAATTGCTTAAGAGGGGAAGGAGAAGGGAATTATGTTGAAACACTGATAGGAGATACACTATGATCAGTATACAAGGATACTAACCGTCACATGCGCAATATTGTTTTCCCTCTTCATTTTAAGGTTTGACTTTCACTTTCTTGCTGCATCATGGATTTCTTGTATTTATTTACAGACGGCGCCCTACTTACAAGCGAGATTTCGGACGATCGTTTGTAAGTTTAATTTGTTCGTAAGTTGCTTCAGTGCTATATTTTGTATGTTGAGGCTTATATAAGTATGTTATAGGCTTGTATAAGTAACCTCTATGGTTTTGTACTAAAAAATATACATTTAAAAAAATTAATATGTTTTATGAAGATAAATAAAGCTAAGTTTAACTTACTTTTGGAAGACGAGCTTCAAGAGTTAGGCGACTTCCTCCTCTGTAGTAGAAAGTGGCAGAAAAAAAGCAATCCAACCATTTTCTCAACCGGATCAGGCTTTCTTATTCCACTTTCATTTCAAAAGAAACGTCTGGCCTCTTCTTTACACTTTACACCAACCATATTGAATGGATTCACGAATAAAAATGTCAAAGTTCTTAGCGCGCAGGAGATACAGTAAACAATGGGATGTTTACACACGAACGAGGAACAGGAAGCCGGGTTTCATCTTCGGGGTGGATGCTGGGTGAGCTCTCACAGCACCACACCATTACTGTAGTGCTTCTTTCCGCCAGTAGCGGCGGAAAGAAGCACTACAGTAATGTCCTGTACTCAGAAAAAGGGGAACACAATACAAAATCTAACAGCAATGTCCTGATATTTTTTGACATCGCCAAAAAAATGTTCGTATCTACCTTTTTTCGTAACTCGAATGTTCGTAAGTAGGGGAGCGTCTGTATAGCTTTTGCCTGATGTATGTGCTTTTCTGAATCTCTGCGTCATTTTACAAGCGCCTTTACACGCAAAGCAATGGGGAACCTGAATTTTATTTTCTGAATCATTTACACACGTAGTGATGAACAAATAACCCTTTAAACATGGTGTTTGCGAGCAATCTGGTCACGTTTACCGTTCCACATTATATAAAGGATGATTTCATTCATGTCACCAAAATCAATGAAGAACTGTGCTTGTTTGCTCCAAAAGTGTGCTCATTGCTGTGTCCCGTCTGGTTACAAGTTGTGCTCGTACATGATTTTGCATTACACTATATATGGATGGATACAACTGTTGCATTTTTGCATTGGGGGCAGAAACTAAAAGAAAAATGTACCTAGAATATCAACCAATACACATGGGGCTTTTTTAGCATATAAGCTGGAGTTTGCATGTTTGCGGCATGAAAATATACCGGGTCAGGGAAAATGTGCGTGCTTTATAAAACAGATTAATTGTGAAAATTGAGTGGATACTGTATATTTGTCGAAGGCAGTGAGTGTCTCTCATTTGATGGGTATATTTTTCTGAGGAATTGAATGATTTAAGAGGTTTGAGTGCTTTTAAACCAGTTTCTGTCATCTGCATTTCCAAAAATGCATGTCTTAATTCATTGAGAAGCTTCAGTTACGGCAAAAATATTGCTTTGCCACCGTTTTTATATTCACGTGAGTTGAGGAGCTTCAATTTTAGAAAGTACGACCATTTCGTGTTATGATAAAAGATTGCAATATATTGGAACTTCTCACATTTCTGTGTAAACTTGCCATAGCATCAACTTAAAAAAGGTTTCAGGAAAACAAATCACACATTCTGGAGTGTATGGAAGTCCAATCTATAAACCCATTAAGTCCCACAAGTGATTTGCGGCATGATAATATCCTGGATGTGGAGAATTGCACATGCAGTAATACATGGTTCATTGAAATTCAATTATTACGTATGGTTACTGAACAACAAAAATCAAGGAAATACAGTCTCACTTGGTAAAAAATACAATAAGTCATACAAAAAGTCAAGAAGAACAGCATACAGCCTCCAAATAAAAAATAAACTATAAAATAATTCAAAATCCATTCAGAAAATCTAACCTGACTAAAGATACTGCAAGCTAAACTATCGTTACATGACGTCAATAAAGCTGCAAGATCCTATCATATCTTCAATAAATCATGTGAGAGAAGGGCATTTTTTTTTTATCCCCACAATGAATAATAATTTGAAGATAACCATCGTTGCATCTCAGTTTATTATCCACAGCACGTCCGACTAAACGCACTTTAGTTTTGCATGCGAAAGCGGCCTTGGAACATAATGAACTGATTCCGAATCACAATACGCTTAGACCAAGAGCATAAATCAACCACTTAAAACGACGTCAACATGTTTAGTGCTTGAAATGTGTTTACGTCGGGTGGAAAGTCTTGTACGTGCATTTACTCGGACGTTACCGTCGGAATCAAAGGCAGGGCGGTGTCTGCGCGTGTGCTGAGATCAAACAGTTAATGATCCACATACCTGGGAATAAACCTCATTTGAAGTTTGATGTGATAACTGTGGAACGCTCATTAAAGAATTGCTTTTCCCACATATGTAGTTTGGAATCTACTGTGCTATATTTGCACCCATGCAACTTGCATGAAATTAATCTGAGAAACTGTGTACATGTGGCCTGAGATGTCACGACCAGAACGGAACCAGGACCCAAATGCGTAGCGTCAACCGGTAGGGCAGCGCCGCCCGCGATCTGGTGCTCACTGGACGCGGGAAGCAAGCCGCTCATGCAATCGGATCGTGATCCGAATACGGAAGTGGATCTTCCGTAGCGGGAGATGGCGGTGTCAAGGACGGAAAAAACAGGTCGATAGCCGGGACTGGAGAGCAAAAACGTGGTCAAGATCAAAAAACGGGTCGTAAGCCGGGACGAGGGAGCAGACGTGGTCGGGATCAAATACGGGTCGAAGGCGGAGACAAACAGGAAGATCAGTAACGGACGGGTGAAAAAACAGGTGCAAAAACGGGACAGGCGGGAGTCAGGGTCAAAATGCTTGTCTTGTAACAACAGAGGTTTGCTGACAGACTGACAACCGGAGAGTGACAGAACTGGGCTTAAAAAGGGGACATGGAACCAATCAGGTAGCCCGCAGCGGCTGGCGCCAAATGAGCGGGCACATATGATCCAAATCAGTAATCATTACATGAAGTACAAAAGAAATATATATTGAAAATTATACCTGGCATCTCTGATAGTAAGAGTTATGTAATTATAGATATATTTTTGTAGAATAAAATTGTCCTTTTTTTAACCTTTACTCCTCTGGCAGATAATTTTGCTCATTTTAATTATTATTTTCTTATTTTACTATATATTAAACTTTCTAGTAAACTAAACAAATAATACTGAGGTCTGAGTTATATGTATTATTTTCTTAATTTACTATATATTGTGTTTCTAGCAATATAAAAAAATAATAATTAAATTTAACATTTTGCAAATTTCCTATTTTACCTATATTTTTTAAGAACTATTTTAGTACTTTGATTTGAGAAATGGTTCATGACACTTTAAAAATAGAAAATACATTATTTAAATAAAAATTAAACTATTGGTATAGACTTTTGATGACAAATTTAGTCACAATGAAAAAATTGTAAAATAAATCCTTCCATATGTCACATGACTTTACTTTCTATTTTTTATTTTTCTACTTTATAGTTTTCCTCGAATATATGTGTAAAAAAGTATTATTTAGAACGATTATGAATATTATTTATTCACATTTTACGAAGGATAAAATGAAAATAAAAATCCATGTGTCATGGTCGCCTTGGCGACCGGTCTGCCCCGCCCCCTGGACCCAGCTGAAGCAGTTCAACTAATCGAGTGTCTGCTATTTAAGGCTGGATTTTGGGCTTTGCGGGTGCGGGCTCATTACATTTACACACTCCCGGTCTGTTATGCCTTGTCCTGTTTTAGTTTAAAACATTGTCCGTTCTGTTAGGCCTTGTCCTGTTTAGTTTAGTTAAGTTGGAAGAATCAACTGTTTGTTTCGTCTTGTCCCAGAGTTTTGGACAACTTTTATTTTGTTAAATAAAACTTTTGGATCGTTGCGCAATTGAGTTCTCCCTTCCTGCCTCCTGCCTCCGTTCTGGTCCGATCACTCCTTTCGACCCCACCACGCCTAGTGACACCATGTAAATTAGTAAAATAGAAATCAATAATTACGAGTTATTATACATATTATTTTCAAAATATAAAAAGAAATAAAACAAGAAAAATAACGATTCTTATTTATATTTTTTTAATGAATATTATTTTTCAAAAATGTTTTCTCAAATAAGAAATTTGTTTTTAAATGAGCCAAATTATAAGCCTGCCAGGTATAACTTTTCCGATTTCACAAGAGCATTAATTAAAATAAATAGGTAAAATCATAAGTTTAATATCTTAAATGAGCAAAACTCCCTGGCAGGAATTATTTTTCAAGTTTTTTTAAAACATTTGATTAAAATATAGAATATAATAATTCAATTGAGCAATATTATCTGCCAATTGGGATGAACTTTCTATGATTTCTTTTCCCCAAAATAAGTAATCTGGTTTTACTGGCAGCCCTTTTTGCCCATTTAGTAAAACAATCTCTAAAAATGGTCAAATAACAAAAAAAAAACTATATATATATATATATATATATATATATATATATATATATATATATATATATATATATATATATATATATATATATATATATATATATATATATATATATATATATATATACAAGGTAAGTCAGGGGTTACCAACCTTTTTGAAGCTGAGAGCTACTTTTTGTTACCTATTATTGTGAAGGGCTACAGGTTTGATAGGCATTTCTAAAAAGCCTATTGGACACTAAAATATCAACATATCTATATTACTAAGTTGTAACTATGTTATAACTCGATCTTGGTTTTAAAGAAGTACAGTAAAAATAAACTTTAGTCAACCACTAAAACAGCATGCCAGTTAGATACCCAATTTCTTAGAAAATCATATTAACCCATCACTGGAGTGCTATTTTCAGAACCTGCCTGTGGGGTACTCTGGTGTTCTTACCTGAGCTAAATGAGCTATCTTCCTTTGAAACAAAACACTTTTATATTGATAATGTTTTATATTTCTTGTAACGAATATGAAATGCAATGACTCTCATTTCTGTCATTGATTTCATTTTTTTTCCCCTTTTTCCTCAGGGATGCCTATAGAGACAGAGATAATCCTGCCTCTGCACCCGGGTGGGAGTCGTCTAGGCGAGGTGGAGGCAACTAAGCCCCCCATGGGAGAGACGTCACCAGGCTGGGACGCATCATCGACCGGTCTCGAACGCGCACCCACACTCTGCAGCCGCGGACGGCGGGATCTCTTTCTTCTCCGTTCCTCCCCGGCACCCTCCCCAACCCCGCACCCCCACCTCGCCTCCCTAAACGCGAGATGCTCGGACAAACGCGATTAAAGCGAGCGGAGCCGTGCAAGAGCGCGCTCCTTGTCGGAAGGGAAGCGTTTACCTGCCCTCGCGTCCGAGCGGGATAAAAGAAGTGGAAAGGTCATTTAAAGTCAAGGTAGGACAAAGGGAGGTGGAGGTCGCGCGAAGCGGAAGCTGGGAAAGCTGGAGCGGAGTATGCTTATGGAGGAAGAGGACACGGTGAACTGGCAACATCTGTAAGTTCTCCCCGGGAGATTTTGCCTGCGTGTAAACATGCCAGTGAGAAGAGGACACGTTGCGCCACAAAACACGTTTCTTGGGATTATCATCCGCAAATTTGAAGGGCAGAGTAAGTATATAACTTGAAGTGTTGATTTATATTTTCTGTATTTATGACACTTTTTCGGATGCTTTCACGGATCGTATTTTCCTGGCTATAAGACGCACCCGAAAGCCCCAAATTGGCCTGAAATTTGAATGTGTGTCTTTAATCCGGAGCGCCTTGTGTTCAGAAAAACATTGGAACAGCATACTGGTGTATGATTTATTATATTTGTGCAATTATTGATTATTTGCTGTTAATCAACAAGCATCGAAATTGGTCTGCGATGTAATGGATCCTAATCACCAAACCACTAAGAACTACTCAGGCAATGTCTTATCTCATCTTATTTTAGTCACAGTACCAGATACAAATGTTAGAGAACTGAGAAAAGAAAGTGATTTAAACTGATGTATATTATTGTTTCCCTTGTTTGTTTGTTTTTTTTAGCTCAAACCAAACATTCTAAGTGACAAACGTTGAGTACCTGCTGTACACTGCATTTATATCTTTCAGGATGATTAAGTTACTTTTTATTCCGTTCATAATCTTGTGTGCTTCATTTGACCTTGCAAGTCAGCGATACCATTCTCTATATCACTGGTCACCAAACTTTTTAGTATCAGTTTATTGTCTAAAAATAGTCTCATGGCTTGGCCCAATAATTAGATCTTAACATGGTTGCATGACTAAAAATAGTGTGGTAATGACAAGAAACCCAATGCCTTTTTAATGTGTCCCTGGTAGCCTAGTGGATAGGATGCTGCTCTCCTCATTCCGCGATCTGGTTTCGATTCCCATTGTATCCAACTTATGCAGTTCTGATCAGAGATATATTTTGACTGATCAATCAATTCACAAATATGGTAAAACTGATTCTCTGGAGGTGAAAGCATCACCTAAATAGCAGTTATTTGTGAATACGGCACCTCCAAGGTCAGGGCTCTCATATATATTTTCACCCTCCTCTCCCTCACACAGACCGTAAATTTGTGATCGCCAACGCCAGGGTGGAAAACTGTGCCATTATATACTGCAACGACGGATTCTGCGAGATGACCGGCTTCTCCAGGCCGGACATCATGCAGAAGCCGTGCACTTGCGACTTCCTCCACGGCGAGCATACGGACGAGGATGCTATCGGGCAAGTGGCCCTGGCCCTAAGTGGCACAGAGGAGCGCAAGGTGGAGATCACCTACTACCGCAAAGACGGTGAGTCTGACACACAGTGTTGTGAAAAAGTATTTGCCCCCTTCATTAATTCTGTTTTTTTTCATATTTATCACTCACAAAGGTTTCAGATCTTCAAACTAAATTTAATATCACACAGAGACAACCCAAGCAAATACAAAATGCAGTTTGAAATATTTGTTCAATTTAAAGCACACAAAAAAATCTAGGTCTATCTGGCCCTGTGTGAAAAAGAAATCGCCCCGCAAAGTAAGTGACTAACCACAGTCTTGAAACAGCTAAGTTCAATTCCACAGCCCACACCCATAATTGATTACCACCACCAGTGTTGAATCAAGAAACAACTTAAATTGAATCTATAAGACAAATTGATGCAGCCTACCAAATTTTAAGAACGCAATTAATATGCGACGATCCAAAGAAATTCCAGAAGAAATAGGAAAGAAAAGTGATTAAAAAGTGTCAGTCCAGAAAAGATCACAATGTCATTTCCATGGCTGTAAGGCTCCAGCAAACCGCTTTCCGAGCCATTATCCACAAATGGAAAACTATCAGAACAGTAGCATACCTTTTCATGAGTGGTTGACCAACTAAGATTACTCCAAAAGTGCGACAACGAACCTCAAAAACCTCCAAAGAACTGCATGCCTCACTGGCCTCATTTAATGTTAGTGTTTATAACGCCACTATAAGAAAGACAAGAAAGACGCTGCCCAAAAATGGTACCCATGGGTACCCAGAAATAATACACTGCTATCACAAAGGAACACAAAAAAGTAATCTCACATTTGCCAAAAAGCATCCTGATTATCCTCAAGACTTTTGGAGACACATTCTGTGGACTGAACTTTTTGAAGGTGTGCAGCCTGTTACATCTGGTGTAAAAATGGCACAGCATTGACAAACAAACATGATACCAACAGCATGTTGGTGGCAGTGTTGCTGTACAACTTCTTATAGTTGACACAATAATCTGGTGTTTACCAGAAGATCCTGAAGGAGAACATCCAGCCATCAGTTTGTGCCCTCAAACTCAAGCAATCCTGGATCAAACAGCAGGATCCAAAACCAAGTCAAATTCCAGGTTTATCTAATTGAGGTGCTATGGCATGATCTTTAATGTGCAACCCAGCCTAGAAAACCTTCCAATATGACAGATTTAATAAAATTTTAAAAGAATAGTGGGTCATAATTCCTCCACAATGTTGCAAAAGACTCATTAACAATTATCCTGAATGTTTGATTTCGGTTATCGCTGCCAAAGGTGGCCCAACTCAGTATTTTGTTAATGGGGCTATTACTTTTTCACATAAGTACAGATAGGTTTTGATCTTTTGCCTTAATAAATAGAATCGACATTTCAAAATTTGATTTTGTATTTCTTTGGGTTGTCTGTGTGTGATATAATTTTTGGGGGGATGATCTGAAACCTTTGTGAGTGATGCATATGCAAAAAAACACAAACATCAGAAAGGGGAAATACATTTTCACGGAAATGTATCACGCAACCCAGGCGAGGGCTTTTGCCGGTCGACTGGGCGAGAGGCATTCGAAACGGGTAACAAGAGGTGTCCCTGCGAGAGTGATCTGATAGCGCCGCTGTTAGCGGAGCGTCTCTATTAAGCCCCGTATCGCTTACTCTCACCCCACCAACCCAAACATCGATGACGTCCCGAAGGAACATCGATAGCATCTCAATACCTTTGTCCTTACACTCACCTGTCACCGCAGTCTTGTTGAAAAGAGGCACATTACAAATACAAATTCAAAGCACACAAACCTCCTATAAACGTCTGCAAACGAAGATGCGTTTTTGTCAATAAACAATATTCCGACATCTGACTACTGCGGGAAAATTAAATCCAACTTATTGGCAAAAAATGTTCTTAATCCTTCTAGTTTTAAGGTATTTTAACTTTTTTTTCAAGGAAATTAAGAACATTGTAGCAGATGGTGATTTAATATTGTCTGTTTTCTATCCTTGGTAGAAAATATTTGTTAAAATTAGCAAAATGATCTACTATACCCCATTCTTACCCCATGAACAAAAACATTGCTCATAATCTTTCTGTTTTAAGATATTTCAGCCCGTTTCTTAAAACAAATGAGAACAATCATGCTTAAAACGAGGAAAAACATCTTATAGCACAAGGGTTGATTATTTAAGAAATATTTTTCTACCTAGATTAGAAAAAAAAATAAAATAAGGCAGAATCATCTACTATAACTTTGCTTCTTTAAAGTAGTTTTAAGTATTTTTTTTATTAAAAAAACAAAAGAGAACACTTAAAACAACGACATCTTCTGCCAATTGGGCTAGATGTGATAATAACAGTGTTTTACATGTATCTGCTTAAACAAAACATTGTTTTCTCGTTTTGTTTTAAGTAACAATCTTAAAACAGGAAGAAATATACCTAAAATAAGCGTGATTGTTTGCCAATAGGTTTTGAGTTTTTCCTTGCCCGCATGTTGGTTTAAGATCAGGCGATGGTGTAATTGTAATCCTGTGAAACATTTTTGTGATTAAGGGCTCTACAGATAAATGTGACTTGACTTGACTTGACTTGGTAAAGCCTTAAATTTTGAGTATATGATTACTGCATTTTAAATAAAAAATGCCCCACTGGGAGAAAATTGTGCCTCTTCTAAGAAAAAAAGAAAAATTACTGTATCTAACATCGCAAATGTTACATTGTTTCGCTCATTTCCGGAATTGTTTTAATCTTGGTAGACAATATTTCCCAAATTATCTTATCTGGTAGATGGTAGATAATTTTGCTATTTTTAACCTTTAATGGCCTCCTTGTACTCTAAAAAAAACTTGAAAAAAAATCTTGAAACTAGAAAAATACACTTAAAATGACTATTTTGCACATCAAGTATTTATTTTTCCAAACAATATATTATTCCTAAAATATGTCTTCTGCAAATGCCGTATGATTTTACCTTTGTATCTGCCAATGGGTTAAGAATTCCTTTTTTTTTCCTGTGCCTCTTTGTTAGTTATTAACTAATGTTTAATAATGAGTTCCTGCATAGAGTGATTGCAATTAAAATTTTAATTTACTCCTCAAGTTTCTATCCATATATTTTTCTAACTATCAATCCTTAAAATGGCTAATAAATACCATAATTTGACTGATTGATTGACCAACTCTCGTCCTAGAAATTAGAAAAAAACCATTTACATAAATCCATACATACACATTTAAATCTGAGCATTTGTTTGCAATATCTCATTAAACCCCAGAACAATGCAACAAGATGACAAGAGACACATTTACAACTTCTATTTCTATTGCAGATCATTCGATATCGCTCTAGGAACTGCGTTTGTAATTGCCAATTACACTGTAGCACAATTTTCAACCTGTCCTACCGAGTTCTAACAGAATGGCCAATTTAAAACTGTCTTTGTAAAAGAAGAATTTTTCCTCGCAGCGGTAGACTGTTCCTCTGAGTAGAGTATTGTGTTGAAACACTCTCATTCATGTCCTTAGAGCTTTGCACTGCTGTGTATGAATGGCTGTGGTAGCATCCATGCGAAAACACAGCACGCTGGGATCGTGTTGTTTCCTCATGTTGTACTCTTTATTTTGGAAAAAAAAACGCAATAGATGAGGAAAAATTCATTGTTTTACGCCTCAAATGTGATCCGGGTTTTGGAGAAACATTAGCGGTTTAAGCCATGTTGTTTTCAGCCAGTGCACACAGTAGCTTTATTAGAGCACGGATCAGTTGACTAATCTGTAATATTGCCGTGCATGTGACGGCTTCAGCTCTGGCGCCTTTGCGTAGAAAACGCCCTCAGTTCATGCGAACGCATTTTGTGGGGCTTGGATTTCATTGGTGTCCCCCTGCTATGATTGGCGTACCACAGAGAAGAATTTGTGCCAAATTGGAGCTTGATTGACCACCTGGGTTGGTTTTATTAAAATTTGACTGATTAAATCGAGATTTTAATTTGGGGACAAATCGTCAAGCCCTAGAATAAATGAATCATATGGTTTATGCAGGGGCAGCACGGCGGCGCAGTGGTTAGCGCTTGTGCGGCACAGTTCATGTCATGGGAACCTGTCGTGGGTTCAAATCCAGCTCCAGACTTCCTGTGCCGAGTTTGTATGTTCTCCCCGTGCTTGCGTGGGTTTCCTCCGGGCACTCCGGTTTCCTCCCACATTCCAAAAAACATGCATTTCAGGTGAATTGGCCGGTCCAAATTGTCCCTAGGTGTGAATGAGCGAATGAGTTGTCTGTCCCTGTGTGCCCTGCGATTGGCTGGCAACCAGTTCAGGGTGTCTCCTGCCCACTGCCCGGAGATGGCTGGGATGGGCTCCAGCCCCCCCGCGACCCTAATGAGGATAAGCGGTACGGCTAATGAGATGAGATGAGATGGTTTATGCATTAAATTGATGCAACAATGGAAGCTGATTATATCTAAAGATACAGAGTGTATTATTTTTCACCTCCTTGTGGTAAAAAAAACTAAAGAAAACATTTTGATTCAAAGGTGCTGTTAGGATCATTTAAAGTTTTCTACTCAATGACGCCATCTTCTGACTTAAGTCATCATTGCAGCCATTGTCAAGCTGCTTGTGTGGCTCGTGCAAGTAGGTGCATTTCTTAGACATGCTCAGATAAGCTCTTCTCTTTTTTCATCTTTTTGGGGGTTTGGGTTGGCGTTTGAACTGTATTTGAAACAGAGGTGTTCTTACTTTCACCATTTTCATGGGACACAAACAGAAAGCTGCAAGGACGAGCATGAAATCACCCCCACCACCTCCTCCCCCCTTTTCCTGCTACCTAATGTGTTGCGATCCCAAACAGCTCTGATACAAGATAAAAGCAGATAGGCACGATGGGAGAAAAACAAAAGGCTTTTGGAAGTTGTGCATTCTTAGATAGATAGATAGATAGATAGATAGATAGATACTTTATTCATCCCCGCATTTTTTTATTTGAAGGCAAATAAAACACAGATATTGTCAACATTATATATAGATTATTCATATGCTATATAAGAGAAGTGTTGTTTAAGCTTAGATTTAAACATTTCCACTGAGGTTGCCGATGAAATATCAGGGGAAGGAGCATTCCACAGCACCAGGGCCCGAATCAGGAATGCTCTTGAACCTGCGGATCTCTTCTTGGCTCTTGGGATCACTAGTAGACCAATGATTTCATAGCGGAACATAGGGGGAAATCAATTCTTAAAGATATGAGGGAGCAAGTCCATGCATGATTTTGTATAATACCAATAGAACCTTAAAATCACATTTTAAGCTAACAGGGAGCTATGCAGGTTAGCTAAAATCGGGGTAATGTGATCAAACTTTCTTGTCTTAGTTAGAAACCTAGATGCAGCATTTTGTACCAGCTGAATGCTCTTGATTTTGGACTCCGGGAGACCAGAGAGTAGTGCATTACAAAAATCGAGACGGGAGTTAACAAAGCATGAATTACAATCTCCGCATCCGACTGAGACAGGCACATTTTAGCAGTGTTGCGAAGACGGAAAAAAGCTGTTCAGTAATATTCTTAACGTGTGTTTGAAAGGACAGATCGGGGTCAAATATGACACCTAAATTTTAGACCGAGTCAATCTGGGTGATATTACATTTGTCAATGTTCAGAGCAGTTTTTGAGGACAAGTCACGACATTTAGATGGACCGATAACTAGCATTTTGGTGTTTTCAGAGTTAAGGCGCAAGAAGTTGAGTGACATCCATTTCAAAGAAACTCTTGAAATTATACACTCAATTTCAGCATTTATCAAAGGTTTAAGTTGACTATTAGTCAAATCTTGAATCATCAAATTAACTCAAGGGCGGCACGGAGGATGAGTGGTTAGCGCGTCCGCGGCACAGTTCTGAGGTCAGGGGATCTAATCCACCTGTGCGGAGTTTGCATGTTCTCCCCGTGCTTGCGTGGGTTTCCAATGGGCACTCCGATTTCCTGCCAAAGACATGCTTGTCAGCCCTAGATATCATCACTGTGAGTTTGTGTCCCAGAGTGGCAGTCAAAATACAGTGCTGTTTTGTTGATTTATACAAAGGCAGAACTTCAGAACTTTAAAAGTCAAATTAATGTAGTTAATTTAATCAATCACCAAGCCATAACTCGAACATCCCAACAAGTGATGTATGACAGTGAAAACGCTGTGATATTTTATGTACCGTATTTTCCGCACTATAAGGCGCACCTAAAAGCCTTTATTTTTTTCAAAAGCTGACCATGCGCCTTATAATACAGTGCGCCTTATGTATGGATCAATATTAAGTCGCTAAGTCTTGCAACTAAGGCAAGCAGCCGCCGACTAGATTTTCCCCCGAACGCGAAGTCGTCCGCGGTGTATGCTGGGATTTATATACCGGCGTTTCATTGGCTAACCAATGTGTCAATCATCATTTGAATCGATCACTATTGGCTCAAGTTAATCGGAGGTAAAGGGGGCAGATCTTTTTTTATCATTTACAGGCTCGCATAGGCTAAAGGGGCAAAACAAAGCCTGCAATTGGCCGAAAAAGATGTGTCAATCATCAGTTGAATCGATCACTATTGGCTAAAGTTATTCGGAGGTAAAGGGGGCGGATCCTTTTTATCATTTACAGGCTTGCATAGGCTAAAGGGACAAAACAAAGCCCCCAATTGGCCGAAAAAGATGACTGTGAACAGCATGTTGGGTAATACTACGCCATAGAGAAAACAGTATTTTACTATTCTGTACTGTATTTGTAAATATTTTACTCTCCTGGATTTACTGCACCCACGGACATAAGAGGACCATGGTTGCACATTATTATTGAACACAACGACTTCGGTGAGCTACTCCGGCTATATATTTTCCCAGTATCTTGTTTCAGACTGATCTTGATGTGTTCTATTTTTAAATTAAACTCAATTCCAAGTGTTTATTGTCATATGAACAATAAAGCTGCGAGCGAAAAAGAAAATAGAAACTAAGGAACGGTTGGCATTTCTTGAATCCCAAGACATTAATCTTCCGAATGATATTTGGAACGATGCATTTGAGTGACATCGTACGGACACCGCATCCGCACGTGTCTACAACACGTATTTGCTTCTTTGCAAGCTCTCGGAATGTTAAGGGGGTAATAAGTTTGACTGAACTACCTGACTGTTTTGTCGACGTTCCCATTGTAGCGCCTTATAATCCGGTGCGCCTTGTGTATGGAAAATATAGGACCAAAAACTATTTTTTTGTGGGTGCGCTCTATAACCCGGTGCGCCTTATAGTGCGGAAAATACGGTAACCATACAAACGCAGAAATTATAAGTAGAATTGATCGAATCGATACATCGCCCAGGCCTAGCCTTGATGTCATCACTGTAAGTTTGCATCCCAAAGAGTGATGTATGGCAGTGAAAATGCAGTGATATTTTATTTAATCATACAAAGGCAGACCTTTAAATTTTTAATTGCGAGTTTGATTAGATTCTAGGCCACGGATACATGTTTAATCTAGCGTCGGCCGCCACCAGCATTGCCTTCTTCTCGTTTCTTGTTAATCGTGAGGAAGGAAACCGAAAGCCAGCTGCTCCACACGGCAGAATTAGATTGTCTCGGAAACACGCGAGACAATTACACAAAACACTCAAGGGCCTGTTGTCAAAGGCACGAACGTCTCTGGGCTGTTGGTTGTTTTTTAGTTTTCTATTTTGAGGAGGGAGGGATTTTCCGGCAAGTTCTCCACAGATCACATCCCCCTCCTCGCCATGCATGAGCCACGCTCCATCTTACCCATCATGCGCTTACGAGCACGGAGGATAAGAGGCCGGGAAAACCTTTTGGGCGCTCGCTGTCGCCTCGAAATCCTCCCTGCTTCAAGACACAACTCTTAATACTTCTCAGCGGAGTTGAGACGCCGCATGTGTGCTCATGAATAAAGATGGCACGGCTGACAGCTCGCCGACTGGCAATGAGCAGCTTACAGTGCAAATGCATTAAAACTGCTGGGGAATTTGCTGCACTGTATCGGAATGAAAGATTCATGGCCGACGACCGTATCGATTCCTGTTTCAACATGGCGGCCGCTCTTTCGGATGCATTCGCGACCGTCGCTTCTCATTGGAATCATTTAATCTTTTTGTAGCAAAGCCCCCCCCATCTACCACGCACCTAATGCCTGTCACGAATCGCACACACAGACATGGCACAAAGCACATCAAACTAGATTAGAGCACAGGCCTCTGCTAAAGACAAGTTGTGAACCAAAGTGGGGGAAAAGAAGGCACCGCTCTTTGGTGATTGGTCGGTTGGATCCCTTAACCACGAGGGTTGTAGGGGCACCATTTCATGTGGTGTGTCCTAGGCAAGTACAGCCTGGTGGCACCCATCCTTCTCCAGGCCAACACATGTTTCTATCCGGTCTTGAACCAGGGACTTTTCGCGTGTCAGGCTATTTTGCTAACATGAAAAAAATAAAAATAAAATAAATCGCACCCGAAATCACATACAACATAAAAACAACGTATGTTAAAACAATGCGACTTATTTTAAAGCAGGGGTGTCAAACTCATTTTAACTCGGGGCCACATGATAGAACAAACATTCTGTCGGGGGCCGGACTAGTCGATTATAGAGAAAGAAAAAGAGAGATAAAGAAATAAGAGAAAGAGGGATGGAAAAGAAGAGAGAGGGTGGGACAAAGAAAGAGAGAGAGGGAGAGAGCATAAGAAACAAAAGAGGTAAAAAGAGAAGTCGTGAGAGAGGGGGAAAGAAAGGGAGAGGAAGAAAGAAATCCAAAGAGAAATAGAAAGACGGAAGGAGAGAAAAGAGAAAAGAAAGCACAAAGGGTAGGCAGAAAGAAAGAGAAAAGATAGAAAAGGAAAAAAGGAAGTTAGAGCAAAATAGGTTAAAAGACACAGAGAGAGAAAGAGACAAAGAGCAACAAAGGAAGCAAAAAAGAGAAACACTGAGAGTGAAAGAGACAGAGACAGAGTGGGAGAAAAGGGGTGGAAAAGAAAGAGAAAGAGAGAAGGAGAGAAATAAATACAAGTACAGTGTCTTTGTGAGAGGCAACTGGCTTTGACAACATCAAGTTGACCTATTTCAACCTGCAGCTTGTTTTTCTCCTGCGCGTCTCTGAGTGTTGTCTCGCGGGCCGGATTCAATCCCTTAGCGGGCCTCATCTGGCCCATGGGCCGCCTGTTTGACACCTATGTTTAAAGCATACCAATCACAGGTTCCAGTTAGCCCTCTAAAAATACCTGAGTAGCCCGCAGACAGGATCTGAAACCAGCACATCAGTTATGGATCATTGTGATTTTCTGGGAAATGTAATATCTAACTGGCTTAATGTTTTAGTGCAGAGGTGGGGTAACCTTTTGAGTCATCAGCTGCACTAAAAAAATTCGAAAGGGGAAGAAAATGACAGCTTTTTTATTCCTTTGTTTTTCTATCGATATATTCTCGAATCCAATACCACTGCAACATATTTGGGGGAAAATACCATGTAGGCCTATCAAATTTCTCTCATATGGTCGCTTCCATTTCAACAAGATTTATCTTTTATGGCACTTAAAAAATATTTGTTTTTTCCACATTCCATTCAAGCAGAAATAAAACACTTCCAAAAAAAATGGAGACTTACTTTTAGAAAAACAAAGACGTTTTGGATTTATGAATGAAAACAAACATGCAGATATTCATTACTACATCATATTCTTCTTTTTCTTTTCCGCTGGATGAGATAATTTAATTTTTCAAAGGATCTGTTTACGCTTATTATGTGAGAGAAACTATAAAAATATATTTTAAAATAAGATAATATATATAAATAAGTGGGGTGAGAATTTATTTTTTCTAGTACTTTTTGGAAGCTTGGCTATTTTCAAAAAACACATCAAAACTAGGGTTGGTCTGCCATATATTATAAAAATATCGGCTAATGGTGAGTGTAAATCTGCCTTTTTTTCCGCAAGGAATCGCTGTACTGCGTCGAAAAATTCATTGAAATCCTCGATTATTTACAACGATAGTCAACCACAAATAATCTTAAAAGTCATTTAACCCCTACGACAGAATAATAAAGTCAGTGATCTTCATGTACCATGGCAATGACATTCTGTAGACACTACATTATTCTCTTTCTTCCGAGCCAGCAGAGCAGTGTTCTGTTAAGGTCAAATTACACACTGTTGCTTTAAATGTCACCATGCTTGGCCCCGCTCGTTTTCATTCGCTCTTCAGTAAGTGCTGTGGGAAATCCTCAGCAAAACGTGATGTCGGGATTTGACGCAGCGATGTGATATCGGCGGCAGCAAATCCTTGATTCTTCTCAATGAGGAGGCAAAACGTTAAGCTGCTTAAGCTTCGGAATAAAAAGTAGCATCGGGGAGCCGTGCATGGTATTTCGTTTTTTTTCCCTGGACAATCAAGAAACGACTTCGTCTTCCATAATCAATGAGCTAAATGCTTTCCCTCGATGGCCGTATAAAGCTATCGGGTTCCGGTAATAATACTTGGCGCCTTCTTAACAAAAGGAAGCCGACACCAAGTTAAATGTGTAATGGCTACATAACAGCGTTGAATGATGCAAGACATGCGGCAGGCGTTGGTTTCATAGGTGGCTTCCCAGTGTGGGGGTCGCCATCCACGAGGTCCAGTAGTGCACGGAGAGGGAGGTCACTCTGAAGCCTAACGTACAAGAGCAGCACATCTATTTTTCATCGCCCTCTTTAGACTCAGCCAGTATGGGCTTATCCACATGCGCCGCATATTTTCTTACATGAAATTCACAACAACAGAGAAACCATGCCATACTGTATAAAATGTACACAAAATGACTTTTTTTATTAAGATTTTAAAAGTGGATGTTATCATTTGAAGTCACTTTAAAAAAGGTCAATATTTTCTCTATCAGCGTATTTTCTGGACTAAAAGTCGTATTTTTACTCATAGTTTGGCCGGGGGCGCGACTTGTACTCCGGTGCTATTTACATATGTTTCTTTTGAGCCATTATTATGCATTTTTTGTCTGGTGCGTTTTATAATCCGGAAAATATGGTAAGTCAATGAAAGCCTGATGACTTATGTGTTTTTCCGTTAAGTTTGCGACCCCTGGAAGGCTTTGGGGGTTTACTGCAGCTCCTAAGGACCATGATTGTCAGCCATATAGTTTGGCTGAGAGTACTACTTCTACTCCAGTGCGACTTACTGTCATGGTTGCCCATGGCGCCCAATTGGCCCCGCCCGTTTGGCGCCAGCTGCGGCTCGTTGACTTATTGGTTTCCCACCTATTTAAGCTCAGTGCTCTCACTCACCCTCTGTCAGTCCGTCAACAAACCTCTGCACCCGCTAGACGTGTGTTTTGACTCTGTCCGGTGTCCTGTTTTTGGATCCTGTCCGGTATCGATCCCGTCTATTTCCTCCTGTTTTGATATCGGTCTCCAGTGTCTGGTATCGTTCCCGTCTATCTCGTCCTGTCTGATATCTGTCTCCAGTCTCCTATATCTGTTATAAATCCTGTCAGTTCCGTTCTGTCCGGTATCGACACCATCTGTCCGGTATTGGCTCGTGTAACTGGTATCAATCTCGTTGGTCTCTGGCTCCACACCAAACTTGTCTTTCTTCTTCCGCCCAGCGATCGCCGAATCACTGACGTTTGTGTTGATGTGCTTGACTGCCCCATTCCCGTAAAATAAAGCTTGTGTGAGAAACGTTACGCATCTGGTCCTCCTCCTGCTCCCATTCTTGACACTTACAGTATATTGCGGATATATAAATTTTTGATATATAAATGTAAGTATATATATATATATATATATATATATATATATATATATATATATATATATATATATATATATATATATATATATATATATATATATATATATATATATATATATATATATATAATATTCCATCCATCCATTATCTGCACCGCCGTATAAATAACAAAAAATACATGATTAATAACCATAGAAAATATATCAATCATAACAAAATTAAAGGAACAAAAATCTCGTCTCGTTTTTTTGCAATGGCATAATAAACAAAAACAGCATTTATTCCATTAATTGCAATGTGTTTTATTTTAAAAATGTATATTACTACTGTTCTACAAACATATTATTATTATTATTATTATTATTATTATGTACTATGGTACTTTTGGATCCATTTTTCTATTCTTGTAGTTGAACACGTCACGGTTTAGCGGTTCAGTGTCAAAAAACTGATGAGCTATTTTTAGAACAGGGCCGAGCTACGCGTGTTCGCTTCAGGAACAAACTGACACTTACACAAGGACCTGTTGTCAAATAAAATTCTAATAAAGTAAAATGAAAGCCGACATTTTTCCAGTTCACCGACTTTTTCCCCCCAAAGAAGACATATTGCCATGTTTCGTATTGAAGAAACTATAAATAATTAGCAACACCCCTCACCATTAAGATGGGTCTATTTATAGAATGCCGTTTTGTATGTTAGAGTGCAGTATTCAACTACTCACTTATTAATTATGTATTTCTTTTGCTTTTTTTTTTTTATATTCTTCACTCACAAAAAAATAAGCTTAATAAGCGTTATTGGCCAACGGAGCAGCACAGGTCTTTCTATTTTATTGGATTGGCATGTTCACCCACAGTTATTTTGATCTCCTGGGATGCTTGCATTGGAAGAAGTACTCTGATATTCTCCTTCATACCATCTGTCTTTTTTATTATTATTCTTTTTTTTTTTTTTACCAATCACTCTCTGCTGTTTGCTGATTTACATTTTTACAGTCCATTCCATTTGCTTTGCCAACATTCGAGCGAAATTAAGCAGAATAAAAGATGGCCCGGCAAAATATCATGTTTCAATAAATGCGAGTGCAAACGTGGATGGGGCTGCTAGTTATCCCCTGATGGTCGACGTGACACTGATTGAAGATGAAATTAGGCCAGTGTGTGTAGCTGTGAGCATACTAGATGTAGCTACAAGGCTCCAAGACTCGATACTAAGTGCTAGCCTGCATACTTCACGCCTCGGGAACATTGCGTATTGGCTTAAGCGGGACAGCCCTGGATGAAAAACCTGTCATAATTCATTAAATTACTCCAATAGCGGGCTATGGCAACAGTCTATTGTGCAGACAGCATAAAAAAATGATATACATACATACACATATACATATACAGTGTTTAAGTCCAGGCTGAAAACAGCTCTGTTCAACTGTGCATACAACTGAAAGGGTTCTATCTGCACTCTTCACTTTTACTTTATTTTAATTCATTGATTTTATTGTGTTTTATATATATATGTATATATATATATTCAACATCATGCTAAAGAGGATTATGTCCAAAGCCCTGGAGCAACATGAAGATACTTTCACTATTGGAGGGCACAACATCACTAACTTCCGTTTTCATGATGATGTTGCCAGATTGGACAGGAACTCAGATATCCTGGCAATCGGCTGTTCAAAGCATCAAGCCAGTACGGGATGGAAATAGGCACAGAACAAACAAAAGTAATGACCAAAAATGCCGAAGACATCACCACAAGCATCACCATCAACCACAGAGAGCTAAAATCAGTCATCAAATGTAAATATCTTGGAGCTGTCAAATCAGTAGAAAAAGAACCATAGATCATGGCCAGCGTCGCTCAAACCACAGCCACACTTGCCATCTGGAAGGATAAGAACATAGCAGTGAAAGCAAAGATCATAATCATCCTAGCGCTTGTTACTTCCATCTTCCTCTACGCTTGTGCGACATGGACTCTGACAGCAAAACTGGAAAAGAAAATCCAGGCCATAGAGATGCCATGGTATTGAAAACTACTAGGCATCAGCTATTAAGCTTATGTGCCAAACAAAATGGTGCCCTACACCATCAAAGGGCACATTGGACCCTACGAAGAATCGTTGTCAACTGTGCGCGGACGGAAACTTCAGTGGTATGGTCACGTCACAGGATCATCAGGACTGACCAAGATAATTCTCCAGGGCACATTCCAAGGGGGCAGGAGGAGTGGAAGACTGAAAAAGAACTGGGACGACAACAATAATGAATGGACTGGTGCCAACTTTTCCACAACCCAAAAACAGGCCAGGAACTTTTAAAAGTGGAGAAAGCTGTCAGGGGTGGAATCCTCATTGGTGCCCAACGACCCATGCGGTTAAGGGATTTATCCTGACAGTCTTTTGACCGTTTTCTCTTTAAAGTCTTTATATCTTGTTTACCCTGGAATGCCATGTCTAATCTCATTGCATAACAATGTTTCACATTAGAGCTGCATGGTTCTGGAAAAAACAAACACAAATTGTGATTTGCTAGAACAGTATTGTAATTTAAATGCAATTTTCAATTTTAAATGAAAAGTGCATTTTCTGTGCTTGTATTGTTTGTTTTATGAGTACTTAATCAAAATATGCTGCCTCTTAATTCATTTTCATAATGTGAAAGTTTTTGAGTTGTTCCCTTGTCTTCATATAGGTTTCAGATCAGAAGATGTTGTAATGGTAGTCTCTGCAGCCCTTCAAGACTTTTTGTGATTAAGGGCTATTCAAATAAACACGCCTTGACTAAAATCCTTTAACCTTAAGAAAACAGTGCCCTCCTCTGGGGACCTGTCTGATCACAGGAGGTTTTGTGTGGCACAGCGTGTTGCTTGCAAACGTTGCCTCACCTATCGGCTAGTGCCGTTAAAACTGGCATCTGAATGCCCGGCGTCTTTAAAACCTGAACGGTGACTGTTTGTGTTCTGCAAACACTCAATTACTTACAAACATGGAACTCTAGATCCCTGAAAAAAGCACAGTGTCTTGGGATTACACAATCACACTACGTCATATCGTTGAGACTTAGGTTAATCGTGCAGCCCTGTTTCACATCATTGACACCAATGATGATAAACACAATTCAATTCATTATCTGTTGCGCCTTATTGTATGAAGAAATGCAGTAGCTTCAAATTTGTTTTAATATTTATAACAAAATTGGAAAATTGCTCTATATTGCCCCTTTAAATTCTGGGAAAAGTGTAACAAAAATCTGTTCTATGATCAAGGCCTAATATATTCTTTCATTTTCCAGACACTTTGTCTTGATTTCACAAAGAACATTGGAAGATATTTACCCCATTTTCCAGTCTATAAAGCACACAAATAAAAATTGAAAATGTCCCAAAAATTCTAAAGGTGCACCTTATAATCCTGTGTACTTTATTGGCTGGACAATCATTCGGTCTTCTTTTTGTGTCAGGCTGATAACTGTGACATTGTATTTGACTGTTATCAGTTCAATAATTACCAGCCCAATAATTATCGTGTATCGCTAAAAATTATAATTACATTTCTATTAGATTATTATTACGATGGAAAAAGAGTGCTAAGTGTAGTATTAAAATGAATTCCCAGTGTATTGATTATTAATTCAAAGTAGATAAGTTGAAGGACAACAGCATCTTTTGGGCCTGTGAGTCATTGTCTAAAAGATCCCTTCATGTTTTAAATAATTAATGATGGAAATCGAGTCACGATTAATGAAATGTCCATCATCGAAAGGAAGCCAAGTCTTCATACTGAGCCTGTTCACTCAGAAAGTTTCTCCTTTTTGTTTGCTAGGTTTGCTCATTGATGTTTTAATGCAATTATAAGTGTTATGAAGCTTTCCAGCTGTTGTAAACCCAATTATGCGCCAGAATGAATTGATTATCTTATTACTTTCTCTTTCACCCCCCAGTGTGTAAGGTGTGACTGCAGCAAGCGGCACTCATTAACAAAAATGAATTGAATTTAAACACTAATACTAGATTTTACCTTCCTCCTGAGACCATAATAAGTTGACGAGTCAGCAATGTGAGTTAATTAGTGAAAGTAATGGTAGCACATGCACCGTAAATCAGTAATATACAGTTAATACCAGTGTGAAGATTGATGTATATATATATATATATATATATATATATATATATATATATATATATATATATATATATATATATATATATATATATATATATATATATATATATATATATATATATATATATATATATATATATATATATATATATATATATATATATATATATACCGGAGCCATATCCGCCTCGTGGGAGGTGGCTAGAGTCAAGAACACATTCACATCTTTGACTCTTTCTGGGAGATTGAGACAGAGGAGGGGATTCCCAGCCCCCTCGCTCGACCCAACTGATGTGTTGCAACATCTCATTGGGAGTCATTAAGTGACCAAACCCCCCAATTCTAACCCCGAGCAGGGAGGCAATGGGTACCAAAGATTTAAGTCTTAGGTATGACCCGGCCGAGGCTTGAACCAGCAACCTCCCAGCACCCTACCCCCAAAGCCACCGAAATGTTTTTCAAATAGGCAAAATGGTCTTTGCTACCAGAGAGTACTTTTTTTATTTCAATAAATATTTTTTGCCAGTATTGAGAAAAACACTATAAAGGAGCAAAAGCAAATTAAGTTGTCTTAAATCTAGAAAATCTGTGTTTAAAATGCGAAGAAAAAATGTGCTAAAAGGGTAAGATTGATTTTTTTTTCTGTGTAAGATCATTTAGGAAAGAAAATGTCCTACAAAAAAATAATAATTTTACCTCACTCCCTGTCAGAAAACTTTGCATGTCATTTATGTTTTTTTTCTACTTTTAAGATGTTTTTATCTTATTTCACTAACACAACGGGAAACATTATCCCTATGTAAGCAAAATTTTATTATCAAGCAGATGGTAGCTAATTTTGCTCACTTTAAGAAATATTATTATCTAAAAGTAGAAAAAAATACCTAAAAATGAAACCATCAGTTTGATAAGACAATTTTGCTCATATTAAGAGGAAATGTACTAATTTCAAAAATTGTAAAACATTTACAACTAATATGAGCAAAAGTCTCTGCATGAATATTTTTTTATTGTGAGTAATTTTAAAGTAAAGTGGCAGATTGTCTTGTTCATTTTAGGCTTTTATTTTTTCAAATCTTGGTCAAATATAGTCCTTTATAAAAGCTAAATTATCCACCATAGATTAGATTTGATTAATTAGGTACAAATCTGCTTACTTTACCAATGTGCTTTCTTATCTATTTTATGACATAAGATAAAATAAGGACACATATACTCAAAAAAAGTCTTCTGCAAATTGGATGTGAATGTATTTTTGTGGTGTAATGTTACGTAATAATTTCAAATAAAATGTGCTCATCTTTTTATCCGGGAGACTTTTACTGGAGGCTTATCCGCTGTTGTAAAAGAACAAAGGAGGTTGCCATAGCAATGACATTGATGTCTTGTTAACGCGGCCGCTCCATCCAATTCAGTCCAATTCAGTTCTTTTAGGATACACTTTCATCTAGAATCTCCTTTATTTTGTAAAATAATAATAATAAAGCATACAAGCCCCGATAAATCATTTCATAAAGTATGAATCTAGTCAATAAATAGGATTATAACATTAACACGTAAGCTGAAAAAGGCCTATAAAAATACTGCAGGACAGCCTCCTTTTTTATAGCCTACTATGAGATGTGATTCACTGCTGATTGTTCAGTTCTCAGCGCGTCTCTATAAAGCATTTTGGCAGAGATGACATTCAGCAGGACACCAGATGAGTGGGGGACCCCCCATTGTTAAGCCTTTAAGCAGCACTGTTGTTTCCTCTTCTGCAAAAGAAAACAAGCCAACTCAATTTTCATTTTGCTTGCACAATGGAGACGGTTATTGCATTGTGTATAATTATGACTAATAGGTTGCTCAGCCAGACAAATTTTCTAATAGAAAAGTTATGCGTCTTACTGTTTTTTACTTCCTTACCGATAACTTAATACACGTTGGAGTGTGACAAAAAAGGCGGAAAGAGCATTTGAAAAAATAAAATCAATGTATATGCTCTCCCGTGTCTCGTATACATTACAGAGAGGTAAGGTAGAGAAGGGGATACACCATGCTGTGCTACTATTGTTCATTGAAATATTTCCAATGAGGAACATAAATGCTATTAATCTTTTTAACAAGTACTGTCGGTTGATTGACTATTATAGCGTGGCAACAAAAGACTAATTACTGGGTCTCTGATTTTCTATTGGACCGTTAGCTGTGACGTCATATTTGTCTGTTATTGGTTTAGTTTTAATTGCACTATAAGTTGTAAAACTTAGGCCAATCTCCAAACAGTACTTTTAAAATATTGTTTCCTATTTATTCTTTTATCTTATTTTTCTTATTTAAGTCTGTATTATGCATTTACCTCAGAGAGCGGTGTCTAATTTTGTTGCAATGTTCACTATGTTGTTATCAATGACATTAATAACTACTCATTTAATTTCAATAAGCATCGGTCCAAGAACTCAGATCCAGCCACAATTTTCTGCCCCGTTTATTATCATTAGGGTCGCAGGGGGTTCTGCTGCCCATCCCTGGCACCTACGTGCAGTGGCCAGGGTGTAACAGGCACAGGGAGAAGATGCAAACTCTGCACAGGGATGCTGCGGTATCTGGAATCGAAGCATTGACCTCTCCACTGTGGGGCTGTGCGCTAACTACTCAGCCGCCGTGCAGGCCGTTTTTTTGCTTCATGATAAGAAAAACAAAGAAAAGCCACCTCGAGTCAATGAAGGGCATGCAGTTGTGTTTTTACTATACAGAGCTGAATTTATTTTTAGATTATGTCAGGGTCAAATTGCGTTCTGCCCGACAGATTGCAATATTTCCAGTTCTGGTGCATGCATGCACGCAGGGTCTGTCCACGTCTGTTCCCCCACATGGTCTCAGTTAGCTAGTTCTTGTGAATGATATTGGGAATAAATAAATTGGTGAACAAATATGTTTTCGTCATTTGTGCGTATTTTTTTTATTAATAGGTTCACCTAACAATAGCCTTTGCACGCAAACTCATTGAAGAACTGGCCTCTGTTTCATGGCCACTCCAAATAAACTGTTAAGCCTGGTGGTGATTGAATAACCCTGTAATCTTGCCGGCGTAGCATTTTTTTCTTCCGTTCAGAATGAAAGAATGTTAGCATAACTGAGTGCTGATTGCATTACAGTACTTTAGATTTCCAAAAAAGGACACGAAATGTTCACTCTATAAAAACAACGATCACTCTTATGATGTCGAACGAGCTACACTTTTGTTTATTCGTTTGTGGTTTATTGATTTGACAATGACTTACTGATCTGGTCAAAAATGTGAATATATTGATTGATTAAAAACAACACATTTAAATTCATTCAAATTAAAGTCAGATTTGATTTGGAATGTGATGGAATTTTGTATTTGTGCGTCCAAGTAGCAAGGCATCTCTTTACACCGTTAATGAGCAAAGCACGAATGACGTCACCAAGCACAAAGACAATTTGTCACATTTAACTTTTGACATGAACCAAAGGAGGATTTCATTCAGGTTACCAAAACCAAAAAAAGTATTGTGCTCATTTCCTTCAAACGTGCCCTCCCTTGCAGCGTCTCTTCTGTTCACAAGTTGTGCTCGTATGTGATTGCCAGAAGCATATGTTCACATATTCAATGAAGGGATACAACTGTCTTATTTCAAACATGGAAGCAGATAATACAATGGAAATATCCCGGAAAAATCAACCAATACACACACCTAAGGCCTTTTTAGCAAGTAAGTTAGTTTGCGTGGATCTTTAGTCTCTGTACTACAAGTCCCACATTGCTCTGCGCGGGCCCTGGTGATGTGGAACGCTCTTCCCCCTGAGATTCGATCTGCAACCTCAGTGGAAATGTTTGAATCTAAACTTATAGCACACTTATATTCTATAGCATATGAATAACCTATATTTTATGTTGACAATATATGTGTATTATTTGCCCTCATGTAGGTTGTAGATCAGGGGATGGTGTTATAATAGTCTGGTTTGCAATAATCTGTGGTCTGTGCAGCCCTTTGAGACTCTTTGTGATTAAGGGGCCGGTCACACAGCCGTTTGCGGCTGAATCACGGCTAAAAATTTCTGGGCGTGGTTCAGCCTCGATACTCTCGTGAAAGGCTGTGTACCCGCGCTCTGAAGAATTGAGCAGCGCAAGACTTTTTCGCGCTGCCACCCGCGCGCGAATTTCCGACCGCGTGTTAAGCACTGCTGTATCTCGTCTGTATGGCGATCTCAAAGCGTCCAATAGCGTCCGCCTCACAGGCAGAAATTTCTGGCCGTGATTCAGCCGCAAATGTCTGTGTGACCGGCCCCTATGGGCTATACAAATAAACATGACTTGACTTGACTTGTATTAGGAAAAACGCCTGTTAATGGAACCGAGTAAATTGGAAAATTGGGTGTATATTTTCTATTCTTCGAAGGCAGTGGGTGTCACTTTTTTATGTGATGAGTATATTTGTCAAGGGTAGTGAATGTTTTGAAATAGGTTTTGAGGGCTTTGAAGCCAGTTTGTGTCATCTTCATTTCTAAGAATCTACGTCCCAGTGAACTGAGTACTTCATTTAGTGCAACAATATTGTTTTGCCACAATTTTTTATGCCGAAGTGAGTTGAGGAGCTTTAATTAGACAAAAGTTATGTCTTTAAGTCCAACTGTATGGTGGTATGCGAACGTTTTGGAATTTTTCAAATTTCTGCATCAACTTGCCGAACTTCAACATTGCTTGAGAAGAAAAAAACATACGTTCCAGACCTAAAACCCATTGAGACGTGTCCAGACAGCAATTCATGCCAGATATCCCAGGAATCTGATTGAACTAGGGCACTCTTGTAAAAAAAAAAAAAATAACGGCCAAGATTAATCCTGATTGATGTGCCAGACTGATTTGTAGCTACAGAAAGTTTCTGTTCTAGTTATCGCTGCCAAATGGGGGACTGCAAACTATAAAAGGTGACCGTTCAGTTACTTGTTCCTCTCCCTTCTGTAATTTTTTACATTATATCCTCTTTAAAATATGAAAACACATATACCGTAAAATTCGGACTATAAGTCGCACTCAGTACGTTTTTAAAGGAAAAAGCATTTTCTTCATACATAGGCCGCAACTGACTATAAGTCACATGTGCCCACATTGAAACATGAGGTATTTACAAAGAAGGACGGTACACAGAAAGGGTTTTAATAATATACGGTACCATAACCCCTTAACATTCCGCCGGCCTGCAGGTGGGGCTGTCGGACTTTTGATAAACAAATACGTGTCACCAGTCTCTGAAATATGTCATGCCACTAATCATTGGAAAACTTAAACTCTTGGGATTCAAGACATGATGACCATTTAAAAATATACTCATCAGAGAAACATCACAACCAGCCTAAAATAAAGTTTCCCGAAAACTATAAAGCCATGGTGACTCACCAGTACGTCCCCTGGCCGTCTTCAACTACTTTGAATGTCGGCTAAAATGGCTTTGTGACATCAAAGCAAATCCATAGATTGCAACCATTTCAAATATTGACTCCAAAACATGATAATGTCGACAGATAAATAAAAATCTGCCTTAAACATTTCTGCTTCGTTAGACGCTGCTTCTTGTAATCCGTTTGTTTCGGTACATTATATCCGTTTACAAATAAACAGAGTAGTAAAATTATTTTCAATATGGTACGGCGGCGCAGTGGTTAGCATGTGTGCGGCACACATCCCCAGCTGTGAATGAGCGAGCGAATTGTCTGTCCCTTTGTGCCCTGCCACTGGCAACCAATTCAGGGTGTCCCCATGCCCACAGCCTGAAAATAGCTGGGATGGGCTCCAGCGTACCCGCAACCCTACTGAGGATAAGCGGTGCAGATGATGGATGAATGGATGGATAGTTAGCCCTCCCCTTTTGATTGACACCGTTTCCATGATGAGGGTCTGTTAATGCTAGTTTTATTCATGCAAAAAGTGCAAAGTTACATTAAAATTGCATCGTCCTCGACATATATATTCCACCTGTCTCACTCTTACCTTTACTGCTTGTGCGCCCCTGGTGGCCATGAGAAAAACTGCATAAATTGGTCGACCTTATAGTCCAAATTCTGTGGTGTGAGTGTTGTATATATATATATATATATATATATATATATATATATATATATATATATATATATATATATATATATATATATATATATATATATATATATATATACCTTATAACCCCTTCACATTCAGGTCAATACACGTAATTTAGATTGATGGCTATAATGGTTCTTGTTGTTATTTTTTTCTTTTTAGTCATGATGCAACAAAATGACATTGTCAAAGTGAAAAGCTTATAAACAACCAGTGTGGAGACCTCGTCCCTAAAAATACTTCATTAATGCATGGACTTTCAAATCACATTATCATCCTGTCAGTGAGGACATCACTTCTGGGACTCTCGACGGCAAAATCCTTCCGACGCATCCCTGGCATGTAGCAGGAGGCCGAGCTTGTTATATTTAGTCAGACAGCAAGTCTACTGCTAATGAATGCTACTGGCAGGGTGTCTGTTGAGCCCGGAGGAGATTACAGAGAACGCTGCTAAAATGTTTGCGTGCACGTGAGTGTGCGTGTCCTCATTGGGTCACACAACCAAAACATGTGAAAGTGAGAGCGAAAACACTGCAGAAAAACGAGTCTGAATCCCATTGGCAGTAAATTGTGCATGCTTTAGGACGTATTTGTTCTCATCTTAAGGTATTTTATCATGTTTTTCTGGTCAAATTTATAATCCAAGTAGGCAAACCTGTCTAACTTTGAATTAAGAATACTGATTTGTTTGATTTAAATATTTGTATTTATTTTTTTGTGTGGCCGTAGAATAGATTCCTCTAAAACTCAAAAATCCATCCATCCATTATCCACACCGCTTATCCTCAGTAGGGTGGCGGGGGTGCTGGAGTCTGTCCCAGCTATTTTCGGGCAGTGGGCTGGGGACACCCTGAACTGGTTGCCAGTCAGTCCCAGGGCACACAGAGACAGACAACTCACCCGCTCATTCACACCTAGGGACAATTTTGATCAGCCAATTAACCTGACATGCATGTTTTTGGAATGTGGGAGGGAACCGGAGTGCCCGGAGAAAACCCACGCAAGCACGGGGAGAACATGCAACTTCCACACAGGAGGTTTGATCTCATGACCTTGTGTTGAAAATAAAATAATAAAATAAAAGATATAGAATACAAAAATACCCAATGTAACGTGTTGATATCGAGTATTTAAATAGTGCTTAAAATAAAAATAGGGTAATATGCAAATGTGGGGGTGGGGTTTAATCTGGGCTTTTAACCCCAAATTGTCCCTGGGTGTGGATGGGCGTATGATTGGTTGTTTCTGTGTGCCCTGCGTCTGGCTGGCAACCGGTTCAGGGTGTCCACTGTCCACCGCCCGAAGATAGTTGGGATGGACTCCAGCATCCCCGGAACCCTAGTGAGGATAAGCGGTGCAGATAATGGATGGATGGATATTATAATTGCTATTGTTTTACAGAAACAAAATAAAATATACTGAAATAAAACATTTACAAAAAATATTTGAATAAGAACTTCTATTATAATATTTTTGCAGTGTAAAATGAGCAAAACAAGAAGTATATTATTATTTTACTAAAGCACTATGCACTAACAAAATAGAACATCTTAAAATAAAATGAAGGTTATTTTTCCTCATTTTTTTCCATAAATTGTAAATTGCAATCACCCGTTCCAGTTCTTAGAGTAAATACAGGGAATCAAATAAAGCAAGCTACCGTTTCCTTCGTCAAATAAGGTGTCGCTTCGTTACTCAAGCAATATTGTTGTTTTTGTTATACGCCCCAGCGCGTAGATCTGCAGGATGACACATCGTCTTTCTTCTTTTGCCCTAAACAGCGCATTTGTGAATTGAGGATATTCCGAGGTCGAAGTCTAAGTTTAGACGCCGGATGCTTTTCTGCTCCACCGCCTCGCATGATGCTCACTTGTAGTGATTGTTCCTTTGAGCACTTTGTAACGCTCCAGATTGCCTCCAATTGCTCCGTTTGTGATCAATCCCATTGGACGGCACTGTGCCGCGTTGAATGGCTGGGATTTTCTCTATACGCCGATTTATTAATAATCCACCAATACGTATAGATGCACGGTACGCGGTTTAACCCCCGGGGTAGGCTCGGCTATTTTCATGTGCTCTGACATGCAGGAGTTGACCTTTAAATCAGATCAAGTACTCCTCATTTTTTTGCTCAAAGATCCACAGGAAATCAGAGGGATTTTTTTTTTCTATAGAGCAGGGTAATGCATAGGTCAAGCATTTTTCCCTTATCGTCTGTCCCTTTTCATTCTAGGATCAGACTTCCAGTGTAACATTCACATCATCCCGGTGAAGAACGAAGAGGGCGTGGTGATGATGTTCATCTTGAATTTCGATTACGTTGTGGACGAGGGGAGCGACAACTCCGCCGAGAAGATAAGCCCCGCCTCACCCACAAAGTCAGATCAAAGTGAGTATTCGGGTGACTACCGACTGTGGGATAATCCTGTAACACCTTCAAAATATTTCACCGCAGGGTGAAAATGATAATAAAAAAAATACAGTGGAACAAGGTCAAATGCAATCTGTTTGCCATCCTGGTATTTTGACCTAGAAAACACAGAGGTAATACAATAATCTGCTCCAGGGTCAAGCTTAACCGATTGTTACCTGGCGCAATTCAAAAGAGTGTAACGTCGGGCCTCTTAGCTTTAGCATCATGGCTATTGAAAATGTGAACACATACTAAGCCCTGGTAACTAGACAAGAAAGGAATGTCTTCTTTATCCTCTGCACGGCACAACAATTATTAAAAGAGAAACCACATTTCGGTTTAACAGTTAAAACAAATGTACTACATAATCAAAGGCTATGTTCACAGGTAGCACAGGTAGACCTTTATCCGATCGGTTAATGTCTGTCTGACCGGAACATATCCGATTTTACGTCCGATCACACTAGACTCAGGCCACTTTAATGCTGGGTCTTAAATTCGATACATATCTCATCTTTTGGAATGCAGTTTTACGTGAACAGTTGAGATACATTCATGCAACCTGCACGCCATTGTTCTGCGTTCAACAAGGCAGGAATAGGCGAAAAAATCAACAACTATGGCGCACGAAAAAACGAAAAGCATTCAATGTAGGGAAAGTGAGGTTTTGGATTTAATTAATATTTTGGGGGAAACTGTTCAACCTACGGTCGCACGATAACTTTCAAATTGCTAGATGCGCTACGGTGTTAGCATCCATGAGTACTTCCGCAAACAATAAGCGCATTGCGTGCAATGTCACGTGTCAAATTGTGGCGTTCACAAAGGAGACGCATAGAAGTCACAGGATAATGCGTAAAAGTTGCATTTAGTTGGAAATGTGAACAATCTCACAAAAACATCGGATTTCACCCAAAAATCGGCAGTGTGAACATAGCCAAACATTTGCTGCTTAGGCGCAACTTATGCAATTTCCCTTATTGAAAAGCATATTTGGTTGACTTTTTGTAAAAATAAAGTCTTAGCAGAAAACTGCCAATGTCAAGTTATACGTTCTCATGTTACGATGTTATCCTTTTTCCTAAAATGAAAATAAAAAATTAAAAGACAAGCAACCTTGCCTTATTCAGCTTATTATAAGAATTATTTCCTACCACAATCAAAACAACAATTCTTAAAACAGTGTTACCAAAATTACTACTACTATTCTTCCATAGTATAATTCGTCAGTTCATAGCAGATTAGAAATGTGCATATTCTATGAAAACTACGTAAATTGAAAAATCGAAATCAAGCAATGCTCATTTTTGTATTCACAATGTTAATTGTTCATTGGTTATTCATCGTACATTCGTTCAATCTGCTGGACACTTGCAGTGAGAGCAGGTTTGATGTGCCTTTTTGTTTAAATGAGTTTGTCTAAGAACCACTTTCAACTTAAAAATGGCGTTCTTTAATGCTACGACGAGAACCTTTTAAAAATGTCGAAATGTATCTTTATTCATTCTGAAATATAATATTCAATGTTTGACAGCTCCGTTAAAATGGAAATAAAATGGATCCACCATAATTGTAATAATAGATGTATCCATTGATAATAATTTTGATTTAACAGTAAAAACTTGTAAAAATAGTTTAACACTTGAAAGAACACTCACAAGATAAGCAAACTCTTCTGCCAATGAAATAATCTTTATTTTTGGTAGTATTTGACTTGGATCAAACAACTTTTTAAAAAGCATATCCACTCTTAAGAAATATATGTTTAAATCAGTAAAATGCCACATCATTGCCTGTTTTTGCTTGCCCTAAAAAAGTACAGCATAACAGTACTTTTTAATGATCTCACATCAATTATTCACAAAACTCATTACATTATTTATCCTGTTAGTGAAAGTTTCATAGAAAAGATGCAAAGTGTGCACACAAGGGAGTGAATGTGCTGCTTATGGAGCCCAATCTTGTTTTTCTTAATGATGCCATCTGTAAGTGTTAGTCTTTTGGGAGCTTCTATAGCCCTCATTTATTAGCATTTTCATTTATTTATGTTTGAATTCATGTCAGGTTTGAATATCAATGAATATCATCTCGTTTTTTACTGTGATTGGTGACACTCAGCCTCTCCTCTCTGACTGAATCTTGTTGTGAACTCACCCGGCATTCAGTTTGTGCTGCGCCTCGTGAGTGTAAATACGCGCAAAGCTTACGTGACTAATCACATTTGATTGCTTGTGAGCGCACTTCGGTGAAGAGGATCTGTTTGTTGATGATGGGATGGCTTCGGATGCAATGTGATGTGTTTCACTTTAGATTAAGGTGTCTTTGAGGTTGCGTATTGAAGTAAGTGGCAGTGTGTAGTAATCGCCAATAGAGGTAATTGTAGTTTAGAATGGAGCTGAAGCTTGTGTGTTGAAAGAAGAAATACTTTGGAAGCCTAGTAGATACCACATTGTTAATTTGGGGGCCTACTTCCTTATTTTCTCGCATGAGCAAGGATGAATGTCAGCTAGCGACAGGACATGAAAAATGGTAATAATCCCCGCGGGTGACGACAAAAGACAGAGTGATCGTGATAGGTTTATAGTTTCATAGACACTCAAAATAAGGAGAGAAGACATTAATGGATTTTAAACTTGCAAGGAGAGCAGGAGAGGACCCAAACTTCAGATAAGAAATTCCAACTTGTTTCCGTTGCCCTCCCTTGAGCTCCTTCTTTTTATTAAATCTCCTAAGTTACAAAAGCACATCAACCCTAAAGTGTGTGGAGAAAAAACAGCAACATAAGTGGCCTATAGTGACAGCAATCTAAACAGGACATAGTAGTCAAAAATGAACAACAGTAAGGTATAATAAGCAAAATAACAAACCCGCATCTTATTTGATCTCCTTTGTAGGTGTCCAATCTTAAAAACAGAATAAACTTATCAAAGCTGGATAGCGACTGAAAAGAGCAAGTAATGAGTTGGTCAGAGCTGGTGTAAGTGGCAAACTTCATTGACAAGCGGTAGAACCTACCAGAAATGTCAGTAAAAAATTTTAAGAGCAAAGCAGAATTTGTCAGGTGTTAGGACGATGAATCAAAAAACTCAGTGACGTCTGTCTGCATGTTCAGCTGTAAAAGGCAAGTGACATTGAAGAACAAAGCAAGCTTGATTTTCACGAAGCAGCTAACAATAGCAATAGTGACTATGGGCGAGCCATAGTCTTAAGCCAAGTGTTACTGTCCATGAGTGGCTAAAAAAGTAAACTGTAGGAAAAAATGTCAAAGATGAAAAAAATCACAAATCCTGGGACTTGGCGACTATCACATGCTAAAAGCACCGATAAACAAACTCCCGAAAAGGATAATACGGGCATCCGTAGGAGTAAATTGGCGGCCAACCATGTTAGTGTCTTTAAAGGGCATCTCAAATTGTGCAATATAATCACAAATATCTAAACCTATCAGTCTTGAAAAAATGTTTATAAGATAGCACATGTGTTTTTAATTTTTTTTTTTTAATTTTGTGATCAGGAGTGTTCTATATACATGACTGAAGTATTTTTACACCACAGGGTTCTGCTGTGTAGTACACGCTGGGGCTTTAACACTGTCCGCTAACATTATAATCATAGAAAAACCAAACATTAAATGCGTATTTATTAATTAACAATAAAACAAACAATGTCTTTTTATTCTTCCTTCAAACTTTCCCTTTAAAGGTACCCAAAGTAGCTATTATCGGTAGGAGCCTGCGAGCCAGTTTGTTTATCTCCTGCAGCATAGACTTGAAAATCGATGAATTTCTCCAAGAGTTTCCGAGCGCTAATAGACGCTTTTAGGTTGGGTAACATCAGTGCGTTTAGGGTATGGAAACAGATGGAAAGTTATTATTTATGTATGCAAGAAGGATGCTGAGAGAGAGGGGCGCCTCACCAGGGTTCACTTTCATCCCTGTCCTATTCCATTGTTAATGAGTCCAACGTTTCTCTGAGAACGAAGAGTGAAATTCTTACATTCGACCCTGATTAGCATGAGACAGGAAAGAGTTAGCATTTATGTGTAGCTTGCCATTCTTCAAATATATTCATGATTCGATTTTATTTTTATATGTATCTGTAATTTTTTTTAATTAATTTATTTGTTTATGTATTTATATATTTTCAAATCATTACTTATTGTATTCGTATATTTGTTTATGTATTTATTTGTATCCATTCTTTATTTAATGAATCTCTTTATTTATTTAATAATATTTGTCAAAATTTGTTTATTTATTTGTTTATTCTTCACACATTTAATTATGTTATTACGTGTGTCACTATTATTATCTCATCTCATCTCATTAGCCGTACCGCTTATCCTCATTAGGGTCGCGGGGGGGCTGGAGCCCATCCCAGCCATCTTCGGGCAGTGGGCAGGGGACACCCTGAACTGGTTGCCAGCCAATCGCAGGGCACACGGGGACAGACAACTCATTCGCTCATTCACACCTAGGGACAATTTGGAACGGCCAATTCACCTGAAATGCATGTTTTTTTTTTGGAATGTGGGAGGAAACCGGAGTGCCCGGAGGAAACCCACGCAAGCACGGGGAGAACATACAAACTCCGCACAGGAAGTCTGGAGCTGGATTTGAACCCACGACAGGTTCCCATGACATGAACTGTGCCGCACAAGCGCTAACCACTGCGCCGCCGTGCTGCCACTATTATTATTTTCTTTTTTAAAAAGCAGTGAATATATTATGTTATACATTAATTCAAATTGGGCGTCATAGCGGTTGGTTAGCGTACGGCCCCAGGGTTCAATTCCAGCAACCGAAACCTCCTCTTGGGTGTTTGCACGTTCTAATTGTATTAGTGGATAGCCAATAAAAGTGTCGCAAATATAAAGTTTTCAAGACTTTTATCGGGAGTTCAAATTTATTCATTGAACATCACCTCATCTCATTTAATCTCATTAGCTGCACCGCTTATCCTCAGTAGGGTCGCGGGGGTGCTGGAGCCCATCCCAGCAATCATCAGGCAGTGGGCAGAGGACACCCTGAACTGGTTGCCAGCCAATCGCAGGGTACACAGGGACAGACAACTCGCTTGCTCATTCACACCTAGGGACAATTTGGACCGGCCAATTCACCTGAAATGCATGTCTTTGGAATGTGGGAGGAGACCGGAGTGCCCGGGGGAAATCCACGCAGACACGGGGAGAACATACTAACTCCGCACAGGAAGTCCAGTAGCTGGATTTGAACCTACACAGGAGGTTCCCAAGACTTTAGAACTGTGCCGCACACGCGCTAACCACTGCGCCGCCGTGCTGCCCCATTGAACATCACTATCATTTATAATTATTTTCTTTATATAATGTACACAAAAGGTTTTCAAATAAGATTGGACCATACCTCTACTCAGTTGCTAAGACTATGCTAGCACAGATTAAGAATTCTCTTTCTTTCAAACGCAATGCTTTGTCAACATTTTCGTGCCAAAGAACTTTGTCGAAATCAAGTTAGTTGCTTCATTTAAAGGGAGAAATGGGTTATTTGCTACCATCTTGTGTCAACTTTGAGTTTTTGGTTTATTTTTGAGGTGCTCCATATAGGATCAGTCCTTGTTTTTGTCTTTTTTGAATAAACGAAGGTTCGCTACACACGGTTAGCTTTTGATATCAACGGTCTTTAAATGATACAGTACCACTGATGTCTATCGAAGTTAAAAATTCATGTAAATCCCTGCCCGTTTTTCAGGGAGTCGGTTCTTCCGCTTCCGGCAGGCTGCCTTGAGCCTTATGAACACCAACAAGCAATCGCTTCCGCAAGAGGACCCAGATGCCGTGATGGTGGACTCACCCAAAGACACTGAGGATTCTGTGGCCCTTCAGAGCTTTCCCTCGCCCACCAAAAGCATCTGCAGTCCCTTGGAGGCCAACGACACCCACGCTCTCATCAGCTCCAGCCACCACTCCTCCCAGGCCAGTGTGGCCCCGGAACCCATCGATCATTCGTCCCCAAAACTTCTTTGGGAGAAGCTTTACCAGACGGACATACACCAGTCTTCCACTTCGCTGTCTAACACCTTCCCGAGAGGGAGCATCACGAGTATGAGGCGGGCGTCCTCGGTCCACGAGATTGAGGGATACAGTTCCAGTTCCAAGAGCATTTTCAGGGATCGTCATACTAATGAGGGTATGTCTTCCTCCACATACAGTGTTTCGCTGCCATATCGCAGTTTGACTTTTGTGTCACCAGTTGCATCGCAGATTTTTTCTATTAATTAGTTCTGCAGTATTATGATTACATTGCGGAATTTCAGCATCATAAACACCAATAAAGTCAGACCATTCGGAGGACTGAATGGATTGAAGCAAACCATTCGGAGGACTGAATGGATTGAAGCAATCTAAAAGAATCGTTTACATCAGCTGTCCTTTACAACCATCCCAACCTAATGCCACGCTGCAACCAAAATATAATATTAATGAAATAAAATACAAGTTCATTATGGGCACTTACCATAGAGGGAGTCAGTATGATGGAGGTGTACGTGTCGTGCAGGAGTAGTGACGAAGCAAACTATTTTTATTCTCTTTCTTTTACTTTGATGAAGCAAATCGCCTCCAAGTCAAGTCATTTTTATTTGTATAGCCCTCAGTCACAAAGAGTCTCAAAGGGCTGCACAGGTTATTGCACAGACTATTATTACAGACTATTATTACACCATCTCCTGATCTGAAACCAACATGAGGGCAAGGAAAAACTCAAACACCTCAACATGAGGAAAATGAAGAAACCTCGAGAAGGGACCGCACATGTGGTAATACCCCTTTCAGGGTGACCAGGCCGCAATGGATGTTGCAATAACAAATAACACACAGATATTGTCAACAAAAAATATAGGTTATTCATATGCTATAGAGTAGAAGTGTGTTTTAAGCTTAGATTTAAACATTTCCACTGAGGTTGCAGATCAAATCTCAGGGGGAAGCACTGGTGCCCGGATGGAGAATGCTCTCGAACCTGCGGAACTCTTCTTGGCTCTTGGGATCACCAGTAGACCAGCGCTTTCAGAACGAATCCTCTTCTTGAATTTCTTAAACCAAGTCAAGTCATGTTTATTTGTATAGCCCTTAATCACTTATTACAACATCCCCTGATCTAAAATCTACAGTAGGGCATGGAAAAACTCAAAATCTCAGCATGAGGAAAATGAAGAAACCTTGAGAAGTGACTGCGTATGAGGTAACCCCCCTTCCAGGATGACCAGGCTGCAATGGATGTTGCAAGGACATCAACAAACAATACATAGACATCGTCAACATGAAGCATAAGTCATTCATTAGCTATGGAATATAAAATGGGTTTTAATCGTAGATTTAAACCAGCCATGGCTGTCCTTGAACTCCATTCCTGTTGTACCTCACCTGTCTCAAGTATGTAGGTCCTTGTAAATGGACAGCGACTCCTGCGCTCTGTCATGGTATCTCCCACTAGTTCCTTGTCGCATGTCCAAAATTACAATAATCTCTTCAGCTCACCATGAAAAGTGGTTTGCAATTCTGAAAGAACAGCCCCGCCCTGGTCAGTTTTTATAGCATTGATGATTTTTTTCTGTTTCAATAGCATAAAAATAAGAGTTGTTAACTGACCGTACTCCTTAGCTGGGTCATTCAGACAAACACCAAGGCTATGTTTCAGTATTATTTCATGTTTCGTTTTAATTGACATCATTCTACTTTTTTCCTCTGAAAACACCTAACCATTTCTCTTTCTGGAACTAATGGCCAGGGTCACAAAAAGGAGATGCAATATGATAATAACAGTTTTGGCGTAATATAACTAAGAGCGTGGCATCAGGCTTTTGATGGCAGGGAGCGCTATGCGTTCTCATGCGGCGTTTTAGTGGTGGCCTCTGAGAAATGCTCATAACTCAAATTTTCCCTCGAATGTTGAGCAAGATTTTTGATCACAAAACTGTATTCCCATAACTTGACTCCACTTTTACTAACACAACAACTTCCAGGTCCTTTTAACCACGTGAAGTCAACCATGCTGGGTTCCACCTCGGACTCCAATATCAACAAGTACAGTACCATCAACAAGATTCCACTGATCGCACTCACCTTCTCTGAAGGGAACGACAAGAAGACTCACTCTCCACCGACATCGGAGAAAACCATCATAGCACCCAAGGTCAAAGACAGGACGCACAACGTCACAGAGAAAGTCACACAGGTAAACCCATCACGAACTCTCCACTACCAAGTGATGCTTTAGCAAAAAATTCCTCGGACAGTAGTAAGTCACAGCTTTGCCCAGAGAAAAAAGTCAAGGCCTCCGGCTTAGCGGCTCTTTGTTTGTGGGCTTGGGAAGCTGCCAAAGCCCCAGTGGTGGAGCTCTGACATTCAAATACAGAGGGGGGGATGTCGTTCCTGGATAGCACAGGAATAATAATGAGTATTAGGAAAGAAATGTTTTTTTTTAAAGTCCCATTCTCGTCTCGGTTCAGTGCTTTAAGTTGGGTTAATATGGAAAAGTCCAGAGTAATCACATTGATTCTGATTTGCTAGCTAAAAAGCAAGGTTACAGAAGCACTGAATAAAACGCATATGCAGCACATTGAGAAGATAACCCAAAAGAATAGAAGTGTCTATTATTTAAATCAATATTTTTTTTCAATAAATTTTAACATAACATAAAAAAAGAAATTTGTGTAAAATAGATTTAAAAATAGATACATATTGTTGCTGTTCTGTGAAGTGTATCTAAATTATTTAATTAATTATCTGAATAGTCCCTCAATGGTTTGTTAATGAGTCATTTAAAGAGAAATTGTCTGTCATTATAAATAATAAATTATAAAAAAAAAAGATCAAAATCATTTTTCGGGAGTAAATAATAGTGTTCTTTCTTTCTCTGGAAAATAACGAATTTTTACATCTTTTTTAGTATGACAAAAACAATATACTGAATATAAAAAAAATCAATGTAGGGAGTTCTTTTTGGTGTGTGTGTTTTCTGAAGCGTGTGAGATTCAGCTTAATGCACCAAATAACCTTTTTTTGCACATTTTCTCAGAACTAGAAATGCTCACACGTCCGAAAATATCACATTTTTATTTTGCGAGTTACTCACGCATTTTGACCGCTAGTCTGTCCATTTTGTTAACTAATGAGCCTTCAGAAGTACCAGGACCATTTTTTCTCCATTTGAGAATTAGCAAACTACATAAACTCAAAATGATTTAATCCAGGTTCATATTCATTACTGAAATGAGAAGCATCCCTCATTTATAAATGAACATGGCGTCATCGTGATCAAACGGTCATTTTCCTCGCTGACCTCAGTTAAGGAGACGCCAGCAAGACGTGATCGCTGAGTTTCCTTCTAGAATTGTGTTGTATAATTTATAGCTTGAACGAAGGGGGAATGTGCAGTGACTAGAAAGACCGCCCCGCTGCCCACAGCGACGCCCGCGCGCATTTTTTACGGCGCGGCGGCCGAATCTTTGTCATCCACGGCTTATTAGGCCAAAATCTAGGGGTGGTTCAGGACCTTGAATAATTTACGAGTCAGATTTAATGTATTCGTGTGTGGAGATTAAAATGAATGTTTGCTTAGTCCACCCTTTCAAAGTTATTTTATTTGATCCAGAGGTTTTAAAGTTGAGTGTAGGGATGCATGATAATTATCAGACCGATAGTTATCTACCGATAACAGTCAAATATGATTAAAAAGTTATCAGCCCAATAGAAAATAGAATAGAATAGAATAGACCTTTATTGTCATTGTTACAACATGGGTTGAATATATTGTGACAACGAAATTGGACCCAATAATTATTTACCCTATATTATTTAATCAGCGGACACTGCTTGTTACAAACATGCTTAGCATTAGAATGAGCTTTGATTCTTTATAGAAGCAGTGGCACAACTTGCAAGGTTGTGTCTCCTCTCTATCTCTTCATATTGGATAGCTTGGCCATAATCAATCAACACTACTTGCTACAAAGATCCAAAACATTTCTGTTCCTCATTCGAATCTATTTTGATCTTCTATAAAAGTAGTTGGAACAACTTGGTTGTGCCTTCTCTCTACCTTAGTATATGATATGCGAGGCACCGGAGAACTTCGATATAAACAGTCGACACAACTTGTTAGAAAGATTTCAAGCATTTATGCCCCTCATTGGAATATATTCAGATTTTCTATAGATGTAATAGCACAATTTGGTCGTGTCTCCTCTCTACCTTTTCATAATGTATGTGAGGCACCGGGCAGCTCGCCCAACAATCGGTCAACGCTACTTGTTAGAAATATTTGAAGCATTTATGTTCCTCATTACAATCTATTTTGACTTTTTATAGAAGTAGTAGCACAACTTGGTCTTGTCCCTCTCCTCTTCCCGGTAATGTGTGCGAGGCGCTGGAGAGCTTGGCCGTGGCTTCTGAACTTTATCGAGCACTTTGTTTTGTTTTCAAAATACTGTCTTCTTTTGCACTTCTATGTGTGTTTCTGCATGAACGCAATTTTATTTAAAATTGACAGCCAGTTGATTATAGTTGGGATATGCCTGAACAAGTCTGCTAACGAGTGTCTTAATCACAACACAATGTGTTACTTTGCTGTACTAGACATACACAAAGTGTAGTTTTTCATGTTTTAATGATGCCATAAATGTGCTTCACATTTGCCACTATGAGAGATCTTTACAGCTGTAATCGGCCAAATGTTACATTTGCAATTTTGCCCTCTAGCTATCTGGATTTGTATATTTATTTCCATTTATTACAGATACTAATGTGTGCAATTAATATCATGCCCCTTGATAAGAAATAGTCATAAATTTCTCTTAACCAAGGCATGTGTGCCATTCAGTATTGGAAGTGACTTATTTTCACATCCTGAACACACAGTAATCATATGCAATTTCTGGTATATCTCTATGTCAGTGTTATGGTGCTCGTAACAATGTCTTATAGTTATTACTGAAAAACAAAGTAAGCATGCATCAATTCCGTGATAAAGTAAATCCCAATAATTATTATGATAATGTAAATCCGAACAACAACAAAAACATTTTAAAATAATTGGATTTCGTGTGTGTTTTTATTTTTCTAAATACAGGCTCCATAAGGGTGTTTGAAATCCTTGAAAATGTTTGAGTTTTCAAGGTGTAAAAAATGCATGATTTTTAGATAAATTGCTTGTAAATTCTAGAAATTGTTGCCATGTTTCTCTACAAGTCTACTTAAAAATGACACCTTTTTCTCTTGTGTGTATTCAAACTTACATATTCAAACAGACTTAACGTGTTATCTTCAAAAGAGACCAAAACAATCCTGATACTCCAAGTACAGCTTCAGTTTTATTTTGGGTGCACCTTTTAGGTGTTCAGGTAAAATACCAGCTACCATTTAATAGGGTTAACAGCAGCGGACATTAGTTTGTATGGCATTATCCTATGAAGCGTTGTCACCCTCTACGAGTTGAGCCCTATAGGAGAGGTGCTTGTTCCACCTAAACAGGGCACTATTAAATGTGTATTAGTGCAAAGATTATGGATCAATTAAGGATATAATGTGTTCCTAGTGCAATGGTTAGCACAGTTGCCTGACACGCGAAAAGTCCCCAGTTCGAGACTAGGTAAAAATGTTTTTTGGCCTAAGAGGGATTGGCGCCACCAGGCTGTGCTTCCCCCAGGACACAACACAGGAAATTGTGCACCTATGACCCTAGTGGTAAAGGGATCCAACCAACCATTATGGGGCATTAAAGAAATTAAAGGGATAATTCATTTAATGCCTCCTAGTGGTACAAAAAACTCCTTTCCTGGAAAAAAACATTGAACAGAGAGCAAAAATTCATGTAAAAAAAAGCATAGGATGTGAAATTTCTATTTCTTTTTCACTGTGGAATCCCTTCTTGGATTGGTGCCATGTTCTCAAGGCATCCTGCCGCCACGATCTGCCGTGTATCACTGGCCCTCTCTCGTGCCAGACAACAAGGTGCTGTCTAGTAATCAAATATTACACATTGGGGCTTTAAGTTACCATTTCCTAGTGTTAAATTGTAATCCGAAGAACATCCTTCAATTGAAAACGTAAGCTACATATTACTGTCATCTATACCCAACACCTGTATGGAGAGAAATTGGTCTCAAAAACTAGTATATTCGTGATTTACTCAAGATCTAAAAACATTGAATTCATTATTCTAAAATTAAGCCTTGATTGGCATTAAAATGTTTTAAATCCAATTTTCAGACGTCTTAAAAATATGAACACATTAATAGGCTTTATATTTGTTTGAAAAGCTGTGCCAGCTAACGTGTATGAAGCACGATATATTTGTGGGTTTTATTTTGTTTTTGTTTGTGCCAGTTGTGTTTTTTTTGTCGGCTTGGTCTTGGATTAGATTTTCAAAAATTCTTGAATTTAACTTGCCTTAAACTGCAGAAACACTGTAAAAATCATATATCGTGTTAAATGCTCACGCAAGAATAAACATCGAAAATGTCTATTTTTGGCTCTGCAAAATACATGATTCACACCGGATTTCTTCTTGTAATGGTACTGCAGAACTCAGAAGATTGGCTTTGAAAGTCGAAAAGTAATCGATTTGTCCATGAAAAGGTGTACGAACCTTGTAAATGTAGTATGCAGTTTGTTTTGATTTATTACTTATCGCTTAGATCTGTTTCTAGAAGCAGGATTTTATCTATTATCTGTATCTGTAGGAAACTCTAATCTTGCATCTGTAGTATATTGTAAAATCCTATAAATTGCATACGTGATTACTACATTTTATACGTGGGTCCGTGTATTAGCAATGTTTTCTATTATATATTGAGATAGTACAAAAGTGTTTTCGGAGCGTTTTTGGAGCGGTAGTACCCGTTTCGGAGTGGGCCCATTGTTTCCGTTGATGTGGACGGCTGCACAGAAGGCTTCATCGCTCACTTTGGCTTTTTCCCCTTCATTGATCTATTTGTCAGAGTCTCTCAGGGAGGACAATTAGGAGGATTACCAAAGCTTGCTATTTTACTTTTTAATTAATGAGGATTACACATGGCGACTGCATGGAGTTTACTTTTTGGAGCGAGTCAGCAGTTTCCCAGGTCCCTGATCCACTAAGTAATTTGTAATAAATTCGAGTATCGATGACACACAATTTAATATGCACGTGTTTGATACAGATAAAACTACATTTATTTACATGACAAGGAAAATTTAATCAAACAAAAGTCAAGTCAAGTTTTTTTATTTGTATAGCCCTTAATCACAAAGAGTCTCAAAGGGCTTCACAGGATTACACAGACTATTATTACAACATCCCCTGATCTGGAACCAACATGAGTGCAAGGAAAAACTCAAAAAACCTCAACATGAGGAAAATGAAGAAACCTTGAGAAGGGACCGCACATAAGGTATCCCCCTTCGAGGATTATCAGACAGCAGATGATGTTGCAATCGCAAATAATACAGAGATGTTGTCCACGAAAAGTTTAGGTCATTCATATGCTATAGAGTAGAAGTGAGTTTTAAGCTTAGATTTAAACATTTCCACTGGGCAAGTCCATGTATGATTTTGTATAATACAAAAGAATAAAGAACATTGTTAAAATCAGCCCCTGAGAAAACAGGATCCAGGGGAAAAAAACAGTAGTAATAATGAAATTACAGATCCATAAACCCAGTTGAGATAAAGCAGCACATGGCAGAACACGATTTAAATCAGTGAAGTAGCGTTATGGCAAGCCTTAACTCCATTGTATATATTATTACCTCAATGTGATGTAGGAGAGTTGACTTTTTATGCAACTCGTCTAAATATAGATATACACTGAGGGGAAACAAAACCCCCGCGTCTCGTTAAGCATCCTTTTCCATCCCTGACAGGTCTTGTCACTGGGAGCAGACGTCCTGCCAGAGTACAAGCTCCAGACCAACCGCATCGACAAGTTCACCATCCTCCACTACAGTCCCTTCAAAGCCGTGTGGGACTGGTTGATCTTGCTTTTGGTCATCTACACGGCCATCCTCACGCCTTACTCGGCCGCCTTCCTGCTCAACGACCAAGAAGAGCAAAGGAGGCGGGAATGCGGCTACTCCTGCAGCCCCCTCAACGTGGTGGACCTCATGGTGGACATCATGTTCATCATCGACATTCTCATCAATTTCAGGACCACTTACGTCAACCAGAACGAGGAGGTGGTCAGCCACGCCGCTAAGATCGCCATCCATTACTTTAAAGGCTGGTTCCTAATAGACATGGTGGCCGCCATTCCTTTTGACCTGCTTATCTTCGGCTCAGGATCGGATGAGGTTTGTTCCCTCCTCTTTTTTGTTTGTCTACCCGCAATTTCCTAACAGAGTCGAGAATAGAATAAAATAGAATAGTACGGCGGCTAAGTAATTAGCGCGTCCTCTGCACAGTTCTGAGGTCATTGGATCAAATCCAGCTACCAGCCTTCCTGTGCGGAGTTTGCATGTTCTCCCCATGCTTGCGTGTGTTTCCTCCGGGCACTCGGGTTTCCTCCTACATTCCAAAAACAAGCATGTCAGGTTAATTGGCCGGTCCAAATTGTCCCTAGGTGTGAATGAGCGTGCGAGTTGTCTGTCCCTGTGTGCCCTGCGATTGGCTGGCAACCAGTATAGGGTGCCCCCTGCCCACTGCCTGATGATTGCTGGGATGGGCTCCAGCACCCCTGCGACCCTACTGAGGATAAGCGGTGCAGCTAATGAGATGAGCGATAATGAGATGACAATAACACGGCGGATGAGTGGTTAGCACGTCCTCTGCACAGTTCTGAGGTCATTGGATCAAATCCAGCTACCAGCCTTTCTGTGCGGAGTTTGCATGTTCTCCCCATGCTTGCATGTGTTTCCTCCGGGCACTCTGGTTTCTTCCCACATTCCAAAAACAAGCATGTCAGGTGGATTGGCCGGTCCAAATTGTCCCTAGGTGTGAATGCGTGAGCGAGTTGTCTGGTTCAGAGTGTCCCCAGCCCACTCCCTGAAGACAGCTGAGATGGGCTCCAGCCCCCCCATGACCCTACTGATCCAAAACTCTGTTTTCTGACATAGCTTTTAAACCAGGCCTGTTTTTCTATGCTAGCTGTATAGAATGGCGTTTATTGACTACTGCTATCACACAGTTTAGTATGCATGCCAACGCTCGTTTTATATCAGCAGTAAAACTTATGTTTGCAATTATTCTGAATTTCACTGTTGATGGACGCCTCGAAAAGGGCTGGACGTTTTCTCAGAACACCGCCACCGGGTGGAGTCAAAACTAAAGTTTTATTTGAAAAGAAGATATTTAATTTTCTAAGCAATGTCTTGATAATGATTGCTATTAATAACCGCAGGTCCTGTCTGTAGTCTACGCTTGGCGTGCGTGTACTACCTGCAGCGAGCAATGACGAAAGATGTGCTGATGGCACTCGCTATAATGTTTTTTTTTCAATACTTTATTCAAACAAGGACCAACAAATCGTTGTTCGCTAATGAAAATAATGTATTTCATTTGATAACGTAGTTATATGATCAAATATATACTACAATGTGTTTCCAATTAGGTTTTAATATTGTATTTGAATTTCTAATCATTCTTCATTTATTTATCCCTAACTTGCTTTTTTAACAGGAGTTACAAGAGTATACTGCCTCCCTGCACAGTCATCTTTTTATTGAGTCCAGACTTGGGCACCCAGGCCACTACTTATAGCCTAAGTCTTTCTGTCTCAGCTATGTCAGGATTACTTTAAATTGCATGTTTTTTTTTTTGAATGGTCCCCATTCTAGAATCCATTTACAAGGATTAATGGCTTACCAAATGGCAATCATTGATGCATTTATGTGACGAGCCCCGTGTGCAGAGCTTACATGCAGATGTTAGATAGCCATGGGAAGGCTAGCTGCCAGCCCGGGCGGCTTGTTAGTGGCTCAGGATTCACTTCATTGCTTGATCGTGCTTTGTAGGCACTCCATTATACCATAAAAGCTGCTGATTATAAAGCGTAATCATCTTTTTTTGGTGAACATGGTTATCACTTGTTTTTGCTGAGTCAGCTGTGTGAGCTTCCTTAAATCTCAATTGGAGTGTCTTTTTTTGGCACCTAGAGACAATTGAGTGTCCATTTGTGGCTGACAAATTGGTCTTCTAAGGCTTTCCGCATTGGTTGTCCTCACTGAGGTCAACCTTAAGCTCAGACAGTTTTGTTTTGATTTTTATGTCCTTCACACAGAGGAAACCATTATATTTTGATGTACTCTAGACCCCAGGATGCGACGACACCGCCTTATGAGGTTTTCACTCCAAGGTTTTGAATAAGATGATTTTTCGGCCCCGTTTTCCAGCATTTCACCACCATAAGACAGAAATTATTAGCAGTGCCCAAATTTTGCAAAATTCCGATTTTCTGGTGACGTACACATGACTGTGTTAATTACGTCTCTTAGATGCAGAAATGCTAATAGCTGAACTACTTTCCACAATGCCTTTCTCCTTTCAGGCAGTTTAGAATTGTGTGTGCGTCATCATACAGTATCTTTTGGTCCTGTATTAAGTACCAAGCTTTGCATCAATGCTAATAGGAGAAGCAAAAACATAACCATAGACAAAAAGCTTGCAATTATCAGTAAATATGAATATGGCTGGGGCAGCACAGCACAGTGGTTAGCGCGTGTGCAGGCACAGTTTTGAGGTCTTGGGAACCTCCTGTGTGGGTTCAAATCCAGCTACCGGACTTCCTGTGCGGAGTTTGTATGTTCTCCCCGTGCTTGCGTGGGTTTCCTCCGGGCACTCCGGTTTCCTCCCACATTCCAAAGACATGCATTTCAGGTGGGTTGGCCGGTCCCAATTGTCCCTAGGTGTGAATGAGCGAGCGAGTTGTTTGTCCCTGTGTGCCCTGCGATTGGCTGGCAACCAGTTGAGGGTGTCCCCTGCCCACTGCCCGATGATTGCTGGGATGGGCTCCAGCAACCCCGCGACCCTACTGAGGATAAGCGGTGCAGCTAATGAGATGAGATGAGATGAATATGGCTGTACTTTGCAAAGTGACATTGCAGTAAAAAGCGACTAGAATTATCACATACGGCAGACTTCAGATAATTTAGCAAATTTTGCTAATTTCGAGACATAGTTTTTGTATTTTCTGCGGCACACAACACTGAAAGAAACAAAATCTTACCCTGTTGGCAGAATTTCTGCTCATCTTGCGCATATTGTTTCTTATTATTAATATATTTTATCTGATATCTTAAAGAAAATGAGAAAAATAGGCAAATTCTCTCTAGCAGATAATTTTCTTATTTCCGACCACATTTGAACATGAGAAATAAACAATAAAGTATGCTTATTTTAAATACTATTTTTATTATGTCACTAGCAAAACAACATATATTAACTTAAGATAAGAGAAACTATACCTAAAATTAGCCATGTTTCCTGCCATTGGGGTAAGATTTCATTTTTTTTCACATACAGTACATGAAGTAAAGGAAACCTGTGTTGTGATAAACTAAAACAAATATTTCCTGGCTACAACAGGCACACAAATTATTTTTAAAATGTATTGTATCGTGTATCATAACAGTACGCAACTTGTGTAGTGGGGTTGGTGTGGAACTATAATATAAGCTCCGTATCTTTTTTTTCTTTTTCTTTTTTTTTTTGCAGGGTCGCATATCTTGGAATTAACCCGCACAGTCTGTTTGCATAATCAGCACATACAATTCTGTAATGCTTGCTTTGCATCGTTGCAGCACAACAAATGTCAGTGAAATGCAGAAAAAAATGAATGGATCGTGGCTGCCAGAGGTCTCATTTCAGTTGTTTAATGTCTCTCTTGGGGACCGAAAAGCTCGTTTTTCGGCGGTCAGCACACAACAGAACCTTGTGACGTTGTTAAAATTGCTGCAGTTTGCATACCGTACATGCATTTCTGGAAATATATCGCTTTGACATTTTCTTCATTGTCAGCAGCGAGGAGATCTTCAGGAAAAAGTCATGTGTGGCTGCAGACTCGGTCTTATAATTGGGCTACCAGAATGAAGGCTGCTGCGAGTCCAATAACTGCCACTCTTCTCGTTCTGTTTAAAAGTGCCTGGGAGACGTTTGTTACTGGAAGTCTGCCATTGTTCTTTGTAACAACGGACAACATAAGTCGTGGCCCTCGTTAAATAAAAAATAAGAGGGGTGATAAATGCTCGTGAGTTAATATGTCTGTAGAATTTATGTACTGGTTCTACTGTATTCAAGCATGCCTGTGTAGACCATATCTGCAACTCTTGAGACAAAAATAACCCAATCCGGGCCCCCACCTGGATTAATTTGACCAATCTGTCTGGATTATTTTGTCCAACAAACCTCCTCCAAAAATATTTGTTTTGTTTAAAAAACAAACCTATGGACAAGATTGAATGTTATTCTGTTGAAATAACTACATTTTATTATACATATATATATATATATATATATATATATATATATATATATATATATATATATATATATATATATATATATATATATATATATATATATATATATATATATATATATACATATATATATATATATATATATATATATATATATATATATATATATATATATATATATACATATACATATACATATACATATACATATATATATATGTATATATATATATAAAACTCTAAAAAGTGTTTTGAAAAACCCTCCAAAATTCGTTCATTTCATTTGAAATGACTGTTTCCATTTGTATTAAATAAAAACTAAGAAAACAAATAAACAACTAAATTAGGCCTGAATTTTTTTTTAATGGTTGTTTTAAAAAGGAACAAAAATTGTATTAAATTCTGTAATATTTTAGAGAACAATTGCTAATAGTGTTTTTTTTAATTATTATATGGTCTAATCGGTGTTTATGTTCCAAGAGAATGCTATTGTTTTAAATTAAGCCCAACATTTGAAAACAAATGTCACAATTACTGATGTGACTCAGCCGTGACCGCTCATTTGGCGCCACCCGACACGGGTTAAGATTGGTTCCCTGTCACAATTTGAACCCAGTCCTGTCAGTCCCCTGTTGTCAGTCTTTCTGCGATCCTCTGTGAATACTAGGCAAGCCTTTTTCGACCCTGACTCCCACCTGTCCCGTTTTTTGCTCCCGTCAGGCTACGACCTGTTTTGCTCCTGACCACGTCTGTTCTCCTCAACTATGTCTACTCTCCCGTTCTTGCTAACGACTCACTTCCGACCCCGACCACGTCTTGCTCTCCCAGTCCCGGCTACCGACCCGTTTTTTTCCGTCCCTGACACCGCCATCGCTCGCTACGTAAGATCCACTTCCGCGTTCGGAGCACAATCAAAGTACAAGAGCGACTTGCTTCCCGCGTCCAGCGAACACCGGACCGTGGGCGCAGCCCTTTTTCTTTCCTCCAATAAAACTTGTAAGAAATGTAACGCAATTGGATCCTGTTTCCGTTCTGGTCTTGACAACAAAACAACCAAAAAAAAAAACGGTGGTTTTATAAACAGTACGCACAAATGGGGTAAAATCTAGTAATATTTTACATAACAATCCCTAAAAGTGGATCATTTTTCCTCCTCTTTTCTCCTTTATTTCTGGTCTGAGCACGGATACATTTTCACGTTCCAATGGTATGCTTTTAGGGTGCCTTGACCAAATAAGGATGAGATACACTAAAAATTATTTGAGATGTGTTCTGGGGTGTTTCACTTACATGTTTTTAATTGAATGCAAAAAGTTAAACACCATTAAAAAAAAATCAAATTAATATCTGGTCCGATTTGTATAATTTATAAAATGGATATATTATTTTCTTCTTTGTTCTGCCTAAGAAAATGTGAATGCTGTAAATGTTTTCAACACATTTGCATTCCCAGAAAATATTAATTAAATATGAATAAAAATAAATAATAAATAAAATATAAAAGAAAAATAAGCTCAAAAAAATAATTAAATCATGGCCAAAATATTTGGTCATATGTGTGTATACATTATTTCAAAAATTATAAAACTACAAAAAATGGTTATGAACACAAAACGCTCACCCAAATTTGTTTCATTCATCCATCTTTCCATCCATTGTCTTCTGCTTATCCGGGGTCGGGTCACAGGGGCAGCAGACGGGAAGCCCAGACGTCCTTAACCCCAGCCACTTCCTCCAGATCATCCGACGGGATCCCGAGGCGTTCCCAGGCCAGCCTAGAGATATAGCGTGGCCTGGGTTGCCCCTGGGACCTCCTGTCGGTGGGACATGCCCGGAACACTTCCTGAGGGAGGCGTCCAGGAGACATCCTTATCAGATGCCCGAGCCACCTCAACTGGCTCCTCACAGATGACTGAGCTTCTCACCTTATCTCTAAGGGAGAACCCAGACACCCTGCGGAGGAAACTCATTTCAGCCACTTGTATCTGACCATAGGTCATGAACTGTGGACCATAGAAACCATAGTCAGAGTATAGGAACGTAGATCGAGAGCTTTGCCTTTTGGCTCAGCTCCCTCTTCACCACAACGGACCAGTACAGGGTCCGAATGACGGCAGACGCTGCACCAACCCTTCTTTTGATTTCCCGTTCCATCCTACCCTCACTCGTGAACAAGACCCCAAGATACTCCTCCACTTGGTGCAAGATCTCATCACTAACCCGGAGGGAGCATGCCACCCTTTTGATGTGTTCTCCATTATGTTTCCTCCATATTGTGTTAACTCTTAATAATACATATTTTGTTAATGAAGGCTTAGCGGCCCCTTGACTGAAATAAAGCAACCCAAATCTTCATCATGTGTTCAGACGACCACTCTGATCGGCCTGCTGAAGACGGCCAGGCTGCTCCGTCTGGTCCGGGTGGCCAGAAAACTGGACCGCTACTCTGAGTATGGCGCCGCCGTGTTGATGCTGCTGATGTGCATCTTCGCCCTCATCGCTCACTGGCTGGCTTGCATCTGGTACGCCATCGGCAACGTGGAAAAGCCTTATCTGGAACACAAAATCGGCTGGCTGGACAATCTGGGGGTGTCCATCGGGAAGAAATACAACTACAGTGATCCCAACTCCGGTCCTTCCATCAAGGACAAGTACGTGACGGCGCTTTACTTCACCTTCAGCAGTCTCACCAGCGTGGGATTCGGAAACGTTTCCCCCAACACCAACTCGGAGAAGATCTTTTCTATTTGCGTCATGCTGATCGGATGTGAGTGGAAAGGCGCGCCGATGAGAGTTGATGGTTTCCGGCGAATAAAACGAGGTCTGTGTTGCAGCGCTCATGTACGCCAGCATCTTCGGGAACGTCTCGGCCATCATCCAGAGGTTGTACTCGGGTACAGCACGCTACCACGCGCAAATGTTACGGGTCAAAGAGTTCATCCGTTTTCATCAGATCCCCAACCCGCTCAGGCAAAGGCTTGAAGAGTATTTCCAACACTCCTGGGCCTACACCAACGGCATCGATATGAACACGGTAAGTCAAAAGCAGGAACAGAAAGAACTGCCTAGCCTTGTTCTGCTTTGATCAAGTGTTTTCTCTTTTACCCGCTTGACATTGTGGACATGATGTCTTTTCTTTGGCGGGAACAGGAGGTGCGTATCACATTTTATTTTCTGGTTTAATTCAAATTAAAGTGGGTCACTGTGTCAGCATGCTTTTCGATAAACATTCCCATCCCCCATAGCTGTGATATAGAAGCAAGGGGGTGCAGGTTAAGCTGGAGGGCCTTCTTACATCTGTGGGATAGCGTGCTGTTCCATTTAATCGTTTCGATTACATATAAAAAAAGGCTTCCGTTTTCATTTAGAAAAGCATGGTTTTTACACATTAAGCAGTCACGGGACAACCGCTTGGTTTTTCACAATACTAATGCCTTTTATGTATGTATTTGTTCTGTTTCCATTTTCACTGGTTTATGAAGACTTTTCCATCAAGGATGAAATTATTTTCACCTTCCAAGTAGATTCATATTTATGGGTCGATGGATGGATGGATGGATGGATGGATGGATGGATGGATGGATGGATGGATGGATGGATGGATGGATGGATGGATGGATGGATGGATGAGTGGGTAAATACATAGCTAGCTTACTAGATGAATGGATACATAGTTAGGTAACTAGCTTGATAAATGGATGGATGGTTAAATACATAATTAGCTAACTAATCAGGTACTTGGATGGATGGATGAATACAACGCTAGCTAACTAGCTTGATACATAATTAATACATACCTACCTGGCTGACTCGATGAATGCATTAATGACGAGATGAATGAATGAATACATAACTAGCTGGCTAACTAACTTGCTGGGTGGATGGCTAGATGCATTTATCGCTAGCTAACAAGCTAGATACATGGATAGATGAATACATAGCTGCCTAGCTGACTAGATGAATGAATAAATAGCTAGCTAGCTAGTTAACTAACAAGCTGGCTGGATGAGTGGATGGATGAATAGATGGGTGGATGCATTCATTGCTAGCTAACGAGCTAGATACTGTACATGGATAGATAAATACATAGATGGATGGATGGATGGATGGATGGATGGATGGATGGATGGATGGATGGATGGATGGATGGATGGATGGATGGATGGATGGATGGATGGATGGATGCATTGAAGAATGAATTAATACATAGTTACCTTAATAGCTAGGTACAGGGCTGGATGGAAAATACATGGTTAGCTAACTACCTAGATATATGATTCTACTGATAAATACATAGCTAGTTAATTGGATGGATGGATGGATAGATAAAATTGGAGGAAAGATCTGTTTAAGTTTCACAGGATTATTATTATTCGTTTGAATTGGAGACACCATCACTCCAACTTTTACCCCTCCTCCCGATTGAGTGATGTGAACGAGGCCCCTCCATTTTCTTTTTCTCCTCCCAGGTGCTCAAAGGATTTCCCGAGTGCCTGCAGGCAGATATCTGTCTCCATCTGAATAATAATCTCCTCCACAACTGCAAAGTGTTCCAAGGAGCCACCAAAGGCTGCCTGAGGGCCTTGGCCATGCACTTCAAGACCACTCACGCTCCGCCCGGAGACACGCTGGTCCACAGCGGGGACGTACTCACCGCCCTCTACTTCCTGTCCCGAGGCTCCATCGAGATCCTCAAAGATGACATTGTGGTGGCCATCCTCGGTAAATCGCATCACACTTTTATTGTCTGCAACAAAAAATATCGGGTTAGGAGTTTGACCGATGTCACGTCGCAGCTGATTGTGCGCTTGAAGCCGTGTTTTGCTTTGACATTTGACGGTACAGCAGGTGCATTAGCAGAGCGGCATTGGCCGACAGCCGGGTTTGTGATAAACTCACTGGCCGTGTTACGTAACAGATGAATAATCTGCAGGGAATTTCAACATGAGCTAATGCCGTCATTCACACACACATTTTTAATCGCAGCCTCTTCATTCAAACCTTTCATTTATTCTTTCTCATTGGGCCCAGCATGGAGTTTTAGTTTGTTTAGTTTATGCTTTAGCACAATTTTTAAAATATCACCATAAAGATTTGATGATCCTGCTAACTTGCGAAGTAGTAGTAGTAAAATGCAAGTTTAAGTGTGAATAGGGAATACAGTAATCCCTCGGTTATCGCGGTTAATGGGGACCAAAACCGCCCGCGAAAAGTGAAAATCCGCGAAGTGGCGACGCCCCTTTAAAAATGCTTAAAAAAAAAAAAAAAAAATTAAATTATTTTTGAGTAGTGTTATTTTGCCATGGTCGATATGATTTTGTATAATAGGGACCAAAACCACCCGCGAAATGTGAAAATCCGTGAAGTAGCGACGCCCCTTCAAAAATGCTTAAAATTTGTTTTTTTTGTTTTTTTGTTTTTTTAACTCTTTTATTTAATTATTATTATTTTTTAGACCCGCGAAGCTCTGAACCCGCGATCGTGGGACCGCGAAGTATCGAGGTCCCATTGTTCAGTAATCCCTCGGTTATCACGGTTAATGGGGACCGAGACCACCCGTGAAAACTGAAAATCTGCGAAGTAGCGGCAAGCTGTTTGGGTTTATTTTCATTTTGTTACTGTCACATTTTATGTTAGTTTTGCCGGAGATCAAAGAGATCAAAGCCAGGACAGAAAGCTTTCCACGTGTTGTGAGTCATAATTTTATTCATATTTAGTTTCTTTTGTCTTTTATTAGCTTATTTGGTATTCGAGTAATCCAAAAGTAATTGAAAGTAATCAAGTTAAAGTAACCCTACCCAACCCCGGTCAGGGCCTTTCCCTCCCTTTCACAATAAGAGTGTCCACACCGTGTCCTCAGTTGACCTAAGCTCACGCTTGCTCAAGTTAATAAATGCTTTTATTGAGAAGGTAAGCTATATTTTTTAGACCCGCGAAGCTCTGAACCCGCAAAAGTGGAACCGCGAACTAGCGAGGTTCCACTGTATTAATAAAACAAAAAATGTAAAAATGCTGCAATAGGTAGGTCAGGTGACTAATTATTGTTTTTGTTTTTTAAAGGAGATGTCATATTTGGCTTATTATTATTGTTTACCCCCACTTAAAATGAATGGATCAATCTTCCGTCCACTGAATAAAACATTGTTCGAGTATAAATGGAAGTATTCCGCTATAATAACCTGTTAAAATATCTTAAAACTAGAAAAGTTGTTTTTAAAATGAGCAAAATTCTCTAATGGGAAAACATTTTTTTTTCCAGTGTCAAACTTTAACACTCTTGCTCCATTGGCATTTTAGCTTTAGTAGGTAACGCTTCCTTTAAAACACATCAACCCATTTTAACTGGAAGTCACCCTCACCACTTGCGCCCTTTAAGGCCGACAAGCGAGGCGCTGGCATTTCTATTAAGTGGCTTCTTAAAAGGTTGTTAAAAGAGCACGGGCAAACGTCAGGTGATTCTTGACAGCACGGGAAGAAGTATGATCTTTTTGAGGAATATCAGTCATGTACAAAAAAAAAAAGAAAGTAGAATGACTGTGCGCCATTAGAGCGTCACCCGCGTTAAGACGCGAAACCATTTTTGGGTGGCATTTTCCTTTCTTTGACAGGGTCATTCGCCTCTAAAGTGACCTACTTGATTGCTTGAAAAGGACTGTGATTCTGGCCTGGAAAAGTAGAATGTCTTTTGGGGAAGGCTGTTGAGTCAGCAAAAACAAAAATGCCAAGTCAGCTTTTTTGGGGCAGTTTTCACATTTGGGGTAACCTCCCTAAGTGCCTGTAAAGGTGTTGATATTCAATGTCGTTCAAGGTGTGAGAGTGGAATGTCTTTCTGGGAAGAAAGGCTAAGTCAACAAAACCTAAAGTGCTGAGTCAGCTTTTCTGGGAATGTTTCACATATAGGGTAACCTGCATGACTGCCTGTAAAAAATCGAGTGGATATCCAATGTTGTTTTGGCCTAGGAGAGTGGGATAGCTTTCTGGAAAAAAAATGCTGAGTCAACAAAACCAAACATGCCAAATCAGCTTTTTGGGCGTTTTTTACATCTGGGGTAACCTACCCAACTGCCTGTAAAATATGGTGTTAATATTCAATGTCATTGTGGCCAGGGAGAACGGGTTGTCTTTCGTGGAAAATATGCTGAGTCAACAAAATCAAAAGTACTGAATTGCATTTTTAGGTCAGCTTTTTGGGGGGCATTTTTACATCTAGGGTAACCTACCTGACTGCCTGCTAAAAATTGTGTTGATATTCAGTGTTGTTATGGTCTGGTAGAGTGAAATATTTTTCTGGGAAAGAAATGTGAGTCAACAAAAGTGCTTATTCAGGTTTTTGGGGCATTTATCACATCTAGGGTAACCTACCTGACTGCCCTTGACATATGATGGTCACTTATAAAGTCCTTTCCTGTTTTCTTGAGTGAAGAGATACACAAACAGAAATGTATACTTAGATCCCAAACAAAAGCATTATCATCACCCCCGTTTTGTTCAAATGTAATATATAAAATAAATGTCTTTTGTGGGCGGGGTCAAACCAGGTAAACCGAGATTAAAAGGGCATATTTTTTTCCCGTGAGATGAATGCCCCCTAAAGCCGAAGCTGACACAATGAGGTTTGAAGCGTGGGTTGCTGAATCACACCCTCCCCCCCTCCGTTATTAACAACCCTACCGAAAATGTCACTGATCCCATTGATCAGTCTACTTAGAGAACCGACGTACAACATGCTTGATCAGCAACGTTTTGCTCCATTTCTTCCGGGGAGGGAGCACTTGCATTTGAGCACAATGCCCAACATGAGCTATGAGGCTCACCTGCAGCCAAACCTGCATGAAAAAAAAATCTGGATATTGTGCACACAGTGCAGGTAATAACATCTTCAGGAGCGCCCGATATAGATCGCAAGTTCAGCATAAATCCCACACTGCGTTATTTCTCCCGAGCTCATCCACGTATGAGCCGAGAAATCATTTCCGACCGACTCGATAAAAAAGATTCGAAAAGACCTGTATCTGTATGGTTTTGCCTCATTGCCCCGCGGATTAACTTCCATCCATCTCATTTTCTAGAGTGCTAACTTGTCCTGGCCAAGGTCACGACTCGCAAGTGAACTGAAGCTTAAAGCTCAGCTGACTATGCAATCGCCGGTTAAGGCGGCAAAAGTCTGCTGATTGCGTATTGACTTTGCTCAGGTTAAACCTTGAAAAAAACAAAGGCCCTCCAGGTTGTGGTAGAGCACAACTGTTTCCCTGAGGCCCAATTTAAAGGACACATATCCTGTGATCACAATCAACTCTTAAAGGGACTGTGTCTAATATTTAGCGCTCCCTGGTGGTTAAAAAACATGTATTCATTATAAAAAACTATTGATTTGGAATATAAGCAAAAAAACAAACTGAGACGTGGCTGTCCAGGAATAACTCATAAGGAAAGCCTTAAGAGATAAGAACAAGATCCAAGAAGAATATCAAGATGGATAGGATAAAATTAATAAGGCAAAAAAATATAAAATGAAAAATGAATTCAGTCACCCAGTTTTAAAGGAGAAGCAATTGTTTCACAATAAACTATAAATAAAAAAATAATATTACATTTTGAAAAATACAAAAAATAAACATACAAATAAGAATAATCAATTGACAAAAAAAGAAATAAAAAGAAAGAAATAAAAAATAAAAATACTTATTAAAATGGTTATTTAAATAATTTAAACCAAATTAGGTTAACCATAAACTACAGCCATCATATTATTATATATTACTATTCTTTCACAAACGTATTGGAATTCTCACAGTACAAAAACAAATTGACTGTTTTTTTTCTGCAGAATTGGCATTTTATAAAGCTGGATATGTATCCTTTAAAATTAACAATAAAATATATATATTAAAATATTTTAGAAAATCATTAATGCAATTTAAAAAATTACAGTATTAACAACAAAATTAACTGAATTAAAAAAAACAAAATATAAAGATTTATACTAAATAAAAAAACACACAGTAAACCATAATATAGTTATATCTTTTCAGAAATAGGCTGGAATTCTCACAGCAAATTACACTGTTGACCTGTGTTTATTTTTTATTTTATTTTTTTTTTTTTTCATTTCTGGTTGCATGCTAATGGCATTTTGTTGCCTTGTATTTGGGACTTGTGCAATAACAATAAGGTTGAATCTAATATAATGTAATCTAATCGAAAACATTATATTAAAAACAATGAAAAAAATAATGAAGAAAGTAAAATAAAATATTGTGAACTAACTTAAGTATGCAAAAACCATTTAGAAAAAAACAAATTATCATTAAGTCTACGCATTGATATGAATATATCTTTCAAAAATGTGCTGGATTTCTCACAACAAAACACCACATTGACCTGATTTTTGGGAGGAATTTGAATTTTTTTTCATATGTTTCAGAAACATAACTAAAGCATAGATGACAGTTTTCTGCTTTGTCTAAACCAGGTAAAAATGACATATTCGGTGAAATGATCCATCTATTCGCCAAACCTGGAAAATCCAACGCGGATGTGCGAGCTTTGAGTTACTGCGACCTCAGCACGATCCAAAGGGAAGACCTTTTGGAGGTACTGGACATGTACCCCGAGTTTGCAGACTACTTCTTCAGCAATCTGGAGCTCACCTTCAATCTCAGAGACGAGTCTACAAAGGTACAGGTTCTTGAAATCCTTGAAAATGTATTATTTTTGTGTTTTTAAGGATTGAAAAGTGCTTGAATGTTGGGGCATCTGATTGTAATAGCTTGAAATTGTTGCCATATTTATTAACAAGTCTGCTTAAAAATGGCACAGACACTGCTCTCGCATGGCTTGTCTTTGCCATTGCATTTCTCCTTCCTTCATGATTAACGGCAGCTGGCATTAGTTTGTACAGCATAGTCCCATTAGGAGTATATATATAAATTTTCCTGTCATTTTTTGTGTGTTAATTTCCTAATTTTAGATAAGAATTGTATTTCCCTGGCAAAATGAATTATTTTATGTTTTTATTATTTTGGGAGGGATATGCAATTATGAAAAGCATTTTGTGGGACCCAGAAACTAATTTCCTGTTAGTCTTTTTTACATTAATGCTTTTATCTCAGATAAGATTTTTTTTTTCTTTCTGGCAAAATGAAAAGATTTTATGTTCTTTTTGTATAGGTAACGACAAAACATATTTTGTGGGTCTTGGAAAAATCAGTCAAAATGCAGGGCCAAAGTGATATAAATTTTAACCTTTGTTTATATTTTTCAGCCTCCGAGTCCGGGCGGCTGCGACTCAGACGGCGAGGGAAACCGAGGTATGAAAAGACGAATTTCTTTCACACCGGAGCCCCCCAAAGGTAAGAAAAATCAATACCCAACAACAATAACCGGACAAAATGGACGAAAAACCATTGTTATTTTCCATCGTCTTCACGCCACAGTGGAAAACAGCGACGCTAGTACCGAAGCGGAAAGGGGGAGGGAATCAAACCTGTGCCTCAAGAGATGTTCCCAAGTCGGTGGTCCCTCCACGCCCTCAAGCCCCGTTCTGGGCTCTAATCTTCTCGGACACAACCAGGTCACTGAGGGCTTGAGGAGAAGTCCATCTTTTCAAGGTAACGCTATTGTTCTTTCTTAAAGAAAAAAAAATGAATTACTTCCTCCCAGAAATGGAAGTGGTGGTCGCACCTAAACTTGTTGTGCAAGCCATCCATTGTAAAGAGAGGTGTGAAGAATCCAATTATAGCGTACACGTCACATCGATTGACCTCTTTTGTCCAGACACGTTCACTTATTTACAGCCTGTCAGGGAGGCTTTTATAACCCAATGAAAATATACAGTTTCATTTGTTTTCATGGAAGCAAAAATTAAAATGGGCAAAAATAAAATTGAACGGCCCAGTAGGTGTAAAGTGGCAGGAGGTAGATGCTATTAAGTATTTGGGTTCTTAGATGGCAACAGGTGGTCGTTTAGAGGAGGATGTGAAGAAGAGGGCGGGTGAAGGGTGCAAGGCAATGAGTGTGCTGAACGGATTGTTTGTCTGGGAAGTGCAAATGGATGCAAAGCAAGGATTTTATGATGGTGCGGTGGTACCGACAGTGATGGCTCAGATGTGTGGGGTTTGAGAGTTAATCAGCGTAATAAGTTAAATGTCGAAATGAAATGAAATAATATGTTCGCGTAGTTTGTGTGGAGTGGCATGACTGGATAAGTTTAGGAATGAGGAATTGAGAAGAATAATTGGTGTGTTGAAAGAGATTTCTGAGAGAGTTGATGAAAATGTTCGGAGATGGTTTGGAGATATGGAAAAAAACGGATGGACCTGAAAGGCCTGAATACGGTTGGATGGATGGGGTGAAACGTGCTGTGGATGTGAAGTTGGTGTATGCAAGAGTGTGTGCTAGGGATATACTTGAATGGCAAAGAATAGTTAAGAATGATTAATATATTTGCATATGATGCAGAGGGGGTAAACCAGTGTATGAGGTCGAGCCTCTCTGCTGATGAAGGGTTGCATGGTCACAGCAACTCACTCCTTGTTGTGACGTGGGCTTAACATTCGGTGTCAGGTTGGGAAGAGCAAAAAAAGATTGAATGCTTGGTTAATGTGAGTGTGTTTTTGATTTGTGATTCAGTATTATTTTTTTAAGTTTGACGTTGTAACTCGTGTTGATAATATCAATGTCTTTTATCAAATAATCTACAACCGGTGTCACTTTTTGTTGTAGATTTAGAGTAACTAAAATAACTAAATTTTAGTTACTAATTCTGATGTAAATGTATAGTAAGTTAGATTTTTTTCACTGTTTAACAAGATTTTGAGGGGACAGCACAACTATATATATGATTTACAAACAAAATGGTGTCACTTTCCTGTGAAAATACTTGGGAACCTAAGGCTCATGAGCCGTATATGGCTCTTTTCATCAGTACATCTGGCTAAGAGATACAAATTAAATAGTGTAAGATCTGCACGAAACACAATTTTGTACATAGGAAGCCAAAGCAACATTATGATGGTATACAGTCCAGTATATATATCTCATCTCATCTCATCAGCCGTACCGCTTATCCTCATTAGGGTCGCGGGGGGGCTGGAGCCCATCCCAGCCATCTCCGGGCACTGGGCAGGGGACACCCTGAACTGGTTGCCAGCCAATCGCAGGGCACACAGGGACAGACAACTCATTCGCTCATTCACACCTAGGGACAATTTGGACCAGCCAATTCACCTGAAATGCATGTTTTTGGATTGTGAGAGGAAACCGGAGTGCCCGGAGGAAACCCACGCAATGGCGTACCCCCGGCCCCTGTCACTTTTCCGCGGCACAGCCGCGGCTGCAGCGCGGCAATGCCGCGCCATCGAGGGCCCACACTTGCCTTTCCGCGCAAGCTGTACCGCCATCACGCCCAGTGTACCCTACGCTAAGCGGCCATTACTTCGTTTCCCAGGCTCGTGTGGACCTCCGTGAGCCATGCAAAGGGTGGGGCACCTCCTCCTGCCTTTCTTCGCAAGCTGTACCGCCATTACACACAGGTTGCCCCTACGCACGATGGCCATTACTATATATATATATATATATATATCCAGTATATACAAAAGTCAATTCCATTGAAGTTGGGAAAAAGTTTAAAATGTCAGTAAAATTAGAATAGAATGACTTGCAAACCTTTTCTAACCCATATTTAAATGAATACACCACAAAGACAAGATTATACATGTTCAAACTCATAAACTTTATTTCCATAAGCAAATAATGATAAACTTAGAATTTTATAATTGCAACAAGTGCCAAAGTAGTTGGGAAAGGGGCTTCTTCACCATTGTGTTACATCACCTTTCCTTTTAATAACACTCAATAAACGTTTAGGAAGTGAGGAGACTAGTTGTTGAATCGTTGATAGTGGAATCCTTTCCCATTCTTGCTTTATGTACAGCTTCAGCTGTTCAACAGTCCGGGGTCTCCTTTGTCTTATTCTGCGCTTTATAATGCGCCACACATTTTCAATGGGAGACAGGTCAGGACTGCAGGCAGGCCAGTCAAGCACCCGCACCCTCTTACTACGAAGCCACGCTGTCGTGAGACGTGCAGTGTGTGGCTTGGCATTATCCTGCTGGAAGAAGCAAGGGCGCCCATGGTAAAGATTCTGTTTGGATGGCAACATACTTTGTTCCAAAACCTGAATGTACTTTTCTGCATTAATGGTGCCTTCACAGATGTGCAGGTTACCCATTCCTTGGCCACTCATGCACCCCCATACCATCACAGATGCTGGCTTTTGCACTTTGCGTGCATAACAGTCTGGGTGGTTCTGTTCTTCTTTGGACCGGAGGACACGACGTCCACAATTTCCAAACACAATTTGGAAAACTGACTCATCAGACCACAGAACACTTTTCCACTTTGTATCAGTCCATTTTAGATGGGCTCGGGCCCAGAGAACCCTGCGGCGTTTCTGGATGTTGTTGATGAATGGCTTACGCTTTGCAACATAAAGTTTTAACCCACACTTACGGATATAGCGTCGAACTGTATTGACTGACAGTGGTTTTCCAAAGTGTTCATGAGCCCATGTGGTGATGTCCTTTACACATTGATGTCGGTTCTTAATGCAGTACCGCTTGAGGGCTCGGAGGTCACGGGCATTCAATAATGGTTTACGGCCATGCCGTTTACGCACAGTGATTTCTCCAGATTCCCTGAACCTTTTCACAATATTATGGACTGTAGATGATGATATCCCTAAATTCCTTGCAATTGTACTTTGAGGAATGTTGTTTTTAAACTGTTCAACAATTTGCTCACGCAGTTGTTCACAAAGAGGTGAACCTCGCCCCATCCTTGCATGTGAATGACTTAGCTTGTTCGGGTCTCCCTTTTTTATACCCAGTAACAACTCTCACCTGTTGCTAATTCATCTGTTCACCTGCAAATAGTTGGTTGATTTCCATTCATCCACTTTCTGAGTAGTTATTGACACCTGTCCCAACTATTTTGGCACGTGTTGCTGTCATCAAATTACAGAGTTGATGATTTTCTCCCAAAACAATAAAGTTTATGAGTGAAGACAATAAATATGTTGTCTTTGCTGTGCATTCATTTAAATATGGGTTGAAAAGAATTTGCAATTTACTTGGATCAATTTTTATTTGCAATTAACACACTTTCCCAACTTCATTGGAATTGAGTTTTGTATATATATATATCCAGTATATATATATATCCAGTATATATATATATATCCAGTATATATATATATATCCGGTGTATATATATATATATATATATATATATATATATATATATATATATATATATGTGTGTGTACGTCGTTTGAAAATCCTTTATAAGGAAGCTTATTAAACAATGTATTTTCACTGTTGCGACACATTATGATGAAAACCCACAAAACAAACTGTAAACACCCAAAACGCCAGCAAAGCACCCAGAGCAATTTAATTGGGTGAGTGGTAGAATGGGTGGAGCTATGCACACAGCATGCACACTCCCTTTTCTCTGCTCAGCACCGCCTGCGCCGAAGGTAAATACGTCGGTATCCTTATCATTTGCGGTATTTTTCACATTTTCATAAATTTCACCAAATTACGGTCAAAATGAGCGTAGGTTTTCATACAATATACATAAAAATAAAATATGAGATTGTATCTACCTTTGGTGGGACGCAACTTAAGCGGGTGAGTGGAGTTGCAGGTGGATGCAGAAGCGGTAAATAAAAAATGGTACATATTTTAAACATTCCACCTGCCTCCTTTTTTTAATAATAGTCATGATCGTTGATCAGTCATGGGCATTCAACTTATTGAGGAAAGCTCTTTGTGTTTTTTTATAATGGTAAGCTTTGTTTCAATGGTTATCCGTTTTTACTTGCAAGCCTTGGGACTTGCAACTAATAAATACTGTACAGCACAGTCGAGTACTGCTGAATTCTTTACAAAGCACACAAGATTCTCAACTGAATGAAGACATAGAAAGGCATCCGCATTTTCATAATACTGTGACGCAAACCAATAGCAGACCAGCATTTTAAATGACATCGACCAATAGAAGGCAGGCATTTGAGAGACATAACTACATATGCACGAATCAAGAGTGGATTTTATAAGGCTTTGGGAACGTAAAGTAGTGAAGAAAATGCTGTAAGGAGGGAAAAAAAACACATCTTATACCACACTGTAAAGTGAAGAATTTGTAAGGCGCTGGTCACTGTATCCTGGAGTCTCACAGTTCACAGATCCCTTAAACGCCTGGGTCGTTTGGGCACCACTTCTTGTTGTGGGTACAGCCTGGCAGCGCCCATTCTTCTCCAGGCTGGTTTTTGCGGTAGGGTTTTCCCATATGAAACAGATAACACTGGTTTTTGTAGTTACCAGTGGTTTTTGAGTTTTTCCTTGCCCTCATGTAGGTTTTAGATTAGGGGATGGTGTAATAATAGTCTATGGTTTGTAATAATCTGGGGAGCCCTTTGAGACTCCTTGTGATTAAGGGCTATACAAATAAACATGTCTTGACTTAACCAGTAGCAGGAGGAGGTTCCTGATCTGACTCAGATACAGAACCTTCATCATCTGTTTGTCGGTGTAATTCGTCATCTTGCTCTTCAGGAATGAGACAAATTTTGGTATTGACAGGCAGCAATGTGTGACAATACTGATACTAGATACTAAATCAATGGGGAAAGTATTTTTGTTCTGAAAATTTGAACATTACATCGAACAATATGCATTGCATTTTTTGTGGATTTCATATTTTTTGTGGCGATTACATTACGTCCTTTGCTCTTGTAACATATTCAAGCCTCAAAGGCTCTTTATCCGGTAAAGGACTTTGCAATTTGTATATTTTCTCATCTATTCAAATTATTTAGGCACTTAAATGAATAAATACCTATATGGATTTAAAAAAGGGAAATAGTTCCTCTAAGAATTAAAAAAAAAATATATATATATATATATATATATATATATATATATATATATATATATATATATATATATATATATATATATATATATACCACAGCCATATCCCCCTAGTGGGAGGTGGCTAGAGTCATTTCTGACTGTTTTTGGGAGATTGATTCAGAGGAGGGGATTCCCAGCCCCCTCGCTCAACCCAACTGAGGGAGTCATTAGGTGACCAAACCCCCCAATTCCAACCCCTAATGCTGAATGCCAAGCAGGGAGGCAACAAGTACCAATGTTTAAGTCTTAGGTATGACTCGGCCGAGGCTTGAACCAGCAACCTCCCAGTCTCGAAGCGGGCGCCCTACCATCTAGGCTACCGAGCTGGTAAAAGAATAAAAAATAAATTAAATACACGAATGAACAATTTAATAAAATGGTTCAATTAAAAATAAATAAATAAATAAATAATAACTCTAACTTTGGGCAGCACGGCGGCGCGTGTGCAGCACAGTTCTGAGGTCATGAGATCGAACCTTCCTGTGTGGAGTTTGCATGTTCTCCCCGTGCTTGCGTGGGTTTCCTCCGGGCGCTCCGGTATCCTCCCACATTCCCAAAAACATGCATGTCAGGTTAATTGGGCAGTCCAAATTGTCCCTAGGTGTGAATGAGTGAGTGAATGAGTGCGACTGGCTGGCAACTAGGTCAGGGTGTCCCCTGCCTACTGCCCGAGGACAGCTGGGATGGGCTCCAGCACCCCTGCGACCCTACTGAGGATAAGCGGTGCTGATAATGGATGGACGGATAACTTTAAAATTGATGTCAGAAATTGATTGAAACTGTATAATTTCCTTCAGCACAACAGATCAGGTCTCACTTCACTCAAATTGAGAAAGACAACAAAACACAAGAACAAGTGTTTCACAATAAACAGCTAATTCCCTCGGTCCAGAAGGCCTTAAAAAATCAATCGTAACCGATCCCATAAACCAACCTCGGTCTGCGCGATCGGACCAAAACGGACGGCACAAAACGAGCTCTCTTTGTATCTTTATAGCTCGTCCCACCAAGACAAAAGCCACGTGCGCACTCTGATAGACAAACTGTACCAGCTGCCATATTTTAGTTTTAATTCCCCCCCAAAAAGGCTTCGTGACACACGATCACAAAGCAAAGGCGCGAATCGCAGGTGTCCAGCTGCGATAACAACGTTCTTGTTGGCCATTGGTAAAACAGCGCTGCGCTGATTCCACCGAGACAAAAGGCTGATGAATTACGAGCCGGAGCTCACGCTCGGCAGTCTTTTGCAGATTAATGACAACCTATTTTAACCGGCAAGGTTTGTTTGTTTCTTTAGGGTGACGCCTTCGTGGCCCACATGCACGCGTGTAAAGAATGCGTGTGGCTTTTGCGTCCTGTGCAGATCTGTGCTGTGATAAATGGGCGTGCAAGAAAGCTTCCGACTACTTGGATGAGTCAGCGAGCTTCCACCAGCTGAGAGGGGACGACAATTCGGCCGGCGAGCTCACCTACGGAGAAGTGGAGCAGAGACTCGATCAGTTCCAGGAGCATTTAAACAGGTGAGTTGCGAAAGGCCGGGCGTAACAAACACACTGCTCCTCAGCTTCACTGCTAACAATACCATTGGCAGGAAATGTTCCTTATTTTTCTTATTTTGCTCTGTTTTAAAAATCATTATTAAAATTAAAAAAACCATCTGCATACAGTGCTGTGAAAAAGTATTTGTCCCCTTCCTGCCACGGTTGCCATGGCGCCCAATTGGCCCCGCCCGTGTGGCACCAGCTGCGGCTCATTGACTGATTGGCTCCCTGTCACTCTTTGAACCCGGTCCTGTCAATCCCCTGTTGTCAGTCTGTCAACGAATTTCTGCCCCGCAAGACGTCGATTTGGACTCGGCCCTGTTCCTGTTGATATTTCCCGTCTGGTATTGTTCCCGTTTATTTTGTCCTGTTTTATTTCGGTTTCCAGTTTGGTTTTCCAGCTATTTTTGTCCTGTTTATTATTTTCTCCAGTTTTCATTCCCGTCTAGTTTGTCCTGTTTATTTTCGATATCCTGTTTCATTATCTATCCTGTCTATCCCGTCCTGTCCGTTATCGACCCCATCTGTCCGATATCAACTTAGGTAATTGGTATCGATCTCGTCGGCGTCTGGCTGCCTATCAATTCACGCCAGATTGCTGTCTAACGTACATGACTCCCCATTTCCCGTAAAATAAACGGCTTATGTGAGAACGTCACACGTTTGGGTCCTGATGCAGATTCCGGTTCATGACACTTCCTGATTTCTGTTTTTGTTTTTTTTTGCATATGTGCTACTCACAAAGGTTTCAGATCATAAAATCAATTTTAATGTCACACAGAAACAACCCAAGAAAATAAAAAATGCCGTTTTGAAAGGTTGATTCCATTTATTTAGAAAGAAAGAATTCAAAACATTATTATCTATTTTTTGGGTGTTGGATTTTCCCCCATTTTTAGTAATTAGGTGACCAAGCCCCCAAATTCCAACCTCTGATGCCAAGCGCCAAGCAGGGTGGCAATGGGTACTAATGCTGTAAGTCTTAGGTATGACTCAGCCAAGGCTTGAACCAGGGACCCCACTCACGAGGCGGGCGCTCTTTCAAGCTGGTCAATTTATCCTTTATTCATAGCACTGAAGAATTTTAATTTAGTTGTTTTGCGTTTTCAGGGATTTTGTGTTGTTGTTCAACTTTATATCTGTTCAGTGTGTAAAAAGCTAAATAAAAATTTTGTATTTTACAATTGTTTTTGTAGATCTGTGAATATTTCAATCAATATTTGGTGTGTTTTTAGGGATCCCCTGCAAAACATAGGAAATTACTAAATAATTTGGTGCATAATGTTTTATTATTATGGATTATACATTATTTAAAAGAAAAAAAAAAGAAAAAATCTGAGGAGCCGTTTGGGAGCTGAGCCAAAAGAGACGGTTTTATGAATAAAGCTGTCCTCTTGGGTGCGACCAGTAAAGGGGTGGTGACGCTTCACATGACAGCTCCTTAATGACAAACCACCAGAGCAGGCGTGTCTGCTTCATTTTCCCGCATATAAAAAAAGTATTGATTGCATAGTCTATGTTGTTAGTCTGCCAAGTAACATGGCAACAATTTTAAGCATTTTCCTGACCTTGAAAACACATTGAAATTGAAGCATTTTCAAGGATTTCAAGCACCCGTACAAACCCTGTTTATGATTACATGGTAACACCTTGAGTTAAAATGTAGTATGTATACATTTTTACAGCATTGTAAAATGTTAGTTTGTGTCATGTTTGTCCTCCTACAGAAGCCATATTTAAAGAAAAATGTATTTCCCTCCTCCATTTTGTTTCCATTTGTAAATGTTTTTGGAAAATTGCCAGGAAGCCACTCTGCATCTCCTGAGCCGCGAGTTACCAGGGCTAGGGTTAGGAGCTAGGGTTTGGGCTTCAAATAATGGTTTTATGGTTCCAAAATTTGTTGGGGCTAGCGTTAGAAACTAAGGTTTAGGCTCCTAAATTAAGGTATTAAACTTAATTTTGGGTTTTGAAATAGGGTTGGGGCTAGGGTTACAACTAGGGTTAGGTTTGCGCTAAGGGTTAAGAACTAGGGTTTGAGCTCCTTACTAGGGTTTTCAAACTGAATGGAGGGTTCCAAAATAGGTTTAGAGGTTGGGGGACAGATTGAAACAGGGTAAGGGCCAAGGGTACAGTCGGGGTTAGGTGTTGGGCTAGATTTTGGAGCTAAGGTTGGGGCTTCAAATAATGGTTTTATGGTTCCAAAATGTGATTGGGGCTAGCGTTAGAAACTATGGTTTAGGCTCTTAAATTAAGGTATTAAACTGAATGTAGGGTTTTGGAATAGGGTTGGGGCTAGGGTTACAACTAGGGTTAGGTGTAGGCTAAGGGTTAAGAACTAGGGTTTGAGCTCCTTACTAGGGTTTTCAAACTGAATGGAGGGTTCCAAAATAGGTTTAGAGGTTGGGGGACAGATTGAAACAGGGTAAGGGCCAAGGGTACAGTCGGGGTTAGGTGTTGGGCTAGATTTTGGAGCTAAGGTTGGGGCTTCAAATAATGGTTTTATGGTTCCAAAATGTGATTGGGGCTAGCGTTAGAAACTATGGTTTAGGCTCTTAAATTAAGGTATTAAACTGAATGTAGGGTTTTGGAATAGGGTTGGGGCTAGGGTTACAACTAGGGTTAGGTGTAGGCTAAGGGTTAAGAACTAGGGTTTGAGCTCCTTACTAGGGTTTTCAAACTGAATGGAGGGTTCCAAAATAGGTTTAGAGGTTGGGGGACAGATTGAAACAGGGTAAGGGCCAAGGGTACAGTCGGGGTTAGGTGTTGGGCTAGATTTAGGAGCTAGGGTTTGGGCTTCAAATAATGGTTTTATGGTTCCAAAATGTGATTGGGGCTAGCGTTAGAAACTATGGTTTAGGCTCTTAAATTAAGGTATTAAACTGAATGTAGGGTTTTGAAATAGGGTTGGGGCTAGGGTCACAATTACAATTAGGTGAAGGCTTAGGGTAAGGAACTAGGGTTTAAGCTCTTTACTAGGGTTCCAAACTGAATATAGGGTTCCAAAATCAGTTTAGAGCTCGGGGGGACAGTTTGAAACAGGGTAAGGGCGAAGGGTACAGTCAGGGTTAGGATTTAGGAGCTAGGGTTTAGCCTGCAAGTTAGGGTTTCAAACCGGTTTTTGGGTTCCAAAACAAGGTTGGTGCTAGAGTTAGGGTTTGAAACTAAGGTTAACGCTGACGTTCTTTTAATCAGTGCTGCATTTCTTATTTTATTGGTACTGGAACAATTGGAAATTTGGCTTCGAAAGTACTTTAACAGAGCTTGTATTTGGCCATGAAGAAAGTGCACGAAACCTATCAAAAGAATTTTATCGACCCGCATCTGTGCAATACTCTCAAGCGTCTTAAAGCAATTTTAAGTGATCATAAATTCTTTAGGTGCGGAATCTCTACTTCAGTCTTTTTTGGGATCGAAATGAAGTAAAAGGGCCCCCCAGACTGCAAAAGTTGCACTTATTATTTTGATTCACGATGCAATCCAACTACTCATATGCGTGGATTGGGCAATAATGATAAGTGCCTTCTAAAAAACAAGTCACCACCCACTCATGAGAAACTAAGCTACACTTACACTAATATCCTTGCCAGAGTTTGTTTGTTTTTTTCTTGGACAAATATAGAAAGCGGAGGAAGAAATATTACCTGCTCAGATTTTACGTCCTATCCGTGTAGTTGTGCAATTGTAATGCGATTTTGGAAAAGTTTCCTGACTGCTCGACTGTGTGAGTGACGCGTACAGAAAGAGCAGCTGGTATTTTTGGCTAGGAGATGACAGCACCATGTGTCTGGATCCTCTTTTCATCGCACCAATAAGTCGTGTTACACCCTACAATGCAGATTTTTGGGGTGATTTTCGTACAAAAATAGCATTGAAAGCTCGGATCATCTTTATGCCAACTCTATTATTAATAAAAACTAACAAACACATTAAATACATAGGAGCTTTTGTTGTTTTTTTGACTCAATACTAAGATTCGTGGAAATAATGTACCTACTCACAGTAAACAGTACAATAGATTCACACCTCCCATTCAAAAGCTAATTATCACTCCTGGTAGTTAAAAACACATCCTCAGTTTCCATAACAAAAGTCTGATTCCACTATCATAAGTCAGACGCGCCCTCTTGTGGTCAATAAGGAAAACTGTAGTTAATAACAGCGATTCCATTCAAGAGTTTTCTTTATTATTAATATGCCATTAAAAGCAATTTTAAAGTATTTCAACTTTAAAAAATAATAATCAAGGTAGAAAGTATTTCCTAAATCGAGTAAAATTGTTTTCCATCTTTTGTAGATATGTTTGCTGATTTTCCTTCTTTTACTGTGTTTTTTCTTATTTTTATTTGTTGAAATAAGAGAAATCATCCTTAAAATTAGCAAATGTATCTACTATAGCAGATATTAATGGAAGACCAAGAGTGTTATAGTTCGTTTTAAGGCAGTTTTTATGAATTGGATGTTTATTTTAAGGCAGCTTGAATAGTGGCACTCTTAGTCCTCCATAGATAGGGGACTGTTTCCAATTTTGAGAATTATTTCCTGCTGAGATTATAAAAAGCATTATTATAAGGAGAAACATGCATATTTTTATCTGCCATAATAAACAATTTTGATTTTTTTTCGTATTATTTTTCATACGAACCGAGAGAGAGAGAGAGAGAGAGAGAGAGAGAGAGCGAAGGAGAGAGAGAGAGAGAGTGAGAGAGAGCGAGAGCGAGAGCGAGAGCGAGAGCGAGAGCGAGAGCGAGAGCGAGAGCGAGAGCGAGAGCGAGAGCGAGAGAGAGAGAGAGAGAGAGAGAGAGAGAGAGAGAGAGAGAGAGATGAAGGGTGGGTTTGGAACTTGGGACAGTTTATGTATGTTTGAAAGCAGAATGCTGTCCCCAAAGTTGATAACTTTACACCGCTATTCTTTTTGCCCATAGCTACCGGTAGCAGCAAGATTTCTGACAATTATGTGCAGCACCTTTCTTTTCTTCATGTACGGGTATTTCGAAAAACACTTTTATGTTATAGTTCATGTATTTTTGCCTTTTTTACGCAATATTATATATATATATATACCACAGCCATATCCCCCTAGTGGGAGGTGGCTAGAGTCATTTCTGACTCTTTTGGGGAGATTGATTCAGAGGAGGGGATTCCCAGCCCCAATACACACTGTTCCTTTGAGGCCATGCTACAGACATCCAATCACCACACTCTTTTCAAAAATACAAAAATGGGTTAGTTTCCTAGGGATTTGCCACATTAAATTTAGCGGATGCTCAAGGAACTTAGCCAAGTAAGGCCTTCGTTGTGTTTCAGGTTGGAGTCTCAGCTGACGTCGGACATTCAGGCCATCCTGCAGCTTCTGCAGAGACAACCCAACTTGGGTCCTCCGGCCTACAGCACTGTGACCTCCAGTCCCGACTACCAGGGGGCCGCCGTCAACATTCAGCCCGCTGCCGCCACCACACACGCAAACTTTTTCAGCCATTCGCAAAGTCGGGTGAGTGCACACGAATCGATACGCTTCTGATTTGAAAATATAATATTGATGGTTTGGTAGTAATACGTTTATAGTTTAGTAGACACTCAAAAGTATGAGAGAAGACATCAATGAATATTGAACTTGTAAGGAAAACAGGGAGAGCCCAAACATCACATAAGAAATACCAGCCTGTCCCTACAGCCCTTCCCTGAAACTTTTCTTTTTATTAAATCTCGTAGGTCACAAAAAGCAGATCCGCCTTAAAGGGTGTGGATATCAAAGAACAATCATGTAAACAGTGCATGATAATCAAAATAACAGACACCCATCCTATGCGATCTCCTTTGCAGGTATCTAATAATAAAAACAGAATAAACTTAGTTACGTTGTTTCTATAAACGTCGTCTGTAACAAATGATATGGATAATGCTGGCTTCTTCTGCCAGTTTAAGGTTGGGTAAAAGTAGGAAAGCAAGCAATATTTTTCTAATAATTGCCACTATTATATTGAAAATAGAAGTTTTTTTTAAACCCTCCAAAGTTTTTGTTTATAAAACCTTGAAAAAAGAATTCGTACAAGTGCTTTTTCCCCCAAATATGATCGGCTCTATTTTTGTAACCCCGGCACAGTTCTGAGGTCATAAGATCAAACCTTCCTGTGTGGAGTTTGCATGTTCTCCCCGTGCTTGCGTGGGTTTCCTCCTGGCACTCCGGTTTCCTCCCACATTCCAAAAACATGCATTTCAGGTTAATTGGCCGGTCCTAATTGTCCCTAGGTGTGAATGATAAAGTGAGTTGTCTGTCTCTATGTGCCTTGCGACTGGCAACCAGTTCAGGGTGTCCTCTGCTCACTGCCCGAAGATGGATGAGATGGGCTCCAGCACCCCCGCGACCCTACTGATGATAAGCGGTGCAGATAATGGATGGATGTATGTGTACACACAATAAACTAACCCCATTAAAACAGTCTTTTATATATCAATTAGATGTTCTTTAATCAATAATCATAATTATCTTTTTCAGAAATGTTATGTCTATAACAATAACTTTTGTTTTATCAGAAATATTCCAAAATAGTTGCTGGTCTTGTGCAAACTGACCTGGAACGTATATATATTTTTTTTCTTTTTCAAAGTTCCATTATGTGAGAGGTCTGCTCACACGAGGCTCGCGTGGGTGTGTGGCATGGCGTGCTGCTTGCCTCGCCATTATTGGCTAGTGCCATATTATAACTTGCCTCTGATTGGCCGGCGCTGTTAAAACACAAACTGCGACAATTCTGGTTGGCCATACACTCCATCACCCACAAACAAGAAACTATAAATCCTTGGAGGGGAAAACACAGTGTCTTGCGATTACACAATCGCACCATGTCACATCGCAATGTCGATTAGATTTCGGTTAATCGTGCAGCCCTAGTTGATTTGATTAAATCAATCTATGTAATAAATTGTCCTGTTTTGGCCCAATTTGGGTTATTTCTGACTTACCTGCACATAGATTCAGAATGAAACCCAGTTTCTCATTACTGGTTGTGAGTGATTGGAAATTTTAAAAACGAGTTCAATGTAACAGACAGTGTGTAGATGAGGCTGATGACCCGGTGCAGCAGATTTAGAGCGCCTCGTTGACCCAGCCTGGGGGGTGTTAGGAATTCATATTAAAATATATCGTTTACCAAATCGTTCGAATTAGTTATCTGACTCCATTAACCAAACCATTAAAAGTGAACAAGAAAAGCCGACATTTTCACATGGGGGCAGATTTAATTTCATTAGCAATTTAACTAAGTGTACTCCATCGAAAATGGCCGAATTAGTCTAATGAGTGTCGCCGGAGTCTCTGGCGAGCCTCCTCTCTCTCGTTCTCTCGCTTCTCCTCTCGGCTCGCATCTTTCTGCAAGATGGTGTGCCGGCTCCTCCCATGGGTGCGCCAGGGAAGGGCCACGTGGGCTCCATGGCTCCACCACCTCGCCTTGATGTCTGGGAAAACTCAAAACAACACCGAGCGTTTCTACGTCATCAGGGCCTTGTTCTCAAAACAACACCGAGCGTTTCCACGTCATCAGGGCCTTGTTCTCAAAACATCACCTGCCGTCCTCCGTCAGAGTCCTGTTATCAAAATTCCCTAGTCAAAATATTCTACATTCGGAACGGCGTGACCTGTCATTGAACTATAGCCTACTCGGTGAAAATCTTCTGCACTCAATAAATGTAACTTGTTTTCAATCGTATAAAATCATTTATAGTCAAATGTATAAAATCCTTCAGGGGGGAACATGTACTAACGTGTGGGTGTCAACAATTTTTTCATGCTGAGCCGTTTTATTTGACAGCAACTGTGTGTTTATGTGTGACCGGCCCTACCCAGGCTCCCAACCACAAAGCAAAGAGGCCCTTCAGAGACTCCAAAGACTCGGTTCCGAGCTTGGCCAGCTTGAAGGTACCGGCCCAGGACCACCTTTCCACTTTGCTTTTACAGAGACAGGTGCAACCGCAGCAAGACCGCATCATCCGGGATCAACACTCACCTTTGATCTTGATCCCGACTTCGTCCTCGTCTTCACCTCCTTCTCACTTCGAAGCCGCTGTCGGACTCCAAAGACGGGACTCGGACCCGGAACTGGCCGGGCCGTGAATCGTTTGTGTTCCAACCTCTGGGTCCTCATGCTATATTTACATAGTGGCCACTTTTTCATTCAGCATGCTGCAAAACACAAATATATACTCTTAATTTGCAGTTGCTTGCTAGTATGCTCTATGTTTTTTTTTCTGATCGCATTTTTTATATGTTCAATGTACAGTAGACCCCAGGATACGGCATTATTTTGTTTTGGGAAATGGAAAGGGTAATTAGCTAATGCGTTTTCAACCCCTGATACCACGGATAAAAACATTAAAATAACAAAATAGTATAAAGTACTGTCAATACATAATATGTTTGTATATGATTAAATCACATTATAAATAAATATATATGTAAATGCGAAAATACATTTTTTTTACCTTTAGTGTAACACAGGGGTCTCAAACCAAATTTTTTGGGGGGGCGGGCACCGGAGCCAGGGTCTGGGTGTGGCGGGGCTAAATCGTGTTTTCGAAAAGAAAATCTCTGAAAAAAACATTCCCCTGTTCCCAAATGGCTTTTCTCTTCCTACATATTATAAGTTATTCGAATCAACAGTTTTAGAATAATTAAGAAAATAAATCAGTAAAAATACAACAATTATTAGGCAAATAAGTACATTTTTTACACCGAATATGGTACAAAAAGTCCGTATTAATAAGAGAATAAATCAATCAATCAGTAAAAAATGGCCTGCACTTAAATTAAAATTTAAGATTTAAGATATCTTTAACTACTACACCAGTGGCTACAAGTCTGAGACACCTGGTGTAACATGACTTAAACTGGTACATTGGGGTAGCGGGTAGACGCAGGGGGGGGGGGATGTAGAAGACAGCGGATTACAATTAAAACCAAAGGATTGTCTTGCCCTTAAAAGATCGCCTCCTTTTTCTTAATAATTGTTCAGACAGTCAATTGGTTACGGCCATATTCCTTGTCATTTGCGTTCTTGGATTTCTTATCTCAAGGATCGGGTCCATGGTTATCATCTTCTTGCTTCTTGCATCCCTTACAGTCATGAAACCTATAGCTAAACCAATTAAAGTTTGCTACACGGGATTCTGAAGTGAACAAAGTGAGAGCGAGAAAGGCATTGTGGGAGGGAGTTCAGCCAATAGTATATCGGCATCTCATTGACACTAATCAACAGCGGACAAGAATCTTATATGACATTGACCGATAGCAGACAGGCATTTCAGACATATATCAGGCACCAAACTAGCACAGTCATACTCACAAAAGTTGATGCCGTATATGGGGAAAATGCCGTAACAAGGGGCCAAAAACATTGGATTCCACACCATAAAGTGAAAACATTGCAAGGAGGGGACGCCGTATCCCGGGGTCTACTGTAAATGCTTCTGGCAATAGCCATAGTATTTTTATGCAAAACCTCACAAGACACACAGAAAAAAAGTGAGCAATATGCAAAGGTAGGGGTGGGCAATATGACGATATTAAATCACGAAAGACTTTAAACTAGATCGGGGTCTCGGGTTAGATTCTCTCTGGGGCCTATTTGATTCTGTCAGTACTGGTCTCTGGCCTGACTTATTGTACACTACACCCAAAATAATTGTATACTTAATTTTCTTACTTTAAGATATCCTACCTTGTTTTGGTCCTTCAGAAAATTTTGGATGTCATAAATATTTCTTATTGGCATTAAAAAATATAATTAAAATGAGCAAAAGGATCTACCCAATACTTGATAAAGACAGTTTTAAGTATTTTTTTCTTATTTTAATAGAAATAGAAACAAAATAAATTATGTCAAAATAATAAATGTTGCACTTAGCAAATAGCTTTAGCTTTGGTGGCATTAGCCGCTAGCATAACGTTAGCAGTTAAAGCTAATTTATTTAGCAGCTAATGCTAGTGCTAAAAAAAAACCTCATTGCTAATGATAGCATTGTGAACATAGCTGCTAGCCACTGATGCTAATGTCCTTAAATAAAAATCTAATGTTAAACTCTGTAAATTTGATTTAAAAACACAAAACAAATATTGTATTTAAGAAAAATTTAAATTAAAGTTGATGTATTCAAAACCATTTCAATTCTGTCAAATTTGATCGGAAAATGGTCGTAAATATGCTTAGTCACCTTTATCTGAGAATCATGATAAAATCAAGAATGTAATTTTATTTTGAAACATTGTTATTATTTATTTATTTGTCTATTTATTTATTTATTTTGCAGTCACTTAAGTGACAAAAAATGTGGAAATTTTATTTCCCTATCATACATCACCCCAAAAGAATGCATTTGAATGAGGGGGGCCAGGAGTAACCAACATGGTTCTCCTGAGTACCATGTAGCCCTCAAGAGCACCCGAGTACCTCGTTGGCTGGTTCTGAACTGACCAGTGATGGGTCGTTGTAATTTTCTAGGAAATTTGGCATGTTCTAGTGGTTGACTGGGCCTATTTTAACCCTACTTGTAAAGATTACGGCCTGGTCACATTCTACAGGGTTCATGTGAGTGCTTGAAACCCTTGAAAATGATTTCATATTGTGTTTTTAAGGTTTGAATTTGGGGTGAATTGCTTGTAAATGCTTCAAACTGTTGCCATGTTTCTCAACTATTCTGTTTGAAAATAACAGTTGGCAACTTTGCTTTGCCATTGCATTTCTTCTTCCTCCGTGATTAACGGCAGCTGTTATTAGTTTGTATGGCATTGTCCTTTGAACTTATATTGCACCTACAGGTCAGACCCAAGAGTTGGAGAAGTGACCAAGATGCTAAGTAGTGGGGAAATTGTAAAACTGGCTTTGAAAGTGCTTTAGAAATGCTTGTTTTTGGCCATGAAAAAGGCGTATGAATCCTGATTCTAGTAACATAGTAACGACGTTGTAATAACATATACTGATATTTTAGAAAAGGATTTAAAACTGGCAGCTCTTTGCACTAATTATGGACAAAAAAAAGACAGGTTGGTGACCGCTGATGTAGACTTTTGGATTATTATTTCTTTAGATATTGAGCATGTCCTGTTGTGCTTCTTTTTATTTTATTTTTTTTCATGCTTACAAACTCAAGACCACTTTTGATGACGTCCTGCAGGTCCAGGATTCAAAACAAAGACTTTGCATGCCTGTAATACAAAGAAGGAGGAATGTCTGTATTTTCATTCCAAACCCAGAATTCGTGGCTCGACTTATTTGAGCCCACCTAGTAGTTTTTCCTTCTTTTTTGCACGTCTCGGTGTCGTAGAGCATTTAGACGGGGGTCCGCGGCCCGCTTGTATATTCTCGGCCGCCGTCTTCTCTGAAGCGTGACTCAGGGGTTACGGACAATTGCACTGCAGTATCCCAAATACTGTAATCATCCTCTTTCTACAATGTGCATTACTACTTGCGTGCGCCTACTGTACATGACGGTATCATTTGTAGACTAAAGCATGTATTATTTTATTTATAAATCTGTATAGTCTTGTTTTTTTGTTTTTTTTGCACCACTTGCTCGCCCAAAGTAGCACATACGATGATGATGTCAACATTCTTTGAGCTCACGTGCACATGAACAGCCCCGAGATCGGGTCTCGTGCCTATATACGAACACTACGTACGAAATACGAAGAGCTGCGTACGTCAGACGATTCTCCACATATCAGAAAGCCGTTTTGTTTCCCAGCACACTTTTGGTGACGTTGTACATTGAGATATTGATTTTAAAAAATGGAATTCGTCATGTTGCCAGATGTTTAGAAAACAAAAGTCTATTTTTTTTACTGCTACTATGGATTACTTTCAGAGGTAGTATGTTTGTTTTGAAACTGGGGGCGGCAATAAAAGGAGACACTTCAAAAACTGGATGGAATGGTTCTTTTTTTCTTTGCCAGGGCTTGATAAATGTTGAATTTATGAAATTTAATAGTAGAATCTGTGTGCGGCACAGTCCTAAGGTCTTGGGAACCTCCTGTGTGGGTTCAAATCCAGCTACCAGACTTCCTGTGCGGAGTTTGTATGTTCTCCCTGTGCTTGCGTGGGTTTCCTCCGGGCACTCCGGTTTCCTCCCACATGCATTTCAGGTGGATTGGCCGGTCCAAATTGTCCCTAGGTGTGAATGAGCGAGCGAGTTGTCTGTCCCTGTGTGCCCTGCGATTGGCTGGCAACCAGTTCAGGGTGTCCCCTGCCCACTGCCAGGAGATGGCTGGGATGGGCTCCAGCACCCCTGTGACCCTACTGAAGATAAGCGGTGCAGCTAATGAGATGAGATAGTTGGATCTATCAAAAATGTCAATGATTTTTATCCATAGGATTAGGGGTTAGTGTTAGGACCTAAGGGGGGTTGGGGTTGTGTTAGTTAGGTTAGGGTTAGTTTTAGGTTAGGGGGTAAGGTTGAGTTAGGGCTAGGGTTTTGTCTTTGGGAGTAAGAAGTCAGGGTAAGTGTAAAGGTGGTTAGGGTGTGGTGTTACAGAGTTAGGGTTGGAGGTTAGTATTCGGGGTTGGGCTCAGTGTTATGTGTTCGGGTTTGTGTTAGTGTTGGGGGCGTGTGGTTAAAGTTAAGGGTTGAGGTTACTGTTATGGTTTAGGGGTAAAGGGTTAGTGTTAGCAGGGTTAGTTTTTAGCAGGGTTAGAGTTATGATGTTAGAGTATAGAGTTATAGATTTATGGTTAGTGTTAGGGGGGGTGGAGTTAATGGGTTAGAGTTATTGGGCTATGGTTATAGTGTTAGGGTTAAGGGGGTAGGGTTTGGGCTAGCAAGGCTTGAACTTGGCAGTACAGAGCAACAGGTGGATATTTCCATCCTTATTCCAGAAAACTGGACACTTTTTCTACCCCATCATTTTCTTTACTATGATACTTTTCAACTTGTATTTCAGATTCAGATTCAGATATACTTTATTGTCATTCGTGTACACGTGTATACAGAACGAAATGTCGATACATCTGACCCGCACAGTTTCCTTGAGCGTCTGCCGGGATAGATAGGTTTAACCATGTCAAGTCAAATGGGAGAAAAATGTACATAAAATTAGTATTATTTTTCACCCTCGTGAAATCAAAATATTGTTATTGTTAACTGTTTTTACATGACTACCAGTTCCATTGTGTGGTTAACCCCAGCGGCATGCATTTGTTTTTTTTAGTCACACAATGCATGCCAGTATAAATTATTTCAACATGAGCCTGAGAACTCAGTCATTCATGAATATGTTTTGACTTTGTGTTCAGTAGCATCAGACTAATCTATACACATATAGTTTTCATTTGATTTCAGTTTTATTTCTTCCACACCGTCCTAAAAGGGACTACAGGGTATTAAGAACCATTTTTATCGAAATTTTTAACAGCAAATAAACATATTCACAATTTCATTATATCATTTTATAACAATATGAGGTTTGAACAATCTATTTGCTGTTAAAAGTGTCTATAAAAGTTGTTCAAACTAAAGAAAAAAACTTAATATTAAGAAAACAAACTAAACTGTACCTAAATATACATAACAATTCTAGGGGAATATTTCATATGGCCTAATTTGAGATCGGAATTAGTCAGAAAGTGGTCATATTTTTTCCCATTTTCCGTCAAGAGCAGTAACCCCAAAAACCCATTTTTGCCTGCAAGCGACCATTATTTTGGCTTTGACGCCACCAGCTGGTAAGTTGTGTGAACACTCAAAAAAAAGAAACTTTTTCCGCATACAATTGACTCCGGGGCACTGATGAGAAAAATACCAAAATCCCGGAAAATGCCTTGAAATACACCAGGTTTATGAAATAATCAAAGATTATGAATTATTATAGATGTCTATATGTCCAAAGAATGTGCATAGCATGCTTTGTGCACGGTATGTGGTTGGCTACTAAATGCATACCTGTCATCCTCCACGGCTCCATGCCCTTACAAAATGTCGTATTTTCCCTCACAAAATACAGAATAATCTTACACCATATTTTTTTTTCAAACGTGTTTATTTATGTTGTTTAAAATGTTATATTGTACTTGTGTTTTGTTATATCATATATATTGTTAATTAACATTCTGTTGTGAGATACTGAGTTGCTCGACATGAATGAGGTTTATTATAAAAAAAATTGGACGTTCACCGTAGAAGGAAAAAATACATGCAAATATAATTAAGTAGAATTTTCTTATTCAAATTATTAATTCATTTTCTGCATTAAATTATTGTGGGTAATATACTGATTAAAGGGATAACCACAAACCAGTCTTTTTTCATTTTCTCCTTTTATACTTCCTTTTTTCTGAACTTCTTTATACAACATAATAATTCGTAATATAATGTATCAAAGCAAGTGAGCCGTTTGAGAGCCGGCTCTCTTTAATGAGTTGAGCCGAAAAAGTCGGTCCTCTGAAAAGAGACGGACTTCCTTTTACTACACAACTGGCACGGAATTAAGCATGATGGGAAATCCGCAGGCGGCAGACGCATGCGCACAATAGTGTCACGGATTGTCAAGTCAAGTCAAGTCATTTTTATTTGTATAGCCCTAAATCACGAAGAGTCTCAAAGGGCTTCACAGATTGTTACACTATATTACACAAACTATTTTCAACCGACAAGAGGAGTAGGTTATTCGTATGCAATGGAGTAGAAGTGAGTTTTAAGTTTAGATTTAAACATTTCCACTGAGGTTGCAGATCGAATCTCAGGGGGAAGAGCATTCCACAGCACCGGTGCCCGGATGGAGAACGCTCTCGAACCAGCAGAAGACTTCTTTGCTCTCGGGATCATCAGAAGACCAGCACTCTCAGATCGTAGGCTTCGGACCGGGACATAGTGGCAGATCAGATCTGAAAGATAAGAGGGAGCAAGTCCATGTATGATTTTGTACAATACTAAGAGAGCTTTGAAGTCACATCTTTGGCTAACTGGGAGCCAATGCAGGTTAGCCAAAATCGGTGTTATGTGATCGTACTTTTTTGTCCTGGTTAAGAGCCTCGCTGCGGCATTTTGTACTAGCTGAAGAGACTTGATTCTGGACTTCGGGAGACCGGAGAGTAGTGCATTGCAGTAATCGAGACGGGAGGTAACAAATGCATGAATTATTGTTTCCGCATCAGACTGAGACAGTATTGAACGGATTTTAGCAATGTTGCGAAGATGGAAGAAGGCAGTTCTAGTAATTTGCTTTACATGCATCTCAAAGGATAGATCAGGGTCAAATATGACACCTAAATTTTTAACTGAGTCACTCTGTGTGATGTGACATTTGTCAATGTTCACAGCAGTTTTTGAGAATAAGTCCCGGCATTTAGAAGGACCAATGACTAACATTTCGGTCTTTTCAGAGTTAAGACGCAAGAAATTGAGTGACATCCACTCTTTTATCTCAGTGAGACAGGCCTCCAAATTTCCACAGTTTAGTGTGGAAGATTCCTCCAACGGAAGATATAGTTGAGTGTCGTCTGCATAGCAATGGAAGCTGATATTGTACTTGCGAATAATATCACCTAATGGAAGCATGTAAATGTTGAAAAGTAGGGGGCCGAGCACTGAACCCTGCGGAACACCGCAGGTAACATTAAAGGGCTCAGATGTCGTTTCACCATATTTAACACAGTGTGTCCTATCTGAGAGGTAGGATTTGAACCACGAGAGGACAGCTCCTGAGAGACCAATCCATTTTTCCAACCGTTCTAGTAGGATATTGTGGCGCACTGTGTCAAAAGCGGCACTAAGATCCAGCAGCAGCAAAAGTGATGAAGCGCCAGAATCCATTGACATTAGGAGATCATTTGTTACCTTGATCAGAGCTGTCTCAGTAGAGTGGTTAGCCCTGAATCCTGATTGCATGGATTCAAAAAGGTTATTCTCCGATATGAAAGCATTCAGCTGCTGTGCCACTACTCTTTCGAGTACTTTAGAGAGGAAAGGTAGGTTTGACACAGGTCTGTAATTACTTAATATTTCTGGATCAAGGTTGGGTCGTTTCAGTGTGGGTTTAATAACGGCGGACTTAAAAGCTGCTGGAACTACACCTGAGGAGAGTGATGTATTTATAATATTTAGAACTGAAGGCCCAAGGACGCTAAAAAGACTTTTAATAAGTGAACCTGGGAGCGGGTCAAACTGGCAAGTTGTCGGTTTGGCCGCATTCACCACTTGTTTGAGATCATCAAGTGACAGTTCACTAAAACCGGCCATTTTCCCAGGGCAGCCACCCTGTCGTGCATCTGTAAATTTCAGTCCTTTAATACGTGTGGTACTAACAATATCTTTTGCAATTTCTTCCTGTATGCATTGAATCTTCTTAGTGAAGAAGACCATTAAGTCCTGAGCAGAGTGTGTCGAACTGTCTGCGATAGGCTGTTGCCTTGTAAGCGATGCTACAGTGTCAAAAAGGGCTTTGGGGTTGTTCTTTTGAGACGCAATCACCTTCGAAAGGTAGGCCGATTTTGCAGAGGCAAGGGCCGCTTTATACTTTAACAAGCTGTCACACCAGGTTTGATGGAAAACCTCAAGCTTGGTAGCGCGCCATTTTCTCTCCCATTTCCTGCATTCTTTTTTAAGGGTTCTAGTTTCATCAGTAAACCAAGGTGTGCGTCTTTTGGGACGTGATTTTAGTTTTATGGGCGCTATTGAATCCAGCACACTAGTCAGGGTGGTATTGAACTCATTCATGAGTGAGTCAATCGAGCCATTGTATTTAGGAAAGGACGCAACTGCTCCAGGAAGGAGTTCAAAGAGCTCAGAAACTGTGCCAGTGCTTATATTGCGTCCGCTAAATCCCTCAGCTTTATTAACTCTACATTTAGTTAGCACCTCAAATGTCACTAAATAATGATCAGAGATAACAGTAGTACACAGTAGCACCATAATGTTTGAGGTTAAAACTCCTCGAGTCAGAATCAAGTCTAGCGTGTTCCCATTTTTATGGGTTGGCAAGTCAACCAGTTGAGTAAAACCAAATGCATCAATTAGAGAACTAAACGCAGTAGTAAGTGAACTGTGTGGGGAGTTCATATGAATGTTAAAGTCTCCCATAATTATAATTTTGTCTGCATAGGTTACTAGTTCAGACAAAAGTTCAGCAAATTCGTCTAAGAAAGTTGTGTATGGCCCAGGTGCACGATAGATAGTTATTACATCAATTGACAATTGAGGGGACCGCATCACAAGAGCCTCAAACGTTTTGTAATTATTAGAGGTACGTGTATTAAATTTGAGCGATTTTTCAGAGATTAGCGCAACACCACCACCCCTTTTCAGCGTGCGTGCTATATGACTACTCTCGTAGTCTGGGGGAGAGGCATAATTTAGCGCTAAGTGCTCATCCGGGCGTAACCACGTTTCACAAAGACCCATACAGTTAAGTTTATAATCACGAATAATGTTATCAACAAGTAAAGCTTTTGGAGCAAGCGATCTAATATTTAACAGACCAAATTTCAGCTTTGCTGAATCATTTGACTTAGCTGAACTCTTTGTAGTCTTTGTCGAGATCTTCAAAAGCTCCCAGCGTTGTGGCCGTTTGTGAGCGCTGAGTTTAAAGCGTCGGTTGTCCGGCGAGGAATGAATGGTGGAATTAGTTACATCCTCGCGTCCATCCTCGCGTCCATCTTGCTGCTTGGACTTCACACGCTTCACACATCTACCTGCACGGCAACCACGTTTCTGTTTCCTTTCTTTACGGGGCCGCCGCCGTCGTTTATTAAGAGGAATAGCTGTCGACAAGGATGCCGGGTCTCTTTGAAGTTCGCTCGGTATATCATGGGCGGTATAAAAAGTGCCCGAATAATCGAAATTTAGACGCCCACCCAACCGAATAAGTTCGTCCCTACTGTAAGTGTTTTTGGCCACACATGTGTCCAAAAGTGAAAGCAAAAAAGACAAGAGAACGGCAATAAATAGAAGATTAGCTGGGCAACGAGCCGCAAGCATGTATCCATGCGCCGCCATTTTGGATTTAGTACACATTCTATTGGCGTGGTGGCGTGGAAGGGGACCGGACCAGACGGAGGCAGGAGGCATGAAGGGAGAACTCAAATGCGTTGACGATCCATAAGTTTTATTTTACAAAATAAAAGTCGCCCAATACTCCGGGGCAAAACAGAACAACACAGAGTTCCTCCGGCACGAACTCAACAGGACATGGCATAACAGACTAAAACATGACAAGGCATAACAGACCGGGATTGTGTATAATGAGTAGTAACCAGCCCGCAACCGCAGAGCCCACCATGCAGCCTTAAATCAGACCCACCATTAGTGGAACTGCTTTCAGTTGTTGCCCAGAAGGCGGGGCAGACTGGTCACCAAGGCGACCGTGACAGAGCCCCCCTCTTAAGGGACAGCTCCCGAGGTCCCAAAAAAGAAAAAATTACAACCTCACGCCCCGGAATGGTTCGACGCTCACGATTGGGGCAACCCCGCTCCCTCCTCCGAACACGCAGGAACGGGGAGAGGCAGGCGCCATCTGCGTCGGGCGGATCGGAATCGGCGCTCGGCAGGGGGGGGTCCGGCGGGCAAGCTGGACAGGGGATAACAGACAGGCAGAACTGACGAGAACAGGACAGGGGATAACAGACAGGCAGAACTGACGAGAACAGGACAGGCAAAATCAGAGCAGAATCAGAACAGGTAAACAGGACAGGCAAAATCAGAACGGGTAAACAGGACAGGCCTCTACAGAAGAGTCGCACTCAGGTCAGGCCTCTACAGAAGAGTCGCACTCAGGTCAGGCCGATGCAGAAGAGTCGCACTCAGGTCAGGCCGATGCAGAAGAGTCGCACTCAGGGGGTTATCAGATTCAGAAGAGTCAGACTCAGGGGGGAATCAGATTCAGAAGAGTCAGACTCAGGGGGGAATCAGATTCAGAAGAGTCAGACTCAGGGGGGAATCAGATTCAGAAGAGTCAGACTCAGGGGGGAATCAGATTCAGAAGAGTCAGACTCAGGGGGGAATCAGATTCAGAAGAGTCAGACTCAGGGGGGAATCAGATTCAGAAGAGTCAGACTCAGGGGGGAATCAGATTCAGAAGAGTCAGACTCAGGGGGGGGATCAGATTCAGAACAGACAAGACAGGACAGGAAAGACTGAACAAAATCAGTACAGGGAGACTCAATGCAGGCATGGGAGTCGAACAGGCAGGCATGGGAGTCGAACAGGCAGGCATGGGAGTCGAACAGGCAGGCATGGGAGTCGAACAGGCAGGCTTGGGAGTCGAACAGGCAGGCTTGGGAGTCGAACAGGCAGGCTTGGGAGTCGAACAGGCAGGCTTGGGAGTCGGAGTCGGACTTGCACGCAGGGGAGAGGGAATAGCAGGCAATCGGCACGGGAGTCGGGCAGGCAGGCGTCAATTCTTCCTGGGACCCCATTCGAGGCACAGCAAGGGCCACGACGGGCGGGGCCGTGGTTCGAACGGGCAGGGAAGGCCAACTCAGTAGGCGCCTGCCAAACTGCGCACTCCAGCTCTCCCCAAGTCGCGCTGGGATCGTTCGCTGAGTTCAATTGTTGGCGGGTTCATTCTGTCACGGATTGGCGTGGTGGCGTGGAAGGGGACCGGACCAGACGGAGGCAGGAGGCATGAAGGGAGAACTCAAATGCGTTGACGATCCATAAGTTTTATTTTACAAAATAAAAGTCGCCCAATACTCCGGGGCAAAACAGAACAACACAGAGTTCCTCCGGCACGAACTCAACAGGACATGGCATAACAGACTAAAACATGACAAGGCATAACAGACCGGGATTGTGTATAATGAGTAGTAACCAGCCCGCAACCGCAGAGCCCACCATGCAGCCTTAAATCAGACCCACCATTAGTGGAACTGCTTTCAGCTGTTGCCCAGAGGGCGGGGCAGACTGGTCACCAAGGCGACCGTGACACAATAGCATCAAACCGCTCGCTTCATTTTCAACAACAAAAAAATGATACCGAGATAGAGGCTGCCGCGGCAAACTCGTTTGACTTGATTGATTTGCCGTTTTATGATATTGGTACCCATAATTGACAAATTTTCGTTTTTCCGTACAGATTTCCTTGTACGTCGTACATGTCTAAAAATGCATAATAAACGTACTTTGTACGGCAAAACTGTACGGGTTGACGGATATGAAATAATGTGCATAGCATGCTTTGTGCACAGTATGTGGTTGGCTAGTAAATGCAGTAACATATAAATCACAGTGCTATTCTATTTTTGAAAATCTACATGTTTTCACAACCCGGGGGAAATGAGAGCTCCCACGTGTCAACTTTTCAATGCCATCTCTTTGAAAATAAAAAAAATAAAAACGTAGATAACATGTACAGTACCCGCATTCCACGAGTGTTAAACTAGATATGAGTGAAATGCTGCTATCTTCCGGCGAACTGAAGTACTGCGTGCTGATGTCCGCCAAAAAAGAAGTTTCGCACAGTTTCACTTTCGTTTGGCCAGAAAAGCAATTCTCCGACTTTTTACCATGGAGAGCCAGACCGCGGAGCTCGATCTTATCAACGAGAATCTCATCGAAAGCTTCCGTCCGAGACTGCGAGTGTACGTGGCGGTGGTCCCGGTTCTGGACCACTTGGACTTCCTAACCCGTGAGCAAAAAGAGCGCATCCGGAAAAGGGTCGACGCGGAAGGCAACTCGGCGGCGGTGAACGCGCTGCTCGACGCCGTCTTGCTCAAGCCGCACCCGCCTGGATGGTTTCAGGCCTTCGTGGACGCTTTGGCCCACGCCGAGTGCCGACACGCAGCCGACGTCATGCGGGGGAAACTGCCTCATCCTAAGGTGGAGGCTGACAACGACTACTGCATGAGGATGATCGACATTTTGGTGCCCAGCCTGGTTGACATGGCCACCAAGGAAGTGGCCACCAACTGCTACGCGCGCGCCCTCATCAACAAGGACAGCCATGAAAAAGTTTGTACAGTATCTCTTTTTAGTATGCAGGTGATTTTTGTGTTTTCAATCGAAGAGATAGCGTTGAAAAGTAAACACTTGGGGGCTCCAAAATATGTAGTGTTGGGGATTAAATATCAAAATGTACCGTTTACTAAATTGTTCGAATTAGTTATCTGACTCCATTAACTAAACACAACCTACATTCACCCAACAATTTATGTGCGCTCGTTTCTTGAGGGAAACATTATCAGGAAAGCCGACATCTCACACGGGGGCAGATTTATTTTCCCTAGAAATTTAACTAAGTGTACTCCATCTAAAACGTCCAAATTAGTGACGTTAGCGTCTGTGGGAAGCCTTCTTCTGAAGTCCTTTAGCTTTTTCCGATTGGCCATCTTCACCTTGCATAATGGTGTGCCGGCTCCTCCCATGTGCGTGCCAAGGAAGCCCAAAGTGGGCTTCACAATCTCACTGACGAGCGCCTTGATGTTTGGAACATTCTGTGTCAGCACACTATCGTGTCCTGTTATCAACAGAACTAGACAAAATATTCTGCATTTGGAACAGCCTGCCCTGTCATTGAACTAAAGCCCACTCAGTGAAAATTTTCATTGCATTATGAGTCAATCGTATAAAATTCTTTATAGTGAAATGTATAAAATCCTTCAGTAGATATTCAAAATGGCATTGTGCTGTTTCATATATATGTTATTGCGTTTGGGAGCCAACCACATACTTTATTCAAAACATGCTAAGTACATTATTTGTACGTATAGACATCCATTATAATCCATCCATTTATATACCGAAGACATACCCCCCCTAGTGGGAGGTGGCTAGAGTCAAGAACACACTCACATTCACCAAACATTCATTCCCGTTTGCTCTTCCCAACCTGACACCGAACATTAAGCCCACAGCACAACAAGGGATGAGTTACTGTGCCATGCACCAAGAAAGTATATGGTTGATTGGTTGGATCCCTTAACCACACGGGTCATACATACATGAATACATGCATACACACATACACGCATACACACACACACACACACACACACACACACACACAGAGAAGACAGACAGATAGATAAGCAAAGGTTGGCAGAAACAGATCTGTCAAATTTCCTTAGGGGAGGGGGCGTAAGGTGACCATATTTGGCCATGCTCACTCTCAGCATTAGTTTTTTCTTTGTGTCATGTTTTGATTAATGTATCCAACAATACCTTCAATAAACATTTCATTTCATAATGAGGATAGATAGATAGATAGATAGATAGATAGATAGATAGATAGATAGATAGATAGATAGGGGAATTCACATTTCCAGCAGTATCCTTGTGTTAAAAAATAAAATGAAAAATATGGAATACCCAATATAGCGTGTTAATGAAGAGCATTTAAATAGTGTTACGGAAAATACACACTGTAATAAGAATAGGGTAATAAGCAAATGTAGGGTTTAGGTTTAATGTGGGTTTTTACTCCCCTGGGTGAAGTTAAAGAGCCTCAAGGCATGAGGGAAAAATTATCTTATTATCATAGGGGCACCATTTGGGACAATTGCAGCCTGGTGGTGCTCATCCATCTCCGGTCTCGAGTTGGAGACCTTTCCAGTGTTAGGCAAATATATATATATATATATATATATATATATATATATATATATATATATATATATATATATATAGTTCGGATAATTTTCTATAGTCACTTTCAGGATTTGTATTGTTTAAAGGTGCAGGGGAATAAATACATGATAATCTTTATGTGTATGGATGCCGCTGAACAGTTTGAATTGTTAAAAGTCAAAAAATATGTTTTCATAAATGGCTGATTAAATTCGTGTCCTAATACATACACTGACATGCATTGTGTCATAAAAGAAAACGCTTGCCAAGAGAGTAAAATTTGAAACCGCCGAATTCCAATCCAGACCACAAAATGGCAGACAAAATTCAAGTACAGTAGACTTCCCTTCATGCCTGATATTTATTGGTGTTTTCGATAATGGCAGGCTTCGTTTCCATGGTTATCATGTTTTTGGTTCTCCTTTAGCATCACTGAATGCACTGAATGGGATTCATACTAATTAAATACTGTACTGCAGGGGTCTCCCAACATTTTTCAAGCTGTGAGCTACATTTTGTCACTTATTAGCACAAACAGCACCCAGTTTGATATGTATTCCTAAGATTCCAACATATCATGTAATGGGGAAATATTTTCCAACCAGGTCCGCAGGCACCTAAGCTGTATTTAGAGGGGTGTCCTCGTTTGCTCGGGCACCATGCTGGAGACCCCTGCTCTACTGTATCACCAATTTGCAGTCTTGAAGAAGCATTTGACATCTTGAACACAATAAAGAGAAAAGCATTGTGGGAGGTAGTTCAGCCAATAACAAATTGGCATTGTCATGATGCAGCGACACAAACCAGTAGCCGACCAGCATTTTATATGACATCGACTATTGGCAGATATATGCAAGAAAGTTTGAATATTACACCTGTCAGGCCACACGCAATAATTTGTTGTTGATGTCTTATAGCGGGGAAAATGCCTTAAACAGAGGCAGGAATTACATTTTATTCTACGCCGTAAAGTGAAAATGTCATAAGTCGGGGACGCCATATCACAGGGATCTTTCTTTATGCATCTGTCCATCATCTTGCCTTTTCATACCCTAGATTCTCCACTTAGCGGACCAGCATGGACCAAGAGATGCGGCTCGTGAACTTCTGAAAACGATTGTCATGTGTCCGCCTGGTTGGTATTCAGATTTTCTACAAATCCTGCGAGACACCGAACACGAGGACCTCTACCAACTGATGGGAGGCTGTGATGCCACAGGTGACCATTAGAAGTGCAGTCGAGTAGACATCATGTCCAAGACCTAAAAAAAACATCAACGTTGATTTTTTTCAAACATTCTACGAGGGTTTCTATCTTAGATGACACTACAAAGGTGAAGGGGCTTCCAGAAAGTTCTCCAAAACAGCATTTGGATGAAGAGTTCACTGTGGACACTTTAGGTAGTATTGGGAGCCCTCTTCAAAAGTCACTAATAGAAAATACTAAGATATTGCAAAACACATGTGTCTTCCATGTCCTATCCACAGACCTGTACCGGGCAGAAGACACACAAGAGAACACCCTGGAAAATTTAAGCAACGGATTAGAAAACACACAGGCTGGTGGGTACAGTTCAAACTACTGTTATCATAATAATTGGGGACCAGGAAGAAGAACCCCGCACCAGTGCAAAAAGCTGCAAAGTAACCCCACTGCCTACTATTTTTAATATGCATTATGCTGGTCCCTGATGCCAGCAATAGTCCACAGAAGATATGGGATCACAACCAAAACAGTGCAGTTAGTTTCAGAAAGCCTGAATGAAACCATTTTTAAAAGCGCTCAGCTGACTATTATTGACAGCAATAGTTGATCGGGGATTGTGGATTGAGACCACACAGGTGCTGTTTATTTTTTAGGTAGACAGAATGGCACTTTTTAAAGCAGGAAAAAATTGGGGGTAATGGATCACAGCCGCACGAGTGCAGTTTACGTTTTGGTGAACAAAAGAGCAAAAATAAACTGCCAGACTTAAGAATAATGCATGCTGCCAGCCCTCACTCACAGCCAGGGTTGGGTAGGGTTACTTTAACTTGATTACTTTCAATTACTTTTGGATTACTCCAATACTAAATATGCTAATAAAAGACAAAATAAACTAAATATGAATAAAATTACTAATTTTTGTGCAGGCTTGGGCATTAACGGAATACATGGAATGGCAAAATTGATGTTGGCAAGCTGTTTGGATTTACTTTCATTTTGTTTCTGTCGCATTTTATGTTAGTTTTGCCGGAGATCAAAGAGATCAAAGGCAGGAGAGAAAGCTTACCACGTGTTGTGAGTCATAATTTTATTCATATTTAGTTTCTTTTGTCTTTTATTAGTATATTTGGTATTAGAGTAATCCAAAAGTAATTGAAAGTAATCAAGTTAAAGTAACCCTACCCAACCCTGCTCACAGCAATATGTTATAAGGGATAACAGGTTGTGACCGCTTGAGTGCAATTCACTTTTCAGGGGACAGAATGGGGAAAAAAAAGCCGCACGGCCCGACTGAAGTACACTTTGCCGGACCCCACCTGGAGAAAGATGTGATCAGGGATAAAGGATTAGGGCCGTGTGAGTGCGTTTCACTTTTTGGTGTACAGAACACCAAAAAAGAGACGCTATGCTCTAGAAAAATTACACTCTGCCGGTCCTTGCTGGCAGCAATAGGCGATCGGGGATAACGGATCGCAAAATATTTTCAACCCACTGAGGCCTCAAAAAATGACGCGCAAACTAGCAAGGGATTATGGTGCACGTGGAGCAAACCAAACTCAATGAATCTAGGATGCAAATTTGAAGCGACTTTTGAGAAGATCCACGTGTCTCAGTTTTCTGTGGAAAATAATCGGCTTCAGGTGTGGACGTGATGAAACACACTGAGGTCAAAGGAGTCAGAGCACGTCAAACAAAAAACACGTGTTGGCCCCATATTGAAAAGACAGAGCCGAGGATATCATCCCATCACTCTCCTGTACTTTTTAAGACAACTTGTTCTCTATAAAGAACAAAAGAAATGAAAAAAATGCCTTCTTTTTCTCTAGTCCTCAAAAAAGAGATTTGATCAGTTTTACAGATTTTAAAACAGTAAAGGTCTTATAAAGATGTCAACTCTTGTGCCCATTATTTATCAAATCCAAATTATTTGTAAAGCACTTTACAGGCAATAAATTGCCACTCAAAGTGCTGTACAAAAACATATAGTGTACAATAAGACAATAAAATCCCCTCCTTTATCCCCGCCCAACAACCCAAAATCACTTAATACAAAGACACACACAATAAATCAGTTTTGTTTTTTTTCATTATATTAGGGATGGGCAAACATGAATTCAACGCTTTGTTTCAAAACATCTGCCATCCTCTTGTGCCCATGCAAGATTAAATACTAGTATGGGCTATGGAAGCTCAAGAATACCAAAAATTAAAACAAGGACCTTTTGAAAAGCTAATTCACAGGGAACAACCTAAAATGAATATTCATTATTAGAATAGGATGTTATTATGAAATGCGTACTCCTTATTTTTAAACTCAATTAATATTGTTAGAATTAAATATTAGAAATGGGCTAGTGATAGTACCACATGTATCTGCTCCCCTTTTGTGGCTACGAACATCCAATTAAAACCTTTACACGGTATTATAAAAGCCGGAAAGGGTTAAAATAGAAAAAATACTTTTTTGAGATGAAAAAAACCTAAATGATGACTTCTTGTTATGATAGGATGTTATTATTTTTATTATGCAATATATACGTATTTTTCTTATTTTTCGTTATTAACATGTCATAATTAATGGCACTTTCATTTTTAAGAACATTTATAAGTATGTCTTTTAATTTAATTTGTATGTTTAGAAAATGTTTTTTAAAATAATCTGTTTTGTAATTTTTTTTAAAAAGGGAAAAAAAAATGTTTTTTTTAAACAATCAAAATTAAACTATTCATTTATGAGTATTATAGCAGTGTCTTTTACGTCGGGCGTACAACTTACAAAACGTTACGCCTAGGTGGCCGACAACTTTTTCAAAAAAAGAAAATCTTTCTTTTTTTTTTTCTTTTTTTTTTTTTTTTTTTAGACAAGATGGAATTGTAGCTTGTTACAAACGTTTGCTTTATTCCGATTTCGAAATGTTCGTTCGGTTTGGAAATTTTGTTTCGTTTGGCAATTTGCATACTCTGCAGCCAATGAGAAGCCTGCATCGAATAACTTCATGCTTCCGGACTTTCCCGAGCCTTATAAGGTCGTGCATTTGCATATCATTTTCCAAAGCACGGAGAACACGAGAAAAATGGTAAAGTGGTTAGGAATCAAGCCAAAACTTCAGCCCCAGAAGAAATATTCAAAAGAAGCTTAAAAAAATGATGACGCTACAAAACGTAAACGGACATTAAAAGCATCGTGGAAAGAGGAGTTCACGTGGCTTCGAGCAGACGACACAACGCAAACATTGCATGAATGAAGATGAGTAAATACAGGTACATACTGATGGCAAATGGAAAACAGGCAATGAGTGTTATAAGTAGATTTATAATAAACTTAATTTTAACGTGTTGTTCTGTTATATATTTTGATTATCAATCCTTAATACTTTGCAACAAAGGTTTTTTTTTGCGATTAGTCGTCTTATTGTGTTTCAAGTTGTGAAAAATGGGGCAGGCAACTTTATGGCTGGTGTCCCGTTACTTTTTGTTTCAGACACTGATTATAGAAATAAATGTGACTTGACTTGTGTTTAAATTTTCAACGAATAGATTAAATGATACGTAAATAAAATGTAAAATATATATAAAAATAGTGAAAACATATGATATATTTTTTTTAAAAATAATACCCATATTAAATAATTGTCTGCTATGTCGCAGTTACCTTTTTTTTTTTTTTTTTTAAAGGTCTTTTTTATTATTAAAATACTTTTTGGCACTTTTGGGCTTCCATAATTATCAGAATTCAAATCCAAGTAATAAATGCAACTGTGTCCACACATGCTTCTTAACTTCATCAACTGTCGTCATAGCAAAGTCAAAGACGTCAGAATGTTCGGCTACACAGAAATCTTATCAAATTGTGATGATGTCACACAGACATCCCATATTAACCACCAGCAGATGTTTGGTTTTGGAACATCAAGCACTCGTATCTGGAAAATTTTGAATTGTGTTGGAGAAACATCTGGGCTGCACATTTGAGTGCCTTAGTTTCTGTGCGGAGACAAGTATTGCATTAGTTTGTGTGTTAATTGGGTATTGTGTGTATTATCTTTCACCCTATTACCATACAAGTTAATTGCTTTGCTCACATGCAAACAGTTAGCGCAAACGTTATAGATGTGTTATCAAACACTCTACTTGAGAGTGCCTTGTTATCAGCTGTGAGTGTGTGCCAATCGTAGAAAGAAAGCTAGACAGAGAAAAATGTTTGACTCGTTCTAACTAAAGATTTTAAGCTAATGTGGCTAACAATAGAGTATATCATTGTCACAACTAATAAGCATCTGTCACTGAAATAGTTCTTTTAAAAATTATATTTGAGGTGAAAACCGACAAGTGGACAAAGACTTCTTGCTAGCATAGTAACATGAGAGTTCTTTTGTGTCATATCATTAACGCTTGCACGGGAAGATCAGATTGCTGTCCGGCATTAATAATAATAATAATAATAATAATAATTTCCTTGTATTGTCATTCTGTGTAACAATGTACACAGAACGAAATGTCGATTGCACCTGACCCGTTGTAGCGAGCCGATGCAGCCGCAGCCAACAGAGGGCGCCGCCGACCACTTTTTAAGTCTTAGGAATGACTCGGCCGGGGCGCGAACCCGAACCTCCCAGTCTCAAAGCGGGCGCCTTACCATCTAGGCTACTGAGCTGGTCACTGCTTCATTTGTTGCGTTAAAGTGCCTCATTGTCATGGAATTCATAATTATTGTCACAGCATTCATTCTAGAATGGTTTCGTTAATGTCATGATTACTCATGACTTTCATCTGTGCCCGCTCGTTTGGCGCCAGCCGCTGCTGGCTACCTGATTGGTTCCCCATCCTACTTACGCTCAGTCCTTTCACTCGCCTGTTGTCAGTCCGTCAGCGAACTTCTGTTTCTACAAGGCAAGCACTTTGACTCTGACTCCCGTCGGTCCCGCTTTTTGCACCCGTTTTCCACTCATCTGTTCCCGATTACCCCGTTTGTCTCCGGTTACGACCTGTTTTTTGACCCTGACCACATTTCGCTCTCCCGTCCCGGCTTATGACTCGTTTTTGATCCAAACCACGTTTTGCTCTCCCGTCCCGGCTTATGACTCGTTTTTGATCCAAACCACGTTTTGCTCTCCTATCCCGGCTATCGACCTGTTTTTTCCGTCTTCGACACCACGATCTCCCGCTCCGGAAGATCCACTTCCGCATCCGGAACACGTTCCGATTCTGTGAGCGGCTTGCTTACCGCGTCCAGCGAGCACTGGCTCGCGGGTGCTGCCTGTCCTCTTTATCTCAAAAAGCTTGTGAGAAACGTTACGTGATTGGGTCTACCCTTTGTTCTGGTCGTGACAGTTAAGCACCTTATTCTCATGGCATTCATGGTAGCAACGTACCATCGTCGTGCTTCATTTTTTTGTCATTGATACTTTCATTATTGCATTAGTGTCTCATTGTCACAGTATTCAGGCTTTCATTAGAGTGCTTAATTGTAACAGCATTAATACAAGCGTGGTTTCATTAGAGTGCCTTACTTGTACGGCGTTTATGCTTTGATAATATAACCAGAGTGCCTAGTTGCCACAGCAACAATAACTCATCAACAAAATAATGTTACATAATATGTTCGAAAAGGGGTAGTAAGAAGCAAAATGCTTATATTCCCTACCCCTTCATCTTCCCTATTAAATACACCAATGATATAACAACAATTGTAATAATATTAAGAATAAGTTATGATATAACAATAGCAACAATAACACAAAATTAACCATAGTTTTAGACGTACTATTCCCAAACTCTCGTATCACTTATACCCCATTTTCTTCATCTCTGTATTCCGCCAGGAATGTTTTTTTGTATTTAAATTTGAACAAGTGAATAGTTGGACAATGTTTGATCTCCACACACAAACACACACATAATTTTCCTGGTGGTTCTCACCATTGGGATTATGAATTTACTACAGCCGCTTAAATTATAATTTCCCTCTTTCCGAATGAATAATTTATGGATGTTTTCTGGCACTATGTTTTTGTTGAATAGCAGTTGTACAGTGAAAATTTTTACTAAATGATCTAATTTTAATCATTTGGAGTGCCTCATTGCCATGGCACACATGTTTTATTAGAGAGCTTTATTGTCCCAGAAGTCATACTTTCATGATAGGAATGTAGTGCCTTAATTGTCGTATAATTACCGTAATTATTTAATTGTTGCATAAGAGTGCTTCATAGTCACAGCACTCATGCTGTTCATGCTAGAATTAGAGTGCCTCGTTGTCATATCATTCATACTGTTCATGCTAGCTTTAAAACCTTTTAGACATTATTTAAAATGTCCTCTTTATGGCATACCTGCTTAGATTCTTTGCCTCAATTGCACTACCTTCATGCTTCTAATAGAACCAAAGAGTGCCTCATTGTCACAAAACTCTTGCTTTTATTCTCTCATAAGAGCTCCTCATTGTCACAGCATTAATGATTTCAAGCTTGCTTTAGAGTGCCTCATTGTCAGAGCTTCCACTCCTTCATTGCTTGAAAAGAACGCCTCAATGTACCAACATTCATGCTTTCATAGTAGCAATAGAGTGCATCGTTATCACTATATTTATGCTTTCATTGTTGCGTGAGAGTGCCTCATTGTCAGAGCTTCCACTCCTTCATTGCTGCAAAATAACGCCTCAATGTACCAACATTCATGCTTTCATAGTAGCAATAGAGTGCATCGTTATCACTATATTTATGCTTTCATTGTTGCGTGAGAGTGCCTCATTGTCACCACATTAAGCCTCTCTTGCTTGCATTGGAGTGCCTAATTGTCACAAAATTCTTTCATTCATTGCTGAATTAGAGTGCCTCAATCTTACTACCTTCATGCTTTCATAGTATCAAGATTGCCTCATTGTCACAAAATATTTGCTTGTATTGTTGCATAAGAGCTCCTCATTGTCACAGCATTAATGCAATCATGCTTGCATTAGAGTGCCTCATTGTCAGAGGATTCATTCTTTCACTGCTGCAAACTTAATGCTTTTATAGTAGTAACATGGTGCGTTGTCACAACATTTATGCCTTCTCATTGTTGCATAAGAGTGCCTCATTGTTACTGCATTAACCCCTTAACATTCTGCCAGTCCGCTGGCGGGTCTTCGAACATTTTATAAAAAAACATATACTTGTCTATACGATACCACCAGTCACAAAAATACATCATGCCACATATCATTGGGAAGCTTAAGCTCAATTTCAAAATATACTTTTCACAGAAACATCTTAATCAGTCTGAAACAAGATACCTGAAAACTAACTTTGAGTTATACTATACTCACCAGAAAGTGTTGAGACGTTCCACTCATGACACGATTTACCGCAAATATGGTACAAAAATCCAGTGAATCCAACCGTGTAAAATATTTACTCCAAAACACACGATAATGCCGATGGATTAAGAAAAAAATCCGCCTAAAAGCATTCCTGCACTGTTCCGACGACCTTCGTTGTTATCCATCTGCTTGGCTTCATAACTCCCCTTAAAAAATAAACAGACATGTCAGATTATTTCCAGTGCTTTTGTTAGCCTCTGACCTTTTCATTGACAGTCAATCACACTTTCTTTCCTTATTAGCTTATGAAAACCCGTGAGGGGCTGTATTGGAAAAAAAAAACTTCTTTAGCAAATAATGAGCAATTCAAATGTGGATTGACGCATTGTTGTATCAGGTTTTTCTATGTGTCAGAGAATTAGTATCAATAGATTTATGGCTAACCAAATGATTTCTCTGCATTACAGAACTGAGCTCCCCAGCCCAAGCTCTTCAAAACCCCGAAAATGCTGAAATTGTTCTTCGAGACTATCAGATGGACGTGGCTAAACCCGCCTTGGAGGGGGAAAACATCATTATATGTCTTCCTACCGGAAGCGGTAAAACCAGGGTTGCAGTTTACGTGACCCGCAAGCATCTGGACCGCCGGCGGGCAGAGGGAAAATCTGGAAAAGTGGTCATCTTGGTCAACACGGTAACAACTTTTGGTCCATACAGAGGAAATTAACTACCATATTTATGAGTGTACAATGCACAGTTTCTCTTACTTAAAAAATAACTAAAGGTTTGTTTAATACATAAGGTTTTACAGTCGTGCATTACTGTATTTGTGCAATAATTGACCGGTCGAAAAATATGGCTGACCCGAATCGCAAAACATTGGATGCAACTGAAAGAGTACTGAATCCTAACTTGTAGACCACAAGTGAAATAGATAACATATGAAAAGGCATTTGATTTTATCTCATTATCAAACAATGTTTAGTCAGGGTACCAGAGCCAATTGTTAGAGGGTGGAGAAAACAGAAAGTCGTCCTGAACGATAGAAATAAACGTGAATAAAGCCCGAAGAGGGAAACAACTTAGTTTTCCTAGGAATTTAGTTTTGTTGCTAAATAATCATAAACAAAATCAAACGTAAGCTTCAACCCTCATCTTTCATTGTACATTTTTTTTGTCTAGCTTCTACCATTGATTAGTCAACAACAGTTAAACATTGGTAAGTTTCCAAGAAAGCTTCTGAGAAAAATGACTTTTTGTGAAATGATACATTTCAAGTCGGACTTTCACTTCAGTGCTTTTTTTTTGTTTGTTTGTTTTTGCATTTGTGGTACCTCCAACATCTAAACAATGCTTTCCATAAACACTAGTGCACTTTGCTTGCAAAATAAAATTTTAATGCAAAATCACCGAACTTATGCCTAAACGATGCGTTCATTTTGCAAAACAATTTCAGCAAAAAAAAAAAGTAATTTCACGATTTCTGTCACCATGACGATTGTGGATGTGCACAAAACGTCAATCCTCTCCACCCGATGACGACAAAGGGACTTCGGCATATTTTTTTTTTATTAAAACAGCTCAGTTGAAGCGTCAGTCTGCCATATATATTTGCTTTTTCACCACACTGCTTCACCACGCCTACTCAAGGGCCGCCTATACAATTGCAAATGCTGGATAAATGAAGAAAAACTAGGAGGTGGGGGCTTCCTCAAATTGTGGACAAAGATCTGATTAAAGCCACTCCTGCCATCTAATGGATATTTATCATACTGAAATCATTCCCAGTGGCTTGATGAATACCAAAGAGCTGCACCAAACCCTTTAAAAATTGTTTTAGCACTCAGGGACAATGCTTTTGAAAAGGTTTTTATATGTTATGGCACTAAAGGAGTTAAATAAATACATCGTAAATGTTATATTGGTATTGTGTTCATAGTTTACATTGTCAATAAATGATTTCAATCATGGCCAAAAGTATTCAAAAATGTTTGTCACTTACAATGCTTAGTTTGAGCCAAGAAAAAGGAAAAGAAAAATGTATATGGATTTCTAATGTAAAATAAGGGTTGTGTCTTATAGACAAATAAATAGGGTACATGGAAAACATATATGAGATTACAAAACTGCCTGTCGGGTCCTCAGGTCCCTCTTGTGGAGCAGCACTACTCCAACGAGTTCCTTCCCTTTCTGAGGCACGACTACAGAGTGGAACGAGTCAGCGGAAAATCTCAACTGAAAATCACTTTTCCGGATATGCTGAAGACCAATGATGTCATCGTTTGCACGGCACAGATTCTGGAAAATTTCTTGGAAAGGTGGTCGGTGAAGGGGGCGGACGAGGGAGTGCATCTAAAGGGTAAGAATGGAAACTCTTTTGATCTCAACTTGCTTCTCTTTCTGAGGTTTTTTTCTAGCACTGAAAAAAATCTGTGCGAATTTGGGGAGGTGAGTGAGGTCAATGACGACAGAGGAGTAAAATTAAAACTATTTTTTTTTTTAACTTCCACTTGTGTCATATTCTTGGAATACTTTGTAGCTTTAATTTCCTCCTTCCCTTAAGAATTGTCCAAATTGATGTTTGGGTCACAATGCAGGGGGCTTTTTTGTATTTCTTATCATTTCAAGCTTTGTTCCTACGATCATTCTGTTTTTGCTTCCCTCTTTAGCATCACTTCAAGTCTAAGAGCACATAGCTTATGAATACAATACAAAAAAGTTGAGCATTGTATCGCACTAACTCTCAAAGTCTTAAACAAGCACACAAGATTCTGAAACAATAAAGATAGAGGCATTGTGGGAAGGAGTTCATCCAATAGTATCTCACCATCTCCATGATGCCGTGGCGGGCACAAATAGCAGGCCAGTGTTTTTTATGTGACTTAGAGCAATAGCAGACAAGTATCAGACACGAGCACAAACTTTTAATTTTGTAAGTTTGTGGGCACGTTTAATATTTTGTCGTTCATGTCGTATGGTGGGGAAAATACCGTAAAAAGGGGCCGAAAAAAACCATTGTATTCCGCCCTGTAACACTTAAACTTCATAAGGCAGAATTGCCGTATCCCAGAGGTCTACCGATAGTCTCGAAGGACAATTTCAGCATTTTTAGGGTTTCGAGGAGCTTGGGCCAGGGGAAGCTCATTTCTGTAATGGAGACAAATCCTTTGGTCAACTTTCAACCCGATGGACAATACTAGCACCATAACCCAAAGTGTTTACCAGTACTTTAAAACAGAAAGACATGGATCTAATTCAGGCCAAACTGGGTACAAAAATGGACCATTCTATGACTTGGATGAACTTGAGATACCTTTTTGGGTTACTAAGTACCAAACAACCGAATATTTGTGGAGTAGTACTGTGAGAAACAAGGTCAAAAATCATTTTCCTCTGAATTTAGTTGAGTTCATCAACGACAAGATCCCCATGTAGCGCCTGTTTTCGGACATCAGATTTTGTGCTTAAACGGTCTGGTCCATTTTAGACATGAATTAGCTCCAAAATAGAACGCCAAAATTGGGTTGTTTGTCACACATCAAGCAAATACAAAATGTCCAAAAGAAAACGTGTTTACCTCCGTCAAAATACAGCCTATAAAAAAAATTTTGCCTTTTAAACATTTTTTAACTTTCCCTTCACAACCTAAAAAAAGATACCAATGTTGTGGACGAACTGTGGGCGAGTTGCCTTCAAGCTGACAGTAGCCTATTGTGTGAAGACATTCAGATTCAGATTCAGATTCAGATTCAGATCTACTTTATTGTCATTCTAGTACACGTGTATACAGAACGAAATGTCGATGGATCTGACTCCCACAGTTTCCCTCAGTGTCCTTCAGTGTACAGATATAAATAAAGCTGGTGGAAGTCATGGGATAATGTTGTTGCAGGAAGTCACAAGCTGTTGACTGAGCAAGACGAAATGTTTTGAGCACAGTATAAAGCCCAACGTTTCTTGAAAGAAGTTTGTGCTCGAACCTTGCTTGAACATTTCTGAAGAAAGAGCGTTTCCCTCTTTGCCATATCTCCTCTCTGCGTATATTTTGGGGCTTCGCCCAACGACGTCCTCTCCAAAATAATTGGCGCCCAATGTTCATCCACAACACCATTTTGACTGAACCATGGCGTCTTTTTCACGTCTTTTCAACAAGTTCTTGCTGGGCGAAGGATTTGTACAGGTGCTTGAAATCCTTGAAAAGAGTTGAACTTTAAGGTTGCATTTTCAATGATTGAATAGTGCTTTAATTTTGGGTGAAGTTCTTTTAAATACTTGAAATTGTCGCCATGTTTCTCAAAAAGTCTACTTAAAAATGACACTGACACTGCTCTCTGTTGGGTTCACATTGCCATTTCATTTCTTCTCTCTTCGTTAACAATAGCTGGCATTAGTTTGTATGGCATTGTCCTATTAAGCGACAGGCGCATTCTAAATCTAAACAGCTGATATGTATTAGTGGGTGATTACACATGAAAAGAAATGAAGCTTAAAAAATTACACGTTTCACATTAGTAAATTGTAATGGGAAAAATTTCCTGCAACTAATAATGTAAAGTACATATTAGTACATTTTACCCAACACTTATATGGGGTGAGATTTCTCACATTAAATTTATTTGAGATTTACTGAAGATCTAAACATCATTTGTCTTGATAAATACACATGCAAGATCAAAAATTGCATGCTATGTGTAAATAGCAGATATATTTGTGGACCTGCAAAATACATGATTCACACCAGATCTTTTTCTTTTAATGTTCCAGGAGAAATTGAAAAATTGGCTTTGAAAGTCCTTAAAAGTGCTTGAAATTGGCAATGAAAAAGGTGTGGGTGGGTTTCGACTTTCTTCCTTTTTTTTCTCCTTCCTTTTTATGTTTGAAATCACTAGCAGCGTCTCATTTTTGTGATCAGTTATGAATGAAAAAAATATATATTATATTTAGTAGAAAGGAAGCCCCTACAGGACGAAAAACCTCTCCCATGATAGCTCTTGTCAAAGACTTCAGGCTTTTTCTCAGCACGCCAACAATCCGACGAGGAATAGCCAGCAAAGCGGAACATATGCTGTTTGTGGAAACGCCTGAAAGCCCGCGCGCTCCCCATTTATTTGTTTATTTCGAATCTGTTTTTTTTTTCCTGCCACTTCTGTTCAAGGCAACCGTGTGTAGCTGACGAAATTCCCATGAGAACGTCGATCACCTGAAAAGCATCGAGCCGCCTCTCTTAGTTTGCTACGGGGATCGCTCGGTTTACTCGTTGACGTGATTCTATTTTAAATATAGCTACAAAGGAGAGCTGAGAGTACTCACATGGAACGGCCCGCTGTTCAATTAATGACAAGCTAATAATGATACATTTCAAACGGTATCATTATGTAACAATTTGATCTTCAAGGATAAAAAATAGACCAATCCTATACACCTATACACTATTCTGGCTTTTATAAAACACAATAAGTTTTTTATTTTTTTGGTTGTTGTTTTGTACCATACAACCCGTTTATGTCTGAACCTGAACAGTCAGTGGACCCAAACACGTAACGTTTTCATACCAAGTTTTATTTCACGGAAACGGGGCAGTCATGCGCGGGAACACAAACGCCAGCGATTCGGTGATCGCTGGGCAAAAGGAGTGAGACAGTGAAGTCAGGGGGAACAGGAAGCCAGGGGCAGACGAGATCAAAACAGGACGGGACGGACTGGATTGATGCCAGATACAGGATAAACGAGCAGATACTGGACAGGACGGAAAAGACGGGATCAATACCTGATACAGGATGCACGAGCAAGATACCGGACAGGACGGGACAGACGGGATCGATACCGGATACTGAATACACGAGCAGGATACCGGACAGACGGGCTCAATATTGGATACAAGTTGCACGAGCAGGATACCGGACAGGACGGGACAGACGGGGTCGATACTGGATACAGGATGCATGAGCAAAATACGGGACAGGATGGGACAGACGGTATTGGTACCGGATACAGGGTGCACGAGCAAGATACTGGACAGGACGGGACAGACGGGATTGATACCGGATACTGGATATACGAGCAGGATACCGGATATACGAGCAGGATACCGGACATGACGGGACTGACGGAATCGATACCGGATACAGGATGCATAAGCAATATACCAGATAGGACGGGAAAGACGGGATCAATACCAGATACAGGATGCACGAGCAAGATACCGGACAGTACGGGACTGAGTGAATGAGAGCACTGAGTTTAAATAGGAGGGGAGCCAATCAGGCAACGAGCAGCAGCTGGCGCCAAACGAGCGGGCCCAGGTGAGGGCAATGGGCAATCGTGACAGATTTGTTTATTTTTTTTTTAATCCAGGTTGGTTTAAAGTTATTGTTGGAGGGAAAAAAAACGCTATTTTTTTTAAATGTATTTTTGATGTATTTATTTTTTCATTTATTTGTTAACTATACAATTTTAGGGGAGTTAAACTAATCTATCATTTTTTTATTTTTTTCCCAAACAAAAAACTTTAAATTTGCTGATGTTTAAAAATAAACTGTCTATTTTGTGGTTGTTGTTTTTACTTCAAACCTTTTTTTAAAATATTTTGTGTGAAGGTTTTGGGGATATTTGAAATCAGTTGGTGATGAGGGGGTAATTCTTTTGTGTAATTTGATAGAATTTGGGTTGGTTTAGTTGTTGTTGTTTTTTTTATCGTTTTTTTTTTAACCCCAAAAAATTTCTCAATTTTTTAAAATGCATTTTTGTCTGAACTGTTATACACAGACCACAACGGGCATCACCAACGGTGTGCCCGCAGGCACCAGGTAGCCCCTCTGAGAACACCTGAGTAGCCCACGGACTGGTTCTGAAAATAGCAGACACTGCAGTGACTAAGCCTATTTTAACCCTGCTTCAAATAATAGGGTTTGTACGGGTGCTTGAAATGCTAGAAAATACTTGAATTTTAAGCGCAGTGCTTATTTGTGTATGCTTGAAGTTGTTTCCATGTTTCTCGGCAGTCTGAGTTGTTGGACCAAGTTTTAAATGAAGAAACATAAAACAAGTCAGCTTAAAAACGTTGCCAACTGAACTCTTTGGTGGCTTCGCTTTGCCGTCGCGTTTCTTTTCTTGTGATTAACCGCAGCTGGCATTAGTTTGTATGGCGGTTTGTGAAGCGTATTTGCCCCCTACACATCACACCGAAACGAACAGGTGCATCATGGGAAGGTGCTGTTTTAATGAACAATGGCTAGAAAATAGAAAATACAAACAATGGATAAAACCTGGAAAAAATCTGCAGTCAGCATTCTGCGAGGTAAAAAAGAGATCCCATTCTTCACAATGAGGGAGTTGGCTCTCTTTCGTAACATGAAAGATAATTCATCGAGATGACGAGCTTAATTATGTTTGTTTTTTTAAGGTAACTTAAACAGGGCACCATGAAATGATAAAAAAGTTCATTAGGGCAAGGTTTACTTATTAATTATGGGTGTTTAGTACTGGCCGTGTAAAAAATCAAAGTAATGTTTCCCAGTGGTAGACTTTTTTTTTTTAATTGTATAAAGAAATAAAAAATAGGCTTTAAAACTGCTTGAATTTGGCCATGAAAAGGGTGTACAAACCCTGTAATAAGTACAACTTGGTAATCACTTAATAGATAGATAGATAGATAGATAGTAACATAGTAACAACATGGTAATAACGTGTTATTTTGAAAATGCATGTAGAACGGGTAACAAAGTAGTTCTCAGCTTCATAATAGTTGGTGACCCCTGAACCACACCAAATGGTCTCAATTCTATAGTTATTTTAAACCTTTTTGAGTACTGGTATGTTCTGAATAAGAAAACCCAATCTGTGAAGCATTTGTTTCAAATTATAAAACAATTCATGGCGCTGTGTGTTTTTCCCCTCTGTTTCCAGACATCACCCTGATTATAATAGACGAGTGCCATCACACCAAGAAAGGCGAGGTCTATAATCGAGTTATGATGCGTTACCTGAAGCAGAAGTTCAAGAACAAGAGACCGCAGGGGGAGGTCTTACCCCTTCCTCAGATTTTGGGCATGACCGCCACTATCGGTGTGGGTGACGCCAACAAGATGAGCAAAGCTGAGGAACACATTTTGAAGGTGACGGTGAATATAGAAAATAAAGACAGAAAAATAGGATTATTCAATACCAGATACACGAACAGATACCGGACAGACGGGGTCGATACCGGAAAGGACGGGACAGACAGGAGCAGTGTCCCCTCTAAGCTGCGCGCGTGCGCAATTGCGCACTGCTCACACATTCTCAGCGCACAAGAAAATCTAGCCAGCGCACAAAAATGAGGGCTCAAAATTAGTAATTAAGAAGCGACTTAAGTCAAAGTTACAGTGCATGAAGGTAAAAATACTCGGATTACCCTGACGTTGTGTCCTAAATGCGGTATTTTGAAGTCAAGTCGAAGTAGAACGAAGTTGAGTAAAGTTAGTAGAGTTTGTCGAGAACCGGCTTCTTCGGCTCGGCTCACTAAAAGGAACCGGCTCTTTCGTGTCCTAAACAGCTCTTCAGGTTGTTTTTGCTTCTTTAATCCCAACATGACCAAATATTATGTAAAATTATGCACAAAATGACTTAAAGGAAGGGGGGAATAGAACAAAAAAGAAAAAAATACCAAAACGAAAATGTAGTGAAAAGCTGAGAAAAAATAGAAACAAAAGGAAGAGAAAAAAAGAAGGAAAAATTTAGAAAAAAGCCAGAAAAAAGAAAAGAAAGAAATGTAGGAAAAGAGTACATAGAGAACAAAAAGAAAAAAGTAACAGCTCGGAAAAAATAAACACAATGAGATTTTTTTTTTTTAAAGGAATTTTAAAAAAAGTAGAAAAAAACACGGAAAAAAAGAATAAAAAGTTTGTGTTGCATTCAAATAATTTCCAATTATATCAAGTGAATCTTGTTGCCAACATTGTACTTCCACTAAAAAACGTGATTAAGTACAGTTCTGTATCTTGCAACAGATTAAATAAGCCCCCAAAAATGTTAGTATTATGTGACAAAAGATATCATGAAAAAAAAGAAATGGATATCTTGTGAAAGAATTGTAAGAACAAACAATGTTTGTAGGCCGTACAACCTTTGCAAAAGTACATGAGTCAATTCATTCAAAAGAGAAAAATAATTTTGCATTGCCGGAAACTCAGCAAAATGTCAGTTCTGGACATGTTTGATAATTAATTTTCTTGCCACACTTGGGATTATGGTTGCTTACTGTTGTTTCAAGCGTTGCTCACCGAGTTTGAGTGATTGCTCAGACCCCTGCAAAATTAGAGGGAACATTGGACAGGAGCCATACCAGATACACAGACAGTGACCGGACAGACGGGATTGATACCGGACAGGACGGGACAGACAGCATCTATACCAGGTACTGGAGACTGGAGACAGATATCAGATAGGACGAGACAGACGGGATCGATACCAGACACTGGAAACTGGCGCAAGATAACGGACAGAATGAGACAGGCGGGATCGATACCGAATACCATAGACTGTAGCAAGATATCAGACAGGACGAGAAAGACGGGATCAATACCAGACACTTGAGACTGGAATCAGATATCAAATGGGACGAGATAGACAGGATCAAAACTGGTCAGGATACACAAGCAGGATACCGGACAGAGTCAAAACACATGTCTTGTGGGTGCAGAGGGTTTGTTGACGAACTGACGAAGGGTGAGTGAGAGCCCTGAGCTTAAAGAGGAGGGAAGTCAATCAGGCAACGAGCCGCAGCTGGCGCCAAACGGGCGGGGCCAATTGAGGGCAATGGTCAACCGGGACAATTTTAGCGTATTGCTGCTTTTTATTTTAACCAGGACTATGTTTATTTGTTAATAAATAGTTCCAACAATCCCATTCTATTTCCATTTTGGAAAAGGTTTGATTCTTACGGTTTTAAACGAGCAGTGTTTTGTAAATAAAAAGGTGCGCAATATAATCTAAGGCTTATTCGTGTCAAAAGGTTGGCATGTATGCATCATGGCAGATCCATTTTGACAGCACAAGAGTAAATGTTATTACAAATTTGTGAGGGACGGAATGCAAATTTTGAACCATGAGATAATTTAATCAATATTTAATTACAGTAATCCTTTGTTTTTTGCGGGGTTTATGTTCCAAAAAGAGCCCGTGATAGGCAAAATCCATGAACGTACAATTAAATACTCTATTTTACACTGAAACCAAAGAACAAACCCATTTTACAGGCTCAAATTTGTTTAACAGATAAAACCTCTGTATAAATGTTTGCTTGTTTTTTACAAATACACACTGTACCGTAAAATAAGAACAAGCAGGGGGATTGTTTAGCCAATCAGAATCCATAACACAAAGTACAATGCAAACCCATGAAAATAAATCGCGTTATAGGGAGGGATTACTTAAATAATTACGATTAATGAATGAAAATTCCGGTAAATTGATGACACATTAATTTCTTTATTTAGCAGAGCACATATGAATTTAATTTGGCACTTTCGAGCTTCCATACTTAAGTACTGGTATCGTGTTTTCCATGATAATTTTAAACAATCTGAGCGGACTGTTTTTGGTCAGGTAACATTTGCATGCTTAGCTATTGAGGCGTCCATTTGAGTCAACAGTAGATTTTCTATCTTTGGAAGCGGCCATTTTGCCACTTGCTGTCCTGTGGAAATAACCTCGGACATAGATGATGCAGACAGACGAACTGACAGACATATATAGATAGAACAAAGGATAGATAGATAGATAGATAAAATACTCTTATTTTTCTCCCCCCTCTTTTGAGGCCACAGCTGTTAATAATAATTTGTTCGTAATTCGTTTGTCCTGGAAAAAATAAGAGTTAAAACTAAACAAAATGAAATTGTTCTGGTTAAGATAGGTTGGATTCCATCGAACGTTTTCAGCTGCAGCAAGCTGTTTCTAATGTTCCACCTTCACAAGAGACTGTCTCACTGACATACCAGTACAAAGTGAAAACACCTTTTTGGCAGGTGTGGGAGCAGATTAGTCCGTCAAGTAACATAAATCAAAACGATTTACACTCAAACCCGCTGATTCTTTTTGCAGATTTGTGCCAACTTGGATGCTTCCCAGATCCGAACTGGGAATCTCAGGGATTATAGCAACAAACCGGAAAAAAAAGTTGTTCACGTTGAGGACAAGGAAATGGTTTGTTTGGAAAGTTAGTTTTTGTTTTTCTAAGATCCTAATGTTTGCGTCTCGGTTTCACAGAACCCGTTTGGTGGCGTGATCAAAAACATAATGAACACGATTCAAACGTATGCTAACCTGAGCCCCACCTGTTCACTGGGCTCACAGAACTACGAGCAGTGGGTGGTGCAGTGCGAGCAACAAGGTGAGGGCTTTTACATCTCCTGTTTTTTTCTCTTCTTGACCTCGTTGAACCCGTTAAGCCGCCAGAGAGGAAGCTCGGGACGTGCGGGTCTGCGTGGAGCATCTTCGGCGATACAACAACGCGCTGATGGTCAGCAACACTATCCGCATGCGCGACGCTTTACGTTTCCTGAAAAAGAAACACGAGGAAGAGTTGAAGAGCAAAACCAGCCAGGATGAGGATCACATCATTAACATTTCCAAAACTGAGAGGTTCCTCTTTAATTTGTTCAAAGGTAAGAATTATATAATGGGTTCATACGGGTGCTTGAAATCCTTGAAAATGCTATAATTTAAAAGTTGTGTTTTCAAGGATTAAAAATTGCTTGAAAATAGTTGTTGCCATGTTTGATAAAAATAACGCTCTGTGGCGGCTTTTCTTTTTGCCATTGCATTTCTTCTTCTCTTATGATTAATTGCAACTGGCATTAGTTTGTAAAGCCTTGTTCCATGAAGCGCCATCGGCCCCTACGGATTGCTCCCAAGAGGACAGGTGCATGCTGCACTGAAACAGAGCACTATGAAAATGTGTACCAGTGCAAGAATTATGTATCAATTATGGACATTTATTATAGGCCATGCAAAATATTAAGGTAGCCTTTTCCAGTAGTAAATTGGAACTGAAAGAACTTCCTGCAACTGAAAACGTAAGCTACATATTACTGTCATTCATACCCAGCATCTATATAGGGAGAGATTTGTCACAGATCCACAATTATGTTCGCGGTTTACTCAAGATTTAACAATCGTATGTCCTATTTGTAAATCGCGGATGTATTTTTGCCTGTGCAAACTACATGATCCGCGCCAGAATTCTCTGGTACTAGAGAAATTAGAAAACTGGTTCGAATTTCAAGAGTGCTCAAATTTGGCCAAGAAAAGGTTGCAACAATCCTGTGCATTGTAAAAAAAAGTTGTACCCTATTTCCATTTCAAATAGATTTTATTTTTATTTCAAAATAATAAAAAACATTCATCAAAATAATCCAAATTACCTTATCTGGCAGATGGTAGCTAATTTTTATCATTTTCATGTTCTCACAAAAATTGGAAATAATTACATAAGATGAGTAAAATGGTCAACCATCTGCTAGATAAGTTTGATTATTTTTGTATGTATGTATTATTTATAATGTTTTTTTAGTAAAATATCTTAAAGAAATAAAGTCTACTTAAATAAGCAAAATGCTTCTGCCATTAAGGCATTACTATTGTATTTTTGTTGTTTTTTTGCAGTGACTTAGAAAATCCAGGTATGTTTAGCTAAAATGACCGCACTTCCAAAAAATAAATATTGAGTATTTTGCTCATTCTAAAAATTTTGGTCGAGATATTTCATGTTTTTCCTGGGATATTTTTTTGAATTCCACCTTAAAATTAGAACAAATCAGACATGATGGTTGGCTCAAAATGAGCAAAACAATGCCCTATTAACTAGATAACAGAATTTTAAAATTATATTTCTTATTTTTATGAAATACATATTTTTAAGTTAAAATGTTTTTAAGAGAAAAATACCACCTCAAATGATCATCCAATTGATTTAAGTTTTTTCAGCATCTTATGTATCCACTGCAAAAAAAGAAAATCTTGGACAATTGTCAGAATATTTGATCATTTAAAAAATATATTTTAAGATGTTTTCATCTAATAAAATATGAAAATAATTCTTAAAAATATGCAACATTGTAAAAAAAAAGAATGAATACCATCTGATAGTACATATTTCATCTGCATTTGATCTGCATTTTTATATAGCGCTTTTCAAGTCATTGACTTCCCAAAGCGCTTTACAATGTGCTTCACATTTCCCAATGGCGGCCTTGCAGCCATGTAAGGCGCTAACCTGCTTATTGGGGGTATTAAGGGTTCAGTGTCTTACCCAAGGACACTTCGACATGTAACACGGACGAGCCGGGATTTGAACTGGGATCCCTTGATCCCAGGACGAGCGCTCTACCTCCTGAGCTACTGCCGCCCATATCTTACAGAAAAACAAAAGAAATAATGTGCATAAAATGAGTAAAACCTTTTGCCAATTGGGTATTTTTTTTGCATGTTATGCATGCACTGCAAAATATACAATCTTACTTTGTTGACATGAAAATGTGCTCATCTTAGGTCCTTTTTTTCTTGTTTCAAGAGTTTTGAAAATGATATAAATTCAAATGTAAAATGTAAAAAATCCTCTCTAAAATGGCATCTTTCTGCTTAATTGGGTATTTTTTCTAAATTTGGCAGGAAATATTTCTTCAAATTCGAAAAAACATCCATGATCTGATGGAGAACATGATTTTTATGATTTTTATTATTTTATCCGCTAAAAAATATAAAGTAGCATACAATGAGCAAATTTTTCTGCCAATGAGGTAAGATTGCATTTGTTCTGCTATCTAAGACACATGTTTGTAAATACAAATACAAATAATACAAATGTGCTACCCATCCAGACAACAGTGAGGAACTAGAAAAACTCTCTGAGAACCAATCCTACGAAAATGACAGCTTGTCGGAGCTCCAAACACGAATTCTGCACCAGTTTACTAGCAGAGAGGAGGCCAGGGGGATTGTTTTCACCAAAATGCGACAAAGCGCCATGGCTCTCAGCCACTGGATCCAAGAAAACCCCAAATTCAGCGATGTGGGCGTAAAAGTGGCATACATCATCGGAGGCGGAGACCAGAGTGTCGTCAAACCCATGACCGCGGTGAGAAGTTACAAAATGGGGGGACCTAACAAATCATAGTGATATTATTTTCAGTAATTTTGTCGATTAGGCCGAGCAGAAGGATGTGTTGAACAAATTCCGCAGCGGATGCGTCAATTTGCTGATTGCCACCTCGGTGGCGCAGGAAGGTTTGGACATACAGGCGTGCAACTTTGTCATCTGCTACGGCCTTGTGACCAATGAGATTGCCATGGTACAGGTGAGTGATGGCCCTTCAAGGTGATGCCGCTATTATATTTACATATATATATATATATATATATATATATATATATATATATATATATATATATATATATATATATATATATATATATATATATATATATATATATTAAAGAAATTATTCTGAAATAAATTGATTTGAAAAGATGTATCCATATTGCAACAATTTCCAGTGATTCTTACATAGATAAAATGAGGGATACACAAAGAGTCAATAAGTGTAATTAAAAAATCCGTTGCAGCCAGGTCATCCTGGAAGGAGGATTGTGTGTGGTCCCTTCTCAAGTTTTCTTCATTTTCCTCATGTTGAGGTTTTTGAGTTTTTCCTTGCCTTCATGTCGGTTTTAGATCAGGGGATGGTGTAATAATAGTCTGTGGTTTACAATAATCTGTGGGCTATACAAATAAACATGACTTGACTTGAAAATGAGCAAACATTTTAAACAAAGGGATTACAAATTACGAAACAGAATAAAACATATTCGCTCAATTTAAATAAAAGATTTATATTTTAGTAACGCTGCACGGCAGCGCAGTGGTTAGCGCTTGTGCGGCACAGTTCATGTCATGGGAACCTGTCGTGGGTTCAAATCCAGCTCCAGACTTCCTGTGCGGAGTTTGTATGTTCTCCCCGTGCTTGCGTGGGTTTCCTCCGGGCACTCCGGTTTCCTCCCACATTCCAAAAACATGCATTTCAGGTGAATTGGCCGGTCTAAATTGTCCCTAGGTGTGAATGAGCGAATGAGTTGTCTGTCCCTGTGTGCCCTGCGATTGGCTGGCAACCAGTTCAGGGTGTCCCCTGCCCACTGCCCGGAGATGGCTGGGATGGGCTCCAGCCCCCCCGCGACCCTAATGAGGATAAGCGGTACGGCTAATGAGATGAGATGAGATGAGATATTTTAGTAACAGTTGAACATTCCTAATGTTTTAACTAACCATCTGCGTGAAATCTGAAAACACAGATTTAAAATAAGCAATTTTGTCTTATTTGACATATGGCAGATATATGTTCTTATTTGGAGCAATTATTTTACCAAGATGGGGAAATAAAAAAGCTTGATGGAACCAAAAATAAAATAATTTTAAGTAATGTATTCAAAGAAATATAATAAAATAAAAACACATGCTCCTAAAATAAGTGCAAATAAGTAAGGTTATTACTTTTGTTGTGAATCAAGAAAAGAAACCTAATGCTTTAAATAAAGGATAATATCCTCTTTTTTGAGAAACCAGAAAGATGATGAAAAGTGCTCAAATCATGTTGCTTGTCTGCTCTTTTTCTTTACTTTCCGCAGGCAAAAGGCAGAGCCCGAGCAGAGAACAGCACTTACATAGTGATCGAAGTGAAAGGCTCAGGGGTGACCGAGAAGGAGAGCGTCAATGAGTTCCGCGTCAACTTAATGGCCAAAGCCATCGCCAGAATCCAAACGCTGAACCCTGCAGAATATAGAGAAAAGGTATCAATCTAACTGAAATCACAATGACAATACTTTCAATCATCAGCCATCTTTTTCTCTTTCCTTTTCTCTAGATTGAAGAATTTCAAATACAGGCTATTAATGAGGACAGGATGAAAATGTCAAATAAAAAAAACACGAAAGCCGAGCTCCCGTCCGAGGTGAAGTTGAGTTGCAGGAAATGCGGCGAGTTGGTCTGCACTGGCGATGACATCCGGATCATCGAAAACATGCACCACGTTAACGTTAAGGCACATTTTAGGTAGAACATTTTGTGAAATGTTCTTGAACACGGCTTGAGGTAGGGGTGGGTGATACGACAATATTGAAACGCTTATTACATACAAGTAGCAAGCTAGTGAGAGTGATCTAAAACTTTTTTGGTGTGTTTTGTCCTTGGCTGAAAAGAGTAAAGGTGAAAGGAGAAAAGAGGACGGTGAGAACTGTGCACAAAACTCCCATTTATTGTGTAAATTATAACTACAGTCGAACCTCTGTTCTCGACCATAATCCGTTCCAGAACACTGTTCGAAAACCGATTTGTTCGATCACCGAAAATATTTTTCCCATTAAAAATAATGTAAATCGTTTTAATCCGTTCCAACACCCTGAATGTTTAGCTTGAATGTTTAACGTAAACTTAAAGCTAACCCAGGCTAATTGTACGTTCGTGTTATCGCAATCTTCCGTACGAAAGATTACGCTAACATGAACGTGTAAAAATAAAAAAAAAGGATAAAGAAAAGAATTATGCATAGGATTTCTTATCTTTGTGGTGGTCAGCAGAAAGCGCAGGTGGACGGTGGGGAGAGGATCAGAGACTCGCACACCTCCTTCATATGTTGCTATTATTTCTTTCTTAAATGCAATAGTTGTATGCACTACTTTTCTTTTTTCACCTCTAGCAACTTTGCTGCTTGCACTGACTTTCTTCGGAGGCATAATTAGGGGCTAAAACACTCTGTACACCTATATTAAAAGGGAAAGCAAAACGAAGCACGTCCGCACGCGATAACAGTTGGTCAGGAAAAGAGCGATCTACACCCGTACGCCGCTCAGTGTTGCACCCTAGCGTACGCACTCATGCATTACCGGCGTTCGAACTCCGATTTTTGACCGAACAGCGAAGAAAGAATTTCTCGAAATTTTTGGTCGAACTCCGATTTGTTCGAACTGAGAGGCGTTCGAAAACCGAGGTACCACTGTATAACCTTATCCTCCTTGTTTATATAATATATGTGATACTGGAGTGCCATGCCCTATTTCGTTGTCACAATATGTTAACCCATTCTGTAACAATGACAATAAAGGTCTATTCTACAAATGTGAATTTTCTTAAATAACTTAAACTTATATTTCATACAAGACCTCCACAAAATAGATTTATCTCACTATGAAAATGTTTATGTTAAGTAAAAATATAGTAATAATTTATTTTTTTTAAAATACAGACGCTGCCCAACTTACCAACGAAATAGGTTCTGGACGATCGATCAGAAGTTGAATTTTTTCGGAAATTGTTTCAGTGCTATATTTTGTATGTTTAAGGTTCACATAAGTATGTTTAAGGCTTGTATAAGTAACCTGTATTGTTTTGTACTAAAAAATAAACATTTCATAGAATAACATGCTCTATAAAGATAAATAAAGTTGAGTTTAACTTCAAGAGGTCCTCCTCCGTGGTAAAAAGTGGACGAAAAAAAGCGTTACGTCCAATTTCTCAACCGCATCAAGCTTTCTTATTGCACTCTCATTTCAAAAGAAACGGCTCGCCTCTTCTTTACACTTTTCACCAACCATATTGAATGGATGCGCAAGATATTAAACAATAAAAATGTCAATGTTCTTAGCGCGCTAGATACAATGCACGTAGTACTGTATGCTTACACGAGAACTAGGAAGTAGAAGCAGGATTTCTTCTTCGGGGTGGATGCTGGGTGACCTCTCACAGCGCCACCGCACGCCGGTAGCGGCGGAAATAAGCACTACAGTACTATCCTGTACTTGGAAAAAGGTGCACACAATACAAAATCTAACTTACAGCAATGTCCGGATATTTTTCGACAGGGAAAAATGTTGGTATCTACCGTTTTACGTAAGATGAATGGTCGAAAGCAGGGGAGCGTCTGTACACCTCAAAATGGTCGCGCTAATCAGTAACAAATATTAGGTCTCAGCTTCAAAAAAGTTGGTGACCCTTAGTTTAAATCACAAATGGTTTTCCCCCTACTCCTTCATCTCATTATTCTCCAGCAACAATACATTCCGTAAAACCTGGGACATATATAGGCAATTTCACATGTACATTTTTCAAATGGGATCAGAAGTTATACAACAAACCGAGCGGGCCACAAGGGCCGGGCAAGACCCAGTGAGCCCCCTTGCAGAGAACTCCCTTTTTTGGCTTCCATTCTGCTTTTCATTTGAATTAATCTTTGATCTGTATTTAGCTTTGACAGCGGCATATGATTCTCTTTACCATATCGCCCATCCCTATCTTGAGTATATGCGGTTCAACTGGGTTCTTTTTTTGTGGCAAAAAGCCCAAAATAATAATTAAGTGCACAAAGATCTGACCTCAACATCTGTATGATTTCCCCACAGAGATCTTTTCATTGTGAAGGAAAACACGTCTCTTCAGGAACGACTTCTGGACTATGAAACTAACAGCTTCATGGCGTGCAAAAACTGCGGACAGGTAAAATTATATCTGACTTTTTTTCCTATTTGGAAGTGTGTTTTTAGTTCAGCAAGTGTTTTGAATTCCTGGGAAATGGCATAGAGAGTTCATTGAGGGCTTGGTTGTGTGCATGAGCCATCACTTCTTTCAGAGACAGTTCAAACGATCCAAAGTATTTCCAATACCTAATCTATCTTTTTCCTTTTTCTTTTTAATTCAATCTGTGCACTACCAAATTCTAAATCGCACGCCATTAGTTAAAATTTGATTACGTGAAGTGTATGTTGTGTAATTTTAGCATATGTTCACTTGTTTTTCCTAGTCATGTTTAATTGTGACGCCCTTAATCACAGAGTCTCAAAGGGCTGCACAGACCACAGATTATTGCATACCACAGACTATTATGACACCACAGCACATTGTTGATACCAATAAATAAATTGAGCAGTTTTTTTAAAAGATAAAACAAGTGCTTTGTTATAGAATGTTGTTGCATTTTAAATCAGCTGAATCAACAGGAACATTTGGCACTGAAATCAAATTTATTAGTAAAGCAAGGAAATTTAGTCAAAACTCATAGAAAAAAACTTCAACTTAAAAACAACCTTAACTATCATACCTAGCAGATTATTGTCTTTTTTTCTCTTTTCTTTTATTTGGGATATTTTTCTTTTCTTTTTAATTTCTTCATACTTGCATTTTTTATTTTCCTATTTTTCATCTTTTCAAAGCCAATAAGGTGAGTTTTGGTCATTTTGAAACTCCATATTTTGTATTCTGCTGTGCCACCGACACAAGTGCTAAAAGCACAATAGCGACAGCTAGTGGGAAAACAATACACACTGTCCCTTCATATGCAGGGGCCTTACACTATCATCCCGGGGCCGCAATTGGCCCCCAGCTAGCGAGTTTGAGAACCTTGGTCCAAACTGAATACAGGGAAAAGCATTGTGAGAGCGGTAATGCAAACCAATAGCAGACGGGCATCTTGGAAATACAGTGGAACCTCGGTTCTCGACCATAATCCGTTCCAGAACCCTGTTCGAAAACCGATTTGTTCGATCACCGAAATCATTTTTCCCATTAAAAATAATGTAAATCGTTTTAATCCGTTCCAACACCCTGAATGTTTACCTTGAATGTTTAACGTCAACATAAAGCTAACCCAGGCTAATCGTATGTTCGCATTATCGTAATCTTCCGTACGAAAGATTACGCTAACATGACCGTGTAAAAATAAAAAAAAGGATAAAGAAAATAATTATGAATAGGATTTCTTACCTTTGTGGTGGTCAGCAGAAGGCGCAGGTGGACGGTGGGGTATTCCCTAGCAAGATCAGACACTCGCACACCTCCTTCATATTTTGCTGTTATTTCTTTCTTAAATGCAATAGTTGTACGCACTTCTTTTCTTTTTTCACCTGTAGCAACTTTGCTGCTTGCACTGACTTTCTTCGGAGGCATAATTAGGGGCCAAAAAACACTTGGTACACCTGTATTAAAAGCGAAAGCAAAACGAAGCACATCCGCACGAAAAGAGCGATCTACACCCGTACGTCGCTCAGCGTTGCACCCTAGCGTACGCACTCACACATTACCGGCGTTCTAACTCCGATTTTTTGACCGAACAGTGAAGCAAAACTTTCTCGAAATTTTTGGTTGGACTCCGATTTGTTCGAACTGAGAGGCGTTCGAAAACCGAGGTTCCACTGTATAACTCTTCATACATACGAAAACTGCAAAGTTTATCTTTTATACATTTTTCAAACGTGAAATAATTTGTTGTTGATGACGTATAGTGGGGAAATTGCCATGAAGAGGGCCTGAAAAACCATCCTTTTCCACAACGTCCAAATGTCATAAGGAAGGGTTTGCCGTATCCCGGGTGTCTGCTGTATTAGGAACAAGTTGAACACAATGTCTGAATGGAGGGCCTCGGAAAACTCACAACCATCCTTGCTTGCAGAAATGGGGCACGATGATGACATACCGCGGAATCCTGTGTCCTTGCTTACGCGTGGAGAACTTTGTGGTGACCGTCAAAGAAAAGAAGTTCAGCAATTTCACCAAATGGCGGGAGCTCCCCACCAAGTTCCTCCCATTCGATTACTGCAAGCACGCCAGACTCTTGGTGCAAGATTCCGATGACGAAGAGCTTTGATGTCGACATATGCACCTTTTTGGACCACTCAAACTGCTTCCTGGGATTTCTTTGGGTTGCTTTTATTTTCATTTGATCAACGTTCCTGATGATTTTTCTTTGCCTGACGGAGAAAACTGATAAGCTTCCTATTTGTTCTGTTTGCTAGTCATTTTTTGGTGTTCCCTTCTGGTGTTTTTACAAACCTGGTCAATACTTTTAATATGGTTTATAAGTGAAAGGACCTGGTTTGTGGTAAGGTAAATTCGAGAGCTCGCTCTGAATCCAAATTTTACTTTAATGGAGAGTTTATAACTAGTTTTATGTAACTAGCATCTGCACTGCAAAAAATAGATCTCACCCAATTGACAGTAAATTTGCTCATTTTAAGTAGATTTATTGTTTTGTAAATTTTTCATCTTGTTTTTTTCCCTCAAAATAATTAAAGCTATACTTGAAATGAGACGCAGTGTCTTATCTTAGCATAGAGGTGGATTGTTTTGCTCATTTTAAGTATTTTTTCGAATGTCGGTAGAAATTCTTTTTTAACATTATCTAATTTACTATCTGCTATAGAGGATACATTTGCTTATTTTAAGGATGATTTTTTTCTTTTATGAGATAACTAAGATAAAATATCTTAAAATAAGAAAACATACGTAAAATGAGTAAAATCTTCTGACAATTGGTAAGATTTTATTCTTTGGAGTGTATTTGTGTGTCATGATGACTGATTAGTATCACCTGTCCCTGCGCGTTGGCGGCAGCTGCTGCGGACTACCTGATTGGTTCCCTGTCCTGTCTAAGCCCAGTCCTTTCACTATCCTGTTGTTAGTCTGTCAGCGAACCTCTATTTCTACAAGGCAAGCACTTTGACTCTGACTACCATCAGTCCTGCTTTTTGATAGATAGATAGATAGATAGATAGATAGATAGATAGATAGATAGATAGATAGATAGATAGATAGATAGATAGATAGATAGATAGATAGATAGATAGATAGATAGATAGATAGATAGATAGATAGATAGATAGATAGATAGATAGATAGATAGATAGATAGATACTTTATTCATGCCCGAAGGGAAATTGTCAGGTTTAACCCAACAGATGTACAAAACCTATATACAAAAAGACACAAAGAATCGTGAGTATAACTTACTTGCAAGGAAAATATCCATAGTCTACCCTAAGGCAGTCTGCTGGATACTCTGAAAATGGATATTTCGTCCTTGCCCTTTTATTGAATCAACACCTGTTTAAACTTACAACAACGTTTTATTTATAGCAAACAAAAACTAGGTGGGCCTGCGGTCAGAGAGGTCCTTTATCTCGCCGCAGATAAAGGTTCATCCTTTGTCCTCCTTCTTCAAACACAAACAAGAAAGGCACATTGTATACACAGAAAATATTGCAACAGTAGAATAAAATATTTACAGTTTAAATCCAACAGAAATGCACCTGTTTTTCCACGTGTCCGTTCCTGATCTCCCCGTTTGTCTCAGGCTACGACCTGTTTTTTGACCCTGACCACGTTTTGCTCTCCCGTCCCTGCTTATGACCTGTTTTTGCTCTCCTGTCCCAGCTATCAACCTGTTTTTCCCGTCCTCGACGCCGCCATCGCCCGCTCCGGAAGATCCACTTCCGTATTCGGAACACGATCCGATTGTGTGAGCGGCTTGCTTCCATCACCCGTCGAGCACCGGATCGTGGGCGCTGCCCTTCCTCTTTCTAACAATAAACTTGTGGTTAACGTTACGCATTTGGGTCCTGATTCCGTTCTGGTCATCATATTGTGATGCAATTTCACTCTAAACCTCTAGATGGCTGCAGACAAAATTGTATTCTTTGAGATTGTGTAATTTTAAATGTAGTTTTTATAGAGTTCCACCTGCAGAAATCATGCTTTTTATACCGGGAATCTGAAATTTTGGAACAAACGCGAGTGCCTTTTTTTGTTTTTGCATCAAACCGTGACTATCAAAAATAATTCTAAAAGGCAGCATTCTCTGAACCCTTTTTAGATCAGGTTTGGCCCCGTTAGATTTTTAAAATGTGCCACTGCGTATGCGATGACTATCGTATGAGTGATAGGCTATAATAGTTTTATCATTTAATCAGCACATTATTACTTTGACAATCACATTATCAATTCAGTTGTTATAAATGCATCGTAAGCTTATCCACATATTTATGTTCACTTAATGTTTCAAGGATTCCGTTGAGTCTGCCATACGTTATCAAAACACCTGCAAAAGCCAGTTCGATTCAGTCTTTACAAAAGTCAGTTTGGAAATATGTGACTCTGTTTTAGAGGTAAGATCGGGCCTAAAAATTCTAGCACCCGCCGGTATAATAACCTGAACCCCACCCATTAACTTTAATTGCGGTACCAGGTCCAAAGTAATACCAAAGCTGCATTTTGGCGCCGTGCGTACTTAAGTGCCAATGTGTAGTAGTCATCAAAATAATTACCTGAGTAAAAGTAAGTGCATGCTGTGCAAATCCTCCACAAAAACAAAATGAAATGAAATGATCTGCATTTATATAGCGCTTTTCAAGTCAAGACTTCCCAAAGCGCTTTACAGTGTGCTTCACATTTCCCAATAGCGGCCGTGCAGCCATGTAAGGCGCTGACCTGCTTATTGGGGGTATATTAGGCGTTCAGTGTCTTACCTAAGGACACTTCGACATGTAACACGGAGGGGCCGGGATTCGAACTGCTCTTGATCCCAAGACGAGCGCCCTACCTCCTGAGCCACTGCCGCCTAAAAAAAAAAAAGAGTGAGATAAAAGCCCGGGCCCAACTTAATAATTGACGTTTCATACCTGAAATTCGGTCCGGGTTTGGGTCTGGGCCCAAGATCTTACCTCTACTTTTTTAATTTGTCGTTTAAGTTTTAGTTCACTATAAGAGAGGGGCGAGACAGGACATTTGGAACGAGAATGTTCTCCTTAACAATTGGTCCGGAGTCCATATTATTTTATTTTATTTCATTTTAAACTTGTAATAAAAGTCTTTAACGGAACTGCTCTCTCGAGCTGATTTTTGTCACAGTTGCCATGAGGCCCAACTGGCCCCACCCGTGTGGCGCCAGCTGCGGCTTGTTGACAAATTGGCTTCCCTTCTATTCAAGCTCAGTGCTCTCACTCACCCTTCGTCAGTCCGTCAATAAACCTCTGCCCGGCAAGACGTGGGTTTTGAAACGGCCCTGTTTCCCGTTGGTATTTCCTGTCCCATATTGTCCCCTTTTATTTTGTCCTGTTTAATATTGGTTTCCAGTTTCATTCCCGTCTAGTTTGTCCTGTTTAATTTCGATATCCTGTTTTGATATCAATCCTGTCTGTCCCGTCCTGTCCGGTATCGACCCCATCTGCCCGACATCTGCTCGGGCAATTGGTATTGATCTCGTCGGCCTCTGGCTTCCTGTCATTCCACGCCAGACTGCTGCCTAACGGACTTGACTGCCCCATTTCCCATACAATTAAAGGCTTGTGTGAGAAACGTCACGCATTTGGGTTCTTCCCCTGTTCCGGTTCATGACAATTTTTTCTCCGTCCTAACCCTCATTCCAAATCCCAGAAGTTGAACACGTGGCGTTGACACCCAACTCCTAAGTACAAATTGAAATAATTAACACTTCTGTGTTTGGAGATAATTTTTTGATGAATTTGAGCAATTTTCAGCGAACAATGTTCTTATTTTAATTGCACGTCTATTTTATCCCAACTTAGCTAGTGTTAGCTTATGACAATCAGTGTCTCTGGTATTCTGGACTAAAGGGAACCAGTTCAGTTGAAAACATTTAAAACAAAGTTACAAAATAAAATAAACATAGTGCACTCTGGACCAATTGATCAGAAAAGCGTTCTCCCACCAAAAGGTACGCAAGAATGTTTCTCCCCCTCTCTTAAAGGAGGAAAGAAGTGTGTATTTGCAAATTGGAACATGCTGCTCTAACAGACATTTCTACAACTTACATTACAAGGCAAAAAGAGAACTTATTGTACATGAGATAAAAACTGCACACAGCTGAATTTTCACGGTTGTATGATAGGACAAGGTTAAGACCATTAGTGTACTTACACTGATATGAAATCCAGTAATTAAATACTTCATTAGAATATGTGGATACATATGATGTGGATTTATAACAACTAAATGAATCTTGTTATTATCAAAGTAATTATGTGTTGATTAAATAACAAAACTAATATAGGTGGAAAACTCGTGATAGTGACAAAGTATTCAGTACAAAATCATGCAAGGACTTGCTCCGTCATATCTTTCAAATTTAATTTCCCCCTATGTTCCCGTCCGGAGCCTTCGCTCTGAAAATGCTGATCTACTAATGATCCCAGGAGCCAAGTAGAGATCCGCAGGTTCGAGAGCGCTCTCCAATCGGGCCCCAGTGCTGTGGAATGCTCTTACCCCTGAGATTCGATACGCAACCTCAGTGGAAATGTTTAAATCTAAGCTTAAAACACACTTCTATTCTATAGCATATGAATAACCTATATTTTATGTTGACAATATCTGTGTATTATTTGCCCTCATGTAGGTTATAGATCAGGGGATGGTGTCATATGGTTTGATCTGTGGTTTGCAATAATCTGGTCTGTGCAGCCCTTTGAGACTCTGTGATTAAGAGCTATACAAATAAACATGACTTGACTTGAGTACGTACCTTGCATGATAGCTTCAAAGCGTTCAAAGTTCACAGTGGTGTTTGTGCTTCATGTCAAAAAGATGAATGGACATCGCATCTACTCCTATTAGCAAAGAGCCTGTAACACATCATACCACAGATATCAATTACATTTGTGTGAATATAGTTTGGTGGACAAAATAATTTCGGGAAAATTATGAAATTATACTTTATATTTCAAATGCCTTGAGTTCATTTGTTTTAACAAAGTTCACAAAGCAACCTTGTAAACCAAATATAAACAAAGCAAGCTTGTCTAATCAAACCAGTTTGTTTTCTCCTGTCGAATAACTCCCCTGCCCTCCCAAAAATAAATTAGGAGTTCTATTTTAATCAGTTTTTCACCGCAGGAACTGCCATGCACGAAGATGAGTTCATAATAAATCCATAATTAACGAGGTGGGATGTTGACAGATAATAAATTAGGATACAATTTCTTGGAAACTTGCAGACAACAGAATTGAAGGGCAGAAATATAAGTTGCCATCCTGAGGTTCTTTGTGTCTGGTGAATTTTATTATTTATATATATATATATATATATATATATATATATATATATATATTAGTGGATTAACGTTCTTTTTTACTGGGGATTCTATTTAGATTTTATAATTAAAATTGTCCTAATTGTCATTGACAACAACCTATTTAATGCTATTTAGACGTGGTACTTCAAAATAAACTAGTAATAAAAGAGATAAAAGAAAGAAAACTAAAAAATAATACTAGGATAGGCAATAATAACAAGGAAGTGCTTGTAGACTGGGAGGCGGCACGGCGGCTGGGAAGTTAGTGCACAGTCACACAGTGCTTAAGTTTAGGGTTTGAGTCCAGCTATCGCAGCCTCCCTGCGTGGAGTTTGCATGTTCTCCCCGTGCCTTGGTGGGATTCCTCCGGTTTCTTCCCACATTTCAAAAACATGCATGTCAGGTTAATTGGCTGGTCCAAACTGTCCTTTGGTGTGAATGAGCGGGTGAATGTTTGTGTGTCTCTGTGTGCGCTGTGACTGGGTGGCAACCAGTTCAGGGTCTCCCCTGCCCACTGCCCGAGGACACTTGAGATGGGCTCCAGCACCCCCGGGACCCTACTGAGGATGAGCGGTGCAGTTAATGAATGGATGACTTGTAGACTGGACTAAATAAGAAGTGCATCAAAATAATAGTGCAATGAAAATAGTGCAAATACATTAGCAGAAAGTAAGAGTTAATAAATAAAAGATAAATATACATTTCTCAATACATAGGTAAAATAATAAAGTCAGATTTATAGTTCATGCTGTGAATAAAATACATCTGTAATTGATTTATTCCAATGATTAATCCACACTTGAAGATATTTTTTTAACTTACGTTGCCCCACTGCTCTATTTTCTGTCAAATTATATCAGTGCTCTCTACTTATTTGTTTTAGCCCATCAAAAAAAGAGTGTGTAATTAAAAAACTGTTCAGCACATATGTTCGCCAAGCGCAATTATTTCCTATGACTAGAGTTGCTACGCTGCTTTATTCTCCATCAAATCACATCAGTGCTCTCTATGAACTTTCAGGAAGCCCATTAAAATCAAAGCGTGCAATTAACAAACATCACACTAGACTCATTTTAGTTTGGGGGCCACAAAGTAGAAAAAACATTCTCACTGTGAACAGACTAGTGAATTATTGGCTTTAAAAGTCTGCCATAGCTGAAGGGCTGGGGTATTTTTGGAGGCTCACAATTGAATAATGATTTCTGGATGTAAGATTTGATATAAAACCATTATTTACGGGTGTCTGTTCATTCATATGTTTCCTTCACTAATATTTAATCTCTTGCAGTGTTTATCAACTGACCATTTGTAAAAAAAAAAAAAAAAATTCAATTGAAAAAAAAGCAAAACAACAATTCATTTCCACTGTAGCTAATTTAACTCAAGCAGAAAGTGACAAAAATAGCACGCACGCACTACTTAGAATGATTGTTTTGATGATTCAAAAGTCGTGATGCTCTTTTGTTTCATTTTTTATGAAAATTTTTATCTGAATATGGGAATTTCACGGTTAGATTCCATATCTGTAAGAGAAAAAAAAAGGTGTCTTTAAACATTTGCAAAAACACCCAAGCGGTATTCATTTTAATTGAGTATTTTTCGTGACTTTTATTTTAAGTGAAATTACATCGAGGTGGTTTTCCTCAGTTTTCTCTGGTTGATTAATTGTTTTCAGCAAATACAGCTAAAGTAGGTGTATTGCGACTGGCTCGTGGCTTTGGCGACATCCAGTGGACATATTAAAAACTGGCAGTGGTTGTGACATGATGCATTTCATTTTTCTCTTGTGCTTCTCTAAGGCGTTGTCTCCTAGGCCACATAATGATATGGTGGGCCACAATTGGCCCGCTGGCCATAAGTTTGACACTTGTGGTAAAAGAAAAAAAGGATGCAAGGATATGCACTGCAAAAAAAGAAATTCTTACCCAATTGGCATTTTAAATAGATTTGCTCTCTTTTCTCGAATACAAAATAACAATAATAAGAAAACCCCATTTCTTTTTAGCAGAGGTATGTTTAGTTGAAAGGGAAAGTGTGTATTCAGACCAATAGATGTCGCTACTGAGTAGTACAACAGAAAACAAGTGCTAAAAAATACAAGGATACAACCTACTCAAAGAGACCAAACCGCATCATTTTTCTTCAAATTTTTTTGCCTAACCTTTCACAAGGTTTTGGGGGTTTTCAAAGAGCCGTAGCAGCAAAATGGCAAATAATTATGTCAGCTTCCTCTTGGTGAGACTTATGTGATGTAAAATAAATAAAACATTCTCAACCAACAAATGTTTAAAAAATGCACGGTTATATGAGAGTTTAAGTATTTTTGCGTATTATTTAAGTTTTTTGTTTTTTCACCACTAAGAGCCGCTAAATAGTACACACTGTCCTTATAAAAAATATGTCCTAACAATTTCAGAAAATAATGACCTAAAATGATCAAAATTACTTGGTGCTTTGCGAGAGGCGCCAGGCTTTGGCGACAACCAGTGGAAATATTTAAAGTTGCAAATCATTGTTTGACTCATTTTTCTCTTGTGCTTCCTTCAGAATTGTCTCATGAGCCACATACAATGATGTGGCAGACCATGAGTTTGACACATGTGCAAGAGACTTTTCAGTTTGGTTTACTGTCTGGGGCGGTCGGAGGTTAGCGCGCAGCCCCACGGTGCAGCGGTATAGGGTTCAAGTCCAGCTGCCACAACCACCCCATGCGTAGTTTGCATGTTCTCCCTGCATGGGTTTTCTCAGGGTACTGAATCCCTAATGCCCCCAATAAGCAGGTAGGCGCCTTGCATAGATAGATAGATAGATAGATAGATAGATAGATAGATACTTTATTCATCCCCGAAGGGAAATTCACTTTTCCAGCAGCATCCCTAAGCTGAGAACAATCGAAAATAACTGAGAACAATCGAAAATAACACGGGAGCTGCTGGAGTGGCTGCCTGAGCGGAGAAGATGAGGTAAAATTTTGGACTATTTGATAAAGTTTCAGGAGCGAGCAGAGAGAGTGGGAAAGGTGAGATGGCACAACATTCATTTGGACAGGTAACTTAAAATTAGTTTTACTTGGTTATATGGCTGCATGGCCATTATTGGTGTGTGAGTGTGTGTGTGAATGGGTAAGTGTGAAGCACATTGTAAAGCGCTTTGGGAGGTCTTCATTGACTTGAAAAGCGCTAGATAAATGCAGTCCATTTACCATTTAACATTTACTCCGGTTTTCCCCCACATTCCATAAATATGCAAGTCAGGTTAGTTGGCCGGTTCAAATTGTCGCTAGGTGTGAATAAGCGAGTGAGTAGTCTGTCTATCTGTGCCCTGTGACTGGCTGGCAACCAGTTCAGGGTGTCCCCTGCCCACTGGCCCAAGATAGCTAAGATGGGGGGGATTTGCATAGGTTCATTGTTTTATATTCGTTATCAATTATCCATAACCATTATCAGTCAAGTCATGATACACTTCAAAGCCAAAAGGCCGAGACACTTACTCCCAGCCAAGAGGCTGAGTCAAGATCCTAGCCAAAGGGCCAAGAAGCAATCAGTGCAAATGCACCGGAGGTACTGCAATACCGGGCCGATACGTGGAGTGGACAGAGCAAGATCTTATTCCATCTCTCAATTACAAAAATAGTAAGTGCCGCTATTGACACTTACCAACACAGTCCAAAAATCACAGCCAATGGCACCCCCTGACCCTACTGAAGATAAGCTGCGCAGAAAATTGTATGGATGCATGGTTTTCCATTTGACAAATGTGGGCATGTTTTATCCTTTACTTTGATTTAGTGACATCACACAATCCTTTATTTCTTTCTTCGAGTACTAGTGATGTTTTGATTTTCTTAAATAAGCACTTTATGCATCACTAAAGGGGTTCGCAATAATTTCAAGTGCGTACTATGACGCACAAACAGCAAAGTGGAATATTGTACGTGCGCATTCGCGTTTGGATCCAAGTGATTTGATGCGGTTTCAAAAGTCTGGCGAGCTCCTGAAGATTTTCTCCCGTGCACGCGCGCGAGTGCACGTAACCAAGGGGTAAAGGAGAGGACCTTCCTCCAGGAATGTAACAGCGAGAGGGAATTTTGCTGCATTTTTACGCACGGAGCTCATTTTGGGTTGTGTTCGAGTGGTTGCTTCACGTTGTGGATTTATCACTCAGAGAACAATTTAGTTACGCGCATTATGGTGAGTGCAAATGCTTTTTCTAATTTTCTGGTGGAAACTGCGCAATAATGTGGGGTTGTGACCCGTCCACAGGGCGGCGTGGGCCATTTGGTGGCGGCTCTGGTGGGGGCGGTTACCTTTATCACTGTGGTCACCGTCACGGCAGTTTTTATGAGCAGTAAGTTCATTCCTGACTTAGAAAGTCTTGTTTGTTGAAGCTATGACATACGCATGCGCACTTGACCGTCATGTTAAGGTTTGCGTCGCTTTAATTATGACGCAATTTTCTTTTTTTAAGTCATCTTTTTCCTCTTACAGTTAAACTTTAGATTAACAAACTTGTCTTTTTGGCATTAGAATAGATTTAATTATGACGCAATCAAAATATAAATAGTTTTTCTTGGTTTTTTTTAAAGCCCGAGTGTGTAACATTTGACCACTAGGTGGCACTGCTGTCTAATGTGAACGAAAGCCAGTGTCACAGATTATAGATAGATAGATAGATAGATAGATAGATACTTTGTTCATCCCCGAAGGGAAATTCACATTTCCAGCAGCATCCCTGAGCTGAGAACAATCGAGAACAATCGAAAATAACACGGGAGCTGCTGGAGTGGCTGCCATTCGTGACGGCGCCGGAAGAAAAGATTCAATTTGAATCATTTACAAACAAACAAACAATTGAATCATGTACAAACAAACAAACAAAATATTCATGTTTCAATAAGTGGAGTGTTAATAAAATATTTCTGATACTGATATAACCAGATAAAACTAATTTTAAGTTACCTGTCCAAATGAATGTTGTGCCATCTCACCTTTCCCACTCTCTCTCCTGCAGTTGACTTGCTGCTGCTCGCTCCTGAAACTAATACTTACCTCTTTGTGTATTGCCTGCATATGGCGACACCCTCTTTCAGCTTGTCTGTCAGAACCTTGATCTCCTCCTAAAATGCTTAATTACTCGTATGCAATAGTATAACTGTTTCGAGCAGAATGTGGACTATTGTAGGCTGTAAGGGTGACAATTACATATTCATAATTTACAAGAATGCACATGAACCCCAGGATACAGTGACAGTACCTAATACTTTTATTCTATTGTTTTATCCGTGGTAACAGGGTTTCGGAAGGCATTCGCTGTACATCATAGGTTTCTATACCCCTCCATATGGCAAATTCACTATGCGATCCCCACCTCAAGACGGATTAATGTTGTTTCCTGGGGGTCTACTTTAGTAAATGGTCTGCATTTATAGAGCGCTTTAGTGTAGCAGAAAGATCCCAGGCAAAAAAAAAACAGCAACATCTTGGTAGGGATTCCACTATGTAAAAGAAATACAAATTTCTCGACCTATGCCTTTTTTTATATATAAAATAAGAACACTGGTATGATAGTTCATTTATTTTTGCCGGGTATTCAAATCAATGTTTGTTGTTTTTTTTTTTAACTGAGTGAAAGTTTTTTTTTTACAACTATAAGTCAAGTCAAGTCAAGTCATTTTTATTTGGATAGCCCTAAATCACGAAGAGTCTCAAGAGCTTCACAGATTATTACACCATATTACACAGACTATTTTTCAGAATATTATTATACATTCCCCTGCTCTGGAGCCGACGAGAAGAGTAGGTTATTCATATGCTATAGAGTAGAAGTGAGTTTTAACACACTGTGCCTTTAATGAAATGAGGAAATATCAACTTTTAAAAAGCAACTTGTCATAGCTTTAAAATGGATCTTTTTTGAGACACAATCAAACATATACTTTTTTCTTTTTGAATGAAAATGTCATTTTCAAAAAAGCAATTTGTCTCATCTGGCATCAATATATCGTAATATCATTTGAGATGGTCTAAATCTAAATTTTGTTTTAACAGAGTGTAATTTGCGGAAATTCTGCTTTTTACACCTACAAAAAATTTGAATTTTTGGAACTAACAGAAAAGCCTTTTTTTTTTTGCATCAAATCCTGACTAGCGGGGAAAAAAATCCAAGTCTCCCAAGTGACTGCCAGTTTTCCAAAATGATCAACAGCAATTTTTGCGTGATAAAAGGAAATTTGTGTTCAGACCTCTTAAGATGCCAAGTTTTCCCATATGTTTAAAACCAAGATGAATCCATATATCCACTTGAAATAATTAACTGATTTGAGTTGGAAGATAGAGTAGCACGGCAGCATAGTAGCGCTTGTGCGGCCCAGTTCTGAGGTCATGAGATCGAACCTCCTGTGTGGAGTTTGCATGTTTTTCCCGTGCTTGCGTGGGTTTCCTCCGGGCACTCCGGTTTCCTCCCACATTCCAAAAACATGCATGCCAGGTTAATTGGCCGGTCCAAATTGTCCCTAGGTGTGAATGACAGAGTGAGTTGTTTGTCTGTGTGCCCTGCGACTGGCTGGCACCCAGTTCAGGGTGTCCCCTGCCCACTGCCCGATGATAGCTGGGATGGGTTCCAGCACCCCTGCGACCCTACTGAGGATAAGCGGTGCAGATAATGGATGAATGGATGGATGGTGTTGGATGATCAATGTTTGATAAATTTGAAAAATATCCGGAGCACAATATACTTATTTTAATTGTATGTGCTTTAGTTTTATCCTAAGCTGGCAAATTAACTAGCATCGGAGCATTAAAGCATTAAAGTTCACTTTATAATGTTACTGCTTCATCACAAGACAATGCACTCCTATTAGGAAAGAGCCTGTAACACATCATACTGTAGATCGCTGACCCCAACCACATTTGCAACCATGCGGCTTGTAAATTGGTGGCTAAAAAAATTGGAGAAAATGTACATGTTTTAATTTGAAATTTAATGCCTTTAGATCATTTGTTTTACATGTTAAACTTTTAACAAGTTCACTGAGCGACCATGTGTACGAAATACACAATGTAAATAAGACAACATTGTCGAATCAGACCAGTCTTTTTTCATTTTAAGTATTTTTCTCTTACAATAATCAAAAGTATCTACCATTTGTTTGATAGAGAGCATGTCATTATTTTAAGTGTGTCTTTTCTTATTTTACCATGGAAATTAGGTAGAATATCTATACAAGAACAATGTATATGTTTTTTTATAGCTTGCCACTCCTTGCACATTTGATCTCTGCACTATTGTTACTTACAGTGTTATTACTTACAGTGTTATTGTTACAATATAATGGTACTGTGTACCTGACTTGTTAACCTGACTGCCCATCTTGCACATCTGGTTAGCGTCTCTTCTTGCACTATCGGCACTATGGTAAATAACACAATACAGCTTTATTTATATCTGTACACTGAAGGACACTGAGGGAAACTGTGGGAGTCAGATCCATCGACATTTCGTTCTGTATACACGTGTACTAGAATGACAATAAAGTAGATCTGAATCTGAATCTGAATCTGAATATATACAGACGCAGCCCTACTTACGAACAAGATGTATGTTTAAGGTTTATATATTATATTATGTTAAAGAAACCTGAATTGTTTTGTACTAAAGAAATAAACATTTCCTAAAATAATATGCTCTATAAAGATTAATAAAGTTGAATTTTACTTACTTTCGGAAGATAGCTTTAAAAGGTCCTCCATAATAAATAGTTGCCGAAAAAAGTGTTCCGACCATTTTCTCAACTGCATCAAGCTTTGTTATTCCACTTTCATTTAAAAAGAAAAACGTCTCTGTCACGAGGCGGAGTGGAGTGGAAGGAGTGATCGGACCAGAACGGAGGCAGGAGGCAGGAAGGGAGAACTCAATTGCGTGACGATCCATAAGTTTTATTTAACAAAATAAAAGTTGTCCAAAAGTCAGGGACAAGACAAACAAAAACATTCTTACAATCAAAACAGAACGGTACAGAGTTCCTCCGGCACGAACTCAACAGGACAGGGCATAACAGACGGAAAATGTTTTAAAAACTAAAACAGGACAAGGCATAGCAGACCGGGGAATGTGTAATGAGCCAGCGCCCGCCAAACCCACAACCCAGCCTTAAGTAGCAAACCAGCAATCAGCTGATCTGCTTCAGCTTGAGTTCGGGGGCGCGGCAGACTGGTCGCCATGGCGACCGTGACAGAGCCCCCCCTTTAAGGGACAGCTCCTGAGGTCCCCCAAAAAAAAGAAGAAAAAAAAATACTACCTCACGCCCCGGAAATGTTCGACGCTTGGCAGGGTTGGGGGGGTCCGGCAGGCAAACTGGACGGGCGAACACGAGGACAGACGGAATCGGAACCGGCGAACACCGAGGACAGACGGAATCAGAACCGGCAAACACAGAGGACAGACGGAATCAGAACCGGCAAACACAGGACAGACGGAATCAGAACCGGCAAACACAGAGGACAGACAGAATCAGAACCGGCAAACACAGAGGACAGACGGAATCAGAACCGGCAAACACAGAGGACAGACGGAATCAGAACCGGCAAACACAGAGGACAGACGGAATCAGAACCGGCAAAACAGGCGAGTCAGAATCGGAGACGGCAAAACAGGCAAGTCAGAATCGGAACCTGCAAAACAGGAGCAACAGAGTCGGACTGGCAGGCAGCAGAGTCGGACTGGCAGGCAGCAGAGTCGGACTGGCAGGCAGCTGAGTCGGACTGGCAGGCAGCTGAGTCGGAGTCGGACTGGCAGGCAGCAGAGTCGGACTGGCAGGCAGCAGAGTCGGACTGGCAGGCAGCGGAGTCGGACTGGCAGGCAGCGGAGTCGGACTGGCAGGCAGCGGAGTCGGACTGGCAGGCAGCGGAGTCGGACTGGCAGGCAGCGGAGTCGGACTGGCAGGCAGCGGAGTCGGAGTCGGCCCGGCGGGCAGCGGAGTCGGAGTCGGCCCGGCGGGCAGCGGAGTCGGAGTCGGCCCGACGGGCAGCGGAGTCGGAGTCGGCCCGACGGGCAGCGGAGTCGGAGTCGGACTGGCACGCAGGGGAGACGGAATAGCAGGCAATCGGCACGGGAGTCGGGCAGGCAGGCATGAGAGTCGAACAGGCAGGCGTCAATTCTTCCCGGGACCCCATTCGAGGCACAGCAATGGCCACGACGGGCGGGGCCGTGGTTCGAACGGGCAGGGAAGGTTACCTCTGCTTGCCAAACGGCGTCCTCCAGCTCTCCCCAAATCGCGCAGGGATCGTTCGCTGAGTTCAAATGTTGGCTGGCTCATTCTGTCACGAGGCGGAGTGGAGTGGAAGGAGTGATCGGACCAGAACGGAGGCAGGAGGCAGGAGGCAGGAAGGGAGAACTCAATTGCGTGACGATCCATAAGTTTTATTTAACAAAATAAAAGTTGTCCAAAAGTCAGGGACAAGACAAACAAAAACATTCTTACAATCAAAACAGAACGGTACAGAGTTCCTCCGGCACGAACTCAACAGGACAGGGCATAACAGACGGAAAATGTTTTAAAAACTAAAACAGGACAAGGCATAGCAGACCGGGGAATGTGTAATGAGCCAGCGCCCGCCAAACCCACAACCCAGCCTTAAGTAGCAAACCAGCAATCAGCTGATCTGCTTCAGCTTGAGTTCGGGGGCGCGGCAGACTGGTCGCCATGGCGACCGTGACAGTCTCACCTCTTCTTTACACTTGAGACCAACCATATTGAATGGATGCACGAGATATTAAACAATAAAAATGTCAAAGTTCTTAGCGCGCTGGAGATACAGCATAGAATGTTTACACACAAACTAGGAAGTAGAAGCCGGATTTCTTCTTCGGAATGGATGCTGGGTGACGCTGGAAATGTGAAATGTGAATTTCCTTTCGGGGATGAACAAAGTATCTATCTATCTATCTATCTATCTTTCACACCGCCACCCGCCAGTAGCGGCGAAAGAAGCACTACAGTACTCTCCTGTACTCGAAAAAAGGGGCACACAATACAAAATCACAGCAATATCCGGATATTTTTCGACATCCCAAAAAGAATGTTTGTATCTACCGTTTACATAAGTCGAATGCTCGGAAGTAGGGGAGCGTCAGTATATATATATATATATATATATATATATATATATATATATATATATATATATATATCCAGAATATATATAAAACGAGTAATAAAGTAAAAACCTTTGAAAAAAAATTGGCAGTGGAAAAGTCACACCTTTTGGAAGACGAAGTGAATTTTGATAAGTGATCCCCTCCAGACTTAAAAAAGTTTATGATAAGGTTGATAAATATAAAGAAAAATATCGGGACTCTCCTAAAAAACTGTTTGTTTTTTTAACAAATAATATGCACAGTTTTTTTCTCAATGTAAAAATGGTTACAAATCGGCAGCTCGGTTAAACCACACATTTTTGACTATTTTTTTTTTTGTGAGGGTTTTTTTTCATCATCATAACATAATAATCCTTCTGAGTATGGTTCATTTATTGTGAAATCTGTCATTCTTTCACATCCAAAAACAGTAGTAGGACAAGGAATACTTTTTTCCATAATGGCCCTGAAGAACAGTGAAGAGGCAACAGCAGCACCCCAAGTAATGCCAAGAAAACGAAGCATTGTTTGTCTAATTTTCTTTCAGACTCCCAAGGTCCGAAAGAGCCTTACACGCTAGGGGATTATTTTAACAACACATTGAGTTGGAGATCCTACAATCTGTACTGGATATCAGGTATTGACAACATTTTAAAGCCATCTTGTCACAACAGAACTCTGACTCTGTGTTTCTTTTCAACTGCAGATAACACCTATCTACACAAAGCAAGCGATGGGAACGTCTACCTCCACAATGTGGAAAAAAACACGGAATCAACGTTCATCACAAATTCGACCTTTGTATTATAGTCATTTGTATTACAATCATTGAATATTATTGGAGTGAGACATCTGTTTTTAAAGTTGTCTCCTATTCTAGGAGCAAGTGGGCGCCACGGACTACTTGTTATCAGCAGATCACGAATTAGTCGCATTTGAGAGCAATTTCACAAAGGTGAGAATAAACCTAAGATGATCACAAGCGGGCGGCACGGCGGCAAAGTGGTTGGCGCGTGCGTAGCACAGTTCTGAGGTCATGGGTTCAAATCCAGCTACCAGCCTTCCTGTGAGGAGTTTGCATGTTTTCCCTGTGCTTGCGTGGGTTTCCTCCGGGCACATTCCAAAAACATGCACGTCAGGTTAATTGGACGGTCCAAATTGTCCCTAGGTGTGACTGAGCAAGTGAGTTGTCTGTCAGTTCAGGGTGTCCACTGCCCACTGCCCGGAGATAGCTGTTATGGGCTCCAGCACCCCCGCGACCCTACTGGGGATAAGCGGTGAAGATAATGGATGGATGATCTCAAACAACATAGAAAGTAGGGTAAAATAATTTGTAAGACTATAACATAGCAAACCCCACCAAGAGGGTCATTTAATAAGTATTTCTTCCACAATTGACTTCAAATACTGTAGATGATGGGAAACCCCGGGTTATGACACAATTCCATTCTGATGTGGAGTTGCTGTATAGAGAGGGATAGAGATCTATGGTAGTTAGTTCATTGATTCCAAACCCCCAGTCACATAGATCAGTGATTTTCAACCACTGTGCTGCAAATATTATATTATATTATTTCTACAAATATTATGTCATTGTCAAGTGTCTGTGCTGTAAAAACTGGGGTTATTATAAATTATATTGTGATCAAACATACTGTTCAGTGTCATTTTATAACATTTTTGGTTAGTGGTGTGCCGCAAAAACTATAGGCAAGAAGCAGAAATGATGTCCAGCGTGAGGGAGGTGGAAGGAGGAAGCTAAACGTATTTTACCCCAACACAGAGGAGAAACATTTCTTTGGATGTAGTAATTTTGAGTTAAACTGATTGGTAAGCATATATCTAAATAGTTACCCGCGTAAAAGTAAGTCCATACTGTATAGAGTGTAGATCCCCCACAAATGGAGAAAAAAAAAACGGTCCGACCGGCCCGATTTCTTGATTGAAATTTAAAGCCCGAATTTTGGGCCGGGTCGGCTTCGGACGCAGACCCAAGATCTTAGCACTACTACCAGTGTGACGTGACCTGAGAAGGTAGAGTGGAGTAGCAAGTGGATGCAAAGTTAGAGAGTAGACAGCAACGGCTAGTTTTTTGATTATCAAAATAATTAAATAACATACTTTTTAGTCTTCTCGTAAATAAGGCCATCAGTTACATCTACATTTTTTGAAATGGTTTTCTTGTAAATTTTCTATTTTTACAAAATATTACTTATCAAGGACAAATACATATTTACACATAGACTGAATATGCCGTCATATTCCATTAATGAACTAACGATTCTATTTTTCCAGCAATGGAGACACTCGTACACAGCTACTTACAGCATCTATGACATGAGCAGTTCGTGAGTAAAAATGTTTTATTGTTCTAAAGACTAAATGTTGCAATTATCATCATGAAATTCAACCTGATTTCAAAAAGGCTTAACAGTTGGATTAAAATGAATTCAATATGTGTAAAAAAAAAATCAAATTTTAATTTTTGTGTGTTTAACAACCAGGAAATTTGCATGAGGAAAATTGAGCCCCTGTCATAAACACTCTCATAAATGTACTTTGTTTGACCGTAGTACGTTTTATCAAAATGTGAATCTACCACCCGTGGTGCAGTACTTCAGCTGGGCGCCAAAACAAAGGAAATTTGTAAGTTTCCACCGCCAACTCCTACTTTGTGGATACTGTTTCCACGCAAGTTTGTCAATGTGTCCTTGCTACTGTGCAGGCATACGTGCATGACTACAACATCTTTCTGAAACGTGACGTTGATGCCGAAGCTGTACAATTGACCAAAAATGGGAAAAAGGACCAGATCCTGAACGGTGTGCCTGACTGGGTGTATGAAGGTGAGGAACATTAGTACTTGTGTTTTGCATGTGTCTGTCTAACGTTTGATAGCAAGAGTGTCTTCTTGAAGCTCAGCAACTAATTTACAGTGGCTTGCGAAATTATTTGGCCCCTTTGAACTTTCTGACTTTTTTTTTACTTCAAACATAAAGATATAATTTCTTGTGAAGGATCAACAATAAGTGGGACACAATCGTGAAGTGAAACACACTTTATTGGATATTTTAAACTTTTTAACAAATTAAAAAAAAAAAAAAGTGGGCGTGCAAAATTATCCAGCCCCATTGAGTTAATACTTTGTAGCGCTACCTTTTGCTGCGATTACAGCTGCAAGTTGCTAGGGGTATGTCTCTATCAGTTTTGCACATCGAGAAACTGATATTTTTGCCCATTCCTCCTCGCAAAACAGCGTGAGCTCAGTGAGGTTGGATGGAAAGCGTTTGTGAACAGCAGTTTTCAGTTCTTTCCACAGATTCTCAATTGGATTGAGGTCTGGACTTTGACTTGGCCATTCTAACACCTTGATATGTTTTTGGGTGAACCATTCCATCGTAGCTTTTGGTTTATGTTTTTGATCATTGTCCTGTTGGAAGTCAAATCTCTGTCCCAGTTTTGCAGACTCCATCAGGTTTTCTTCCAGAATGGTCCTGTATTTGGCGTCATCCATCTTCCCTATCCCTGTTGAAGAAAATCAGGCCCAAACCATGATGCTGCCACCACCATGTTTCACTGTGGGAATGGTGTGTTGAGCGTGATGAGCTGTGCTGCTTTTACACCAAACATAACGTCTTGCATTGTTGCCCAAAAAGTTTGATTTTGGTCTCATCTGACCAGAGCACCTTCTTCCACATGTTTGGTGTGTCTCCCAGGTCGCTTGTGGCAAACTTTAAACAACACTTTTTATGGATATCTTTAAAAAATGGCTTCCTTCTGGCCACTCTTCCATAAAGGCCAGATTTGTGCAGTATACCACTGATTGTTGTCCTATGGACTGATTCTCCCACCTCAGCTGTGGTTCATCCAGTGTGATCATGGGCCTCTTGGCTGCATCTCTGATCAGTTTTCTCCTTGCATGAGCTGAAAGTTTAGGGGGACAACCCGATCTTGGTAGTTTTGCAGTGGTCTGATACTCCTTCCATTTTAATATTATTGCTTGCACAGTGCTCCTTAGGATGTTTAAAGCTTGGGAAATCTTTTTGTATCCAAATGCAGCTTTAAACTTCTCCACAACAGTATCTCGGACCTGCTTGGTGTGTTCCTCGTTCTTCGTGATGCTCTCTGCGCTTTAAACAGACCTCTGAGACTATCACAGTGCAGGTGCATTTATACAGAGACTTGATTACGCACAGGTGGATTCCATTTATCATCGTTAGGCATTAAGATCAACATTGAATTATTCAGTGATCCTCACTGAACTTCTGGGCAGAGTTTGCTGCACTGAAAGTAAAGGGGCTGAATAATTTTGCACATCGACTTTTTCATTTTTTATGGGGTTTAAAATAGTTTGAAATATCCAATCAAGAGTGATCCACTCTATGATTGTGTTCCACTTATTGTTGATTCTTCACAAGAAATTACAGTTTTATATATTCATTTATTGGTATCAACAATGTGCTGTGCAATAAACAAAGATTTAACAAAATGCCAAAGCGCTATGTTTGTCCCCATGACTCTCCTCAACTCACTCATTCACTCGATATCTAAATTCCACAAGAAACGACTACAGAACATATCTCCCCCCTTGATGCTTCTCAGTTCTTTTGAGCATAGTTCCTTAACACCCAAAATTTGATAAAATTTGACACTAAAGCACTCATTTGGATTTGGTCTCTGAAGCTTATGAACTCACCCAAGTTTTACTGCACTATTTTCTCATGCACTTACAACTGAGGCTAGTCTACAAGGTCAATGTTGCCTCTTCTTATATTGTTTTTCATTTCATTTGTTTCATGTAATTTATTTATCTTATCTCGTTGTAGACAATGTTCACTGCGTTGTTATCAATGACAATAAATACAATTCTAATTCTAATCCATTTATTTTTATAACTACTTGAATGTAAGCTAGTGATGTTATTTTTGGTCTAACTTTAGAGGAAGTGTTTGCATCAAATGGAGCCTTGTGGTGGTCCACAAGCGGAGCATACCTGGCCTACGGCGAATTTGATGTCACGCAAGTCAGAAAAATGAAATTGACCTGGTTCGGGGGAGACCAATACTCTGAAACCGTGACCATTCCATATCCAAAGGTGCAATAAAATAGAAACATACTGAATATTTGTGTTTCTTGTTTTCATGTATTGTATTGTTTACAGGTGGACACTCGACTGACTGAAGTCAAACTATACGTGGTCAATACTCTTACTCCTCAGACTCCCGCAAAAATGATCCTGCCCCCCGCAGCTCTCAGAACCAGGTTCCAATTTTCATTTTTCATCTTTCAGCCGCGTCGAGTTTGGCCTGTTTTCCATTTCTTGTCACTTTGTGTTCAGCGATTACATTTTGAGCTCTGTCACCTGGGTCACGGACGAGCGCCTCGCGGTGCAGTGGCTCACCAGAAATCAGAACTACGTCCTTGTGCAGCTCTATGACTTGGAAGGAGGCGACTGGAAAGAAAACCCGCAGGTCGCTGTAATGTTGATGCGATTTGAACCCGTTTACGTGCTGTTTAAATACAACTTTTTGTCTTCTTTGTAGAAATTTGAACAAATAAGCAAAACAGGCTGGATTGGCCATGTAAGTTATACTCCAGGCTGTACAATTCATTAAGCAGACTGATGAGAAAACAAATGTTTTTTTTCTTGTGCAGTACGGGCCGCTACCTCTATTTTTTGCTGACGATAAACTGAGTTTCTACAAAGTGATGAGTGACACCAATGGCTACAAACATATTCATTACATTAAAAATGTAAGTGATCTTGGAAAAGAACAAACGGTTTATTTTCTTTCCCTTTGTTCCGGACCACATGGGCCGCTGGTTCGTTCTCTTTGGGTTTTTTTTAGTCAATTTATCACGTACTGTCCCGGGTTTCGGCACCAAAATGTTAAGGATAATATTTTCTTAATATGTTAAAAACTGACGTGACCAGGAAGAGAGGCAAATGTAGGTTTACAAATTTATTCACTGCGCAGTGGGTAGCCTGGACGAGTCTCACACCATGCCCACGCAGCCAACGGGTTTTTATTCAAAAGTTCGCGCATGCGCAGGAAATATCAATGACATCACACATACGTCTTTCGGTTCAAAGTTCGCGCATGCGCAGGAATTGTCAATGACGTCACACATACGTCCTTCGGTTCAAAGTTCGCGCATACAACGAAGAATGGCAGAAATATATGTGTGCATTAAAATCAAACTATGTGTGTGTGCTTTAAAGATTGTTCATACATTCAAAATAGAAAAATAGTAAATACAAAATAGTAAAAACGAGTTGGACTGTAAGTCAAGTTCATCAGGATTATTTGTAACATAGAACACAGAGAAATACACAATTAACTAAATATGATCTGCTTTTACACATATGTGCTTTTCACTAATAAGGACAATCATTTTGACTAGTTCACGGTTCATAGATCCTTTAACCAAGTGTTTCATAAGGGTTCCAATTCCTGTGGTATGACTTGGGCAAGTACAGCCTGGCAGCGCCCATCCTTTTCCGGGCAGTTTTTTTTTTCTTTAGTTGGGGTTTGTTCGCCCTCATGAAACAGATAGTACTGGTTTCCTCTGATCTGACTGAGATACAGCACTTTCATCTCCTGGTCGCTGTTATTCTTCGGTGTAAAGGCGGCTCGTGGCATTGACGGGCAGGGGCGTTTAGACAGTGCAAATTACTACTTTCTAAAGAAAATTGGACAGCGTACTTGAGCATCTTTTTTAATAGTTTTGCTTTTGAAAATACATTTCGCTAAGATCTTTTTAAATCCAGTTTTAGTTTTTTCACGGAAAGTAACATTTTTATGTCCGCTAGCTGTCTGCGGTGCGATACCGGAGTAGATGATACCTGACTCAAGATATCTTTTTAAGGGCAAGGCAAGACCGGTTACTTCAGGCAACTGGGAAGTAATTTACATAACCAAGCTGACGAAAGATGCTATGTGAGTGACAATCCCAATCGGTTACTGTGGAATATATAAATTTATATTTTTACCTGAGATACCTTCTCTTTCACAGATACTTTGTCAGTAATGAGCATGAGGGTGTGCCCGTGAAGAGAAATGTCTATAGGTAAGGATTTCTTTACTTAATTCTCTAATTAGTTTTATTTTAATTGATAGACGGCAGACTTGTGGGACACGGCGAACCTGCTTCCCGAAGTTTTCCCTTTACCGTGTGGAATAAGATTTTTTAGACCCTTTTTATGGCATTTTCCAAATGATATGACATCAACAACAAATTATTCAACATGTCAAACTTCGCAGTGTTACTGTGTAAAGATACGTTTATAAGGTGCCTGTTTGTCTAGATAAAATGCTGGTCTGCTTTTGGTTTGTGTCATGGCATCATGAATATTCTGATATGACTCAGCACTTTTGGTTTTGCTGACTCAGAATTTCTTTCAGCAAAAAGGAGCAAGGGGATGACTGAACAACTGCTTTAAAACGCCCAGTCTCCAGTCTTCTTGTGTTTTCTATTTGGATTTTTTTCATCTTGAGGTTAATTTATAAACATTATATATGTAGACGATTACATCTTTGGGCTGTTTGTACGACCATTTCAGGATTTTAGTCTTCATCTGGACAGTGTCTTACTTTTTGGGTTTTCCATTCTCATGTGCCAACGTGGGTGATCCTCTAATGGCGCACAGCCATTCTAGTTTGCCCTGAATTTATTTGCTACGGCTCCAAATGCTTGCAGTGATGCTAAAGTCAAAGGCAAAAACATTAAAATCCAGGAAATTAATTATGCGAAAGTCGAGAAATATGAAGTAAGTGCACAAATTGCTACCCTCGCTAAATTGCATGGCCATAACCAGGCGACAATTAGGGCTATGGTTAAAATTAGGGGATCTTTTAGGGCATAACAATCTTCTTAAGTGGAAGTTTTAAAATTAGTTTTCATTATAAATGGCCATCTCCTCCGCCCTCTGCATCCAACTGCTATCCCCAATGTACCGGCTCATGTCACATCACTATCCATCGATCTACCCTGGTCATATTCCTCAAGAGAGGTGACCAACAGCAAGACGAACACATTCAAAAACAAAGAAAATTAAAAAAGGGAAAAAGTAGCAAAAACACACACAAAAATGTTTGGACCACAGCCCACCCAAATGCCCAAACACCCAAACAAGTGAAGCACCTCGGCACACAAGTTAGTCATGCTTTCGTCCCTCCAGATGAAACGGGAACACAAGAAAGTTGCCATTTCACTCGGGTCAGAGTGACACAACACATTCTTCAGGGCCTGACAGCTTTCACTGGTTTACCCCTGCCGCATCATACAGGTGCCCTGCCCAACCCTTAGAATGCGTCTAAACATCCAACTATCCTTTTACAACAAATCATTCCTATCATCAACAAGAGCTCGAGCTTCCATTATATTTAGACCTCTTTCCTGCAGTGCACTCATAACACCATCCATCCACGTCAATTGCGGCCTTCCTCTTTGTCTTCTTCCATTTACTTCTGCTCTGAAGATTCTCTTCAACATTTGCTCCTCATCCATCCTCTCCATGTGTCCAAACCAACCGAGTACTCTCTTATCTACACGCTTGCTCAGTTCCACTACTACTCCAGTTCTGTCTCTCACAATTTCATTTCTCAATCTATCCAATCTTGTCACTCCTAACATACTCCTCAAACAATTCATCTCAAAAACATTTAAAAAACATTTACATCACACCAAAGGTAAATCAAATCACTTTTGCGATCCCTATCTCAGAACCGAATGATGTCGTATCCCGTGGGTCTCCTGTATTTTTGTTGAATCGGAAAACATTTAACGTGACGTGAGTTGGGCCTCCCACCTGAATGGTTTTGTGTTGACTGCGTTTCAGGGTGGACTTGGATCGTGAAAGTTATCGTCAGTGCCTCACCTGTTATGTTGACAAGAAAGACTGTCAGTACAATTCAGCTTACTTCAGCACGGACGCCTCCTTCTACCGCTTGAGCTGTCACGGTCAGTGGCGTGCGCTTTGACACGTACGATCACCTGTGGCCTGTGAACAAAAGCGTAGATTCAAGACGCTACGTTTCTGTGTTTGTTCGGATCAGGACCAGGTTTGCCCAAGTACATGCTCTTTGCCAATCGTCATCAACACTCAGGTGGGAGTGAATGTACGTATACCCACGAGCACATTCGCCACAAGCTCATTGTCAGTTCATCCGTTGCGAGTTGGCTGAATCTATTTTTGTGTTTGTACACTGCAAAAATAAAATAATACACCATTGGCAGGGAATTTTGCTCATTTTAAGTATATCTTTTAATTTTATAAAATTGTATATTGTTTTTCTATTCAGATAAGAAAATGTAAACTCAAAGACCAAACATGTTCATCATTTAAAGGGACAGAGTGTATTATTTGATCACCAGATATTCCCGCATGGTGTATTACAACAAGAAACGAGTGCTGAAATACAATCTACGGAGACTTAAAGTGACCAAAACAAATAATTTTAGTTTTTACCAGCCTATTCATATTTTTGGTTAAGTTTAGTAGCAAGATGGAGGACAATGGTCAGCTCCCTCTAGGTGGGGCTCATGTTGAGTGCTAATTTCTCGGTCTTCAAGTAGTTTAAGAATGCTTTTTAAGATAATGGTTCATTAATTCTTATGCTTATTAAATAAATCAACATTTTTAATGACCTTTTTTGCCACAAGAAGGCCATAAGTAATACAAACTATTCCTTTAAGCATGTTTTTCCTAATATTTGTTGAACAAAATATACTTCCATCGGCTTGATAAAATAGTTTTACTCATTTTAAAGATTATTTTGTTATGGAATTCAAGAAAAAAAGATTAAATATTGTAAAGTAAGAAAAAATATCCTTAAAATGAACACAATTTTCTGTGTTATACACTGAAAAAAATAAAAAAGTCCCCATTGGCACCAAATTTTACTTATTTCAAGTCTAATATTTCCAGTTAAAAATATTTTACTTGTTTTTAAATCATATACATTGTACCTTTAAGCATTTTTTTAAAATCTAATACTGGCCGAACACATTTATTAAAATGAGAAAAATGTTTTATCATTGACTAGATAAGATAGTTTTAATCATTTTAAGGATGATTTTTGTTATTGTATTTGAGAAACAAGATCAAAAATGGTAAAGTAAGAAAAACAAACAGAGGACGATTTTCTGCCTTGTACACTGGAAAAAGAATATGATATTATCCTATTGGCACAAAATATTGCACATTTATACTTGAAATCAGGAAAATTGTATTATTTAGCATTCTTATTTAGTAAATAATTTTGCTTATTTTACCATCTATTTATCTATCTACTCTGTTAATATTCCTCAAGAGGGGTGACTGACAGAAAGATAAATACATACACAAAAACAAAGAAAAGAAAAAACGAAAAAGTAGCAAAAAAAAAAATTGACCATAGCCAACCAAAATGCTCAAACACCCAACAAGTTAAGCATCTCAGCACCCAAGTTGGTCATGCCTATTTTAAGAATTGTATTTTAATCTTGGTAGGAAAAAAATCTTAAATGGGACTAATCAGTTAACATTTTTTAATAGAACAAATGTTTATTTTAAGAATATTTTATTTATTGCACCCAAGCGACCCTTACTGAGGATGGGCAGTGCAGAAAATGGATGAGCATTTTATTTATCAGGTCACAAAATAACTTAAAACAAGAAAATATAAACAAAATGAGCAAAATTGTCTGCCTAGGGTAAGAATTATTTTTTTCTTGTGCATATCGTTGTATCATTTTTTTGTAGTGCTTACTACTCTCGAAGACAACAAAGATTTTGGAGAAGTTATCAAGCATTTCCGAATACCAAGGGTGAAATACGGTACCATAAAAATTGCAGGATTTGGTAAGATTTTTTTTTTTAAATGTTAATTGCAAGTGGCAGCTATATACAGGGAGTGCAGAATTATTAGGCAAGTTGTATTTTTGAGGATTAATTTTATTATTGAACAACAACCATGTTCTTAATGAACCCAAAAGTCTCATTAATATCAAAGCTGAATATTTTGGAAGTTGGAGTGGGGCTTTTTTAGTTTTAGCTATTTTAGGAGGATATCTGTGTGTGCAGGTGACTATTACTGTGCATAATTATTAGGCAACTTAACAAAAAACAAATGTATACCCATTTCAATTATTTATTTTCATCAGGGAAACCAATATAACAGCTCAACATTCACAAATATACATTTCTGACATTCAAAAACAAAACAAAAACAAATCAGTGACCAATATAGCCACCTTTCTTTGCAAGGACACTCAAAAGCCTGCCATCCATGGATTCTGTCAGTGCTTTGATCTGTTCACGATCAACATTGAGTGCAGCAGCAACCACAGCCTTCCAGACACTGTTCAGAGAGGTGTACTGTTTTCCCTCCTTGTAAATCTCACATTTGATGAGGGACCACAGGTTCTCTATGGGGTTCAGATCAGGTGAACAAGGAGGCCATGTCATTAGTTTTTCTTCTTTTAGACCCTTTCTTGCCAGCCACGCTGTGGAGTACTTGGATGCATGTGATGGAGCGTTGTCCTGCATGAAAATCATGTTTTTCTTGAAGGATGCGGACTTCTTCCTGTACCACTGCTTGAAGAAGGTGTCTTCCAGAAACTGGCAGTAGGACTGGGAGTTGAGCTTGAGTCCATCCTCAACCCGAAAAGGCCCCACAAGCTCATCTTTGATGATACCAGCCCATACCAGTACCCCACCTCCACCTTGCTGGCGTCTGAGGCGGACTGGAGCTCTCTGCCCTTTACCGATCCAGCCACGGGCCCATCCATCTGGCCCATCAAGACTCACTCTCATTTCATCAGTCCATAAAACCTTAGAAAAATCCGTCTTGAGATTTTTCTTGGCCAAGTCTTGACGTTTCAGCTTGTGTGTCTTGTTCAGTGGTGGTCGTTTTTCAGCCTTTCTTACCTTGGCCATGTCTCTGAGTATTGCACACCTTGTGCTTTTGGGCACTCCAGTGATGTTGCAGCTCTGAAATATGGCAAAACTGGTGGCAAGTGGCATCTTGGCAGCTGTACGCTTGACTTTTCTCAGTTCACGGGCAGTTATTTTGCGCCTTGGTTTTTCTACACGCTTCTTGCGACCCTGTTGACTATTTTGAATGTAACGCTTGATTGTTCGATGATCACGCTTCAGAAGCTTGGCAATTTTAAGAGTGCTGCATCCCTCTGCAAGATATCTCACTATTTTTGACTTTTCAGAGCCTGTCAAGTCCCTCTTCTGACCCATTTTGCCAAAGGAAAGGAAGTTGCCTAATAATTATGCACACCTGATATAGGGTGTTGATGTCATTAGACCACACCCCTTCTCATTACAGAGATGCACATCACCTGATATGCTTAATTGGTAGTAAGCTTTCAAGCCTATACAGCTTGGAGTAAGACAACATGCATAAAGAGGATGATGTGGTCAAAATACTCATTTGCCTAATAATTCTGCACTCCCTGTACGTTCACTTGTTTATTTTCCCGACAGATCTATGGTATGAGATGATGTTACCCCCCAATTTTGTTTCATCCAGAAAGTACCCTCTACTTATTGACGTGTAAGTTGCGCACTAAAACCAACAAAAGCCCAAATCAATTTTAACTGTTACACTGCCATGCCAGATACGGTGGCCCCTGTAGTCAAAGAGTGGACTACCGTTACAAGTTGAGCTGGAGTAGCGTCCTTGCCAGCGAACACGGGATCATTGTGGTAAGATTTGACGGCAGAGGAAGCGGTTACCAAGGCGACGCCATCATGCACTCCATCTATCGTCGTCTCGGGTCATTCGAGGTGGAGGATCAGATCACGGCAGCCAGGTAGGAATTATAACACCAACTGTGAACGGACCCCAATTTTTTTTGCTCATTGCAATTTGCTTTTAGGTATTTTGCCACTTTGCGTTATGTGAACCAAAACCGCATGGCTATTTGGGGCTGGGTAAGTTGAAACATGAATGTAATCTTTTTTTTAGTTGATTTTTGAGACACTTTTCCTCAATTGATTTTCAGTCCTACGGTGGTTATGTGACCCTGATGGCCCTGAGTGCAGGAACTGATGTTTTTAAGTGTGGAATTGCTGTCGCTCCAGTTGTCAAGTGGGAAAATTACGGTGGGTGTGCACGGTATCTCACAAAAATACAGCCTTTTAAGACCTGATAATAAAAGTGAGCTTAACCGTAAGTGGTCTGAGTACTGACATACTGACCTGCTCTCATAGTCACAATATTTACGTCCATTTGCTCAAATAAACTTTTTTTTCATCTTTTTTTAGGTTTGGCTTGGCGTTTGAACTTTACTAGAAGCAGGCCTTTTCTTCCTTTCACCCTTAGCATTTTACACCAACAAAGACAAAATGTGTTCCGCCCTGAACAGCTCTGATAAAAGTGAGATAAAACCAGATGGGGGCAATGGAAAATGAAGCATAAGGGCTCTTTGAACGCAGTTGGGGATTGTTAACACATACTTATTACATATTTTATAATTTCTACTTATTAAGGGACACCTCAAATGACGCACCCCCACTTTAAGTACACGCAACTTTTTTCACTATTTGTTTCCGTTACACATATTCTGCCAGTTGAGCAGAACTGTTGAACATCTGCCGATTGATATCAGTACAGGGTGCCAGCGTATATCTGCCGCTGTGCTTGGCAAAGCACCGAGTTTCCATTCATGTAGCACCTGCTTGAAGTCTGCCAATGGTTTATAGGTTTAAAGCCAAATAAATAATGCAAAGACTGTTTTTGTAGTGTTTACAAGATCACTAACTGTTTATGCATATGAAATAAATGTTTCTTCATTAATGTGATTTTTTTACTTTAATGCCTTTATGAAATTTTAATAATGTCATTTGGGTCATGTTGTACAAAACAACCCTAAAACTGGATTATATTTCATTACGGCAACACAAAAAGGCTCATTTTGTTAAAAAGCTCAAAAATTGGGTCATAATGTTCCATAAATCCAAAAAGGTTAACAAATGACAAAAGAAGAGAAACTTTTTTGTTTACATTTCAGGAACCATATTTTGGATGCAACACCTGTACTCTCTTCTAAACTTATTTATATCCAGTATTATTATATTGTACAAAACATTTCAATAGAATCATTTTTTTCTCAAACAACAATTTCAAACTACACTAACAAGCAACACTGCAAATAATAAATCCTTACACTAGTGAGAATTTTGCTCATTTTAGGTATAAATGTTAAGCCTAATTGTATGAGATTTTTTCCTAATATCATTGTATAATGAAAAAAAAAACCTCATCTATTAGATTGAAGTGTAGACGTTTTACTTGTTTTAAGAAATTGATTGAAATAAACACCAAAAGTATCTTCTATCTACTAGATTGACACTACTTTTTTATTTTAAGTGATTATTTATTTTTATTATAGAAATTAGGCTAAAAGTAGTGAAAAAAAAGAAATAAAATAAAAATAATTACAATTAAAATGAGCTACATTTCCTGCAAAAAACTTGTGACTCTAGCTAATATTCCAAATAAATGGTGCAACATCTTGTTTAATTTTAGTTGTACATCAGAAGTCTTAGGCTTTCCCAGTTTTTCATACCCGGCAATTAATAACGACTTTATGTATTCCTGAAGAAGCCAGAGGTAGAAACATAAATTGGTCATGAAGAAAGTTTAGCGGGCTGTAACTTTATTTGTTAAGATGACATGATACCGGCAGGTCACAACCGTATTCCCAGGCCAGCGCCAAACTATTAATATAGGAAGCCATGTGATTTGCAAACTTTTTCTGGTTAAAAATCCCTAATGAACACTGTTCTTTTTGTTTGCAGATGCTGTGTACACTGAACGATACATGGGCACCCCTAAAACCAATAAAATAGGTTACCAGGTAAAAATGTGGTACAGTAGCCCCCTGGGATATGACAAATGCATTTTGAGGAGATGATGGCAAAGTGGAATTGCCATATTTTTGTGTGATAGAAACCTAAGGTAATGCGCGATAAAAGCTAAACACCGGTACCCCAAATAACAAACAATAAACTAACAAAATAGTATATAGTGAATACTACTTAAGTGTAATATACATGCATATGATTAACTAACATTATAAAAATGTACATGTAAAGGAAAAGGAGACAGCGAATACAGATAGAAAATGAAACTAACTTTAAACCTTCATATGCGAGTAACTCCCGTTACTTTAGTTGCCCTCTTACTTTTATACTACATTTGATCACCCTTTGGTTACGGTAACTTGGCAAGGGCAGTGATTTATGGGCCTTCCTATTACTTGATCATCGCAAGCTTTGTTTCCATGGATATCATGTTTGTACTTCTCCCTTTGTCATCACTGTAAGCTTTGGACTCAGAGTGAATAAATATTTTACAAAAAATACAGTATTGCCGACGCACAAAGTCTTTACGAACCACACGAGATTCTGAACCAAATGACAAAGGAGAAAGGCATTGTGGGAGGTATTTCAACAAATAGAATTTCTGAAGTTTTATGTGGCCTCATAATGAATGGTGTTGGGACTGCACTGCAGGAAAGAAGTCTAAATATAGTGAAAGCTAGAGCTCTTGTTGATGATAGGAATGAGTAGAGAGGTGTTGTAAAAGGATAGTGGGATGTTTAGATGTGTTGTAAGGGATGGGCAGGGCACCTGTATGATGCGGCAGGGGTAAACCAGTAAAAGCTGTCGGGCCCTGCTGTTGAACAGAAGAGTGTGTTGTGTCACCCTGATCCGGGTGCCATGGCCGCTTTCTTGTGTCCCGTTTCATCTGGAGGGACGAAAGCATGAGCAACTTGGGTGCCGAGGTGCTCGACTTGTTTGGGTGCATTTTGGTTGGCCATGGTCCAAAAATCTTTGGGTGTGTTTTTTGCTACTTTTTCATTATTTATTTTCTTTGTTTTTGTGTATGTGTTTGTCTTGCTGTCGGTCACCCCTCTCGAGGGATATGACCAGGGTAGATAGATAGAAGTTTTATGATTATCGTGTGACACACTGATAGTAAACCAGCATTTTATATGACGTTGACCAATAGCAGACAGGCAACTTACGCATGGTAAAGTTTCATTTTGTACGTTTTGGCCATGCAAAATATTTTTATTGTTGGTGTCGTATAGAGGGTAAAATGTTATAAAGAGGGGATTAAAAACCATCTTATGCCACACAGTAAAGTGAAAATGTTGGAAAGCGGGGATGCTGTATACAGGGGGTCTACTGCATACATTAAAAAGTTAAGAAAACTACTGATATTGTCAACAGCTGTCATAACATTTCTTTATTTCAACAGAATTCCTCAGTATTAACCCGAGCAAAGAACTTCAGGCGTGTAAAGTTGCAGCTCATCCAAGGCACGGCAGACGGTGAGCTTATCTGATCTTGTTTTCACACCGGCCGGTGCAAGAAGCTCCCATTTGAACAAATGGACTCTTGTGCGCCGGCACGGAAAATGGACAAGCAAATAACATCAGCGGCCGCGTGTTTTCCCGTAGACAATGTCCACTTGCAACACGCCGCGCAGCTCAGCGAAGCTCTGACCAAAGAACAGGTGCTGTTTAGGTCTATGGTAAATATGCGCATGCAGGAAAATGGTGTCTCCAACGAGGTAATATTGACCTCGTCAATGTTTGATTTTATGAATGAATGGAAATGCTTGCAAAGTGGGGAACGGTGTTCTTTTCGGGAGGATACGAATAACAGGTTGTTTTCATCTTGTTGTTTCAGTGGTACACGGACAAGGACCATTCTCTCACAGGCGCCAGGCAACACCTATACACCCTTTTGACTGACACTATACATAATTGTTTAAGTGGAAAATGGGGGAAATGAATTCATTTAGAACACCTTTAATGTTCAGTTGATACCTGTACACTTTTTTTTGTTTTCAGGTAAAATTTGCATTTGAGTTTACATTAATAAATGAAACGTACAACCTTTATTACTTTGACCAAATAAATTGATATCATGATAAAGTGATTTATTATATTTTTGTCAAGAACCGGAACAGGATCAGAACCAAATGCGATATGTTTCTCACACAGGCCTTTTATTTTACGGGAAATGGGGAGTCGTGCACGTTAAGCAGCAGTCTGGCGTGGAATGATAGGAAGCCAGAGGCCGATGAGATCGATACCTTGCCCGAGCAGATACCGGACAGGACGGGACAGACAGGATTGATATCAAAACAAGATATTGAAATTCAACAAAACAACAAGGAACCATACTGAACAGGAAATACTAACAGGAAACAGGACTGAGTCAAAACCCACGTCTTGCGGGGCAGAGGTTTGTTGACGGACTGACAGATAAAGAGTGAGAGCACTGAGCTTAAATAGACGGAAAGCCAATCTGTCAACAAACCGCAGCTGGCGCCACACGGGCGGGGGCAATTGGGCGCCATGGCAACTGTGACAATTTTTTCTAATTGGCCCATGTTTTTGCTAAAAGTACATTGCATTGTTTTTTTTTTTGTTTTTGTTTTTTATAATTCGTCCCTTCTTGATACATTCATTCATTACCACCCTCACCGCACATTTAAAAAAACTGAATAAATAAACAGATTACTTTCTTTTTATCAGTCATGTAAGATGCTTTAGCTAATGTGTCACCAATTAGTTTTCAATCTAAGAGCTTCTTTTCTTTTGTTACCCATTAGGGCCAGTTCTTGAGAATGTCTAAAATAACTCATTGTGTTATTAATATGTTGCTACATATGTTATTACCAGGTCTTAATTAGTAGAGTTGGGTTAAATAGGCTCAGTTAACCACTAAAACATTTGCCTTGTACAAGGGCACAAAGTGATTTACACATACAAAGTATAGGCTAATTTTATTTGTATTTAAAGGCACGTATCATGTCAACACTTTCTCTTAACAGTAAGAAATCTGATTCATTAAAACAGGGGCATCCAGGTCAAAGGGACAGAGGACCAAATATAAAAAATGGCTACAAACAGAGAGCCGGTCTGATTGAATGGTAAACATTTTTTACATGTTGTATATGGTTTAGTATATCTAATTGAACCTACTAAAAAGCAAAACGTATATTCCAATATGATCAGACAAATAAAGCAATGTCTTCTTGTGGCAACTAATAAATGTGTATAATAATCCCTATAAAATGAAAATTAAACAGAAGAAGCTGGTATTATTCAGCTGTCATGGTTGCTATGGCGCCCAAATGGCCCCGCCCGTGTGGCGCCAGCTGTAGCTTGTTGACAGATTGGCTTCCCCACTATTTAAACCCTATCCTGTCAATCCCCTGTTGTCAGTCCATCTAAGAATCTCCGTGATACAAGGCAAGCCTTTTTCGATCCTGACTCCCGCCTGTCCCGTTTTTGCTCCCGTTTGTCTCGGGCTACGACCCGTTTTTATTCCGACCATGTCTGCTCTCCCGTCCAGACTAACGACTCGTTTCCAACCCCGACCACATCTTGCTCTCCCAGTCCCGGCTACCGACCAGTTTTCTGCCCCTAACACCGCCATCGCTCGCTACGGAAGATCCACTTCCTTGTTCGGATCACAAGCAGAGTACGAGAGTGAACACCTGATCGTGGGCGCACCCCTTCCTCGTTCCTTCAATAAAACTTGTGGTAAACATTTCGCGAGTGGGTCCTGTTTCCATTCTGGTCCTGACATCAGGCACAATTAGAAGCCTTTAGTTTCTATCTTAGCAAAAGTGGGCTTAATTGACTTCAAGGAAAAAAATAATAGCACTTTTCTATAATTTAATTTTATTGAAATAAAACAGTGCAAAAATGTATGGACCCAAAATCACACTTTTGAAGGAAATTTTTTTTGTCTAATACAATAGTGAATCTAGTCCATTTTATGTGCTGTAGAAAACCTCAAAATATGGACCGTGGGTCTTGACTTTGAATTAAAATTTTAAAAAATCACAATGAACCATCATTGACCGCTCACTGATATATTTTCAGAACTGGTCCACAAGCTACTTATGTGTTCTTAGGGGGCCTGCCTGTGAGCACAATGTTGGTGATCCCTGCTTTAGCTAGTGAGCTGTGCCACATGTCTAGGTATAAAATGCGGATGCACGTATAATTTTAATCTGCGTCTCAATATACTCCATTTTCTGCATTGCTCAAAACCACAATTGCTTAAAATGCAGTGGATAGCAAAGTGCAGTATAAGGTTGACATTGTAGGCCAGGGGCCGGGTTTGTACACATTTGTCATTGCCAAATTCAAGCACTTTCAAGGCCAATTTTTCTAGTACATTCAAAGGAAGAAATCCAGCGCTGATCAAAAGAACGTTTTTTTTTTTGTTCTCTGATGAATAAAATGAAATCGCTCTGTTGCTCCTGCACATACTTTGTCCTATTTTGCGCTGTTCCTATTAATGATCTACAGTCTTTTTGTGTCATTGGGCCGCTAAAAACTGACATGAATTCTGCCTTTCTGCTTTAATACGTCACACTTTTTATACAAACACTGAAAAGGCTCTATAGGTGTTTGGTAATAAAGGAGTTCGATTTTGAAGACAAAAAAAAAAGTACTGTCTGTATAAAAAGCAGAAAAATGAGCCAAAATGGACTCATTTCAATTATATTGATTGCTTTTAAGCAGAGCTCATTCAATCTGACTGCTGATCTTTTGCTTTTTGTTTTATTTATTTTATTTCATATTTTTTTTGCGTGTTTTTCCCGGATTTCTGTGAGTACATTAGTTAAAAAGTAATTGTGAATGTTAATTATTTTCCATTTAATCACAAGTGGCAATTAGGTTAGTATCTTTAATTTTTTTTTTTTTTGTATTTTCAGGGATTTTATGTTGTTGTTCAACTTTAAATCTGTTCAGTGTGTAAAAATCTGAAATTGTTTTGGATTTCTTTGGTAGATCTGTAAATATTTCAATTTATATTTCATGTGTTTTTCATGGATCCCCTCTAAAACATATGAAATTACTAATCACTGAATATTTTGTTGCGTTGTTTTTATACTATTGATATTATGTCACCCCAAAAAAAATCTGAGCGAGCCAAGCCGAAAAAGAGCCTGAATTCTTATGACGAGTCTGATAAACCTGTCCTCTTGGATGTGACGGTAGAGGGCAGTAACACTTCGCATGACTAACTCAATAATGAGGACTGGAGCCATTATCAGTGTCATTTTTATGCACTTTTTAAAGGAAAATATATTTAAAAGCGTAGTCTATCGATTCAGACTGCCAGGAAACAAGGCAATGGAAATAATTTCAAGCATTTTCGAGCACTTTACCCAAAAATTCGAACATTTTCCTGACTTTGAAAACAACATTAAGATGTAAACATTTTTCAGGGTTTCAAAAACCCGTACAAATTCTGCGAGATTATTTTTGACTCAAAAAGCCATTCAAGCAAAAATTGCAAAAAAGATTTGAAAACCATACCATATATCTAAAGACAAATTCCCGAAAAAAACACCAAACCCAATCTCCACAGAAAAACTAATTCTTCAGCACATTTTATTTCCCCGTGTGACGATTGATGATTTGATTAAATCTAGGAAATGATAATAATGCCAGAGCCTTTGTCCCATAAGCACAAACATACCACTTAAAGTTTGTCTCTCCCCAAGTTACTTAAGATCGTTTACGCATAGATTAACCATCATTTTTTTCCTAAATAATGGTTTCAAAATGGTTCAAGTAGAATTGTTTGGTAAAAATGTCACGAAATACTACAAATCAGAAGAATATGGATATTCTTAGGGGAGTATGTATGTGTGCAGGGATCCGTTAGGGGAGTATGTATGTGTGCAGGGATCCGTCTACCCCTAATTGCTCACCCAAGAAATTAGCTCAGGGAGATTGGCTGGCGTTTTTGAGCGTTTATTGTTTGTTCTGTGGGTTTTCATCATGAAGTATCTCAACATTGAGCATAGATTGTAAGCTGGGGTCCCCAAAGTTTTTTCCTGTGAAGGCCACGTAACGTTTCCATTCTCTGATGAGGGGCTGGGGTCAGTTTCTAAATGTGTGACGATTGCAGGAGTATATAAATGTGAAAAAAACACAATCAATTAACCATTCTGGATTCTTCACAAAACAAGTCAAAAAATAAATGAGACTATTTATGAAATAAATAATAACCAAATAACACTCTTTAACTTCTTCACAAGTCAATGGAACATAAACTTAACAGGTCCAGGATCAGGTGGGGGGAGATTTTTTAAGGGGTATTGTTCTATTTTCTTTATTACTTATCCATTATCCGTTATCGGTCAGTTCATAATACGCTACAAAGCCAAGGTGCCGGGACACTTACTCTTAGCCAAAAGGCCGAGCTAAGGTCCTAGCCTCAAAGCCTTGCTGCGATCATTGCGAATGCACCGCTCCCGGAAGTACTGCAATACCGGGCAGATGCGTGGAGTGGACAGAGCAAGCTCTCATTCCATCTCCGGATTGCAAAAATCAAATCAACTTCATAGAACCACAGCTGGGTGACTGGTACACAAATCCAGAACCACAGCTGACATAGATAATAATAATAATAATAATTTCCTTTGTATTGTCATTCTTTGTAACAATGTACACAGAACGAAATGTCGATACACCTGACCCGTTGTAGCGAGTCGATGCAGCCGCAGCCAACAGAGGGCGCCGCCATTATACCAATTAGGTATGACTCGGCCGAGGCGCGAACCAGCGACCTCGCAGTCTCAAAGCGGGCACACTACCATCTAGGCTATGGTACACAGTTGACAAAAGACAATAATGCACAACACTAGAACCGTCGATTAGGTTAGTTGTGAGAGCACTAGACAACCGGTGGTATGGATGACTTGCAAAAAGGCAGGAGATTTTATCTCGTTATCACACTTTTTATTGTCACGGTACCAGAGATGATTGTTAATTTTGTAGTGCGTGTCGCATGTTAAAATGACAATAAATTCCATTCTATTATTTTATTCCAAGAATTGTGACAAATGTACTGTCATTGCCACAACAAAATTAGTCTCTGGTACCATAACTACTGTATGGATAGTATGATAATTAGACAAATCAACATTATTATTGTCTTTGAACACTGTGGTTGTAAATATTTATCGGCAATATGAATCCCGAATCATTGCCTGAGTAATTGGGCATCGGATACGTGAGTAATAGAGCTTTTTCCTGACCGCCTGATGTTTGCTGGAGTCAAATAAGACTCAATGAGTCAGAAGCTGATTAATGGACCAAGCGTGAAAGCGAGGATGTTGAGGTACCAGTGACGGGGGAGTCACCTGGGAGAGCTCGCCTGCTCTCCACTATTTAAGACGGAGCGCAAAGAGGATCGGCCATGAAACGCATCAAGACGCCACAAGGAGGCCCCGCCATTCACCCAACTACCAAACCCCCCGTCGAAATTTAAAACCACTGGTGAGACTTGTTTTGAATTAAAGAATGGTTTGAGATTTGTTTTTCTCGAACCTTTGACTTCTCTTGCAATAGAAGCTTCAAGGATGGAACACGCTCACTCTTTGGCTGGACTCCTGCTCCTCATCATCATCCAAAGCAGCTGGCAGCTGTCCGACCACGACAAAAACTCAATGTAAGGACCATTTGGACTGACATTAATTTGTTTTCAACATAACATTTTCTATATTTTTACGACATTTTTTTAAATATAAGATTATCATAATTGCATGCAAAACGTATCACTCTTATTGGTATTCATTTAAAAATAGTCATTTTAACTAAAATTTTATATATGGACTGTGATACTAAATTATACATATAATAACATAATACAATGATATCTATTCATTCGGCTTACTGATTCGTTTAGAATACTTATATTACTTATAATATTAAATTACATAGATAATACTTAAAGAAATGCATAATGCTTGGTAATATTTTGTTAGATACTTATACATTAAACTTTAATAAGTGTTTTGCATTTAATATATCAATTATTTTCAGCTCAATTCAAACTTAATTTGCAGGATTTTTTTTCCCTTTCACTGACTGAAAGAAATAACGATCCTCTTGTCGAAATCTTTAATACGTGACCTTGATTAAATACTCAAGAGCATAGGGTCTCAACTCTTTTAAAGCAATTTACCACCTGAAAAAATAATCTATAAAAAAACACTAACCAACTAGTGCGGGACATTGAAAAAAAATGTATGACTAAGGATTGTATACATTTCATCTGATTAGTTAACTTTGGGGCTTGGTTTCATGGCATTTCTTAAAGTATTTGGAAACAAAACGTTATGGCAAAAAATACTGTAATAAAAAACACAATTAAACACATAAAATATATGTCCCTCGTTTCATTTTCTCCATAAAGGTATATAAATGTGATGTAGAAGAATACACACACACATATATATGTATATATATATATATATATATATATATATATATATATATATATAAAATCTGAATAAACTTCTGAGATTTGTTTTAATGAGTTTTCTTTGACTATTTGGAGGTAAAGCGTTATGACAAATTTACGTCATTTCATTTTTTCCTTAGAAAAAAAAGATTAAAAAAAAAAATTGTTTCCTGAATATCAAATGTATTGTATGTACATAATTTAACACTTTTAAATAGGTTAAATATAAACGCTTATGGGCAGCACGGCGGAGCAGTGGTTAGCGTGTGTGCAGCACATTTCTGAGGTAATGAGATCGAACCTCCTGTGTGGAGTTTGCATGTCAGGTTAATTAGCCGGTCCAAATTGTCCCTAGGTGTGAATGAGCGAGTGAGTTGTCTGTCTCTGTGTGCCCCGTGACTGGCTGGCAACCGGTTCAGGGTGTCCCCTGCCCACTGCCCGAAGATAGCTAGGATGGGCTCCAGCACCCCCGCGACCCTACTGAGGATAAGTGGTGCAAATAATGGATGGATAGATAAGTGCTTATTTTAAAATTAGATTTTTGCATAGCTCCAAACAAGAAAAACTACTGTGGAGCTTTCTTTATAGTTCTACACTTCTATCCTTACTAGATATATAAAATAAAATGACATAACTTGCTAATTACCAGTAATTTCTTGACACTCATCTTTCCAGGCTTCTAAACGAGAACTCCATTTCGAGTGAACCTCTCGAGCTTTCCAGCATGAAGAGACATTCAGAAGGAACCTTTTCCAACGACTACAGCAAATACCTGGAAACGAGAAGAGCGCAAGACTTTGTTCAGTGGCTCAAGAACTCAAAAAGAAACGGGTGAGTGTTTTGGAACGAGCCTTCATAAAAAGGTAATAGTTTGAGCCAAAATTACCTGAACTTCCTCAGGCCTCGAACTTTGTGGTTTGTCATCATGGGCTAAATTGTCATTCTAATAAAATTTAATACTCTCTCTCTGAAAGTTTGAATATTGTGCAAAAGTTCATAGTTTCTGTAATGCAATTAAGAAAAAAATCATACATCCCGGATTCATGACAAATCAACTGATTATTTGAAAGTTTTTTCTCATTTGTTACTGCATACTGCTCATTATAGTCTACAGCATACTTGTATTTTTTCAATGATATTCTAATAATTTGAGATGCAATATTTGAGTTGTGAATACCAAAATTAAAACAATACAAAACTCGCAATACAGAAAAAAATGACTTTACCACAATATTCTAATTTTCTTAAAGAATCCTGTATGTAGGGGTGTGACAAGAGATATGTACAGAACACTAGATACAACATGCCCCTAAGCTGCATGCCTACTGCGAGCCTTAGCTAGTCAGGTAGAACTAGCAGACTCTTCCAGTTGATGTGGATGGAGCATAAAAAAAATCTAAAAGAGAATGCCGGCTCATTGTGCTGCCTATGGATTTATTCTTGTTGGGCAGCTTCAGTGACTACTTGGCTATGCGCAAAGCATGCAGTTTGACATGAAATAAATCTTGTAATACAATCCTCTTTTGGTGTTTCTAGAACCGTTTAATAGTTTTAACCCTTCATGCGGCAAATGACTGTAGCCCTGTTGCGCTGCATTGGCCGCCTGCAGTCTTAAATTTTTTGTTTGTTTGTTTCGCCTGGAAATAAGCCCAAAAACAAGAGAGTATGCAAACATACCCCCGAGTCACACGTTTCACTAACTGCTCTACATGACATCAAAACTAGATGATATTTATGATGATGTTTTTCTATATATGTCTATGCATAAGGGGGTTATGTGTGTGTGTATATATATTATATAAATATATCCATTATCTGCACCGTTTATCCTCAGTAGGGTCGCAGGGATGCTGGAGCCCATCCCAGCTTTCTTTGGGCAGTGGGCAGGGGACACGCTGAACTGGTTGCCAACCAGTCGCAGGGCACACAGAGACAGACAACTCACTCGCTCATTCATACTTAGGGACAATTTGTAATATATATATATATATATATATATATATATATATATATATATATATATATATATATATATATATATATATATATATATATTATCGTACAATAAACATATATATGTATATTAGGATTTGACGTTGACCCGACCAATGTGGCCGCAACGTAGACACGTACGTTAGTTTGCGGGCAGACGTGTGTAGTGTTCTGTCCTTATCCTTGGGCGGGACTTCGTCTGTAAAAGACAAGATGATGACAGTTTGTTTCCAGTTGATCCAACATGCTCGTCTTTGTAAAAAAATAAGTTTGCATAAACTTGGTTTCAGTAGTCATTGGTGATTTTCAGAGAAACTGAAAGGGGTCAGATCCTTCACTGTAGCAGACTTAACTTTAGCAACAGCTACCCCTGCTGGTCAATATCAAACGGCAATGTTTGAGTGGTAGTTTTTAACAAAAATAACGTTGAGTTAACAAATAACTTTTCCAATCCCAAATTTAACTATTGTGGTTGGCTGTACCGGAACCAGAACTTTAGTAAAAACGTTTGTAAAAAGAAAAAAAATGTTATTTTCTTAAATTATTTTTTTCTGTTGACTTCATTACGTTTGTCTACGTTTTCGTAGCATTTACGGCACCTTCAAAAGATGTTCAAACAAACGCAATACTTCGTCAAAGAGCAGATTATTGTACAGCATTCCTCTATTTAAAAAAAACGCGTTTTTAAATAAATATATTTAAAAATGAACCTACAGGCGTCGCTGAGGCACACGTTTTTAACAAATGGTGAAAATCAGTCATGGGTCTTCTTCAACTAAAATTACACCACTTTACAATAATGTGTGCTGCCACTCTGTGGTCGACTGTGGAACGAGACTCACTATAACAGAAAATTAAGAAAGAAAACGAGAATTAATCATTAATTTAATGTTCGCCTGTCGGTCGCATCGATCAGGATACACAGATTATAATCAAATTTACTTGACGGAATAGAATATAATATAGTGGAATAGAACAGAATAGAATAGAATAGAATAGAATAGAATAGAATAGAATAGAATAGAATAGAATAGAATAGAATAGAATAGTGTATTATTACAACGTAGAGTGCATAGTTTACAACGAGCCTAGACGCAGCACTCAAAATAAACATTTAGTTAAAGACTTAAAAGTTACCCAAAAAAAAAAATATTCGGATAGACAGGTAAAACTTACATGCATGTGGTTTTTAAATGGCCCAAGTTGTACGTCAACCAAGAAATAGTTTAATGGCAGTAGCAGCAATAGTGCAAAAGTAAGAATGAGGAAAAATATAAATGTAATTATTTTCCATTCTTTTTTTTTTAACTTTCCTTTTTTTTAAGTTTTCTGTGCATTTAGAAATTAAAATGGCAATTACATTCATGGCTTGTTGTACGATTGATATGACATTTTAAAATATTATTTTGCAGCAGCAGGTACGTATTTTCCCAGCGAGGTATATAATTTTAAAGCATTATAAAGAATTTATCAAGAAGTTTACTTTGCCTCTGGAACTTGCCATCAATCTCAGGACAAAAACAAGATATAAAAAAAGAATACAAAGATCGGTAGTAAGGTCGTAAAGTAGAAAGGAAGGTTGGTCCATCGGTAGGTAGGAACGTAGGTGTGTAGTCAGCTAAGTAGGTAGGTAGATAGGAACGTAGGTGTGTAGGTAGCTAAGTAGGTAGGTAGGTAGGTAGGTAGGTAGGTAGGTAGGTAGGTAGGTAGGTAGGTAGGTAGGTAGGTAGGTAGGTAAGTAGGTAGGTAGGTCAGTCAGTCAGTCAGTAGGTAGATAGGTATGAGTAGGTTGGGTGGGTAGGTAGGTGTGTAGGTAGGTGTGTAGGTAGGTAGATAGGTAAGTAGAGGTGGGTAGGTAGGTAGGTAGGTAGGTAGGTAGGTAGGTAGGTAGGTAGGTAGGTAAGCAGATAGAAGGGAGAGGTAGGATGTTAGCAAAATAAAAGTGACATCTGAAACTCAACTTTTCCGCCCCAACCTAAGAGGACTGTGTGGTCTTTTTTAGCAGGAACGCAACCCGGCGCCATGCAGATGGTACCTACACCAGTGACATGAGCTCCTACCTGCAAGACCAGGCGGCCAAGGAATTTGTGAGCTGGCTCAAGGCCGGCAGAGGCAGACGGCAGTAGGTGAAGATCACGTCTACAGGATCACATGTTACTGACTCTGTGCAATCATTAAATATTTCACAAAGTGTCCCATCCTTTCACCTTGGTCTTCATTATTTACAATTCAGAAAGTACAGTAGACCCCCAGGATACGGCATCCCCACCTTACGAGGTTTTTGCTTTGAGGGCGGAATAGGATGTGTTTTTTGCCTCCCTTCGTGACATTTTTCCCCACTATACGATTTCAACTTTACAAATTATCTTGCATGGCCCAAAATGTAACCAATTCGAACTTTGCGGTAATCGTGCGTACATACTTCTGTCTCTAAAATGCATGTCTGCTATTAGTCCCAGCATGAATATATCAATGTGCTATTGGCTGAACTACCTCCCACGATGCATTTCTCTTCATTCAATTCAGACTCTTGTGTGTTTTGCATAGACTTTGTACATTCAGGGATACAAGACTGTATTTTTTTATTGTATTTATTATGGTGCCCATGGCTCGCAATGATGCTAAAGAAAGAAAAGAAAAAACATGATAACCATGGAAACAAAGCTTGCAATGAGCAACCAATAAGAGGCAGGCATGTGAATGTCTACCCGCGCTCAATGACATGATCCTAATCAATTGAAAACCAGGACGTTTACTGAAAAACAAGGAGGCAATTAAAGCAAGAAAACATTCTAAGGGCAAAATCAGTTTGATTTGTAATTCGCCACCCCCGTCACATAACCCCCCAACCAATCTCCATCCACCCACTAATTTCACTATACCAGCTCAAGTCACATTGCACCATAGCTAAATAACATTTCATTTTTCCTTTACAAAATTGTATTTAATCATATGCATGTACATTATAATTAGTACAGTACTTACGATATACTATTTACTTATTTGAATATTTTTATCTAGAGTACAGGGGTGTTTGTAGCTTATTACAATCGGTCTCTATCCCCCGCTTTATGTCAATTTCACTTTGCAATCCACACCTTAAAACGGATTAATGTCGTATCCGAGGGTCTACAACAGGATCGACCAAGCTTTCATTAGGCCACAAGCGAAATTAGATTTGGGGCCCCCTTATTACCTCATAATTTCTATACCTGCTAGAAGTCATTCCATGTTCTACTCCAGGAGTGGGCAACTATTTGAAGTGAGGGGCCGCATGTGACATTATAAATAGATTAGTTTCATCAAATTGGTTTAGAAGCAACCACAATTAGAGCAAAATAGTATATTAGGTCCCTGTTTTCAAACACTTCATTTGTAATTTCGTTTTAAAGTATTACTGTAGGTTTTTTATGTCTTTTTTAAATTTTTTTGAAGACAGATTTTTATCAAAGTTCTGTAGATTTTTTTGTATTGTTACTGTAGTTTTATTTCTGTACTATTCTTGTCGTATTTGTGAAGTAATTTATTTGTAGTATTTCTATAGTTGTATTTCTTTTAGTATTACTATAATACTTTTGTTGTATTTCGCAAGTAGCGGTTTTTGTTGTATTTCTGTAGTGATTTCATAGTATTTTTATTTTTGATATTTTTGTACTATCTCTGTTGTATTTTGTAGTATTTCCAAATAAGAATGTTTGACTTATATCTGCAGCATTTACGTAGTATTTTTTGTAGTACAGTGTTGCTGCGGTTTTATTTTTGTAGTAGGTTTGTGATATTTCCACAGGAGAATTTGTGTAGTATTGCTACAGGTGTAATTTGCAGTATTTTTGTTGTTATTTTTTTACATTATAGATAGATAGATAGATAGATAGATAGATAGATAGATAGATAGATAGATAGATAGATAGATAGATAGATAGATAGATAGATAGATAGATAGATAGATAGATAGATAGATAGATAGATAGATAGATAGATAGATAGATAGATACTTTATTCATCCCCGCAGGGAAATTCACATATGTATTGGTATTTTTAGTATCTCAGTAGTAGTATAACTGGTGTATTTCCAAAGCTGTATTTTAGTAGTATTTCTTTAAAAGTATTTTCGAATGGACACACAAATTGACAATGTTGGCGCAAAAAATAAGTTAACTACTCTTGGGAGCTCCCTAGTGGTTGCGGGGCCCTAAGCAGCCGCTTTGCTCGCTGTGCCTTGGTGTATAATACTGCTTTCCTGCTAGGGAAAAAAAAAATAGAATTGAGAATGTTCGTGCAGACAATTCACAAAGTGACTTTGATACCATCTGGCAAAAATATTGGCACAGCAGGAGTTTTTGAATCCGTTTTTACGTGTTGACTATATATTTCCAAATGTGAGGAAATCCATCTCGACGAGATGATCACTGGGACATCATCAAAGCCGAAGGAAAGTGAATTCCTGTCAATCAAGTTGAGAATTCGTCGAGCAACAAGCGTCGGGTCGCCGCCCTTCGGCGGCTCTTCGCAACTAATAACGCGCAAGGAACGTTGTGGGACGCGTCGCCTCTCTTAGCTGTCATCGGAAAATTCGTCAAACATCTGCTGAGCGAGCCTTTGGGCCGTTCAACGGTCATATTTTCCATTAATAAGCCAATTAGAATTACAAGTGCAGCGATAAAGAATCCGACAGATGTGAGGTCGAGCTACAGTATCAGTGATTAATCATCAAGGTGGTCATGGAAAGTATCCTTGTATTTTTACTGCTTTAAAAATATTTAACCTTATTAATAATGTTTATCCCACTACTGGTGCAAATCCTAAAGTTAAAATCCTCCCTTACTGTTGCAAATTAATTCAAAAACAAAAACAGTACCCAGGGAAGAAATACATCAAATCAGACATCTCAAACCAACGGCCCTGGGACTAATTGCGGCTCCAGGGTGATATTTTGAGGGCCCCGTCTTAATATGAAAGTCATAGTGTGTTTTATTTTCCCACTAGATATCGCTGTATTCGGTCGTGCCACCGAAAACAAGTGCTGAAAGCACAAAGGAAGAAAGCAAAGTAAAGAGGCTCAAAGTGACTAAAAAAAGCCTTACTTCTTGTGAAAGGAAGATAAATAATAAAAATAAAAAAGAAGAAAAAAAGAAAAGAAAAAAAGCCAAAAAAGGAAAACTGAAAACTAAAAAAGAAGACAAAAAGTAAACCTCAAGGGAAAAAAAGGGTAAAATGATAGAAAAAAAATAATGAAAAAAAGAGCAAAAATTGCCTTTTTTTCTCATGTTTTGCCCGTCTTAAGATCAAGAGGTCGCAGTTTCGATTCCCGGCTCCTCCGTGTTATATGTCGAAGTGTCCTTGGGCAAGACACTGAATACCTAATGCCCCCAATAAGCAGGTAGGCGCCTTGCATGGCTGACTCCCTATTGGTGTGTGAGTGTGTGTGTGAATGGGTAAATGTGAAGGACATTGTAAAGCCCTTTGGGAGGTCTTCATTTACTTGAAAAGTGCTGTATAAATGCAGACCATTTACCATTTTTGTCTCTTTTTCTTTATAAATACTTTCTTTTATTTCTTCCTGTTTATCTCAATTTTCCTTTTATGGTTACTTTTCCCCCTTTCGAGATTGCCTATTTTTTACTTATTTCATCTTCCCTAGTTTTTATCTTGTAAAAAATGTTTTCCCTTTCTTTGAGTCTTTCATTGCGAAAGGCTGGGTAAAATTGGAATAGGTCACTTTCAGTCTCCGTAGTTTGTAGGCTTCCTTGGACTAATTTTTGGTTGCACTACACATTACAGCAACATGTGGTGGACAAGTATAAAACACTGTCCCTTTAAGAACCGCTGAATGATTTCTATCAGCGCTGTTTTTTTTTTGAAAACCCCATTTGGCCCAACCTCAGTCAGATCCGAGCTTTAGCGGCCCCCAATCTAATTGCGTTTGAGACCCTTGCACCAAATAATACCACGTGATGTTTGTGTAATGCTTCATTCGTTTATTTTTCAGCCAGTGTGCACACTTTTGTGCCGCGAGACGTCGTCTAATGTGCCGCAGGAAATTGCCCAATTTTATCTTTGTTTTATTTCCAGTAAACAGCCGAGTAACTGTAACACTCATCCATATCAGTAGGTGGGAGCAGATTTACCTTTTTCTTTGTATACAGTAATTATTGGTTCATTTTGTTCGATTAAGCTGCTTATTTCTTTTATTTGCAGTGCAATCGAACAGTTGGCACATCATTTTGCTGATTTTATTGAGTTACTAAGATAAAAATACAGTAAAATATGAAAATCAAGTACAAAATATATTACAATATCAGATTACAGCATAAATATTAAAAAAATTTAACTAACTTTGTTACCCATACAGCCATAGTGAACTAAATTGATAAGAAAAAACTTTATACGGTCAATTTAGGTAACACAACCTTAAAAATAAATTGTTAAAAAGATGAAACATTTTCGACGGATGGGGTGCCTAAGAATCTTTACAATGAAGAAAATTGTCCCGAGTGGGAGTATCATCATATACATAGCCTTTTACCTCTACTGGTTTTCTGACTACTTGAGTCAGCTGGGAGTAAAAAATACGAGAGAATGGCCGAAGTTGTATGAACATTTATATTACAGGGCAGAAATACACATGCAAACAGAACTAACAAACACTCGGATAAGATAAACTGACAGTAATGTTCCTTGGCTCAAAAAATAGTTGAGAAGCACTGCTTTATACAACTGAATACAGTGGTACCTCTACTTAATAATGTCTATACATACAAAAGTTTCAGGTTACAAAGTACCTGAATGGGAAAATATTGCCTCTAGTTACAAAGTGGTTTCAGGATACAAAGTCAAAAATACAGTAAAGTATGCGCTGCCATTTGCTGCTCCCAGAGTTCTACCTGGCAATGCTATGCGTGAATCCAGACATGCTCTTCTTGTCCCCTTCCTGCTTTGTAAACACTCTACTCTATAGTACTGCAATAAAGAGCTAACATTTCCAATGGACCCCATGAAAGACATGCAGAAAAGTGGACAAGAAGAAAAGCAAGATATAATAGAAAGGTATGAAAACACACACCACCATGCAGGAGCAGTTCAGACATGACAAGGAGGCGGAAGGAGCTATCATTCCATTAGCCCAAATTAAAAACATTTTGGCAAAATTCTATGAAGACTCAGAATTTGTGGAAAGGAATCACCCCAGAAAAAGGGTTGACAGGCTACCTCTCATTATATTGACGTCTGGCTCGCGCAGTTTGATGGACTGTCAAAAGCCGGCAAAAGCAGACGTCATTGTATCAGTTTTTCAAGAAACGTGAGGCAAAAAACACTGCTGGGGACCAGTAAACAGAGAGACCAGTTAAAAGGTAAATTCATATTTTTATTATTTCCTTTGTTTTTTTTATATTATGTGCCACTTGTTTCATGTTTATTGTACGATAATCTAATATTAATATGTACTGTATTTGTTTCATGTTTTGTTGCTCACTTATGATTTTTAAAAAATATAGAGTTTTTCTGGGCTTTTAAAAGATTAGTGCATTTACATTTAAAAGGTGTCTCTACTTACAAATGTTTCAAGTTACAAAGCTACTTCCAGAACAAATTAAACTTGTAAGTACAGGTACCACTGTTTATTAACTTAAATGACATGTTTCTGACACAAATGCCTTTCAGCCACAAGAAACGATAACAAATAATTATTTACATTCTAAATTATACAATCAGAGACATTTAGCAAGTATATGAATGACGTCATGCAGCATGGCGACTAAGTGGTTAGCGCGTCCGCGGCACAGTTCTGCGGTCATGGAATCGAATCAAGCTACCAGCCTTCCTGTTAGTTTGCATGTTTTCCCTGTGCCTGTGTGGGTTTCCTCTGAGCACTCCGGTTTCCTCCCACATTCCAAAAACATGCATGTCAGGTGAACTGGCCGGTCCAAATTGTCCCTAGGTGTGAATGAGCGAGTTAGTTGTCTGTCTCTGTGTGCCCTACGACTGGCTGGCAAACAGTTCAGGGTCCCCCCAGCCCGATGCCCGAAGACGGCTGGGATGGGCTCCAGTACCCCCGCGACCCTATTGAGGATAAGCGGTGCAGATAATGGATGGATGAAAAGAAGGACGCAACACAAATTATAATTTAGGTGCAAGAAGTTGCAGCAGTGTGCACACACAGTTACTGTTGTTGTCACCTTCAAACTGCATTTTGTGGCTTTCTCACTTTTTTTAAAAAAAAGGGTAAAAACAAAGGAGAAGGGTTTGAAGCAAACAGAAGTATTTTTTACAAAAAAAAAACATGAAACCTGCCTTAATAGAAAGACAATGAGGCTTACGCACACAACTTTGACGTCGTTTCACTTACATAAAACAGTGAGATGAAGAGCTCGTAAATACAAATTAGACATACAGTATATGAGAGCTATCATCTTTTTAGAAAATGACTTTCTTGCAAAATTTTTAGCCTGTTGCATTCCAGGTGTTTCCAAAAGAACCTTTGGACATCTCATCCGTGATATTGATAATAGGCAATCCTCTGTGGAGGAATAAACGTAGATTAAACACATGCTTGTTAAGGAGATACAAACTAACTGCTTACTTGCATTCCACCAGCTGCACTTGTGCACATTCTTCCTCTGCCAGGATGCTCTGATCCTCCTCCTAAAGGTTGAATCAAAGTCATTTTCTGAGTGGGGCAAGAAGCATTTGGGGAGGCGAATGAAGTGAGCGTCACAACCTCTATCGCGTCCTCCAGCTTTTTCTTTTTGCTCTCAGGCATCAGGTCATCCAACCAGCTCAGCTCTCTCTTTGAGAAGATGCAATCCAACAGTTTCCTGATGAATACGAGAGCCAACACCTGGAAAAGTGACATAAAAAGTCTGCTTGTTACCCAATTGATATTTACTAGGAAACAAAGTGAGAGGAATTCCGTACAAAATAATTCACAGGATTTACCCCGCCGAAGTGCATATTGCAAAAAGGTTCGACAAAACATTGATGTTCATTTTGCTCAGCTGATCTGGAAACTGACAGATTTATTTTGGTTCTGCCCTGAGGTGAAAAAATTCTGGTCTGAAATCCCTCACTATATTGCTGATAACTTGATAATGGTTTTCAATTATCTTGTCAATCTTAATATCATTATAACGAAATTCTACATTCACAAATGCAAATTCTTTAGTAGAAACTCTTTCAATGTCTTCCACTGTGAAGTGAAACAGTACATGATATCCAAAAAGCTTTCCCAGAACCAGAAGGTTATTAAAACAAATAACCATACACAGGGTAGGATATCGGGATCATACCAATATTTTATTCATGCAGTCCAATTTATTGAAATTGGATGATTTAATAAAATTTTTCACTTCACAACTGTTATTTAAGGTCAACAAAAACATAGTGCCAGAAAACATACAAAGATTATTCACTCGAAAAGAGGGAAATTATAACTTGAGGGGCTGTGGTGAATTCAAAATCCCAAAGGTGAGAACCACCAGGAGAAGTATGTGTGTGTCTGTGTGTGGAGTCAGACTTTGGAATAATTTGCAAAATGAAATCAAACAATGTCCAAATATCCATGTGTTCAAATTTAAATACAAAAAAGCATTACTGGCGAAATACAGAGATGAAGAAAATGGGATATGAGGGAGACTGGAAATACTGCACTTCAAACTATGGCTAACTTGTTGTTATTGTGCTATTATCACATCAGAACTGTTATAAGTATTGTGTTTATTTTTATTGATATTATCACTGGTGCCGCAGTGACATTATGCGCATTATGACGTTGAGGGATGGGTATTGCGAAGATTAGTGTATAAAATATGTGATTATTGTAACTATTATAATTATTGATATCTGACCTATGTAATAAGTATATCCATGAGATTTTGTTGTATTGGACACAAGAGGAGCTATCTATAAAATGTATTTAATAGGGAAGATAAAGGGGTAGGAAAAATAAGCATCTGCTTCTGACTACCCCTTTTCGAACATGTTGTGTGACATTATTTCGTTGTTGACTCATTGTTTTTGTCCTGTTTTTATTTTTATGTTCGAAATAAAGTTTTCATTCATTCATTCAATATTTGCAAACATTTTGGCATTTTTATGTAACTTTCACATTCCCCCTGGCATATTTTATTTTACCGTTTTGTTTTTTATCTTTTTCTTTATTGGTATTTTGATTTGTTGTATTTTTTTGTGGTAAAATGTGGTAATGTATCTGAAAATATTCAAACAAAAAAGAAAGCATGCTCAAGATGGCGCTATGCTCAAGGAAACTGTCTAAATCAGGTGTCACCAACTTTTTTGAAGCTGAGAACTCCTTTTTTGTTACTGATTAGTGCGAAGGGCTACAGGATTGATATGCATATCGAAAATAACAATAACGACATATCTTACTATGACTGTTATTATTAAGTTATTACAAGGTTAAAAATAGTGGTACAGTTAAAACAGCCCCAGTCAACCAGTTAAACATCTTCCTTGCAGTGTTCCCTCTAAGCTGCGTGCGTGCGCAATCGCGCACTGCCTGCACATTCTCAGCGCACAGGTAAATCTATCCAGCGCAGTGTTTCCTCTAAACTGCGTGTGTGAGTTTTTAAAGTTTTTTGAGAACCGGCTTCCTCGGCTCGGCTCACTAAAAGGAACCGGCTCTTTCGGGTCCTAAACGGCTCTTCAGGTTGTTTTTGCTTCTTTCATCCCTATATGACCAAATATTATGTAAAATTATGCACAAAATGACTTAAAGAAAGGGGTAATAGAACAAATAAGTAAAAAATACCAAAATGAAAAAGTAGTGTAAAGCTGAGAAAAAAAAACAAAAGGAAGAGAAAAAAGAAGGAAAAATTCAGAAGAAAGCCAGAAAAAAAGAAAAAGAAATAAAGGAAAAAAGTAAATAGAGAACAAAAAGAAACAAGTAACAGCTAGGAAAAAATAAACACGATGAGATTTTTTTAAAAGGGATTAAAAAAAAAGGAAAAAAACACGGAAAAAGAAGAAAAAGTTTGTGTTGAATTTAAATAATTTCCAATCATACCAAGTCAATCTTGTTGCCAACATTATACTTCCACTGTTGTTTCAAGCGTTGCTCACCGACTTTGTGTGAACGCTCAGACCCGTGGAAAATTAGAGGGAACATTGCTTCCTTGTATATCAGCATTGAGTGATTTATATATGTGTACCTTTTCTGATATATTCGGAAACTTTACTGCGACAGTCAAAGGAAAACAGAAATCTGGAATTTAAGTGAGCTCTGGCTCGTGTGTACCATCATGGGGAAGACGATGGCGGCCTTGGAGGTTTTGATGACCCAAAGAAGAATCAAACAGCTGAGCTGGATGAAAGTGAACAGATGCACCTTCCTCAAGGGTACGTGACGCAGGTAGATGAAATCTGGCTGATGCTTGGCCGGCATGCCGAACAGCGTGAGACGGTCAAAAAACTGTAGGGAGTAGAAACGCGTGCCAGGATGAGGATACCCAACCAATGAGCCGCTTTTGAGAAGCGATAGCATATTATTTTTTTCATTTTCTTGACTTATAATGATGCCAAAGATAGATGAAACTAGCTAAAATTAGATTGAGACATGCTAGTTTGCACGCCAAGCAAAACGTTAGAAGAATTGGTGGATGTACCTGTATTCCTCGTAGAGAAGACGCTCCCATGTAGAGAAATACGCCATATAAAACGGGCATCGGGATGAACTGATGGACAAAAAAGGTGTACTTTAAGAGCAGATTTTATAAGGTTCACCTGCACAACTTATATAGTACAAGAAATACTATAGTTCTGTACAAAAGGCGTCAGGAATCTGTCTGGATTAGTTATTAAAGTGTGCATGAACCAATTTTTCTGTTTTGAATTGCTAAAAGGCATAATTCTGCATTTCTTTTTCCTGGAACTGTGTACATATGACGTTTAGAGCCACACTCATCCCAACTTAATACATTAGTGGATTTATTTTTCCTGTAAGAAATAATGGTAAACTGATTAATCTATTATGGCCTATATGAAAAGTCCTCTTTTTGTCCAATTGAGCGTGTATTGAGCCAGCAAATCATTCCTTGACATGTACATATATGATACATGCATTTGATTTTGAAAAAAAAAATAATAATAATAATACCTTAATACAAATATGTTTTGGTACAATTTACATACCTTTGGAGTTAAGTGTAATGGTATATTTCTTTCCTCTCTAGTAATGTATGTATTGGCTGGCATTTTCTTCCCAAAAAGGACTAGCCTTATCACGATTAAACGCTTGCTAAGGAACAAATTCTTTGATCACATATTTGTTTCATTCTGCTCTCCCGAATGATAAAGAAACTTCTTGTTCCATTTTAGGCACTTTATTCACAGCTCTGTCGGTTCTCTGATCTGTTTGTGAGTAAATTCTTAACTCAAATGGTAACATAACAACATATAGGTCATTGTGTGAACTTACTGCCTCTCCACGTTTAATCTCTTGTTTGATACCAGTTCTCTGGTCTAACTTTTCAAACCAGCTAAGACTTGCTTTAAAAGTAAAGCCCTTTTTATCGATTTCAGCATGCCCCCTGCTGCTTGTACCCGCACTTTTGTTTTTCAGATGATCATAAAGCGCAAAAGCAGTTCCATCGACAGTTTGGCTTTTATCGTCCGCACACTGCAGCCTTAACACTATCTTGGCTCAACGCGGGCCTTTCAAAAGCTGAAATTTGGTCAAAAGCGAGGTTCAAGTTGGTAAAGGGCAGAGGATTTTGAAAGCGGAGGAACCACCGGACTTTATAAATGAAATTAAGAGCCATAAAGTGCACATTTGACCTTGAGAACAGAAGTCATAAAGACAGAGCATCCCATGAGGACAAAGATCATGAGGCCAGTTAAACGTTGCTCCCTGATGCCCAGAAACTTGGGCTGCTCCCCGGGCGCCGAGCATTGCGACTCTAGCTTCAGGCTGTTAACGTGAGTGATGGAAAGGACGGTGGCCGCCACGAACCACGGCAAGCCCATCAGGGAGCACACGCCGAGCATCAGCCCCACCATGAACAGATCCAGGTGGTAGCCGCAGCCTTTCTACAAGGGAGGAATCACTGTCAATACATTTTTTTCTGCATTAAGTCATTCTTAGTAAGTCAAAGCAAACAAAAACCTTGAGTTTGTGCTCCTTCCTGTTGATGATGACAGCTGTGATCTGCTGGTCCATGAAGATGAGAATGGTGCACAGAAGAGCTGGAAATAGTGTGATGACAAGGGTCCACCAGGGGTTTGGCCCCAGCGGGTTGATGAACCAGCCTCGATCATCTCTGGTTGGCTAGAATTGGCAACATCGGTTGGACGTACACGACAGAGACAAATCACTCTCAGTTGCAGTTGTCTTCTGTCAAAGTGGACTCATCTTCACTCACTTTAAACACACTGGGAACCTTCAGTTTGGGGGACGGGATCCCTAAGGAGTAGTCAACCATGACCATGGTGAAGATGGTAATGAAAACGGCAAAATCGCTTATGACGGACCTCACCTGTTCAGAGAAATGTATTTTCAAAGTTGAGACCAAAAACTTTCGTACATTCCATTAAGACTTGTAATGGTTGGTTTGGTCAGAAATACACTAATGTTGTATATATATATATATATATATATATATATATATATATATATTTTTTTTTTTTTTTTTTTTTTTTTAAGGAAAAAAAAACAAATAGCACAAAAAACAGTTGGTCCCGTGGCTGAAAAAACTAATTTCTGCATTATGGCTAGCTGTATTTTTGTGCTACATGTTTTTTTTTTTTTCATGGGCATTATTGCTGACGTGGCCTGCAGAGGGATGGGCGCCACCAGGCTGTACTTGCCCAAGACACACCACAGGAAATGGTGCCCCTACGACCCTAGTGGTTCAGGGATCCAACCAACCAACCAACAGTATAAAATTAAGCGTACGCTGTATGCCCAAGTAAGTCATATAAGTCACACTATATAAATAAACATATAATTAAATAAAAAATCATTTCAAAAATTTCAGATTGTCTAAACTTTTTCAAGGAATTACTTCCCCATTCCTTCAAAAAATATACATGGAAAACAATTTGTAGGGCCACGGACAATTATTGCTGAAAAAAAAATTAAAATTAGATATGTTTTATTTCACACAGCACATTTCACTTTTACACTGCAAAATGCACCATAGAAATGGGTAAATAATCATATTTTCAGGTGAAATTATCTTGTTCATATTTGAAATATTTTCTTATTTCAATATTTTTTTAATGAATTTTATTTGTCAGAATTAGTACATGTACTGAAGAAAATTTTCTTGGTACCATATCACATCATTTTGTTTAGTTTTACAAGTATTTTCTGATTTTACCAGGGGGAAATAAATCAAATATAGTGAAATTACAAACGTAATGTAAAAAGGAGAAGACGAAATTGTCTTTTTTTTCAGTTTATTTCATAAAAGTTTTAAAAGTTGTGTACATTAAAAAGGGGGTTATTATTTGTTAATACAATAACAGCAAGAATCCACCAAGAAGTAATATGGCGCCATCACAGGGCATTAAAGAAAGCATGTGTGAGCGTCAATGACGTGTTCTACCTTTGTGGGAAAGTAACTTCTGAACCGGAACTCCTTAAGGAAGGACGACATTAAGACGGTGGAAAAGAAGAGAATGACGCACCAGAACAGAACATCGGGGACGTAAGGCCCTTTGGGGCCGCAGGCGCTGCCCACAAACTCGCCACGCTTTTCAATGCAGTCCTACAAAACGATAATCAGATCAAAGAAGGATGTTATGATTAGCTATGAATCGTAAATTGAGATCTTACTGGTCAGAATTAAGAGCAGTCGAGTTCACGGGGAACAGAGGGTATAAAAGGGAAAAAAATCAATTTTGTGGTGATTTACAGTGAATAATCCAATATAATCCTGCCCACATGCCCTTAATCTCCTCTGTTTTCAATCTGAGAGAGCATGCCACTTTGAGGTGGGAAAAATATCACAGAGTGCTTTTTCATTTTGTAAATTGTGCATCTTTTTTTCTTCCTTTTTTAAAAAAAAATATCAAACGAGGACAAAGTTTTACCTTGACCTCCAACGCTTCCCAGTAAATCTCAGAGGCGGTGATATTATTGAATTCCCAGTACTTCAGGGTGCCGTTGGTGGGGTCAGAAGGCTCCACGCATGAACATCTGTGAAGGCAAATAAACATCTGGGTCTCAAAATAATCCCTCATCTGTGCCAGATTTACAAGTCATCAAAGAAGTGAATTGTAATTAAACTATCGCTTCATCCTTTTGTTGTTGTGACCACCTACGAGTACAAGGAGAGCTTGTCCAGGTTGTTGTTCTTGTTAAACGGATAGTAGTCCCCCAAATAGAGCAGTTTTTCCAAGGCCTCGTAAATGAAAATGATGCAGATGAGTGAGGCGAAGGCTTCTTCCGTAAAGCGGGTGATGTAACACACCAGGGAACTGGCGTCAGTGGCCACCAGCACAATGCAGAGGAAAGCCGTCCACAGGCCGATGCAGGTCCTCAGGGAAAGGTAGGACAGACCGTACTCCCTGAGGGGACACGGGGACAAAATCCCAGTGGAAATTGGTTGGTTCAGGCTATTTCCACAATGCATTGTCGTCATGTCACGACGGAAAAAGCAGCTCATCGTTGAAAGGGGGATTCCGGTTATGGGGCTCTAGCATCCTCTGGTGGATCGTTTGGTGAAGTTTAATTTATTGTAGGACTGTTTGTCCATTTTTTGTTGAGATTAACAAATTAATCATACCATTTTAAGTATACAAATTGGGGATGTAAAGATCATAGCAATATTAGGATATCGCAATGTAGAAAACAAAACGCTTATTTGAAGGAGCCGTATTAAATTTGGAACTATGCTACTCACACCTGCCATATCCTGGCTTATGTCACCATTGCAGCCTCAGTCAGCTCATTCATAATTACCATGCAAGTACTTGGTTTTTTTTAGAAGCGCTCGTACAAAGTCTTATTTTTTTTCATCTTTCTTGGGGTTCAGGTTGTCATTTGGAGTGTTCTTGAAGCAGCCCTTTTCTTACTCTCACTATTTTCATGCTATACTAACAAATACAAACAAAAAAACCCGCAGGCACAAACATTACATAGCTTGAGTACTCTCCCTACTCCCCCATTCTCCTACCTAACGGGTTCGACACGGACAACTTTGCTAAAAGTAAAATAAAAGCAGATAGAAAGAAAAACATAAGAGCTAATTGAACTCATTTGGGCATTGCAAAAACATACTTAATAGAAAAAATATTTTGCTTTCAACTTGTTAAAAGACACCTAAAACGACGCAATCCACCATTAAGTTTTTTTTTGTAACTTGTCATTTGTCTAGTAAAAATATAACAATTGTATTCCAAATCAGCAAAATTATCTTATCTAGCACATGGTGGATCATTTTTTCCTAACTTTAAGAGTTTGTTTGTAATCTTGGAAGGAAATATTAAAAGGAGAAAAAATATCTACCAAATGCTGGGATACTTTAACCAAACAGTTTTATTTTAGAAACAAGATTTTAAAAAGTCAAGTCAAGTCTCTTTGATTTTATAGCCCTTAATCACCTAAGTCTCAAAGAGCTGCACAGACTATAAAATATCCCTTGACCTTAAACTAAGATGAGTCAAGTCATGTGTAGCCCTTAATCATAATTAAGTCTCAAAGGGCTACACAGAGGGCCATCTCCTGGCCTAAAGTCATGATCGCAGCATCAGTTAGCTCATTCCGCAAGTACGTGCATTTCCTAGACACGTTTCGAATAAACTCGTCTTTTAATATCTTTTTGGGGGGTTTCGTTTTAGAAATGGTACTTTTCTTACTTTTTTCCCATTTTTTTGATACACGAACAAAACACTGTGATGAAAAGAATAAAGTCACTCTCCATCCCTCCCACTTTCCCCCACTTTCCTCCTACCTAATTAAACGTACTTGCAGAATGAGCTAACTGAGGCTTCGAGCCATGATAAGAGAATTAGGCAATCGTGAGTACTGGGCTCCAATAGAGGGCAAGTAAAATTAAAAAAGTTACCTAAAGCCAGCAACATTTTATACTGATGGGGTCAGAATTGTATTCGTATATCCATATGTCGTTTTTATGTGGCAATATTTCATGTGGCCCGTTATCTATCCTCGCGGTTTCATTTAATTTGTTGTCACGTCGATCGAAGCCAAAAATGAAAATCGAGCTGATTTTTTTAAGGCTTTGTGCTTTTTTTTTGTTTGTTTTACATTTTTTTTAGTATTCTAAGCTTTGCTTGTTTTATTAGCAAACTGTTCTTCGTACTGTGGTAATTTTGCGAGGTCAAACAGTATGTAACCTTTATAAAATCACAACATACTTGCAGAATTTGAAGAGTATCTTTTCAAATACCAGGACCGGCCCTGTGCTGCCCAGAATGGTGAGTGGCTGACCGGCAAACAAGGAGTAGGCAATTCCTGTCAGCGAGGCACCAAACAGCGACTCAATAGCACTCTAAGAATGATAAAAATGGCAGAAAAAAGCCATCAATACCCGCAATAGGAAATAAAAACGTCAGATAAAGTCAGTGCTTTACTATGCGTCCTTCAGTTGCCTCGCCCAAAAGTCCTCCAAAAGTAATGACGGGGGACATGCAGGCACAGTAGAGGAACAAGAAAGAGGCCACGCACTGCAGACTGAATGCATCCGTGTAGTCCGACAGGTAATGGGGGGTTTTGCGCTTGATGTCCAGAATGAGACCACCAAACCATCTGGGAATTTCCAAGAATGTACACTGGTATTGAAATGTCGGCCACCCAAAAAGTAATATTAATAAAAAAAAACAAGAAAGAAAAGCCATAATCTTTATTTGACTGACGTACTTTCCTGTACGTTGCAATTCAGGACCTCCATGACCTTCATTCTCCTCTTCAGTAACCTCAGCTAAGTCATCAGGTAGATTCTTCTTCCTCTTTTCCTGTTCCGCAAACAAATCCGCCAGATTTACATTAAAATGCACTTAAATGACACTGTATGAATGTAGCAAAAACATTTTGGTCGCTCCTTGGTTTAGCAGAATTGTTGATATCATTGTCACAGTTAGAATACAGTAAAGGGAACTACAATTGCAAACAATAATATTTCAATATTTTAAAATATTAAATATGGTTGGGAGGGTTACTTTAAACATGTAATCTGATACAGGTACTAGTTAAATGTTGAAAAATCTGGTAATCAGTAACGTAATCCGAAAACCATAATGTTGATGTAATGTAACATGATTACTTTTGAAATACTCCACTACCATGTATGCTTTCTAAATTCCCAACAAACTCTGGGATATCTTGAGTCCAAGTTCAAGTTTATTTGTTTGAAGTGGGGATGCAAAACCTCTTGACTATCTTCGGATTTACAACGCGGTCCATTCATCTGAGATTGACTGGTGTCCTCCTTAGTTTGATGTAAGTGTCTTGGACGAATATTACTAGAACAGCTTTTTTCCATCTTCGCAAAGTTGCTAAAATTTGCCCTAAGTCGGTTGTGGAGATTATAATTCATGCGTTTGTTACCTCGCGTCTCGATTACTGTAATGCACTACTCTCCGGTCTCCCGAAGTCCAAAATCAAGAGCCTTCAGCTGGTACAAAATGCTGCAGCGAGGCTTTTACCTAAGACAAGAAAGTTTGATCACATTACCCCGATTTTAGCTAACATGCTCCCTGTTAGCTTAAGATGTGATTTTAAGGTTATGTTGGTAGTATACAAAATCATGAATGGACTTGCTCCCTCATATCATTCAGATTTAATTTCCCCCTATGTTCTGGTCCGGAGCCTTCGCTCTGAAAATGCTGATCTACTAATGATCCCAGGAGCCAAGTAGAGATCCGCAGGTTCGAGAGCGCTCTCCAATCGGGCCCCAGTGCTGTGGAATGCTCTTACCCCTGAGATTCGATACGCAACCTCAGTGGAAATGTTTAAATCTAAGCTTAAAACACACTTTTATTCTATAGCATATGAATAACCTATATTTTATGTTGACAATATCTGTGTATTATTTGCCCTCATGTAAGTTTTAGAGCAGGGGCTTGTGTCATAACAGTCTGGTTTGCAATAATCTGTGGTCTGTGCAGCCCTTTGAGACTCTTTGTGATTAAGGGCTATACAAATAAACATGACTTGACTTGAAGCTTATTTTCAGCAATTATAAGCTCAAAGTAAAACAATACCGTAATTGTATTGTATGTTTTGAACAAGGATGGACTGCAAAATACAAACAGAAAATGTCCCTAAACGCATCCCTATCACGCAACTCCAGTCACAAAACTGCAGGCTTGCACCAATTCAATGAAATGAGTGCAACATTGAAGGAGAGAAAAATACAGACAAAAAGAAAAGTGCTTTTACTTGTAAAACAGTGTGACAAACACGAGGTGGCAGATAAATTGGAGGAAAATTAAGAAAACAAAAATAGTACTTACTTGAGAAGGCACATTTTTGGGTGGTTCTATTCGGATAGATGGATCCCACTCTCCTGGTGGCAAAACTGTGACTTGATCCAGAAATTCATCAATGCCAGCAATCAGATCATTTCGGTCCTTAGCTTTGTATGCCACATCATGGAAAACCTGGAACAAAAAGTCCATTGGAGAGACCTGAATTACCGTACTTTAAATCAATACCAATTTTGCTATCAAGACTCTTCTCTAATTATCATGGATCACTGTTAAAATATGTCGTGCAAAATGTATCTACAGTCCTCACTCTGTGTAGACATTTACATTGACAGGGATTTTGCAGGAGTTTGAAAGAAAATACATTTCGTACAGTCTGCCATCTTGTGCGATGGAATTACATGCTAGATTACACCAAAAACAGAAAAGCAGTTATACCTGTAACAAAAATATATATAAAAGGGTAGGTGTGGAGAAATGTCTCGAGTTTAGCCCCCCCCCACAAAAAAAATAACCTTGTAAATCAAAAAAAACTCATTGATAATACAGTTGGGTGACAGTAACAAGTGTTATTTAGTCAGTCAAGATAGTACCAAACGTCATTAGTAATCCTTTTTTAACCTTCGCTCGAGTTCACCTACTAAAACCTCTCATGCCCTCATAAGTGCCCTATTTTTGCATAATTTTTGCCCTATGAGTCCGCCAAATCCATTTTTTCCTCACTGATATGGACAACAGCCTAAATCCCAGCCATGAATAATCCCCAAAAGCATCTCTTAAAAGCTCTGAGCTGTGCGTCATGCTGAAAAATGTTCCACCACTTTGGGAAGCCCGACTGTGAATTCATGCAAACATGGCATTCCACTTTTACAAAGCGGGGGCTTCCCTACCTCATCCGTCATGAGCGTAGCCATGGACCTTCCGATCTCATGATACTGAGGGCTTCTTCCGACCGGTCCCAGGAGTATAAACAGAAACCTATCGTTTGACGCAACAAAAAAACATAACACTGTCATATTCTTGGTCTTCGAATTAAATCTGTCAGCATGCTGAAAATCTGACCTGGTGGCGATGGGGACTTCTGCCAGACCACTGAGAAGAACAGCCGGCGAGAGACGCACAAAAGCCACCACTGGCTTGTTGAGGAAGTCCAACTCTCCTATTAAGACGTTACATGTCTCTGCGCCAGGTGGGATCTTCTTCATAAAATGAAGATCCATCTAAAAGAAGTGTGCAGTACAAAAAAACTAGTGAATGTTCTAGAAGCCATTTTGTCATTAGTTTCCTTTATTTAATTCCATAATTTAAAAGTATCCCACAAGGCACCATCCCTATCCCTTTTTCTATACAGTTTCAATTTGTGTATCTACTGCTTTCCTTTTTAAATAAATCACTGAATTCTGTTTTTCCTGTATTATGTAAGCATGATGCGAATTTAAGCCTCCACTGATGATGTGTTAAAGATATAACCTAAAAAACACTAAAACTATGTTCCATATGACTCTTTAAGCTGTCCAATATTTTTTTAGAGTTAATCCTAACATTTACCACAAACAGCTATTTTTAAACCTATCTATTAAGCATTTTCTCTGGGGACAAGTTACATAATATATAAAATTTGAAAGATTGGTTCAAAACAGCACACTTATGCTGTGATTGCGAATATTATTTTGTTTTTCCCCAAAATCCTCTAGTTTTAAATGCTTTGGAAATGAATGCTCTGACAAATGCTGGCAGAGGGAAGGTGTTGATTTCTCAGCGAGAATTATGCAAAAGTAACACACAGTAAGTGGAGTGTTACTTGTTCTCTGAAATGTTTCATAATGCTATGTTTATTGTGAATATTGTGCAAAAACAGTGAACTATGAGGAGAATCACTCTAGTCCGCTAGGATGAAACTCACATAAAGACAAGCACATTATTATCAAAGCATATCCTACACTAAAGAGAACACTCATCTAGTCTTTTTTTAATTAATCTTTCTTGTCTGTGATTCTCTCATGCATTATTACACTGAAAATCTATTTGGTGAGACTGTAATCCTAATCCTTACTAGAAATATATTCTATAAAGTACAGAGCCATAAATGTATTACATTATATTACAGGAAGTGATCATAATAATAAATGCTGACTTGGTGTCTCAGTGTCATGTGTACACTTGGAATTGTGCCAGGACTGGAAATGCCTTGTGTAAATCCTCTATTAATACAGAGGGAATGTCACATTTCTGAGCAGCTTTTTGGCAATCATTTACAGGTTTTCGAGCAAGTCGTAATTTAGAATTCCATGTTCCAAGTCAATAAAGCAGAGTGAATAGTTACTGACTTCGCATTAGTTAACATCACATTGGTGTACCTTGGTTAAATCCATAGAGCTGTTTACTCTAGTTACATCCCCTTTTGCATCTGGACTTGCTAAATGAGACTGGGAAGATGTCATCTGACCTGGATGATACAGAGAGAAAAGATCAGTAGCCTGATCCAATCCCGATGACCATAAAGTAGCAGCATAGAAACTGTTGTGTCCAACTCACCATTCTTGTCTAGGTGAAGGTCTGATGTCCGTCGACCGATATCAGCAAGGGAGCGTACGATAGGCAAGCGATTGGCCAGCTTTTTCTGGTTCTGGTGATGGTGTCTTTTCAGCAGGACTCTGTGTACTTTTTTTCGGAGATCTTCGCCCAGTGGAGAGTAGAGCTCCTGGTGGTCCAGTACCATATCTAAGCAAGATTGTCACAGTGTCGTCAAGTGGGTAATATCAGACAGAGTCCCTCATTTCAGGCATTGATTAATGTAGGATCACCAAAAAGAACAGTTTGGTAAGACTTTTTCGTGGTTAAGTAAGGAAATGCTGCCAACTTCCCTTAAACAGAAGGGGCTCCATCATAAACACAATAAGGACAGGACCACATAAAATATGACAGATAGGATAAAAACACTAACCCCTTGAGGACCGACAAGGGTGATCATTTTTTTGGCAAGATGTATGTTTTAAGACACCAATTTCTCAATTTGACAGCAAATACAGACGTTCCCCTACTTACAACCATTCGACTTACGTAATACGGTAGATACCAACATTTTTTTGGGGATGTCAAAAAATATCCTCACATTGCTGAAAGTTAGATTTTGTATTGTGTGCACCTTTTTCAGAGTACAAGACATTACTGTAGTGCTTCTTTCCACCGCTACGGCGTGTGGCGCTGTAAGAGGTCACCCAGCATCCACCCAGAAGAAAAAAAATCCACTTCCTCTTCCTTGTTCGTGTGTAAACATTCTATGATGTCTATACTAATATATGATCTCCAGCGTGCTAAGAACTTAATTTTTTTTATTGTTTGATATCTCGTACATCCATTCAATATGGTTGGCATAAAGTGTAAAGAAGAGGCGAGCCGTTTCTTTTGAATTGAAAGTGGAATAAGAAAGCTTGATGCAATTGAGAAAATGGTTGAATCGCTTTTTTTTCGGCCACTCTCTAACGCGGAGGAGGACATCTTGACGCTCGTCTTCCAAAAGTAAGTTACCATTAACTTATTTATCTTTATAGAGGATATTGTTTTATTAATTGATTATTTTTCAGTACAAAACAATACATGTTACTTATACACGACTTAAACATACTTATACAAACCTTAAAAATAAAAAATATAGCACTGAAGCAACTTACAAACAATTTCAACTTACGAACCAATTCAACTTACGAGCAATTGTCCGGAACTTATCTTGTTCGCAAGTAGGGCAATGTCTGTAACTACTACTTGAATTCGGAAATTGAAAGAACGCAACTGAGACTCATAGCCGATTTTACACACTTTTATCCTACTCAGTTTCAGTTATAGTCACTTTTTTATAAAATGATTCTGTGCACATCTCATTTTGAAACCAGTATTAATGAATGACATGCTGCAAAAAAAACAACAAAAAGGAATGTATTAAGTAACTGAAAGAAAAGGGTTTTTTATTGTTATGGGATTCAGGCATGCAATTGATTATTATTTCATATACTTTATTAAAAGTAAATAAAACCAAGGCATAAAACTTTTAAACCATGTGGGATTGATAAGTAACTCATTTAATGTTTGTTCAGATGCGATTTTATTCTGCAGGCTCACATTAAAGAAAGTAGTTCCGTTTTTACTATTGGACATCTGCAAAACAGATTTAGTAGTTTCCCATGGTTGTTAATTATTTTGACTTATATGCACTGTTTACATCATTGTCACGACTGGCTAACCATGTTGCCGTTTCTTTTATTTCTACACCCTTTAGGGCTGACCTGCTTTTTGTAAACTAGGATATTTAGTAAAAAGGAAGGTCTCCAGGGAGAACCTTAAGAAGAGGTTGGAATGTTTGCACCTTGAGTGTTTTGGTAAAGTCCACTCCTGTTTTCATTGCAAGCTCAAAATTAATATAAGTCCCCTTCTCCTATAACGAGTATTTACTACACCATAAACTCAAGAATTATATAAAATAATAATGTGACATTTCTGGAACTCAACCGCACTCTTGTGCTAATGTGAAACCCAATAGTCTTAATTGGTTCAAACTGAGTAATATGTGTAGGACTTTTTTTCGATTAAAAAAATAAATTAACCAAGCAAGGGGTCACTGCAACCTAGTGGGTCAGCTCAAGTCTTCTAATATCTGAGAGTTCTAATTTAACAATATCCAATACCTGCAATCTCCTCAATAGCGCCAGCCCTCATGTCAAGCAGCACGGTGCCGTTGATGATGCAGCTGCGCAGCTCAAACAGGCTGTGCAGCGACAGCGTGGCCACGTAAGGTTTACTCCAGCGCTCTCCTCCGTCCTCCACGTCCTCCTCAAACTTCAGCCACCTGCCACGACAGTTGCACGGATCAGGCGCCGGCAAGGCAGACGGGAGAGAAGCGGCGTGCCATCTGCCAGGGCGCCACGCTTTTCGCTTTGATAGCTCCTTCTCTCACTTGGACTCATTTAGCAGAGCAACGTATTGCCTTTTCTTAAGAGCGTAGCCGTAAATACAGTATGGCTCACTTTTGTGGCTGAAACGAGAATTTCATTTAATAAACTGTATGTGTATACTCTACCTGGCACTCTCCCTCCACTTAGAATCTTCGCCCTCCCTGACAAAAATCTCATCCATCTGCGTAAAAAGATCGTGAGGTAGGTGTTCCTCGTCCTCGTCTTCCATCCCAAGGAGGAACTGAACCCTCTGGGAAGGGGTATCTAGGAACACAAATGTAAAAAAAATCAATTGGGTCATATTTGAGCAACAAGTTTGTATCTCTTTGTGCTGTTTGTAACGTGAGCTGTGGCATTTCGAATAAGCTGGAATTGTTGGGATGCTTTTCCGAGGACCATTACAATAGAACAGGGGTTAGGAGCCTATGGCCCGTGAACCAGATATAGCTCTTTTCATGAGTAGATCTGGTTTCTGGGTTTAACGATGCAATTATTCTTTGCATTATTCCAATTTTAGAGTATACAAAGCGAAAGCGAAATTGGAACATAGAAGGTTCGGTCCAGATTATATGGATCACAGTCTACACTACAGTTTACAGTCACGATTTTACACCAACAGACCTTGTTTTGGCTGTACATCTTGATGGAATCCTTTATTCCGCGATGAGCATGTTAACCCCTAATCTAAGCTCAGTAAACAATGTATTTTTACTGTTAGGATACTCTCTGGTCAAAACCCACAGAACAAATTGTAAACACCCAAACACCTATTCGATCTATTTTTTTGGGTGGGAAAATCTCACACACAGCGATCTCTGACCAGCAGTTAAATACATCCGTATAGTTCTCGCTTGCAGGGTCTTGTGACATTTTTACAAAAGAACTCTGCTTGCACCTTGTTTTAATACCATTATTAATGGGGAAAACCGACGGTCGAAATGAGTTTTTACGTCTTAAGTAACTGCCAGAGGGAGACAAATGTTAAGTGGTATATTTGTGGATATGGGACACGGGCTTTGCTCTTATCAAACGTCACACAGTGTTATAAAAAGTGATATATATATATTGCTTTCATGGGTCTTTGGGTTCCCGACCCTTGCAATAGGATGTGAGTGTAACACTTGGTCCTTATAGGGCCACACACAAAAAAATTAAGGAGCAGCAGGGTAATGTGGACTTTTCTCTATTCACATTTTCTTTATATAGCTTTCCAGAGATTTACAGGTATTTCAAATTTTAGAAAAAAATGTCAATTGCTTTCAAAATTACAAATAGTTCATTTTCCTTTTTTATAATTAAAATACAAATGTTTAGTGAAAGAGCAGATATAACTGTTAGTGTAAGCTGCGAATCACTGAGAAAATAGTCGGCAGGCCACAAATTGCCCCTCGGCTTTGGCTTGGACCCCACTATGATAAGAGATACTGTAAAAGAAGAAATATGATTCCCCTTTTAATCGAGAACAGTACTATAAAAAGTATTTGAACAAAAGGGTGTGTCGCAATAATTTTCATCTGGATAATAAATTTAGTGGTGAAATAAAACAACAATAATGAACTGATTTCAGTCGTACCATAAATGGGAGACTCTCTTCCCTCCACCAATGGGCTCGCCCGTTCCCTGCTCCGTCGTTTGTATCTGTTTCCATGGTGACGGTGCCTGCGATGGCTGCGGTGTCTTGTGCTGCCTAAAGGGACGTGCACTCCAATGTACAAAGTCCTGTGGCCTGCAAACACATTCGAGAGGGTATTGAGCAAAATATCCATTTGCTTATGTGTATGTGTAATAAAGTGTTCTTACGTGCGTGTGTGTATCTACATTGACCTCGATGGGCTTTACAGATAATCATCATGGATGAGTCTAGCCTCTTTGTGGTAGTCCATTAAATGTTATATTGTATTGTCGTATTAATGATGGATTTCTCATTGCTGTGCAGTTTTGATAAAGTGCATTGCCATCAATGTGATGATACAGCAAGGCTAAGCCTCTTATGCAATCAAATTTGAACCATGTCAGATATACTGTACACACCTGAAAATTATCATCGCAGTAATATTTTTTTTCAAGTGAGATGCTCAAAATGAGTATGATTGTGTTTGGCTGTAATTAAATGAACTTTTTAAAACACGTTTTTACGCGCTACCTTCAACATCTTCCGGCTGAAAGTTGGTGCTTTGCTGCAGACGCGTTCCGCCTCTATCCACCACAGCTTCATCATCGCTCCTCTAAAAATCATACAAATCACAAACACTTAAACTGAAAACATTTGTTTACTAAATTGCTGGATTAAATGTAATCTCAATAACTAGATCATTTGTGTAGCTGCAAATAAAAACAATAAATAAATAATAAATAACAAAAAATAAATATACTGTATATTCCAGCCTTTAAGGCCAACTTAAAACTTTGATTTGACCAGAAATTTAAAAGTAACTCTGTGCGCATTATATACCGCAAAATATGGTGAATAAGATTGGAAAGGCATACAATAATTATAGGTATGTGTAACCTTACCATTACAATTTGCTACCATATTTGAGCAACGATTGTGCAATGATTTATCAATCGATAAACATAGCAGAGCAAAATCGCAAAACATCGTATGCAATTAGAATTAAACCCGAATAGTGGCAACGCCGACACTTCACCACCAGACCGCCGGTGGTACAGATGACGTATGAAAATGCAATAGAATGGATCCCATTATCACACTATTTTTACTCAGGGTGCGAGAAATACTGATTTGCATCGTGCATTCTGATCAATTTAAAAAGGTTCTCTACTTTTTCATCAACAAATGTTAGGGACTGGTGAAAACAGGAAATATTTCAACAAAATATCATACAAGCTCTTTTACGTACTTACACATATTCAACCACAACGTTATTGAGGGACAGGTGAAGAAATGGAGGATGACCTAGGCCAGGAGTGTCCAAACTTTTCAGAAAGCGAGCCAGGTTTGGTAAGCTGAAAATCTGTGAGGGGCAACTATTCAGCCTGGCATTTTTTTCAACAGTCTTTAATAAATTCACCTGTGCTTGGTGATCAGTGTTGTTACCTCGTAGCTTGCCTTTGTAGCATTTTCATAGGTAAAAACGATCTGATAATTTAATAAGGTCTAAGCCTTTAAGTATGGCACCTGGACCACTAGTTGTTAAGTGTCACCGCTCTCACTGCCATTACTCAGGTTCGATTCCCAAAACATGCAATATTTTGGGATTTTGGTTAGCGAGAATTATTGTCGGATTAATGGTTGCCATTAATTGCACCTTATAGTGCAGATAATACACTACATAAATAAAATGATGAGTAAATAAATAAATATTGATGGCAATCATTTCTGGGAAAAAAAGAAAAACTCAGAATTTACTTGACACTGTTTAACTGTTTGTCGTTTGCTGACATAAAATAAATAAACTAGAAAAGGATTTTGGCAACAACTGTTTGTTCTACAACACGCAAGGAATAAAGCGCTAGATTCCTAATCCAAGTCATTGGGATCAGTGGAAATAACTTTGGGAATCAACTCATTTAATTCCGCTATTTCCTGCAAGTCCAAGCAAGGCACGAACAAGTCTCAAACGCATTCTTAGCGCAACCGCAAACATATTCCAAGCACTTAATACTGAAGGGTTTTTTTTAATCCTTAAAGCTTGCTGCTGGGTGTCAATCAAACCACTTCTGCCCTCCAAACGCCCTCGCTTCCCCAGCGATCGTGACCTGCAGTTGACTATCGAGGCATTTCTGTAATGAACTTTTCTTTGGATGCAGCTGCTGTCGCCTGGCGGCTTGAAGATTTTATTGTTAACCTGTTTAGAAATAAACATGGCAATTTACGAAGCCAAATCACACTGACTGAGATTGTTGTAACAATACAGCATATATATTAGGTTCCACATGGTCCCAATTTTTATTTTTTTATAGTAGATGTCCACACTTTCAATAGTTAGATTGGGTTATTTATGTTTCTTGGGTTTTATGTATATTTATTCTGTGGATTTAGTCTTTTCTTCTAACCATTGAATGCTCCAAACAAAGTTTAATTGGTCTTTTTGACAATGACAATAAATATTCTGAATCTGATTACAGTTCAAAGATGTCTCCGTAATACTGAGAATGTGGAAGCATGGATTCTAGATATTTTTTCTCTCAGGGCAACAAACAGAAAAAAAAAAAATCAAAGGGCCACTATTAGTACTTTTTTTCCTGTAGCTTACCAAACATACCAAATACCTATTTTTTTGAATGTTATTTTTTTCAGAAAGAACCCCAAATACAATTTAGGTATGAAACATCCCTAAATTGTAGTATTTTTTTCTATTACTGACCACAAAATAAAACAATATCATTCCATAATTACTCCAGTCCAGGGGTCACCAACGTGGTGCAGGTGGCCCCCTAAGGATCTCTATTTTTTCCCCTCATTTTTAGTAAGTGCGGACCATCAAAGAATTGGCACCAAGTAGACCCCTATGATCACCTGGGTAGCCCCCAGACCAGTTCTACAGATAGCCCACCAGTAATGAATTTCTGAGAAATTTGATTTCTAACGAGCATTGGAAATCTTTGACATGGTCAGTGTTTTTAAATACATGATGAAATCTTTCAAAAAAATAAGATTAGTTTATAATTTATATATGTATACCACTCACTGCCCTTATACAAGGCATATGTTTTGTTTGTTGACCGAGGGTATTTTGATCCCACTTTTAAAAACTTCAACCTAGTCGTAACATAATAATAACATAGTAACAACATAGTATTAACACAATGGCTGGTTATTTTAGAAATACATATGAAACTGGTAGTCATTTGTGCTGATCAGTAATAAAAAAGAAAACAAGACTGATTAGTGACAAGTCCAAGGGTTGGCAATCGAAAATTTTGGACCAAAAACAAAAAAACATGTGTTTGGAGCTGCAAATATTTTTACATAAGCCTTATAAGAAAAGGCAACACACTGTATTTATCTATATACATAGGAAAATGTTTAAGCCTCAGTGTGTAATATTTGACAACTAGATGCCACTGCGTTGTCTGGTGCAAGTGGGGGCCAGTGCCACAGAGCACAGCATGGCGGCTGGTTGCTGGACAAACATGGCCATAGTGCCGATTCCACTGTGGAAAAGAAATACAAATTTATCAACCTATGCTTTTAAAAAATGAACTGATAAAAATGAACATTCGAGTTTATGAATTTTTTGCCTAGTATTCAAATCAATGTTTTTTTCACTGAATGAAAGTTTTTTTGTAACACTAGGAGGCACTAAATGTTACACATTGTCCCTTTAAGAACGTTTTGAGTCATGTTTGTTTACTAAAAAAAAAACTTTTCCATTATAAAACATTTTTGAAAAAGCACCAAGAAGCTACTAGGGAACACCAAAGATCTGCATGCGGCTCCATAGCAGCTTGTTGCTGACCTCCGGTCAAGTCTGTTGTAATTAGTAACATAAAAGAAAAAGTAAACTCTTATAGAAAACAGGAGGAGTCATTTTAGAAATGCAGATAAAACTGTTAGCGCTTTGTGCTAAATATTAACAAAAAAAGGTGACCTCTGCTCTAATTCTAAAAAATAAAAATAAATAAAAAATAGAATCAAATGTGATCCATTAAACCCCCCAAAAATACTTGGGTTTGTGATAGCATACTTTCCAGCATAAATAGTTCAAAGGACGTCAAAATACCCAAATGGGATAACTGGCACCAAACAAGGTTGGATGACTAAAACTAGAGTGACAAAATGCTGTCAGAGCGCTGGCAAGCCCCCCAGCTTAGGTGACATGACAGGATGTGGCGCACGCACACTTGGCTTGCATCCCTACAGATGGTGGAGGCCTGCTCCGCAAAAAACGTGGCCCGTCCTTGAATGCGGCGGACATAAAGCTCTCAAACAGTCTGACAGCTTTGACGGCCTACTTTTTGGCAGAAGATTTCTATACCGCACAGAAACACAACATGTGACTCGGAAATGTGATTCATGGGCCAGGTCATTTAGGATAGTATAGAGGGTGAATGGAAATCCGAACAATTTACTTTCCACTGTAAAGTCCCAATAAATCATTGGTGCCCCAACCATTGCCTGAGGTCCATTTGTGGTCACCGACATTTTTTTCAGTAGCAATAAAGACATATGCTACTAAAAATATGCTTTATACACATTATAACCAATACTGGGTATAAGTATCAGTGCAGTTCCTTACGAAATTGTCACTTTTCAGTGTGGAATATAATGCTTTGTCAGACCCTTTTTTTTTAATAATTTTGAAAACCTGTTTTAATTAATTTTGACTTCTCCTCCCCCCTCTGGATCCACCCACTAACTCTACTGTACCAGCTTAAGTCACATCACACCAAAGGTAAATTACATTACATTATTTCTTTGCATGTATATTTATTTGTAATGTTACTTCATCATATACCCGTATATTACACACAGGTAGCTCTTACTATACATTATTTTTTTATTTTACTGTTTTCATATAGAATTACTGGGTTTCAGAGCACATGAATTACTTATTACCATAGGGTTCTATCCCTCGCTATACTGCTATTTTACTTTGGCACCAAGAATGGATTACTGTTGCATCACAGGGGACTACTTTATCCCAAATCTATGAAAAAGAAAAACCCCTTAATACCCACAAAAATTGAATTTGAGATTATTTTAAAGCAATGGTTAATTTATTTTCAATATATATAATGAACAAACAAAAACACATTTCATAGATTTGTTTTGGTAATTTCACTTTGAGATCCCTAACAGATTAATGTTATACTGTATCCTAGGGTTTTACTCTACCATATTTTAAGGTACTAGTTCTAAAATTTGGGAGCAGATACCGGTATGAGCAGCCTTCTTGTGGCTGTATAACAACCAGGAACCTGATATAAAGAAATGGTAAATTGCCATTAAATTATTTAATACTATACAAAGTAAAAATAAAATTTGGGGGTTTTAAAGTCTCATCTCATCTCATCTCATCAGCCGTACCGCTTATCCTCAGTAGGGTCGCGGGGGGCTGGAGCCCATCCCAGCAATCATCGGGCAGTGGGCAGGGGACACCCTGAACTGGTTGCCAGCCAATCGCAGGGCACACAGGGACAGACAACTCATTCGCTCATTCACACCTAGGGACAATTTGGACCGGCCAATTCACCTGAAATGCATGTCTTTGGAATGTGGGAGGAAACCGGAGTGCCCGGAGGAAACCCACGCAAGCACGGGGAGAACATACAAACTCCGCACAGAAAGTCTGGAGCTGAATTTGAACCCACGACAGGTTCCCATGACATGAACTGTGCCGCACAAGCGCTTTTAAAGTATTTTTTTAAATTCAGAAGAAAGGCCTTTTTATGTACTTATGGTATCTACTGTATACATTTTAACAGTATTGATCTGGTAAAACAATGTGTTACCGCACAGCCCAATACTATTCATAATATTCTTAATTTTTGTAAAACATTTGTTGACAGACAAATAACCAAACCCAAAAAGGTTATTTCGGTATAATTTGGCAAATTCATTTTTATTTTTCCAGAACTGTTGCCCCGGGCAAGAAAAAAAAAGTTTGCACTCCTCTGCTGTAGATCAAAAACCCAACAAACTTTAGTGGCTAACAGGAGAGCTAAAATAAGGGTTGGCCTGAATGACAAAATAATCTCTTTTAATTTAATGGTATGAAGTCGTCGGTTTTGTTTTAGCTTCACGTAACAGATTAACTGTAAAATGTTTTTTTAGACGACCATGTGTTTTGTGGCACACACACACACAAAGAGAGAGCTGCGGAGAAGAGCACAGAAGCTCTGAAGCCAAAAAAGCTAGGCGCTTAAGACCTCAGGCTAAATAGGGAGTGGAAGCTGTTTGGATGTAGATGGCAAAAAGCTGATGACGACAAATCTCCACCAGAACGATCAACCGGCCACGAGTTCACAAACATAAGTATGCATCTGTTGGACACTTGGAGGGGAAATCAAACAATCCCTCCCAAAAATCTTTATATATTCTATGCACTGAAAATGATCCTTCAGGTGATAGATTAAACACCGTTATTTACCTGTTTTCATCAATTTCAAGAGGCTGTCATGTAAAAAATACATCATTGTTGCTTGGGGTGAGCACTGGTTCTAATTCAAGATCATGTAACACTATACAGATATTTTAACACAAAAAAATCTATCTTTTAAATCATTATTAGATAAGTTGATTATTTAATTGAATAATTTGCATTACTAATTTATTAAGTCCCTAAGTAATGTATTGGTTGAAATCTCTTTTGAAGAATAAATGATGTAATATCAATATCAGCGCAGAAAGTTGAAATGCACTGTTATTGCTTTAGTATTCACTCTGTTTGATAGGCAAAAAATGTTTTTAAAAAATGTAAATGAAACTATGAGAACTGTGTTCAGAACTTTGTCAGCAAAAAGTTTCTAAATATAAAATCAACAACCCGCATATAAAACAGCAGAAAGGAGAACTTTACAGAAAGTCATCAAAACAGCCCTGAAAACAATTGGCTGCTCTCTGACCAGCCTAGGACACATTGCTGCGTTGTGATACCGCGACAGTCAATAACATTAAAAAGATTCCTTTCACCCTGGCCACCACCTCTTTGACCTGCTGCTGTCTGGCAGACGATACTGCTCCTTTAAAACAAGGTCTAACAGAGACAGTTTCTTCCCCAAAGCCATCAACACCCTAAACAAGCACTCAAGACTGTATATATTGCAGATGTATGGAAAAATACACATTTATTTTTATTTCTTTACTTTTTTCCAATGTTGCTGAAACATGTCATGGCATTATTTTGTGATGCACTTATGACATAAGCCAGTCTTCAAGCACTATCTTTTAAACATTACCAATCTATCCCAATATTATTTTTCAGCTTTTTTAAAAACAGTCTTTTATGACATGTTTATGCTGGAGTGCCACATCTAATATAAATGTTTATTGAGGTCTTAATAAAGTCAATTAAGAATATTCTATTCTATTTGACAAGATAATTACTTCAATCTTAAACCCAATAAAACAGCCAAAGCTGAAAAAATGTCGTGTGCACAAATTATATATAGTTGACAAAGAACCCTAAATAAGTTTAAAAAAATAATAATAATAATAAAATCAATTAAAAAATATTTTAAAAGTATAAAAATAATAAAATGATGTAACTGATCAGCTGACCTAAGGCGCTTGACAGTGAACCAGCTCACTGAGGTAAGGAGGGGCAATCCCATGTAAATATTTTAAAAACAAATATAATACTCTTAAAATGAAACCCTAACTACACGGGCAGCAGAAAAGTCAGGAAGCAGCATTTCGGACCCCTGTAGGCGCTAAATGGAGGACTGGCTGATTCCATAATACGATGCATTGGTACAGTCCAGCTAAGATGTGATGAAGGCACGAATCACAATCTAAAAATGTTCACACCTGAGAAAAGGCTTGACATGTGCTAACTGCCTTAGACAAAAGAAGCTTGACGTCACTACTGCAGTTCATTGTTAATCTAGTTTAAAATCAGTATACATTTTAAAACCCAAGTTAGGAAGAGGTGGCCTCACATTTAGTGCCAAGGGGCTCAAGTCAATAGGTGGAGGTACACCAGAGCCACTGGGGACAAAGACAATAAGCTCAGTTTCTTTTCATTAAAATTTAAAATGTTTAGGGCCATCCAGGCTTTTTTCCATCAAGACTGTCATTTGCGTAATAAAGAAGACTGATGCCATTCTTTCTGTAAATGAAGCATAGCGGGAGTAAATACAAGGAGAAGAGGAGTGGTCCTACAATTGAGCCCTGTGGAACCCCAAAAGATCTGAGTTAGAACCAGCAAGGCTTACGCTCATAGACCTGCCAGTTAGATAAGCTCCAAACCAAAATAAAGCGCTACAACACCTGTCCACTAGGTGCTACAACCTTGATAGTAAAATATTGTGCTCCACCGTATCGAAGGCAGCAGTGGGGTCAAGCAGGACTAGGTTCACAAAATAACCTGAGTCGGTAGCCAGGAGGATATCATTAAAGACCCTGAGGAGTGCTGACTCCGTGCTAAGCAGTGACCTAAAACCTGATTTGAAAACCTCCAGAACATCATGCTAATCCACAAAGGATGTTAGTTAACCATACACTACATTCTCCAGGATATGGAAATAAAGGGCAACTTGGCAAACACAGATAATATTGCTGCTACGAATTGAGCACAATCATCACAGGCAGTCTTGATTGTATTAAAAGTTTTTAAAAGTCTCGGCAAGCATACTGGCATTGGAACTAAAATCTCTGAAAAAATCATCAAAACTCTGTACTGATTATCAAATGCACAGGATAAAACGATAACAGCACCATCTGGTGGAAAACTAAACAACAGTTCCAGTTATAATGAAAGATCATAGCAACTTGTAATAAATGCAATGAAAATATGAATAAAGTGACCTTATAACAAAGTTTATATTTTGAATTCAAATTCAATGAGGCCAAATTGAAAATAATAGCAAAGCATTCGTTTTCTTCTCCCTTTCTTATTTTAGTTTACAATGAAAACATGAGAGCTTATAATTTCCCGTCTGGATAAAAAAAAAACGGTGTATTCCTTACAGCCGAAAGCAGTGGCTCCATGTGGAGTCCCTGGTCCTGCGTGTCCATGCTGCCGTGTGGTGGTTGGTGATGGGGATGATGAAGATGATGATGCTGAGCCGGCTGGGCAAGAGTGTAATCCAGTCAGAGGAAGGGTTGCTGGCGGGAGAGAGAAAGTCCAAGGCAGGTCACATGTTCATGCTGGCCATTTAGTTACTCTTTACATTGGAAAGCATAGATTTTAGAATCAGAGTTATCTTTGTAGTCACCGATCACAATATATCGTACATTGTTCGCAACAAAAATAAACTTAACACTCCAGAATAAAGATGTGATAAAAGACTGTAAATTAGCCTGACAGAGAATAGTACAATGGATAGGAAATATCAGATTGTAGACGGGCCAAAGTTGTTAAAGAATCAGAAATATCCATTATCTGCACCGCTTATCTTCAGTAGGGTCACGGGGGTGCTGGAGCCCACCCCACCAGCCGGTCGTAGGGCACACAGAGGCAGACCACTCACTCACTCATTCACACCTAGGGACAATTCGGACCGGCCAATTAACCTGACTTGCATGTTTTTAGAATGTGGGAGGAAACCGAAGAGCTCGGAGGAAACCCACGGAAGCACGGGGAGAACATGCAAACTCCACAAAGGAATGTTTGATCCCATGACCTCAGAACTGTGCCGCACACGCGCTAACCACCGTGGTGGTAAAAAATATAGAATTTCCCTGTGACCCTAATGAGGGGTAAGGAAAATTAATGCATGAACAAAGTATTTTTATGTATCATTTGGAATGTATTTAAAATTTTGTACATTGCATTACAAGATTTTCTCAATGAAAAAAGGTACACTGGATTTAAAAGTGTTTAGAACTATTGTTCGAGACGATAGCACACACATGCAGGTTTTGTTCTTGTTTGGGAAGACAATTTAATTGTGAATTATTTTAGAAATTCATAGGATTGATTATGGTCTGCATTAATTTTAAGATTATCGGAAAGAAAAAGGAATAATGCATAATTTAAACAGGAGAAGGGGCCATCAACGCCCCCAGAAATTGTGCTATGTATATTATTATTATATTTATTTATTGTTATATTCTGCAATAATGCAATTACACTATTTTATTGGACTATTTTTTTGTGCAATTACAATTTAGGGCAGTCTACAAGAATTATCTAGTGAATATTGCCTATCCATCTCAATATTTTAAATTATTTGTTCTTTTGTGGGGGCAGCACGGCGGGTGAGTGCTTAGCGCACAGTTCTGAGGTCATTAGATCAAACCTTCCTGGGTGGAGTTTGCATGTTCCCCCCGTGCCTGTGTGGGTTGCCTCCGGGCATTCGGTTTTCCTCCCACATTCTAAAAACATGCATGTCAGGTGAATTGGCCGGTCCAAATGGTCCCTAGGTGTGAATGAGCGAGTGAGTTGTCCGTGTCTGTGTGCCCTGCGACTGGCTGGCAACCAGTTCAGGGTGTCCCCTGCCCACTGCCCGAAGATAGCTGGGATGGGTTCCGGCACCCCGCGACCCTACTGAGGATAAGCGGTGCAGATAATGGATGGATGTTCTTTTGAGTCTTTTAATACATGTTTATCCTGGAGCCAGCTCACAATTTCGATGCGCCTTGGGGGTAGGGCGCCTGCCCAGAGACTGGGAAGTAACACGTTCAGACCTCGGCCCAGTCATACTAAAGACATTGGTACCTGTTGCCTCCCTGCTCTGCATTTGGGGTTGGAATTGGGGAGTTTGGTCACCTAATGACTCCCAACGACAGGTGTTGCGACACATTGGCTGGGTTGAGCAAAGGAGCTGGGAATCCCCTCCTCTCTATCAATCTCCCAGAAAGAGTCAAAAATGTGAGTGTGTGACCTTAGCCACTTAGAGGACTATGGCTCCGGTATACACATACATTATCTTGGAGTGCCAGGTCTAATCTCTTTGTAGTCAATTTTACTGCGTACTTGTTATCAATTTTAACTTAGTCAAATGTAATTTTAATCTACCACAACGACTTCTCCCTATATGATAAAAATGGAACTATCCCCTACTTTTGAACTGTTGTTATATAATTTTTTGGGGGGGATGCCAACATTATGTTGATTTCAGTATAGAATTTTTTTTAACATTGGACCAGTGCATAAAGTTAAGGTCATCTTAATCATGCCACCAGTTTTAGAGAAAAGAGACTTGAACTTTGACCTCTCAACTGTGGAGCGTACATAGTCATCCATCGTTGTTAATAAAACATAATCATTAATTTGGAGCCAATAAATTAATCTTAATGACGCGTTATGCATTTTCATGACAGTGACCCAGTCCTGACCTGGTTTTGTGCTCCGTGGATAATGCCACTGAGGGCACAACAACGTCCACGCAGCTGTCGCCATCTGCTGGTCGATTCTAGGAACACACACGCGCGCGCACAAACACACTCGCACACACACGCGCACAAACACAAAAACACGCCATTGATGACTTGCAATCAATAAACGCCTTTCAATCAATGAACACCGTCCTAAATCGCTGTTTGCTATTTTTTAACATTCAAAACAAACACTTACCTGACACACAGCAGTTCTGTAGCCTGCTGAAAACAACATTATAAAGAATATAACATACAGTTGATAATTCTGAAAAAATTTAAGCACAACAATCAACTCTTGAGTGGTGTATCGCTATCCCACCTGCTGTCGGCTAAATGTGACGTCATTGCCAAGGCTCGACTTGCGATCGTCACGTGACTTGTCTCACACTCCGTGACGTAAAATGTATTCGTCACAGACAAAATGGTAGCAGCTACAAATATTAAAAATCCGAAATGTTGGTTTTTTTTTTTTTAAGACTTTTTTAACAAACATACAATAACCATATTTTCTATGTTACTGTGTGGGGAAAATATTAAACGTTACATTTCAGAAAGCTGTCTCAATGTTAAGACAAAATGTGCCATTTTTTATTAGAGTGTCATGTTACTTTGGATGTATTTTTCTTTTCTTTTTTTCCAAAACATTTAATCAGGGTTTTAAAGGGACAGTGTGTATTTTTTTACCTCTGGATATCACTGTTTTATGTCGTGCAACCAAAAAAAAGGACAAAAAAACCCAACAGGAATAATTTGAACTACGAGACTACCAAAAAGTAAAATTTTTCCAGCTTATTATTTAGCCAAGCTTTTTTTTTTTTTCTGGGTACCCGTAGCAGCAATATTGAGCCTCTTCTTATGTAAAATAAATGCAAATGTCTCGTTTTACGCGAAATAATACACACTGTTCCTTTAAAATTCTCAAAAACAGCAAACTATAATGTAGAAACGTATTAGTAGCCTAACATTATTTATTCTGCTTCTATAACATTTCAACATGAGAGGGCTGATCTTTTCACAACCACAAAAAGAGCCCCATTTTAAAAATCACATTACATACATTTAAGTTGTTTTTCAAGCTCGTATCACGAATGTAGCAGTGATCCGTACAATACCGGAAACATTTGGTTGGCTACGGTTTGGAAATGAGTGCAAAAAAAGAGTGTTTTGCTACACAAAAACATGTCATGTACATCTTCTCAGATTTGCTGCATGTCTATATAGATAGATCGTTATCACTTGAGGCTACTGGACAGAACAATTGTTAATTTCCACACTACATAGTGTACTTGGAAGGAACATCCAATTACTATCACCAATATCAATGTCAATAATAGATATAAATTATACTCATATTTACAGTGGCCCTGATTGAAAGAGTTGAATAGTGGATTATGTACACATTTTTGGCTATTAACATCTGAAGGTAACTGTTATATTTGAAGAAGGGTGGACAGATACAAAAGGTGAAAGATGGGTATAGTTTGTTAAAGTGAAGTCTTACACACCCCTGTTTAAATGCCAGGTTATTGTAGTTGAAAATTTGAGACAAATATAAATAACAAAAAAGTCACCATTAAGACACAGAGAAAGATAGAGAAGGAAGTGAAAGAAGAAGAGAAAAAGAGGAGAAAAAATATAAAGAAAGGAAAGGGGAGAGAGACAGAGAACTAGAAAAAGAGTGAACAAAAGAGGGATAAATAATAGGAAAGAGAGAAGAGAAAAAATAATGTGAGAAGAGAAGAAAATGGCAAATAGAGAAAGAAAGAGAGAGAAAAATAGAGACAGGAAGGGAGGGAATGGAAAATGGACAGAAGGAGGCAAAGAAGGGGAGAAGAGAGGGAGAGAGGACTGGAAGAGGGTAAAAGAGAAAGAGAGAGCGAAAAAAGAAAAAAAATATTTTGCAGTAATGTGTGGTATGTGCAGCCATTTGAGGGTCCTTGTGATCAATTTGAGGGCTATACAAATAAACATGACTTGACTTGACTTAATGTGATCTGCCATATATAATGTACAAAAAAGGAAAAGGTGACGTCATGTGGCGAGAGAAAACCAATCAAACATTTCAATTTATGTTAAGGTGGAGTATAAAGGGGGGAGTCAGAACTTTTCAGAAAGCGGTCCAGATTTGGTCAACTGAAAATGTGTGAGGGGCGACTATTCAACCTGGCATTCTTTAACCAGTCTTTCAAAAATCCCCCCTCCATGAAAGGATTCCAGTGCTTGGCGAGCTGAGTAGCGACCTCGTAGCTCGCCTTTGTAGCATTTTTATTTGACTTGAAATGTCTTGTGAAAAAGTGGTGCTGTGCTGGTAAAACAGCTTTCAGTTGCTTCACCTTTTCACAGCGTTCCTTTCACGTTAGCTTTTTGTAGTCAGCATGTTACGTCTGGCGGTGGCTCTTGATATCATGTTATTTGAAAACAGCAACAGTTTCTTAGCAAATTAGGCAGGCACAGTTGTTTCGGATTTGTCTTAGAAGCAGCAGCCCTTGCAGTAAACTTTCATTTTTTCCTATTTTTTACAGTAGCCATGTCGAAAATGGGGCGGGCTAAAATTCTGACAGAAAGTTAAGGGCAAGGTGGCCAAAAGGCTACTACCATCATCTGGTGAAGTTGTGATTTATTTATTTTTGTGTACAAATTTATTTTATACTGCAGTCAACATTACTGGAGGGCCACACATTATTCTGGCCGCTGACCCTGAATTTGGACATGCCTGGTATAAAGCTTACATTGTTTCAAGTGTAGGAGAATAATTGTATTTATTGATTGTCTATTTATATTTCATTTTATATTTAAGGTGAGGTGCATAGTTTGAAGTGTCCTTAAAAAGTTGAAAATTAAATGTTTTCTCTATTAAGTATGTGTAAAGAATGCCCAACTGAGTTCAAAGCCATCATAAGTTCAAAGAGCCATTATATTTTTTTTCATGGCCCCTATGTATTTTTATCCTACTTTTAACATCTGTGTTTCGGCCAAGGAGCACATTAGGCCTGAGGAAAGGTGAAGGAGGGGAGAGAGAAGAGTAATTTCACGCGTGTGGTTGCGCTTTCACTTTGTTCCAGGGTGAAAATGGTGAAAATTATAAAATAACTGTTTCAAATACAGTCCAAATGTAAACCCAAGCCCCCAAAAGATGAAAAAATAAAGTTTATTCAAGCATGCCTAAGATAGACACGTACATGCACGCGCCATACAAGCAGCTTGGTGAAGGCTGCGATGATAGTTTCAGCCAGAAGGTGATGTCAGCAAGTAGAATATTTTGGGGTTACGGACACCACCTTTAACCATTATGTATGTCTTTATATTAGTCATTTTGGGTTGTTGGGTGGTGAACACACTGAATTTTATTTTCACACTGTGCATTAAATGTTTTAAAACAGCACTTTGAGTTGCAGTTTTCTGAAAATTGATGTAAAAATACATTTTGATTTGATCAGAAGTAGCAGAAGACAACAACAAGGTTTTCTTTCCTTTTGTTTTTTTTTAGAAAATGGACTTTGGCATGACCAAAAAAGGGACATTTGTTTAAATTGGTTTAAAACCCTGGATGTAAATATGCATCATACAATAAAAATGTTCATGGCACACTGGTTTTTGTATCTAAATAACTAAATTACAGTTCATTACAACCCGTTTTACCAAGGTCAGAAACCTCGACTCACAATATGGACTAGCAAACTTGATGTATTCGGCGTGCATGACAGACCCATCAGCTCAGCCCCTAATTCTTTTTTGTTATTTTCAGACTCCTAAAATTAATATAATGGAATCTTGGAGTATCACACAGCTATATTGGTATTCTACCTCTTCTTATTACCTGACTACTTGAGTCTGCTGGAAGGCAAGAATATGTGAGAATAGCATGGGATAATTGAAGTCATAAACATTAAGGGAGAACATGTATATACAATTACTCACAAATGAAATAAAATAAGAGCAATGATTCAATGGTAAATGATAACTGATTAGAAACTCTGAACTCCATAAAACAATAATAATATGTAAATGAAAATTAAAACAATAAATTTGATATTTGCAATCAATGTCAGCATAAAACCACCGGGTATTAGCAAAAAGATGACAAAGACCTACTTAACCATCTGAACTACATTTGGGTCTAATTATAGTGTGCTTCAATGGTGACATTGTTATAGTGACTTCTACTTAATATGCACTTGAATATGATTGGTTAAGTCTGACGACAGCCCTTTCCTCGTTAAAAGAAGCATTTCGCCGTCATTTATTTTTTACTCAATCGTTTTAAGGGTCTGTTTGACGTAGATTTGAGAGAATGTGGTGAATTTAAAATTCTATTTTAAAATGGCATTTTAACAGGGGTGGAGACACAGCCCGAGAGAGAGAGAGAGAGAAGGGAAGAGAGAAAGAGCAATAGCAAGATAGAGAGAAAGAGTGAGAAAGAGAGCGAAAGCAATAGAGAGAGAGAGAGAGAGAGAGACCGAGAGAGAGACCGAGAGAGACCGAGAGAGACCGAGAGATAGAGACCGGGGGAGAGAGAGAGATAGAGATAATTACCGATAGATAGACAGAAAGGTTGGATTTAGCTGGTAGGGTAGAAACTGTAGTAGCCAATGTCCTTAGAGCAAGTCTTGTCCTCCCGCAGGAGATCCGACTTGAGCGAGGAGATCACGTCCGGCCCCGGGGTGGAGGAGGGCGACATCCGCCGGCGCTTTACGGCCTCGAAGATGCCCGAATCCCCGGAGTCAATGGACTTGATGGATGACGGCGTCTCGATCCAAGCCGGTTCGGAAGTGGCGTCTTTGACCTTGGCCTCCTCCGAGGCGATGGGCGAGCGCTGCGCGGACACCGAGTCGCCCTCCTCGCCCAGTGAGTTGCTCCTCCCTCCAATAGAGTTGGCAGGCCAGCAGGGGAAGACGGAGCCGGCCTTGCCCCCTCCGCAATACTGCGGAGGGCTGCGGCTCCCCCAGCCGGAAGGGTCTGCGTAGTAGCCGAGGGCCCGGTTGGAGCAGCCCGCCGCCGGGGGCAAGGGCAGGGCCTTGACGCCCGCTGCTGCGTACGACAGCAGGGTGGCGGCGTTGCCGGCGAAATCGGCAGCCTCGTAGGCCGAGGCGGCCAAGTCCAGTCGGTTGTTGGCGGGGGAGACGAACCAGCGCTGCGGGGCGCCGCCCACTTGGGAATCGTCGCCCTGCAAGCTGTTGCCGAGGGGTGCCCCGCCGCGGTCCGCCCCGGCACACGCTGCAGCCGCTGCCGCTGCCGCTGCGGCCGCCGCCACCCCGGGATGGAAGCGGGATTTGGCGTACGAGCTGACGAACTGCTCCTGCAGGAAGGGGCTGTGCACGGCGTAGCGGGAGCCGGCCATGAGCTGCGAGCGGGGGGAATCACCCGGGGACGGGGTTAGGCGGTCGATGTCACAGCCCGTGTATACGCTGCAAACAAACATGCGATGACAGGGACACTTCATTAGGGACACACTCAATCGGAAATTATTTTCCAAGAAATTAAAAAATACCCTCCAATCACACTCACAATTATTGAGGTTGTCGATGTTCTTATGTTACTGTTTATTATTACACAGTCTTTTCATTTTTGTATACAAGTTATAATTTAGATTTTTATTGTATCTCAACTTATTTACTCAACATTGTACACCGGGGTTGCAAATAAATTTGTGTTTTTATGTCAATGACAATACAGCAAATTTTGAATGTTGAATCTCATTTTTATGTGTGTTTACAACCTCGTTTTTCCTGACCGATGCCAAAATCTCGAGCAGTGATCAATTACCCCAGACCGATACCATAACATACAATTTACATGCGCAAAAAAATACGTGTTTTAATTCCAGAAATACTTTATATTTTCGTTTCTAATATTGCATTCATTTATGTCGAATGAACAAGCTGATTCATGACTGATTACCAGCATCACTCCTATCGAGTATCAACATCAAGTCAAGTCATGTTTACTCGTATAGCCCTTGATCACAAGAAATCTCAAAGGGCTGTACAGACTACGGACTATTACACATTGGCTGCATCGACTCGCTACAACGGGTCAGGTGTATCGACATTTCGTTCTGTGTACATTGTTACAAAGAATGACAATACAAAGGAAATTATTATTATTATTATTATTATTACACACAATTATTACACCATCCCCTGATCTAAAACCTACATGAGGGCAAGGAAAAACTCAACTGGTCTAATTTGTGGACCCGCCATGATGACATGCTGTGACCCAAATCAAGAAAATACTCCACTTCTCAAAAGTTCCAATGAAAGGATTCTCAAATGTATCCAAATGAAGAATTATCATTATTTTGTTTCTTTCAAAAATCATTTTTAGTAGTTCAGTGTTTCTAATCCAAGACCATTCGTCTTCGCTTGATTGCGAGTACAAATATTTTAAAGAGACACTGTATATTATTTGTTCACTAGGTGGCAGTTAGTGCAAAGAAGAACACAAACTACGGGGACTTGAATTGACCAAACTGCACGATTATATTTATTTTTCCCCAGCCCTTTATGAGTTTTTTGGGTACCCATAGCAGCAAGATGGCAGATAGTTATGTCAACTCCCATTAGGTGAGGGTCATGATATAGAAAATAAATGTGAATATCTCGACCTATGAGTATTTTTAAAAATGTACGTTTGGATTATAGATCATGTAGTTTTGCTTATTATTTAAAGCAATATTGTTTTCTTTAATGAATTGTGATTTATTTTTTACCTCAAGGAGGTGCTAAATAATACACACTGTACATTTAAGGCTGGGGTCAGCACTGATACTTGATATTGGTACTGGGCCATTCCTAATTATTTTTATTTTTTGGATTTTATTTTTTTCATAACTGTATTGGCTACAGGTTTTGCTTCTATAAAATTGTATTTTACATAGTGTGTAGTTGGCTTACATTTTATTGTGATTGTTAAATACTTTTTGTAGTATGTTTTAAATGATTCTATTTCTATTGTTTTGTTGAGTATTCATATCGTCTTATTTTTTGCAAGTTTGATTTTTGAGAATAGGGATTTTATGGCAATCACATATGTTGTTATCATTGTTGTGATTGGAAATATTATTGCTCTTCATTGAAAAACTTTTTCATTGTTTTTGTGTTACGATCAATGTGATTATTAGACAAATATGTTACGATGCATACCGTATTTTCCACTGTAATGTTTTAGAACCAACTTTGCAACACCGTCGATATATGTATAAGCCTAAAATCGTTCATGGTCATTTTGTCTGTTCTGTTATATTGCATCAACAATTCACAGACAAAAAATGATACATATAAATCTTAAATAACTAACAGACAGTGCATGCAAATATTTCCGCAGTACATAGGCGGCCATTGATAAGATACAACTACACAATATATAAATAATATTATCATTCTTTAAAAAAATGACAGCGTTTAAAAGTTTATGAGGGCTTTGTCTTTATGAGTGACGTAATTCTTAAAGCACTTACAAATACCCAATAACAAACAAATCAAATCCATCTCTAAAAAAATTGGAGCAAATCTAATTCACGTGTTGGCAATCTTACGTGTCGTAGTTGTCCCGAAATCCTTTGGCAAAAGGGTTGTGATCAATTTTCAGTTGCGTTATCTGTTGGAAGGGGAAGTGCATTGCAGCAATGAATGCATGAGAGTTGAAAATGGATCCGAATTTCCTCTTACGTCGGTGTTCTGGTAGGCGGTGACGGCGATGAATTGCGTCTCGCCAAAGGTGAACGTTTGGACTCTACCGGGCTGGCTTGCGTCCTCCGTGCCGTCCTCGTTCACTTCCACCACGTGGAGCCGCGGCTGATACTTGTGCAGGGACTGCAAGACCACCATCTCCACCCAAAATAACGCGCACGCAACAGATCGTTTATTTGTGAAAAAACATGCTGGCAAATAATTATGGAATTGAATAATGATATACCTGCCCAGTGTTGTTGGACGCGCCTTTATTATTTGTAAGCTTTAATTTGCCAAAAGAGATCTCCTGTCGCATCCAGTGCGCCCCAGTGTTAGGTGAGTCTGGGTGCATGTAGACTCGATTTCCTAAAAAAAAAACATGATATTTTTAGAAATCCAAACAAGAAAAAACTGCAAATGTTAGAAGGGAAACGAAATCTTATTTCATTCATCCCTCGCGTTGTCCTCATTTTAAGAGGCATCTTTGTATTATTTTATGTATAGCTTGCATGTAAATGTGAATAAAAACATAATTTCATTTTTTCTACTGTTGGCACCAAACCTAGGAAGAGTCGCAGCATTTAAAGATGGATCAAATATTAATTATGGGATTTTATTCTGGGTTTTTAACAACAACGTGGCGGGTCATTTTGACCCGGAGACACGCTCCAATACAATTACGGTATTCCATCTGCATTTTGTAAATAATCAACACGAACACGATACAAATAAATTCGAAGGTACCGTAAGAAAAAGTAAGATATAGTTTTTCATCTAAAGAAAAAGAAAACTCCAAACGTAAGCAAATTCAATATAAATATTGACAGCGAGTGTCAGTCCAACTTGTGCAATGAACGATTTTTCTCATGAGGAAATACATTTTTCAGCTTTTTGAAAAACGTATCCGTGCAGAATTTAATTTACGAATAAAACAAAATTATAACACACAAATAATGATAATGGGCAAATACTAATAATAACATCAACATAAACATTAGCAAGGGTGCCTCACCGACGACGTTCGTGTCAGCCTTTCCGCAGGGGACCCACTTTCCTCCCTGGAACCTCCAATGGTTTGGATCAGCCAGGATAACATCCACAAAAATGTTGTAGTGAGCAGTTGGATCCAGGCCTGAAATGTTGAAGCTTAAAAATGGGAACATCCTTCTGCAACATACGCAAAAAAGGCCACGTGAGAAAACACTAAAATAATAAGATGAATAATACATTTGGTCGCAGGCATCTGGAACTTTAAAGGGGCCTTATTGATAAACGACATAATAAATAACAGTTGATGAAAATATTTCTTAAAAACTGTCTCAAAATTTTCAAAATGAAACACAGACAAAATATGCTTGCTTTAGACAGATTACAGCAATTTAGGATATGCTTCTTTTCCCGCTTCTTCTTATTTTTTAAACCCAATGTTCCTGTCATGTAAAGAAACATTTCTGAAATTCATTTTTTGTCTTTTCATTATCTGTATCGTCCCTCAATTGGTTATTAAAGTTATTTAACGCATAATGTTTTGAACCCAATCGATGGGAAATGAATCGTTGCTTTATGAAAAAAACCCTCCGGAATTTATTTTTGAGGACAAAATTGTGTTTTTTTTTTCATTTTCTCGATACCCACATATTCTTACATATATTTTTATCATAGAGGTATGCAATCATATAAAATAAATAAAGAAGAATAAAAAAAAGGATTATCATATAAAAATATAAGCTCCCGCTTTTCCCCGTCAACCTATTTTCTTTCCGATTTTCTCAATTGTTTCTCAAAGTTGTTGATTTTGAATTCATTGTGACTTTGTGTTTGATGAACAGAGGCAAAAAATAAAAATGTCAATCAATGAATAAGTTTTATTACTACAATACGAATTACTATTATTATTGTTGGTATTATTATATGTAAATAAAGTATTTGATAATAATAATAATAACAATAATTACAACAATAATAGTAATAATGATTTTATTACATTTGTATAGAAATGAATGATTGTTTTTGTAACATAAATAAATCATTATTTTACTATATAATAACATATGAATACACTACATTTGTATTGTTATTACTATTATTGTTTTTTTCCTATTAAAATATAATGCAATATCAATTCTAGTACAACAATACAACCATATACAAGTAAATAATTATTAGTTTGTTATAATTACTGGATAAAAAATATGATAACGACAAAAATAAAGAATAGCAGTGTAAAAAATATCTGTTTCGCTCCTCACCGTCCCTGCTTGGTGATAATCATTTCCGTTTGATGCCTGTGGAATTTGAGCCACAAGGCCCTGTTGCACAGGTAGATGTGCGCCTTGCCCGGCAGCAACCCGGCAGCCTGGGCCGAGGAGAACTGGTAGAAGGCTCCCCCCTGGTAGGCGGCTCCGTACTGCTGTGCGTACGGGTAGCCAGCGGCGGACGGAGGCGGCGGAGGAGGAGGCGGAGGAGGAGGCGGCGGCGGAGCGTAGCCTTGGGCCGCCGCCGCCGATGTGTTGCTCAACAGGCCATTGTAGGCTCCGTTGGACAACACCGGGTGATGGTGGGCCACGTAGCGGCCCGGGCTGCCGATAGAGAAGGCGGCGTGCTGGCTCGGGTAGGGGAACATGCTGGCTCCTGCGGAGGCGGACGGCGGAGAGAAATCGCACTTGTCTCCCGCTCCTTCTCCATGAAGGGTGTGAGCGTGACGGGCGTCGACGGCGTCTCCGAGATGCGCACTGCCGCCGGGAGGGGAGAGCTTATTGCCCCCGCGCGCGTCCTTGGGGTCGGGGAAAGTGTCTGCCTCCGACTCATTCGTCATCTCCCTGGGGCTTTTTTTCACGGCTGAACTTCCCTCCGCGCGCTCGCACATTGACGACGAGAGAGGCGCGTCCATTCCATCGCAGCCCGAAAGGGCGTGCACGCGCCTCCCGGACGGGTCACTTGTATTTTCAGACGAGATCTGCACTTGCATAACTCCACCTATAGATCCACCTATAGCATACCTTTCCCCACAATGCAATGCGAAAAATATAACGAGGGCTTAAGGAAATTCAGCTTGCGAGCTTGGCTCGCCATCATTGCCTCTAATGATAGCACCGCGCTGATTGGCTGAGCCTATACTATATTTTGATTAGGTGCGTCTCGATGAACCACGAGGAAACCTACATTGATATTTAATTGAGTCAAAAATAAACCAAAGCAGTAAAGAATAGACTGATTCACTTGCATCATTAGAAATCCAACTTTCCTGTTTGTTTGGTACAAAACGACACACTCATTAGGGGGTTTGTTCGCAAGAATAACCTACTTTCAATAAAATAATGAAGCTATTGGGGTTATTTTTTACAATTGGACCCATTTTTAACAAAACAAAACAGTTTGGAATGCTTTTAAACGTGTTTATAGTCGTTAAAAAGGTCAACAACCCATGACAACCCAAAAAGTTGAGTCAAATTTACTCTCTGATCATCATTATTTGTTTTTATATTATTGTATAACTATTGTAATCATCTGGTTTGTTATATAGTTTTTTTTGTAGTAATTACAACAAAAAATAATATAATTATTATTTGACCTACAGTAAATGTTTGCAGAGTGAATAAATCGTATCAAAAACATGCTTTTTTGAGTTTTCAGTTGTTTATTAACCCAACTTCATACTTTTGATGTTTGGTGTTTTCTTTTTAACCTCCATGAAATAACATAACCCCAAATTGTTTAAAAATTAATCAGAGTAACTGATCTGGGTCAAATAAATAAATGAATGAATAAACAAATAAATAAATAAATAAATAGATGGATAGACGGACAAAACCTGCTATTAGCTATCAGTTAGGTTCTGAATGACCCAATAACAGCAAGCACGAAGTTAAGAATATTAAATGCCTACATTGTTCCAAGTTGAGAATTTTCTTCTTAACTTTTAAATAAAATAACGCATATTTGGAACAAAATAACCTAAATTAGTTGGGCCAGATAGCTCAATTTTTAGACCCCAAAAGTTTGGGTTTTTTGGACACAACAAAATGGAGCTGCATAAAAAAAATCACCAACACGAGTTCAAACAAAGCTTAACCATTTTTAAAATTTTGAACAATCAAACACTACTTGACGAAAAATGGTAGGACAGTACCCCTTTTTTGGTATAATTATAATCCCCCGAATTAGGAAATTATATAAGTACTCCAAACCGTTTTTAAGTTCATTTATTGGTATCAACAATGTGCTGTGGTGTCATAAGGGATATACAAATAAACATGACATGACTTACCTTTGTTCGCAAGTTTTGGGACTGTTTTACAACTTTTTATAAGACATCATTAATCAGTCATGTACACTGAAAAGTCAGGAAAAACATAAGAATAACGAGTAAGGGGGCCTACAGTATAATGAATCAATGTATCCGTTCTATTCGGTCCCATATTCTCAAACATTTTAAAAAGTTAAGCCTCAAACTTGGTGCTTTGTGAGTATACCCAACGATCTGGGTTGACTTTAATAACCGACGAATGAGTGAATGAATATATGATTTAATGAATCAATCAATCAATTAATGAATACATTATTTAATTAACGAATGACGTTTATTTGGGAACAGCACAAGAATAAAAACAGCATCAAGCTCTAATTAACAAAAGGGAACAACAAAACCTTTTCACAAAAAACAACAAATACACATTATACACGTACAAATCCGTTTTTTTGGGGGGGGATCTTCAAAAGACTGTCAAACAATTAGTAATAGAATAGTAAAATAATTAGGAAAACAACCCCAAATTGGATCAAATTGACCCAAGTGGATCTAATAGCATCAGACCCTGTTTGACCCCTCCTTGTTTTTTTAAGGGGGTAGGGGGGCCCAACTGTTTTTAGCGTTATTTATCTGAATGTTTAGCCATTTTACCCGCGTTATTTACCTATTTATGCGCCATGAGTGCCAAAGTATGTCTGCAGAAGACACAGAGTGGATTTATTATTCACATCCATGACAGACAGCCCATGACAGCCCCGGTGCATTGGATGCCTTAAAATGTTTGTGATATAGCGTGAAATCACGGCGTCCCACTGAAGATGTGTTTATGAGTCCCAGGGCTGCTTAATATTTCATAGGCGCTCAAGTTCTATGAGCCGGTGCACCGATATCGGGGACATTGCACAAAGTAAGCCAGAGGAAACACTACACATTGGAGGGGCGACACTTATCTGTTTGCAATAGGAGAATAAAAAAATAAACACTTGAGAAAAACTGACTATTATGCAAATTAATTGCATACTTTGTGATTTTCTTTAATGCTTCTGGAACATCCCTATAATTAGATGTCCATCTTGGGATGACCAAACCTGTGCATTAGTCCTAATAAATAAAAAAATAAAAAATAAAGAAACACCCGTTGGATTGGAATGGTTGTTGTAGTTTAAAATGTAGTTGAAGCGTGTGCATTCAAAGTAGGCACACTACGGAAACCTTAAAGATACTTGGCAAAATTCGTAAACTTTTTGGAAGCTTTGTGCATGACCAAGGATGAACTTCAGCCAGAGGCAGTACACGAAAAGCTAGAAGAGCGACAACAAAAGAACTAGAGAGCATGATGCCCGAAGTGGCTTAAAAGAGCAAATAGCTGGAGTTGGTCAGAACGTATAAAGATCGCAAACTTTGGCTGCTAGTGGTAGAAGTTGCAAAGTTGCAACAGCAAACCAGAATTTGTCAAGCGTCGGGACCCTGAATTGTGAAACTCAGCACCGTTCTCTTTCATGACCAGCTGTGGAAAGTGAGTGACACTGTGGGACAAAACAAGATTTATTTACACAGAGCTGCTAACAATAACAATAGCAGCTAGCATAAAGTCTTAGCCTGAAGCCAAGTGGCTATCATGAGAAGGAAACCATGAGAAAAAATGGAAGTATCTTGAATGACGAGACTCAGCCATCATCACATTTGGGGCTCAGTTGTGGAAGGTATAAGTGGCCAACAAATTAACTTTGCAAAATGGTCATTCGAGCTACCGTAGAAGGATAATGGCAGCCAAACGGCTTCTTCAAAGGGTGTCTCAAGTTTTGTAGGATTATTACAAATTTCCAAATCTTCAAACCATGAAAGAATGTCTGTCATATTTATGAGACGGCACATATGTTTTTTTTTTTATATATATAATTACAAGCAAAGTGGCCCGGCGTTCCTGTACAGAAAGAAGATTCTATTAGGCTGCTTGGAGTGGTCGGTGGCCAGGAGATTTAGTACCCCATTTGGCCTCCAGGGGGCATTAGAGATCCCACAAAAACAGACCATATAAGGAGATGTTTATTAATTTTGTTGGTATTTATTTGAGGTGCCTTGACACAAAACCTACCTTAAGACACTTGCACAGGCTTATAGTACAATTGTGTACATTTCCCCCAAAATGTGTTCAGTAGTTTTGGAGCCTATAAGTCAGATACAAACACACACACGCATATGCACACAGGTGCCCACATTAATAGGTTAATTATAAGAAATTAGGTTAAAATTGACTCTGTCAACCATTAATAAATAATTTTACTAGAAGTTCCGCGGGCACCTCAGTTGTCCTTTGGGGCCATTGGATGCCCCTGCTCTACGGCCTAATAAGCTTATTACCAAGGTAACACATGAAGGTTGGGCGGGGTACTTATGATTTATTGCAGACTGCCTGAGCTTGCAATTCAATTTTGTGGTTTGTAAGAGCAAATTCAGTATTCAAGTTTCACCATAAGCAAAAAAAAAAGCAGATCATTTGTTTCCTTACATGCGGTTCTACGCAAGGTTTAACATTTTAGAACATTTTTTTCGAAAGGATTAGTCTCCCACTAATAAAAATTAAGCTCGTGATAGTAGAAATTACTCTAGCTGGATAGTTTTCATTATTGAGGCACACCCTGTTGCAAAGTTCTTCAATTGTGACTCCCTCTTTGGAATATACGACAAACGAGAATTAAACATTGTAGCTTATACTACCTAAATGTTCGGCGAGATCACGTAACCCCCCAAAATATAGCATAATGCTAACTCTTTTTTTAGTAAACTAATCATAATTGTTTTATCATTTGACGTTGTAAGCATTACTGTTATTCTCAAATCACTGTCAGAAATGTTGCTAATGTTAAGTATAGCTCTTCTTATTTTTCCATCCATTATCTGCACCGCTTATCCTCAGTAGGGTTCCGGGGGTGCAAGCCATCTTCAGGCAGTGGGCAGGGGACACCCTGAACTGGTTTCCAGCCAGTCGCAGGGCACACAGAGACAGACAACTCACTCGCTCATTCACACTTAGGGACAATTTGGACTGGCCAATTAACCTGAATTGCATGTTTATGGAATGTGGGAGGAAACCAGAGTGCCCGGACAAAAACCCACGCAAGCACGGGGAGAACATGCAAACTCCACACAGGAAAGTTCGATCTCATGACCCAAGAACTGTGCCGTGGACGTGCTGCCAGACATTTTTCCTGTTTTGTTAAAATAAGTAAAATATTCCTTTTAATGAGAAAAAAAACTCTGATACAGAAGGTGGAGGATCTTTTTATATTTTCCAATAGTATAGAAATAATAAGACAGAGGATTAAAATACATTCAAAATTAAAACTGATCTCAAAACCTCTTGGGAGAATTTTCATGCCTTTAGAATAATTACTTGCTATAATCTCCTCCTTTTTCTTTGTAATTGGTCTGGGCATTTTCTTTAGCGAAGGTAACAATGGGTGCGCCTTCTTCATATTTCGTCAGTATTTCAATCTTCAATTCTCTAGTTATCATCTTCCTGGTTATGCCTCTGGCATCACTGCAAGTCTCAGGACCCAGAGCTGAACATATTAATGTCTGTTACATGAAATTCTGAATTGAATAAAAAGAGAGAAAGGCATTGTGGGAGGGAGTTCATCAAAACAATAACAGATCACCATCTTATATCACGTCAACTAATAGCACTCCAGCATCTTACAAACCAACAATATACACAAAATAAGAAGTTGTTATGTCATGTAATGGGGAAATTGCCATGAAGAGGGTCTGAAAACCATCATATTCCACATCGTAAAGTGAAAGTATCATATGAGTTGGGGACTCCGTAACCCAGGGTCACAAATTAGAACGTGTACTAGTGCATTTTAATCTGCTTCAAGTAGACTAAAGGGTTTACAATAATTTCCTTTCCTCCTGAGGATGGTTATACATCAGGGATTTTGAAAATCAACTTTTTACTTGGTCAAGTTCGCTTGCAGTTCAATAAAAAAAACAACAACAGTGCCTTAATTGGCACTCAGTACACTACAGTAAATGAACAAAAAATGAGTAGGAGGCTTGGTGACTGAACTGTAGTGCAGCGGCTTTTGCCTCTAATGATCACGGCGCAACGCTAACAAGAGAGGTCATTATACAGTAAGGCTGAAGGGTCCAGTAATCTATTGCTGTGAAAGGTGCAAGCACGGGCTTGTCTGCAACCCGGCTGCAAGAGGAGGCTACTCTCCAATCACTTCATTACGGGATTATGCTCCACTTCCAGCTCGGATCTTTATAATCAGCGTGACGGGCTAGAACCGACCGCAGGGGTCACCTGTTTGGGACGGTACAATCGGACTCCCTCGGGAGATGAACTGGCCCCAAAGAATAGAGACCATTACTGGAAAGAAGTGTGTGTTTGCTGATTTCATTTTATATGAAAAGTAAATTACACACGGAACGCTATAAAACACTTGTCCAATTAATCAAAAAAACATCTTCCTCTTGTCTCTAACATGATTTACAAGAGACCACGACGTCCGAGGAAAATCTATCAATCGTACTGAAGGCATGGTGTCGATCATTAGTTGTGATTTCCTAAGTGTAAACTTCCCATCCTTGCTCTAACTCGTTAATGTTTGCTTGTGAGAATACTAGTAGTCCTTTCAATACATTTCATTACTCGACCCCAAAAACATTGCTACATTATCAAAGAGGAGGATTTGTATCCCAAAACAGCATTTTTTTTAAATTTCATAAAAATTACAGGCGGATTAGTACAGATACCAGGTATTTGTGCCTATACCATCCTTACTTTAAATTATCAGTAATCTCAATGTTGTGTAATATTCAAATCAGCATGCTTTTAGGAGCCATGTCACAATAAGGGGAAAAAAAATAATAGAAATACTAACCTGCCATAAATGCTCCATTATTTGAGCTGCTTATCCTCACTCGGGTTTCGGGGGGTGCTGGAGTCCATCCCAACAATCTTTGGGCGGTGGGCAGGGGACACCCTGAAATGGTTCCCAGCCAGTCGCAGCACACATAAAGACAGATCACCATTCATGCCTTAACTCATACCTAGGACAATTTGGAGTCACACATTAACCTGACACATAAGTTTTTGGAATGTTGGAGGAAACTGGAGTGCCCGGAGGAAATCCACACAGGCACGAGGAGAACATGCAAACTCCGCACAGGAAGGCTGGTAGGTGGATATGAACCCACAACCTCAGAACTGTGCTACGGACGCTTTAACTGCTCAGCCTCCATGTCGCTGTCATAAACTGTATGCAATTTTCAAAATTATTATGTTAGTATTTGAATATATTGAATATATATTTCTGCTTTATATATATTGAGTTGAGCACAACAACGCCATGATGCTACATTCAAGCGAGGTGATTTAAGAAAGAAAACGCCACGAAATAACTAAAAACAATGAAGCTGATTTAACACAGCTATCAATACAGTATGTTATACTCTAAGCTTTAGCAAAACAACGCTACATAGTAGATTCAAGACGACAAGCTGTTGTAATAATAGATGAAAAACAATTGTACAAAATCCAAAAAAAGGGTATTTAATATCTTCATTTGTACTAACTAAACAATGATTCAATTGTAAAAATTGTAACCAACGCTACAATGCGAGATTAAAGCTAAATGATTTAAGAATGCAAATTGTTTTCGGAACACTGCGCATCAGGGAAATAATGCTGAAATTGTAATGACTGCTGGAAGATTTAAGACCACAAATTGTCATTAAAAACACTACATATAAGAAAATTATTTCTGGTATGCAGGTTTCTGATCAGAGGACGTTGTAATTGTGGCCTGCGCAGTCCTCTGAGATTTTGTGATTAGGGTTATACAAATAAATCTGACTGGAGTTGAAAAATACTACAAACAACTATACATGGTTATCAAACTGATTAGTATAATATCCTGTTCATATTAACAAAACAATGTTAAATCACTACATTTCAAGACCACAACCTGTCATAAAAATAACTGAAAACAATCGTGAAGACATAACAAACTGGTTAGACACTTTTGTTTTGTGTTAGCTAAACAATGCCACAATTGTAACGTAATAAACTATACCTACAGTCTTACATGCAAGCTATCTGATTTATGGCAGCGAATTGTCATAAAAATAACTGAAAACGATTACAAGGACATAAGAAACTGGTTAGATACTTTTATTTTAGTATTAGCTGAAAAATGCTCCAATTGTAACAATCTAAACTAAAACTACTTGTCACAGACCAGGAATGGAGACGGGACGCAATAGCGCTCGTTTTCTCAGTTTTTATTGATATAGAGGGAGAGTAGGGCTTGCTTCCACGATCCGATGGCTGACGGACAAGAGGAGCGGGCACTTCTATGTCTGGCGAGGAGGATCGGAGACAGGCGGGAATAGCAAGTCGTTGGCCGGGACTGGAGCTCAAAGGCGGTGTCGAATTCATAAACGAGGTCGGTAGCAGGAGGCATGCAGGTAACGGGGCAAAACAGGTCAGGTAACAGGCAGGCAGAACGGGGCGTAGTCAGGTCCGGAAACAGGTTGGCAACAAAGATCAGGCAGAAAAAAGCAGGGCAGGAACGGAGTCGGACGAAAAGGCCTACTGAGCTGAAGGCAACAGTTCGCATAACGATCTGACGGCTTCCTCTTGGAAGCCGGGGGTTTAAAAAGAGAGTGTCAGCCAATTAGCTGTCCGGGCTGTTGGTGCCAATTAAGCCATCGCAGGTGCGCTCAATTGGCAATCATGACACTACTATCGTACAATCAAGCTATCCAATTTATGACAGCGAACCGTCATAAAAATAACCGAAAGATTTAACAAACTGGTATGAGCAAAATAGTACTACATTTCTAACAATTGCACAAACAGCTAATTGCTAACGATGCACAATGAAGATAGCCGATTTAAGACCACAAATTTTCATAACAGTAACCAAAACGCTTGTATGAATTTACCAAACTGATATAGACATTAACCTTTTCGCTGTGGATATACAATGGTACATTGCTACATTCAAGCTAGCTTATTTAAGACCATAAACAGTCACAACAATAACTGAAAATAACCATGCAGATATAACAAACTGATTTATATGACGTTCTTTTACCAGTATCAACAAACTTACAGGCATAAAGTTCTTTTTACATGACAATCCTTGTTGGCTCTCTTTCATATTAGCATTCGCTGTTGTGCTAAAGGAATGTGCGCAGAAGGCCATCTGGGTCTAATCTAATCAATGCCTATGACAAGGAGAGAAAAAGAGCCTAAAGTGAACACCGGCTCGGGGACTCTTCCTAATGCCCACTACTGTCACTTCAATGATATGATCACAGCAAAGCAAATGACAACAAAATTATAGCCGGCAAGGATACAGCGAGGGGACATGTGGCGCGCTACTGCAGTCAGGTGAAATTGCCTTTTTTTTTCCCTTCCCAATGACGGGAATGGCATGTCTCTTGTCGGATGGGTAAACATTTCCTTGTCAGGCCAGTAATAAGGAATGAGGTGCGCCGGGGCCGGACTAAGAGGATAGAGCCAAGGTTATTTGGAATTCATGACAGGTAGTGGCTTATATTACAGCCGCGCTAAAAATTTCATGGGAATGCATTTAAGATGGCTTTTAAGTTATTTATATGTTGTTTGCCACATGTCACATCGCAATTTCCGTCAATAAATCAAAGCCAGAGGATAGAAATACCTTTTTTTACCCTCTTCGGACTCTGATTCTGAATCCTGAGTCCACATGCGTTGTTAATTAAAGCGGTTTGGCTAGCCGCTATGCTAACGTGGAAAAGACAGCTGGAGGCCCTTGGAGGGGGGGGGCGGAGTGGCCGGTTTTGGCTTTTAAAGACTCATTAGGCGGCCTCCCCGCACACGCGACGACACGCGTGTGGACGCTTGGGCCCCCTCCCCACAAATCACCTCGTGGCCCCCGGCACCTGCTCATTACGGGGCCCGGCCTAAAAGGACGCGTGCCGACGCCAGAGCAGGTGATTGTGGTTTGGAGCCGGGATTCGAGTGCGGATGAGCACAAGATGGAGGAAGCGCTCGCCTGCAGGCACATCACCTTGGGTCAATAATAGGTCATAATCAGGGTTGGGAGGATTACTTATAAACTGTAATCCGATTCAATTACTAATTACCTGTTGAAAAATGCAATCAGTAAGACCATCCGAACACTGTATTAAAGTAACTTGATTACTTTTGATTACTTTTGAATTACTACAAAACCAAATATGCTAACAAAGTTAAATAAATTAATAAGATTACAAAATTTTGTTCAAGATAAGGGCAGCACGGCAGAGCAGTGGTTAGCGCGTGTGCGGCACAGTTCTGAGGTCATGAGACCGAACCTCCTGTGTGGAGTTTGCATGTTCTCTCCGTGCTTGCGGCGGTTTCCTCCGGGCACTCTGGTTTCCTCTCACATTCCAAAAACATGCATGTCAGGTTAATTGGCCGGTCAAAAATTGTCCCTAGGTTCGAATGAGCGAGTGATTTATCTGTCTCTGTATGCCCTGCGACTGGCTGGCAACCAGTTCAGGGTCTCCCCTGTCCACTGCCCGAAGATAGCTGGGATGGGCTCCAGCACCTCCGCGACTCTACTGAGGATAAGCGGTGCAAATAATGGATGGATGTTTAAGATAAATGAACAATGTAACCTTGAAATATAGAGGAAACCAAGATCACGAAGTTGCTTATAGTTCAACAAAAAATGTCTCACATTTTAACCACGTAAAATAGTGTATTGAGCAAAAATATTTTTTTTTCTTTTCCACAGTGGATAGTTCACTATGAAAAGATATCAAGAGCCCAAAGTTGTTTTAAACACGCAAAGTGTTCAGTTTCTAAATTCCCAACACACTCTGGGATTTCTTGTCATCTCTATCTGGCTCTGTTAGTAATTGAAATTATCCATCCATCCATTATCTGCGACGCTTGTCCTCACTAGGGTCGCGGGGTGCTGGAACCCATCCCAGCCATTTCCGGGCAATGGGAAGGGGCTACCGTGAGCTGGTTGCCGACCAGTCCCGGGGCACACAGGGACATACAACTAATTCGCTCATTCACACCTAGGGACCACGGGGAGAACATGCTAACTCGGCACAGGAAGGCTGGTAGCTGGATTTTATCTCACGACCTCAGAACTGTGCCGCGGACGTGCTAACCATCCAGTCGCCACACTGCCCTAATTGAAATTATGTATGAGTGCATTATATATATGTAAATGTAAGACAAATTTGGGCAGCACGGCGGAGCAGTGGTTAGCGCATCGGCAGTACAGTTGTGAGATCATGAAATTGAATCTCCTGTGTGGAGTTTGCATGTTCTCCCCATGATTGAGTGGGTTTCCTCCGGGCACTTCGGTTTCCTCCCACATTCCAAAAAACATTCATTTCAGGTGAATTGGCCGGTCCAAATTGTCCCTAGGTGTGAATGAGCGAGTGTATTTCTGTCCCTATGTGCCCTGCGGTTGGCTGGCAACCAGTTCACTGCCCGAAGACAGCTGGGATAGGCTCCCACACCCTCGCGACCCTACTAAGGATAAGCGATGCAGGTAATGGAAGAGCACATGTAGGCGGGAAGACCAGAGTCCAAAGGGGATCTTTCTTAATCCGACGAAGGGGGTGGCAGAGGTGGGGCAAACTTGAGGCTAGAGACAGGCTTTTAGCGCTGAGGGAGTCTGGGAGAATAATGGGTGGTAAGGGGTTTATAGGAGACTCAGGCAAAAATACAAGTTCAAAAATACAAGTCAAACGACGATTGACTTCGACTAACCACAAACTGTCAATATTCCAGCACAGGTTGCTTGTTTCCAGCAGCTTTTGAAGGCTGCCGTCTTGATTGGTGGCGGCTGCAGATGGGTTCATTGGAATCCTCCTCCAACTGTGCTGGCTAGTAAATAAACCTGTTTTGGCATTTTGCTCTAATAAGTAGACAAAAAGACAACAATAAACAAGCCGACAAATATATATATCCGGTATGCACTTTAAGAATTGAATTGAATCAGCTGGTAGCACCGTGGTTAAGTCTTGATTGTTTTTAGTTATTTCGTGACGTTTTCTTTCTTAAATCACCTAGCTTGAATGTAGCATCATGGCGTTTGAATCCCAGTTGGGTTGAACATCAAAGTCAGTGAAGGTTCTAAAAGTCATCATATGTCTGTCCTCCTCTAGCCTGGAGAGGGATGGGCGACGCTGGGCTGTATTTACCCAAGACCCACCACAGGAATTGTTTAAGGGATACAATCCCATAAATACACTTACTCAGGTTGTTTCCTAATATTTGTACGTTAAAATATTTGGTTCAAGAATAGGCCAAATTGGGTAAAAAGTAGACTGATCCACTACTTGGGTATTTTGTTCCAGCGTTGCTTTCTACGTATAACACCCAATGTTAGGTAGCTTTGTTTAAAAGAAAACAAAAAGTTGTCATTCTAAACAAAACAAAAACAAAAACCACAAAAATGGGTACTTTGTAAAATAACAAAATATACGGTCTTCTTGGTTTCACTTCTCCCCTAGGAAAAAAAGGATTTAGAGTCGTTTTTTAGCTAGCCTTGCAGTAACCTCAAAGGACAATGCACGTTTTTGCAATTGCTAGAACTAGCAGTGTCAACCGGTTTAAGCGACTAACAGAAAGACACAGGACAACACAGAAAAGGAAATAAAAAATGTAACTCACGTAGCTAGCCAGCAGCTGAGAGTGCAACAGTAAGCTAATGCTGCTAACACTAAACACATCAGCGTCAAAAACTTGAAACGAGCAACAAAAAGACACAGGACAAGATTTAGAAAATGCCAGGGTTAAAATTTGAGATTGTGGTAGAAAGACGAAAAGAACACACTGTGAGTCGGAAACTTCCAATGGAGGTAAGTGCTTCCAGAATTGGCTCAGGGAGGAACACGCTCCTCCTTTTTCAGAAGACTCATTTATCGTAAAACACAAGAAGGAAACTACACATCTGACTCGTCTATATGAACACAGGAAATGAATCTGATTGGTTTAGACAGGAATCACATTTTTAAATGCAGTGTATAATGTTGGTCGCTAGATGGCGTACGAGTAGAAAAAATGAGTAAACTTTATAAACACAATGCGTCTGTGATATGAAAAGCAAGCTCTCGGATTGGAATTTGGCAGTGTCATGGTCATCTTGATTAGCTAGCTAGCGGGTGTCATAATGGCCTTCAAGTTGTATGGGTTAGCAGAAAGTAGCTCTGTGCACCTGTTTGATAACAGATAGGGATGTTACCAGTGGCCTCCAAGCTGTAAAGACAAAGTTCCTTTGGCTTGGGAAACCTACTTTCCCAACCCTAAAACAGGTTGGAAAAGGTAACAAAAAGACAGGACAAGTCAGAAAACCTCACCAAAATTTGTCATTTGGACACCAAGGTGAAGGTAATGTGGCATGCCACCACGAGCTAGCCTCACAGTTCCCTCAACTGGTGATGCTAATATTTCTATTGCGAACATGAATAAGTTGAAATGAGAAACAGAAAGACATAGGGCAAGACCAACAACCCACCAAAATTGTATTCCTTGGGACAGCTAATGTAGCTAGCTAGCAGCCAAGAGTCATATTGTAAGCTAGCCTTGCAGTACCCTAAACGATCAACGCTAATCTTGCTCGTACCACCACCAACAGCGTCAACAGGTTGAAACGAGTAACACAAACACATTAGTACGAAACTGAAGAAAACTCAAAACTTGACTTTTTGGATGTTCCGATCGAAAATAAATCTGTTTTTAATTTAAAAAAAAACCTAGCTCACACGTTGGGGCATGCAGTCAGTAGCATACATATGATTCCTTTTTTTAAATGAAGGCACGGTAGTAGCATCTTCATCTGGAGAATCCCATTAACAGACACACTCTGAGACCTGTGTGAATTTTGTCTCGCACCAACTGCAGCGAAGTAACACGTGTGACACACTGCAATGTGGCGTGGACGGACAGCCAAGACTGATTTGCGGAAAAAAAAAAAACTAAGAAAGAGGAGCTACAACAGCAGGCTCAAACGTGGACCCAATGTCCCTTAAAAACGTCTTTTTATCACCATTTCCTGACCTTTTATCAACCGCGGGGATTGTTCTCATCCTGACCATTTAAATTTAACGAGGTCTTGTGACCCGGTGACCATTTTGTCTTTTGTGATGCCATGCGCCTTTAGACGACTTAGGGTGAAGAAGACGGTGGCTGTGACCAAACCCCCCCCTAACCCGCCATAAAAAATTCACAGCGGCTCTTCTTTTGGGGCTGTTTCTGATGAAAAGCGCGGTGGAATGAAACTGACTTATGCCAAATGAATATCGGCGGATGGTGGTGATTGCTGGGGGCTGATGTTTGTAAGGCTGGAATTATTTATCAGTGACATCGGTTGCATTTTAAGAGTGGCCATGCCATCAAGTGTGTGCACTTACTGCCTTGGGACTCCTCAGAGAGTTCCCACGCACTTCTTCCACTGACAAACAATGGCAATGTATCTTATCTTATAGTCTCACCTTAAAGGAGAAATATCATTCCTCTGTTTGATGCAAAATGTGTTCCAACTTGAGTTCTCATTTATTGAACTCTATATCTGTCAGAAGCATGGAAATATTTTGGACATTTTTGAAAATTATCCTGTTAGAATGTTCCATCCAATTTAGTGAATTTGGCGATAAGCTTCTAAATTAAAAAAAAAAAAACAGAAACAGTAAAACCTGATGCACAGTGTTGCAGATACTGGGTCTTTGTGTTCGATGAATAATGTGTTCAAACTAGAGTTTGCATTTATTAACTTATTTATCTCTCAGTGATATAAAAAGAGTTATTGGTTATTTTAAAATTTTCACCCAATTCACAGAATTCAGAGTTCGACTTCTAAATTAAAAAAAAAAAACCAGCAAAATCTGACCCACAAAGTTGCAGACACAGCAGTACCACCCGGGGCCAGAGGTGGCAGTCATGAGTAAAAATGCAACAACCACCACTAATCCATTTGGGTAGTATTAAACCAATCCATGTTTCATTTAATTCACAAAATTTAGAGCTACTAAATGTATGAAGACAATTGCTAAAATAAACCAAACAAGCAAGGACAGATGTATTGGTGTTGCAGAGGCTGCAGTACCTCATTGGGCCAGAGGCGGCAGTCCTGAGTTGGAATGCAACAACCTCCACTAATTAATTTGTGTAGCGCTTAAAAGAGCTGTTCTGAACTTGAAACATTTGTACTCGCTGCTGCCGTCTCCTGGCTTGTGTCATCATTGCAGCTTGTTTGTGATGAGTGCAAGTACTTACATTTCTTAGAAATGTTAAAAAAAACTCAGCTTATTTTCATATTTGGACTGTTGTTGAAGAAGGCGTCTTAATACTTTCACCATTTTCGCACTAACTAATAGAAACATTTGTTAGTGTCAAGAACTACATAACCCTACAGAACACCCCACAGCCCCCATTCCTCCTATCTAATGTATTCTGCCCGAACAGCTTTGCTAAATGTAAGCTAAAGGCAGATAGGCCTGGTGGAAAATAATGCATAAGGGCTCTTTGAACTCAATTGGGCATTGTTACGCATATTTATTAGAGAAAACTTTTTTTAAGGACATTTCAAACAATGCACCCCACCTTTAATGAAAGCAGCGTACTTAAAAATACATTTTGATTTTTCTTCTCTGTTGTTCCTTCTGTTATTCATGAGTGTGTCAAGTGTATATATTTTGTGTTGATGTAAGATGGTGGAATCAAACCTCTGTCAAAATTGGTGTGAGAAATAAAAAGTTTTAAAAAAAAAATACATTTTGATTTCTATATCAGTCAATGGTATGGAAAGAGTGAGGAACTTTTCAAAATGTATTTAAAATATCCCGGTTTTCTTTAACAGAATAGTAAATTGGATAGAATATTTTTGTAATTTTAGAAAAAACAATCGCAAAATTCTGAAACAAGAATGAATACAACCATATATGTTTCAGATTTTTTTTCAGAAAAAAAGTTGGGAAAAAAATTCAAAACAATTATTAAACAATTGATTATTTATTTATTTATTATATTTCGATTTATTTTTAAGCAAAAAAATAGTCCATAAAATAAACATTATTTTAAAAAGTCCATTATTCATATTCATATATACATTCATATATATATATATATATATATATATATATATATATATATATATATATATATATATATATATATATATATATATATATATATATATATATATATATATATATATATATATATACAATATAATAAAAAAATATATGGCCGATTATTTTGCTATAAGAAAAATCTATGTGTTGTTGATATTTTCTTTGGGAAAAAAAATAAAAGTACTAATATATAAAATTAGTAAGCCAGTAAAGCCAGAATTTATTTAAAAACTTTGGGGATAGCTCTACAATGTGGTCCTACCCTGAGTTGACCCTCAATAATGTGAGAACTCAAGCGCTGTCTCAAAAGATTTAAAAACCGCTTCTTTAGATAAACTACTTGCATGATCATCGCAGAGTGCCTTATTGTCCTTGCATAATCGATACAGGTACAGTGTTTGGATTCAAAACGAGTAAAATCAGTCAAATAATACGTTTTATTATTTCAAATTTAACATTATTGCCAATACTCTAATCTTATATAAAATGATTAAAAAATAAAACATTTTTGTTCAGGATAATAAAGGTTTGAACTTTTAATGTCTTCTTGTATCTTTTTTTGTACCGTCTTGCTTTCCTCATTACATTTATTGCAGCCAGTTCTAAAAATATTCGTCTTTAAAAAAAAAATAAAAAAAAATCTTGAAACGAGAGCAGGAGCAAGCAGGCGGCTGTCGCGTTGCACGAATAATAGTCATTAAAATCGCAGGCAACAACACCAGGCCAACCCGCAGCTCATTGGGAATGCAGCGTGAAAATCAAGAGGCCCGCAGATTAGCGCTCCACGTAAGACATGTTTAATTTATGCCGTGGCAATATTGTCAAGAGCTCGAGTGCTCCCCAAGAACAAGATGCCGATAAAAGCCAGGAGAAGATGAGACCGAAAGGAAAGCCACCCTAAGAAAACACGAGCCGGGAGTCAAACGGCGCAAAATGGAGAGAGCACACTTGAGAATGGGAGCGTTCTCGACATCCTCAACATGTTGAGCAGATTCACGGCCGTGTAATGCTGCTGCTTGGACCCCGTAAATATTTCAGGGCCCGACTTTCGATAGGATTGACGATAGCTCCGATTTTCACTCATTTGGGACTACAAACCTGATGTTTGCACACAGATTTTTAGACGTCACTTGGTTTGAGGATTTTCTTGCTTTTACAGTTAATTATGGTATGCATTTCCATGTAAGTCAGATTTACATTAAAACTCAATATTCACATTGTTATTTCCTAAAATGTGGAAAATAAGACTTATCGTCTTCTGCACTAGACACTAGCGCTCTCTTCTTTTCTGATCGCTGACTTCTTCCATAAGAGAAACTACTTTGTTATTCGAGACCAAAAATGACCAAACATTTTCGACACCGGGGATGTGAAACCCAGTTTGGCTCTGGGGCCAGATTCAGAATTTCTGTTCTAGGGTGGGCTGGACTTAAAATTTTAACTTATTGTAGTTTTTCAGTAGGATGCTCTATCATTCAGTCAGCTTTAGTAACCTACCCAACATATTATAAACATGGATGCAAATGAATTCCCCCCCAAATATATATGTACTCCCAATATATCCTTTACTGTCCTCTGGTGGCCAGTTCAGGATTCGACTCCAGCCAGCGCAGCCTTCCTGTGCGGAGTTTGCATGTTTTCCCCGTACCTGCGTAGGTTTCATCCGGGCACTCTGGTTTCCTCCCACATTCCAAAAAGATGCATGTCAGATAAATCGTGGTGTGAAGTAGTGTGTAAATTGTCTGTCTCTGTGTGTCCTGCAACTGGCTGGCATCCAGTACAGGGTGTCCCCTGCCCACTGCCCAGAAGTGGCTGGGATAGGCTCAAGCAGACCTGCAACCTTAGTGAGAATAAGAATAGAATAGAATATAATTTTCTTTTATTGTCATTCTTTGTAACCATGCACACAGACCGAAATGTCGATACACCTGACCCGTACAGTTAAACTGTAACGAGCCGATGCAGCCGCAGCCAAACAGGGTTCTGCCATTTTAGACCCAACTGCTGTGTTGGGAGTCATTAGGTGACCAAACCCCCCAATTCCAACCCTTAATGCCGAGTGCCAAGCAGGGAGGCAATGAGTACCAATGTTGTAAGTCTTAGGTATGACTCGGCCGAGGCTTGAACCAGCGACCTCCCAGTCTCGGAGCGGGCACCCTACCATCTAGGCTACCGAGCTTATAAAAAAACCAGTGCCGAAAATGGATCGTTGGACTTGGAGAGTCGCTTTTTGACTTACTCGGAAATTTATGGCAGGCCGAATCAAACCTTTCAACGGGCTGTATGGGTGACATGGCTGATTTACGCTGATAAATAATCTTTTCCTCTTATATTCTAAAAGCTAGTATCTTCTGGACACTGAAAACCAGCATAATCTTGCTTGTACTTCGTTTTGAACTTTTATCAATCGTTACGAATGAGTTTAAAAGAGTCTATTCGGCCAAAATGCTCAAACACAAAAAAAAACGCTTAAAAACCAATAAAAGCCAAGTAGTGCCACACTCCAATAACGAGAAGTGACCATCTAGCAATTTCTGAGGACTCTATGATGTGTTTCTTTCTTCTCCTTTCCCTCCTCCTCCCCATGGCTGAGTGAAATGGAATTGCCTCTCACATTCAAAGACAGCTCGACGAAGGTGATAATAGAGCTACTCCCCGCTGTCTGCAGGCAGGAAATAGGAAAGTGGCATATGGGGGCCAGGAAGCAAATCGAGAGGAAATGTGACCATGCGAGGGAAGGAACCCAAGGAAAGGTTAATGATCAGTGCCCAATTCTCTCGGGAACGGGATGGCGTTCCAAGTGGAGAACTGAAATGAATGTGACACAAGTCAGTGGAAAACAAACCCGGAGTTGTGTCCTGAGTAAACTCGGGGCAGATTAGCTAGTGAAGATGACGCCACGGGCGATTTGATTGGAAAGACGAGGCGACGGGCCAATAAATTCTCTCCAAGAAGTGTGAACTTCTGCCTGACGCTTGAGCCGTTACCAGCATGAGCCTGAGGCGTCTCCAAGAAGATTACACAAAAACCATATATCTTGGACAGAGACAAAGAAGGTAGAAAAGCAAGGATATACAAGTCAAAGGGCTATTGTTCTTACGTTAACTTTTTTTTTTTAATGAGCCCACTGGCGAATAATTAAAAAATTCCAAGTACAATATTTCCTTGTAATTCTATTTACCTTGTGGTTCATAGTTCATGAATCCCTTAACTGCCAGGGTTATAGGGGTACCATTCCCTGTGGTGTGTTCTGGGCATTCACAGCCTGACAGCACCCATTTCTCTACAGGTCGGGTTTCCGGGTCGGAGTTTGCTCCCCCTCATAAAACAGATTTTATTTGTTACCAGTAGCAGTAGGAGCCTTCTGATCTGACTCATATACAGCACCTTCATTATCTGTTCGCCCTTATTTTTGGTGTAGAGAGTCATCCTGCTCTTCAGAAATTAGCCTGGGCATTGATGAACCGCAGCGTAAGACATTACTGACTCTGGGGAAAAAAGTATTCCCGAAATTTGGAGTATAGCGTTGTACAATGCGATTGTGGCTTTCATATTTTTGTTGAAAAACAAACGTTGAGGCGATGATGTTATGTTCTTTGCTTTTGTGACATCTTAAAGGTTCTTTGTCCTGTAAAGGACTTTTCGTTTTGTTTATTTTTGTAACTATATTCAAATTAATTATGCATTCAAACAAATAAAAAACTAGATGAGTATAACTGACTTAGGGAAAACTTAAAAATTTGCCAACTCAGGAAAAACACAATCCATCAATTCAGACATTGAACGGAAAAAATTAATACCATACCACCGCCTAAAATTCTCAAAAGTAGATATGTTTCTATTTTATCTATTTTGACTGAAAACATATTGTTTACAAAAATGTATTAACATATTTGAACGCGGCACAATCGCCTCTATACACACTGTATATTCTGCACTATAAGGTGCACCAGGTTATAAGGTGAACACTCAAAAAATAATATATTTTCATGTAAATGAGGCGCACCGTACTATAAAGCACAGATAATTCATTGATCCGACAGCGCTTGTTTTCAGCCAATCAGGAAGCAAGGCAGACGACAGCCCATGGCTGGTGATTAAGGTCGGCCATCTTAGTATCACAGACAATGCATATGTGATCCACGTGCTCGAACATTGTTTTGTATCAAAATGATTTAGCTAATTTTAGGAAATATTTTTGGTCATTTATCATTATTTTAATCCGTCCTAAAAATGAAATTATCTGCATTTATATAGCGCTTTTAAAGTCAATGACTTCCGAAATCACTTTACAGTGTGCTTCACATTTCCCAATAGCGGCCTTGTATTGCAGCCATGTATGACGCTAACCTGCTTATTGGGGGTATTAGGGGTTCAGTGTCTTACCCAAGGACACTTCAACATGTAACATGGACAAGCCGGGATTTGAACTGGGATTCCTTGATCCCAAGACGAGCGCTCTACCTCCTGAGCTACTGCCGCCCCAAAAACGCATTATAGTATATTTAATGACATTAAAAACAATTTAATTTTACAAAAAATTCTATTCCATTCTATGCTGGATAACGCTGATATTATCTATATTTGATCAAATGCCACTTAAAATTATCAAAATTATCTGATCGGGCAGGTGGCAGCCATTATAGTGTATTTTTACAATTCTTACAAATAATAATAATAAAATAATAAAATAAAAATGGTATCCCTATTTTTTATGCTCAAACAAGAATGCTAACGCTGATATTATTCATACTTCCGAACTGCCACTTAAAATGAGGTTATCGAACCTGGAAGATGGCAGACAATTTGAGGTGTGTTTTTTTCTTATTTTACTCATGATCATTTCTAAAGTTAAAAAATAATAACGAGTTAAAACAATTTTATTCATGATTTATTTTAAGAAAGATTCTTAGTCAAGTAAAAAGTAAAATAAAAAACAAGAAGAATATAGAGCAGGAAAATTACACATGGAAAAATGATTATTTTACCTATTCGATTATATTCAAACTGCACTTTTTGCAGAGTTTTTATCAAAAATGCAAATAAAAAAATGATCAACTTCGAATCAGACATAAGGCAGATTAATGAGTAATAATTGGAACGGCTGACAACTGCTTAAAGTAAACATTATAAGAATGAATGTAAAAAAAAACATTACTGTGTATTTCATATCAGTAAATAACGCGTAAATTACAAAGATGTTGAATGAATGGAGAAAAAAATACATGTGCATTTGCTATGGTAGAAGATTACAGCTGTGGCAACAGCTGGACACTTTCGACGTTGCAACATCGCATGTTGTAACATCTTTTCGATTTGACAACTTGATAATTTGACAATAACAAGGTAACACTTAAATGCAAAAGTGACATGGCGGTGTCATCGGAGGCAGAGGCCCCATCGATTCGCTGCCTGGCTTGTCGGGGCCTGACCACTTGCTCCGACAACTATTTGGCGCCATATTTTGCTTTTTTTTACCACTTTAGCTGGTTTTACGGTATCAATCAGCAGTTTAAGAAATAATAGTAATTTGGTTGCGAATTACATTTGACCAGGCAAGAAAAATAGTCTAAAAATTTGTAAAAACAATCATAAAAGCAGGATAGAATGACTGGCATTGTTACTTAAAGCATGGACATACTTTGGTTGGTTAGCATTAACATTAGCGCTAATTCTATGTTGTTATCAGTGCTTGTACAAAGTTATTACCAAAATTGTAGAGCAAAGAGGTGCAATTTTAGTACATTTGAGTACATTTCTGATGAATAATACAATAAAAATATGCTATTCAGTCCAAAGCAGACAAAAAGCTGTAAAGCAAATGACCCGCCACCTTGCACACCCCACACAAAAACGCCTTACTTTAATACGGACTCAGCAGAATTTGATTATTTTTGCTTAAAATATAAGTAATCAACAAGATTATTTTCTAAAAGTCAATTTCCCTTTTAATTTTTAAACATAACGTCCCTCTTATGAGAAAAAAATGTATCCCAGAAATTCGTTGTTTGTTCATTATCAAAATCGTCCCTCAATGGTGTTATTTAGAGAGTAATTGTTTTTATGAAATAAATTTCGGCTTTAAAAGAAAAAATCCAAATTACATAATTTGGAAGGAATAAAGGGAATTTTTCATCAAATCTAATCATGGATATACACTAGACCCCCAGGATACAACATCAATCCGTTCTGTGGTGGGGGTTACAAAGTGAAATTGCCATGTACGTAAAAACATAAAAATAACAAAATACTATATAGTAAGTACTACTTATGTTTTGAATACATGTACCTGTATATTTGTACTGCTTTACAATCGTAAGCTTTGTTTCCAGAGTTATGATGTTTTTGCTTATCCTTTTGGCATCACTGCAAGTCTTGGGACCTATAGCGAATAAATACAGTATTGTTACTCTGACTCCCAAAGTCTTTGCGGAGAACACGAGATCCTGAACTGAACGAAGAGAAAGGCATTGTGGGAAATAATTCAGCCAATAGCATAACTTCAATTTCAACTTGATTGTCAAAAATGCAATATGCATAACATACAGCACAGAATTAATTGTTTGCTCTTTTCAGCGTGCAAACATTCAATGAATAAGGCATACAAATTTCCATGATGCCTTGACGCGGAACAATGTAAACCAGTGTTTTATATGACAGAAGGCATATTAGAGATGTAACTTTACATGTGCACAAACATCACAAATTTTGAATGTTGTAAGTTTTTGGGCAGAGAAAATATTTTGTTGTTGATGTCGAATGGTGGGGAGAATTTCGTAATGAGGGGCCGACAAAACATTTACATTGCAAAGTGAAAATGTCACAAGGTTGGGGAGAGCCACTGTATATCAGGTCTGTTGATACTACTAGGTTTCCGCATGACAGTGACCAGTGTTCCCTCTAAGCTGTGCGCGTGGGCAATTGCGCACTGCTTGCACATTCTCAGCGCACAAGAAAATCTAGCCAGCGCACAAAAATGAGGGCTCAAAATTACTAATTAAGAAGCGACTTAAGTCAAAGTTACAGTGCATGATGGTAAAAATACACGGGTTCCCCTGACATTGTGTCCTAAATGCGGTATTTTGAAGTCGAGTCGAAGTAGAACGAAGTTGAGTAAAGTTAGTAGCATTTGTCGAGAACCGGCTTCTTCGGCTCAGCTCACTAAAAGGAACCGGCTCTTTCGGGTCCTAAACGGCTCTTCAGGTTGTTTTTGCTTCTTTAATCCAAACATGGCCAAATATTATGTAAAATTATGCACAAAATGACTCAAAAGAAGGGGGGAATAGAACAAAAAGAAAAAAAATACCAAAATGAAAAAGTAGTGAAAAGCTGAGAAAAAAAGAAACAAAAGGAAGAGAAAAAAAAGAAGGAAAAATTTAGAAAAAAGCCAGAAAAAAAGAAAAGAAAGAAACGTAGGAAAAAGTAAATAGAGAACAACAAAAAAAGTAACAGCTCAGAAAAAATAAACACAATGAGACTTTTTTTTAAAGGAATTAAAAAACAGTAGAAAAAAAACATGTAAAAAAGAAGAAAAAGTTTGTGTTGCATTCAAATAATTTCCAATTATATCAAGTGAATCTTTTTGCCAACATTGTACTTCCACTAAAAAATGTGATTAAGTACAGTTCTGTATCTTGCAACAGACTAAATAAGCCCCCCAAAATGTTAATATTATGCGACAAAATAGATCAGGGGAAAAAAAATGGAAATCTTGTAAAAGGCTTATTGTAAGAACAAACGACGTTTGTAGGCCGTACAACCTTTGCAATAGTACATGAGTCAATTCATTCAAAAGTGAAAAAAAATGTTTGCATTGCCGGAAACTCAGCAAAATGTAACTTGATGTAAAGTTTTGGACATGTTTGATAATGACTTAGGTGCCACGCTTGGGATTGCTGTTGCTCATTGTTGTTTCAAGCGTTGCTCACTGACTTTGTGTGAACGCTCAGACCCGTGGAAAATTAGAGGGAACATTGGCAGTGACGATAAGCAAGATGTTTAGAAACCTGCATCCCCAGCTAAAAAACGCTAAAAGCAGTTGAGCCCGAGCGATAAACAGCTTTCGACCGACACCAAAGTAGAGAAATCGATGTTTCTTCAATTCCACGGCGGCCCAAAACAAAAAGGCGCTCGATGAAGGCCTCCACGTCCCCTCGCGAGACTGCCAAGTCCAACGGATCACATGGATAGACTGGGCAAGTTGCCGTGGTGACTGTCCAGGATGTACCAGCTGGCAACGTTTCCACCCACCATCACTACTACAAATAAAAAAATACCAAATATGTCTTTCAAATATTCAACGAGCCTGGAGAGTTAAGGGCTCCTTTTGAATAATACAAGAGGACGGGGAATGTCCCACGGCCGGCGGGACTAGTGAGTGGCGCAGAGTCTCGCTCCGTCTCTGACAGGGTTGACACGGGGCAGATAGGACGAGACAGGGCGAGACAAGACGAGACTTGGCTGATTGAGCAGTGGTGCTACTCATTTAAAGTTGTCCGCTGACCATCTGTTGATGGTAAAATTCTGATCCGCTTGCCATTTTCAGATCGGTGCGACTTTTATCGGTTTCCTAAGCGGAGGAGTTGGGCAAAAATGCATAAGAAACAAATATTGAGGATTTGGGGAAGGCGTCAACATTAAAATAGCCATTCGATATGATTTACTAAATATCCTTGATTTTCTGTTTTGGACGAGAAGTGTTTTCAAACTATTTCCATTCAAAACAGGAATTTACTTCCAAATTTCATTAAAATTTGAAAACTAAAATGAGTGCAGTGCTTTTCAATTATTTTCTGTCACGCTCCCACTTGGAGGAAGAAATCCTCACTGCATTTTGTATTTCCTTGGTTTGCCTCTGTGTGATATTATAATTGGTTTGGTGATTTGAAAATGTTATGAGTGATAAACATTCAAAAAACACAGAAATCAGGAAGGAGGCACTTATGATGCCAAAAATGCTCACTGGTTTCCTATCATAGGAGTCACAGTTGGCACCCCACTCTTTGTCAGTCCATCACCGAACCTCTGCATACGCAAGGCAAGCACTTTGACTCTGGCTCCCGTCCGTTCGGTCTTTTCATCTACCAACAGATCCTTTAAATCACATCTTATGCTAACAGGGAGCCAATGCATTTTCCCGATTCCCCGTTTGTCCCCGACTAAGACCCGTTTTTGACCACCAACCACGTTCTGATCTCCCGTCCCGGTTAACGACACGTTTTTGACCACCGACCACACTCTGATCCCCCGCTCCAGCTATCAACACGTTTTTCCCGTTTGACCACGCTACGATCTCCCGCTACGATCTCCCGCTCCGGATCGCTGGCGTTTGTTTTTTCCTCTATATCTCAATAAACTTGGGAGTGAACGTTACACATCTGGGTCCTCTTCCTGTTCTAGTCCTGACAAGCACTAGCAGTAGCAAGATCTCTTTAGATAATCGAGCCCATATTTTCATGTTCAAAACTGAAGCCTCCATTTGTTATAATACCCACAAAATAGAAATTCGACAGTCACAGATCAAAACATGCGCTTTTGTTTCCAAAAACATTTAGTCAATTTTCACAGCCCTCAAAAAGCGTCTGAAGATGTCAGCGGGCCGCGATATCTTCATGGTTTGAGGTTGAGATGTTTGCCTCACCGGCACCAAAGAAATCCATTCTCTCTTAACGACCTCACCGCAATGGGCGAGGACGACAGGGAGAGCTCAGGCTAAACTTGCCAATTAACACCTCTGCCTTCTCAAGCACGCCAGAGACGTTTGTTGTCGGCTCTTTTAATGATCAACCTCGTGATGTTATGGTGGACACAATCAGAGCTGCCGTGATGTTAGACATATTTTCTTTTTACTGGCTTTGGCTGGCATTTTTTCCCCTTCCATATGTAGATATATATATGTAGTATATATATAGTATATATGTAGTATATATGTAGTATATATGTAGTATATATGTAGTATATATATATATATATATATATATATATATATATATATATATATATATATATATATATATATATACTGGACTGTCTCAGAAAATTTGAATATTGTGATAAACTTCTTTATTTTCTGTAATGCAATTAAAAAAACAAAAATGTCATACATTCTGGATTCATTACACATCAACTGAACTATTTCAAGCCTTTTATTATTTTAATATTGCTGAATTTGGCTTACAGCTTAAGAAAACTCAAAAATCCTATCTCAAAATATTAGAATATCATGAAAAAGTATACAAGTAGGCTATTCAACTAATCACCTGAATCATCTAATTAACTCGAAACACCTTGCGAGGGTTTCCTGAGCCTTAAAAACACTCAGCTTGGTTCAGTAAACTAAATCACTGCTGATCTGACTGCTGTCCAGAGGACCATCATTGATACCCTCCATCAGGAGGGTAAGACACAAAAAGAAATTTCTCAAAGAGCAGGCTGTTCACAGAGTGCAGTTTCCAAGCATATCCACAAAGTCTGTTGGAAGGGAAAAATGTGGCCGGAAACGCTGCACAACTAAGAGAGATGACCGCAGCCTTAACAAAATTGTGAAGAAGAGCCGCTTCCATAATTTGAGGGAGCTTCAAAGACAGTGGGCTGAAGCTGGAGTCCAGGTATCAAAAGCCACAGTTCACAGACGTGTCCGGGAAATGGGCTACAATAGCCGTATTCCCATGGTCAAGCCACTTCTGAACTCAAGACAACGGAAGAAGCGTCTGACTTGGGCTATGGAGAAGAAGCACTGGACAGTTGCAGAGTGGTCCAAAGTCCTCTTTTCAGACGAAAGCAAGTTTTGCATTTCATTTGGAAGTCAAGGCGCCAGAGTCTGGAGAAAGGCTGGAGAAGAGCAAAATCCAAGTTGCTTGAAATCCAGTGTGAAGTTCCCACAGTCAGCAATGGTTTGGGGAGCCATGTCAGCTGCTGGTGTTGGTCCACTGTGTTTCATCAAGTCCAGAGTAAATGCAACTGTGTACCAAGAGATTTTAGAGCACTACATGCTTCCATCTGCTGAAAAGCTCTATGGAGATGAGGATTTCATTTTCCAGCATGATCTGGCACCTGCCCACAGTGCCAAAACCACCAGTAACTGGTGCACTGACCATGGCATCACTGTCCTTGATTGGCCTGCTAATTCCCCTGACCTGAACCCCATCGAGAATTTGTGGGGTATAGTTAAGAAGAAGATGAAAGACATCAGACCTACAAATGCAAATGAGCTGAAGGCCGCTATCGAATCATCCTGGGAATCAATAACACCTCAGCAATGCCACAGGCTGATTGCCTCCATGCCACGCCGGATTGATGCAGTAATCCGTGCAAAAGGATTCCCAACCAAGTACTGAGTGCATCAATGGACATTTTCAAATGTTTGATTTAGTTTTGCTGTTATAAAATTATTTTTTTTACTTGGTCTGAGGAAGTATTCTAATATTTTGAGATAGGATTTTTGAGTTTTTTTCAGCTGTAAGCCAAAATCAGCAATATTCAAATAATAAAAGGCTTGAAATAGTTCAGTTGATGTGTAATGAATCCAGAATGTATGACATTTTTGTTTTTTTAATTGCATTACAGAAAATAAAGAACTTTATCACAATATTCTAATTTTCTGAGACAGTCCAGTATATGTGTATTCATGGCAGCACACAGCGCAGTGGTTAGCGAGTGTGTGGCACAGTTCTGAGGTCATGAGATCAAATCTCCCTGTGTGGAGTTTGCGTGTTATCCCAGAGCTTGCGTGGGTTTACTCCGGGCACTCCGGTTTCCTCCCACATCCCCAAAACATGCATGCTAGGTTAATTGGCCGGTCAAATTGTCCCTAGGTGTGAATGAGCAAGTGAGTTGGCTGTCTCTGTGTGTGTCCTGCAACTAGCAACCAGTTCAGGGTGTCCCCTGCCCAACACATAAATAATTCACGTAAACCTAAACGGTTGGTTGGTCGGTTGTATCCCTTAACCACTAGGGTCGTAGGGGCACCATTTCCTGTGGTGTGTCTTGGGCAGGTACAGCGTGGTGGCGCCCATCCCTCTCCAGGCCAACAAATGTCAACACAGTTCTCTAACCTGGGACCTTTCGCGTGTCTGGCAAATGTGCTAATCACTGCACAACTGAAACACTTAAATACATGACATGAATGCAATTTATATGTTTATATATGCATTTTGTCATTTATCTAGTTCTCTATTGATTTTTTATGGGGGGGGCTTTATTTTGACGTGTTTTTTGTCTTTGTATTTCGTCATAAATTTTGTCACAACAAAATGTATGATAAATGAGGAAGCCTAAAAAGGCCTATTGGTTAGTCTGTGATGAACAAAACGGCTTCAACATCGGCCAAACAATAGGTAAAAACCTCAGCCGCTTCGACCGGCACCCTAATAGATGAAATACATGAAAAATACATGACAAAATTTACAAAATAAATACCAAAATAAATAGATGACAACCTGCTTAAATATAGGAATGAATTGCATTAATGTCACATGTTTAAGTAGTATGTAATATATTTAGGTGTTAATTCATTTATATGTCTAATATTTGTTGATATTTATACATTTATACCTTCATATGGCAGGAATGCTCATCCATATATGCCATGCTTAATTTTGTCATCATTCAAAGATCTGTCCTAAAAGGCCAGTCTCTTTTCAAATGAGACCCCCTCCCCCTTTCTGACTCACCCACTCCCGTCACCCCTCTGGTGCCGCACATGCTTATCATCCTCCCAAACAACACCTAGTGCAGGTGTGAATATTCAAATCCCGAGTGAAAAATCACCACGGGCTTTCTTGGGTTGTCCTCAGAGTCCCCTTACATGCTGCAGCCTTTGGGGGGAGGGGGGTATAAATTGGTGTTATGGTAGGCGGGGTGCCAAAGCGTTGGCTAACGGCAACTTGCTAAAACACCTCGAGCTAAGTGTAAGGTGGACGTCCGCTAACCAAATGTGCTTAATGACTGACGAAGTGCTTCACAATTGAAATCGCCGTGTAATTGAAAATCGTGACTCAGATATTCACGTCACCCGATTAAAATATTGAATTTGAGGATTGTGAACAAGAAATGAACGTTTTTTCTGGTAATCTACTCTGCAAGAATAATTTCAGCCCCGTTTGCAGACATTTAGGTTCCTTTTCAGTGTATTTTTTGTCTAAGATAAAAATAAAATCTTATTTCTTGCAAAACAATCAAGAAAAAAAAATCTTAAAGGTGTAGGTAACAACTTCAAAATATAGTACTGTCTGACGCCATCTCCTGGCTGAAATCATCATTGCAGCTCCTTTTATTGCACGTGCAAGTATGTGAAATGCTTAGATGGGCTCAAATAAACTTTTCTTTTTTCATCTTTTCGGGTGTTGGGGTTGGCATGGACTGTATTTGAAACGGTCCGTTTTTTACTTTCACTATTTTCATAGGATGAAAGAAAACACGCGTGAAAAGCACGTTACTCACACTACTTGAGAACATAGGCCCCAAAACAACAAGGGCTCACTGTAAAGAAAATAAAAGTTCTGAGAAAAACATAAATCCGGCCCGATGATATCCGAAAGTCTTCTCTCCATGCCATTTTTTTCTGTTTAATCTGACTGACACCTTTCAAGAACAAGAACAAGGCGAGAAATCTGAGGCCGAGTACAAACTCGTCCTAAAATTGTCAAAGCCGCTGAGCATATTGCACCGTTTGGTCATCCTAGGTGGTGCCATTCATTTTTTTGTGTTTCATCCTGGTGGGAGCTGCGAAAATGGCACGCCATATGTATTGCACACGCTCGGCGCGCCTCTTGCCAATTCTCAGAAAATGAAGACATCCTGTGCCAACGCAAGCACTCTCTCTCTTTTGTCCTTGGGATTTAATTGAGGAGCCTGCAGCAGATCGCTAGCAGGTGTCCTTGTCTTGAGTTTTGTGCATCTCGTATGAATGATTTTGAAAGACTGTGTATGTTTTTGACCAAGCGAATTGGTCTCCTCTTTCCTGATGTGCATGAAAACAAATTGGCTGCATATTTTGTTCACACCTTGTGCAACCTGGGACGGGCAAGCACTGGCGGTTGTCCCTAGCCGGGCCTGTGACAACAAGCTGCAAAGTGCTCCCTGCGTCCTAATCTGCAATGCACTGTTGAGACCCAACGCTGCCTTTTAGTTTTGTCTGTTTTTTCTGCCACCTCAGGAAAGCCGTGATTTTGATATTCCTTTTCATTCAGTGTCATTTAATGTAGACGTCAAATCTCTATTTTAAGTACTGACATGCACAGATAGGCATTAGGTGGTGCTAGACCCCCTGTCCTCAGAAAAAAGTTCATTTTTTATTAAAAAGTTTAAAACACTGCAAAAAATTCTTTATTTGATATTTTAAAGACATTTTAAAATAGCAAGAATCATCAGTAAGATAAGAAAAAATGTCTCATCTATCATGTGGTAGACTATTCTGCTCATTTTAGGTAGTATTTTCTACCAACATCAGAAACAATAAGATATAATAAGCAAAACAACATAAACAAAAAGGGGTTGACAATATCGGTGTATTATTTCTTTTGCAACATCCATTGCAGCCTGGTCATCCTGTAAGGAGGACTCTTTTATGTGCGGTCCCTTCTCAAGGTTTCTTCATTTACCTCATGTTGAGGTTTTGAGTTTTTCCTTGCCCTCATGTAGACTTTAAATCAGGTGATGGTGTAGTCTGCTGTTTGCAATAATCTAATCTGGTCTGTAAATCCCTTTGAGAGTCCTTGTGATTAAGGGCGATACAAATAAACATGACTTGACTTGACTAATTGGCTATAGTGACTCATTGGCACGGTTTCATTTCATTTTCTTATTTTTGGTGTTTCTCGAATAAAATTGGAAAAAAACTTCCTCGAAATAAGAAGACTTGTCCGGCCATTTGTGTCTGCAGACGTCAAATGTCGGTTTTAAGCACAAACATAGTCAGTGGAATGTACATATAAAAATGATGTGGCGCTATCATCCCTGTCCTCAGGGAAACAGGGTTGTTGCTTGTCTACTTAAAGAGTTTACTACACATTGTTACACAACTGGCAGAACATTTGGCTGGTTTAAAGTATCTTTTGTTGTTTCTCGACTAAAATAGAAGGAATTATTGTTAAAATGAGAATATTTGTCTTGCTATTTAAACTATAGACATCAAATCTGTTTTAAGGACTAATGTGCTTAGTGGCATGGACAGAAAGACATTAGGTGGTGCTAGAGCACTGCATTGCAAGTAATAAATTCTTAGCCCATTGGCAGAATATTTGGAGCATTTTAAGTATATTTTTAAAATAATTTTAAGAATTTTTTTCTTATTTCTCTCGAGAAAAATAGGAGTTTTAAGTACTAACGGCCACAGATAGATGTTAGGTGGTGCTAGAGCCCCATCTTCAGAAAAAAACGACATTTTATTAAAAAGTTTCTTACACTGCAGAAATTACATTACCACACATTTGGCAAAATGAAATGGGCCAGTTTAAAGTTCTTTTTGATATTTTAAATAGTTTTCCTTGTTTCTCGTGTAGAATAGCAAGAACCGAAAATAAGAATAATTGTCTTAACTAGCACATAATAGACTCTTCTGATAATTTTATGTAGTATTTTCTACTTAAGCAAAACAACATCAAAAAGCAGAATTTCGCAGTTGAGATCTACTATCGCAATTTTGTCTTATATGCTTTTTACGCCAACTCTGGAAAGCCGGGATTTCGATATTCATCGAGTTCAATTCGATCAGTGACTGTATATGTCAAATCTCTGTTTTAAGAAGTCATTTGAGTGCACAGTTTGACATTAGTTGGTACTACAGCTCCTGTCCTGCACAAAAAATCCCTTTAATGAAAGATTTTCGATCACTGCAAAAAAATAGTTTTACCCCATTGGCAGAAAATTAAATTTTGAATTTTATTTCGAGTTTAGATGTATGTCCTTATGATATTTTAAAGATTAAGTTTCTGTTTCTCGAGTAAATTAGGAAGAATCACCCATAAAATAAGAAAAGTGGTCTTGCCGAGCACATGGTAGGATATTCAGGTCATTTTAGGAAGTATTTTCTATCTCCATTAGACAAAAAAATACATAAAGTACAACAACAACAAATCGCCATATCGAGAACCACTTTTTTTCTTTTTGTTTGCTTTTCCCGCCACCTCATTCACATTCAGTGCCACTGGCGACTATAGACGTCAAAACAATTTTTTTATTCTAGGAATGCACATACTGGTAAAAAAAATTATTGGAGTATCATTTAAAAAAAATTTAAACTAAACAAAAAGAAAATTATCTCAAGCGGAGTGAAATTCTCTGCTATGATCAATAACACTAACAACAATAAGATTATTTTCTTACGAAAATCTGAAAAACAATATTTAAAATGGGGAAAAAAACGTTTGTTCAGTACATTTCTTTATTTCACGTGAAAGGATACTTTGAGCAAAATTGTGATTTTTTTTTTCAAAATGTTTTTAAATAAAAAAAATCTAGTACACAATTTATTGTATCAGACCAATGGTACACAACCATACAATACATTTATCAAGGGATCCATTTAGATTCATAAAGATGTAACAGTGACGATACCAACCATATTTAAGGTATTGGTTTTTGCAATAGTGGCTGTTACTAGCTGCCCTGAAGAGGTCTTTTTAATCAGATAACACAAATAGGAGGATATTATTTATTCATTTATTCATTCATTCATTCATTCATTATCCGGACCGCTTATCCTCAGTAGGGTCGCGGGGGTGCTGGAGCCCATCCCGGCTGTCTTCGGGCAGTGGGCAGGGGACACCCTGAACTGGTTGCCAGCCAGTCGCTGGGCACACAGAGAGAAACAACTCACTCTCTCATTCACACCTAGGGACAATTTGGACCGGCCAATTAACCTGACATGCATGTTTTTGGAACGTGGGAGGAAACCGGAGTGCCCGGAGGAAACCCACCATGCACGGGAAGAACATGCAAACTCTACACAGGAAAGTTCGATCTCATGACCTCAGAACTGTGCCGCACACGTGCTAACCACTGCGCTGCCATGATGCCCTAGGAGGATTTTTAAAATAATTTTGTTTTGTGAGGTTCCACTCTTGGTATCGATCTAAAGAAAGAAGTATCAAATATCCCCGGACAAAAAATTTGATTTCATTCGTAACAATGTAATGCACTGAAATCTTTAAAATCAGAACTGATGGGTACACGAGTCTTACTACCGACCCCCCAGCCCCCCTCTCAGAAAAAAAAGAGTTCTCTCTCAAAACAAACGTTATTGTGTGACCTGCGATGAACAAGTGCCTCGGCCATGCATGTGTAGCGAACACCCGCCTAAAACGAGAGCGTCCTTTGGGGTTGTGGTTGCGATCGCACCACTGCCTCTGTCATCAGTAGCTGTGACTGCCAAATCCTTTGCTCCCGGCCTCGTGTGAGGGCGGCAGGAAAGGTTTCGGCTGTCGCCAGACTTAACACAGGCTCGGACGGCTGCGACAAGTTTCTCCGAAGGTTGTTCCACGCAAGTTGGCGCCGGCTCATGCCAAGGATGCCCCGGGAACCCGGAGAGGAATATGCTTCTCTCCAAAGTTGTTAATCGTCCATGTGAGGGGGGCACTCGAGTCGGTTGACCCTCGGGGGGCTCGCTAGCTTTCTGTCTTTGCTTGCTGTCTTGGCAAAAGCAAGTTGTCAACTTCTGTGGCATGGAGATACCTTTTGAAAAGCACTGAGAGAACAAAAATAAAACGGAAATGGATGGGAAGGACTAGAAACCGTAACTGATTGTTATTCTGCTTGCTTACAATAAAGAATCGTTTTCTGTTTTGCTAGTGGACAGTATTTTGACTGTTATTGCTCACTGTTGTTTATTATTTTGACTATTATGCATAGTCAATCTCCTTTTGTTGCCCGTGTGTCACGACCTTCTGGAGACAGGACCCACTTGCGTTCAGTTTCTCACAAGTTTTATCGGAAAAAAGAGTAAGGGTTGCGCCCACGATCCGGTGATTGCTGAACGCGGGAAGCAGGCCGCTCTGAACGCGGAAGTGGATTTTCCGTGTTGAGTGATTGCGGTGTTGGGAATGGAAAAACGGGTCAGTAGCCGGGACAGGAAAGCAAAAACGGGGTCGGGGTCGGCAGCGAGTCGTAAGCTAGGAAAGGAGAGTAGACGTGGTCGGGGACAAAAAGCTTATTGGGCGTATTAGGGGTTCAGTGTCTTACCCAAGGAAACTTCGACATGTAACACGGAGGAGCCAGGATTCGAACTGCGATGTCTTGATCCCAAAACGAGCGCTCTACCTTCTGATCCACTGCCGCCCACTGTTAACTGAGGTTCATAGACGGACTGACAAAAGGGGACAGAAAGAAGTGGGTTTATATAGGGACAGGGAGCCAATCAAAGTCTGAGGCAGTTGGCGCCAAAGGAGCGGGCACAAGTGAATCACATCGGTAATCATGACACCGTGCAAGTATGTGAAATTCTTAAATGTGCTCAAATAAACTTTTCATAATTTGGGGGGTTTGGGCTGGTATCTGGACTGTATTTGAAACAGTATTCTTACTTTTACTATTTTCATTCTAGAATAAAAGTAAATGCGCTGAAAATCACTCTCCTCCCCCCATTCTTTAAGAACATAACCCCAAACAACAAGGGCTCATTGTAAAGAAAATAAAAGTTCTGAGAATAAAATAATCTTTTTCTTACTCTCACCATTTTAATCTGAGGATAACTAAAATTAACAAGCACTCGCGCGAAATCACTCCCCCTCCAACTTCATTTCTCCAGCGCAATGCCCTCGGTGGCCAGAACATTGTGGCTAAAAGTAAGATAAAAGCAAATGGGTGCGGTAGTTAATATATTTAGAGGCTCTTTGAACTCATTTAGGTATTGTTAACACATACTTAATAGAGAAAACATTTAATTTTAAAACTTAAAGACACCTCCAATCATGCAACCCACAATTAAGTTAAAAAAGATCACAGAAGTGCTTAAAATGATCATATTTATCATCCAACAGGGTACGATTTTATATTTAGATGCGTATCGTTCAATCAAAGCAAAACTAAATAAGCACTGGCCAAGCGCCAGTGGCATCACTTTCCAACTCACCCCCCCCGCCCGAGTGGCTGACCCTCCCTTCAAAACTGTGTTCAGCAGCGACTGGCGACGTGGCATCGCTGCTGATTAGCGCTCAGTAATGAAGGAGAGCCGGGCCGCATTGTTCCAACACCTCCCCTTCTCCCCTTTCTCCCTTCTCCTCCGCTTCAATCTGTCAGCAGTCGCTGGGCTGATGCTTCCCTCCACAAATGACTCGGATAATTAGTTGCCCCTCACCAATGCCACCATCTTCTCACCCCTGATTGCTTTCACCTTCTAGCTCCTGGCAATTTCCACACCTCCTAATCAGGCTGCTACATAGCCACCTCAATCCATACTTATTTTTCTGTGTGTCTCATGATATACTTACATCTCTGTCTTTTTCCGCAGGGAACGAAAGCTTAAAGCCCCAGTGTGTGTTATATAGTGACCCCTGGTGGTGTGAAATTACTTCAGTTGTTTAAATAGTCAAGTCAAGTCATTTTTATTTGTATAGCCCTTAATCACAAAGAGTCTCAAAGGGCTTCACAGCCTTTTACACAGACAATTTTTTCAGACTATTATTACACCATCCCCTGATCTGGAACCAACATGATGGCAAGGAAAAACTTAAAAAACCTCAATATGAGAAAAATGAAGAAAATTTGAGAAGTGACCGCACTTGTGGTATCCCCATTCCAGGATTACCAGACAGCAAAGGATGTTGCAATCACAAATAATACAGAGATATTGTCCACGAAAAGTATAGGTTATTCATATGCTATTGAGTAGAAGTGAAATAAAAAAAACTGCTGATTCCAAAAATAAGAAAAAAAAAATCATTATTTCATAAACATTATTAAGAAGGTAGGGGTAGACCAGGGATGTATTACTCAGTTTAGCTCTGGGGCTAGATCCAGACTTTCTGTTTCTAGGTGGGACGGATCAGTTAAAGAATGTAAACCTAAAATTGTTACCTTACTATAGTTTTTCAGTATTATGCTTTACATTCAGCTTACTTAAGTAACCTACTATTTTTATAATGATGGATGGCAAGAGATCTTTTCTAAGCATAGAACCTTTATTTACAAACAGTGAGGGAAAAATATCATGTTCAGCATAGAATGTGTTACCTAGTTTATTTAAACAGTTGGGTTAAGGCAGTTTTACACCTGAACCAGCTAACCACGCTATACTACCTCAAGTTGGAGCTATGAAAAAAAAAAAATATTACTCGTGGGGCTCGGCGACTAGCACACCAACCCCATGGTGCAGAGGTTCAGGGTTCCCTTCCAGCTACTGGCCTCCCTCTTGCAGAGTTTGCATGTTTTCCCCATGCTTGCGTGGGTTTCCACCATGCACTTTGGTTTTCACCCACATTTCAAACACATGCATGGCACATCAATTGGCGGTTCCAAACCTACTTAGGTATGCGTGAGCGTATAAATGATCGGTCATCTCCTTGTTCCCTGCGACTAACTGGCAACCAGTTATGGGTGTACTCTGCCTACTGCCCGAAGATTGCTGGGATGGGCTCCAGCACCCCCGGAACCCGGGTGAGGATAAGCAGTCCAAAAAATGTATTGATGGATGTTATACTGGTTTGAAATTATTATTTTCTTTTAAAAAACAATATTTTACAGTTTTATGGACCAATCAGTTCAATTTACTAAGCTGAGTACATATCTTACTGCCCTCTAGTGGACAGAAGGAGCATGGGGTTTGCATTTATTTTAAAAATCAGAACTTTTGATAGAAATGTCCAAGACACTTGCTTCTTTTAACATACTCAGAAATTTATGGGGGACCGGATAAAATCATCCAACAAGCCGGGTCTGGCCCGTGGGCGTTATGTTTGAAGTAGCTAGTGCAGATATTTGCAGTTGTAGTACTTTACAACTGCAGCGCAGGACAAAGACTAGGAACCTTCCTGTGGTGTCCTGCGAAGGGCTCTCTCCCGGGGGAGCCTTACGAATCCAACTCAATCCACTCAGACTCGCTCTTTCTATCTTTCTTGGTCCTCTCTCCTTCTTTGTCTCTCCTTTTCTCTCTTCCCCCTTTTCACTCTTGTCTCTCATTTTCTCTATCCCTCTCTTTCCTACTCTCTCCCCACCTCTCTAACTCTCTTTTCCCCTTTTTTGCATTTTACTCTGTCTGTCTGTCTTTCTCTCTTTCTATCTGTCCCTCTCTTTCTCTCTTCTACTCTCCTCTCTCTGTTCTTCTTAGGGCGGGCGACTTCGAGAGCAACCCTGGCCCCCAGTCCAAATGCCAGTGGTGCTTTCAAACCATTCGCTGCGACCACACCCCAATCACCTGTACTACCTGCCCACGGGGCTTCCATAAATCATGCACCGGCCTGTCCGAACGTACTAAGGACTTCAGAGGCTTCGTATGCTTGGTTTGCTTGGGTCGCACCCCGTCAGGCCTGGCGGCACAGGACAGTCGCAGCCCCCTCTCCTTCGGAGAACTACGGAGCCTCCCACGAGCGGGTCTAGCGCTACTAAGGATTACCTTAGGCGCCTTAAGTGTCAACAACAACGACAACAACAACAACTGCAGCCCTTTGACAATGCTGACGTGTTTAACCACTATCTTACTACTGCAAAAGCCCAAAGGACAATTTAGGGGAAATAGCTTGTGCTACTTTTAGTACAGTATTTTCCTGGACTATAAGGATTGTAAGGCACACCTTCAAAAGATTCCCTTGTGATGGGTTTTTCCAAAATGAAGGCACACAGGACTATAAGGTGCATGAAATTTGAACCACAAAACGTTCTAGAACATAAATAGTAGAAAATGATGATGTTTCACAGCTAAAATCATTTGATTCATTCATAAATTATTATAGAATGTTGAAGCATTTTGTTGTACTTAGGCATTTCAATTTTTTTCTTTCCTATTTCCTGTCTTTAAGGCGCACAAATTACAAGACGTACTTTGGAATTTCTGGCAAATTTGGGGTATTTTACGTGCGCCGGAAAATACGGTACTTAATAGGCACCTACCTTCCACTCCTGAGCTGTTCATGTGATTCAGATGTGTTTGACTTTTTTCAACCTTTGTTATTGTTAGCTGCTCCTACTTTGTTCTTCGGTTTCACTTGTCTTCTACGGCTGAAACTTGTGATTCAGACATCTTGTGCCGTTTTGCCCCAATTGTTCATTCTCTAGCCACTTACATTAGCCTCTTGGCTGTGGGCTATGGCTTGCAGCTAGCTGCTATGGTTATTGTTAGCTGCTACTGCTTCGTCGTTCAGTGTTTCTTGGCTTCCACTGCTGAGCCATGTGATTCAGGCATCTTGCGCTGTTTTTTACTATTCGATTCTTTCTTCTTCTTCTTTCTTTCTAGCCACTCATGTTAGCTCCTTGGCTGCAGGCAATGTTCATAAATAGAGTTTTTTTTGTTATTGTTAGCTGCCCTCTCTTTCCCTTTCAGTGCCATTCGCCTTCCACAGTTCAGGCATCTGATGTTTCCTCGTTTAGCCATTCATGTTAGCCACTTGGCTGTAGACCTTGGTCCTTAGCTAGCTGCTATTATTCTTGTTAGCTGCTCTGTTTAAATAAAGTTTGCTTTGACCTTCAATGTCATTCCCCTTTCACATTGACCGTCGTTAAGTTCCTTGTTTCAGCGTTTCAACATTTGATAAAATCTGTTTGTTCTTAGATCTTTTACTGGCCATTTTAGTACCTTTACCTGCTAGCCCTGAATGTTAGCTGCACCACGTGATAAAGCTTGCTCTGTCCTGATTGTCCCTGAGTTCCTTGATACAGGGCCTTATGCTTGACAAAATCTGTTTTCCAAATGTTGCAATTGTTTATTTGCCTTTTTAGTAGAATTAACCGGCCAAGTTAGGGACTTACACAGCTCTAACCAATTCCAGCTATTTGACATTTTCAGATGTTTGGGTGTTTCTAGCTCACTTTGTCTTTCGGGGATTAAGGAATCTTCGATTATTTTTCCCCCCTGTTTCCATCTAGACCCACTTATGTTAGCTAATGAGCTTCAAACTAGGGCTGGCTGCTGGCTCCTGTTGTTCTTGTTAGCTGCTCCATGTAAATAAAGCTTGCTTCGTTCTTCAGTGTCACATGCCTTCCTCATTTGTTCATTAGACCGAACGTTGTGAGTTCTGTCAATGTCCTTACTGTTGACATATTCTTCTGCGCTCTTTCAATCTTCTAGAGGCCTTTTTAGTAGCTTCTCTTGCTAGCAGCTTTTCTCAGCTACCTCATGTAATAAAGATGACTTTATCCTTTAGTGTCACTTGATCTCCACAGCCGAATGTCACTGAATTGCATAATTACGAGTCCTGATGCTTGAAAAAAGAAAATAGGAAAGTAGGCTTCCAAATTTTGCTAAATTGTATCCTTCGGCTTCTGCAGTGTGTCTTCTTTGAATGCACATACTTTATCTCCATTCTAGGCGATATTAAACCTTAGTGGTGAATTATTACATACTGTCACTTCAAAGGTTTCCAATAACAAAAATAGGCCATTAAAGTTTACTCTCTCTAGCTTTGTTGGTCCAAATTTTTTTGAAGCATAAATATAATATTATGAGCTGTCAGTTGCAGTTTCCACTTCCAAACAATGAATGACAACGTAATTACGAGCAAGCAGCTGTTCATGCTCCCAGAGAGAAAAGCGTGTAGGCTGCACTATGTTCGACTCTTCACAGATTAAGCAGAAAGCATCATTAGGGATCTGTATTTGCCAGACAATGACGCCCCCCTCCTGCAACACACACTGTCCATGCTGTGCTGCAGAATGTAAAATGATGTGGTGTGTCATTAAAAATGAGCAGAAAAAACATGCAATGTTTGGCATGGTGAACAGGAAGGAACGCTTCCAGAGCTATTTTTGAAACGCAATTAAAGCCTAAGCAAAAAATAAATAGCGGATATGAAAAATCAGTCTGGTTCTATGAGTCAAATGAAGATTCAACTTGCACAACAAAAATGAGTTGTTTTTAAATATTTGTTAAAGAAAAAAACATTTTTTTTAATAGCTGGTATTATGTTTGCAAAAATCTATAATTATTTATCTCATCTCATCTCATCTCATTAGCAGCACCGCTTATCCTCAGTAGGGTCGCGGGGTTTCTGGAGCCCATCCCAGCAATCATCGGGCAGTGGGCAGCCAATCGCAGGGCACACAGGGGATGGACAACTCGCTCGCTCATTCACACCTAGGGACAATTTGGACCGGCCAATCCACCTGAAATGCATGTCTTTGGAATGTTGGAGGAAACCGGAGTGCCTGGAGAAACCCACGCAAGCACGGGGAGAACATACAAACTCCGCACAGGATTTGAACCCACACAGGAGGTTCCCAAGACCTTCGATCTGTGCCGCACACGCGCTATCCACTGCGCCGCCGTGCTGCCCTAATTATTTATTGTATATAATAATAAAAAAAAGTGCGTGAAGGCGGCTGAGTGGTTAGCATGTCTGCGCCACAGTTCTAAGGGCATGGGATCAAATCCATCTACTGGCCTTCCTGTGCGGGGTTTGCATGTTCTCCCCATGCTTGCGTGGGTTTCTTCCGGGCACTCCGGTTTCCTCCCACATTCCAAAAACATGCATGTCAGGTTAATTGGCCGGTCCAAATTGTCCCTAGGTGTGAATGAGCGAGCGAAGGAATTGTCTGTCCCTGTGTGCCTTGCGACAGGCTGGCAACCAGTTCAGGGTATCCACTGCCCACTGCCCTGAAGATAGCTGGGATGGACTCCAGCACTCCCTCGACCCTACTGAGGATAAGCGGTGCAGATAATGGATGGATGGATGATAAAAAGTAAATAAATACATATTTTTTCAATGAAATCTCCAATGCATTTTTTAGAAAACCATATTATTGTATAGTATATGTAATGTATCCCCTTGACCTAAGTAAGATTATTATTCGCAATGGGTCCCAAGACTTGCAGGGATGCTAAATGAAAAAGCAAAAACATGGAAATGAAGCATGTGCTTATCAAGAAATACGTAGAAGGCATGTGATTGGCAACCCTGGCTAAGTCGCATGGCCGTATCCAATTGACTATCAGGGCCATGATTAAAGGTAAGGAGGCAACTAAAGCAAGGAAATGTAATAGCAGTTTGATTTTTTTTAATTAGCAGTCTCCTCCCCATCTGCATCCACTTGCTACTCTACTTGACCAGCTCAAGTTATTTCACACCAAAGGTATACAAAATTTCATTTTTCCTTTCTATGCATATTTATTTAGAAAATTATTTAATCATACACACACATATTATGCTTTAGTTGTAATACTATTTTATTTGAACGTTTTTACCCAGATACCGGGGGTCAGAGCTATTCATCATAGGTTTTTAACCCCCACCATACGGTTATTCCCTTTGGGATCCCCACCTCTAAATGGATTCATGTCATATGCCGGTAGTCTACTGTACCCTTTAAATACATTACCAGTTTCTGGAAGGAGCGGTACACACAGGTGTAAAAAGATTGATTTTATTTTCACTTTCAATTTCTTTCTTTTATCCTTTCAGTTGAGTTGCACTGTACTTATCAGTTTTGGCATCAACCGAGTCGATGCTAATAGTCAGTTGTCAAAGAACGATTTTAGTCTTCCCAAAATACGCAAAGCAAATTCTGTCAAATGAGGATATAATTGTGCTAATTGAAAGGTGCTTTGTGGCTGATTGTTGTGCAGTGTTAAGTCTTAAAACCAATTCCTGTGTCTAATGAACATATGGCACAGAAACTTCTTAGATGGCTGCAAACAAAAAAAGCGCTTTGGAAATTTAGCGCCTGGCAGCTGCTTTGCATTATTACACTAATTTGAATAACATATTTGAGGGTGTAGGAGCTATCTGTGATTTTTGATGAAAAAAGTCCCAATGATTAGCAGAGTTAAGACTTATTTAGGGAAAAAGAACTGTGGAAAGTTCCATATTTGCTATAAATGGGACGCCAGCAGTTAGTTTTGCAGAAGATTCTTCTTATTCACAACTTCGCTTATTTCAACAGAGATGTTATTTCTTTTTTATCTTATACTGTGTATATTTTTATTTTATACATAAATCATTACTCTTATTTGTGCCTATTTTTTTTACTGTAGTTTATATTCACTTTGCTATAAACCTGAAAAAAAAAATGCATTTATTTATTTGTAATTATAATTTTAAAATGAGAAAAATGTTCTGATCTAGCAGTATGAAATGATCTGCATTTATATAACGCTTTTCAAGTCAATGACTTCCCAAAGCGCTTTACAATGTGCTTCACATTTCCCAATAGCGGCCGTGCAGCCATGTAAGGCGCTAACCTGCTTATTGGGGGTACTAGGGGTTCAGTGTCTTACCCAAGGACACTTCGACATGTAACACGGAGGAGCCGGGATTCGAACTGCGATCTCTTGATCCGAAGATGAGCGCTCTACCGCCTGAGCTACTGCCGCTGTGGCCAGTATTATTTAACACTATGTCTTAAATATGAATTGAAATCATTTTTTTCAAATACGCCGTTCACGATTCTTCTGCCCAGCCGAGGATCGTCATAGCAGAGGGAAATTCAATATGTACAGAACAAATTCAAAGCATTCACGGGCATGTTATATATGGTATAATGCCGAGTTTCGTCAGATTCAAATGATACTAAATATGAAAAGATAAAATCACATTTGCAGGCTTTGGTGAGCATATAAGTGAAACAACGGCTAATATACAAGTATGATGAAGCATTTCAGAATGGCAGCCCTTTTCCGAAGGGTCACCCAAATGGCACTTTTGGGTTGCCTGGACCTCTGCTTAGAAAAACTTGTGAAAAAAAAAACTCAGTTTTTTGTAGCATTATTATTTGAGGTCGAGCTCAGGCAGCCCGGCTGCGCACGGGTTAGCGCGTGTGCAGCACAATTCTGAGGTCATGCGATCAAACCTTCCTGTGTGGAGTATGCATGTTCTCCCCGTGCTTGCATGTGTTTCTTCCGGGCACACCGATTTCTTGCACATTCCAAAACCATGCATGGCAGGTTAATTGGCCGGTCCAAATTGTCCCTAGGTGTGAATGAGCGAGTGCATTGTCTGTCTCATTGTCTGTATTGTCCAGTTCAGGTTGTCCCCTGCCCACTGCCTGAAGATAGCTGGGGTGGGCTCCAGCATCCCCGCGACCCTACTGAGGATAAGCGGTGCAGATAATGGATGGATGGATAGAGCGAGGTCGAGCTCAGAAAGGCTTTGGGCTGTGTTCAGTCCCATCACTCTGCTCCATTCATTTTCAAGGCAGATAAATCGGGGGAACAACTAGGCAGACGCAAAACCTATTTTATGGGGGGTCTGTGTATTTTAAACTTCCATAATTTAGTGCCAGTAGTACCTAAACAACTTTTTGCTGTAGATGAGAAAACCTCAAAATGTTGTCCACAAAAAGAGACCAAGACAGTACAGCCTTGGTTTTACTTTGCGTGCACCTTTTTAGGCGTTCAGGTAAAAATACTAGGTACCATTTTGTAGGGTTACAAATACAAATGTTACCCACTAGGGAATACTTGGGGCTGTTTCCATTTTCTCTTATTTTACTATATTTTTATTTAGTTTTTTTCTAGTACGCTGAGATGAATAACACTTAAAATAAGCAAAACTGTTGCGTATGGCGTAAATATTCTTTAGAATTTTTCCAATCTTGGTAATGAAATGTTGTAGTATAGTATTTATCATTTTAATATTATTGTAATATTTAATATATTTTAAATCAAGAACATGTATCTACCATATGGTAGAAGTTAAATATTTGAAATGTGTGAATAATTTTAAATATAACATGCAAATAATTCTACCAGTGTAGTAAAATGTACTTTTTCTGCAGTTGACATGATTTGTCTTGACTCCCAATACCAAAAACATTCATTTTCATTTCAAAAATGTGATTCTAGTTCCATCGGCACATAGTTTTGCTGATTTTTAGTACAATTTTCTCTTATTTTACAGTATTTAAAAGTTTCTGTAATAGTATTGTATTTGTTTGTTTGGATCAGTTAACCATTTTCTGTGGTGTGTAGTGAGCAAGCACAGCCTGGTGGCACCCATCCCTCCCCAGGTCAACAAATGTTTCCACCTGGTCTCGAACCAGGAAGCTTTCTGACGTTAGGCAAATGTGCTAACGACTGCACTACAGAAAAACTCTTTGACAATACAGTAAGATAAATCAAATAATGCCCTGCGACTGGCTGGTAACCAGTTCAGGGTGTCTCCTGCTCACTGCCCGGAGATAGCTGGGATGGGCTCCAGCAGCCCCGCGACCCTATTGAGCATAAGGGGTGCAGATAATGAATGGATGAAATCAAATAAGTAATTTCTTAAGTATTCCTATAGATTTTTAACCGCTTTAAAGTAAAACATCCTGTTAGATAAATAATTGTATTTTTAATAATATTTTCCCTTATTTTGGTAAAAATAATTATCAACTCACAGTATTTGAAATTTTAGTTACATGAGCGTTATCGTTAATCTCATTACCGTGCAGTGTCACAGTGATGCAGATGACTAAGTGTGCTATACAGTGACGTGTTACGCAGGCTGCTGATTTATTTTGTGATTTTGACTTATTTACATTTTTTTAAAGCAGCTTCCCTACACCTGCAAATAGGGCAGAAATCGCCGTACACAAAGCTGAGGTGAGCCATAGTCCAACCCTCATGCACGAGCCACCTCAGACTTTGACCCCACAGTATGTCCCTCTAACGGACGTCTTACTGTGCGGAGTTTGTATGTTCTCCCCGTGCTTGTGTGGGTTTCTTCCGGGCCCTCTGGTTTTCCTCCCACATTCCAAAGACATGCATTTCAGGTGGTTTGGCCGGTCCAAATTGTCCCTAGGTGTGAATGAGCGAGCGAGTTGTCTGTCCCTGTGACCTGCGATTGGCTGGCAACCAGTTGAGGGTGTCCCCTGCCCACTGCCCGATGATTGCTGGCATGAGCTCCAGCACCCCCGCGACCCTACTGAGGATAAGCGGTGCAGCTAATGAGATGAGATGGGGGATAATTATCAAAACAAAAACAGTGTCATCTGGCATAATTACTTTTCTACTCTTAGTATATATATTTTCTTATTTTGGAGTACTTGTAATCCTTCTCAATAACATAAGAAGAAACAAACATTTTCTTAGAAATATAGGGAATGAAGAAAAAAAATACCTAACTTGTTTAAAGTATATTGAAAAAAAAAACCAATGAGCTTAAGGATTACAAATAAGAGTGTATTTTCTCTTATTTTACTTAAATGATAGAAATGTTTAAAAATGTGCAAATATTTTCAAATATATTTTTACTTGAAAACAAATATTTTTACTTGAAAACAGGAATTATATAATAGTTTTACTTCACTCCATCTATTTTCTTTGTGAATTTTGTGCATACAAAAAGAAATAAATACTTTTTATGTAATTCAAATCAATATCAACTCTAATATGAATAAAAATTGCCCTTCAAATATATGACTAAAAGGATTCCAGATTTATCCAATCTTACAAGAAAAAGTTCGTTGTTGGCTTTATTTCCTCATTATGCGTCATCATAAAATCTAAAAAAAAAAAAAGATAAAAAATAAGTGGACTGTACCAATCAATATTAAATAAGGAAAATTCAAGTCTTATGGCAGTGGCGGGCCTCGCCAATCAGCATTGCGTGGGGTCCTTAGGTGAGAAATGTGAGTAGAGGTGGCCATTCATTTGCTCGTGAGGAACCACAGCGTGGCAAAAAGCACATTTGTCCGGCGTGCCGCTTGAAGCCGTCGCAGCCTCTGACGTGTCGCACAAATCGGGGGTCCACAGAGACTAAAGCAAAGAAAGATTTGTTTTAAAACAATTGAAATATAAATACATACACTGCAAAAAATAAAATTTCGGGCTGAAGTATTTGCTCTTAAGTTTCTGGTAAAAAAAAAAAAAAGACTTGAAACAAGCAAAATGATTAACTGATATTCCGCTCAAAACTGTTTTAGCAATATAATTTACCATCTGCCAGTTGAAAGTAGTGTCCGCTACTTCAAAATATTCTGCTTTCTGTCGACATCTTCAGGCTGATAGCGTCATTACAGCTTCTGTCAAGCTGCTTGTATTGAGTGTGCTCTGTTACACATGCTCGAATAAACTCTTTTTTCATTATTTTGGAGGATTAGGTTGGCATTTGGATTGTATTTGCACAGTCATTTTCTTACTTTCACCATTTTCAACCGAGAATAAAAGAAAACCTCAAGCACGGGGGTAATATAACTCTCGTATCTTCGTTCAACCCCAAATTACCCCCTGCCTCGTTTCTTCCAGCCGAATGCTCTCTGTGGCCAGAACACAGACGATGAAATTAAGATAAAAGCAGATAGGGGCGGAGAGAAAAAAAATATATAAAGGCTCTTTGAACTCTATTGGGCATTGTTAACACATACTTAATAACGTTGAAAGAACACCTCAAATTATGCACCCCAATATTAAGGTGATATTGAAAAATATCTTGTTTATTTTATTTTTTTCATAATTAAGGCAGAGTCCACATGGCAGGAGGAGAGGAAGACTGAAAAAGAACTAGGCCGACAAGATTAAATTAACAGTGTGCAATATTTAGTGCTCGCTAGTGGTACAAAAATTCAGTTAATATTTGGCAAACTTACATGAACTATTATAGCGATGTTAATTTTGATTTAAAAAAAATCGTAGGTCGAGAAATTTGTATTTCTTTCACACAGTGGAATCCCCACTTAGGTGGCCGCCATGTTTGTCCGGCATCCTGCCGCCACACTGTGCTCACTTGCCTGAGAGCTATTTTTGGTCAAAAATTAGCGAAAAGGACACCCAGTTTGAATGCAAAATAACTTCTCATGTTAGGTGCAGTTTGGTCACTTTGAGTCTCTGTAATTTGTGTTGTTCTTTGTGGTTTTTAGCAGGTTGCACTACACAGGACAGCGACATCTAGTGGTCATATAATACACCCTGTCTCTTTGAATTTCTGCCATTTTATAGGGTCGCGTCCTGTTACCCAAACTATTACATTTAAAGGTTGCCAAAGGAAGAGCGAGGTCAAGAAGCGTTCCTCACGCATCTAATTAGGTTTCTTTGACGCGGGCTGTTATAAATACGCCGTACAATGAAAAAAGGTACGCGCGGTAATCGTCATTCTGACACTGAGCGGCACTTCCATCTGGCTCGCACCTTCTGGCAAATATGCTAGCCGAGAGCTTGCACAGAAAAACAAGGGATTAGCGCTCATTACTCCATAATGTGTTTCAAGCTTTGCACGTGGCGCTTATTTTGGACTTTCACACGCTTAGCAAAGACCGGCTACACACCAATAATTTGCTACTACTTTTTCGCAAAGCTGCTTCTCACCGGCTGGGCGGATCGATCCAAATAGCGATATTATCGATACTGGGCGAGCACTTGGATCAGTTCGGTATTATTGTCTTAAAGTCGATAACGTCTTCCTATTTTAACTATAGTATCCGTATAATAATGTGTCGTAAGATTATACAAACCTTATAACTTTCAAATCTAATTCTATTGTGGGTTCACCGTATTTACGCAACCGATTTTATTTTTGAAGTTATGTGGAATGAAAGGTTCCGTAGTTTCTGTACTAAAAAGCGCACCACCTGCTTATAAGACTCACGTTCAAAAATATCCCCTTGTGAAAGATTATTTTCATATACAAGGCGCATCAAACTATAAGGCACGTGAGATTAAAACAAAGATAAAAAAGGTATTACAAAGAACATAAATATTAGGGAATCTGGTTTGACAACTACAAGGAAAGGATATATTAATGATTGCTTGTATGTATAGGCATTTCGTTGTAGTTAAACATTTCCGAATGTATTTAGTGTATTTTTGGTACTATAAAGGCGCAGTAGATTATAATGCACACTGGCAAATTTGGGGGTTTTGGATGTGGCTTTTTGTCCAGAAAATATGGTATTGTAGATGTCTTGTTGATATTGTTTTACAGTAATTTGTATTTTTGTTAAAGCTCTGCTTTTTTTTTGATTGACTGACTTTTGTTCTGAAATTTGTTCTGTAAGTACTTGGTCACTTTGTAAGTATTAGGTTGTTTACACTGCTAAATTAATCATGTATTTTGCAGATCCACAAATATGTATACCGTATGCTATTTTTAATATTGCATTTGCATTTATCAAGACATACTATATATCTTGAGTATATTTGTGGATATGAAAACATTTGTGTCAATAGTTTTGAGACAAATCTCTCCCCCTATAGGTGTTAGGTAACATTGTGTTAAATGTAGCTTACATTTTCAGTTGCAGGAAGTTCTTCCCATTACAATCTACCACTGGGAAATGCTGCCTCAACTTTTTGCATGGCCCATAATAAATATCCATAATTGATACGTAATCCTTGCAGTAATACACATTTCTTAGTGCCCTGTTTGGGTCTAGTTTGCACCTTTCCTATTGCGTGTGAGGATCCTTCAAAAGACAATGCCATACAAACTAATGCCAGGTGCCGTTATTCACGAGGGAAGAAGAAATGCAACAGCAAAGCATAGCAACCAAAGAGCAGTGTTGGCATCCATTTTAAGTAGACTTGTTGAGAAACATGGCAACAATTTAAAGCATTTACAAACCTCACCCAAAATTCAAGCACTTTTCAATCTTTGAAAACACAAAATTAAAATTAAAAAACTTTCAAGGCTTTCATGCACCCGTACGAAACCTGTACCAAAAATAACAGTATCGCTCACCTGCTGGGGGCCACGAACGTCCTCCTGGGAGGGTGACGAGGACGTGAGGGAGGGAAAAGCGGGGACCACAAACGGTGGTTCCGAAGGCTCCGCCTCTTTTTCTTCTTCTTCGGCGCCTGGCGCTACGTGGCGTTCCGGCGCGCTGTTCAGGAAGTCGTACTCGCTGTCGACGGGTGGCGGGAATTTGACGCTGAATTTGGTGAGCGAGTCGACGGAATCGCGTTCGTCGGGGCTAGCGCCGCGCGATGCTAGCGCCGGCGGGAGTGTAACCGTTGACCTTGACGCCACAAAAATGGCTGCTTGGGGTTCGGCTGCGCGGTCCGTGCACTGGATGGGCATGGAGAACTGCTGATCTGTAAGATGGAACATAAACGCTTTTTTTATACACAGCAGAAAAGAATCCTACGCCGTTGGCAGAAGGTTCTGCTCATCTCAAGTGTTAAGAAGACCCCCGGGATACAGCGTCCCTGCCTTAAGATATTTTCACTTTACGATGTGAAGTGAGAAGTTTTGTCGTGTCAGTATTTTCCCCACTATACGACATAAACAACGAATTCTTCACATTTTGCAGTGTTCATGCATACAATGAGTTACGTATCTAGAACACCTGTATGCTATTGGTCGACATCATATAAAATGCTGGTCTGCCATTGGTTTACATTGTAGCATTATGAAAAGACAGACATATAGTCCTATTGGCTGGACTATCTTAAACATTGCTTTTATGTATTATATTTACTTACTATGGATCCAAAGCTTGCAGAGATGCTAAAGCAGTGGTGGGCAACCTTGTCCTTGAGTGCCGCATGTCCAATATGTTTTTTAAGGTTTCTCTTAAATATTACAGTTTTAGTTCGGTAGCAAGCTGGCAGGAGCTTGTTAACGATCCTGGTGATTTGAAAACCTGAGTTGAAGAAGAGAAACCTCCAAAAACATTCAAGACATGGAGCCCTCGTGGACCAGGTTGTGCACCTCTATAGTAAAGGGAAAAGCAAAAACTAAGGAAACTAAGATTGCGACTAGCAAGAAATAGGAATCAATACGCTCGCTGTGGAATATGGCAGTAACCAATTGATGATCACGACAATTTTAAAGACTAAAATGGTGATTAAAGCAAGGAAATGTTCTAAGGCCATCCTCCCTCCTTGCATCTACTTGCAACTCCACTGTACCATCTCAAGTAACTTCTCACCAAATGTAGATATAGTTTCATTTTACCTTTACATATATATTTATTTATAGTTTTTTTAATCATATACACAACATTTATCAAACTCATGTCCTACCATTTGCAGTATCAATTCCGCCTCGGAATCTCTTCAGGTGATCTTTTTGCCGACGAGAAAGAGAGCGGATCTGCCGAAAGGTCCCGTGAATGGCTTCTAGCGCGTCCAGCATGTCCTGACTGACAAAAATAATAATAATTAAGACCAAGACCGTATTGCACACTTTTTACAGACACGGAAGGAGAAAAAAAAACTTACTAGTCAACGCTGACAGTGTTTAATGGAGCAACAGCAACGCTGCATGCAGTCTCCTGGAAAAAACAATTTTCTTTTTAATTATGTCCCTAATAGAGAAGTAATTAGAGTGAACCCTCGCTATAATGTGGTTCACTTTTCACTGTCTCTTCACATCACTAATTTGCATTGTGCATTGTGTAGTGCATTCTGATTGGCTAAACAGCCTTTCCGTTTATTTTCTACCTGATGATTAAATCATTAGGCGACAGTAGTAACTTGTGAAAATTAATGATAAATAAATATGTCTACCGGACTTTTATTTGTTAAACAAGTACTTAAACCTGTAAAAAGGTTTACTTTTTGTTTTAGGGCAGAAGAGTATTTAATTGTATGATATTTGTATAATAAAATCATATATTTTGCCTATGAACAAGGGTTCACTGTGTCCCCAAAATATTGCAAGAAAATCTGCACCTGCGCACAAGTGCACCGTGCACACTGTATATTGTCCTCTGGCGCTATCTTGTGACGTGAACGTGCAGTTCATAAACTACTATTCTCATCGTTTTGAAATTCTTGGAACAAATGACGTCATAATATGGAATTATTATCTGTGGTTGAGTCTTAAAAGTGCAGTGAAAGAAAAATTAATAGTATAAATTCAAGAGAGCAATAGCACAACATAGTGTTGTTGTCTCCCAAACTCTCAAGTTTGCTTGAAGTCGTCACGCAGACTTGAGAAGTCTCTGACAAGTCCAGTCATGATTCAAGTTTTCTTTTCAAACGTCTGCAATTCATTTGCAAGATTGCACTTCTCCTTTTGCGCTCCTCCCACGTTACAATGAAGTTTAAACCACCGCTGCCACTCAGGCAGCGAAACCTGAACTACAACTATGATTCACAAGGAAAAAGTAAGCAGTAGCATCTGTATTAGTTTAAGTACTAAAAATATTTTTTTAAATGCATGAATTTTCTACAAATATTACTTTTCCAGAATAAACACCTCTGGTTCACCCTACCGGAATGGAATAGCAATCAAAAGATGGTGAATGGAAATCGGTTTGTGAGATTGCTGAAATTCCAACAGCGTTTGACGCCATGAACGCAACTTGCAGCCTAGGCTAGTGTAGGCTGGTATAACCCTTTTAAACAAAAAAAACACATTAAAAAAAAAAATCTCAGGGCATTCATCATGTAGCAAATATTCAAAATATATGTTGTTATTGGCTCCAGGATTTTATTTTTGTCTAATATTTAATTGTTAACGCAGGCTATAAGGTGGTATACAATTTACAATACAATAAATGTACCTTATACAAAATTGACACTATAATAAATTGACGTTTTTTGTAGATGATATGATTTTAAACTGCAAAAGCAGAAATAAAAATCTTGTTCTTGTTAATTTGCAGATTTATTACATTATTTTCTATATTGATCAACTGTTTTATTATATATTTTTTGCCCTGTTTTTCGTCACTCTGCTTATCCAATGAAAAAAAAACCCAGACACTATGCAACAAAATTCCTCTTTTCTTTCTTTCTTTCTTTAAAGAAAATTGATCAATGTATGGTCACCAATTTAGTTACAATGACTTTTATTACAGACAAGGTCTCACAGTACGCTATTGTGGTTGAAAAACACTGGCCTAGGCAATCATATTCAGAAATAACTGCAAGCTAATATTATTACTTCTTTTGAATTTATATATGTGCATATTTGGACAACAAGTATTATTCATGCAACTCCTCCCAATACCAAAAAAATGTCATGAACCAGAACAGGGTCAGGACCCAAACGCGTGACGTTTCTCACACAAGCCTTTTATTTTAAGGGAAGTGGGAAGTCATGCACGTTAGGCAGCAGTCTGGCGTGACAAGATCGATATGAATTGCCCGAGTAGATATCAGACAGATGCGGTCGATACCGAACCGGACAGGACCGACAGGATTGATAATGAATTAGGATATCGAAATAAAACAGGACAAACTAGACGGGAACGAAAACTGGAGGGAATATTTAACAGGACAAAAATAAATGGGAACAATACCAGACAGGAAATGCCAACAGGAAACAGGACAGAGTCAAAACCCACGTCTTGCGGGGCAGAGGTTCGTTGACGGACTGACAAACGAAGCGTAAGAGCATTGAGTTTAAATAGATGGAAAGCCAATCTGTCAATGAGCCTTAGCTGGCACCACACAGGCGGGGCCAATTGGGCGCCATGTCAACCGTGACAAAAATAACACATATTTAGAAGCCAAACGCTTAAAAGGGGAAAATATATATAATTTTAGAAATACTGTACCATGAAATAAAAAATTAATAGTTAAAATAATCAAAAGTATCGGCCTACAGGATACTTTAGTTCTTTTTCCCACACAATTCTGCATGTTTTGCTGGTAAGCTTTTTTCTATTAATGATTACTAAAAAAGAATAATTAAAAAGTTGGTTCAACTATGATACAAACGGGAAAAAAAATCAATGAGTGAATAAACAATGGTGTAGTATTTGGTAGCATTGGACAGACATACAGACAGCCAGACAGAAAATATACATACTGGGCGCTGCGTTTCCTTGTGGGCGCTGGCCCCATCAATGAAGTGGTCGCACGACTTGCATTTCACCTCTCCTTCATTTCCAAAAGAGTGTCAAATTAAGAGTGTGGAGGTGACAGTCCAACAAAAATACCTTATCAAGTCCCAGAAGGCAAAAAGAAAAAAAATCTGAGGATCACTAACCTGATGGTTTCCTTGTAGTAGACAGCTGAACTTTGAGTTGTGCAATCATCTGCTGCTGGTCTTCTATCTGCCTTTGCAGCTTTTCAGTGTATTGCTGGTAGTATTCAGTCTTTAAAAATATATTTTGCCAATAGTCAGAACATAATCAACCGACTTCAACAATCAAAAACACAATCAAAGACACCTGTTAAAGACTAAGTACGTCAAAATGCAGGAAATAATCCAGTTGGAAACGGAATATTAGATTTCTATAGCAATCTTAATGAAACGTTTACATGCTTATAAACAAACGAATAAACCCCGTATATATAATGTTTGCAAGTATTCTGAAGGGCGAAGGAAGCCAAATCATTATAAAAACAGATGTTGTTTACGCATTTAATGTTTGACATACAATAAAAGTATATTCCATTCACTCCTCACTCACCAAAATAATAAAAGTATTGTGCTTGCTTCCTCCTCACTCGAAAAAGGAGCTACATTGCAGTGTCCAGGGTGTTTACAAGAGGCGCTCGTACATGGCAAGCCAAAAACATAGACTTACATGCTATATGGATGCATGCATACAACTGTGAAGTCCTATATATAAAGATGGATACACCAGTTGAATTTTCGCAGAGGGGGCAAAAAATAAAATGGAAAAGTCCGGGGAGTAATAAATGAACAAACATGGCGCTTTGTTTGACAAGTTCGCAGAGTTTACGTGTATCATTTGTTTCTGTACTACAAGTCCCACAGTACCTTTGGACATTAAATTATTCCGGAGGTAAACTCAAGCAATTACTCCAAAGAATATGCATGCACGAGAGTTCGGAAAATTAATGAACTAACCCAACGATTGCAATCGGAAACTACAGTACTTACAGTCGGACTATGACCTTAATTGCGTTTTTGTGTTCATTTACATTGCTTTGCATAATCTGAATAGTGGCAAAAATCAGTTTCCAATTGGATTATTGCCTGCATGTAAACATACCCACAAACAACCTTTATAGCAGTTATTTTCAACCAGTGTGCCGGGGCACAATAGTGTGCCTGGGCACCTTGTCGAGTGTGCCACAGGAGAAGGCCCAATTTTATTACTATTTTATTAATATTTATTAAAAAATAGCTTTCTGCCACTGATCGCCCTGCTGTAACATTCAACCATACCGGTAGGTGGCAGCATTAACTTTCTCTCTTTTTATAAAGCAATTATCTGCTCATGAGACAGAACAGGTACATATATTGATCACTTATTTTCTTTTTAATTAACATTTTCCAACAGAAAAATAATAAAATAGATGGAATAAAGTAAATAATCATAATTTAAATATTATCTTGATATTTTACAAAAAGAGTTAGAGCATCATGAAACATATTTTGTTCCACTAGAGAATAATTTTTGCTCATTTTTAGTTTATTATTTTTCTAGAGAAACATCAGAAAAATATAGTCAAACGTGAAAACGGATGAAACATATACTGTAATACAATCCTAAATCACAGCAAAATTATTAACCAGAATGAATAAATTGGTTTACCTCCTTACCCACAGTGACCACAAATGATGATAAAAATGTTAATGTTAACTGTACAGAACTTTATTTACACAGCCCTTTAAAACATTTCTTTCAGTGTACCAAAGTGCTTATACTTATACATTATATTGTCATTTGCATTTCAGGTGAATTGGCCGGTCCAAATTGTCCCTAGGTGTGAATGAGCGAATGAGTTGTCTGTCCCTGTGTGCCCTGCGATTGGCTGGCAACCAGTTCAGGGTGTCCCCTGCCCACTGCCCGGAGATGGCTGGGATGGGCTCCAGCCCCCCCGCGACCCTAATGAGGATAAGCGGTACGGCTGATGAGATGAGATGAGATAATTTAAGAAAAAAACAACAACATGAAACTGGTACTGGCAATTCATCTTTAAACACTTTCTATGGACGGTGTGCCTCAATTTCTTTTCATGAAAATAAGTGTGCCTTGTGTCAAAAAAGGTGGAAAACACTGCTTTATAATATATTTCTAAGACACGGGTGTCTAACTTATTTGCACAGAGGGCCGAAACTCATACCATACCTTTGGTCACGGGCCAAACCAGATAAACATTCATTGAATACACTAAAAGGTTCGTGTGGCATTTTTAAACATAAACCCGAATTCAAAATAGACAGGAATATTGTTCCAGATCAAACAAACCGACTTAAAATACTTTGTTCTCCATAAAAATATATTCTGTAAAAACTAGACAAATTCAAAACATGTAAAAAAAAAAAAAAAGAGATATAGATACGTTTTGTGCTTTTCACCAGAAATGTGTGCTTTTACACGAATATGAATTCAAAACAGACAAGACTATTATTCCAGAATGAACAAACATAAACTTTTAATAACTTCACATCCTGTCAAAACTACAGACGCTGCCCTACTTACGAACGAGGTTTCGGACGATCTTTTGTAAGTTGAATTTGTTGTTTAATTGCTTCAGTTCTATATTTTGTATGTTTAAGAATTGTATAAGTAACCTCTATTGTTTTGTACTAAAAAATAAATATTTCATAAAATGATATGCTCTATAAAGATAAATAAAGTGAGGTTTTACTTACTTTTGGGACTTGCGCTTCAAGAGGTCCTCCTTAGTGGTAAAAAGTGGCCGAAAAAAAGCATTCAGACCACTTTCTCAACCGCATCAAGCTTTCTTATTCCGCTTTCATTTAAAAAGGAAAAGCTCGCCTCTTCTTTACACTGACACCAACCATATTGAATGGATGCACGAGATTTTAAATAATAAAAACGTCAAAGTTCGCGGTGGAGATACAGTACACGTAGTATGTTTACACACAAACAAGGAAGTAGAAGCCGGATTTATTCTTCGGGGTGGACCTCTCACAGCGCCACCACATGCCGGTAGCAAAAATCTAACCTACAGCAATGTCCGGATATTTTTCGACATCCCGAAATAACGTATCTACCGTTTTACGTAGGTCGAATGGTCGTAAGTAGGGGAGCGTCTGTATACAAATTTAAAATGGGAACAAAAAAAATATATATATATATAAATGCATTTGTGCTTTTCACCAGAAATGTGTGCTTTTAACATTCAATTCAAAAGAGACAAGAATATTATTACGGAACATAAACATTAAATAAGTTCACATAATTTGTTCTCCTTAAAAAAATGTATCCTATCGAGAGGCTCTGTTTTCAGCATCAATTTATGTTTTGGCCATTGTGATGTTTTAGCATCCACGTTATCCCGTGCTTGTCTCGTTTAGCTTTCCTTTGTAGGGTGATCTATAGATGCTCGTCCCTGGGCGTCACGTCTCCGCTTCCTGACACTTAAAATTCACTTTTAATGGCCGACGTGTTGTTTGTTAGTAGATTAGTTCGTTAGTAGTTTTAACATTGGCTGAGCTCGTTGAGCTCAAACTAATCGATTGATGCGGGAACGTCTATGGGAAGTCCTGCGGCGGCAGCTGAAGCGCTGCATTCTGGGATTTATAGTTTGAAAATTATCCGCGCTTCATCTAGCCGGGACATTATAGTAGCTGTATATAAAATTATTTCGCGGGACGGATATAATTGTACACCGGGCCGGGTGTGGCTGTGGGCCATGAGTTTGACACCTATGCTCTAAGACATTTCATGCCAAACAAGCAATTGCTACCTGGCAATATGGTAATCGAGTGGTCATTGAGTCATTTGGCATTTAATGACGAAGAATAAATTAGAATCATTTTTCTATTCTAATGCTATTTTGGTTTAACACATAAATATCATGGCCTTTAATTGTAGCCAATTTGTTCACAACTAATTTCCTCTTCTAGCTAAACTAGCACTACAAGATGCTCATTAAAAATAACTTCTGCGCCCTCACCATTTGCTGCAGTTCCTTTTTGGCGTTGTCCTTTTCGATGGAGACCTGGCGATAAGCTTCGAAAGCTTTGTTGAGCTGGTCGCCGATGTTCCTCTCCATGCCGGGTGTGCCGCAATCATCCCTGACAGAGCGGACATGGGACCTGGCAATGCAAGGCATTGGACAGAATTCAATCCAGGGGAAGGGAAACAAAACAATCCAGACGAAGGAAATGAAGAAGCCCCCAAGATACGGCGACTCCGCCTTGCGACATTTTCACTTTACTTTTTCCCTTTCCAGCCCATGCTTACGGCATTTTTCTGAATATATGACATCAACAACATCTTATATGTGTGTCTAATAACTTATAAAATTATAAACATTGCACAGTCTGGCGTATGTTTAGTCTGAAGATCCTGGTCTGCTATTGGACGACCTCATATAAAATGCTGGACTGCCATTGGTTTTCGTCACTGCATTGTGAAAATGTCAATAAAATATTGGCTAAGCTCCATCCCACGATGCTTTACTGTCTCTTCATTTATTTCCGAATTTCATAAGGTTCATAAAGCCTTTGCTCGTCGGTAATACATTACTGATTCTTTTGTACTGTATTTAGTAGCAAATGATCCAAATACTTGAAGCTAAAGGTGGAACCAAAATAATGTCAAGCATGGAAACTAAGCTTGCGATAACAGACGCTCTCCTGCTTACGACTATTCGAGTTACGTAAAACGGTAGGTATAAAAAAAAAATTCGGGATGTCGAAAAATATCCGGACATTGCCTTAAGTTAGATTATTTTATTGTGTCCACTTTTTTCCGAGTACAGGACATTACTGTAGTGCTTCTTTCCGGCGTGTGGTGGCGCTGTGAGCGGTCACCCAGCATCCACACCGAAGAAGAAATTCGCTTCCTCTTCCTAGTTGGTGTGTAAACATACAGTGCTGAATCTCCTGCGCACTCAGAACTTTGACGTTTTTATTGTTTAATATCTCGTGCATCCATTCAATATGGTTGGTTTCAAGTGTGAAGAAGAGGCTAACCGTTTCTTTTGAAATGAAAGTGGAATAAGATAGATGCGGTTGAGAACTTGGTCGGAACGTTTTTTTCCGTTCACTTTCTACCACGGAGGACGACCTCTTGAAGGACATTTTCCAAAAGTAAGTTATACTTAACTTTATTTATCTTTATAGAGCATATTATTGTATAAAATGTTTTTTTTTTTAGTACAAAACAATACAGGTTGCTTATACAAGCCTTAAACATACTTATATAAACCTAAAACATACAAAATATAGCACCTAAGCAACTTACAAACAAATTCAACTTACGAACAAATTCAACTTATGAACGATCGTTCGGAAACTACCTTGTTCGAAAGTGGGGCAGTGTCTGTATCAGGAAATACGGGAAAAAGAAGCACAATAATCACTACTTTGTGTGCCTTGCAATATGGAAGAACATGTTTTCAGCCCCTCTGTACATCATTTTCCCCACTACAAGACATCAACAACAAATTATTTTGCATGCCCAAAATATGATCATATTCAAACTATGCGGTGTTAGGGCTAGTGTACTCTTAGATGTCTATGCGCTACTGGTCGACGTAATATAAAATGCTGGTCTGCTATTGGTTTGCATCATGGCATCATTAAAATGCCAATATTCTATCGGCTGATTGTCGTCCTATTCTTGACATTCATTCACTTCATAATCTCGTGTGCTTTATAAAGACTTTGCAAGTTGGTGATACAATACTGTATTGTTTTGTGCAATATGCGATTTAGATAAAACAGTTTGAGAAAATAAGCATTTCCGTTGAAGTATCACAGATGAAAAAAAAAAATAGAATGCATTGTCATTGTAATAGGTCAAATGCGCAACAAAATTAAAAAAATGCAATGGTGCGAGAAAATTTACAAGACAAAGAAACAAAGTTTCAAATAATAAGTTAAGGGTACTAGTATAAAACTAAGCAATATTAAATAGAAACAAAAAGAAAATTGAATCATCCAGTGTTGTTATTACTATACAACTTACATTTATTTTCATTTTACATCTTTCCCCGAACTAATAGCAATTAATGTAATGTACTTCCTGAAGTCTTTCCTCAGTAAATACCAAAAGTCAGTTGAAAAGCTCAATTCACAGAGTGAGGCCACTTCTTGATTCAGAAGTCATTTGGTGCCCGTGCAAAGAACTCGACAAGCGTTTTCACCCCAAAAGTTGCATTGAAACCTATTTCGAAGTGCTAAGACTTGCCGAGGTAATCAACATTTGGTATACGTTACAATTCAAACATAATTTTTTATTAAATTTTCAAAACACGAGTGCACGAGTATGCGTTGCACAGACAATTCAACTCCACTTTTAGCCCACGCACAAGCACATGGTTGTGTAAATCACACGCCCGCTGTGTGACTTTTAACGCGTTCAAATCATATTTGTTTTAATTTGTAGAAAAACACTCAAGCAGAAAAATTAGTTATCCTTTTTTTTATTAACTGGTGATGTTTTACAAATGACACATAGAAATGTTCAATTCTGTTTAGCAACTGCATTGGTTTAAAGTGGGCTGCTGAAAAACAGGTCAAAGTTGGGCTAGTATTGCCAAAAATACTCTCATTAATTCCGTGCTATCCCCCTTTTTTATGTATCTAGTTAGATACAATGCTTCTGTTTGAGGTATGCATATTTTCTTGACGAATTTGTTTCAAGCTGGTCCAGAAAAATGTGATCTTTACAATTGCCTCTCGCAAAAAATAGATTGCTCTGACTTTAAAATGTATTTGCCATATTCTGAGCTTAAACAAAAAGTACTAAAACAAATAGTCTTCAGGACCTAGACTGCGGATTATTTGTTGACTGTTGTGATTGATTTCTCAAAAGTGTATGAAATAGAATAAGAATGAAATGACTCCTTATATCAGTGTTTTTCAACCTTTTTTGAGACACGGCACGTTTTTTACATTGGAAAAATTTTGCGGCACACCACTATCCAAAAATGTTATAAAATGACACTGAACAGTATGTTTAATTACAATTTAATTTATAATACCCCGTTTTTACAGCACAGACACTTGACAATGACGTAATATTTGCAGAAAACTATTCATAAATGTTTAAAAATAAATAATAATTTTAAAAAGTGACATTGGATAATTTCTCACGGCAGACGTGTGTGTCACGGCACAGTGGTTGAAAATCACTGCCTTATATAACCCATTCGGATTGTAAATAAAAAATAAAAACAGGTTAATAATTGTCAACAAATAAATACGGTGAAGCCCTACTGTGTAATATTCGACCACTTAACAGCACTGTGTTGTCTGCTATGAACAAAAAACAGTGCGTAGCAGCAATATGACAGACAAATATCGTGGCAACTTCAAGGTAAGGATTCCACTATGTAAAAATATTCTCAGCCTATGATTCTATTTTTTTAAATTAACATTGTTATGATTGTTCATGCATTTTTTGCCTAAAATTCAAATCAATGTTTGTATTTACTGAATGAAAGAGTTTTACACCACTATTAGGCACTAAATATTACACACTATCCTTTTAATGAATAAGTGTAAGACAGTTTATAATAACGGAACTGTATTTAGTCTCAAAGGCCAAAAAGTAGAAAAAAATTGATTAATGTTTATTGTCAATTTGTCATTGATTAAAACGCTGTCTACAGTGTTTACAGCAAGAATAAATGTGACACTCCAGGATAAACATGTAATAAAATACTGTAAGGGAAAAGTAAGATTTAAAAAAACATAAGAATAGATATACAGTATGTATAAAAATATTTACAAGGTAGTAGTTCTAGTCCAGCCAAGATTGGCTGCACATCAGAAATAGCAGACATTAGCAGCAACATTATGCAAAAACTTAAAAAAAACAATACAAATAAGAATAAATAAATAAAATACGAATCTAAATATTTCTATGTGCCTTGGGAGAAGTTCTTATAAATAATAATGAAGGAGAAAGTCGTATATATACACAAAAATCCCTCGTGAGGGGATATTTTCATATTGAAGAATGAAAATAACAGCGTGTACAATGCAAAATATTGTTTTGTTTTTCAGTCCCTTCAGTTAAAAAAACAGATTTCTGGACTCTCAAAAAGTTTAAGACAATAGGTAACTGCAGAAAAGTGCTACAGTTATGAACATTTTATTAAATACAATTGAAATATTTGGAATACGATAAACGTGGCAAAGAAATCCCTGCAAATAGACTTCCTTTAACTGTCATTCAATGATCCAAAATAATTTATGAAAATAAAATATAGCTATTTCAAATTTGCACTCAGATTCAGGATGGGAAGTACGTAAACAGCGTAATTTGGTAATCGGGTTAAGAGAGCGATTCAGATAGAAAATCACATTTTATATTTCTACGTAATCTACATTCCAGAACTGTTAACTTTTACATACTTCTTCGCTGTGCTTTCGAATAAAGTTCTCAGCACAAACAAATAATGAAGTAGCACAGATGTGTACACCAAATTCGGATTCGCTAATTCAAGCTAGCAAACGATCACATGACGTCACAAGATTGCCACCGATCGCACCCTTACCTTCATCTGGAGATTAAAGTTGAATTTCATGTGCGGAGCTCAAACTCTTTTGCACAAAAGGTACACACACACGCGCAAAAGTTAGGAAGTGGTGTTGAGGATATGGCGAAGTTTGTGTTTTTACATAGCCTACTTAGTGGAGTTGGGAACTTCCCTCGGGGAATCCCCCGCCGCTGAGTGCACTTCCGCCTTTGGTCGGCTTTGGCCAATGCAAGCGCGGCTTTGACGATACCGCGGCCCGCTCTTGGAATCTGGCCACGCCCACATGTCTGTGGTGTGAAACCTGTAACTCAGGGGTCTCAAACTCAATTTATTTGGGGGACGCTGGAGCGAGGGTCTAATGGAGGATGGGCCAAATGGGGTTTTACACAAGAAGAATGTTGATGAAAAACATCCCGGTGTTCTTAAATAGCTGTAAAAAATCTTTACAAACCAAGATCTAAGGATGAGGAAAATTATATAACCCAGTAATAAATCCTCATGAACTGTACTTAAAGGGACAGTGTGTGTTAATTAGGGCCTCCTGTTGCTCGAAAAGCACTTGTTTTTCTTTATTTTTCCCGTTTCTTCCCTCTTCTCATTTTTTCTATTTGTCTTATTTCTCTTCTTTTCCCATTTTTTCTTTTTCTTCTTTCTTTTTATTTTATTCTTGCTTTTTGATTTCTTCTTTGCCTTTTTCTATTTTCAGCATGTTTTACCTTTATAGCTTACTCCCTTTTTCTATCCTTTATTTCTTTTATTTTCCTTAATTTTCTTTTTAACTTTTTTTTAGTCCTCTTATTTCTCTTTTCTTTTCATTTTCTATTTCCTCCCCCTTATTCTCATTTCTTTTTTTCTTGGAATTTTCTTTTTTAATTCCTTTTTCTTTTCTATTTTATTTCTTTTTTGACCTTGTCTTGGCTTTTTTCCTGCTTCTTTCCTATTTCTCTTTTCTATTTCTCTTACTTTTTTTTTACCATTTTCTTGTCTTTATGCTTTTGTCTTCTTATTTCTTTTAATTTCATTTTTCTTTTTGTTTTTTCTCATTTTTTTCTTGCTCTTTTCTTTGTTGTTCCCCCCTTTTTTTTCTTCTTTCTTTTTTATATTTCTTCTTGCTTTTTGTCTGCTTATTTATCTTCTTTTAAAATATAATAAGGTGCTTTTTGGTCACTTTGAGTATAGTACTTTTTTCCCTTTGTGCCCAGTTGCACTACACAATGCAGCAACATCTAGTGGTCAACTTATACACACTGTCCCTTTTTACTCTCATATTAAGGCACCAAACATCCTCCTGAAGGCTGCAATTTGTCCCTGGACCGTTCAATGGTGAGATTGAGACCTGTGGTAAAAATAGTCCTCAATCGTAAAGCAACTTATGTAATAAATCGATTTAAGTTTCATTTTATGATCATTATTACTGTGATTGCTTATATTTCTAATGATACTTTTTTTCCACAACAAAAATTAAATTAATCTTTATTGTCATCGATAATAATGTTTTGAAAATTGTTTACAGTGAGATTATATGTAGTTCTCCAGAATAAACATGTAATAAAATACTCAAATTATAAAAAAAGATAAAAAAGAATGTCAACCTAAATCTGTAAATGTGTACAATGTTAAAAGTAAAATAATCCCGTGGAACAAGTTGTATTTTGTTTTCTTTTTTCAACTGTCACAACGAAAAGACATCTATGCGAGTTCGTTTGTTTTTACGTGACTTTAATCATCAGGCAAAAACTCATGTGATCTCAGTTTATGTTGCAACTTCCTTTTATTCAAATTAAAAATTGTGTGTAAGAATTGCTTAAAATAGCCAGCAGATGGCAGCAAAATGATTTACAAACTTCAGTGCAGCAATTGAAAAGGTTAACTTTGTAATGTGTCATGCTAATTTTGTTTTTTAATGATGCAATGTTCAAAATTTAAAAAGCGTTAGGAATACTTATTACATCAATGACGCATGTAGGTGAGATAACAAAGACGGTAAATAACTTAAATACATTTTGGATCGTAATAAGTAAGAAAGATGCAATACTATATTCGAATTGTAATTGGAATCGTGTTTAAAATTGTCTTTATTGTCATTGATAGCAAAGTAGTGACATAGTTTACAACAAGATTAGTCGAAAAAAATACTTAAAATGAGTATGTTTATCTGATATCTGGCGTATCAGAACATTTTGCTCGTTTGAAGTATCGCTTTCTTCTTTCAATAAAATAAATAATCAAACATATAAATAAACAAATGAATAAATACGCGTTTTATATTGTTTAAATGAACAAATTAATAAACAAACTCATAAAAAAAGAAAACTATGAAAACCAACTAATTAAACGATAAAATTAATAAATAAGTGTTGTTGTTTTTTAAATACGTAAATAGATATACTTATAAATAAACTTATAAAAAATAAATAGATAAGAAATTTCATGAAAAAAAGAATTAGATAAATGTATGTTTTTGTACTCCTAATATAGATGAATAACCATAATTATACAACTCAATAAATTAAAACTAACTAACTAAAAAACTGAAAACTAATAACTAAAAACTAAAAACTGAAAAACTAAAAAAAATCTAAAAATTAAATTAAAAAACAAAAACATTGAAAAACCAAAAATATAAAAAACTGAAAAACTAAATACACGAAAAAACGACATATTTTTTAAAAAAATTAAAACTTAGAAAACAAGAAAACTAAAAACATAAACAAAACAAAACAAAAATACCTAAAACAATTTAAAATAAGAAAACTTAAAAAAAAAATACGAAACTAAAAAAAAACAACAACAAAAATTTTTTAATAGGGCATATTTTTAAGTCCCCTCATTGATAAAATATGATCTGAGAGCAGTACAAAAGGTAGAAAAGCTAAACGTTTGTCTCAATGCACCACTTGATGTGTTTGTAGAGAATGCAGAGAGATCATCTGAGGTTGCCATGCTCCAACCAGCCAACGCAAAGATAAATTCTGACTGGACCTCTGCAATAAATCTCGTGACAGCATGTGCTTCATTCATGCTCCCACTGTGGAAAACAAACAGTGTGGTGTAGCATTGCAGAATTGCCAGATCACACGGAGGCCAAAGCAGAAGACTCGGCTCTTCGGCATGATGGTGGGGAGTGTGAGGAATGCAGGATATCAAATTTCAAGAGGACGGATTAACAGTTCTGCACAAAGGGACCTTAAATCAATCAGAATATTGATGTGAAATCAAATCAGTTTTTCTCAATGACAAAACTCCCCTGTCGCGCAAAGGAACACTAAATCTCTTGACTATGTTGCAATGGATTTTCTGAACTTCCAGGAATGCAAGCAAACAGGATGTCCTCAAGAGTGACGCGATGGGCTGTGCCGACTTCCACGCCAAAGTAACGCTGCAGCTATCTCAGTGGAGGCTCCGGCCAGGGAGCTTCCTGCTATTTAAATCCGAAGAACCACTCAGACCCGTCAATGATTTGTCATACAAATCATTCAAGAACTGCTGCTTGCAGGAGAAGAATTTATTATACCTATCTACTCACCATCACAATATCTTTTTTGACCACTTGTTTATTGTTCTGGGGTCACTATCATGATTCCTGCAGACACCAGGTAGTCCCCTAAGAACACATTTTCTCAACTGGTCTGACTTCAGGACCCATCATTCCACCCTAATGACAAGCTGTGACCCAAATCAAGAAAAAATGTCCACTTCCCAAGTTTAGTGGATAACAGTATTGTGCAGTTTAAACTAGAGATGAAACAAGATATTCACTTTAAAAATTTATTAAAAAAACAAACACAAAAATAACCAGCAAAACTGAAACAACTCCAAGCATATACTAATATATAAGCCTACATCGCATAAAAGCGACCCTCTAAAACTCCTTTAAAATAGCCACATATTAAAATAAATTTCTACAAAAAAATATCACAAAATTGTGTAAATAACCAAATAAATAATTACTGGTGTAGATAATAAAGATCAATATACTAGTAAAAAAGCTAAAAACACGACATTCTAAAACATTTACTGTACCTTCAAGGAGTGCTTCAATGGCAGACACTCATACAATGTTTTCATATTTCGCAATCATTTCCTTCTTGTGTCTAGTTTTCATTTTTTCCCCCCACATATCACTAACTTTATTGGGACACGTTATCAGGGTTGGGTAGGGTTACTTTAACTTGATTACTTTCAATTACTTTTGGATTACTCCTCTATCAAATATGCTAATAAAAGACAAAAGAAATTAAATATGAATAAAATTATATACTCACAACACGTGGTAAGCTTTCTCTCCTGACTTTGATCTCTTTGATCTCCGGCAAAACTAACATAAAATGCGACAGAAACAAAATTAAAATAAATCCAAACGGCTTGCCGACATGGCAGTTCGGCGGCGCAGTGGTTAGCGCATGTGCGGCACAGTTCTAAGGTCTTGGGAACCTCCTGTGTGGGTTCAAATCCAGCTACCGGACTTACTGTGCGGAGTTTGTATGTAATTTGAGTATTTTATTACGTTTCCTCCGGGCACTCCGGTTTCCTCCGACTTTCCAAAGACATGCATTTCAGGTGGATTGGCCGGTCCAAATTGTCCCTAGGTGTGAATGAGCAAGCGAGTTGTCTGTCCCTGTGTGCCCTGCGATTGGCTGGCAACCAGTTCAGGGTGTCCCCTGCCCACTGCCCGATGATTGCTGGGATGGACTCCAGCACCCCCGCGACCCTACTGAGGATAAGCGGTGCAGCTAATGAGATGAGCTTGCCAACATCATTTTTGCCGTTCCATGTATTCTGTTACTCCCCAAGCCTGCACAAAATTTAGTAATTTTATTCACATTTAGTTTCTTTTGTCTTTTATTAGCGGAGTAATCCAAAAATAATTGAAAGTAATCAAGTTAAAGTAACCCTACCCAAGCCTGCACATTATCATGGGCAGAAAGAAAATAAAACCAAATAACCACGATAAAATGAGTAGTGTTCCCTCTCAAACATGATTAGGACGGCACTGATTGACTGGACAGGAAGAAGAGATCAGGCTTGGCATTATCGCCATCCACTGTGTATTGACCCTTAGTTTTTTTTCTACTCCTTGGCATTATCTAGCCAGTGCAAGAGCCCACAACACACTGAAAATGTGTCCGTGACACACTTTTGGGTCCCAAACCACCAGTTGAGAAACCCTGCCCTAAGAACACCTGAGTAGCCCGTGTGGCAGTTATGAAAATAACACACCAGCGATGAGCATTGCAATATTCTTGGAAATTTTACTTCAACTACTTCCAACTAGCACCTTTCTGCCCTCCATTGAACATGACTCCTATCATTCACACTGTTCCGGGGTAATTTTAGAGTAGTAGAGTAGCGGTGGGCTGAACCAAATAAAAATTTGGGAGGGGAGAATTCCCCTGGATGGTAACTCTTACCTTATGTGCTACAATTTTGGGGTCAGTTTTCCCTGTAATCTTCATCGGGTCTGTGCATTTACACAAAATCTGTGAGCATCGCTTGAAATCACGGTGAGCAACATCAATCCCAAGTGTGCCAACAAAATCATTAACAAGCATGGTAAATGTTAACTTATTTTTCGGATTTGAATAAATTGATTAATGTTCTATTGAAAATGTTGTACAGCTCACAAAGGTCAGTGGTTTCTACAACTTTTACATGAGATTTCCATTTTTAAAAAAGTATATTTTGTTCCATAATACAACTTTTGGGGGGGATTTATTTACTCAGTTCCGCAATAATAAACTGTATTTAATCGCACATTTTAGAGAAAGTCGAATGTTTGGACTTGCTATATTTAGAAATTTAATATAGTCACCCCTCTCGAGGGATATGACCAGGGAAAATAGATAGATCTAAATTATTCGAATGCAACACAAGACCAATCAAAGAGACCACCCCCCAAAACATATTTTTCATTCTTCTTCTAGACTTTACCGTAAATACTTGCATATAAGACCGCATCGCATATAAGCGACCTCCTAAAAGGCTTTAAATTGCCTTGTATTAAAAGAAGAAATATGAATAAAGTATAATCTAAACATAGACAATTATTTTATTATGTTGTTAATAAAGAATAATATACTGGTAAAAAGCTAAAAATATAACAATTTTAAACCATTTATTGTACCTTCCAGCAACGCTTCAATCAGGGATACAATCGCAATTGTTTCCTTCTTCGACTCAATCGTTGTCACTGTTTTCCACTTTTCCTTCCCCTTATAACTCATTTTCTTGGGACCCATTATTATGGGCAGGAAACAGGAATAAAACCAACAAAATCACAATAAAATGAGATGCGTTCCCTCTCAAAGAAGAGATCGAGGAGGGTAGAATCACTATTTACTGTAAAGGAGTATGATAGACCCTCTGTTTCTTTCCTTCTTAGCATTTTGCAAAGATCCACTGAAAACAGGTCCGCAACCTACTTTTGGCTCCCAACCCAGTAGTCGAGAAAAACTAATGTAAACTGAACAAGCACCTTGATAATGTATGAAAAAAATAAACATGCGAGCAAATGTGTCTTTAACAGTAAAACTCCACACGGCGAGTCAGTGGTAGCTGGAATTGAACCCTAAACCTCCGCACCGTTGCACGAATTGTCCAGCTGCCATGCCGTCCAGTCCTAATGTTGATTTCTGCTAAATGTAAAGTATGCCACAAAGGTGAGTACCCCCCTCAAATTCTCAGCAGAAATTTAATTATAATGTTAAATAGAACATCACTGAAAAAACATCGCTTTGACACAATAAATATAAGTATGCAAACAAAGGCCATGGCTTACTGGAAGGATACCTTCTGGTCTGATGAGACAATGATTCATTTATTTGGCTCAGATGGTGTGAAGCAAGTGTGGCGGCAACTAGGTGAGGAGTACAAACATGTTTGTGTCATCCCTAAAGTCAAGCATAGTGTTAGGGAAGTCATGGTTTGGGGCTGCATGACTGTAACTGGAATTGGGGAGCATTTTATTAAGGGAGACACAAACTCAAGCATGTAGTGTGAGTTACTGGAGTAGAAAATGATCCCTTCACCCTGAAACTCGGTTACAGGGCAATGTTCCAGCCTGACAATGACCCCAAATACTCTTCCAACATGACAAAACCTTTTCTAAAGGGACTAAGGTTACATGAGATGGACTGGCCAAGCATGTCTCCAGATCTAAATCCAATAGAACATCTTTGGGGCATCCTCAAGCAGTAAGTGGAGAAGCAAAACATCTCGTACATCCCCAAGCTCAGTCATGTTTTCATGAAGGAGTGAAAGCGTGTTCCAGTAGTAATTTGCGGGTCTCTGGTGAAATCCATGGCCAAGAGGATTAAAGTGGTTCTGCAAATTCACAGTGGCCAAACAAAATAATCAACTTCAGGAACTTTTACTTTAGAATGTACAGTGGAACCTTGGTTCTCGACCATAATCCGTTCCAGAACCCTGTTCGAAAACCGATTTGGTCGATCACCGAAAATCTTTTTTCCCATTAAAAGTAATGTAAAATAGTTTTAATCTGTTCCAACACCCTGGATGTTTACAATGAACGTAAACCTTGAAGCTAACCCAGGCTAATCGTACGTTCGCGTTAGCGTAATCTTCCATACGAAAGATTACGCTAACATGAACGTGTAAAAATAAAAAAAAGGATTATGAATAGGATTTCTTACCTTTGTGGTGGACGGTGGGGAGAGAGAAATCATCAAAAGTTTTTCAACCTCTTCCAAAACTTGCGGCAGTTGCTTGCTTATAGCGCTAACTTCCTTAGCCGCATCACTCGATTTCACAGCCTCCTTATTCTTTACTATCGTACTGATAGTAGCTTTAGCCATGCTGTATTCACGAGCAAGATCGGAAATTCGTACACCTCTTTCATATTTAGCTATTATGTCTTTCTTAAAGGCAATAGTTGGACGAACAACTTGGTTTTTTTTCACCTGTCCTGCTTGCACTGACCTTCTTCGGAGGCATAATTAGGGGCTAAAACACCCGTACGCCGCTCAGCATCGCACCCTAGCGTACAGGCGTTCGAACTCCCATTTTTTGACCGAACAGCGAAGCAAGAATTTCTCGAAAGTTTTGGTCGAACACCGATTTGACTGAACTGAGAGGTGTTCGTAAACTAAGGTTCCACTTTACTTGTTTTTGTTACCAGGGGTTTAGCTACTAATGTGTCATGATTACTGATTTGACTCACCTGTGCCCGCTACTTTGGCGCCAACTGCTTCGGACTGTTGTCAGTCCGTCTGCGAATCTCAGTTTACTCTAGGCAGGCTTTTCGACCCTGACTCACTCCTGTTTTGGCTCCCGTCTGTTTCCCGGCTTCGACCCGTTTTTTGATCTTGACCACATTTACTCTTCTCTCTTCTCTCCTGGCTTTCGACTCGTTGCTGACCACGTTTTTATGCTCTTCTGTCCCGGCTTCGTTTTTCCGTTCCCGACACCGCCATCGATCGACACGGAAGTGTTTTCCTGCCTTCCCGACCAGCGATCACCAAATCGTGTGTGCAATCCTTTCCTCTCTTCCCAATAAAACTGAGAAAAACGTGACGCAAGTGGGTCCCGTCTCCGTTCTGGTCCTGACATAATGGCTATATTTTGAGTTTGTTTTTTTTACGGGAAAAATAGACACAGAACTACCTTTTATTGTGTCAAAGCGATGTTTCTTCAGTGTTGTTCAATTAAACATTATGCTGAAATCCCTGCAGAAATGTGAAGGGTCTACTAACCTTTGTGACATACCGTAGCTTAACCAAATTCATGTATGGCATTTATTTAGCTTGAAATACGAATTGTTTTTTGTTTTGCAAACGGTTCATTTTTGCAGTTTGAAAATAAAATGAAAACACCTTATGCAACTGCAACGGCAATCAACATGTACAATAAACCACAGTGAAGAAGTTACAGGGCAATTGAGGATCTTCGGAAAGTCCAATTAACGGCCTCAGGGAAAATCGGGTTACACAAGCGACTTGCAGTCTGCTTCGTTGATCTGTTGTGTATGATTACTTTTTATCAGTGGACTTTTTCCATCGCAACACAAAACGAACCGTGTCGTCTGGCGGATGATTGTGAACAATAGTTCCTCAGTCTCGATTCGAAATTCAAGTGTCTGAAGTGATTCATGGTACTGAAAACATTTGTTCTCGGGGAATCAAATTCGTTATCATTTGACTGCATTTTGTTACTAATTAGCCAAAAGGCTAACAGTTTGATATGCTTTTCTAAAATAATAACTTGTCATGCTATCACTAGGTTTTAACAATGTTATTACTGGTTTGTGATTTTTAAAAGTAGGATTAAAGTAGGGCACAGTTAACTATTAAAAATGTCTGCATTATATAAGGGAGCTAAGTGATTTCACAAGTTCACGGGTCTTTTAACAGTCTGGGTTGTCAGGGCACCACTTCCTGTGATATGACTTGGGCAAGTACAGCCTGGAGGCGCCTATCCCCCTCCAGGCTGTTTTTTGGGTAGGGGTTTGTTCCACCACTTGAAACAGATGGTTCTGGTTTCCATGGTTACCATTAGCAGGAGAGGCCTCCTGTTCTGATTCAGATATAGCACCTTTGTCATCTGGTCACCGTTGTTGTCGGTTCAAAGTGTCCTCCCGCTGTTCAGAGTTGAACCGGACCTTACGGCGCACTTTGCCCTCAAAGCTTTCTGGCATGCGTATGACGATACTGAGCAGGCCTTGCAAAAGGGAAGCTCTATATCTATCAAAAAATCTTGCGAACAATACTGTTTTACTCAATTTATTTTTGCACCACTCGGCCAATAATATGTATTTTTTTCTTCAATTTTGGGAGTCATTGGACTTAACCGTAAGGGTTTTTCTTATCTTGTTTTTGTAATTGTTTGATAACTATCATATTCCAAGGGTTGAGTTTTATTGTGAAATTTGAATATTGTTATAGCTCTATTTCTGGGACTACAGCTAACAAGGAAATCATACTAATAACACTGTTGTACCCAGTGTATTATTCCACCACTAGTAGTGTGCATTTTTTGTCTTTCAATTTGAGGATTTTGTTTTACTTTATTGTAACCTGTACACATAATAATTATAACTTAGCTTTGAAATAATTTTAAAAGAAGTGATTATGTATTTAAAGACACTGCTCATGTCAATATTTTTGCTTTAAAAGTTGAAATCAAAATTCCAAGAAAAAAAATTGAGGACCCATGTAGCGCATTCAACTTTGGGTCAGGATTACATTTTGCAATGTCAAAAGAAATGACGAGACAATGTCAGAACATGTTAACTGAATACTATGCTTTAATTCAATTATTCACAGTGACTGAGTTATCTGATAAAAGCGGGGCGAGAGATTTGTTATATTGCATGCATGTGTGAAACAAAGGAACAGGCCAGTCGGAGGGAAGGGAGTCCCCGGGTTTTGGCATTGTTGTGACATTAAGGGGGAATTCTATCAAATTACAATCACGTAATAATAAAGCCAACATTGTTTTCTATCTAAAGGATGCCAGTTAAGATCTCAACTCCTATCTTCTTTATTTCCTTATTCTGTCACGATTACCCATTACCCTCACCTGTTCTCGCTCCCCTGGCTTCCTGATAGTCTCCGGCTCCCAGACTTTTTCCTCCCTTCGACCATGCTCTGATCTCCCGTCCCGGCTACTTGACTCGTTTCTGCCCATCGACCACGCTCCGATACCCCGTCCCGGCTACTCAACTTGTTCCCGCCTTCCGACCACGCTCACAGCCCGTGAGCTCCCTGCTCCTCCTGCCTAGCGATCGCCGGATTGCTGGCGCTTGCCTTCCCATACCTGACTTCTCAACTTCCGAAATAAAGTTTGTTGTGAAACGTTACGCATTTGGGTCTACCATCTGTTCTGGTTCTGACATACTCTTTTTTGTTTCGTGTTCTTTACAAGTTAATTCTGTATATGTTTGGATGAAGAAAATTACATAAATCCGAGAGTGTGTGTGTGTGTGTGTGTCTTGATTAAAGTATATTGAACTATCAAAAATGGTGAAAAGAATTCACTTAAAGTTGTGTGTAGCCATCCTTCAGATTAACTAAAAATCTGTTTTTCCCGATATAATGATCTAAAAACGTATGTTGTGCTCCAAAAAGGTGAGACGAGTTTTGAAAAGAATAAACTCTGCTCTTTCATTTATTAGGTTGATCAATGATTTGTTAAAATCATTTATTTACCACCTAAATTTGGCTACACCCATAACTAGTTTTTTTTAACCGATCTAGGAGACACTTGGGTGATTTTAAGGGCAACCTGGTGCCCGCGGGTACTACGTTGGTGACTCATGCAGTAGGATTTGCTCCTTTTTAAGTTCTTTATTGCATATATACATATATATTCAATTAAATGCTGATAATTTGAAAAAGATGGAAAAAAATTTTTTGGCCTTTCAATGAACTTCAGGAACAAAGAGACTACATCATCATTAAAATGGAAAACAGTAAATTGTAATTAATTTCCCCGGGGATAAAAATGTTGAAAAGTGGCTTCAAATGATTTTTTTTGTATATGTGAGTTCTAAAAGAACACAATAACTCTCGGACATGGGACGAGAATGAGAGCAGGGCGGCGGAGTGAAACCTTTTTTGCCGCCGTTTAGGATATCCTCCCATTCACTGGACAGGATTTAAATCATCTGGGTGAAATGCCGCTGACAACTACTGTAATTTAAACACCATTAATGGTTGTTATGCTTGATGGCTTATACCGTACCAATACTGAAAAATGTGCATTACAGTTTTTGATACCAAGTCAATTTTTTTTCCCCAAACCCTTTCTAACTGTAGTTTTTTTATTGGTAAGTTGTTTGGTATTTCGGGGTTAATTACTTTGTTTTACTGGATACATAGTTTTTAATCCAATTTAACCTGTGAGTTTATGTACTGTATATACAGTGTTATGAAAAAGTATCTGATTCTTTTGTAATCTTGCACATTAGTGCACAAAATCACTTCTCTGTTCAGTTCAGAATCTTGAGTGAAAAATGTTAATTTGTTGAGCTCTGTATCCCAAGACTTGCAGTGATGCTAAAGGGAGAAGCAAAAATATGATGACAATGGAAAGGAAGTTAGTGATTATCAGGAAATGTGAAAAAAGCACACGCATTGCTACCGTCGCTGAGCAATATGGCATTTATTAAGAGTAAGCAGGCAACTAAAGCAACAAATTATTCTAACGTACCAGCTCAAGTCACTTCACACCAAATTTCAAATTGTCTGTTAGCGTCTTTTCATTGCTTTTCCCCTGGTTGCTCTGCTTCCAGATGTGTGCTTTCATATCTAAGCACTTAACCAATCAAATTTCAGCGATTAACTTATTGCCAGGGTCAGAAATGTTCTTGGAGACCTTCACAATCAGCTCTGCAAGCCCTCAGGCATGAAATAAATGACGATGAAGCTGTTGGTTAAGCCAATCGGAATCCGAGTTGGTGGGCCAGCCCCTTCTAGGTGTGTAAAAACTTCAATGGTTTCATAAATGTAGAGACAATTTCTTTGAATTACTTTTTTTGGGGTTCAGACTCTAGTTTGGTGATTACCGATTCGGCCAGCAGGTAGTGTTCACGGTTTCCCACCCAAATTAATTTGACATAGCCTCATATTGTGTCTAGCATTTATCATGAAGAAAGCAATACTGAATTGGGTAGAAGCGTTGAAAGTACTAATCAATAAACCCGGTTTTAAGATAATCAACTGATTTAAATGACCAACAATTATTTTCATAGCATGTCAGTAATGAAAGATTATTTGCGTTACACTTACTCACACACCGTTGGCGGTATCAGCCATGCAAGGCACCTACTTGCATGTCGGGGAATTAGGGATTCAGTGTCATGCCCAAGGACACTTTGACATTTAACTCGGAGGAGCCGGGAATTGAACCTGAAGCCTCTCTGTCCCGAGACATGCACACTACGTGCAAAAAATATCTCAACTATTCCATTTCTATAATTAATAATTGATTGAATTCTTAGTCTGACTGCATGCATTTATATTGCATCGGTTAGTCCAGGGGTCGGGAACCGATGGCTCTTTTCATGACTACATGCTGCTTGGAGATCAAATGGATCTTATGCAATTGCTTAATGCATAACATTCAACGGCATTTGTCACGAGCGCAAAGCTGAGACAACACTGTCTACCTCTACGTTTCAGTCCAGTATATACAGGACACAATTTTACAGTGAAGGTGTCACACCAACAGACCCTGTCTTAGCTTTAAATTGCTAAATTATCCTTTAAATGGAAGCTTATTAAACAATCTATGTCCATTGTTGAGACAGTTTATGATAAAAAAAAGCCCCATAACAAACTATAAACACCCAGAAGCTCTAGCAAACCACCTAGAGCAATTTGATTGGGTGAGTGGTAGGAATGGGCGGAACTACACAGGGTTGCGCACACACCCTCCCCTTGCCCGGCGCCGTCTGCCCTAAAGGTAAATCTGTCTGTATCCTCGTTTGCAGTACTGTATGTTGTGAAGTTTGCTCGTACCTTGGTTTTGAAACTATTTTAATTCGTATATACAATTTTATTGTTAGGCAGCACGGCGGCGCAGTGGTCAGCGCGTGTGCGGCACAGTTCTGAGGTCGTGGGAACCTCCTGCCTGGGTTCAAATCCAGCTACCGGCCTTACTGTGCGGAGTTTGTATGTTCTCCCCATGCTTGCGTGGGTTTCCTCCGGGCACTCCGGTTTCCTCACACATTCCAAAGACATGCATTTCAGGTGGATTGGCCGGTCCAAATTGTCCCTAGGTGTGAATGAGCGAGCGAGTTGTCTGTCCCTGTGTGCCCTGCGATTGGCTGGCAACCAGTTCAGGGTGTCCCCTGCCCACGGCCTGATGATTGCTGGGATGGGCTCCAGCACCCCTGCGACCCCACTGAGGATAAGCGGTGCAGCTAATTAGATGAGATGAGGAATTTTATTATTATTACCTTGGTTAACGGGGATTCGAAACACATTTGCCAATTATCCCGTTTGCGACAACTTTACTTTTGAATACCCACCTCAGAATGGACTCATGTCGTTTTTCTACTAAACACTACAGACGCTGGCCTAGTTACGAACGAGAGGTTCCGGGCGATCGTTCGTAAGCTGAATGTGTTCGTAAGTTGCTTCAGTGCTATATTTTGTATGTTTAAGGTTTATATGTTTAAGACTTGTATAAGTAAGTATTGTTTTGTATTAAAAAACAAACATTTAATAAGATACCATGCTTTATAAAGATAAATGAAGTGAAGTTTAACTTGTGGAAGATGGGCTTCAAGAGGTAGGTTACTTCTTCCTCCGTGGTAGAAAGTGGGCAAAAAAAAGCAATCCAACCATTTTCTCAACCGCATCAAGCTTTCTTATGTCTTTTTCATTTAAAAAAACCCGTCTCGCCTCTTCTTTACACTTTACACCAACCATATTGAATGGATGCACAAGTTATTAAAAAATAAAATGTCAAAGTTTTTAGCGCACTGGAGATACAGTATAGAATGTTTACACATGAACTAGGAAGGGGAAGCGGATTTCTTCTTTGGGGTGGATGATGGGTGACCTCTTACAGCGCCACTTGCTGGAAGGGCTGGAAAGAAGCAACACAGTACTGTCCCATACTCGGAAAAAGGTGCACACAATACAAAATCTAACTTTCAGCAATGTCCGGATATTTTTCGACATCCCGAAAAAATTGTTCGTACCTACCATTTTTCGTAAGTTAAATGGTCGTAAGTAGGGGAGCGTCTGAATTCATAATTATCTACTGTATACATTATTTGTACTTCTTTTGAAATCTCCGACACAACCGTTGATTAATAGGAGTGCGTAAGATGAAGGCTCAAACCAGTACCCTGGAAAAGATGAATTTGCTCCTATCCTGCATCCCCCCACTGAAAAAATAGTGCCAACTCAGACTTTTCTCTTTTTTCCTCATGCTGCTGACCCCATTGACATCTGTTGGCTGGGTAAACACATATACATGCTCTACCGGTGACCTTCAGGTTCATTTAGCAATGACCCGTCATAAATCTCACTAATAGTGCCTTAACATATATGGTTTTAGTTAGATACAAATGGACCACAGTGAAGCAGTAACTGCACTTTACCAAACCAATTTATTTCAAAACAAAATGTTGATTAACGCCATTTCTATCACAGCTATAGTATAGGAAAATGTTTTAATCACTGATAAGCATAATAAAGAATAATTTTGTTTTGGACTTCAGTGCTGTTAAGCAGCTACTGTTCACAAAAAATATTTTCGTCAATACAAATTAAATATATTATTTAAGGACGAGCGAGTACTGATGCCAAGTAATGGTATGGGTGCCATTTCAAGCATTTCAGGCATGCCAACCTTTTGTCATTAAAAAACGGTAGATGTTATCACGCACTCTATTTTCATGCGCAAAACACAATCCGTCTCCAGAATATAAAAAAAAAACAACAACATGCACTTGTTTAAAAAAGGAAGTTGCTAACTTTTACCAAAACACAAAATTGATGTGATTGTTGGGAGCGGTTTATTTACACACAAAACTAAGTCTTGCTTCAAAATAAAGCAGCTAAAGATTAAAATACGTACTCGTCTTGAGTCAAGATTTTGTTGTTGTTTTTTACATTTGAAAAGGCAGTAGGTTTAAAATTAAATAAATCAGGAGGCGTTTTTAGGGGGAAAGGTGGTCTAATGTTTAAAGCAGTAGTGTGGTAGGTATGGTATTTTATGAATTACATGTGAGGGGGCTTTTAGTGGCCATTAAAAATCATGACCGTAAAATTTGTTTATTAAATCATAAGTATGTTATATTAAGAAAAGGTATGATAAATTTATAGGTATCATATCAGTGATTTATTTTGCACACCAAGGTGATTTTCATTTACACATGGTATTTCTAAGTATTGCTACTCAATTGTCATATCAGTTTGGAAAATATATTGAACATCCTTAATACAGTCTATCCCCGAGATATAGTGAACCCGTCTTACAATGTTAATCCCTTTGCGTTGTGGAATAAAATATTTTTTCGGCCGAGCTTCACAGCATTTTCTCTCAAAAACAACATCAAATAACGAATTATTTTGCGTCTGCATTATGATACTTTTTTCTACTTGTTTTCGAATCAATTTACTCTCTATGCGTCCAGGACTTGCATTGGTGCTAAGAGAAGAGGCAAAAACTTGATAACTATGGAAACGAAGCTTGCAATCAGCAAGAAATACGAATCGCTAGCCTTGCTAAGTTGCATGCCCAGAATCGACGATCGAGATTATTATTAAAAATAGGGATGCGATTAAAGCAAGAAAATCTTCTAAGGGAATACAGTCTTGCAAATGGAAATTTAAAAACCATATTCATCAACCCCCTTGCATCCACCTGCTACTCCAGGTAACCAGGTCAAGTCACACCACACCAAAGGTAAATACAATTTCATTTTTCTTTTACTTGTATATTTATTTATAATCATCTCTTATCATACACATATGCATTACACCAAAGTAGTACTTACTATATAGTATTTAATCATTTAATCTGTAAAAAATAAATTAGCTAATTACCACCCCTTGCTATACAGCAATTCACTCTGCAGTGCCCACCCCAGAATGGATTGTTGTTGTATTCCGGGGTTTCTCAGCATTAGTCAAAACTGTCTTAAACTATACCTGTGTATGATTCAAATTTTAAGGGATTTTTTTTTTTAGTTTGAACAATTCTATTGACACTTTTAACAGCAATTAAACACATTCACAATTTCATTATATCATATTCTAACAATATGAGGTTTGAACAATTTTTATCAACACTTTTAACAGCAATTACGATACTATTGAATATATACTTAAAAAACAGGAAAAGGGGTGAAGGTATTCTGAGTAACGTTTCAGATTTCTACGACGAATTTGTGACGTCACGCTTTTCTCATCTATCATTCAAATGCACGGACGAGGGCGACGTCACGGTTTGCTGTGTTTGCGTGATCAAATTTAGATTGTATATTTTGGGTTATTTTGATGATTTTTTCTTTGTTGAAAGCAACGTTTTAAGCAAAAGGCAGGCAGAAAAAAAGAACCATGAGGACGAGCCACACCGTGGAATGTTAACTATGCATCATGTAACATTGCAAACAACATGGGTAAATGGCGCGGTCTGAGAAGAAATTTGCCATTATAAATTAAATCAAAGTAAAATACATACATCCACAAATATTAAAAATTGTGTTTTATTGAGTCGACATGGCCTGTTGTTGGCAAAAGATCATGATATTTCTGTGATCAGCGTTTATTATGACTGAGCACCCCCCTACGCGCCCTGAGGAATGGTTTGCCCTAACATTTCAGCCCCTCTCCTTCTTCCCGCTGACTACGAGTCATGAAGCCCGTCAAACGAGCGAGGCAGGGCCGCGGTCGAACTTGGGACGGGGGCGTCTTTTGCCGGAGAGTCGACGACACCACCGATATGCTAACAATTCCTTCTCTACTCGTCAATTGAACAGTTGATGTATGTTATATTTCGACTTGTTAAGCGTACTTTAGATAATCGCAGTCCAAGTAAAAAAAGCAACTCTTCCTTCATCAGACTGAGGATGATTTTTTCCAATACTGGAAACACACTAAGGACTCAGTTTCGCAAGCAGGTACGGTAAATACGACGTTTTTTTTCATATATTGTCTTCAAAATTAACTTATTTTCTATTGAATGAACCGTCAAACCGAGTAAGGCAAACTCGAACCTAAAATCCATGTTTATTTTGGTAAAATGGTAGTGTTGCGTTCAGAGTTTCGCTCCTCTGTAGGATTAAATTGTTCCGTGAAAAGGGAGGGTGGAATATTTTATTAGTAAAGTAGAGAAATAATCTAGTAGTGTTACTGCTTTGTGTCTGTTATTCAGAAGTCTCTGTGGAGTACATCGTAGATTGAACGAAACAACCCTTGGACTTGACATAGCATATTTTTCGGAAAATTGCCCATTAATTGTGAGGTGCGCCTTATAAACCGGTACCGCAAAATTCAGCAAATAGGATTGAAAATGCTTATATTGTTTATATGTGTGTGTTACTACAGTTTTACGGTATACTACCGTCTTAGTGCAATGAGTGATCAATCGAAAAACATCGCTGACCAAAACCGCAAAACATTGTATGCAACGGGAATCAAACCCGCAAAGTCGGATTCATCATCAGATAAACCAAAAGTTTTTTTTCTCCTCATTGTGTTTTTTGCAATTATTTATATATTTCTGAATAACTTTGTTTTCTCTATATTCTAACATTTGGTTCTGGCAGCGTAAGTAAAAACGGTGTGATAATTAGGTGACATTGAATGCCTTTTCGTATGTCATCTGTATCACTGGTGATCTTGTGGTCAGGTTTTGGCGCTCTAACCGCTGCGACACAGGTTTGATACCCTTTACAATATGCACAACCGCTATACACAAATATATATGGTAGATCTTTAATTCCATGCCCCTAATTCTCTAGTGTGCCTTGTATATGAAGTATATATGACAACATACTTTTTGCGGGCAAAGGGGTGTGCCTTATAATCCGGTGCAGTTTATAGTGTGGAAAACACGGTATGTTTTTCCTAAATACGTCAAAATGCACCAAAGGAAAAATAAAGTTCTACAACATGATGTTGGTGCCCCTCAAAAATGATCTTGTACATCTGGATTGTCCCTGAGAGGTGATAAAGATATTCCCTCTCTTTTGTCCCAGTTGCATTTACCGACTTCTCTGAGAATCTGCCCAAAAATGAGCATATTTGCTCATATCATCCTGTGGCGGGAGCATACTGGGCGAGGCCTGTTACTGGAAGCCTTGCATATTATACAGTATGACAGGCTCAGCTGGTCTGTTGCTGACTGATAAGATGTCGTCCTCTCCCCATTCTCCTCACAGTTCTGTATCCGTGTGAATTGATCGCTGAATGAAACCCAAAACCGCCCCTGGCTCTCGCAGGCAAAAGGAAATGCCAGTTTCGTTCAACTCAAAGTGAACTCTACATCTGGTTACATGCTGGAGATTATTTTTGGATTAGTGACCTGATATATTAGATTCTTGTATAGATTGTTTGTAGGATCTAAGTTATTATTGTGGTTTCTATATTGGTCATCTGCATTTTCTTTAGGGTTTTACTCTATTCTGCAAAGAACCACGCTGAATTTTTTTTATTACGTGTCAGAGCTTTCTAAAGTCACTTTTTAAAAACATGATTCAAGACAAACTGTACGTGCGCCAACACATATAACTATTTTTTTCAGAGTATTCATATTCTAAATTTCCCAATGTATGAAACTGATTTGTAGAACCCATCAAAATAGAAAAGTTTAGTCTTTGTTGTCAATGTCAAACAACAAAGTGTACATTGTTTATCATGAGATTAGAATTGGCACTCCTGGATAAATATGTAATAACACTTAATAGAAAAAAAATAAAAGAAATATTTAGATAAATTGGCTAATACTTGACTAGTTGTAGGTGCAACAGAACATAATCCAATCACAGTAGCAACACGGTGCAAAACAAGAACAAATAAATAAAATATGGATATAATTTTTTTTATGTCTGTCTGTCAGGATCCCTTAACAAATAGGGTCACCATTTCCCGTGTGTCTTGGGAAAGTACAGTCTGGTGGAACCCATCCTCCTCCAGTCCAACAAATGTTTCCACCTGGTCTTAAACCGGGGACCTTTCGCGTGTTAAGCGAATGTGCTAATCACTGCACAATAGAAACAGGCATTTTTTATACATAGGCACAATATTTTGTGTGCTTGTTTAGGGTGGGTATGATGGGGGAAGAAACTGTCTCTAAACCTGTTAGTCGAGGTTTTTGAGTTTTTCCTTGCCCTCATGTAGGTTTTAGATCAGAGGATGGTGTCATAATAGTCTGTGGTTTGCAATAATCTGTGGTATGTACAGCCCTTTGAGACTCTTTGTGAATAAGGGCTATACAAATAAACATGACTTGACTTGACCTAAGGGATCTGAAGCTGGGGTGAGAGGAGACTTTATTATTGTCAGCTCTGCTACAGTTGTGCGCACTGGCAATGTCCTCTAGACTGGGTTGATGACAGCAGATAATTTTCTGGGCTGTGTTGATGACTCTGTAAGGTTCTTCTGTCTGCTGTCCTGCAGTATACTACACAATGATGCCGTATGTTATTGTGTTGCTCTATTTAGACACAGGAAATGGTGCCCCTACAACCCTAGTGGTTAGGGGTTCCAACCAAATAGTGGAATTGTATACCTGAGACTTGTCAGCCAATCAAAACTGGAGTTACCCGAGCAGCAGCCTAAATGAGAAAGAAGACAATTTGTGTTTTTAAGAACAAAAATGTCATTGTCAAATATTCTATGTGCTATCAGCCCACGTGTAAACATTTAATAACAACTAGGTAAACAAAGTAATCATTTAAAAACATATGAGGTTTAGAATGAAAAATGTGCCAAGTATAAGCTGGAATCTAGTCTAGTTTTCTTTCTCCACCACCAGGCTCAAAAACAAAGTTTCTCCACAATTCATTAACAGCTTTCCAGAATTTTTGTTTCATTTTTGTCACCAAACTCCACCCTGCTTAACAGACATTCTTTGGCTTTTAATGTTTGCAACATTAACCTAGTGACAGAATTAATTTGTGGTTGAATATAATGATTGTAATATGATTATTTTCTTTTTGTGACATTTGTTTAGCTTCATGTCATGTAAAGCTAATGCTTTGGCTCAATATAAGGTTGGGGGACACTGGAATTATGATTAATTTATAGACTAGTGAAGCGTTTTGAGTTTTTTTGAGTTACTTGTGTGGTGGTAAGCATTCCACCTTGAAATAGATTATTTGGTCATTTTAGTAAAGCGCTTTGGGAGGTCTTTATCGACTTGAAAAGCGCTATATAAATGCAGACCATTTACCATTTGAAATAACTGCAAAATTTGTGAAATTGACCACTATGAAATGGCCGCTGGTCATTAAAAATTGGTCATGCTTATTATTTTTTCTTTTTTTTTTTAAATTTGGCAACTTATACTATTATATAGCGTATTCATGTGACAACAGTTGTACCATAATTCCTTGCAGTTAAAGTGAAATGAGTAGCCACCTTTAATTCATTAAAAATTGTCATCCCTCAGAGGACATTTTCTCATTTAAAAGAAATTGGACCGCTACATCGAGTAATTTAGGTCATTCATAAATGGAGAGAGAGCAATAAAAACAAACACAATTAAGGGATCATGATGACTACAGGGTTTGTATGGGTGCTTGAAATCCCTGGAATTGCTTGAATTTTAATGTTTTTCAGGTCAGAAATATGTTTTTAATTTTAGGTGAGGTGCTTGAATATGCTTGAAATTTTTGCCATGTTTCTTGTCAGCATGACTCTATAGACATCGCAATAAATGAGCATTTGTTTTTCTTAAAAAGTGCTGCAGATGTCGCCAACACGCTGGCTCTCATTCATTATGGCGTTGTTGTGTGAAGCGCCACCGCCCCCTACTTTTCACAACCAAGAGGCCAGCTCACTGAGAAGAGCAAACTCTTTTAGCTCCCGATAGGCTCTTCAGATTTTTTGTTTTTTTTTAATGATATAGTATCAATAATAGTAAAACATGCACCAACTTATTTAGTAATAAGTAATGTCACATGTTTTGCAAGACATCCTTAATAAACACATGAAATATAAATAAAAATATTCATAGATCTACAAAATATTTAGTAAAATATGAAACAATTTTGTCTTTTTACACACTGAACAGATCTAAAGTCGAATAACAACACAAAATCCCTAAAAATGCAAAACAATGAAATGAATAAACTCTTCAGTTCTATAAATAAATGATAAAATGCAAAAAAATACATATTTACCGTTCTATTCTAACCAATTTAGTCACAGATCCCTGTGAAAAACACGCAAATAATATAAATTGAAATAAGGAAAACAAACAGGCTCTAAGATTGAATGCTCTCTACTTCGGATCAAAAACTATTTCCATGAGTCCATGGCTCATTTTTCTGTTTTCATACATACAATACTTTATTTCTTTTTTGTCTTCTGTACCTAACTCAATTATTACCCAACACTTATAGAGCCCTCTCCGTGTTTGTAAACGAGTCAAGTATTCAAGTTGCGCGTGCATTGTTGAAGCATAATGGCAGAATTCATGTCAGTTTATAGCAGCCCATTGACACAAAAAGATCAGAGATAGGAACAACTTAAAGTGACACAAAGTATGTGCTAGCAGCACGATAGCGACTTTATTTTAGTTATCAGAGTCAACAAAGAAAAACTGTCCTTGAAAATTTTAATGAGTGCTTGGAAAAGCTCTGCAAACCCTATGACTATGAGTCACCCACATTGAGATGAATGGAGTGACTCAATTTCACAGTTCCTACAATTTGAGACAATAATAAATCTTGTAAACAGTACTCAGTTGCTTAGTCATGTTAGTAAAGTTTCATGGTTGAAATTCCATTTGCCCCCTCTCATTTTGAGATTCTCTGAGAGAGGGTGGGAACTTGTGGGGGATAATCACTGACAAATCCTCCCTGAAGGGGAAAGCTCTCTTCAGACCAGGACAAGTCACTGTGGAATTTGTGTCTTTCCGTGTATCGACTGGCCGAACAATCTTCCTGGCGGTTGGGCCCAAAGTTTTTCAAGTGCCTCTGATTATTGATTTGCTTCAACAGAACCCCTTATTTTAGATTTACGTGGACATCAATACTAGATAGTATCATTTTAAGACATATATATATATATATATATATATATATATATATATATATGTGCTCTTTAAATGTTCTGAAGCTGTGTTTTTCTTCCTTTTTGAGCCAAGCCAAATTTTTTTCAATAAAAAAATCTCAAGGCACACCCACCGTCTGTCAAGCATGATTAAAAATTCTTTCCGAAAACCCATGGCAGCAGGATAGTGGACAATCATGTCAGATCCCTCTAGCTGAGCCTCATATTATGTCAAATATATGGTACATTTCATGACTTACGAGTATTTAAAAGAATACAAATAGGTCTGATAGTTCAGTTTTGCTCGTTATATAAATCAATATTATTTTTTTAATGAGTGCTTGCTCAGTTGGGATATCAATTCATGAATAAACCTCAGTTTATTTTTTAGAGACAAGCAAATAAGTAATACATTAATATCAAGTAAATATCATGTATCCCTGTCAATCAAGAACGGGATTATTAGCAGCAGCAGAACAGTAAATAAAACAAATATGATGTACATTTTATGAAGTACATTCAGTGGTCATATATCATTCAAAACTATAATTGACGGGACAATAATAAAGGGACAGTGTTTAATATTTAGTGCCCCCTATTGATACACACAAAAAAAACAATTGATTTGAATACAAAGCAAAAATCCCTGAACTATCATACCAATGTTATTTTCTATATATATAAAAAAAAAATCAATCATAGGTCGAGGAAATTTGTATTTCTCTTGCATTATGGAATCCTTACCTAAAAAAAATGCCATCATGCTTGTCTGGCATCTTGCTATTACGCTGTGCTCTTGGCATTGCTTTTTGTTCGCATTAGATCATACAGTGCCATTTAGTGGTCAAATATTAGTCACTGGAGCTTCAAACTGTTGAAACTTTTTTCAGTTTATTTTTTGTGTGTAAATAATAAAAAAGAGCAAAATTCTGAGCAAGATTCCTACTTTGGTTTATAATTTTGTGCAGTGCAAGCTTAAAAAGCTGCATGAAATATGTACCGTATTTTCCGCACTATAAGGCGCACCTAAAAGTCTTACATTTTTTTCAAAAGCTGACCATGCGCCTTATAATACAGTGCGCCTTATATGTGGATCAATATTAAGTCGCAAAGTCTTGCAACTAATGCAACCAGCCGCCGACTAGATTTTCCCTCGCACGTGAAGTAGTCCGCGGTGTATGCTAGGATTTATTTACCGGCGTTTCATTGGCTAACCAATGTGACAATCATCATTTGAATCGATCACTATTGGCTAAAGTTATTCGGAGGTAAGTGGGGCGGATCCTTTTTATAATTTACAGGTTTGCATAGGCTACAGGGGCAAAACAAACCCTGCAATTGGCCGAAAAAGATGTGTCAATCATCATTTGAATCGATCACTATTGGCTAAAGTTATTCAGAGGTAAAGGGGGCGGATCCTTTTTATCATTTACAGGCTCGCATAGGCTAAAGGGGCAAAACAAAGCCTGCAATTGGCCGAAAAAGATGAATGTGAATAGCAAGTGTGGTTGTCTACGGCATAGAGGAAACATGTTTTACCATTCTGTATTTGTAAATATTTTACTCTCCTGGATTTACTGCACTCACGGATATAAGAGGACCATGGTTGCACATTATTATTGAACGCAACGACTTCGGTGAGCTACTCAGGCTATATATTTTCCCAGTATCTTGTTTCAGAGTGATCTAGATGTTTCTGTGATGGGTCTTTTTTTAAATTAAACTAAATTCCAAGTGTTTATTGTCATATGCACAGTAAAGTTGCAAGCGAAAAAGAAAATAGAAACTAAGGAATGGTTGGCATTTCTTGAATCACAAGACTTTAACCTTCCGAATGATATTTGGAACGATGCATTTGAGTGACATCGTACGGACACCGCATCCGCACGTGTCTACGACACGTATTTGCTTCTTTGCAAGCTTTCGGAATGTTAAGGGGGTAATAAGTTTGACTGAACTATCTGACTGTTTTGTCGACGTTCCCATTGTAGCGCCTTATAATCCAATGCGCCTTATGTATGGAAAATATAGGACCAAAAACTATTTTTTGGGGGTGCGCCCTACAACCCGGTGCGTCCTATAGTGTGGAAAGTACGGTAATCGATTATTATATTGATTGTTATCCACTACCTTATGAGAAAATAGTACATTTTTACAAAATGTTTCATCGCAATATTTTTCCGGTGCAATTAATAGTCTAAAAGCATTACATTGTATGTTGCCCATCGATCCTAAAATTATTTAATATTTTTGGGATTTTATATTTTCTTTTACTACATGCTAATCCTGAAGTGCTATGCCTAATGTCATTGTCAAACAATATGCACTATGATGTTATTAATGACAATTCTTTTCTATTCTAAAATATATATTTTAATCTGCTGCCACCTTTAGACACAGATGCATGTTAGTTACTCGGCTGATCACGAAATTAAAGCAAACTTGGTGATCAAAGGCATGTATTTTTAAGCAAATGTAAAACTGGGTGATTTCCTGCGGCACACTTGACAATGTCTCACGGCACACTGATTGAAAAACGCCGTTTTAAAGTGCATGTGCCTTCTTTGCAAGTCTCCTTAACAGTACTTATATTTTCTGTGTCTCAGTATTCTTTCAGGTTTATGCAGGTGCCTCTCAAGGGCTTCCAGGTGTAGAAACCTTAGCCGTGACACATTGACACCATTTGCATGTGTTTCAGATTTTGAATGGGAGCAAAGCCAGCTCATTAAAACATGCTTCAGTTCAGTCAGAGGCATTCCTCATTGAGTTCAGTGGCACATTAAGCGCCGGGGCAAGTCATTAAAAACACTTATTCTACATGAAGGCGTGAGTTCATATTATACCGACCCAACTGAGCATGAAGGTCAGAGCTACATGCTCTTGTGGACCTTGATTGGCTTATCCAGAAGATTCAATAGACATTGCTCGGTGGACAAGGATGACTGCTTGGTTAAAGATCAATCCTTTCACATAATGGGGCAAAGTAGCAGTTGCATCTGGTTTTGTAAAAGTTAATCTTATGATTCTGTCTGCAACTGGAGCAGGAGAGTGTTTTTAGGGTAAGAAATCTACGGTATAACTGCCCCGAGAATAACCACCTAATTTGTATTTGAAGCAGGACCAGTTCTCCATATTTTTCCCAAAATAAATAATTCATATTTTATATATCATCTGATACTATGCAGTCTATTGCCAAGTCTGCCTGTGTAATTCTATAATGAATTCAACTTGAATTTGAGATATTTTCACGTCGATCCACTTGGACTGCAGTTTACAACTATTTTGATAGCCGACTAGTCACAGACTAAAACAATTAGTCAAGTAATTGTCAGTTTTTTTCCTTAAATTTAGCATTAAGGTGATTTAAATATTTGGAAAATGACAATAAACAAAAAATGGTACAATGAAAAATCCATCTTTTTATTGAAAATACTGAGAACTTGTCAAATAATTAAAATGATGCCATATCTACAACCAATCACACACAATGTTCAGTAGGGGCATCAATTCATGAATAAACCTCAGTTTATTATTTAGGAACTGGCAAATGAAAAGTAAATGAATACCTAGTAAACATTGTTATCCCTGTAAACCAAGAACAGGCTCATTAGCAGCTGTAAAGTAGTAAATAAAACAAATATGATGTGCTTTTATAAAGAACATTCAGTGATCAACTGCAAAGTATTAAACGATACTCGAAAACCAACTTGTCGTTTTTAACGTTTTAACAACTGATGTTTGTTCTTCGGACTGCATGCATAATGCTCAAGTTCTCTTTTATGGCGAGATATACGCGTATAAAATGAACAATGCATGTTATCCAAACTGTGTTGGCTTTAATGTTACTTAAATCTTACCAAGGCGAGTCAGACTCCATTTTGTTTAACTATCCGACTTTTCTTTTTAAATGTTCATACATAACCAAGGTACCGCCAGGATATGCAAAGGTCTGCTTTGCAAACGTATTTTTTCGTCGTATCCTGGCTAAAATGCTCCTAAACTTTGCAAATTTTGGTACTCTAACCGATGTTGACGCCCTCATTTCTGTTCGTCTCAAGACAGAGACGGTATTGGACATTAGCGACTCTCAGCATATATTCACATAGAGTCTGTATTGTCTGTTGCCCAGTCTGCTTGTATGATTCTATCATAACCTCAATTTGAATTTGAGATATTTAGTCTCCAAGAATTTTGATGAATGCAATAAATAACATTCAATCCGATCTTTAATTGGACCTTGTTTTCTTCCTCCAGTCACCGATTAGCCTCCTTTCTCATCCCATGGCTCCGCCCAGCCCGAGTAACAACAGCAGCACCAACAACAGCAGTAGCAGCAGCAGCACTGCAGGCTGGGAACAACTCAGCAAAACCAACCTCTACATCAGAGGCTTGTCCCCATCAACGACAGACCATGACCTGGTCAAGCTCTGTCAGCCGTGAGTACTGCACTTCCTCTTGTCATTATCCACTATTGATCTGACATGGATTTGTCTTGTTCCAAATAGTGGGTTGACATACTGTACAACCGGTTTAGTACTATGAACTACTTTTAGTATCCAACAGTGACTCAGTGGTTACAAAACAGATGCCAGTTAAAAAGCACATAGTCTAGATCTGCGTTTCTCAACTGGTCCAATTTCAGGACCCAAGATCCCACCCTACCTACAAGCCGCGACCCAGATCAGGGAAAAAAATTCTCTTGTTTTTTGAATAAAAAGATTGTGCTGCTTAAATAGAATGTATTTGCCTAAGTAATAACATTCCCTTTAAAGGAACGTTTTTTATTATTTAGCACAAAAAAAACGTACTCATTTAAACAATAAGCAAAAATGCACATAGTACATATCAACATGAATTTTTAAAAATACTCATAGGTTGAGAAATTTGAATTTATTTTATATAATTTGAGGCTCATCTAAAGGTAGCGGACATCTTTGTCGGCCATCCTGTTGCTATGGGAAACCCGCAAAAACCAATAGAATGTGAAATTCCAAAAAAAAGAGAAGAAAAATGGTATCAATTGTTCACTTTGAGTCTCTGTATTTTTTATTCTTCCTTGTGCTTTTTAGCACTCGTTTTCAGTTGCACGACAAAATACAGTGACATCAAGTGGTCAAATAATTCACACATACGTTTTTAATGATGTTCAAAACGCTCCATTCAGTACTGTGTTTTCAATATAATAAAATCCATATCTCTGTATCCATATTATTTGCTGTATTTTCGTTTGTCCATGCTCAACATGTATACACAAACTTTACTGGTATTCTTCTGTTGTGTGAAATGGGATCATGAGGTTGCAGTTTCGATTCCTGGCCGTGTTATATGTCAAAGTGTCCTTGGGCAAGACACAGAATCCCTAATGCCTCCCTAATGACGCTGCTATCGGTATGTGAGTGTGTGTGAATGGGTAAGAGTGAAGCATATTGTAAAGCGCTTTCGGAGGTCTTTATTGACATGAAAAGCGTTTTATAATGCCATTTACATTTACCTCGCATTTGCATAAAATCATCCCCATCAAAGGAGTTTAAATGACCCACTATCATGTTTTGTTTTTGTATCTCTTCTGTTGCCCCTTCTTAAAGTTTCATATTTTCCTCATGCTGAGGTTTTTCTTTTTTTTCCTTGCCCGCATGCAGGTTTCAGATCAGGGGATGGTGTAATTGTGGTCTGTCCAGTCATTTGAGACATTTTGTAATTAGGGCTATACAAATAAATGTGACTTGACTTCAGAAGAAATATTTTGCCAAAGCAAAGGCCCGCGATCCACTAAAACCAGGTCCGTGACCCACTTTTGGGTCCAGACCCACCCATTGGGAACCACTGCTCTATATCTTATAGAATGCAATGAGTATCGCAAGGTTTTTACTGGAAAACGTAACATATTTACCTGACTTTAGGGTGAACATAAGTACCAAAGATTTGCTAGAAATTCAAAAGTGCGTCATATTATCAGGTGCGCCTTATTGGCTGGAAAATGCAGTTAGTAAAGTTTTGAATTCGTAATTACAATGAAATGATACTACATATAGTAAGTGTTTATGAATGAATCATTTTTGTGGTGAAACCAGATTTAACAGTATTAGTTTATATTCTGTTATGTTTTTTTCAATGCAAACCTAGCTCCTAAAGTACTTTTATTTTATGCGCCTTGTAGTTTGTTGCACCACAACAAAAAATATATTTTTTTGAAGGTGCACCTTACAATCTGGTGTACATCATAGTATGAAAAATACAGTAAATGAAGGAGATACTTTGGTGTTTCTGAATCTTCAATCAACTTCATTGCTCTAGTCAGTTGATGAGAACGGAGGATCAAGCTAGATTATAGTATTCATTAAATCTCAGGGCGAAAAAGAGGCTGAATGGGGCTTTCGGGACCTCAAGGTCGATGCTCACTAGAAGATGTATTTTAGCTAGTGTCATCAGAGGGTTAACACTCTAGGTTTAGAAGACGTTTTAAAGTTTAAGAGTATTAGACATTTTTTTTCTGAAGCAGGTAAGTGCTGTGTTTAAATACTTTGGATTGAATATCCTCCCTTATGCTAGCCTTTCAGATTTGTTTTGTCATCTATAATTTCTGTGATTTTGATGTTATTTTTAATAAAATGGTATCAATGTAGTCCAAATGTAGAGGGATTAATACAGTCGTATAACGACAACACATTTAAATGCAAGCCTATTTTCCATCCTCCTTCTGAGAGTCCTTCAATGTCGACATTTTCAATTTCTCACCATACCATTGTGTATATGTCATTAATTGTTGCTGAATCCTCACTTTTTTATGCCGTTCAACTGGCTCTCTTCCTAAAATGTGCAAGGCATATACCTTAACCTTCTGCTTCTCCCCTCAGGTACGGCAAAATCGTATCAACAAAGGCCATCCTGGACAAGACTACAAACAAATGCAAAGGTGAATGGAGTTGTTTTTATTCCAACAAGAACACCAAACCAAAGTTCTTTTAAGCTTGTTGCACTCGTGGTAACACCACATCATTCCATAAAGCACTGACAAGCACTGTACCTGTGCAATCTTTTTCTTTAAGTTCTGTCTTTGCTTCTTTGTCAACATCACGTGTGTTGAGGGTTCCCTGGATAGTAGCAGACTGTAGTGACACAGTATTGATCCCTCAGCGCTACTGGCCAATTGAGTTTTTCCAATTCACAGTATTTAGCACACTAAACACATGCGTAGACAATGAAAATTGTCCAGTAAAATACTGTTTAGCCTCATGTTATTGCATATCCACCTTTATTTGGTACAAACATGCTAAAAATAGCTATAGTAGAAGCCAGTGACTATGGGTTCAGACTGTTTCTACACCACAGAACAAAGAGCTGACCTCAGCCAGTAACATCACTCTGGTATCTGCAGAATCAGCGCTTTTGGCACTCTTCTTTCCCACACGTATATGTTCAAAGCATATATTCATAGACATGACAACAAAAATAACTTGTATGCAAGGCTTGCTTTTGTTAAGAATTCAAACAATACAAAAACTAGACACAGACGACAAGATATATATAGTTGGTTACGGTGGTAATATAATTCATCGCCCGCTGTCCTACGTGTCTCCTTAGGATATGGATTTGTGGATTTTGATAGTCCCACTGCAGCTCAAAAAGCAGTGGCTGCGCTCAAAACCAGTGGCATTCAAGCTCAGATGGCTAAGGTGAGAATTTACATGTTAATGTTTGCAGCTGCTGACATTTCTATTACTTTTGCATATAAAGGCTAAAGGCCTATTCATTTCTACATTTTGCATGCATGCAAGCAGTTTTGTTCCCCTTTGTGCTCTGTTGGATAACTCTGCAAACTCCTAATATTGTTTTCCAAATTTATACACATTGTATGGTATAATAAGTGCACATACAATAGACTACGACATTAATCAGTTCTGTGTTGAAGCTTGCAAACTGAAATTAGCCGTATTGGGGGTTAGATACCTATGGTAATGCATAGCTCATGTGTTTCAAATCCAGTACCCCAGATACTAAAATTAAAATAATAAAATAGTATACAGTAAGTACTAACGCACAATAATCAATATAAATATAAACAATATAAACAAATATACATTTAAAGGAAAAATGAAAATGTATGTACCTTGTTTAACACTACTTGAGCTGGTACAGTCAGTGGAGTTAGTGGGTGAATGGAGCGAGGGGAAAAAACATTGTGGAAGGTAGTTCATCCAATAACATATCTGCATTTGCATGATGCCGTGATGCAAGCCAATACAGCGCCAACAAAGTATTGTCCCCTGTTCTGATTTCTTTGTTTTTTTGCATAGTTATCACAAAGGATCATCAAACAAATTGTAATATCACACAGGGACAACCCAAGGAAGTAGAAAATGCAGTTTTGAAATGTTGATTTGATTTATAAAGGCATGAAAAAAAATCAAAACCTATTGGACTCCACTGCCCTATTGGACTCCACAGGAGGACTGCTTTTATTATTAAGGATCCTTATTCATCCTATTGCCTTAACTCATATTGAGTTAATCTTGTATTTGTATCTCTTTAAAATTCGTAATATTCTTATGTATACATGTATATAGTTTCTTAGTTTAATTTCGCTGGCAACTGTGTGGACAGCAAGTTAAAATTTAATTGTGCAGGGAATCGTAGTTCTTTACTGTGCTTATGACAATAAAAACTTAAATCTTGAATTTTAAAATCAAAACCCATGTGAAAGAAAATTGCACCCTTAACATAATATCAAATTGGGCCTTCTTTGCCAGCGATAACAGAAATCAAACATTTTTGATAATTGGTAATGAATCTTTCACAACTCTGCGGAGGAATTTTGGCTCACTCTTCTTTGCAAAATTGTTTCAAATCTGCCAAATTGAGGGTTTTCTTGCATGAAGTATTGTTTAACGTCACACCAAGCGTCTCAATTGGATTTGAATCCAGACGAGGCAACTACAGAACCTTAATTTTGTTTTATTTTTCTACACTATTCAAAGGTGGACTTGCTTTTGTGTTACCAAATAAGTTGTCCTGGTCCTGAGGCAGCAAAGCAGCCACAGACCATTACACTGCCACATCCATACTTTCTGTTGGTATCATGTTTTTTTGTCAAATGCTGTGCCATTTTTACACCAGATCTTCCAAACGTTCAGTTTTTGACTCATCAGTCCACTGGGACTTATGTGGCCCGTGGCATGTCAGGTGTGTTCTTGAGCTTTTGTAGCCTAATTCACTTTCACGGATTCAGTTTAAGGGATTTCTTTATTCAACGCAGGTGGTGGCAATCAATTTAGGGCGCGGCCTGCATAATTGAGCTGGGCTTTCCCAAAACTATGGTCAGTTACAGTTAGAGTTTTAACAACGGGGGGGCGATTGCTATTTCACATAGGTTTTGATTTTTTTTTGTTCCTTAATAAATTAAAACAACATTTCATAACTGCATTTTACATTTCCTTGGGTAGTTTTTGTGTGATATTAAAAATGTTTTGATGACCTGAAACCCTTGTGAATGATAAATATGCAAAAAAAACACAGAAATCGGGAAGGGGCAAACACTTTTTCACGGCAGATCAGCATTTTATATGCCGTCAACTAAGAGCAGACGCGCACCTTAGAGACTCAACTTGCACAAACACCAAAAAGTTTGCATTTCATAAGTTTTTGGGCATGCAAAATAATTTGTTGAAATACAGGACAAAAAAATCAAAGGGGGATTTCCATATTTCAGGGGTCTACAAATGCACATCCTATTTGCTTGTTGCCTACTCTGCTTTATTTTCTTGCCATTGAATCAAATATATGAAGAATACCATCGGTGGTCCCAGTAAGCAAATACTCCATGATGCCAATATATACAGATTAGTGATGCAAAAACAAAAGTATTTACCTGCACAATCAGGAACGGACTCGCATTTGTTTGCACTAAAGCAGCCCTTGATTCTACTCACACTCACAACCTGTATTCATGAAACAATCAAGCCTTAAACATATTTGTGGTGATGATATATGCAAATGTGGTTCAAAATGGAAACCCACTTGCAAACGCCTCACTTACTGTGCTTGATATTAGACATTAGCTTTGCATTGTCATGGCAACCAGAAACACTTGGCGAATTATTTCTCTTCCAGCAGTCAGCCAGAACTCTTGGCCGCCTTCCCTTGTTTGGGGATCTGTGGCCATTCTGGACATGCCACTGTGAAGTGGTATACTCTTAATCCCGGTCAGGTTTAGCCTCGAGGGGTGTAGAGAAGTTTCATGCCCAAAGAAATTAGGGTTTTACACTTCATTTTCGCCTGTGCCCATAAGAGCTTGAGCAAGATTTTCTTTGTAAGTTAGCCCTGATACACAGCATGCTATTGTCGTGTGGTGAATGTTGAACCACATCCTCATTTTAATACACCTTATAAAATATGCAAATTAAAATCCAGGCTATGTTGAAGCAGCATTATAATCTTCTTTTATATGTAATTCACAGTCAACTACAGTATACCCATTGTAAATCAAACTTATGTTTGGTTAGTTTTATACTGAGCAGTACATAGACAGTAGTTTCCTGCATTGTTTGTTTAGACAGTCAAGATGCACAAAAACATGCCTCGATCTCCTTCCTTCCACCTTTTGATCTTGCCAAACCAGTTCTGAACCAGTTTTGTACGTATATTATTTTCTTTGGCTCTGCTCGTTATGTATAATTGCAAACTGTTGATTCTCCCTTGTAGCGTGTCACCTTGGTGACTATCTGGCACCGAACGCAACGCTCCAGAGCTGATGAATATTAATGTCGAGAGCCCACTCCCTGGGGTCTTGGGGCCATCTCTCACATTTCTGCTGATACTATTAGAAGAGAAATGAGCTGATGTGAGCATGAAATGTCCGTGACGGCATTGCAGCCAAAGAAAACAGTGTCCATTTTGTACTTTGGGCTGCAGTAGCTCAGGAGGAAGAACACTCGTCTTGGGCCCTAGAAGTTGCATGGTCGATCCTCGACTCCTCTGAGTTAAATGTCCAAGTTTCCTCGGGCAATACACTGGACCCCTAATGCCCCTGATAGGCAGGTAGATGCCTTGCATGGCTGTGTGCGAGTTTGTGGGAATAAGTAAAGTGTGAAGAACATTGTAAAGCGCTTCGGGAGGTCTTCAGTGGCTTGAAAAGTGCTAAATAAATACAGACCTTTACCCTAACCATAGAGACAGTACAGACAAGGGCATACATATGAAGTTGTGCTTTTGCAAGTCGTTTTTATGGTTTGGACAATTGCGTATTTTCTGTTATGCTTTTTCCTTTCAGCAACAAGAACAAGACCCGACCAATTTGTACATTTCCAACCTGCCCCTGTCGTTGGATGAGCAGGAACTGGAGAACATGCTGAAGCATTTTGGACAAGTTATATCCACACGCATTTTAAGGGACTCGAGTGGCGCAAGCAGAGGAGTGGGCTTTGCTAGGTAGTACACATTGTGTCTTGTTTTCTGTGGTTATTATGAATTCTACAGAGTGTTACTACTGATTTAGTTTGAAAAAAAAAAACAGTTTGCATTCCAAAAAAGACAAGATGCTTGCTTGTCTTGGAAACATTTACCTCTAAACAAAACATAGTTTTGACGATCTCTAAACAAATACTCGAATCTAGGGATGCAAATGTAAAATGCTTGGCCAAAAAATGAAAAGAAAAATGTCAAAAACAAATACTTATTTTGCACCAACTTACAGAAAAATGTACACAATAATATTAACAATGTCTGATAGGTATTTTACTAAATGCTAGTTTGAAATATTTAACTTTCAAATCATTATAAAACAATAAACATAGGAATTTGAGTGCTTTAAAAAATCCAGTCAAACATCTTGGTGATACAGGAGACATCAAACTGTTAACAATAAGAATAAATAATAATGCAAACAACACTAACAAGTTCAATGTACTTCAAGTTAAGTGTCTGGTTATAATGAAAAATCCCTTGTAGCTGCTGCACTGCACAATCTCTCTTCCTATTTTTAAATACATATTTTCGGTCAACTTGGCTTATAATCGACAACAAGAGTGAATAGTAACAAGAAAACTGGAGTTGGGGGTACTGATGATGGTAGGGAAGCAATGCAACAGATGAGTTGCACTTCACTGTATTCACTGTACTAAAATACTAAAAATGGTAAATATAACTCGTACACGTCTTAGCACCAACCAATCGACTTTAGGGACCAACAGACCGAACGTCAATCAAAATAGTACGTGATCTATTGTAGTAAATTAGCTCTGTAGTGTCAGTATTTAAGTACTGGCGAAAGTCTGGCTAGCAGCTAACAAAAACCTTGTAGCAAATGGACACACAAAATCTTGAGAAAAGGTGTTGTTGGCAAGGCTCCTGTTTTGACCTCCATTCTCATGTGTGAAACGAAAAATAAGAAGCAGCGTAGTGCATAAAATGGCCCCCGAGTGAAAGACAGCCTTGCAGAGTCTGCCTCATGTTACATGTGACGTCATTACAGCATTGCTCTTTTTTGCAAGCCTTTATTCGGTTTAATATTTTTCTTTCAGTGGAAAAATGTCTGCTGAAAATTCAGTTCAACACTTCTTTATACAGTTGCATCAAGAAAATGTAGACTCTTAAAATGTTGTTGACATGCTAGATCATTTCTACAAAGAAGACAAAGTACTGATTAAATCTATTCCGGTATCACTATTTTGCTGAACTGTTACACCTGTCGAAATGAACAATAAAATAAAACCATTTTTAACCATTGTTAGTCCATACCGAAATCAGGAGGATCTCTGCTCATTATCCCCTTTGTAAATATTTTCACGGTGACTGAGCGACTTAATTACAGGGGCAATGCCAACCTCAGGCAGTTTCGCTCGTTTCGGCTTTATTGCTGACTCTGTTCGTTTCTGCGTCCTATATTAAATTCAGGATGGAGTCGACAGAAAAATGTGATGCAGTGATTTCTCACTTCAATGGGAAATTCATCAAGACTCCTGTCGGTGTGCCAGGTAAATATGATTTGATTTGTGCAATAAAAGAGAATAAAATTGATTTTGTGTTTGACATAGTAAAGTAAATTCAACGTTTGTGTCCTGATGTTTGAGTGGCATGAAGTGGTCAGCTAACCGCTTCCATCCTCCATCCAGGGGTCTGTTGCTAGAGAGATCATATACATTCGGCCTAAGAGGCTCAATGTTTCCTCCACCCCCTCTTCTAATCTTTTAAATTGGATTATCAGACAGAAATAGCCCCTGCCTCCTTTCAAAAGAACCGGAATGGAGTAATGGTGGGAGGGGGGGGGTGTTATAGACCCAGTCCCCATATTAGAACATTGTGTTGTCTGGCTGTTTTCATGAACTACTGGAAAACATGACACAAAATATTGTGTGTGGTTTCAAATGTCTTCCTCGATCTAGCACCTGCTGAACCTTTGCTTTGCAAGTTTGCTGACGGAGGGCAGAAAAAGAGACAAAGCCAAAACAGATTTGTTCAGAATGGTCGAGGATGGCTAAGAGACGGGAACACCAGATTGGTAAGTAGGAGAAAGAACATTTTGGCGGTGTATGAACTTAATTAGTGCCAGTTTCATCAAGATTTCAACCAATCTGTGACTATTTTTTCCTTCAGCATTTGATACATGTGTTTTTTTCCCCCCAGGCTGGAATGACACTCACATATGATCCCGGTGCCGCCGCAATGCAAAACGGGTATGCCCGTCCTACTGCTCTGCTACGTTCCTTACTCAATCTCACCTGGTGTGGTTCGGATTCTATACTTGCAGATTTTTCCCACCCGCATACAGTATTTCAAACCGGATGATAGCTCACACACCTCTGTCTACGTACATGTCCCCGGTTTCAGCATACCAGGTTTGGTCCTTCGTTATTGGATGTAAATACTTTGTATGTAATTGTATGCAACTTTAATCTATGTGTGACATTAAAGATGCAGAACCCGTCTTGGATGCCTCATCAACCCTTCATTGTGCAACACCCTGTAAGCATTCAAATGTTTTTTTGGGACTTAACACTTTTTTGTAGCTAAAGCAGACGTAAACCCATTTTGTTGCACACAAATCAAATTGGGAGGAGAGATTTTTGAAGTGCAATTGTTCTATATTTATGATGCAAATGGTAAAGATAGGTATCAAATGAAATCTCTGGGTTTGTTTTGTTCTAAAAATAGCCACCATGCATGCAAACCTGACCATGTGACAGTTCTTTGCACGACACAAACATTTTTAGAGGATCATAAAATCCTATAAACTCAAATTTCGACTGAATACATCAGTGAAAGGCCCTCTGACAAGGATAGGCAGTATTTAAAAACATTCAAATGCAATTTTTCTTCCAGGGTGCAGTCATATCGCCCTCTATGGAGCCATCATTGTCACTGCAGGCTACTTCCCTGATGTCTCCCCTGGCGCAACAAATGAGTCATATGTCTTTGGGCAACGCAGGACCGGTAAGAGAATAGTACTTTGTCCTTTAGCGTCTCTGAAGTAGCTCAGAAAAATTCCAGGACATTAGACACTGCTGTTTCGTTTTAAATCCTGACTAAATCCAATCAAAACATTAAACACAATTTCCTTGCCGTAAGCTATCATAGTGAGTCACTTTTTAAAGCAATTATTATGCTACACACTTTATATTTAGGATTACTGCATCTCAGGGTTTCCTCCAGAGAACTTGATAAGCCTGGTAGTCAGGAATAGGACAGACTCAAGGTTGTCGTTCAATGCAAGCAACTTTTGGGTAACAGGATGTAGCAAAGGAGGCTGAGTCATCAGACTACAAACGCCACTTGCGCAATCCTATTAGTCACGTGATGGGTATGGTAGGATGAGGAAGTTTGGAGGTCAGTTTGATATTACTGTAGAACACCGCGATACAGCATGAATCAGTTCTTAGGTGGGGATCGTAAGGTAAAATTGTCATATAGCTGTGAATAGAAAACGTTGGTTATGTTCTCAACTTCTGTACCCAAGGTAAAAACATTAAAATTGTATATACCGTATTTGCCGCACTATAGGGCGCACCGGGTTATAGGGCGCACCCCCAAAAAATAGTCTTTGGTCCTATATCTTCCATAGATAAGGCGCACCGGATTATAAGGCGCTACAATGGGAACGTCGACAAAACAGTCAGATGATTCAGTCAAACTGATTACCCCCTTAACATTCCCAAAGCTTGCAAAGAAGAAAATACGTGTCGTAGACACGTGCGGATGCGGTGTCCGTACGATGTCACTCAAATGCATCGTTCCATCATTCGGAAGGTTAAAGTCTTGGGATTCAAGAAATGCCGCCCATTCCTTAGTTTCTATTTTCTTTTTCGCTCGCAACTATACTGTGCATATGACAATAAACACTTGGAATTGAGTTTAATTCACTCAACTCATCACAGCAACATCAAGATCGTTCTAAAACAAGATACCGGGAAAATATAAAGCCGCATAGCTCACCTAAGTTCTCACGTTCAATAATGATATGCAATCATGGTCTTCTTACAACCATGAGTGTAGTAAATCTAGGAGAGTAAAATGTTTACAAATACAGACTAATGAAACATGTTTCTTTATGGCGTAGTTTAGCAAGCTTGCTATTCAGTCATCTTTTTCGGCCAATTGCGGGGTTTGTTTTGGCCCTCTAGCCTATCCGAGGCTCCGAATAACTTCAGCCAATAGCGATCGATTTAACGGATGACTGACACATCTTTTTCGGCCAATTGCAGGGTTTGTTTTGGCCCTCTAGCCAATCCGAGGCTCCGAATAACTTCAGCCAATAGCGATCGATTTAACGGATGATTGACACATCTTTTTCGGCCAATTACAGGGTTTGTTTTGTCCTTCTAGCCAATCCGAGGCTCAGAATAACTTCAGCCAATAGCGATCGATTTGACTGATGATTGACACATTGGTTAGACAATGAAACGCCGGTATATAAATCCCAGCATACACCGCGGACTACTCCCTGTTCGGGAGAAAATCGAGTCGGCGGCTGTTGCGTAAGTTGCGAGAGCTTGCGATTTAATATTGAGCCATATATAAGGCGCACTGTATTATAAGGCGCATGGTCAGCTTTTGAAAAAATTAAGACTTTTAGGTGCGCCTTATAGTGCGGAAAATACGGTACACATCAAACATTAGCAACAAAATAGTATAATGTGTGTAATGATTTTACATAATTCAGAGATCGCAGTTAATGGGACCAGTACTGCCCGCGAGAATTGAAAATCCGGGAAGTAGCTTCACACCTTCATAAAAGCCTCCAAAGGGTTAAATTTACTTTGAGATGGCATCATTACTGACTGAGAGTAAAAGACTAACAAAATGACAACTATAGATTCACAAATGATAACACACAACTTAAAATTGCTAATGAATGGACAGTTTTGTAGTCAATATACAAAAGTAGAACAAATTTGGAGGGCTTTTCCTTTCAGAGTAAGAAAGCAATTTAAAGAGCGGCTGGCTAGCTGCGCACTGCAATGGGTGTCCTTGATCAAATGTAGCGGTTTCCCATGAGTTGTAGCCCAGGTCAATTATTTAATGGTTAATGGATCTGGCGTTGCTGAAACTCAGGTTCCGCAAGCATAGCTTGTGAGGTTTCTTGGCCTAAACGTAGCAGTAGACCAGGCCTTTAGCCTCGCTGTTTTTCTTTTTCCCCCTCTGATGCGTTAGCTGTCGATTCCTGAACCCTATAACAATCCATGAAGCACCTGGTGATGATCAGTATTTCTTAGCGTTCTTCTGACTTTCCTCATAGTCTGATTTAATTGATGAATTTCTTATTAATGTAACGAGCCGCTTGAAGCAAGCGGCCGCTAACCTTCCCAGTTTGTTTTGATTCGGATACGTAGACTGTGCATGCAAACAGTCACGCCCACCCGATACACGCTCACACAATATGCCCCATTCTGTGTGCTATCTCTGGCCACAATAAATGATAGGTAGATATCAATGACAATGAAGACAATTCAATTCAAATTCCTCAATGGATTGAACCAGCGATAAAAGCAGAACGAAGTAGCCAGGGGTCTCTGCAAACATGTATAGGATTAAACCGCTTTATAAATAAATATTTATGTGAGGGGCAAAACTTTTTTTTATTTTTATTTTTTTACTTTTGTTGTGTCGTGACTTGAGCTGGTATAGTGGAGTTAGTGGGTGGATGCAGAAGGTGGAGGAGACAGCAGATTAAAATTAAAACTGATTTTCCATGTGAGTATTGTCATGCCCTCAGAAGTCTTTGTTGCTTTGAATGCCTCCCTATTCAAAATAATTGAGGGACATGTTTATACTTTCTCTTTTAATTAAATACTAGGTTCCAATGAATTCAAAATCAAAAACTGAGAAACAACCGAAAAAACAAAACAATACATAAAAGGCATGTCGGGCAAAAGATGGAGCTTATTTTGATCCAATCCTCTCGACAGTCTAAACAATTCTCACAAGTATTGAATCATGACACCAAATTTTTACAAATATGTTGGCCTGGAGAGGGATGGGCACCACCAGGCTGTACTTGCCCAAGACACCCCACATGAAATGGTGACCCTACGACCTTAGTGGTTAAGGAGTATAACCAATGAACCATTATATGAAAAAGTATCACATCTCATCATCATTGTGAAGAAATGAAATGATCTGCATTTATATAGCGCTTTTCAAGTCAATGACTTCCCAAAACGCTTTACAATGTGCTCCACATTTCCCAATAGCGGCCATGTAAGGCGCTAACCTGCTTTTTGAGGGTATTAGGGGTTCAGTGTCTTACCCAAGGACATTTCGACATGTAACACGGACAAGCCGGGATTCGAACTGGGATCCCTTGATCCCAAGATGAGCGCTCTACCTCCTGAGCTACTGCCACCCCAACATATGACTTTATTTGAAGTCACATAATGAAGGTGCGATTATTATTTGTCATCCCACCATCTTGATTTCACATAATAATACTCAATAAAGAATTGTGTTGTATTTCTATTATTCTATATATTATACAATTATAACTTAGGCCAGTTTACTAAGCACTGCGCTGTTTTTTTGCCTAGTTATCCTCCCAGCTATCTTCGGGCAGTAGGCAGGGGACATCTTGAACCGTTTGCCAGAAAGCCGCAGGGCACAAAGAGACTCACTCGCTCATTCACACTTAGGGACAATTTGGACCGGCCAATTAACCTGACTTGCATGTTTTTGAAATGTGGGAGGAAATCCACGCAAGCTTGGGGAGAACATGCAAACTTCACATAGGAAGGTTCGATGACCTCATAACTGTGCCATATACGCGCCAACCACTCTCCACCGTGCTGCCCAAATTCAATATATGTTATTTTTTGTTTTGTAGTACTTATAATTAATTGGTTACAATCATACTCCTTAGCCAGGATAACGATCTTCTTCATACTTCTTATCTCGAGCTTTGCCTCCACGGTTACTTTCTTCTTGCTTCTCCCTTTAGCGTCACTGCAGTTTTTGGGACCTATTACTAAACAATTTCAAGTTTTTACACAAGTGAGCGAAAGGGAGTATCGTGGGAGGGAGTTCAGCCAATAGCACATTGGCATCTACCTGACACCGTGACACAATCCAATAGCAGACTAGCATCTTATATGAAGTCGATCAATACCAGACATGCGTCATAGAGACGTATTAGGCAGAGTAATATGCAAAGTTTATTTTGTGTAAGTTTTAAGGTACACAAAATAATTTGTTGTTGATGTCGTACAGTGGGTAAGACACCCTAATTAGGTCGCAAAAAATATTGCAACATGAAAATATAAGCTAGGGATGCAGTAAGCCGGGGTTTTTCTTTGCTATTCCTCGACACTGGGTGAAACACGTGCATCTTATCAAGTGGTAACAGTGCAGATGAAGCGGTAATTCACTTGAGCCAGTGTGCTGTATAATAGTTCCCTGGAACTTGTCCGGGACCTCAGCTCTTATTTCCTTTTTTTTTTCAGTTCATGGCCACCAACATGGCGGGTGCTTACATCCCTCAGTACACGCACATGCAGGCACCAGCTGTTCCTGGTGAGGTGAGCGTGGTGCCACCCTCTGAAGGCTAAACATCCACACTTTGTTTTTGATGATTTGGGATTCTACTCTTTCAGGAAAACGGCATCGCGTCTCACGTGGACACATCGGGCAACCTTTCCCCGTACCCCTACCAACAAACTAAGTAGTGCGGATGTAAAAACCTTCGGACCGACCACTACAACAATCGCCGCAACGAATGAGACAGGACCTTCACTGTTTTGCACTGGTTTTCTCAATTGTTGTGCGGAGATTTCCCGCCACCCCCCACTTTTTTTAAAGAGCAAAAAAGACTCTTTAGTTGATTTTAAAAACTACAAAAGTTTTTACACTTAAAAAGATTTTGTACAAGAAAAGGATTTTTCTACCAAAGATTGCCAGCGAAAAGAAGAAGAAAAGTGCATGGTGACAAATGTCTTTTTTCAGCTTGATATTTTGACGTTTTTGTGCTTGCTGTGCGAGTGTTGCCATGGCCAAGCGGCGAGCTTTTTTCTTCTTCTGCTCTATCGGATTACAGTTTGCCTTAACAGTGATTCTTTGGATCGCCACATAAAGCGGAAGAGCGAGAGGGCTGCCGCTTTGTAAACGAGCTACAGGAATTTTAATTCCACCCTTCCCATGGATTGCTAGGAAATGTATGTATGTACAGAGTTCCGTTGAGTGTGTTGTGATATTTATTTCAGAAAACAGAAAACATGGTTCTCTTTTTTTTTAATCTTTGCGTCAAACCCAGGGGTCACCAACCTTTCGAAGCTGAAAGCTACATTTTTGTTACTGATAATTGACAAGAACTACCAATTATATACGCACTGTTTCAAAACATGTTATTACATAGTTTTTATGATTAGGTGTATTGTTAAAAAAGGATCAGTCTACCACTTAAAAAGTATTCTTTTTATGAGGGCACTGGATGATTTACATACACAAATGGGACAAGGTAAACTTTGAATCAAATTTTAGAAGTGATCACATAATTAAAAACACTCATTAAATCAATGATTTCTCATACCTGTTGGAAATCAAATTTCCTACAAAATCACAATGAACCATCACTAGTGAGTTCTTATCATAACTGGTCCGCGGGCTACCCAGGTGTTCTTAGGGGGGCTACCTGGCGCTCGCGAGCCACCACGTTGGTGACCCCTGATCCAGCCTTTTTTTGCCCATCTTGTAATTTAAGCTAGCCAAGGTTGAATTGGTGGGACCTTAACCTTTCGTGTGTGTCACAGATTTCAAGTTGTGAACACACAAAAATCTTAGCCTCGAAATATATGGTCACTTGTGTTGTATCCATAGGAAACTAAACAGTTGGCACTTTGTTCTATCACCAAAGATGAGTTTGGTTCAAGTAAGCTAGCAGCGATGGACTGTGCCTTTCTCAACATATACACTCAGTTTACGCATGGACATAAGCAGAAAAGCAGACCAATCAATAAACACCACAGTTTATTTTTTCATTCATTGCTATTGACTGCTATAGATCTCAAATATTTATGCTGGCCTTGTTAATTCAACATCTAGAGCCATTAATGGTATTGTGGACAGCACTGAAACTTCTTTTATCTAAAGCAGCACTTGTAGCGAGATGCCTATTTCTCTAACACGAGATTCTCACTTACTGGACGTCAAATATGCATTCTAGGCTAGCAGTTCTACCAAATATTAAAAATCTTCCATAATTTACTCCGCGAGTTTACAGGAAATTACGAAATTTGCATTTTTTATTAAAAAAAAAAATACAAAAATTGAGGGAGAAAAAAATAAATTATGCCGACTATCCCTTGGTTATTTATGATGTATTAGTGCCATCTGTTGGACACTTGTTGTAACAGCAGGTTCGGTGTGCGATTTGTTTTTGTTGAACTGCCTTAAACTTTAAAACGGGGCTCTTATGTACATACTGCTAAGAAAACAATTTCAAACTCTAAACATTCTCTTTACATTCGGAACTGACTGCTATAAATTTGAAATAAATGCCAAATTTTTATCTGGGCTGTAGCAGTGGGTCTATTCGCTTTTCTTTTTCAATATTAGATTCTTATTCCCTTAATTTACAGGTATAGATCTTAAATTTACATTCTTGCCTAGAAAATTTGATATCTACAGCCGTAAACTGGTTAATAAAAATCTAGTTTTGGCTTAGACAGTAAATTTGCATATCCCGGTTAGACGATTTTATAATTATAGTTGTCAATGGTAGTGTAGAAAAACGATGTAACAGCTCATGTATGCTTATAATCGGGACTATGGATGTCAATTTTGGATTCTGTTTAGCAAATTTAACCAAGATGTAGCTCGCAATTATCGTTTATAGTTGTCAACGGCAGTTAATGAGAATGGTTTGTGTTGACTTTAGTATAATATTGCATTCTGGGTGATAAAAGAAATTCACCTCCATAGCTGTCAATGATAGTGAATGATTATTGTAGCTAAAAAAAAGATTTATAGTGCCGTTTATGACAGTTATGGATATCAAATTTGCATTCTGGCTAGCAGATTTGATTTTTATAGCTGTCAACAGTGGTAAAGGAGAACTAGTGTTCAGTATAGATGTCAAAATTTGCAGGGAAATCCGATGCCCGTAGCCGTTAAAAATGACAGCTATAGATGTTAAATCTGCATTCTGGCCAAGGCAAAGTTGCCAACTGTAGTTGACAATGGCAGTTAATGCAAATTTATTGTTGGAAATATAGATGCCTCAGTTCTTAACTATCCTTGAATGCAAATGAGAATCTTGTTTGGGAAAAGGATGCAACCGCACTACTGCTTTAAATGAAAACTTGTTTTTTTCCCCCCACATAATTTGTAACTTTCTCAATCAAGGTGCCCTTCTGCTTTTCCATCGATTGGTCAATTAGACCAGAGATCTACCTCAGTTTTATTCCATATTACTCATTCGTAAACCAGGTTAGCAAATCCGACCTACTTCCCAGACCATATTTCTTTGCTCAGGAGCTGGTCAGACAGGGCAGTTTCCTTTTTTTTCCCCATCTGGACCTTTTTGTATATGTGAATTTTTTTGTTTTGTTTTATTTTTTTAACTAGGGTTAACTTCTACTTTCACCTCCGTAGCCTCCAAGGACAAAAAGTTCACTGGATATGTGCTGGTTTTGAAATGATAAGCTGGGACGAAACCCACATGTTTCGCTCCCGTGACCATTTTTGTGAGTTGATGCTGCTAGTGGCGTCCGAACCGAGTGCCATTGTGCAAGGCAGAAGTGCAAGAAGCGTGTCAAAGGAAAAACGGCATCCAATCATGTTGAACAACAGAAGGAAGATGTAATTTATAAGGAATGCTTTGTACAGAGATTGAGGAAGAGGTCTTTTTGTGTGCGTGTGTGTTGTTTTCTACCACTTAATTGTGGTGACTTGTTTGTACAGTTTTTAAAAAGTGTGTGTTAAGGCCAAACTTGTTTTCCTTTGTAGATTTCTGCCTCAGGTTTTATTCTTTTTACTTTGATTTTTTTTTTTTTTAATAAAAACAAGATTTTTTTTAAGTAGCTTCTGGGTTTGTTTTGAATAATTGCTTAATCCAGTGTCTGAAATAACGTCTGCCCGGGGCGTGCATCTTTTACGTCGGGCGTACAACTTACAAAACGTTTCCGCCCGGGTGGCTGACAACTTTTTCAAAAAAAAAAAGAAAATGATTTTTTTTTTCAAATCAAACGTTTGCTTTATTCTGATTTAGAAATCTTCGTTTGGTTTGGGAATTTCGGTTTGTTTAGCAATTTGCGTACTCAGCAGCGGATCAGAAGACTGCATCGAAAAAAATTCGTGCTTCCGGACTTTTCGGAGCATTTTAATGTTGTGCATTTGCATATCATTTTCCTAAGTAGGCGTAAACAGAACACAAGAAAAATGGAGAAGTTGTTTGGAATCAAGCCAAAACCTCAGCCCCAGAAGAAGGATTCAAAAGAAGGTAACAAAATTGATGACGCTACAAAACGTACATTAAAAGCATCGTGGGAAGAGTTCACGTGGCTTGTAGCAGACGACGCAACGCAAACATTGCATGAATAAAGATGAGTCAATACAGGTACATACTGATAGCAGATAGAAAACGCTAATGTCATACATGCAATGAATGTTATAAGTAGATTTATAATAAACTTAATTTTAAAGTGTTATTCTGTTATATATTCTTATTATCAATCCTTAAGTTTGCAACAATGGTTTTTTTGCGATGAGTCGTCTTATTGCGTTTCAAGTTGTGAAAAATGGGGCAGGCAACTTTATGGGTGGGAAGGGAACCTTTCAGAGTTGTCTGCCCTGGTGTCCGGTAACTTTTTGTCATGAGTTTCAGACACGGCTAATCAGATGGATTTCTTGAAATAATAGCTTGTGTTTAACTAACTCAGGGGTTGGCAACCCAAAATGTTGAAAAAGTCAAATTGGACCCCCAAAAAACATGTTAAAAACCACAAAAAATTAAAAGCTTTATATAAGACATACTGTGTATGTATCTATATATATATATATATATATATATATATATATATACATACCATGCATTATGTGTGATACAAAAGGAACAGGGCTGTCTATACGCTCTCGGATCTATTATTTACCTCATAGATTCTTCGTGTTAAGCGATTTATGAACCATGACACACGTTGATTCTGTGCGAAGTGCACTGGATCTCTATTAAGTTTTAGGGGTTGTAGTATATATAGTAGTATAGTATACAGTGCATCCGGAAAGTATTCACAGCGCTTCACTTTTTCCACATTTTGTTTTGTAACAGCCTCATTCCAAATTGTATTAATTAAATGTCTTATCTCAAAATTCTACACAAAATACCCCATTATGACAATGTGAAAACGTTTTTTTTTACTTTAAAATAGAAAACTAAGAAATTACATTTACATAAGTATTCACAGCCTTTGCCATGAAGCTTAAAATTGAGCTCAGGTGCATCTTTTTTCCACTGATAATCTTTGAGATCTTTCTACAGCTTAATTTGAGTCCACCTGCAGTAAATTCAGTTGATTGGACATGATTTGGAAAGGCACACACCTGTCTATGTAAGGTCCCACAGTTGAGTGTGCATGTCAGAGCACAAACACCAAGCATGAAGTCAAAAGAACTGTCTGTAGACCTGCGAGACAGGATTGTCTTGAGGCACAAATCTGGGGAAGGATGCAGAAAAATTTCTGCTGCTTTGAAGGTCCCAATGAGCACAGGGGCCTCCATTATTCATAAATGGAAGACATTTGGAACCACCAGGACTCTTCCTAGAGCTGGCCGGCCTTCTAAACTGAGCGATCGGGAAAGAAGGGCCTTAGTCAGGGAGGTGACCAAGAACCCGATGGTCACTCTGTCAGAGCTCCAGCGTTCCTCTGTGGAGAGAGGAGAGCCTTCCAGAAGGACAACCATCTCTGCAGCAATCCACCAATCAGGCCTGTATAATAGAGCGGCCAGACGAAAGCCAATCCCTAGTAAAAGGAACATGGAAGCCCGTCTGGAATTTGCCAAAAAGCACCTGAATGACTCTCAGACCATGAGAAACAAAATTTTCTGGTCTGATGAGACAAAGATTGAACTCTTTGGTGTGAATGCCAGGCGCCATGTTTGGAGGAAACCAGGCACCGCTCATCACCAGGCCAATACCATCCCTACAGTGAAGCATGGTGGTGGCAGCATCATGCTGTGGGGATTTTTTTCAGCAGCAGGAACTGGCAGACTAGTCAGGATAGAAGGAAAAATGAATGCAGCAATATATAGAGATATCCTGGATGAAAACCTGCTCCAGAGCGCTCTTGACCTCGGGCTGGGGCGAAGGTTCATTTTTCAGCAGGACAACGACCCAAAGCACACAGCCAAGATCTCAAAGGCTTTGCTTCAGAACCACTCCGTGAATGTCCTGGAGTCCAGACTTAAATCCGATCGAACATCTCTGGAGAGATCTGAAAATGGCTGTGCACAAACGTCACCCATCCAACCTGATTGAGCTTGAGACTTATTGCAAAGAAGAATGGGCAAAACTGCCTAAAGATAGGTGTGCTAAACTTGTGGGATCATATTCAAAAAGACTTGAGGCTGTATTTGCTGCCAAAGGTGGATCAACAAAGTATTAAGCAAAGGCTGTAAATACTTATGTAAATGTGATTTCTTAGTTTTCTATTTTTAATAAATTCAAAAAAGTAAAAAATAAACTTTTTTACATTGTCATAATGGAGTATTTTGTGTAGAATTTTGAGATAAGAGATTAAATTAATACAATTTGGAATGAGGCTGTAACATAACAAAATGTGGAAAAAGTGAAGCGCTGTGAATACTTTCTGGATGCACTGTACAGTATATTAGTCAAGTCATGTTTATTTGTATAGCCCTTAGTCTTAAAAGGGCTGCACAGACTACAGATTATTATTACACCAGCCCCTGATCTAAAACCTACACGGGGGCAGCGAAAACTCAAACCTCAACATGAGGAAAATGAAGACACGTCTTACATATTTTATACTATTATTTATTGAACATTGCATAATTACCACGAAACAGTCAAACACTACAATTAACCATTTTCTTAAGGAAACAAAGTGCTGCAGCAATAACAAAAAAATAACTTAAAAAGAAAAATGATGATGGCATGTTCAACTGCAGAAAAAAAGCTGCACAATTGACTTTGACCAAGGCATAATGAAGATGTTGATATGCTTTTGGCTGAACTATCTCCCACAATGCCTATATCTCCCTTCATTCGGTTCAGGATCTCTTGGGCTTCGTAAAGACTGCAGGTCGCCGATATAATACTGCATTTTTGGTAATGTATTTATTAGCAATGGGTCTTTGGATAAGGTGGTTGAAAAATATTTTACATATTTGCAGGTGTATAGCATACATTTGTATATAGTTTTGTTTCTTGTTAAGTTTTTTGACAAACGCTTGGATTTTTTTTTATTGTTTTATATTACAGAATATTCTGTTGTTTTTTGCACTGTTTCTCCATCTGTCCAAAATTCAAATGGTTTAATATAGGAGGAAGTTAAAAATCCGATTAATCGACCAATTCATCAATTATTTAAATAATATATCGGTATTCTTATGGAAAACGTTAAGAATGTTTGTGTAATGTGTGAAACCAAATCATTCTCCTTTATCAAACATTTTTGAAAAAGCATTAGGGAGCAACAAAGAGCAGCTTGTTGCTGACCCCCGGACCAACCCATTCCACGATTATTAATATCACCATGCATGAACATAAACCTTCATTGGCGTGGCATGATAAGGTGTTGCCAGTCTCATGTATCGTATTACTATTATACCATTGTATATCCCGTAGAGGCTTCGACCAAACTTTTTGAAACGGACACTTTTTTGTTACTGATTAGCACAAAGGGCTACCAGTTTGATATGTAGTTCTGAAATAATCCAGCACGTTTTTATTATGTTACTACTATGTTATTACAAGATTGTAATTTTTGCTATAGTTTAAAATTGGCCCCATCAACTGCTAGAAATATCTTCATTGTAAAAGGGCACTAATTGATTTACCTTAATAAATGATTAACTAATTTAAACTAATGTTTGAGGAACTGACAAGTGTATTTTATGAAACTGATAATAAATGTATTTTTTCCAGTGCAAAACTACAATAAATTCCCTTGCATAATGTATTAAATATTAGGTACTGATACCAAGACATGTTCCCATCTTATGGCATTTTTAACACAATTTCTCTTTATGTAGGAATTATTTAAATATGTTTTGTTTTTCTAATCTAGGCATCAAAATACCTTGTGGTACGTCAATACTTGAACAGATCTGAAAAAAGATCTGTAGTACTAGTGTACATTATTATTTTTATTTATTTGATGTACTCCTAAAATAAAAAAAGCACAGAATTTTGTAAAACAAACAAAAACATATTGATAATCTTATTTTGTTATGAAATAACTGACAGTTTAACAGATGAAATAGAAAATCTGAGCTTTAAAATCAATCTGAGGCGTTCAAGAGTAATCGGATTTAACACTACTGAGTGTCAATGCTTTAAATATAAAAAGAATAATAATTCCACTTGTAACCGCGGTGTACCACCAAGGATTCACATTTAGGCTGGACTGGATGATGAGGCTTTTTTTCCAATTGCTGCAATGAGCAACGCAACATCGACCAGGGGTGTCAAACAGGCGGCACGCAAGCCCGCTCAGGGATTGAATCCGGTCCGCGAAACAACGCTCAGAGAAGCGCAAGAGAAATATGAGCTCAAGGTTGAAAAATGTCCACTTGATGTTGCCAAAGCCCGGTGCCTCTCATAGAGACACTGTACTTGTGTTTATTTCTCTCTCTCTCTTTCCCTCCCTTTATCTCCCACTCTCTGTCCCTCTCTCTTTCACTCTGTCTCCTGTTTTCTCTTTCTTTGTTCCTCTTTTGTCTGTCTCTGTGTCGTTTTACCTTTTTTTGCCCTCTTCCTCTTCTCTTTCTCCCCTTCTCTCCTCTCTTTCTATTTTTCTTTGGATTTCTTTATTTCTCTCTCTTTCTTTTCCCCTCTCTCACTATTTCTCTTTTTATCCCTTTTATTTCTCACGTTCTCTCCATCTCCCTCTTCTCTCTCTCCCTTTCTCTGTCACATCCTCTCTCTTTTTCTCTCTCTCTCTTTTTCATTCTCTTTAATCTACTAGTCCGGCCCCTGAGAGAATGTTTGTTCTATCGTGTGGCCCCCAAGTTAAATTGAGTTTGACACCCCTGACAGACACACACGATGTGATCAGCATGGCTTTCAACATCGTTAACCATGCGCCAAAGAGTGCTATGAGCATAATAGTTTGTGTCAGATAACATAAAATATATTTCAGAAAACCAACTATCAAAATAAATTTTACATACGTACATTACCAAGATTCTATTAGCAGGTGATCGTATAGTGGTTTTAAGCTTTTACAATAAAATCGACTCGACATATTTTTTAATCTGAATCGTAACCAATATCATTCTTTTTTATATATTTGTGAAAATAGAAATATAATTACAATAATAAGTGTAAAAACGGGTACAATTTACCTGCACAACGTTGACACACACGATGTGATTAGCACTTCCGCTGGCTTTCAACATCTATGAGGGAAATTAGCATTTCAGTACAACGTACAACTAAACTTATATAAATAGTGAAAGAAACGAAACTACATCAAAACAGCGTGAAAACTTTAATTACATTACTGTGTATGTTGCAAGATTTGTCAGTTGAGTTTTAATGTAGTTAATAAACTTTTTGCGGAGTTAGCAGTGCGCTGGAAACTGCTAGCGATACCCGGATTTTCGTCATAAAATCAGAATCACTTAACCTTACCTTACCCCATACCAGCAGATGGCGCTGTTGAACTCGTCCTTGCAGGACACTTATACACCGAGTATACAAACATATTTCAGCAGGAATTTTACCAAAACAAGTTATTATTAAACCCGTTACACATCTATGTTTTAAATTAACATTATTTTATTTGTGGATGAATTTCTGAAGTTTTAATTGCGTGTGTTTGTGTGTCATAAAAAGGAGAAATTACCTTGTCGTGTTGTTTATCAACGCAGATGGTTATTTTAAATATGCGTGCTATCTCTTGATATAACATTCCACATGTTGAAATTTCCTTTAAAGCCCTTATATACTTTATAGAGGGACCCCTCGTGGTGTAAAACTACTTCACTTGTTTCAATAAAACACTATCGATTTAAATAATAAGAAAGTAATTCACACACCTAAAATTTTCAACAGCAACGTGGGGATATTAAAATAATACAATATACGTTTTTAATGAAAAACAAAAGAAAAGAGTGCTATCTTTCTTTTTCGCTTGTTATGTCACAAAAGTAAAAGTTGCAAACTGTTGTGATTTCTACGCAGGCGTGTTGGCGCTGACTAGTGGGCGGGGCTAACTCCCCTTTGCAAACATCAGAGGGGAAAAAAAAAAAGTCTGAAGTTTTGTTGCGTCTTGTGGTTTTCGTTTGCAATGGAGTTGTCACCAAAAAGTGGTCGTCGTTCATTGTCCCTGACGTTCTATTTATGTTTGCTTTATCTCCAGCTGCAGGCGGCTTGGACGGGGGGTAAGACCAGCTATGAACTTCGCCCTACTCGCGCAATGTTAAAACTTAACTTGCTATGATTAAATCGCCTGCCTTTTTCCTTCTAACGTGCAGAAATCTCGTGCGTTGTTCCATTTTTGGGAAGTTAAATGACATTTAAATTTATATTTTTTGTTTACTCTGCTGCAAGATTTAGGACATGCGTAGTTATTATCAAATTGCACAATTTCCTGTTTATCCTGTTATATGATACATCTTTGTTTTACCGAACATTAATCTACATGGCCCACAAAACAAGTGTATCACTTTTAATAGTTAACTCGGGATTTTGATTTCTTTATTTTATATGTATTTGCTATACATCTATCTATTTACTTCACCATTAATCGTTTTTATCGCAATAAAGTTTACTTAATATAGGTACAGTTGATGAACAAGTTCTTAAAACAGGTAAATTATCCCCCATTCCCCTAAAAAACCGGCAATAAAACAAAATGCTCGTAGTTTTCTCATATATTGTTATTCAGTATGTTATATATGTTTTAACAGGCATCTACTGTAGATGGCATACTAAGCAAGTTCATCACTTTTTTTAGTCAACTTCGCTTGTAATGTTTTCATCCTTTCGAGCTTTACTGTTAGATACATTTTCATTATCATAAAGTTTAATTAGTAAAGCTACAACTAATAATTAAGAGCTTAAAAAGGAAAATTATCAAGTAAAAATGCTCATAATTTATTATTACAGTATTTTATTTTAGTTACATCTTTTTTTCATAGGCATCTCAATGGCCTACTAAGAAGGTTTATTACCTTTTATGCTTAACCAAATATTGTGACGTCATACATAGTCTCACACATCGTATTATTCATGTTCAATTTGAGTTAAGAAGGGTACATCTGATAAACTAGGTCTTAAAACAGGTGAACTATATATTTTTAAGAAAAAAAATCAATTGAAATAAAAATGCTTGTAATTTCCTGTTATGTGCTACATGTTTTTTAAACAGGCATCTTAATGACCCACTCAGCAAGTTAACCATCTTTTATAGTTGACTAAGTTTTGCAACGTACTAATCTTTTATAAATGTATTGTCTCATCAATCATCTTTATGACAATAAATTCAGCTATATCGGGAATTCAAAATGCTAGTTATTTCATGTTATCCTGTTTGTATGTCACAACTTTTTTTAGATGGATAGATAGATAGATACTTTATTCATCCCCGAAGGGAAATTCACATTAAACAGGCATCTACATGGCCCACTAAGCAAAATTATCTTTTATATAATTGTGATATCCTCATATTTTATATTACTACCTCATAAATCACCTTTATTGGAAAAAAGTTTAATTAGTAGAAAGCTACAGCTAACGAAAACCCCTTAAAACAGGAAAATACCACAAAAAGCAATTGGAATGAAAAAAAAAGCTATACTTTCCTGTTACGTGCTCCATGGCAGGCATCTAGTTGGCCTACTAAGCAAGCTCATCACTTTCTATCGTTTACGTTTCCTCATCTTTTAGATATATATTTTAAAAAATCGTCTTTATTGCAATTACAGTCATGAAAAAGTTCTTAAAAAGGGTAAATTGTCAATTAAGGGAGAAATCTGAAACCAAAAATTCTAAGAATTTTTTAGCAGATTTTAGCTTCAGATTTGCCTTATAAACTCCTCCAAATGACTTTCAAACCAGATTTAAATGCTGTTCTCTTTTTCTTTTGGCAGACTGTCCCTCGGACGGACGAACCTGGGTTCCCTTCAACGGCCGATGCTACCATTTTGTCCACGGGAGCGAAGACAAACTCAAAGTGTACAATTTCGATAGTGCCAAAAGCCTCTGCCCCAATACCGGTACGTGAAAAAAATAAGCAAATTAGTTTTACATTTTATATATATATCTATCTATCTATATATTTTTTTTTTTCACAGAGCTGCTTTCCATCCAAAGTGCTGAAGAAAATGACTTTGTGGTCAAATATAGTCCAGAGGTATGGAAAGGCGAAGTCAATATGTGGCTTGGAATGTATTACGATACAAACAGTAAGTGGCATGTGACTTTTGCTTTTTACTTCTGTAAAAATAAAGTCTATTGGTCTATACCAGTGATTTTCATCCAAAGTAATTAACTGGCGTAGGAAAATTTCCAATTTGTGTGCCTGTGCGGTCTAGCGAAAGCTATCTTTCATTTGGACTTACTTTCATTTTACTGCCATGATTAAGGGCTATACAAGTAAATATGACTTGACTTGACTTTTTTACCAGAGATGCAAGAAATGAAAGAAAAGTACTTTGGCTCAAAAAAGGTTGAAAAACACTGGTCTATACAGTAGCCCCCCCCGGGATATAACATGAATCCTTTCTGAGTTGGGGATCTCAAAGCGAAATTGACGTACAGTGGGGAATAGAAGCCTACAGTAACAGTGCCATGAAAAAGTAATTTGATTTACCTATGTGTGACTGAAGCTGGTTGAGCGGAATAGCAGGTGGATGCAGAGGGTGGAGGAGACCGCTGATTTAAATTGAAATAGATTTTTAAAACTATAGATTTCCTTGCTTTAATAGCCTCCTTTTCTTATAGGGACTGTGTGTGTGATTTGATGACTAAATGTCGCTGTATTGTGTAGTGCAACCGAGAACAAGTGCTAAAAGGCACAAGACAGAACACAAACTATGAAGACTCAAAGTGACCAAACATAACATTTTCATTCCTTTTTTTTGTTCAGCCTTTAGCAAGATCTTTGTTTTGAGTACCTATAGCAGAAAGATGGTGTACAATTTTTTCAGCTTTCACTAGGTGAGGCTTATGTTAGGAAATAGAAATGTAAATTTGTCAACCTAGGAGTGTTTGAAAAAAATTCTTGTTTGTATGATGGATCAAGTGTTTTTTTTACAAGTAGAGGGGTTAAAGAATACACACTGTGCCTTTTTAAATGTCCCTATCACTGGTTGGTTTTCGGCCATATTCCTTAGCAAGATAAACCATTTTTTTATCTTACTATTTCTTGATAATTGCAAGCTTCGTTTCCATGGTTATTATGTTTTTATTTCTCCCTTTAGCATCTCTGAAAGCCTTAGGACCCATAACAAAACATTAAGTACCAAAAATGCTATATTGTATCGTTAAACAAGCACACGCGATTCTGAAATTAATAAAAAGAAAACAGGCATTGTGGGAAGTAGTTTAGCCAATTGCGTATCAGCATTTTCATGATGCTGTGACACAAACTCATAGCAGGCCGGCATCTTATATGACTTTGGCCAATAGCAGACAGGCATCTTAAAGACGTAACTCTTTATTTGCATGACCAACTCAAGGATTTTGGGCATGTAAAATAATTTTTACTTGATGCTGTATCGCGGTGGAAATGCTTTGAAGAGGTGTCAAAAAACATTTTATTCCACACTCCAAACACGGGGACACCTTATTACCGAGAATCTTTGTTTGCATAAGTGTGCACACCCTTTTCCAGTAACTAGGACTCTGACACTAAAACCCACCTAACTTACCCAGCTGACTGTTCATCCTGTCACTTTTTTGCATAATAGTGGCACAAAATGTGTTTTTTTTTTATTAGAAAGGAAGTGAAAGATGCACATAAGTGATTTTTTTAAAAACTTTTTTGGGGGTGTTTGTGCTGATGCGGTGAATCTTGTCCAGGCGAAGGCATGATGTGGTTGGGCGAAGAGCCGGTCAAGTTCACCAATTGGGAGACGGGCTCGTCCCCGTCGGACTTTGTCCCCGTGGAGACGTGCGTGGCCTTGCACAGCGATACCGGAAAGTGGGAAAGGGTCAGTTGCCTCGACGATCTGGAGAACGGAGTCGTCTGCGAGGCACCGCAGAGTAAGTGACCCATGTTTTTATTGTCTTAACTCGTACGTTCCTGTCGACGGTCATACACGTCAAAGATCGACTTAAAAATCCCAAGTGTGTAATACGTATTGATCCTTGGTGTTGTAAGAAGACTTCATCCATTCAAAGGGATTACAGAAGACCATATTCATTTTCAATCTGGCACAGAACGTGTCGTGTCCTTCCCCACAATTATGCAGAAATGTTCCAAAATATTCCATGCGCCATCGATCTCGAGAAATTAATTCTCTAAGTAGACAATTTGACCCCATATCCCTTAGAGCTGTGTCGTCACCGGATGACAACGACTCAAAACAGACGGCGATTGTAGTATTTAGCGAATGCGTAGCGCTCATTTTTGCTTGGAGTAATTGGAACTTTGCTTACCGTGTCGCAGACTGTTTTGTCTGACTTGTGTGCTTTTATCATTAAAAGCTGTATGTTTGGCTGCGTGCGTTTTTTTTTTACTTTGCTACCTTTAGGTTATGGGATTGTGACTTCTCCCTTTATGTTTGTTTTGCCACATTTCACAATGAATATAACATTGTCCAGATAGCTTCCCGTACGGGCTCCCGAAGGCTACCAGTTTTGTTTGGTCCAGGATAGCCCCGTTAGCAGTTGGCTAGCTGGCTAGCCTACCGTGCTCATTTTTTAGTTTGTTTGTTGCTGTGGTCGTTTTTTTGTTGTTGTTGGCTCCCAGTTATCCTGGCTGCTCACTGCATACTCTCGGTCAGCCAGCCTCCCGTTTTTTTCCGCCGATCAGTCCCGGTTAGCCATTTTTAGCAGCCAGCTAGCCTGCCGTGTCCTGGCGGGTTTAGCTGGTTTCATTTTTTTATTCAATGTATTTTTTTTTTAATTTTTTTTAGGATTTTCTTTATTAAGACAAAGTAAATAAGTAGTAAGTACAAAATATCGTGATTTTTTTTGTGCAAAAGCAGGACAATCCACAAATGTACTTTGATAGTTGACTTCTTATTGTTTTATGAAAATAGCAAAGCTTACAGTTGCAGGAAGTTAGCACACGCCGTTTTGTGCTTTTTGATTCCATGACAAATTGTGAGGGCTTCAGCATTCACTGACAAAGCGGCAGTAAATTTAAAAAGGGTCATTAATAAATTGCCTCACAAATAGGCCTTTCATTTTTATTTTCACCCCCCAGGAGTATCAGGAAGCAATCAATCGAGCGGTCTGGTATCGGGTCTGGCCATCTTGTGCGTGGTGGGGATCTTAGCGCTTTCGGCGTTCATCTGGTTCGTGTACCACAAGCAGCTCGCAGGCTCCACATTGATGACGGGCTTCGAGTACCATCCTCCATTCCGGGCCCCTGACACCGACCGCTCCTGCCTGGTGGAGGCCGAGGAGATGGACGGTGCCCCCTAGGGACCAAGTTTGGCAAGGGAAAAGTGTGGACACTAACAACTACAACTGAGTGGCATTCAATTATTCAGCAATCAGCATACGCTCTTTTTGCTTGGATTTGAGTATTAAGCCTTTTTTCAAATTTTCTTTCATGAAGTTTCGGGTATCGATGGCAGACTATTTTTTTTTCCCGTAATCTCCGAATTGTCTTTGTGATATGTTTTTATGGCAATGTTAATACCGTTTTTCAACCACTCGTGTGTCGTGAGAAAATTTTCTTTTTCATGTAATCACTTACACGTTCTTAATGATTGGCTTCCGGTATCAGGAGACTAAGTCTGAATTTTTTATGACCAGTAGGTGACAGCAGATCACTATTTTGTTGTCATGTAGTGATACCTCGGTATGCGACGATAATTATACATACCGTCTTTTAAAATGGGTAGATTTATAAAGCGGTAGATTTAAAAAAAAAAAAATCTGTAGACATCTTAAAAAGGAGAAAAGCAATTGGGTCAGTCAGCATGCATAATCCAATCAGGATCGAAGTTCCAACACCGAATTGTTCGAGTACCGAAACACTTTTTTCTATACAAAGTAATGGCATTTAATTTAATGCGTTCCTATCTATTTCTAAATACTCCAAATTAATATAGCACGTACCCACACTTAAATGAGATACTAAGAAATAAACGTAACGAAGATAACATGAAACAATTTGAAAGCATTTCATGCATTTTTCAGCAGCAGTTTAATGGTAAACTATCGTACACAGTTCTCATATTTTGCAATAATTTCCTTCTTCAACTCGTTCAGTGTTTTTCTATCTTCCCGTTATTACTAACTTTCTTACGGTCCATTATGATTGGCAAAAAAGGCAAGAAAACACACAAAATCACAATAAATTCTCAACATGTGTTGTCAGACTGGCGATCGCTCTCAAAATGAAGCAAACCCATTTACTGACCAGGTTTGTGTAGCTAAGATGGCAGCTCACATCCTCAGCAATGGTATAGTTTGGATTTTTGTTGTAATATTGAATCAAAATAACTTTAAATTTTGGGTCAAACATCGATTTCTTCGAATACAGAGTTGTTTCGGTATCGAGCTATCTCTGTATTTGGCAGATATTTCTCATTTTACGTAGATATAAAATTGATTTCACTAGAAAACAAGACATCAGAAATCTCGCTAAACTAGAAATAAGTAAGTTATAATTTACAACAGAATTAGTTATAGAAATGATGTATCCATACTATTTTTCTTCCAAAGCTGTTACCACAACAAAAGAAAGCTATAAGAACACAGTTAAATTGCCAACTTTGGTGATATTATTACCTGTCTTGACAATTACAACGTTACAAAATGACACCTGGAGCCGAGAATGACATTTTTCAACATTTTTACGGGCCTTGAGATTTTTTTCAATGAAAAATGTGTGCCTTGGATCACGGAAGGTTAAAAACCTTTTTTTTTTTCTTTTTTTTTTTTGAATGATGATTTGTGTAACAAACAGAGCCTGAATTTTGCCATTGAAGTGGGCCAATGAGATTTGAACAAAGAATTACAAAGGATATTTGTTACGTTGACTCTTAAAGCAGCTGTGCAATCCCTTACAAACCCAATCGTTACTATATATGCTTTTCCAAAGCTAGATATTTTTGGGCAAATTTCTGTGTCTGTTTTGGAATCGATTTGTGAAAGATGGAATTTGCTCAGAAAGTTTCATGATGATTACTGTGCTTCCATTTATCGTGCAATATATTTGAACTTGTATCCAGAACAAAATTGTAATAAAAACAATTGGTTACAAGGACTTTTTGTATGTTTTAAGTAAATGAATTATGAGGAGGACTTTCGTTGTGCTTCAGCTAACATCAACATTTTTCTAAAAAGTGCCACCTACAGACGCTCCCCTACTTACGACCGTTTGATTTACGTAAAACTGTAGATAGGAACACTTTTCGGGATGTCGAAAAATATCCGGACATTGGTGTAAGTTGGATTTTGTATTGTGTGTGCCTTTTTCTGAGTACAGGACATTACTGTAGTGCTTCTTTCCGCCTCTACTGTCTACTGGAAGTATAAAATCTGCTTCCTCTTCCTAGTTCGTGTGTAAACATACTGTATCTCCAGCGCGTGAAGAACTTTGCCATTCAATTTGGTTGGTGTAAAGCGAAAAGAAGAGGCGAGCCGCTTCTTTTGAAATGAAAGTGGAATAAGAAAGCTTGATGCGGTTGAAAAAATCGTTGGAACGTTTTTTTTTCGGCCACTTTTTACCACGGAGGACCTCATGAAGCACATCTTCCAAAAGTAAGTTACACTTACCTTTTTTATCTTTATGAAATGTTTATTTTTTTAGTACAAAACATTATAGGTTACTTATACAAGCCTTAAACGTACTTATATAAGCCTTAAACATACAAAATATAGCTCTGATGCAATTGACGAACAAATTTAACTTACAAAGTCGGGCAGCGTCTATTTTGATCATTTTGGGCAGCAGTTTATAGTTTTGTTTCGGGTTACAACCAAATATAATTGTGTTAACTCTTTCAAATTTATGTTACTGAACTAATGTCAGGGATTGCTCACCTGGTAAAATATCTTTATTAGGGTCTGGTGGTTTTAATGTGAAATAATTCATCACTATTGAAGTTATCATGTTTAAAGCATGTGATATTCACTCAACAGTCAGATGTCTGGTTGAAACGAGGTTGTCTGTGTCTACTTTAGCTGAAATGATACTAGACTGACAATTAACGCAGCTTCGTCTGCAAACTCTGTAAAACTCCATTGTGACGTATTTTTGCTTTTAATGCAATAAAAGGCTTACGAGGGGGACAGCACTTTGGTAGTTTTGGAGAGCGCACACTTGAGTGGTTTGCTCGGCTGCCCCTCACGAGTGACAAAGACAATCTTGGTTGGTCTGAATTCACTTCAATTACAGTCCTCAGGCTTGTCACAGTTGTTTTGAAGAAACTTCTCTGACGGATCCCCAGTCAAAGCTGCACAAGTTCTCTAATTAGGGTTTTGGTTGGAACTCGGGTTGATCTACTGGTAAGCTGCCTGATTTCTGCATACAGGATTGTCGGCTTGTTACCCAGTCAAGTCAATGCAAAATTAAAGTTTACTGGGTTAGTGCGAGAGCTGGGGTTAGGATTATGGTTTGACCTAGGGTTAAGGTTTTGGTCCGAGTTGGTTATTTGATCATTCCCCATCATTGGTAGCTTAACTGTCAGACTGCCTGATATCTGTACACAGCATTGTGGGCTCCGACCCAAGGTAGAATCGTAGGGTTAGGTACCTTGCATTGGAGAAGTGGTTTATCGGTAAATATTGGATTTAGGATTTGGAGTTGAATCCAAGTATCCTTTTCTTCCTTGTGAAATGTGACCTATGGGTTCTTCAGGGTTAACTATGCATATGGAACAGAAACAGAAGAGGTACAGTACTTGCAGCCCAACGGGTAAGATGGTTGTAATGGGGTTTTCAGGATTAATCCACAGTTAAACCATTGCAACTTCTGGGTTTATGTTGAGTTATGGTTTATGTTGGAGCTTAGCTAGGTTTATATATAATTGGAGCTAGGGTTCGGTTTTAGTTGGAGTGCGTTTTAGGGTTTTTGCTGTAACTAGGGTTAGAGCCATGGTTAGTTGTTCAATGTTGAACCTAGGGGTGAGAACTTGGTGGAAGCTAGGGTAAGAGGTTTGGTTAGAATATGTAATAGCACTGGTAGCACAAATGGTAAAATGTCTGAATTCACTCACGGGGAGGGGGTTCTATCCTCAGTCAAGGCCGTACGAATAAGGATTTTGGTTAGAACTAGGGCTAGGGTTTTGGTTGCTCTAACATAAATCTGTATCTTAGCATTTGTAATGCCTTGACTGGGAAAGTATAAAAGTAATTGGTGAAAAACTACTCAAGTACTGAGTAACTGTGGTAAAATCTTATTCATTGATTTAAAAACAAATACAAATATATTTTAGTTGGTTGGTTGGTTCGACCCCTTAACCACAGGGGCACCATTTCCTGTGGTGTGTCTTGGACAAGTACAACCTGGTGGCACCCATCCCTCTCCAGGTCAACATATGTGTCCAGCTAGTCTTGAACCAGGGACCTTATAAATAAATATCTATCTACCTTGATCATATCCCTCAAGAGGGGTGACCGACAGCTAGACACACACATACAATAACAAAAAAAAACAAAAAAAAAAACATAAATTTTTTGGACCATGGCCAACCCAATTGCCCAAACACCCAAACAAGTTAGGCACCTCAGCACCCAAGTTGGTCATGCTTTCGTCCTTCCAGATGAAACGGGACACCAGAAAGCGCCCATCCACTCGGGTCAGGGTGACACAACACACTCTTTTGATCAACAGCAGGGCCCGACAGCTTTCACTGGTTTACCCCTGCCGCATCATACGGGTGCCCAGCCCATCCTTAAGAACGCGTCCGCAATCCCACTATCCTTTCACAACACCTCTCCACTCCTTTCTATCACCAACAAGAGATCTAGCTTCCATTTTATTTAGACCTCTTTCCTGCAGTGCACTCATAACACCATCCATCCACGTCAATCGCGGCCTTCCTCTCGGTCTCTTTCCATTGACTTCTTCTCTGTAGATCCTCTTCAACATTCGCTCCTCATCCATCCTCTCCATGTAAATAAATATAGATTAAATATATAGACTAAGCACAAGTGGCACATTTAAACCCCAGTACTATTTCTAACAGGATCTGCAGGCAGAACAAGCTAGCCCATTAACTCGTAAAAATTATGTGCGTCAGTCTCTGAAAAAAAAAATAAATAAATCGAATGACATCTTGGGGGGGTCCTCTCAATCAATATATTACCAATAAAATTGTAACATTGTATACAAAATGAATAAATAATATAGAGAAAAATATATTATTCTACTAAATTATGACCATTCAACAAAAAGCGTCGTCCCGGGGTTGCTTACGATGTGGCGTCTCCTTGTGGATAAAGACGTCAACGCTTTTAATTTGGGTTAATTCAATCCATCATCGAACCTGTGTTACTGTTTCAAATCAAAAACATTCTCAACTTGTCCAAGGAATTCAAAGTACTAGTTAGGTTTTCTATTTGAAGTTTTAATAAGTAAAATTTTATTCGCAAAAATCCAACTTTTTAATCGAAATAACACAAAGTGTAGTCTCAGGTTGTGTGCAATTTGGCGTCTCCTTGTGGACAAAGACGTCAGATCAGCCAAACATTTTTCAAAGAATGATTTTAATTAAGCACTTAATTAGTTGGTTTGAAGTGTCGGTTTTTGAACAAGCAGGGTTTCTAATTAGGTTTTGTAACCAAAATTAGAATTCAGACTAGGTTTATTTGGGTCACAAGTAACATGCAGATTTTTGTTCTTCAGAATCCCATAAGTTTATTTGATTTAACATAATTATATGGCAACTTTTGTTGATCCTCCTACTTGCCACAAGATGGTGCCAAAGCATCGTGAATTTTTTTTAGGTGGAACGTTACTAATATCAGTGTAGTAAAATGAAGTAATAAACTACTCTAGCTTGAAAAAAGAGACATAAAAGCCCGAAATCCTACTGGGACATCCATCAGGGTGTAACCATTGACTTTTAAGATTTATAATTTACAGTTTTACACATTTTCTTTATCTATAATACTCTTCAAAACACACTTTTAAAGATTGAAATTATAAATCCCGGAAACTCACAAAAAAGGCATTTCCTCATTTGTCCACATGAGGACACTGTTTACATACCGTTGTCGTTGGTTTTAGGTTACCGTATTCTTCAACCGTTTCGGAAATAAAAATCCTATAATTATTGGTTCATTTTTGTTTAAGTTGATGAGCTTATTGCTTACAATATTTAATAATGAAATTAAAACAGACTCACAATAGTCAAACTCCCCCATTTGTACACAAAAAAGTGCTGCTTAGTTAGGTAACAAATCTTCAGGAAAAACATTGTTAATACCATACAAACATATTTCAGATTTTAGGTTATTCTTTAAGGGACAGTGTGTAGTATTAAGTGTCCGTTTTAATAAATTTCATTTATTAAAAAAAAAGATTGAAATTATAAGCCAAAAACCCATAACCTCTCATCATATAATTATGCTTTTAAAAAATAAGGGGGGAAAAAAAACACAAACCTAGTTCAAGAAATTTATTTACAACATAAGCCGCACCCAGAGGAAGCTGTCATAAATATCAGTCATCTTGCAGCTACAGGTACCCAAAAGGGGTAAAATGGTGTGTTTTGGTCACTTTGAGTTTCTGTGGTTTGTATTCTTCCTATTACTTTCTATCATTCGTTTTCATTTGCGATACAACATACAGCGACATCTAGTGGTCAAATAACAAACACTGTTCCTTTAAAAGATCAGCAGACAAAAAGTGTATTATGATTACTATTTTACCGTATTTATTCCTATCAATTACTCAGGTTATTTATTGTTTTGAAAATAAGTAATGTAGTTTCCCTTATTTCATTTTATTTTAAGTTAATACTAATTTGACTTTTAAGAGATGTTTAATTGCCTGTTTTTGTTATACACATCATTTCATTTACATTATTATTCAAAAATAGTATATTTTATAATTATAAATAGATTTCTTTACCCGTTTAATACCAGTATTATAAAACTACTATTACATATTCCAAGAATAAGGCTTCACTGTCCATTTATCAACAGATTCGATTAATATTCCACTTGTTCTTGAGTTTCTTTCTTCTTCTTTTTTATTTATATAATACATGTATTATCTTCTTTTTCAGTGTGCAGAATCCGAGCTGGAGCAGAATTGGTTCCAAGGTCAATAAGCGCTCATTATTTTCAGCGTACAAACTCCATCATGCTCAATGTGGACTTACCGCAATGCGATGCTTGGCTTGCCATTTTCCAGGAATACTTTCCTGATTATTGGCTTGGTAGATTAAAACAAATACACTAAAAAATGTGAGGCCAGGTAAACAAGGGAGGTGTGGCCTACACAATGTCTGCAGTGATGTCATCATGTGTGTTATGTAGGGGTGGGCAAACTACAGCGAGCGGGCTATATGTAAAGTCAAATCATGTTTATTCGTATAGCCCTTAATCACAAGGAGTCTCGAAGGGCTGCACAAACCACAGACTATTGCAAACTACAGACTATTATTACACCATCCCCTGACCTAAAACCTACATGAAGGCAAGGAAAAACTCAAAAACCTCAACATGAGGAAAATGGAGAAGCCTTGAGAAGGGACCGCACATGAGGTAATGCCCCTTCCAGGATGACCAGGCTGCAATGGATGTTATAACAAACAATACACAGATATGGTCAACATGAAATATAGGTCATTCATAAGCCAGAGAATATACATGTTTTTCAAGCCTAGATTTAAACATTTCCACTGAGGTTGCAGATCGAATCTCAGGGGAAAGAGCATTCCACACCACCGGGGCCCGAATGGAGTACGCTTTCGAACCTGCAGATTTCTTCTTGACTCTTGGGATCATTTGCAGAGCAGTATATTTTCAGAGCAAAGGCTCATGACATGGTTATAGGGAGAAAATAAATCTGAAATATATCAGGTCCCTGTTTTAAGCACTAAATCCAATAGTTAGTTTTGTAGTAGAATTGTGGTTGTATTTTTTAGTATTTTGTAATATTACAATTTGCAGCTATATCACAAAATTGAATCGTTAAAAAAAATCATGCATTGTGATTTCTGGATTTTTCTTTTTCATTTATCTCTCTCACAGTGGACATGCACCTTCAATGAAAATTCCAGAACCCTACATTTCTAAGTGGGATAAGTAGCAAAATAGCACGGTGTTCAAATACCTATTTTATTCACTGTAATATATATATATATATATATATATATATATATATATATATATATATATGCAACCTTAGTGAAGGTGTTTAACTCTATGCTTAAAAAGGTTTCTTAATTTTCCTCATGTTAAGTTTTCTCGAGTTTTTCCTGGCCCTTATGTAGGTTTTAGATCAGGGGATGGTGTAATAATACTCTGTAGTTTGCAATAGTCTGTGTAGCCCTTTGAGACTCCTTGTAATTAAGGGTTACTGTATACTAATAAACATGACTTGACCTAATATATATTGTGATCGTATTAAGATCATTTCGAATATACTCATCTATTTAAAAACAAATATAATTCAATATAACATGTAGATGTCTAAATGAAAAAAAAAAATTCTAGGTCATCAGGTTCGACCCCTGGCCAAATTTTATAACCCAATGTGGCCCGCGACTCCAAATAGTTGCCCATCCCTAGTCTTCTGCATCTGCTCGAGTGATTTCTGTAAGAAAAAAAGACAAAAATAGACCCAGAAAATCTGAGGTTTTCTTCTGGCACAAGCAGTCTAAAATGTGTAGACTGGCAGACTCCACATGCCCAAATCTGGGCCAGCAACCGTACTGGTGTCGGCTTGTCATCCACGGCAACCGTAATAATAAAAATGGTTCCATTTTTCATCTTTTTTAGTTTGGAGTTGGTGCCGTGAAAAAAGCCAAGTGAGAGTTATTTCAAAACTCTTTGAGTCGTGTGATCAATCACGCTGAGCTCCATGGAAAGAGAAAAAACATCATTTTAAGCAGAGTTGAAATCCAGCTATAAATAATAGGCTGTAATTTATGAAAAATAGGATTTTTATAACCATAACGTGCGTCAAAGCACTCCTACATTTGGTTAAATGTTGCATTTCCCCCCCTCGCTGACATATTGGTTCTTTTGACACGCCGATACTTAACTGTAAGCAGCATAAAGCTTTCTAAACCAGGGTTAACAATGTACTGCTATGAAGTTTTAACTTAAGCACTATTTTAAAAGAATAGTTTAAATATGCCAGTAAAACCTTGAAATCGTTCTGTGTACTATCTTTCTTTGTAAAATCATTAAAATGATCTTGTTACCATGTAGGCAGTTGGCAGTAATACGTTTTATAGAATTAGAAATAATAGTACAGTTAACTTGAGCACTACATTCTGAATTTCAATAGTAAGTACTAAATCATCATTTCATGGTAATATAAAACAGCAGTGACGTCAAAAATCGGAAGTACTTTAAGGCGAACAACAGCTTAAGGAGTTCTCATTTGCAATATTTAAATATCATGCCACAAGAAATATGGTCATGATGATTGATTTGGAACTTGTGCCCACTCGTTTGGCGCCAACCGCTGCAGGCTATCTGATTGGTTCCCTGTCCTTTTTAAGTCCAGTCCTTTCACTCTCCTGTTGTCAGTCCATCAGTGAACCTCTGTTTCTACCAGGCAAGCATTTTGACTCTGACTCCTGTCGGTCCCGCTTTTTGCATCCGTTTATTCACCCGTTCGTTCCTGATCTCTAAGTTTGTCTCTGGCTTCGACCTGTTTTTGACCCCGACCACGTTTGCTCTCCCGTCCCGAATTACGACGCGTTTTTGATCCCGACCACGTTTTTGCTCTCCTGTCCCGGCTATCAACCTGTTTTTTCCGTCCTTGACACCCCCATCTCCTGCTCCGGAAGATCCACTTCCGTATTCGGATCACAATCCGATTGTGTGAGTGGCTTGCTTCCCGCGTCCAGCGGGCACTGGATCGCGGGCGTTGCCCTTCTTTTTATCAATAAACTTGTGGTCTGCATTTGGGTCCTGATTCCGTTCTGGTCGTGACAAATACAGTTTAAGTTATTTCCATATTTTGATAAAAATCTGTAGACTGTACAGCCCTTTACACTTATTGTGATTAAGAGCTATACAAAAAACATGACTTGACTTAAGTTAATGCTGCTTTAACTCTGTCGTTAATTTCAAATTTAAAGCAGTTCGGGACTTTAACAAAAGAGAGCCTAATTTTTTAGGGTTAAAGTCAAGTTGACACTGATTTAGTCAACTGCAACAGTAACAAAACTTGAAGCTTTAACTCAATGTTGAAGCTAAATTCAAGCAGCTTAAGATACTTGGTAGAGTTAAGGTTTTAGCTCAAGGTAACACTGCTTTAACTCTGGAGTTAACTGCAAGTTGAAGCTTTGAAGCCACTTTAACTCTTAAGTTCAAATTACCAGTCAAAAACTTTTAACTGAAATTAATGCAGATTTAACTCAACAAAATTAAAGCAGCTATTTACCTGTAAAGTCAAACTTTAACTTTGTTCAAATCAGTGTTGACTGTTAATTTAGACGCAAACAAATTAAAGTAGCATAAAGCTTTAATTGAAGATATTCAAGACTTTAACTTTGTAGAGTTTTAACTCAAGTTAAAACTGCGAAAACTCTGGAGTCAACTGCAAAATTGAAGCAACTTGAAGCTTTTAATCCCTTCAAGTTAAAGCTTTACTTTAAAGAAACTTTAACTCAAATGTTCTATGCATTTAACAGCTTAAACCATATAGGTAAAATGTATTCTCTTAAGTTTAAGTTTTAACTTAACACAGCTTTAACTCTGGAGTTGACTATACTTGCAGCCTTAGCTCCCTCAAAGTTAATTCTTTAAAGCCACGTGATGGCCAATGTTCAAAAAACTTGAAAGCTTTAACTCCACAGTCAAAAATTCCCTTGTAGGTTTTAAGTAATGCCGCTATAACCCTAGAGTTGACAGCAAAGTTATCGCAGCTTAAAGCTTTACATGATGATAGTAAGAACTTGTTTAACTTTTTACTTAAGTTAAAGGTGATTTATCTCTGAAATTCGACAAAAGTTAATAAGTTTAGAGTTTTAACTCAAGAGTCAAAATATAACTCTCACAATAATATATTTTTTCAGTTTTACCTCTGGCTAAACAGCTTGAAGTCTGGGGTTGACTACAAAATACGGAAGGTTTAAAGGGCTAAAACTTTTAAACCACTTTTATTCCAGTGTTTAAAGAACTTAAACGCTATAACTTCAGAGTAAAAATATTACCAATACGTTAAATGTTTGAACATAAGTTAATGCTGCTTTAATGCTACAGATCAATGCAAAATTAAAGCAGCTAAAACCTTAACAAAGGACAGTAAAAGCTTTAATTTTGTAAAGGTTTAACTCAGGATAAAACTGTGTTAACTCGAGTTAACTGAAAATTTTAAGCAGCTGAAAACTTTGCTGAAGAGAGTAAAAACCTTAACTTTGTAATGTTTTACTTGAGTAATGTTGATTTATCTCTGAAGTGAACTACAGAATTAAGGAAGCTCAGAATCTTTAACTGAAGAGTCAAAACTTAAAATTTGTCGTTTCAACTCAGGATAAAACTGCTTGAACTCTGGAGTAAACTGCTAAATTAAAGCTTAAAGGAGTTTAAGCTTTTAAGCCACTTTAAATCCAGTGTTAAAAGAACTTAAAAGCCTAAAATCCAGAGTAATTATATTACCAATTTGGTGAATGTTTAACTCATGTTAATGCTGCTTTAACTCTAGAGCTAATTGCAAAATTAAAGAAGTCTGAAGCTCTTGTCTGAAGTGAGTCAAAACTTTTACCTTTTTAGTCAAATTAATGCTGATTTCTTTCTGAAGTTAACTACAAAATTTAAAGCAACTTAGAGCTTCAACGAAGAGTAAAAACTGTGACTTTTTGGAGTTAAAGTTTTAACTCAAGTTAACTCTGATGTAACTCTGAAGCTTTACCCGAAGATACTCAACACTTCAACAATAAAACTGCACGAACTCTGGAGTTAACTGAAAAATTAAAGAAGTCTGAAGCTTTTGCCTGAAGTGAGTTAAAACTTTTGACTTTGTAACGTTTTTAGTCAAAATAATGCTGATTTATTTCTGAACTACAAAATTTAAAGCAACTTAGAGCTTCAGTAAGAGAGTCAAAACTGACTTTTTGAAGTTAAAGTTTTAACTCAAGTTAACTCTAATGTAACTGAAGCTTTACCTGAAGATACTCAACACTTCAACAGTAAAACTGCATGAACTCTGGAGTTAACTGAAAAATTAAAGAAGTCTGAAGCTTTTGCCTGAAGTGAGTTAAAACGTTTACCTTTGTGACGTTTTTAGTCAAATTAATGCAGATTTATTTCTGAAGTTAACTACAAAATTTAAAGCAACTTAGAGCTTCAACAAAGAGAGTCGAAACTGTGACTTTTTGGAGTTAAAGTTTTAACTCAAGTTAACTCTAATGTAACTCTGAAGATACTAAAACCTTCAACAGTTAAACTGCATGAACTCTGGAGTTAACAGCAAAATTAAAGCCACTTGAAGCTCTAACTCACAAGAGTCACTATGTAAAGTTTTAACTGAAATTCAAATCACCCCAAATCTGGAGTTTACAAAAAAACAAAGCAACTTGAAGCTCTAACTCCATAGACCTAATGCTCCAAAGCTGTTCCAACTCGAAAGTTCAAGCAACCTAAAAGCCTTTAACTCATGTTACTGCTTAAAGTTTGGCAGTGCAACAAAATATCGATTATTTTACGGTCCAGAAAATTCCCCCAGGTCATCAAAGACCAAAGCTCAGAGTATTTGGCCGTCCTGTTGGTTTTATAGTGCGACGGGACGTTTGGGAATCGCTCAGTCGATCTGCGAGCGGGTTAGAGCTTCAGATGTCGGGATTTAGAATGTTTGATCTGACAATGACAAGCCGGAATTGGAAAGGGGAAGCGTAAGCCGCTTTTATCGATGCCCCGATTATCCCGCGAGACGCAAACACGGCCTGAAATCTTCTTTCAGATATTTGCGTGCTACAAAAACCCGCCGTTGATAATACGCCATTACCTCTTAAGCCGGGCCGGCAACAGGATTGGCGGCGACGGGGTCTTCCGAGGGGCAGGTTGCTATGACGACTGCTAGCTGTTGCGGTAACACCATCACCAAAAACAAACAAAACATCTTCTGCATCTTCACCTTGAGGATATAGAAACTGTTTCTTACATAAAAAAGAACACAAGTTTTGACTTTAAATTAATGATGCTACTCAACTTACATCTACGTAGCTCTTTGGTTTAAAAAATTTAGCTGTCAGGGTACCAAAGCACAACTTTTGTCTCAATGACTCAAATACATTTCAGTTTTTTTGGGGGGGAGGGGCAAAAGCACTACTTTTTTACTAACAACACTCCACAACTCACTCCTGTCATGATTACCGATGTGATTCTTCTGTTCCCGCTCTTTTGGCGCCGGCTGTCTCGGACTCTGATTGGCTCCCGATCAGTACATGTACCCACTCCTGTCTGTCCCCTTTTGTTGGTCCGTCTGCGATCCTCAGTTAACACTAGGCAAGCCTTTTTCAACCCTGACTCCTACCTGTCCCGTTTTTTTGCTCCTGTCTGTCCCCCGGCATTCGACCTTTTTGTCCCCGACCACGTCTACTCTCCTTTCCTGGCTTACGACTCGCTTCAGACCCCGACCACGTTTTTGCTCAACTGTCCCGGCTACCAACCAGTTTCTGTTCCCGACACCGCCATCGCTCGCCACTTCAGAGTGACCTGCTTCCCGCGTCCAGCAATCACCGGATCGTGGGCGCAACCCTTTTCCTTTCTTCCAATAAAACTTGTGAGAAACTCAACGCATGTGGGTCCTGTCTCCGTTCTGGTCCTGACAACTCATTCATATCAAATAACTACTTTTGTCCCGATTAAATGTATAAACTATTACGGGGAACTTTTTTTTTGGTGCTAAAAAAACTACTTCTGTCTAAATCTGTCATCAATTTATATGAAGTGTTTTGGGGGTACTAAAGCACTAATTGTGTCCAAATGAAATGTATAAACTATCATGAGGTAGTTTTGGGGGTACCAGTACACAACTTTAGTCAAAATCACTCAAGTCAAGTTTTTACACGGGTACCAAAGCACTACTTTTTCCTAAACAATGCTTCCTCAACTAACTCCTTCAGTTATTTGGTTAAAAAAAGCACTACTTCTGTCTTAAAATACATGTACCGGTAGGTACTAATATTAGGTAGTTTCAGGATGATAACAAATCACTACTTTTGTCTGCAATAGTGTAATAATTTACTGTGATGTGTTTTCAGGGCACCGAATCTTGCAATGTTGTGTTGTTGGGGGGGATACCAAAGCACTAATGTTCATCCATATTTAATGTATTAACTACAATGGGGTAGTTATTGGAATACCAAAGCACTATTTTTTGTATCTGAATCAGTGGTAGTATAATAATGGATTTTTTGGGGGTACTGAAGTATTACTTTTGTCTAAATCTAAGTTGTAAACTAGTATGTTGTAGTTTCTGGGAACCAAAGTACCAATTCCTTCCAAAAAGGAATGTTTAAACGACTATGAGGTAGTTGAGGGGATACCAAAGCACTACTTTTGTCTGCAACAATGTAATAAATTACTATGATGTATTTTGGGGGTATCAGGGCACTACTTTAGTCTAAATTAAAGTTATGAGCTACTGTGTTGTAGATAATGGGCATATCAAAAACCTACTTTTGTCTGAATCAAAGTCATAAACTTTTATCAAGTATTTTTTTCTGTACAAAAAAATAAATGTTGTTTGTTCTTTCGTACATCGTTGTTTGTTCAAATAAAAGTCGCAAACTATTATGATGTAGTTTTTGAGTTCCAAACAAGTCATTTTATCCAAATTAAAGTTATAAACTACTATGGTGTATTTTGGGAGGGTTACCAAAGCACTTTGTTTTTGTATAAATCCAAGTCATGAACTAGTAAAATTGTTTTTCTGTGGTTATCCAAAAGAACTTATTTTTTCAAAATAAAACCACTTTGTTCAGTTTCTTTGGGGTACCAAAGAACTAATTTTGCTCAAATGAAAGTCATAAACTACTATTTTTTTTTGTTTAAATCAAATATAATCATAATATTCTATGAAGTATACTTTTAGTATCAATGGACACATTTTGTCTAAATCAAAGTAATAAAATATTCTGATATATTTTTGGGGTACCAAGGAACTAATTCTGTCTAAATTCAAGTTACAAACTACTGCATTGTATTTTTGGGGGGTACCAAACCATTAATTTTTGTTGTTGTGTTTATGTATTTTTGATTCGCAAAAACACCCATTTTGTCAAAAATAGGGTTATAAACTATTATGTTTGAATTGTATTGGGTAGCAAAGCACTAATATTGTCTAAATAAAAGTCGTAAACTTCTATGAAGTATTCTTTTAGGACCAAAGGACACCTTTTGTGTACTTTGAGGAACCAAAGTACTACTTTTTGTCATAATTACCGATAAGCTTCACCTGTGCCCGCTTCTTTGGCGCCAACTGCCTCCGCCTCTGATTGGCTCTGTCCCTATTTAAACCCACTCCTATATGTCCCCTTTTGTCAGTCTGTCTGCAAACTTCAGTTAACATTAGGCAAGCCTTTTTCGACCCTGACTCCCACCTGTTTTTTCGCTCCCGTCTGTCCCCCGGCTTCGACCCGTTTTTGATCCTGACCCCGTCTACTCTCTCGTCCCGGCTTTCGACCTTTTTTGTCCCGGACCATGTCTACTCTCCTTTCCTGGCTTACGACTCGCTTACCACCCCGACCACGTTTTTGCTCTCCTGTCCCGGCTACTGACCCGTTTTTCCGTCCACGACACCGCCATCGCTCGACACGGAAGATCCACTTCCGCGTTCAGAGCGACCTGCTTCCCGTGTCCAGATATCACCGGATCGTGGGCAAAACCCTTTTCTCTTTCTTCGAATAAAGTTTGAGAGAAACGCAACGCAAGTGGGTCCTGTGTCCGTTCTGGTCCTGACACTTTTGTCTTAAATAAAGTTATAGATCACGGTGTTGTATTTTGGGGAGGTAACAAAGCATCAATACAATAATATGACTAAAGTGTAATTAAGTCATAAACTATTAGGATGTTTCCAAAACAAAGTTTCTCAAGTCAGTTGTAGATGGTTACTTGGTATAATCACACTTGTATTATCTGAATTAAAATAATAAAATTCATTTTTTTTTGTACCAAAGAACATTTTTTTCCCTAAAACCAAGCTCCTGAACTGATATCTACATAGTTCCTTACACAATGCACAATTACTCTCGTCAACTCCATAATGACTTTTTTTGGCAAATTAAAGCTCCTAAAGAAACTCCACTTAGCAGTTCCTTGGTACCGGAGCGCTACATCGCAGAATGTAATTCTTTGGCATTAAGATAACGTCACATGATCAGATTACAGTATAACTGTGATAAAAACGTCAGCCGGGCACATTTTCCGAACAAACCCCCGTTTTTGTTTGATCACACGGCATTTTGTGGTCCCTCGCGGGCTCTTTATTTCTCTCCCGAGGTTGTCATGGCGGCGCAACTCCATTACAGTATGCGACCACGATGCTGAAAAGAAAAAAAACATGGCCCGACAAAAAAAATAGAGGAGGTGTAAACCGCAAAACGTAGCATGCACATCATTTAAATGTCTCGGTAGCTGTGCAAAAATAACTATATAAAATATATTGCTCTTACAACGAAGCCATTGGTAAATAAATTAATCTAGACAGCGACAACAAGCAATATAGAGAAGAAAACTCTGTTAATGTGGATTCATAACATGTACAAACATTTTTTTTTCTTACCACAATTTGAACAACACTGTGCATACACGTGACGACGGTTGCCGTGAAAAACAAACGCGCCGCTTGTCAAAACTTTTGGGATATATTGGACGGCTTGAATTGAAGTTTGGAGCTCAGATGTGCCCTCAGGATGAAGAAGTGTGGGTGGTGGTATGCTGGTGAGCAGCGGGCAAAGATGAAGTGGGTAGTCTTGTCCAATGTATTGAATATTTTACAATAGAAAATGTGAACTAATGTTAACGCACTATGAGGCGCACCTCCCCCAAATAGTCTTTTGTGATATATTATTTATATATAAGGCATACTGGGTTGTATGGTGCATGGAATATTTATTTGTGTATAACCGTTGGACATTTTATACGCCGTTGTCAATAACGCTGTTATGTAACGGCTTTTTTTCCAGTAACAGGGTAATCTAACGAATTACTTTTGCAGCCGTTACAACGCCGTTATTGTTCCTGGCGGTCAAATGACGTGTGTTACTTTGAATAAAGCGGTTTTCCACTTTCCTCCGACATCCTCACATCACGTCTTTTCGGATCATGTCACCATTCAAAACAGCGATTGCCATATAGTTATATAGCGATGACGAATACAGTATCTAGTAATGTGAAGAAAGAAAAGGCGAATGAGGGCTGAGTTTTGACAGCACCCGGCTCGCGTCGTTCGCGAACGAAACAGCTCTATGCGGCAGTTCTCGGAAGAGAGAGACGGCTACTCACCAATCGAGAGCTGGTTCCCCTTCAAGATGCTATTTTTCTCTTGTGATTGCTCAAGATGAAATTTTTTCAGGGATTTTGAATGCGTTGAGTACAGAAAGGATTAACATCGTTTTATACCTTATCTTTCTTTATAGATTTAGAAATATTTTAATTTATCTTTCATTTAAGTGTTAATTTTGCTGTATTTTCCCCCTTTTTAAGTCATTCGTAAAAATATATAATACATTTTAATATATGATTTAAACAACATAAAACAACCTTAAGAGCCATTTGGGAACCGAAAGAGCTGGCTCTTTTTAGTGAGTCAAGCCGAAAAAGCCTGTTCTCAATAAAGTGTCGGAATTCCCATCTCAACAACGGACCATTGGAGTTAGATTTAATGTATTAAACCCTATATTGTTTACAGTTTATTTTTGTGTGGGATAAATCTGTTGCTGGTGAGGTTCAATACATATTTTAATGTTCTATAACGCAACTACCTGTCATACAACTTATTTTTAAAGTAACGGAAACAATAACTTTAGTTACTTTTACTCTTAAGTGAGTCAGGTAGAAGTAGTGATTAACTATAACTAGTTACTCTTTTAAAGTACAGTGCCCAGCACTGCTTAGGGTATAAATTAGTGCAATTATTGATTTTAGTCACAAGATGTCGCCGACCAAAATTTTAAAAAATTGTACGAAAAAGAAATATAACTCAGGATGCGGCTGTGAGTGCACCAAAACCTCACCACTAGACCCGTAATAATACAAATGGCATATGAAAAGGCATTCAATTTAAAATCATTTTTACTCTTTTTTTAACTTACAAATGTTAGAGGATGGAAAAAACAAAGTTGTCCTGAAATATATAAATAAATGCAAAAATCACAACGAGGTAAACAACTCTTTGGTGTACCTGAAAATGAATCGGACTTTGCGTTTATTTATATCTTTTAGAACTAAATTTCAGTTTTCTCTATTCTCTAACTTTTGTTTCTAGCACTGTGAGTAGAAATAGTGTGGTAATGAAATAAAATTGAAAGTAAAATAAAGTAAAAGTAAAAATAAAAGTGTCAGCGCTCCAACCGCAGCGGACTGGGTTTGATTCCCATTGCATACAATGTTTTGTGATTTTGGCAAAGATGTTATTCGAAATTGCAAAAATAAAGTGGTATAGAGTAAAACCTTGTGTTGTAACGCCCACGTATAAATACTGCAAGCATTTCCAATCCTATGCACCATATTTTGCGGTATATAAGACCCACCAGGTTACAAGGCGCACTTTCAAATATCAAATTGGGGGTTTTAGGTGCGCCTTGTAATACGGAAACTACAGTAATTAAAACACAAACCTGTAAAGATTTTATGTGACTAATCCCGTGTAGATTTTGTTCATCGCACAAACCAACACCCACTCCATCTACCCTAAGTCAGATATCCCAAATGTTTTGTGAGGAGCGCGCTTATACAAATCCGGAGGCGAAATCTTGCCTGCTCCCCATCAGTGCATTGTTTTTTTTTTTGTAACAGACGGACGGTTGAGCAAGGCTACACGTTGGACTCGATGAAGGATCGCTTTGGCTTGATGGCCGTGATGTGCAGAGCTTGGCTGGGTCCAGGCAGGGACTTAGCGTCCTTGTAACGGATGAATTTGTCCGAGTACAGGTTAGCGTGTGGTTCCCCGTTGTGTCGGTGTTGGTAAGCTGCACCGACCCTCTTCCCCAACCTGTCGTCTTCATCGTCGTCCTCGACGCTCCAAGCGCGGCAGGCCGATTGTGGGTTTTGCGGCTGGAATCGCGCCGTTTTGTCGATGACGCCCATGAAGGGCCTGGGTTTGGACTTGACATCCGGGCCGGTCTTGCCCCCGTCCGAGAGGCTGCCGCTGGACGCCAGGCTGCTGGTGGAACTAGACACGCGTATGTTCCCCCCGGATTCGGCCTCGTTGTTGTGGGTCATGACCGTCAGAGTTACGCGGTTACCATAGAGCGGTTCAGGTAGTGGCCCTATGTCGATCCCCGGGCCAGGTTTCAGCGCGTGTCGGCTTGGTAAAGGGCTGGAGGGAGCATACTGGGACTTGGATCCGTGTGAACTGGTCTTGACGATCTGGGCTTGCTTGGCGGGCTGGAGAAGCAGACCTTGAGGAGAGTCCCGAGGGGGGTAGCGCCTTCCGTTGTTGCCCAGGGAGCGGCAAGGCGGCCGTTCATCTTCTTCCTCTTCATCCTCTTCTACGCCACGTCTTTGGCGCCGCTCCGAAGACTCCTCGTCTGAGTCGTGGCCTCCCACCGCCTGTATAGTGGTGCCATTGCCGCCTACCGCACCTTCTAGGCCGTCTTTGGTGGTTTGTGCCCTCTGCATCTGCTTGCACTCGTCTTCCACGCGAGCCAGCAGGCGACGGATCTCGCGGTTGTTGGGACACAGCTTGGCGGCATCGTGCAGGTCGGCCAGGGCGGCGGCAAACTGTCTGGAAACGGTTAAAGACAACAAGTATCAAGTATGAATGGCGTCATTCATTTTGAATACATTGAATTGTGTTTTTTTTGTTATTGATATCAACGTTGTGAAACATTTTATGCAATGGGATTGGACATGGCACTCCAGGGTAAACGTAACAAAGATTTCAAAAGGGGCAGCATGGCGGCGCAGTGGTCAGCGCGTGTGCGGCACAGTCTGAGGTCATGAGATCGAACCTCCTGTGTGGGATTTGCATGTTCTCCCTGTTCTTGCGTGGGTTTCCTCCGGGCACCCCGGTTTCCTCCCACATTCCAAAAACATGCATGTCAGGTTAATTGGCCGGTTCAAATTGTCCCTAGTTGTATATGAGCGAGCAAATTGTCTGTCCCTGTGTGCCCTGTGAATGGCTGGCAACCAGTTTAGGGTGTCCCCTGCCAACTGCCCGAAAATAGCTGTGATGCGCTCCAGCACCCCTGCGACCCTACTGAGGATAAGCGGTGCAGATAATGGATGGATGGATGAATTTCATAAGGATAAAAAGAAGAAAACATTTTTACAACATAGTGCTTAGAGACTGGCTTAGGTTTCAATACTAGTGCAATATTCGTGAATGAGAAAGATTAATAACAATAGTGCAATGAAAAGGAAGTCCAAAAACATTTAGCAGGAAAAATACCCACCAAATAAGTCACCAGGCACATATTTTCACAGTTTTGTGAAACAGTATATATTGTTACAGTTTCATTTAGCAATAGCAAAAACAATATTTTAAAAATCCCAAAAAGTCGCAAGATATGTTTTTACAGTTGTGTATGCTCATTTACAGGGGGTGATGGGGTTTGTTTTGAGGGACCTGTAACGCCTACCAGAGGGATATAGGTCAAAAATGTGGTTGACGGCATGGGAAGTGTCTTTTATAATGTTATTGGCTCTCCTACAGTATTGCAAGCCGGTAATGTTCACAATCACTGTTGGGTCTAACGCGTTAAAAGGGAACACTTGCCAGGAACGTAATCACCGTATTTTCCGAAGCATAAGGCATCCGGATTATAAGGTACACAGCAAAAATAGTCTTTTGTGATGTTTTTTTACATGTAAGGCGCACAGGACTATAAGGCGCATAGAATTCAAACTAAACTGAGGGCTAGGGTTGCAAAATAAAGTAGCGTAAAAAGTACTGTATTTGCCCATTTATTGGTCAGTCGAAATATATGACTGATCACAATTGCATAACATTGGATACAACGGGAATGGAACCTGTATTGCAGAGGGGAATGCTCCAAATACTATACCGATTTGTTTAGGTTATAATTGTCAGACATTAAACTGGTAAACTGGTCCATGGAACAGAAAAAGGTTGGGGGCCCCAGAAAAAAATTGGGGACCCTTGAAATACAGTATTGTCTGTATTTACTACAGACAAAGTCTTTACTAAGTGCACGAGATTTTTAACTGAGTAAATAGAAAGGAAATGTGGGAAATAACTCAGTCATTCAGAATTGAATGAAGAGAAAGGCATAGTTGGAAGATATTTGGTCATCCTTAAAGATATAAATGAATGCATGGCCGCACATATTCAAAATATTTGTAACTTACGATGCTAAGTTTGAGCTGGGAAAAATATAAACACATGTTTTAAACCAATTTTATTGTGATAATGAGATCAGACCTAATGCCGTTTCATGTGTTGTCTGTATCCCCAGGGGTCGAGTGAATAGGATTCGGTGCTCTCCTCGCCGCAATTCATTTATTTTCTTTTAATTTGTTAGTGTAGTATGAACATGGTTAAAGAAAGAAGAGGCCATTTCAAGTATAGTCCAAACGGCAACCCCAAACCCCAAGAAAGATGAAAAAACAAGATTTTATTTGAACGCATCTTAGAAAGGCATGTACTTGCAGACGCATCATGAATGAGCTGACTAGGGATGCAAGTATGACTCCAAGCCACAAAATGGCAGCAGAGAATTAAAAAGTCATATATTCCGCACGAGTACTCAATGAAATACCTGCTGCTCCTTTTGGCTCGTGCACGGGCGTAGTAAGCTTCGTAGGATTTGGGTTTCAGCTCCAGTGCTTTTGTGGCAAACTCCTCAGCCATCCCAAAGTCCTGCGACAAGGACGCCATTCTTTCGTAAATCAAGCATGTTTTATATAAAAAAAAAATACATGCCATGTTGTAAAATGTGAAGGAAGATGAAAATTCCATCATACGTTGGTTTTTCTGCGACAGCGAGAGAGGTTGAGGTACAAAGAGACTCTCAGGTCTTTGAAGGCCTTCAGGTCGTCTCCGTAGCCCTCCCTGGGAAATTTCCTCAAAGCGTACTGGTACCTCTGAGCTGCCTCCTTCATCTTGCCTTTCTGGAGGACACATGAAAGTGCAAACGTGATTGAGCCAAAACACAGGAGGAGGCCGGGGGCCAAAAGGTTTGCACACTGGACGCATCTCTAAACAGCAACGTATACCAGACATATGGAGTAAACACATTATCAGGAAAACTGGGACTTTTCCAAGGTCTGGATATTACAAGCTCTCTGAACACAAATTCAAATACAATATACAGATAAACTCTTTTTTCTCCTGCAAATAAAAAACACTTTCCACAAACTACCCACGTGTTAGCTTAACCCAGTAGTTGTCCGTGCTGAGTTTAACTCTTCCTTCCCAGCAGTCGTGGAAACGACATAAAAGAGACACATTTGTCTGGCCGCTTTGACCTTTCTGCTACAACATGGTGAAATGTCAACGCATCGATTGGGCAGCCTTTGAATAAACAGCTGGGACGCCTCCATCTGTTCAGATACTGTATTTTGCTATACTTCTTAATCAGTGTGACAAATGCAATATTTTCTCAAATATTTCACCTTTATTTGAGGATCCATTTATCCATCTAACCATCCGTTCATCCATCCGTGTATCCAGCTAGCCTACTATGTATCCACCCATCCATGTATCAATCCACCCATGTATCATCTCGCTAACTAGCTACGTATGTATCTATCCATCCATTTATTTATCTAGCTACCTAGCTAAGTATCCATCCATCGATTCATACATCGAGCCATCCATCCATCTATCTGACGAGCTATGTCTGCATCCATCCATCCAATTATCAATATAGCTAGCTATGTATCCATCCCTCTATGTATCCATCCATCCAATAATCTATCTAGCTACCTAACTAGGTATCCATCCATCAATTCAAACATAGAGTCATACACCCATAAACATTCATACATAAATACATATACATAGTTATACATTCATTTTTTTAATATAGCTAGTTATCCATCCATCCATCTCGCTATATATCCAGCAATCCATTTATCTATCCAGCTAGCTATCTATGTATCCATCCATTGATCCATCTATTGATTCATACATCCATGTATCCATCTAGCTATGAATGTATGTATGTATCTCTCTAGCTAGCTATGTATTTCTCTCTCTCTGTCTCTCTCTAGCTAGCTATGTAGCCATTTATCTAGCAAGCCAGCTATGTATCCATCTATGTATCCATATATCTAGCTAGCTATATATCTAGCTAGACATCCATCCCTCAAACACTAATTCCCTTGTTTCCTCCCTTCCTAACTCCATCCATCCATCCATCGATCCATCCATCGATCCATCCATCCATCCATCCATCCATCCATCCATCCATCCATCCATCCATCCATCCATCCATCCTCACCTTGTAAAGCAGGTTCCCCTCCTCCATGAGCTTCTGCAACAAGATGATGAGGATGTCAGGCTTGGAGGTAGCCATGGCCCAAGCAGCGTTACCTAGGTTAGGAAAGTAAAAATGTCAAAGTCGCTCGTGTCGGAGCCGCTTGGCCGCTCTCTCGTATTTGCCAGCAAGTCGTCACAGTGAGGTAAAGTTACCTAAAGATTGTACCTGATCGATCGTAAGGCGACGTTCTGTGACCTTAGTTTTGTGGCAGCGGGTTGGGAAACAAAAAAGAGTGAGGGGGGGCAAAAGGGAGAAGTAATACACTTGTTGAAACACTCTTTAAAGCAGCGGTTCTCAAGTGTGGTTTGATGAGTATGAAAGCGAGCAGGAGTGGTAATAGTAATAGTCTGTACAGTAATAGTAACAGTACAGTAATAGTCTGTAATAACAGTCTGTAATAGTAGACGTCTCGTTGATTAAGTTTCCTAATTGACGAATGGAGTGTAGTTAATAACTCTCTCAATTAATGATTTTGGACATTTTTGTTTATTTGAAAAAATAAATAAGTCCATCCATTTTCCTCAGGGACAATAATTGAAAAAAATAATAAAAAAAAACAAATCAGATGAAATATGTTTTTTTTTAATTTTTAGAATTACAATTGTCTTAATTGTCATTGATATCAACATTATGAAACCTAATCTCGTTGCATACAATGTTTCACAACGTCAATCAGTGACAAAAAAGACAATTATAATTCTGATTTCTAAATACAATTCCATGGAAAAATACAAACAGAACAATTAGAATGATAATAATTAACTGTGGGACCCAGAGATCGCAGTTCGAATCCCGGCTCCTCCGTGTTACATGTCAAAGTGTCCTTGGGTAAGACACTGAACTCCTAATACACCCAATAAGCAGGTTAGCGCCTTAAATGGCTGCACGGCGGCTATTGGAAAATGTGAAGCACATTGTAAAGCGCTTTGGTAGGTCATTGACTTGAATAGCGCTATATAAATGCAGATCATTTCATTTCATTTCATTTCATGAAAAGGATGTCTTTTTATAAATATTGAATAGTAATAACAATTGAGTCATTGGCTCTTATTTATTTATTTAGACTTTTTTATTGGGATCATTTTTTATGAATTGGGAATATTTTCATAAAAGTATTACAAGGAAAATCTAATTTAATACAAAATGTTTTTTCAGTAGTTTTTCATTTCTTTACTTTTATCTCATTTTAGTAATAATGGAAACAATCTTGTTAAAACACTCTACAGCAATTTTTCATCAATGTAAAAACGGGTTTTTAAAAAAAGATATATAATCATTTTATTTTGACTAGCATTTTACATTTAAATTGTTAATTAAATTCTTTTAAATCTGATTTTAAAATTAAAAATATAATGTTACATATTTTTCTCTTTAGTAATACATTCAATGAATTGGGTATTTAGTTGAATGGTACCGCCAATATATCAACTTTGTTAAGATGAATTGAATTAAATGATATGAATTATTGAACATACAGGACCGTTTTTCACCCCAGTGTTTTTCTTGTGATTGAGCCATGTTTCTGTTCAAAGTGCATAAAGTCCTAGTGGTTTCTGGGAATCAATTACTTTTGAGGTGGCACTTGGTGTCAAACATTTGAGAACGTCCGCATCAAAGACTACCCTGCCATGCAAGCGCTTCAGCATGCTGAGAGAAAGTGAAGAAGTTGCTCATTGCACAGATAAGCTGCAGCCATATGTTGCCAAAGTGATAAGAAAGCCAACCCAGCAGCTCATGAGGGAGCAAAGAAAGGACACGTATGTGTACAGCCACACACATAAGAGCACACTCGTACATGCGAATATATGTAGTGTTTTTGCGCAGCATTCCACAAAATTAGTTGGAGCTTATTTTGAAAGCTGTGAAATACTGAGCAAACAAAAAAGATGGAAAGCGAAGGCCAGGGACTTTTGTTGATGTTTCTCTGGAGTAATTTTGGCTAGAATGTTTCACATGCACAACGTTGGAGTGTGTGTGTGTGTGTGTGTGTGTGTGTGTGTGTGTGCGTACGTGTGACTTTATTTTGTTTTTATATCACCCGCCTTGTAAATCATGTTATTTCTAATTCCACAGTGACATTTTTTGAGTAGAAACCATATTCGGTAACATGGCTTGCAATTAAAGCTAAAATGTTAGGAATACACGATAACTACTTTTCCTACCGATACTCACTAAAGTCCTGCTTCTTGTGACCAATACCAAAAATTTTTTCGGGGGGTTTTGTTTTAAATGCATGCTGCACTAAGAATACACCACTTCTCAACAGTATACAAGTGATCAAATACATGATATCACAAATGCCTTGGCTAAGAAAAACATCTCTTATTCTTATGAAGTAGAGTCATCTTAACAGCTATTAGTAGCTATTCTAAATAAGAAAAAATATGCTTCACCCACAATTTCAAGAGTTATTTTACCGCTTCTGTAGAAAATAAAAATAAATTATCATAGTGAACATAAATGCTTAGAATCTCTCTAAAAATGAGTGTCGGTGAATTGGATATCAATGCCTCGCGTCAAGTGGCTAAATACTTGGTCTTTTTTTTTTTTTTTTTTTTTTTTTAATTGTGTATTTCCACAAAATTTAAAAGTTAGCTATACCTCACACATTTCATCATACAAGTATATCAAAAAATATAGTAGTGAAACACGAGTTTTACCTTTTTACTGATACAAAGACTGAACTCTACAACCAGATTCCAATTCAAAAACAGGAATGTCTATCTGATATCGCCAAAACATACATGTGGTATTTATTGTAATAGTAAAGTCATATGCTGCAGTTACGGAACAGCTATTTTTTTCATAGCTCAAATCCACAACAAGGTTCATAAAAACATTGAAAATTATGACAGAATTTAACTAACTTGCTGCTAGCCTATTTAAAACATATTTTTGACGGCACTCAATGTGATAAAAAATGTAAAGCTACATATGCTGTGTCAAAATCATTTTGAGGGTTACAAAAAAGACTCAACAAAGCAAATTCTTGGCATCTTAGTGAAGGTTTGTTTTAATAAACTGATAATTTTTCTGCCGCAATAGAATCCAGGTCACAGAATTTTATGTAAAAGTTCAAATAATGAGTTGTTTTTACTATTTTGCATCAAGGTTTTATCCTTGAAATGTAGTTGCCATCAAACTATTTAGAATGGAATAGAATTGCTTTTATTGTCATTGATAACATTGAAGGGAAAATTATTTGAAACGAGATTAGAAATGGCCCCTCCTGGTTTACATGAATGAGGTCTAAGACAAGCGGTGCAAAGAAAAAACAAAAACCACAAAAATGAACACTTGTTTTGGAAATAAAAACCAAATTACCCAGCTTGGCCCCCTTTTTCAGCAGCGTGACCACCACCGATGTGTTCCGACAGCCGATGGCTCGGTCCAGAGGCCTCATACCGCTATAATCCACATGCTCCACCAAGGCTCCTCTTTCCACCAAATACTGGACCTGAAGGAGGCATCGTGTTAGGTACCGACGGCATCACGCGTGTTCGGAAATGCACTGCCACTTACGATCTCTGCGTCGCCAAAGAAGGCGGCCAAGTCTAGCGGAGTTCGCCCGTTTTTGTCGGTGTGGTCAATCATGGCGCCTTTCTCCACTAATAGCTGCACGACGTTTTTATGTCCTTTCAAACACGCCCAGCTGAGGCCAGTCAGGCCTTCTTTGTCCATGGAAGTTAGGGACGCACCTTTTAAGAAGCACAGCACTTTATTTAATTTATAAATCTATACAATATTTTAATACAATATGAAAAGGTAACTAAAAAAAACTATTCAACTGTTTAAACAGATATTTAAATTTATGAACAAATATTGGAATGTATGAAAAACTACTGAAAACAAAACAAAACTGTATGAAAAAGAACTGCGAAGTTAAACAAAAGAAAAAGTCTTTAAATGTACCAAAAACACTAAAAAGTACTAAACGCACTGAGAATTATAATAATGTACTATTGTATAATGTGATAGACATTGGATGCTCGTTATTTAAAAACAAAATAGTTTTTCCGCAGTATCAGTATTGTCACACGGCTCTGCCCATCGATGCTGAGATATGGCTCATCTCTGAAGAGCGGGATGACAGTTAACACCGACATACAACAACGACTAGATGATGAAGGTGCTGTATCGGAGTAAAATCAGGAGAATTCTCTTGCTACTGGTATCCATGGAAACCAGTACTGTTTCATCTGGGGGAGTAAATCCCTACCCAAAAAAGGGGTCAGGAGAGGAATGGGCTATATTTGCCTAGACACTCCACAAGAAGTGGTACCCCTATGATCCTTGAGGTTAAGGCAGGAGTCACAAAGCTTTTTGACACAATATCCATTATCTGCACTGCTTATCCTCAGTATGGTCTCAGAGCTGCTGAAGCCCATCCCAGCTATCTTCGGGAAGTGTACAGGGGACACCCTGAACTGGTTGCCAGCGGGTTGCAGCGTACACAGAGACAACTCCCTCACTCATTCACACCTAGAGAGAATTTGGACCGGTCAATTAACCTAACATGCATGTTTTTGGAATGTGGGAGGAAACCAGAGAGCCCGGAGGAAACACAGGAAGCATGGGGAGAACATGCAAACTCCACACAGGAAGGCTGGATTTCCACATAGGCACAAAAGCAAAAATCATTTGAAGTTTTTTTGAGAGAGCCACACCATATATTTAAGACAAAATTCAACAAAACTGCCAAACTCATTCTCCAGACAAAAGCTAATTCTTCTGCATATTTTATTTCACTGTGTGATGATCATTTGACAAAATCTGTTATATACGAATCTGTATATATATATTTGTCTCTTTTCCAAAGTTACTTAAGAATTTTAAGGCAAATGAAGGTACCAATATATTTACCTTCAGTGCAGACCGCCATGAGCAAGGAGTCGAAGAAGTGGGGCCATATCTCCTACCATTCCTGCCGCTAACCCAATCAAAATGCTCTTGGTGCTTTTGCAATAGCTTCTGGGTGTTTGAAAATTGCTATGTGGATTTTCATCATTAAGTATCTGAACAATAAACTTAGATTGTTCAGTAAACTTCCATATAAAGGATTATTTAGCGATTTACTGCCAAAACAGGGTTTTTTGACGTGACACCTTGACTGTTAACTGTAGTTAGTATTGTGTCCTATATATACTGGACAAAACCCATTGTTAAATTAGTGTCTCAACTCGCACAATCTTAAAATCAGGTCAATGTAGCAATATATCATCTATTTGCGCAGGTCTGTTTTATATCCGAGTTTTATGTACTCATGAAAAGAGCCATATATGGCTTGTGAGCCATAGGTCCGCGACCCCTGTGTTAAGGGATCTGTGAACCATGATACTACTTGAGAGCAGTAATTTCATACTCAAATGATTTAGTGATTTTTGTTGTGCAGTGTTTGTCCACCAGGAAGCAGTGTAACAAAAGTATGGATAAAACATGAAGATTTTCATCATAAAAACACCCCGTAAGATAATATTACACTCATCAACATTAGTAGAGATGCAAGATTCATATACTTATCGAAACCTCAAGTCTATCAAATTAATTACTGTTATTTTATTGCTCAATTTGTGGTTTGATATCTTGTTTACATTCATAACTATATCGTTAGAATTTTGGCTCATCCAAATCGTTTTTGTAGTTCTTGTTTGAAACAAAAGCACATCAATTGCAACTCTTCAATCAATATTTATGACAATTTTTTTTATTAGGGCTGCAATTAACGTTTTTTAACTGATCGATTTTGTTTCAATCCATGTAATCTAAAACATAAAAAATCTTATAGAAACTGATTATTTAAATAATGGGTTTAGCACATACTATGTTAGATAATTGGAAACAAAAATAAACATGTTTTGATAAATCAAAATATAAAAAGTAAATACTGGGGAAGAAACCTACTGTCTTGAAAGAGAGTGTACTTTATGGAAAAATAACATCCACCACTATTTTGGAATTAAAAAAAAAGACATTTAACTAATGACCAATACATTTTGAGCCAACATACGCAGAACTACTAGTTTTTGTTTCTATCTATCAGGAATCAAAATATTTTTAGGGTCAGTGAATTTAGAATCCACGATTAATGGGTTATAAGAATAGTTTTTGAATTATTTGTTAAAGTTTGTCAATAATCGCTAAGTTTAAAATTTATTGAAAAACTAATCAACAACAGATTGATGATTAAAATAATGGTTAGTTTGCTGACCTGACTATGTGCATCTGGTTCGGTGAAATACACAAAGAGTAATTCTTTGTGTTTTATGTTTCAACTTCCAAGAGAGAACGGCAATAAACAACTCCTAGCAGGAACTTGGCCTCCTTTTAGGTGAATTAGTCACTATCCATTCCTTTTTGACTACTTCGCTGCCATCATTTAGGGCTCGTAAATTTTTGTACGTGGTACGTTTGAAAAATCCCATTAAGATGTCTTGGCTCATTTAGTGTTCCCAGAACTAGAGAAAATTGAAGCTAAATTGTTTTTCTATGCTCCTCAACTGTGACTGTATTTTTAAATATTTTTTAGAACTGTTAAGTATGATGTCCACTGTTTTTTGTAATAAATAAATAAAACAACTTTATTTAAAGGTAGTGTCCCTGTCTAACGGTGTTTTCAGATTAAAACGTGTCAAAGAGGTTTTTTAGGGGCCCCTTGTGGCTGTTTCCCCCACCATACAACATCAACTAATTGGTTGTGCCCAAATTGTACAAATTCAACTTGTAAGGTGTTTGTGCATATGGCTGTGTAAGTTACGTGCTTCATTCAACTTTAAGATGCCTTTCTGCTATTGGTCGACATAATATAAGATGCTGGTATGCCATTGGCCGATTGTCATATTATATGCTTGTTTGCTTTTGGTTTGTGTGATGGCATTATGAAGATGCCGATATGCTATTTGCTCGCTCAGTTTGGAATCTTGTGCTTCATAAAGACTATGCGAGTTTGTGTGATACAATATTGTAGTTTTTCTGTGTTTAAGCACTGGGTTCTCAATTGTTACCCTAGCTAAAGAAATACAGCTCTAACGAGTCAACGATTGGGGCTATTATTAAAAATAAGAAGGCGAAAAAAGCATTAAAAAAAAGGCATGACAATCCTCACAAGTTTTAAAATCAGGCCTAATTTTATCTACTCTCTCCTCCCAGCTCTGCATCCACCCACTAACTCCACTGTACCAGATCAAGTAATGTCACACCAAAGATAGATACAATTTCCTTTTTATTTATTTGTGATGTTATCAAATACATAGTTACACATAGTGTATTTTTTTGTGTATAACTCCCATTTTTTTACCCCAAAAATAACTCAAAAGTTTGGGTTCACGTTATACACGAGGTTTTACCATGTTTGTGCAATAATAAATCAGTCCACAAATATTGCTGACCACAATCGCAAAACATTGGTAGGGACAGGAATCAAACCCAGGTCATAGCGGTAAGAGCGCCAGATACTAACCAAAGGACCTCGAGTGATGCAGATAACATATGAAAAGGCATTCAACATTATTTCATTACCATATTATATTTACAGTGCCATTCGTCTCTGGTAACTTGAGTAAAAACAGTGTGAGGATGAGATGAAATCTGATGCCTATTGATGTGTCATGTACATTACTGGTATTCCAGGATTCTACCCACACCGCAACAATCCGTGTTTTGATTCCCATTGCAACCAACTGTATAGTTTGAGCTGAGAATAAGTCAAACAAAATTTGATACATATTTTTAATAAAATTAAGGGTACGCATTATACATAAAACAATAAGGTAAATAGTTCTTACTGTTTACTGTTATGATACTAATATTTAATACGTACCGTATTTTCCGCACTATAAGGCGCACCTAAAAGTCTAATTTTTTTTTCAAAAGCTGACCATGCACCTTATAATACAGTGCGCCTTATTTATGGATCAATATTAAATCGCAAAGTCTTCCAACTAACTTGCAGCCGCCGACTAGATTTTCCCCCAAACGCCAAGTAGTCCGCGGTGTATGCTGGGATTTATTTACCGGCGTTTCATTGGCTAACCAATGTGTCAATCATCATTTGAATCGATCACTATTGGCTAAAGTTATTTGGAGGTCAAGGGGCGGATCCTTTTTATCATTTACAGGCTGGCATAGGCTTAAGCTGTAAAACAAAGCCTGCAATTGGCCGAAAAAGATGTGTCAATCATCAGTTGAATCGATCACTATTGGCTAAAGTTATTCGGAGGTCAAGGGGCAGATCCTTTTTATCATTTACAGGCTGGCATTGGCTGAAGTGGCAAAACAAAGCCTGCAATTGGCCGAAAAAGATGAATGCGTATAGCACATCGTTGACGGCATACAGAAAGCATTTTTTTACTATTCTGTATTTGTAAATATTTTATTCTCCTGGATTTACTAAACTCACGGATATAAGAGGACCATGGCTGCACATTATTATTGAACACAACGACTTCGGTGAGCTACTTCGGCTTTATATTTTCCCTGTATATTGTTTCAGACTGAACTCGATGTTTCTGTGATAAGCGGTGCAGATAATGGATGGAATGGAGTGGAGTGTCTATTTTTAAATTAAACTCAATTCCAAGTGTTTATTGTCATATGCACAGTAAAGTTGCGAGCGAAAATAGAAACTAAGGAATGGTTGGCATTTCTTGAATCCCAAGACTTTAACCTTCCGAATGATGGAACGATGCATTTGAGTGACATCGTACGGACACCGCATCCGCACGTGTTCTCGACACGTATTTGCGTCTTTGCAAGCTTTGGGAATGTTAAGGGGGTAATCAGTTTGACTGAACTATCTGACTGTTTTGTCGACGTTCCCATTGTAGCGCCTTATAATCCGGTGCGTCTTATGTATGTAAAAAATAGGACCAAAAACTTTTTTTTCGGGGTGCGCCCTATAACCCGGTGCGCCTTATAGTGCGGAAAATACGGTATATATAATTTTAATGCTTTTATCCTGGTTATCAGGGAATTCGATCGTATAAGCTGATGCCATACTACAACCTCATCTTGCATCCCCACTTTTGAGCGGATTCATTTTGTATCCTGGGGCTCTACTGTTTCATTTTCCTTACATTGCATTGAATCATGAAGGAAACGTGGGCACGTATCTCACCTCTGGAGAGCAGAAAGTCGACGGTGCTCAGGTGACCCTCGCAGGCAGCCACCATCAGTAATGTTCTGCCCTGCTTGTCGCTGACGTTAATGTCTGCACCGTGCTGCAACAGCAGCTCTGCAATCTAGGAGAGAGCATGCCAGATTAATACGTCATGACTAGATTTACACTGCTGGCTTCAATCGTCCTAAAAATTTTCCTCTGGTGAACTTTGTCTGGAAAAAAGTGAGATCATTCATTATCATTCTTGCATGCATTTTAATCTATGGTTCATATTTTCCAAGGCTTTGAACCAGGGATACAGCGATTAGTCGAGGTTGTCGACAAAAATAGATAATAAAAAATAGTCAACAATGAATTCCATTGTCGACAATGGTTGCCAGACAGGTTTTTCCAACAAAGTGAGGCATCTCAACATTTTTGCTGAAATTTTCGCTCATGCGCAAAAGCGTCTCTGTCTCGAGTGGTAACATAAACATACAGAAATTGCTGGCTGTGTGCTCTGTCTGAAAAAAATGAACGACAATTGGTTTCAATGACAATAAAGACAATTCAATTCACAATCCGCAAAGCAGTGAACCAGCGATAACCAAAGCACAAAGTAGCAAGGGGTCTCTGTATTTGACTAATCATTTCAATAGTCGCTCACTAGGGGACTAATACAATTTGTTGCAGCCCTATTGTGAACTACAAATCCAGCAAAAAGTCTTTCCTTCTCCCGATTTAATCCAGACAAATTGAGGGACTGCTGCGAAGAAGCTTATTAAACGCGCCAGGCTTTCTGAGAAGATGGAACTGAGCAACAGGAGACAAAATCAATGGTTGCCTTAGAAACAGAGGCGATGTTGGGCTCACCTGCCAGTGGCCCTGCCTGACGGCGCAGAAAAGAGGAGACACCCCCCGTCGGTTGACCTGCTGCACAGTCACTCCCTGCTCCAGCAGAAAAACGCACACCTCCATCTTTCCTCGGCCGGCGGCCGCCGTCAGTGCTGAGGAAGGAGCAAAAGATGCGGCAACCTTTTACTTCACTGGTGTTATTTCGGTTCAAAGGATCATTTGCTTGGATTGTTTGAGTGCAATGGAGTCTCTTTCGATAACAATTACAAGGTCTCATCTCCCATCTCATCTCATTAGCTGCACCGCTTATCCTCAGTAGGGTTGCGGGGGTGCTGGAGCCCATCCCAGCAATCATCGGGCAGTGGACAGGGGACACCCTGAACTGGTTGCCAGCCATTCCAATTACAAGGTAAAATAACCAAATGGATGGTTCAACTCACAAACATAGCTAGTTGTTTTATGTACGTACATCGATAGGATTAAGAAGAAAAAAAAAAAAGATTTCTCTCTCTAAGTTGGATGTTGTATTGTGTACAGCTTTTTCTGTGTACAGGACAGTACTGTAGGGGTTCTGTCCGTCGCTACCGGCGTGTGGCGCTGTGAGAACTCACCCATCATCCACACCGAAGAAGAAATCAGACTTCCTCTTCCTAGTTCGTGTGTATCTCCAGCGCGCTAAGAACTTTGCCATTTTATTGTTTAATATCTCGCGCATTCATTCAATATGGTTGGTGTAAAGTGTAAAGAAGAGGCGAGCGATATAATAAATAAATACGGTAAATAATTACACAGTTGTAACAAATGATTTGTTTATTCCCGGTCCTTCCAGTGTTAAAAGGTTTTTTATTTTAAAAAAAGAAGAAAAAAAAGATTTTAAAAAAAGGAAAACCTTGATTTTTTTTTAAAATATCACGAAATATATAGATAAATAGATCTTACATATTAAAAGCAACATTTTAAAAACAAAAAGATCCCCCAAAACTGAGGTTTCTTTTATTGCTACACTCCAAGACAGTAAAACAGAAAATAACTAGAGATATTGCAGCAGTCTATTCATACTTCCCAATAGCAAAATCAAATTGGGTTGAAAAAGCCACATCCGTTGGATTAGCATGTAAAATAATACTGGGGGCTGAAACATTTTAATATGCTTGTTTTAAGAATATATGTCTTTTTCCTTAGTTAGTTTACAAGTGCTAAAAATACAGTAATTTTACAATACAATGAGCTAAACATTTATCTCCTTTTTAGCTGCAAATTTTATCTTCGCTGTCTTTGTAAAATAAAATCTCCAAAATGTGTTTTTTAATGTTCATTATCTATATCTTCCCTCAATGGTTAAATAGGGAATTTATGAAGGAATCATTTATTTTCAAAACATGTCAATATAAAATGTATCGTAACCTTTATATCCATTTTTACCCCCGCCCTCCCAATCTAATTTTTTTAAAATATGTTTTTATTCATCCACCTAAGAAAATTGGGATACTTCAAAGAGATTAAATATTTCCTACGTTCAGACAGTAAATTATTTCTGCAGGGAAGCATCTTTCCCTTCTTTATTAACAAAATGCCAAACTGTTAAATCAGCTAAATTTCTTTTTTTTTCCTCATCTGTGCGACATGCCCCCCATGGCAAAGAGGTTCGGAATCACAAGCTGAGGAAGTAAATGTGATTGCTCGCTCCAGCCAGAATCCCATTTACATCAAATTGTGCACCCCGGGCCCCAACTCATCACAGGTAAATAACCTGGAAGATAACTGACAATCTCAAATCATGCAAACACTCTTTCATGGCAATCGGTAAAATGGCTCCGAATCGTTGTAATTTTCCGATGATTCAAATAAGAACATTTCCTTCAAAAATAAACACATAGGCGCTGTGAAACGAAGCAATTATCCAAAATATGCAGTGCTGTTTTCTATGAAGCAATTCCGTTCAAAAAAAGACAATTCCCGGGGAGAGAATCATCTTTTTGCATAACGGCGAAGCACCCGAAGAGGAAGCAGGCACAGATGTGCGATCCAATCATCCTCTCCTCAACAATAGGAGACACATCAGGCAATTTGCATGGAGATGAAAGGAACATTTCATTTGAAGCAGGTGATACACACCATAAGGCGCAGACTTTAACGGCATCCAATATGAGCCCTTTTTTGTCTAAGCAATAATGCTCACCTCTAATGACAAGCAGACAGAGTCAGAGTGCTTCTGAGCCAACAGTGTTTTCATTATTGTGTCTCGACTTTGCTGTAAGTAGTCTTCAGATGAATTGTATTCGGATGACTATTAGCAGTGTCTCAAATAACGTCTGCGTGCATCTTTTATGTCGGGCGTACAACTTTTCTAAACGTCTCCACCTGGGTGGCCAACAACTTTCTCAAGGGGGAAAAAAAAAAAAAAAAAAAAAAAAAAAAGGGATTTTTTTTTTTTTTTTTTTCAAATAAAACGTTTGCAGTATTCTGATTTCGAAATCTTTTCGGTTTGGAAATTTCGGAATTTCAGTTCGTTTGGCAATTTGCATACTCAGCAGCCAATCAGAAGCATGGAAAACAGCGATGTCATATGCACGCAATGAATGTAATAAGTAGATTTATAATAAACTTAATTTTAAAGTGTTCTGTTATATATTCTGATTATCAATCCTTAATACATTGCAACAATGTTTTTTTTTTGCGATTAGTCGTCTTGTGTTTCAAGTTGTGAAATATGGGGCAGGCAACTTTATGGCTGGGCAGGCAACTTTTCTGCAAGTTGTCTGCCCTGGTGTCCCGTAACTTTTTGTCATGAGTTTCAGACACTGCTATTAGTGTGGTGTTTTGATCATGGAGCTAAAACAGGAAACTGAAAATATTTGTCGGCTAATAGTTTCAATAGATCCCCGGGTAACGGTGTCACTTAGTTTACAATTTTCTCACGTAATGATGTGAAATAAGAGGTTTATCCACCCCTTGTTATGGCATTTTCCTCACCATACGACATTAACGGTGCTGTCCGGAATTTTAAAATGTTCAACTCGCTGAGACAAACTTCTGACTTAAATCATTATTGCACCCTCTGTTAAGCTGCTTGTGTGGTCTTCTTTTTTTATATTTTTGGGAGTTTGAGTTGGCATTTGGACTGTATTTTAAACAGTCCTTTTTTTACGTTCACCATTTTCATGCTACAGTTACAGATAACCGCGGGCATCAGCATGAATTCACTGTCTGCAATAGGTTTGCTGTTTTGGTCTGCAATTTCTCTTTGTTATGCTCAGAATCTGGTGTAAAAATCATTCATTTATTTAGCTGCTAAAAAACAGCAGTGATGCTAATGGGAGAAGCAAAAACATTATAACACTAGAAACGAAGCTTGCAATTATCAATAAATACAAAGAAAGCACTTGCATAATTACCCTCGCAAAGGAATATGGCTGTGACCAATCGACGACTGGGGCAATTTTTAATAAAAGGAGGCAATAAAGGAAAGTCCAGGGTTCATATGCCTTTTCATGACCAAATTCAATGCCATTATAAGGAGTTTCAAAGCCAATTTTCTAATTTCTCCTGTACCATTCAAAGATGAAGAAATAATATATTTTTATACTGTATGGTTAATAATAATGATAATAATAATTGATTCATTGTCATTTTTACTATTATTATTGATTTCACCAACAAAGTTTTAGGTGCCAAAGTAAGTCAAATCTTCTCAAGTTTTATTTTTCTTAATTTAATGCGTAGTCTTATGCAACATCCATTGCAGCCTGGTCATCCTGGAGAGGGGATTACCTCATTCATGTGCGGTCCGCTCTCAAGGTTTCTTCATTTTCCTAATGCTGAGGTTTTGAGTTTCTCCTTGCACTTATGAAGGTTTTAGATCAGAGGTTGGTGTAATAATAGTCTGTAGTCTGTAATAGTATGTAGTCTGTACAGCTCTTTGAGACGTCTTGCGATTAAGTGCTAAACAAATACACATGACATGACTTGACCTGACACACTGCCTAAAATTCATTTTAAAAAGCATTTTTAAACCTCAGATTGAAAGTATTTTCAAGGATTTCAAGTACCAGTATGAACCCTGAAAGTTTTTTAAGGGAGTGATAATAGTTTTAAATCAGATTCAATTTTAATTCATCATGTCCTCCAGCCTGTGCATCCCCTCACTAACTCTACTGCAGCAGCCCATGTCACGTCACACCAAATGTAAATAAAATGTCCTATTTCCTTATTAAATCATGTATATGTTTTTTTAGATATAATAAGCACTCATAATATAGTGTTTGTACTGATATTTAATACACACTGTACGTACTTATGAGGGGTACCAGCGGTTTGGAACGCATTGGATAATTATCATAGGTTTGTATCCTCCACCATACAGAAATTTCACTTTACGATCCCCACCTCAGAAAAGATTAATGTCGTCTCTTGAGAGTCTACTGTAATGTGATAAATTATTTGAGTAATTTTACCCAGCTGTATAGCGCATCCGAATTTCCATTTTAAAGAGTAAGGACCGGCAGGTGAATTACAGTTAACCACTAAGAAAACTCTGAAAATGTCTTTTGTGCCTACCGGAGTAATAATCTTCTCCATTGGAAGCAACACAAGCGTGACAAAAGGATGATTTTATCTGACCTTCAACCTGTAATACTCGGTGCAATATGAACTTTGGGTCCCTGCTAGGCAGCCCATTTTCCCACAAATACAGATGGGCTCCCGGTGGTTTCTAAATAAGGTCCTGGTGGCAGGAGGGATATCAGAGATTGTGGTCGCGGCAAGGATGCGAGAGTCACTTTGTGCTGCCGCAGACCTGCAATTTCACTCGGGTGCAACGGATGCGATTTGGAACACGCCAGTGGTGCTAGACTGTGGCTGTGAGCTGCTCCACCAAGGAGAAATATTTTGAATTCCTTTGTCCCGGCGCGGTAATAAGGTCTGGCGTACTGTGGCCATCTCGAAGGGGAAATGGCTTTACGCGCTGCACCATTTTCAACATTTTCAATCAAGTACTGGTTAATTCATTAACGTAAAAGTACACAATTCTATTTTTGAGTAAATAGTTTATTAAATCTGTTCAGCCCTCCACTCCAAAAAGGTTTTATATTGTATAGATCAGAAATGGGAGAACCACGGCCCGTTAAGCTTTAGAATTAGGTCTGCCGAACAGAAATTGTAAAAATCTAATGTTTTAAAAAAAGACAGTATGTTTCAGACTAAAGGACGTGCCAGATTAAAAGCCGCATACTTGAATTTAAGAACAAAACTCGACAAAAAAGCAAAACTTTTCATTCTATTAGCTGCACTGGATTTCAAGCCGCAGGCTTAAACTAGGGCTGAAACCAACAGTTATCTTAATAATCGATAAATCAGTCGATTTTTTTCCAATTATTTGATGTTTTGGAAGTTTTGGACAGAAAGAAAAAATAGTGCACAAAACATCATGAACGTCATCAACATCAAATAACTTAACAATAAACAAAAATACATACAAATGTATGCTTTACACTAGACACTCTCCCTACCACCTTACCAAAGATTATATTACATTTGGACTTACTGTTACAAAACAGAAATGAAGAGAGAGCAATACATTTTATTTTGAGTGTTGAATATTTTTTTTCTGCAAAAACAATATAACAGAAATTAAAGCACTTTTCAAAACGTTGTCAACGAATTTGTTTTCCTGGTTAAATCTTTGAATATGATAAACACCCCAATATGCAAATGATATATAAAATGCACAAGAATATGCCCCTTGAGTTTAGTTTAACATGTCATCACTATTATTATTATTTTTGTTTTGGTTTTTTTCCTCTGTATTTATGCAACAATTACTGCTCTCTTGATAATTGTAAACTTTGTAATGTTTGACTGTTTTATTCCAACTTAACTTAACGTAATGATGCAATGTTCAATAAAAAAGGATTTCAAAAAATGCAAGATACTCTTTTTAAAAATAAAAACCATTCGGAGACACACCCACTGCTGGACCAATTTGGTACTTTAAACCTTAACTTCACAATTAAATTCAGTGCACTTACTTGCATAGAATTAACGTGCATAGTGGCTCATAAATCGCGCAACACAACAAATCGATTATGAAATTAGTTGCCAACGCTTTCATTAATCAATTTTAATCGATTTGTTAAATGTTGAAATCCAAGCTTAAAAAGGCCATAAGAATGAATTAATTTACGTCCTTTTCTCACAATTTAACCCATAACTGCCTCCAACCGTGAGGGTAATCTGGCATCAACGCCTTCTGCTCCCGAATGCCAACGGCATCGTGACCCTGCACACCTGACGCAGTTTTCAGTTTTGCTCAGAGTTATTTATGTCATGTGTTTTTAGATAATGAGGTCATTTAAGGCGATGTCCGTAACTTAAAAATATTATATTTGCTGATCCCATGTTCTGGCTGAAATCATTATAGCAGCCTCTGTCAAACTGCTTGTGTGGTGCGTACACAGATGTGTCTCTCTTAGATGCACTTGAAGAAACTGTTCTTTTTTTCATCTTTTTGGGGGTTTGGGGTGGCAATTGGACTGTATTTGAGACTGCCCTTTGTTTTACTTTCATCATTTTTATCCTAGAATAAAAGAAAGCCTCTATCACGCGCATTACATCACTCTTTTACTCCCCATACCCTCGCCTCCTTTTCCACAGCCTTATGCGCTCCATGGCCGGAACACCAATGATAAAAGTAAGATAAAAGTAGATAAAGAAAAGGTTCTCTGAACTCAGTTGGCCATTGTTAACACATACTTAATAGAGAAAATAATTAATTTCAAACTTTTTAAGGACACCTCAAACTATGTACCCTACCTTTAATCATGGCGATTACAAAGGCAAGCAAATATTTACTACTGCACTGAAAGAAAATGTGAATGCGGGCTGCGTCGCGTAAAATGTGAACTCGATATTTCTAGATGACAGCGCCAGGGCAACTATAATGTGGAAAAATGTGCCAGATTTTAACACCGACTTGTCTTTTTGTGTTGTTGTCATTGGTGGTTTCTGCGGTAATGGACCAAAATGCATTTGCTTGTTATTGTTCCTCAAGGAGTGTAGCGTTTTTGATGGATAATTTTCCCCGCTGTTCAATTCGGATTTAAGAATTGAGGACATGATTTAGGGGTGAAAAAGTTGAAATATTAGGAGTACCGTGTTAATATCTAATTAAGTCTTGTCAAACGTCCCATTTTGCTGTAGTGTATTATGTGAACAATGTTGGAAAAATCATGAACTAATTCACCCGTAGGGCATCATAAATGTTTCCAGATGTCACCGAGGTATTTTATATTTAGAATGTGTGCTTTGTGGAAAAGAGCAGCTTGCCGTTTTCCTCGGTGCTGCCACATGCAAAAAAGAATAATTTACACCATATTAACGCTGGAGAGTTTAAAATGCGGGGGTCCCCGCGACCCTAATGAGGATAAGCGGTACAGCTGATGAGATGAGATTAAAATAAAGCAAAAAAGTAATGGCTTGTAGTTCGAAATTTAAGGCACTATTGCTAATCGTTCACCTTTTGCTCAAAAGATGGCACACTCAAACCAATTCCTGAAACTGGAAAATATTTTTTACATAACTTGAATATAGTTTTTATTTTCCACACCATTTCAAGTTGACATTTAAGCTCTTCCTTAAAATGACCAGACAAAAGAAAATTTGAAATAAATAGCGCATGACAGGATTAAAGAGGTGAGAAACGATCATAACTGTAATTAGCAGATGCAAATCACGCTAATTCAAATAAGTGTTTAACAAGTGCTAATTATTTGATGGCAGGCAAGATTGGTCCCCATCGGTGACATTTAACAAGCTCATAAATCAGTTGAGCTTATTTGTTGATAAAAGCAATCAAGCGTCCAAGACAATTCTGTCGCATTTTTAGGAAGCACAAGCCTAATAACAACCTTATTGTCACTCATGTCCCCTAAAATATTAAAACTGCAATATCAATCATTAAATGGGTTATAACCGTTTAATACACCTATTTCTTAAAGTGAAATCAAGTAGTCTTGAAACCTATTTCAGGGTAGAACGACAAATGACTAACATGCCTTATCTTGCAACTAATCGTACAAAAGAAATCAAAGTATTTCGCGAAACAGATGGGGGAGTGCTTAAAAAAGTCTAAACTGTTGTTGGCCCCCAAACAAATAGCGACTAAAGAAGACAGTGGAGCAGAAATCCAGGGACGTACCAAAGAAGGATTCCTCAGAGAAAATGCTGTGTTTACCAACCTCTAAGTAGAAACCCACATGACCACAACAGCAAATGCTTTTACCAGAACCACACGACACAAGGGGCCGTAAAAATGCACGCTAACACACACACGCACGCTTAGTTTGCAAACCTTCCCCTCGTAAAAGAGGACCAACATGATAAAACGCCGGCTTGTGATAAAATGAAGCATGTAATGTAAAAAGATGGATGGTAACATACCTGTCTCTCCCCACAGAGTGTCGTGGCTATCAATTTGCACTGCGTACTCATTATTCACTGCCAGCAAGCTGCTCACAACCTGCCAGGAAGAAACTTTGATGAATGGCATACTGTTTTAGCATAAGAGATCAAATAAACTGCCATGGTGGTATGCTAATTCGAAGGGAAAATAACGCACCGCTGGGAAAAGGTGGTGGCACAACAAAAAAGACTTTGGCAGTCCAGGTCTCCAAATGACACGGTGTCATCTCAGATTTAATCACACAGGTTTTAACTTTGGATGGATACCATGTGAGGTAAAAAATGAGAAATATTCTTCTGAAGTTGGGAGTCTTTTGATCTAAACGCCTAGTTAAATTCGAACAACAGAGGAATACAGCGGTCTATTGCAAATCAAAGGCGCGGTATTAATCAGATGACTCGTTGCACCAAAAAATGCTTCAGAATACTAATAATAAGTTAAATCAATGATCCACTGCAAAATGTTCATTTATAAAAATGTAATTACAAAAAACTTTTTTGGTATCACTAGCAAATAATTTTGCTCCTTTTAATTATTATTTTTTCCCTTTTTATTTTAAGAAATAGTATTTCAAGTCAACTTTTTTTGGTTATTTTACATATATTTTTTAGTTTTAACCTCAATTGTGATTTAATGTTTTAAAAAATAAAATTTTAAATGACCAAATAGGTCTACTATCTACAATATTAGATAAATGGACCCAAATATAGTACTGTTTTGTATAATTTTACAATAAAAGGTAGTATAGTTTAGTATAAAGAATTATTTTTCTTATGTTCAACGAACAAATTGCTATTTCTTCTATTTCTATGAATGATTTACTATATTTCAAACACAATATTTATAAATTTTTAGTTCACTATGTTTTGACTCGTTTTTATAGTAAAATAAGAAAATATTTCTAATGAGAGCATACTGTAAATTCCAGTCTATAAGCTGCTACTTTTTTCTACATTTTAAACACTTACAATACAATTCAGCTTATTTTTTTATTTCTTTCATTAAATTTGACAACACTAGTTCCTAAATAAGGAAGGGTACACGATAATTATTAAGCTAATAGTTTTCGGACTGATAAAACCCTAATATGACATCAGAAGAATATACCCAATTATCAGTCACCTGCTGCCATACTAAAATATTTAATTAGCCAACACTGCTCATTAGAAAAATTGTATACACTTAAATATAATTAATTTTTATATATAAGCATCAATACTTGGTCTCCTCTCCATCACCTTGTTGTATGTGCAAGGGATGGGAGAGCTTGCGATCAGTTGCATTGGACAGCATGTGTACAGGCTATTGTGATTCTACAGGCTTCTGAGTTTTAGTCAGTACAATACATTGAGTTTTGTTTTGAGAATGTTTGGCACACAGTATAAGTTAGAGCCAATTTAATTAATATTGACTGCTTGCTAGTTGATAAGGTTTGACAAATGTCTTAATCGCAGCTTTTCTCTACTCGACATTTCCCCACCGATTTTATAAAATGCAAAAAATGGATGTGAATTAGTTCATTTTTATGGCGGTTTAAGCGACTAAAAAAATGCTGCGGCTTGTTCAAAAACAAAGTTGAGTTTGTTCCTCAAATATGCAAATGCTGCTTTTGATCAGGTACCCTATGTAAGTCTGGAATTTACGGTTTATATAAGTGTTCTTGAAGTATACCCGACATTTAAGTATCATACAAATTCTGTTTTTGTATTATTTTTAAGGCAAAAAGGTAAAAACACAGTATAGTAGAATGACATTCAGACCTGTGTATGTCCCATGCTGGCTGCTCCTATTAATGCTTGCTGCAGGGCTTTGCTCTTCAAAGCACAATCCTGTTGCTGCCCCTCGGCACTCCATTCCATCTCCAGCAGGTACTGGATAATATCCGGATGCCCTCGGAGAGATGCATGCACCAGAGCACACTGTCCGCTCTTATCGGTGTGGTCGACCTGGCAAAGACATTTGTTAGCTGTATTGTTTCTCATGGCTTGGCCACTGCCATTACTGTTAAAAAATATAAGCTATCACAGAGCTCACAATAGTACATGCTTACTTGCAAAAGCATTGGTCACACAATATCGCCAGGGAAGGAATTAAAAAAAAAAAAGACAATGGACTATTGATAAATGTGACTAAAACCTTTTAGTAACAAATATGAATAATATTAATGTTTTCACATTTTTAAGACTTTTAAAATTTGGATTTAAGACATTTTAATGCTGAATAAGGCCTTATTTTTAGAATACCAAATTCAATGTTTTTAAGAGTTTTTATGGATCAAGTCAAGTCAAGTTGATTGGTATAGCGGTAATCCTGACAAAAAAAACGTGTTTTATCAAAAACATGTGAGAAGAACATTTTGTATTTTCTCTATCTATTTTTCTCTCTTTTCTTTTCTCTTTTTCTTTCTTTTTGTCTCTGTTTTTCTTTTTTACTCTCTCTTTTTCTCTCTATCTATCTTTTTTTTTTTTAAATCAACTAGTCCAGCCCCAGAGTTAAAACCAGTTTGACACTCCCTGCTCTATTGGATTGAGGACTTTGGCTTGGTAATCTTAACACCTTTATATTGTTAGTTTTAAACGATTCCATTAAAGATTTTGCTTTATGTTTAGGACCGTTGTTCTATTAGAAGGTGAACCTGCACCACATTGTCAGGTCTCTTGCAAACTCCAACAGATTTTCTGCCAGAATCGACTGTATAATTTTGTGTGATGGTTTACATGAGCTCAGAATTTCCTCACCTTGGCCCCCCGCTTGCAGAGCATCATCACAAGACTCAGGTGTCCGGCCGCGGCCGAGTAGCAAAGGGGGTTCATTCCATTTTCCGACACAACCTCCACGCTGGCGCCGAACTCTAGCAGCAAGGAGGCGATTTCCAGATGGCCGAGGTGGCACTGGACGCAGATGACGGGCGAATTGTTGAGCACCTCTGTGCGGTAATTCACGTTGGCTCCACCCAGCATTAGCAGTCGGCTCACCTGGCACAGACAGGTAAATGTTATTGGGCAAAGGGATTGACCCTGATAAAATAAAAATTTTGAATTTATCCGAGAGTCTGGACGATTATACTTGACCTCTTAATGTTGATAAACAAAGTTGTGTCCCCCCATCACTGAAATATGTCATGCCACATATCATTGGAAAGCTTAAACTGTTAGCATTCAATTAATGATGCACATTTAAAAATGTACTCATCACAGAAATCCAGCATAGCTCACCTAAAACGTCTCATGGGGGTCAGTTCATGATACAATTTCCCGCAAATATGGTGTGGTTATATTCATGAAATTCTAGCGAATTCAACTGTATAAAATACATACCTGTACAGTACTCCAAAACACACAATAATACCGAAAAATAAAAAACAAAATCTACTAAAAAGCATCTCTGTATTGATGGACGTTCCTTGTTTCTAACTGCCTATTTAGCCTTATAATTCCAGTTTACAAATAAACAGATGAGTATAATTATTTTCTATAGACCGTTAGCCTCTGAACTTTTGATTGACATCTTTTTCGGCCAATTGCAGTCTTTTGCCAAAAAGGACAACACCTCCTTTTCTTCAAAATAACTTCAGCCAATAGTGACTGATTTAAATGATAATTGACACATTCGTTAGCCAATTTAATTCTGTATAAATCGATATGAAGATGTCCCTATTATTTTACAGTTAAACCCTGAAAATAGTGTGTGTGACGCACGGATAATTGTTATGCGCAAGTGTGCACAATACCGATAGAGACGCTGTAAATAGAAGTCAAACATTTACAACTCTTTCACAATGTCTAAAAAATTGGCCAAAGCAAAATACACATTTGCAAAGGTTTTAGTGCCGTGAACTGGTCGTCTCCTAATGGCCACTTTTCAAAAAGGCCTGAACCTACCTTTGGATAAACATCGTATTTTATACATTTTGTTTTTCAGATTGGGTCCAAATTTGAGAAGGTACCAGGTAAGACTTTAAGCTATGTTTTACAGCTAAGATGCCCATGCTAATTGGGTCCAAATTTGAGAAGGTACCAGGTAAGGCTTTAAGCTATGTTTTACAGCTAAGATGCCCATGCTACACTCATCTGCAGGCATTTATTGCAAAAAAAAAAAAAAAAAAAATGATTCAGGTGAGAATAAAAACCTTCTATTTCCATGTGTTCTTACTCAGATTACTCAATGTTAGAAGCACTTGCAGTTATTATTTCAGTTTGGGACAAAACTTTTAACCTCGCAAAAGAGACCATTTATATATATATATATATATATATATATATATATATATATATATATATATATATATATATATATATATATCCAAATGGTTCAAGAACAGCATTCCATTTACTGTGGGTACGTCTTAGCGATTGTTCTCAGCTCAGGGATGCTGCTGGAAATGTGAATTTCCCTTCGGGGATGAACAAAGTATCTATCTATCTATCTATCTATCTAGATTGGGATCTTAGGGCGAATTTTACAGGAAGGTTAAGGGGTTAACAGGTTTTAAATTACAGGGTGTTCAAAAATGTTTGACCCCATTTCATAAGCCAATAGTTTTGACAATTTTCATTGGAATGGCTCAACATTTTCACAACATGTTTTGAGTTTTTGAGTGTATTGGCATTTCTATCTTTTTTGGTTAAGAAATACTGTTCACTTCAACAGAAAAGACATTTTGTGTGTCAAGAGTACGCATGAAGTAGTCACCAAAGACTTGACAAATTTTGCAAAGAAGGCATCAACTACAAAACAAATTAGGACTTGGCAGTAAAAACTTAAAGAAAAGCGCTCCTTATGAGAGTTTGGCATAAGCTCAAATACAGACTCAAAATGTGCAGTCACAAGCAGCGCTCATTGTGAACATTTATGAAAATCTGCCCAAAGAATATATGTAATTTTCTATGTAAGTTTAACCAATAAAACTTGTGGCATTCAACATAAAGTGTATTTAGTTTCATGAAGATCCATTAAATAGTTTCAGAGATATGAGCATCTACAATGGAACGAACCATTTAGGAACATCCTGTATTACCCCCACAGATACAATATTATCAAAAGTTTTTATTGACTAAAAAAATACTTATCTGTGCAGACAAGAATAACGCATTCTCAATCCAAATTTTAAATCAACAGTTCAAGCTCAGGCAAAACAGCTACTGTTTGTACAGTTAAGTAATGTTTGATACAAGCACCAACTAAAATTGGACTCCTATATTCCTACCCTCGATAAGCTGCAAGAATTCGTCAAAGTTGTAGACAAAAATAGAAATAGTCGACGATGAATACCATTAATGCAAAAGCCTTTCTCTCTCGAGCTGTAACATACAGAAATTATAGCGTAAACATCAAGTAAGCGTACTAAAACCTCTAAAGTTTGGGAGCATCTTAGCCTGCATACGGCGGATAAAACTACCAGAAAAGTTCGCATCATGGCAGTAGCTTGATGATGGACAAACATTTAAAGAGCATGTTGGAAAGATGAACGAAACATAGTTAAATCTCACCGAGGCGAGTCAGACTAACACCTAAGCCAATACGGTTTTGATGGCATTCATTATGGATTCTATAAGCTTATCTTTCTGTATAAAAGAGAGCTTGAGCGTTACGCCTGACTGTCCCTGAAAAATGTAATTGAATCAAAATGCATGTAGCCAAGGAACAAACATCAGTTGTTAAAAGCGACAAATTTCAGTTGCTAAATAAAAGATGTATTTTTCTTCATACTCATATTTCTTTGTTCTCATTAGCCAGATAATTATATGCTAAATTAGAAAAAAAAACAGAATGATCCGATTATTCAACTAATAGTTTCAATAGACAGGGACTCGTGGACTTTTTAAATTAAGTTTAAGTTAGTTGCACCATCTTTGATTTCACTATTTTTCAAAACTGATGATCTCTAAAATGAATAATTAAATTTATTCATTGCCAAGCCATGACTTGGATAATATCAGTGCTGTAAATTTTACATGCTTGTGAACAATGTTCCCTCAAAACTGCGCGCGTGCGCAATCGCGCACTGCCCGCACATTCTCAGCGCACAAGAAAATCAATCCGCCGCAATGTTCCCTCTAAGCTGCGTGTGTGCGCAATTGCGCACTACCCAGAGCTTTTATGCGTTCGGGGTTCGAAATTGCTAATTAAGAAGCGAATTAAGTCAAAGTTACAGTGCATGACTGTAAAAATACAAGGGTTCCCCTGACGTTGTGTTCTAAATGCGGTATTTGGAAGTCAAGGTCGAAGTAGAACGAAGTTGAGTAAAGTCAGTAGAGTTTTTCGAGAACCGGCTTCTTCGGCTCGGCTCACTAAAAGGAGACGGCTCTTTCGGGTCCTAAACGGCTCCTCAGGTTGTTTTTGCTTCTTTCATCCGCATATCACCAAATATTACGTAAAATTATGCACAAAATGACTTAAAAGAAGTGGGAATAGAACAAAAAAGAAAAAAAAATACCAAAATGAAAAGGTAGTGAAAAGCTGAGAAAAAAAGAAACAAAAGGAAGAGGAAAGAGAAGGAAAAATTCAGAAAAAAAGCCAGAAAAAAAGCCAGAAAAAAAGGAAAAAAGTAAATAGAGAACAAAAAGAAAAAAGTAACAGCTAAGAAAAAATAAACACAATGAGATTTTTTTTAAGGAATTAAAAATAAATAGAAAAAAAACAGGGAAAAAGAAGAAAATGTTTGTGTTGCATTCAAATAATTTCCAATTATACCAAGTCAATCTTGTTGCCAACATTGTACTTCCACTAAAAAATGTGATTAAATACAGTTGTGTATCGTGCAACCGACTAAATAAGCCCCCAAAAATGTTAGTAGTATGAGACAAAAGATACCAGGAAAAAAATAAATGGAAATCTTGTGAAAGAATTGTTGTAAAAACAAATGACGTTAGTAGGCCGTACAACCTTTGCAAAAATACATTAGTCAATTCATTCAAAAATGAAAACAATTTTTGCATTGCTGGAAACTCAGCAAAATGTAACGTGATGTCAAGTTTTGGACATGTTTGATAATGATTTAGTTGCCATACTTGGGGTTGCTGTTGCTCACTGTTGTTTCAAGCGTTGCTCACCGACTTTGTGTGAATGCTCAGACCCGTAAAAAATTAGAGGGAACATTGGTTGTGAACAAGTGTGATTGTTTATCACACATTCTCTTATTAAGAGTCATCAGACAGGCTACAACTCACCCACAAATCTAATGAGGGGAAACTGTATAGAGAATGGATGCATAGACGAATACGATTAATGCTCTCTGCAAGGTCCTGATCTCAACCAGAATCCCCATGGAAACTACCAACAACTTCAAATCTGTCTTTTGAAAGTATTTAAACAAGTCGAAGTATTTTTCTATTCAAGGCAGCTTCTTTAGAAATGTTGCCTCAGCTTCAATTCAAACTCGATGAAAAAGCAGGACATTCCACTGAAGCAAATATAAAGACAGATTTTTCTCCTCTCTGGGATGAGGAAAATCAATAATACAAATATAGGACAACAAAGGCAAAGGACCAAGTGAATATTTAGAGGACAGAATATGAAATGGCGTTAATTTGTTGGTTCTGAATAGATTTACTGTGACGGAGGACAGAACAAGGTCACTCTTGTAAATGTTCCATGTTTTGAGTGATGTCGAGCTCGTGCATAATAACTCACAAATGTATATGTGTGATGACAACAAGTGAAACACTCATGCCGGTGACAAGCGGGCGGGAAAAAGACAACTTATTTAGCCACAAGCCAGAAAGCATCACTCAGAGATAATGGGCTTTCTTGCAGAGGCAAATTTCTCCTCCATCGTCCAAACAAAACAAATTATGCAGCATTTGAAGTGATTTGAAATGAGAGGTTGGACAGATTCTTTGGTATTTTTTACTAGCACTAAAAATGCACATAAGAGAGTACGGACCGATTGTTGCATACAGAACAAAAATGCAAATCTTGCTACACTTGAATTGATTGGGGTACTGATATGGCCAAAATAAAAGGCATTTATAGACGAATCAGGTCTTTTATATTTTTGCCAATTGAAAATACACAATTAATAGACCAAAGAGAGGTCTTGCAACAAAGTACCACGTGACCTGACATGTTTTTCAACTTACCTGACCAATTTTACGGTATGACTACCACAGCAGATGCCCTCGCGTTCACAACTACGATGTTTTATGAAGTGGGAGGTGTATATTTGACCTTCAAACAGCCACATTTACTTTATGGCTATATTCGTTCTAGGACACTTTAGAATAATCGGATTGCGTTTCTAATCCTAAATGGTGATTTTAAATAGCAGTCAAGCATGTGTTATCATCAACTAAGCCTAATTTTTCTATTAACTCATCATTTAAGAAGACAAGTGCACGAGTGCTATTAATTTTGGCTAATTGTTAAAGGCCTAAAAATAGGTTTTGTTACCTATAAAGTAATTCCTTGTTTTTCGCAAGGTTGCGCTCCAAAAAAGTCAAATCCCGGGAAGTTGAAACATTTATTTATTTACAGAAGCTCCCCCTACTTACGACCATTCGACTTACGAAAAATGGTAGACAAACATTTTTTCAGGATTTTGAAAAATATCCATTGCTTTAAGTTTGATTTTGTATTGTGTGCACCATTTTCCGAGTACAGGACATTACTGTAGTGCTTCTTTCCGCCGCTACTGGAGTGTGGTGGCGCAGTGAGAGGTCACCCAGCATCCACCCTGAAGAAAAAATCCGCTTCCTCTTCCTAGTTTATAGGTAAACATTCTATACTGTATCTCCAGCGCGTTAAAAACTTTGACATTTTTATTGTTTAATATCTCCTGCAGCCATTCAATATGGTTGGTGTAAAGTGTAAAGAAGAAGCGAGCCATTTCATTTGAAATTAAAGTAGAATATGGAAGCTTGATGCTGTTAAGAAAATGGTTGGATCGCTTTTTTTCGGCCACTTTTTTAGGAGGAAGTCGCCTTATTTAGGAGGAAGTCGCCTTATTGTTGAAGCTCATCTACCAAAAGTAAGATAAACTTAACTTTATTAATCTTTAGAGGGCATATTATTTTATGAAATGTTTATTTCTTTAGTACAAAACAATAACTTACGAACAATCATCCGTTATCTAGTTGGTACGTAGGGCCGCGTCTGTATTTATTTATTAGATATCAGTAACATATAATAGATACAACTGTAACAAAATGACTATAAATCTACAAATAAAAACACAGAACTCAAAACTGCTGTTGAATGAATGGTCATTATTGTCATAATACAATAGTACAACAGAATGGCAGGACTTTACCTTTTAGTGTAAAAAAACGATATAAAGAGCAGCCGGCTGGCTACACGCTAGTATCTGGGATACTTGAATAGAGCCATGTCTTGCGTGATGATTAGAATACAACAGTAACAAAAAAGGTTGTTTGTAGTAGCTTGAGGTCATCAGTTTCATGGGTAACGGATCTGGTGAGATACATGCTCGGCAGGGGTGGCTGGTTAGAGTAGCCTAGCAGCAGTAGGCTGGACCTGCAGCCTCGCTATTGCTTTCCCTCCTGACGCCACCTCACAGTCTTTCCTGACCTGATAACAATGCATGGAGCACCTATGGTGGCCAGCATTTCTTTGCACTCTACTGACTTTCCTCAGAGTCCGATTTAATTGATGAATTTATTTTCAGTGCAATGAGCCACTAAAATACTAGCCCTCGCCGTGCTTCGCAGTGTGTTTGGTGGACACATTGACTTTTGGGCCCATTCCAGGGTTTCAATGACAGCATACACCAGCCTATGACAGTGACACCCACCCATTACTGTACACCAAATCTAGAAAGTCCTTGGTCAGGAGGAGAAAAAAAAAGTAATGAATAGAAAATTTGTGGAATCAGTCTTCCACATTAGTTTTGCTTTGTTAAATTCATGAACAGTTGATTTCCTATTGGAAATAGGGGGTTTGCGGTACTTTGTAGCCTTCTTTTGACTTTGGAAGGTGCATCGAAACGACCTATAGCTCCTTGTGAACAGAGTAAGTTAAAGTAGTAAACTAGCTCGAGTTTCTATTTATAATTATTTGATATTCTTCTCAGGACTTTTGAGTTTTTTGTGTAAAGTAAGTAATATTAATTAGTTGGGTCTAGTCATATAAAAATAAATGGAAAATGTTAAGACAACAAGAGAGGAGAAGTTGCAAAAATAAAATAAAAATCAAAACCACAACTGAAAGAAAGAGCCTTTCTTTAACAAATATCCAGCCAAGAGCGCTTCCTTTCAACCTCTGACATGCGGTCTCACCTTCACATTAGGCGTGTAGAGGTTTCTGAGAGAGGCTAATGCCGCAGAGAGGCCGTCGGCGCTGCAGCTGATCCACAAAGCCTGTAGCACACTGGATGACACGCCCGTTTTCTTACTAAGACCCTGATACACACAGGCAAAGAACATCAACAATTGCAAACTCACTTGCAGAATTTTCAAAAAACAGACAAAACACAGACTGAATCACAGAGAATCCTGAAAAAGAATTTTATTTTAAAGTTCTACTGTTGTCTTCCTTACCTTGAAGATGTGCGCCTTAAGAATGTGATGTCCTAATTCCATGGTCTGTTGCCGATTCAGTTTCCCTTCTTGACGCGACAGCATGAATGCAATGAGAGCGTGACCAGTCCTGTGCAACACAATAGAGCAGTGTTTCCTAAAATTGAAAGGCATCCATTTTACATAGAAAACTTACAGCGCAACGACTACCAAAAACTATCACAAAAACTACAAGGATGGAGAAGTTGATGATGCCTCGATTTACTCACAAACTGATTTACTCATTCTAAATCCCTTCTGTTAAATTGATAGCAACATGTAAAAAGTAGCGATGCACGGTAATTATCAGGCGAATAGTTATTGAACCTATAATGGTCGAATATAGATGATACTTGATAACAATTAGTGATATATTTTTCCTTAACCAATGCATGTCTGACGTAAAGTATTGGAGCACTTGTATAATAGTTACAAGTGACACATCTTTACATAATGAACACGCTAATAACCATATGCACTTTTGCAATATCTCATGTGAAATACCATGAAATTACTCAATATTGTTTTGAGATGAATAGTCCTTTCTACACACACACACAGACATACACACAACACCCGAAAAAGGTTTTTTACTATAATAATACACAGTAAAAAAATTAAAACAAGTATAGGGTTAAAAAATAAAAGACCAATTTTTTTCATCTTGGACCATCGTTAGAGGGAGAAGCATGATCACATTGATTGGGATAACATTTTTCTATTCTGAGAGGCAGCTTTTATCTGCATATTCAAGGCGCCAGCAAGATCTCAAGCCTTTTGTTTTAATGAATGATTACAATGATGAAACTCTGCTCCGCTGGACTTTGGAATTCGAGCACAAATTATGCAAAAGAGACCCCAGGGGGGAAAATGCAAACAGAACTGATATAATCTTGTATTCTTTTCTACGAGGGTGTTATTTCTTGTCACCCCTGTCAAGATTTTCCTTTTACAGCATCCATGTTATTATCAATATTGTTATATATGTTGCACTGAATAGGTTTTGTGTACAATAACTTTCTTGTAAACAAAAAGACAGTGATCATGGTCTACTCTTGCATTGTAACAACAAAAGTTAGTGCACCAGCAAGGTATATTTTCAAAAAAGAACTTCAAAATGTCTGGCCCGCATCGATTAACAGTAGTAGTTTAGAATTGTTTTTTAACAAGAAAAATGTGTTTGTTATTTAAAATTAAATCAAAGAAATGTAAAAACTACACTCTTACAACTCATCAAAAATAACCCAAGATGGAATTTAAAAAAAAGAATTAACTGATCTTTTATTCGGGCAAAACTGCCAATTTTTTAAATATATTTTAAAAATGCTATTTTATTTTTTTAAGACAAAACTCCATTTCAGGGTTGCTCAAATTAAAGTTATTTCGGAGTGTAGCGTAAAGAATATTTTTTGCTCAACTATTCTGTTCGAAATGGTTGTTTTATAGAACATGACCCTTTTTTTTTAACAAAACAACAGAATAGGCGGAGTTAATTTGAATACATTCAACTGTTTTATCCACTATCGCAAAAGATTAACCAACTTTGGAGTCTTTTTGAATACATTTATTCATAAAAACCCTGGATGATGGGTCGAATAAACTCAAGTAATAAATTGGTCATCGCTGCACCAAAATTACATTATTTTTAACCCAACTGCATTTAGAGTGCAAAGGAAAAACCTTGGATCACAGAGGAAGTCCGCGCTCTCGCCGTCGGCCCTCCACACCAACCACTCTCTGAAGGACGGGTGGCAGAACATGCGGGTTTTGTCGCGCCGCCTGATAAGGAAACCTGACAGCACGTCCATGCGCTGCTGGAAGTCGTCCCAGGGCAGTTCCCCTTGGATGCTGCAGGCGTTAACGGCATGGAATAGCTGTTCGTCTGTCATAGGGTGCAGCGAGGCCAGCGCCACGTTGAGGATGGGCAGCGAGCGCTCGAAGGCCGAGTTGGTCATGAACTTCATGTTGCACTGCAGCTGGTAGAGCTCAGCCAACGAGACAGGGACCACCTTGTAGCTGGAGCTCTTGATCACCAAATGCCCCCGCTCAAAGAGGTCCAAAGTGAGTTTAAGGTAAAGGTAGGAGCCCTGGCTACGGGAGATGAGGTGGCTACTCAGCTTCCCCACAGTGACAGAGTCGGCTTTTCCATTTAGGCTAATGTTGTTCATGATGTCCTTGCTGCCGCTGATACGGTACTGGATGTATGCATTGAGATCACTGCTTATCTCTTTATTTTCAGAAAAGTCGTCCAGTGAGATTTTGGAGAAAGGCAAAAGGCTGGTAATTTCCTATAGAATGTAGAAAATATCAGATTGAGTAAGTGTAAAAGCATGACATTAAACTCCAATGAAAATCATTAATTCTGAGAACTTTTCCACTGTTTCCGATATTTAGAACCTGCAATTTAGGATACTACTGGTGAATCTGGAGTCAGTATATTTTGCCAGTAAAATACAATATGGCATTTGTATTCTTTTCAAATTTTAAACAATCACCATTCTAAAGGGTTACGTTCAGGCGGCGGTGTCTGAAAACAAAAGGACAATCCAACATTGATGAAAATAGCCAAAGTAATTGAATGCTTTCCTGTGGCTCAATTATATTCAGCGTGACCAAACAGAAACAGCCTTTTCAGCATGAGTCATCCTGAGGCTGTGTGTGAAGAGTCAGACTTTATTTTTTTCTTTTTGCGCGCGTGATAAACATCAGAAGAGAATCTCACAGTAGACGACAAGCAAACAGACTGAGCCTTCAAGCTCGAACAGACACGAGAGACTGGATCAAAAGTTGATATGAAGTCGAGCTGCATCAGAACTACATTTTCAGGTTTTCAAGTATAAGTACATTGAAATTAAAATGCTGCAATAACAGGTACTAACATTTAAAGACTTACTAAAATAATGAATTGACACAGTTTGATAATTGGTATTGGCATCAGTGAATCCATGATTTAGGTTAATTCAAAGTCAGAAAGTGCAGACTAATATTTCGCTGTGTTGAAACAATCCTGAAAATAAAAACTGACTAATAAGATTAAGGAGATGTTCCTTACCAGCAAGCTGACACGGACAGTGACCACCAGTTTAAGCCAGGGAGGGAACTTTGTTATGATCTTTGTAATAAAGGAGGCGATAGTGTCTCCATAGTCAGGCTTATGGAATTCCGCTTCATTCAGCCCATCTATCAAAATGATGAGATTCTCCTCTGGAATCTTCCGCTCTGGAAAGACATAATCACGATTTTAGGGAGTGAGATTGAAATGAGGTTTAGATAAATCACAACTGCGATGTCACTTTTAAAAAGGCCAAAAATGAGGTATTAAAACGTCAAACTGTAATGTTTTTACCTTTACGAAGGTTGGCCAGAGGCTCAAGGACGCCTCTTCGGAAAGCGGCCATTGGGTCCTGAACACAGGAGCGGAGGCTTAGCATACTCTGGATGTGGGGCTCCTTCAGCAACAATTCCCGGTAGGAAATAAGCTGGTGCGCCCGGCACAGCAAGGCAGCGATGCTGTGGACGAATTCCGGGACCAAGCATGTGTATGTGTTGTCTGCTTGGCAGTAATGATAGGCCACCACCTGTAACACAGCAACACAGAATTGTCAATGCCACAGCAAGATTAGGGTCTAGAAAAAGATCAGGATTATTTTCTAATCTGTGTTAGGGACCTCCATCCATCCATTATCTGCACCGCTTATCCTCAGGATGGTCGCGGGAGTGCTGGAGCCCATCCCAGTCACAGGGCACACAGAAACAGACAACGCACTCACCCATTCACCCCTAGGGACAATTTGGACCGGCCAATCAACTTGACGTGCATGATTTTGGAATGTGGGAGGAAACCCGAGTGCCCGGAGGAATCCCACGCAAGCACGGGGAGAAAATACAAACTCCACACAGGGGGTTCGATCTCGTGTTAGGGACCTGTTCTTATCAAACATGCTGATAAAACAGTATGATAAATGCACAGTTGCACTATCGGCTGCTCGGGATAAAAGAGGCGCCTGTGTCCATAGATCCTAAAAAAAAGAAACTAAAAACAAATATTTGGATAATAACTTTTGTTTTATGATACATGACCATGCCAGAAATAGCAACAAAAGTTTTAATCCAATCTGGGGACAGTAATATATCTCTCCAACTACCTCAGAGCGCCTGATTAAAAAACTAGAAAGCGCTTTATCACCTCAAATACACATAAACAATGTATTACCGCTGGACTTTTGATTGCAAGCAAGCCAAATAACTGGTAAAGAATAAAAGAAGGTATCTGGGGGAGGGGAGGACATAACACAGACCTAATTAGACTCAAACCTGGAGGAGCTGACACACTTTAAGGGTCAGTCGGTGTCGGAGTTGGACAGGTTGATTGAAATTGCTAAACTTGCACAGTAAAGTATCACAGTGACACCCTTAACCCATAGCCTGTAGTAATAATTTGGTAAGTTTAAAACAAATAATTTCGACTATTTCTTTAGAGATAATGCAAGTTTATAGGAAGAAAATCAACAAAATAATACAATAAATAATACAAATAATGACAAGAAACTGTCTACCAAAGACTGTGGCTTAAAAGTACAAGAAGAAGGGTCACTATTTCCAAATAGCAGCTCACAAGTGTCTTTTGAGGAACAGCACCTTATTCAGACTCGAACAAATGATCCTAATAACCACATGCCCCTGTTCCGTGATCCCATTGACCCCCACCTCTTAGTACTTTAGCGAAGATGTACCTTTGCAGCCAGCCGTTTGACAGCCTCTTCCCTGCGGCGCTGCATTTCAGGAGTTCCCGGACAGCTATTGGTCCTCATTGTATTGGTGGCGCTCGAAGGAGGGGTGGGCTGTGGGGGTTGGCTGAGTGGAAGTTCCGGAATTGACCCAACACCGCCTCAGAAAAATACATGGATTTCTTAGTTGGTGTTTCTTTTTTTTGGCAAAAATCATCACAAAATACTGATTAAAATCATTTCTTGTACTTTTTGGGGAGGGACCAGGGCTGTTGGACGCAATCTGCCGCATGCGTCCACCATGGCAGCTGAGAGCGACCAGCCGGGAGATGATGGCAGTCTTCCCGTAACCCACGCTGCCCACAATCACGGCGCCGTGGCTTTCCGCCGACTCGCCGTCCTTCAAGACGTCTTCGAGCTTCTGGAAAAGCCAATCGCGGCCCACAAACACGGAATCCGTGGTGATGCTGGGCACCTCGAACAACAAGGGCTTGAGCATGATGTCCACCGGTTTATAAGGAGAAAAACGACCTGGTTGGGGGGTAAGGTCAAGAAAATGGAACATTGCAGTGACAATATTTGCTTTTCCATTACCTAGGGAGGTTTAAAGTTGAAATTGGGTTCTGATCCAAAAGGGGTTTATCGTTTAGATTGCATGTACAATAATAACACATATTGCACTCACCTTTGGAGTCCTGAGGTGGCCTCCCCCCTGTATTGTGCCAGGGGAGGCGAATAGATGTCCGCAGTGGTGTGTTGCGCTGTTCATCGAGATAGCTCAGGTCTTCCAGCTTTGTGGAGCTGGTTGCTATCCAGCGAGACATAAAAAAAAACAAAGGGATCAGAACACTCAGGTGCATCTTGATGTGGATTATTGCAATTGTAAAACGTAAAGTAGAGGAATGCATAATCATAAGTGTGTTTTTATAGCACTTTTGGTGACTATTTGAAGATGAAAACATTTTTGTGGCTTGCTTGAAAGCTCGTGAAAAGATAACATAATGATGCAGCAGATTGTAGTTGACAGTATTCTTAAGTCAAAGCTTAAAACTTTTGGAAGCGTGATTTAAATGAAATGTGGTATGTTTGTATAATTTTCATCATCGGGATGGAAGATTTAAAGTGCTATTCGCAATCCCCCCCACCCCCCAAAAAAAAAAACGGCAATTTTCGACGTAGGTGAAGACATGAGCTTTTTGGTGCAGAGAAAGATGTTGTTAATTTTCAAAATAGAGTCAATTTTTTTGTGAGGATGAAGATGACACTAATTTACAGAATGAAAGAAGATGACGCTAGCTTTTTGTGAAGATGAAGATTACGCTAATTTTCTCAGTAGTGGATGACACTAGCTTTTGTAGAGGATGCAGATGACGCTAGTTTTCGGACTAGAAAAGGGTAACACTAGTTTTTCATGCAGAAGAAAATGGCAGCAGTTTTTGGCTCCAAAAAAGACACTAATTTCAGGCAAAGTGGATGACTGTCGTTCTTAGCGTAGATGCTAGAAGCACAAAATAACAGGGATTAAACAAAACTTTATTCTTTAGACAGTTTGAGGAAGGAAGACACAGAAACAAACAAAAAAACTCTGATTTTGAAGGCACATTTAAAAATCACCAAGAAGCACGTTTTTGTACTATAATGAAAATTGTAGATTTGTCATTTGACAGAGCCTGCAACTGATATCTTTTCAGGATATGCTAATTAACTGGGACTTTGCGCCTGCTCATGGTGCAGACTGGTGGATTCACCCGCACAACAAATGCTAAATCAAAGGCAGAAGACAACACATAAAATAAGTAGTATGAACAAGACCAAGCCATGTTTTATGTATATAATACCAACCACATGTTTAATTCAATGAAGAGCATGTTCCCACTTTTGACCTCCAACAACTTTCCTTCTGTCATTTCGAAATAATGCACATTAAATTTAGACTTTGCTAAATTAACTATCATGAAGCTGCAAATTTACTCTAGTCCTGCTTGTCTGAATGATGAATGGTTGAGATGCTAATTCCTTATGGCCTATGTGCACGTGTTTGCGATTCTGGTTTTGGATTGCTAGAGTCTTCATCTGCAGTCTATTGCCAGGAAACGTTTGTAATGTTACTGTTTTTTGTTTTACTTAACATTATACTTCCTGGATGTCAGAACATTAACATCTGCTCTTTCGTTCTTAGCTTATGTTTTTTGAATGATGACAATCCTGCTTATGGTCTTGTGCTGAATACGTTAGCTTTGTCATACCCAGCTATTATCTAGTAAGCTCGTTTCTGAATAGCTCTTTATAGTGATTTAGCTCAGTTTTGGTAGTTCTGGAGTCTGAGGTGCTTGAAGAGGTTTTCTCACCGTTAGATACAGTACCATCATAAAAAAATGATTAGCATGAGTCCTTGGTCGAGTCCAAACCGATATCAAAGAAGAAAATTATACATTTGACTGCTTATACCATGCTGACTTAACCAAAACAACCCTCCATGATATTATTTATAACAATTTTTAATAGAACCACAGCTTTTTCAATAACTAGTCTGCTGCTTAAATTTGTGAGAATGCGCCTTGAGACATTCCCTGCTTCGATCATCCCTGGAAAACCAATTTCAAAGGAAGGGGAACCATCGGCCCATGAGTGTAGCTTTTACTTCTTGTGTGAGAAAAGAAAAAAGATGGAGCACTATAAATCTTCATCTCCTAGCTGACCTCTCATTTTTCAGCTTTTCTTTCTACACAAACAGAGGTTATATTACCTTTACTTCTTAAACGAGCATGGGGGGGAAATAATTTCGCGAGCTGCAGAAATGTTGCAGATGACTGCTAAACAGCTCGATACTTAAGTTCAGCACCTTGCGCAGAACATACCATATGTAAGTCAAAGCACAATCAGTTCAGTGCCAAACACGTTGCATTCTAAAGGAGTGTCAGTTTAAAACTCTAAAAAAATGTGTCTTAAGAGACGAATGTGTGAAATTAATTCTCTCGAATTAAATATAATGTATCATACTTTGTTGCAGAACAAAAATGTGGAAGTGAAATACATTTCAGACATGTGCAAGTGTACTGATGTACATTAATCTTTCAAAGTCTGGCTTCTATTGGTTGTTCACTTAATACTGTGATTGCCATGGTGACATGTACTTTGTCCTATTGAAGGGCAAAACCAGTGAGCGCTAATTTTTTTCTGAAACTGTCACAAAAACAGATAATTTGTTTTAAAATCTGTGGCTGAGTCATGACCTCTTTAAAATCTAACTCATTAAAACTCAACAAGAAAATAAAAGAGGGGCCAATATTAAAGCAACCTCCAGCAAACAAAAAACACAGCCATAGTTCACTTTTCCTGCTTTTTAAAGTCAGCTATGATCTATAACAAATCAAATAAACAGAATTTGGAGTGAAAGGTGACTTACGTAAAAGCATGGGTGGTGAAAAATCACAGAAAACGTTTCTTTTCCACCCTAAAGATTAAGGGGGCCCACTCGCAAGTGGGGTACGGGTCTCTTGAGAGGGGTCCCAGTGGATGAGCTCAGTGAGGCCACAAAAGGAATTGCTGTGCCCCAGTGCCCCGTGCAGGCACACTGACAGCATTCAGCTGCTGAGTGCGAGTCTTGGGCTGCCCCTCACTTTCTCACTGGCAGTTGGTAAATAAATGCAATGCTTTGCCAAATAGTGTCATGGCCAGCATACTTGTATTGTAATTATGTACAGTGATCCAAGGGCATGGCTGAGGCAGATGATCATCAGATTTTTTTTTAAATTGAAATGAACCGAGTTAAGAATTAATCGGTGGAGCTAAGAATGAGGGGTAAAAAAGACTAGCATGTGCACCAATTGGATGGATGAATGAGTTTAATGAAAGGTGTAATATAGGAGACAAACCTTCAATGTAAAAAGCAAAAACCCTACTTTTACCTGTGCTTTCGATAATAAAACATTCACATTGTAACCAATTTTACATTCGTAATTTCATCATATTCTTGCAAGGAACATATTCTATACCGGTTTAAACAACTCCATCTCCTTTTTGGCTCTCTGTTGAAACAGACTTGATGCATTTTGATCTGTGTCTGCAGGACATTACGCAAAGGGAAAATCTTCCTTTTTCTTAAAATATCCCCTTTACCTATTTTTACTGAACTGCAATGTGACTCACATTTTTTATGAGAAATCAGTATTGTGCTAAGATTCAATGAAGGAATAAACAGCAATAAATTAATTCTGCGCCTTGGGCGATGACTACTGATGAATAATTACTGATTCTCTATTCAATGCAGCAGTCTGGCAAAATAGAGTTTAACTAATATATCCTTTATACGAGATCAAGTTTTGACTCATTTTCCCAGAAGTTTTTGAAATTAATTGAGGTTTGCAGTGTTTAATCTTGAAGTCTCCACAGCATTTTGTTGAATCTAAGTTTCACTATGTATTCAGTTGTGATTTCATTCAAAACATGCGAAAATATTCTGATATGGTCGTGCTAACTTGTTGCTTTTCAGAGCTTTCAATTAATCTACAATTCTATTTTTTTCAGAATATGGAAAAAAAGAGAGATCTAGAAAACTCCACTTGGAACAGTAGGGCCAATGTGTGAACAACTTGTTCGCCGTGCTGTGCTTCAATCAAATATTATGGGACAATCTGATGTTGCTGCTGTACAGATAAAAAATATAAAATGAGAAGTATTTTCACACTGTGAACTGATTCATAGGTTCTCAAATCAACATCTACTACGGAAAAAAAACTCCACCACTATATTTATCTATAAGTAGCATCTGTGCAAATGTTTTCTTTTACGTCAAACTCATTGCCTAACACACAATACTAGTTTACCAAACGGAAAACCTCAGCAATGCCTCAATAACATTTCATCAATGTTTTGTACACAGTGTAGATCCTCACCAGTTATTAAATCAAAGGGTAACATCAATCTGACTTAACAGTGCTCTCGCGTGACAGCAACAAGTCCACAATGTGCCCCTTTCAGACCCCGGCTGCAGTGACATACAGACACAAAGAATTCTTGGAGAAAGGACATTTCATCAGATGTCACCGTGACCTTTTTCGGAGCACTTGAGTTTTTTTTTGTCTTGTCTCAGTCAATCCATGAAGTCCATGACAACGACAATTCATCACTACACACTTACGATAAAGGCCTCTGTCTTGAAACAAGGTGACACTGTTAGGAATGACGTTTGCAATCTGAGTTAAAATAAAATACTGGTGTGATATTTCAGCCGCTTGAGTCGATTGTGTTGTGATATTCTTGAATATGTCACATGACGGGTGGAAATGATTTCACACACATATACATGAGTTACAAATTACAATCAGATGTCACACACCAAAAAACTTGGAAAGTGCTCATGACCTTGCATGTCAATAAGAAGATATAACCAGACCAGTGATTGTAGGTTGATATAGAAAATGTGGAAAACAGTAGATCCTGAAATGGAATAAAAAGGAAAGCTTTACATCATCCTGGGCACGACCACAAAACTGTGCTAAACTGCTGAACACCACAAATGAATAGGAATGACATTCCAACTCTTACACTTCCTGTACCTCAACTACACCCAGATTACTATCAAATATGGGATACCAGGACGAAGAAAACAATATGGCTCGCTGATTCCCTGAACACTGAAGTTGAATATGTTATTAAAAGAGCATCCAGTATAATTAAGACAGTGATTAAAAAAGATTCAAATCAATATGAAAAGGAAGGGGGGTAGAAACATACTGCTTTTATTGTTTTTACCCTCCAAGGATTTATTTTGGATTTATAATTACCGGAATAGATTGGATCTCAGCAATCGCTAGATACGAGAAGCACCTGAATTTAAACAAAATAGCCCATATGTTACTGATCAATAATGCAAACGATAATCTTCTGCACAGCAGCTTTGGTGCATGCAGATTTAACACACTACTGGGGCTTCCTACCACAATTAATAGGATTTTAATAATTAATATGAAGCTTTTGCAAAATTGACTCAGGAATAGTATGAACAAAGCTGCATTGAATTGAGTTATCCATATAATTGTAGCGGGCCCTTTTCAGCTCGTTTTTGTCACTTCCATTATGAATTGTAAAGCGTTTGGCTAATTTGGTTATTTGAGAGCACTTCCAGTTTGTCTGATAATGAACCATAGTGAAAGACTGAGGCATAAAACCAACTACATGCATTTCCTCCTTGAGATCTCACATACCTGAATCCTATCATGCTGTTTTCAGTCTGGTCAATTGTCTGTGTCATGCTAAATTTTGGAGTAAAGGTCTAAACCATTTACATAAAATGAATGATAAGTCAATATATAAAACATCCTCTTTGCCAGATCTTTGAAAACACTACTGGTCTGTATCTGCTTTTTGATCTCTTTACAAAGACAATAAGCTGGCCAAGTTACTTTGTCTAATTGCAGTTAGTCACAACAAAAAAAAGGTCCTTTTTGCCACAACACACAAAGCAAAGACTGTTTTTCGCAGACAGAAAGTCTAATCGAGAATAGGTGCTGCCAGGCAAGAGGTGAGATATGGGGATTGAAATCCAAGACCACAGGTGCTGGCACTTACCTTGTGGAAATTAAAGTGTTTCATCATGTTTGGCATGAGCAATGATGATAAAATTTGATATAACTGTCTGCATAGTGGTAGACTTAACAAAAATACATTTTACTATTGCGAAACAGCAATTTCCTGGATATTATATGGCTCAAAGGTCAAACTTGGGCTCATGACGGTGACAGTAACATGTCAAAAGTCATCAAATAAATTAACAGAAATAATGATGTGTTAATATTTTTGATGACACAACAAACATGCAATGATAAGTACTAGAAATAATAGTTCAAGAATTTGCTGTCACTCTTTACTAAAGCTAAAGAATATTTAACTCACTTAAAAGTAAAAAAGCATACATTAAGAGGTCCAGATACAATATCATCTTTTCAAAACTAAATGTTGGTCTGTGTTGGAGATTCCGTGCAAAGAGTCAATTATTTAAGGATGAAACATGTTATATATTAACTATAACTTTCCCCAAAAGAAACTCAATACAGCTCTTAGTAATTGTGTATAAATGAAGCCTTCTTCCCTTGTCCTTGATATCCCCTTAAGGGCTTTGTCGGGGTAAAATTCAGGGTGTGAATTTGTAAAGGCACCCTAGAGGGCAATGCGGCATAGCTATGACATCAGCCCATAAACTCTCGCAATACACAGTATAGAAAGAAGCACGCAAAGCCACACATGAACTGTCAGATGTTTCCTGGCCTGCTCATTTTACGAGCTAGAATGTGTCCGCGCCATTTTTAATAATGTCAAGAAGAAATGTAAAAGGGTTCAGGACCCTGGGGACCACAAAGAATGAGTCAAGGACAACGTTATAATTGCCATGCAGGCAAAAATTCAAATGATATGTGAAACAAAATATGCTGAAAGAAAAGTGTGCAAAAGACGCTGTATTTCGCAGTCTTTCCAGAAAAGGACTGCTATTTTTTCTGCTAACTTTTTATGAGTGCCTCAGGCACTTTGCTGTCATATTTAGCATGTGCAGCCAGTTCCTTGCATGGATTAAGACGACCAGTTTGATATTTTATATGGAACAGACTAGCCTGCAGCAAACCTATAATTCACTTATTTACAGAATCAAAAGATGATCTAACAGTCAGTACAGAAGAATCACTTTACATAGGGCGCTGCACTCTTTGATGCTAGGCTAAACCCATAACCGGCTGTTTTGACTTGATCTCTATAGATCTTAAACATTCAAAAATAAGGTGGACATTATTTTAAATGTGCTAAAAAAAACAAACAAAACTCCAAGGTAAAGTGCAGTGACAACAGAAATAGAGGAGAGATGGTGCATTCAGCCATAGAAGGGACATTCCAAGATGAGAATGCAGTCAATCGTTCAAAAAACAACACATGACAAATGCGCAAAGCTTAAAGTGCACTGGCCGCCTATACAGTAACGTCCTCATTTACTTTACATCTGGCTTTTCTGTCCTATCACATTTGCCGACATAAGAAGTTCCAACACACTTCCGTTCCAACCACTTGTCATATCGCGGATACACTTGAATGTACCCATGAGACAAGCACAGCTTTGGTGCCAAGATGAGCAAGGTTAGGCTACTGGATCTGATTTAGTGAGTGCTGTTTTAACTAGCAGTGAAACTCCGGTCCAGACAGGTGTATTTCCATTACCCACAGTTTTACACAGGAACAAACCTTATTGGAAACCCTTATCATGTCATGAACCTCCAAACAAGCAGTTGGGTCATCAGCTGCACTGATATTATACTGTGAAGTTTACATACTTGAATGGCTACAGAGACAGAAGTGTTTTGTCAATAAAAAAGCAAGAAGATTGTAATGTGGTTATTTATGACAGACGCAAGGATTTGCCATTGAATGTTTTGGCAAGCTACTCACTTGCCAACTACAAACGTAGCTGACAGTCATCAGTATCCTGACAACATGCCCAGGTGAATTCTATAGATTTGACAGTACTTAACCATGAATTTTGCTTAAAAGTGAAATATTTGAAGGCTCCAGAATGTGAAAAGTAAAAAATATCTTACCTGCAACAGAGTTAGGTCTGGGCATCATCAGAAGAGACGATGTTTGTTGTGGGTATTGATTTCTTTCCTCAGACGAGTGGCATGATGGGTGTGGTGGTCCTAATGCTGTTGGGGACAACGCGTTGCCATTTTGCTGCTGGTCTGTCCAGGCTGCAGTATCGGCGAGTGCAGCTGAAGCGCCATTGGAGTCTTCCTCCGCCACAGGAGAGCAGGTATCAGCCCGCATGGTCTGTGCAAGGCCATGTCGACCATTGGCTCTCAAGCTGCCGTCTTTGCTCCACTCCAGGCTTGAGCCACTGCGATCGTCATTTTCCGAGGAGCTGGTGATGGTGGCTAGGATGAGAAATTTTTTGTATGTGTGTAAGGTTGTTTTGCATTTACAAAGGTTAGTTGTTGGTTTTTTGAACCAGGCATGACTTCCTTTGGCTATCGCATATAGGGCAGCTAATGTTATAAACTTTTGTGACATTGTAATGAATGGAAAGCACTGCCTGGAAGAGTTGTGTCAAAGCGTAGGTCACCATGGATGTAGCACAAGTGCCAAACCTTATGGCACATTGTTCTGTTGAATTGAAACACGAAATACAATGAAATCCTTTAATCTTCAATGACCAGGCCAATCTTGTGAGTCAAGGACCGTACCTATAGGTCAATGGGCAACTGCGTCATTTCAGCACGACAGAGTAAGCACCATGAGACAAACTACTACGTTGAAGACAGTTTCATCTCATCTTTTGACCATTACTTGTGTGTAATTTCTGTCGTTTACATTAGAAATGGGCAGAAACTATATTTCAAAGTTCTGTGTAATTCCGTCAAGAAGCTTTAACATAATAAAGTCGGATTATTCTGTTTTTGAAACTTGGGGTAAAACATCAAAAGGGTAAAAACCGGTAATCCCAGGAATCAAGAATCTGAATACTGGAAAAAAACTGATTTTGTTTTGTTTTTCCAATGTTCCGCTCCCGTTATGGACATGAATGAGATGCTGTTAAGAAGTGTCATAAAAACCCTTTTCATAAGATTTACCAAAATCAGAAGTTGCTCCGTCCACAAAAACTATAAATGTTACCTGACAGCATGTTTCCTCCAGGCCACTTGCCACGACAGGAGAGCATTATATGGCAACCTCCATAAATTATTTATCAGTCGGCTATGAATTGCTCTGGGCAGACGGGATGACAGACTCATACTAATTGTGCTCTTTGAAGAATGTACACGCTGCAGTATTGAAAATCCAAATGGTTGTGCTGCGCTATATGGCTTTGGGCTTTACTTTTTTACTCTGCAGGATCATCATGCACTTCTTAGTTTAGTCAAAATAAATCCCAGTCTTGTGGTCCTGACGTTGGCTTGTGGATCCTCTACGTTGTTATTCAACACACAGTTTGAAAATCAATGAAAAGTCAACAGAGCAGAGTGAAAGCAGACTGATGAACGCAAGTACCGTCTCTGGATGAAATACACTGCATAATAATAAGAGTGAAAGGGTAGGACACTGAAATTTGGAGTCTCAAGTCTGAAAAATGTGCTGGTAAATAAACCAAACCCTTTTTTTATCCCTCATACTTGTTCTGGCAGTGAATCACAATGAATTTTCTGTCTCCCGTTGTCGTATACAGAAAAATCAAAGACTGAACAAAAAGGCCCTTTTTTTTACCTATGATTCCACTGTCTTTACTCTCGAGAGTGGAGCTTGGACTGGTGATGGTCCCGCAAGGGCTCGAACGGCCGAGAGGGGGTCGGCTCGCGGTGCTGTTGAGTGTGGAACACGGGCTGTCTGTGCATGGCGACGCGGTGCTGCTGGTCAATGTGGAGCAGGGGCTGATACCCTGGTTTGTCACAGAGCACTGTGGTGGGGAGAGAAAGTAGAGGTTTGAACCCAGAACAAGGTCATTGAATCAACTGACTCGGGAGGATAAACTATAAGAGCCTAGCATACCCCTTCCCAAAAAAGACTTACCCCCCCACCCCCCCAAAAATAAATAAATAAATACATAAATAAATAAATAAGAATTGAGATATGGATCACGGTGGATATCACTCAAACATACCTGTCCACTTGGATAAATTAATTTTTTAAGATGTCTGATAGGAAAGAGTATGTGGTATTAATAACTTTCTAAAAAACTAATCATAGCATGCAGCTTTGAGGCGGGGCTAACCCACAACTAAAAGCAGCGGTGACTGAATATATGCAGGCTGATGCAGCAGTGGGGGATGCGGCATATGATTTGGCGCAGAACAAAGTGAACAGAGCAGCACTTATTTATTCCTGCGATAAAGCAACAATGGGTATACTTTATAATGTATGAAAAAGTCCTGAAAACATATCAGTTTTGATTTTTTGCTACTTTACAAGATTTTAATCAAAAACGGGGAAAAAAAAGAGTTATAACATTTCCAGACTATAAGGCCCACCTAAACACCCCAAATTGGCCAGAAAGTTAAAACTTTCAATCCAGTGCGCCTTACATGTGGATACAATTGGAAATACATACATTTTTCATTTGTGTGCTGTACTAGACGATACTTTACGGTGGTATTACCATACTCGTGCAAAGACTAATCAATCAAAAAACATGGCTGACCAAAATCGCCAAACATTTTATGCAACGGGCAAACATCTAAAAATCTAAATAAACTCAAAGTCCAAGTTATTATCAGATACACCAAATACTAGTTTCCCTTGTTGTGCTTTTTGGGATTTATTTATATTTTTCATGATTTCTTTTTTCTCCAGTCTCTAACATTCGATTCTGGCATTGTAAGTAAAAGTAGAGTGATGATGAGATAAAAGTGAATGCCTTTTCACATGTCATCTGGTCACTGGTGGTCTAGTTGTTATGTTTTGGCACTCGCACTACCGCGACCCCAGCTTGATTCATAATGCACGCAATTTTTGTGATTTTTGTCAGTGTTATTTTTCAATGGATCAATCATTGCACAATAATACATACCGATTAAATAATGTAGCTCTAACTGTTGTTTCAATCACATGCACCTAACAGTCAAGAGTGCCTTATATATGAAAAATATATGACAAAAGACTATCATTTGGGGGTACGCATTACAATCCGAAGCACCTCAAAGTGCAAAAATATGGTACATATTTTTAGTCCATAAGGAGATTGGTAAGATCAGGGGTCACCAACTTTTTAGAAGCAGTGAGCGACTTCACACTATTGTTACTGATTTGCTTAAAAGGCTAATAGTTCCATATGGTTGGTTGTATCCCTTAACCACTCAGGTCATAGGGGCACCATTTCCTGTGGTGTGTCTTGGACAAGGACAAGCTGGTGGCGTTCATCCCTCCCCAGGCCAACAAATCTTTCCACCCAGCCTCGAACCGGGATCCTTTCACTTGTTGGGTGAATGTGCTAACCGCAGAAACACTACTGTTTTGAAATAAAATCTAATTACTATGATATTATGCTATTACTTATCTCTAGTTGTTAGAAGTAGGGATGAAATAAACTCAGTCAACCACTAAAACATATGCCTTGTACATAAACATTGAGTGTTTAACATAAATCAATTATGTGCTAATTTGAAGACTACTTTGGAAAGATTGATCATGTATTAAAAACATTGATCATGTCAGTTATGTCAGTTTCAAAGAAATCTCTTAAACAGATCCAAAACATCACTTCTTGTTACACGGGTGAAATAATATATATAATAAAAGCAATCAAGGTTTTGGGTGAATTATTCCACAGCTGCTAAACCTCAACTAATAAGCACTGTCAGTCAAAACGCAATTTGGAAGCTAAATTGAGGACATGACGAGTGAGGGATGATAATCATGTTGAATAATGAAGTTCATTACGGCTTGAAATCACACAGGAACACGCAAAAGCTCCATAAAAGAATGACACATTTGCGTGCCTGCTTGGACCAAAACATGGCCTGAGAACCTTTCACATGTTTTGAAAAATATCTGCTTTGTAGTACAAATGGCACATTGCCCGGACCACTGTGCATGTGTGACAACCGTACAGCAGCTGCATGACAACCATAACAATCTGAATCTGTGCGGCTTTTCTGGTTCAACCGTTGCCTTTGACAAGTATTCTAAATTGACACAAAATGCTGAATGCTCAGAAAGAACGTTTTGCTACAAACACGTTTTGTGATGTGCAACATACAGAATATTCATTCATACATCTATCTGTTCATCCATCCATCCTGTTTATTATTCTAAGATAGAGTATATCATAGTTGAAAGAATATTGACGGCACTTTGGATTTCTAACAGGCATGAGAAATTATTGACATGATAAGTGTCTTTCAATATGAAATCAATTCTTACAAATGTGTGAAAATGTTTTAAAATTAGCCTATAAGGTACATATGTATTTTTTAGTGCCCTTTTACAAGACAGATGTTTTACAGTTGACTGAGCCTATTTTGACTATAATTCTAATAATTACAACTTGGTAATAACATAATAGTAACACTGTAACATCATAGTAATACAATTATGGGTTTTCACTTTAGAAATGCATAATAAACCTTCGTGCTAATCAGCAACAAAAAGTCGCTCCCAGCTTCAAAAGTTTGGAGACATTTGTTATAACAGTACAGTTTAAACAATTTTTGTACTAAAGGGTTAAACTATACTAGTACCACACTTTGTCAATAGTTCTATATCCTGATAACAGGGATATAAGACTGTTAATCATTTTTATGCTGCTTTCTACTAGAAACTGTAGATATGTCACATAATGTGTAGAACAGAAATAAAGCAATACTGAAGCAAATATTCCGATATCCTCAAGAAAGAAAATCAATATTACTAAAAACTACTGCAGAATGGCTTTCTTTTCAGTTGTATTTGATTTTAACCATTCACAGTTAGCAAATGTCCACAAACTTTAAGGGAGGCAGCACTAAAATTATTTTATATTAAGAATAAATGTGGAATAAACATTTATTATATTATAGTTAGTTATGTCACTACTTGACAGAGGTCCTTATGGCAAGGTGATTTTGTACTCTATCTTAAGATAACATGGGACTATATATTTCATAAAACAATTATATGCATTTATGTATGTTGGTCTACCAACCACGAAACCCATTTTTTAAATAATAATGTTGCAATGCACTAAGTATCTTTTTGTAAGAGTCACAATCCCTTTAAACTCATGACCACCTTGATCTTTTTCCATTATGCATAAATTAAGAAACAACTTTGGTTAAACTCCTTCAAACATTTTCTCTACCCGTGATAAAGACACCAAAGTGAAGGAGAATAGTGTGGGACTGTGCTTCTCACACAACTCTTAATTACTGAAGCAAAACAAAGTGAAGCCCATGACCGCCAATGTGACTATTTCAGGACCAAGGCTCAGACACTGTTGTTGCATGTTCAAGAGCCCCTGGGACAGCACTCAAGTTACTAACACACAGAGAACATTGAAAAGCTGGTCATGAAATACAGCTATTTGCAGCAATCTTAAATATTTGTTTGCCAGAGCGGATAAAAGTCAAGAGGAGGCACTTACAACGCATTCCCATCCAAAGATAATACAAAGCGGGGTCAAAAGGAATGAAGCGGCAATAAAAAAAAACAAAATCCTCTGAAACCGCTGCCACAAGTCCTCTCTCTCTACTCCACTGTCATCCCTCTCTCTCACTCACTCCCAATCTTTCTTAGTTCTATCTGTATGCTGCAACAGAGGACAAGGCTGCTTCTCAAACACGCGGGAGGGTGTTGGAAAAAAATCAAATACCTTCTTTTCATTCTTGTCGTCCATAGGTATGCGTGCTGAACCCGGGATGCTTTCTCCAAGTAAGAAGCCCAGCCTTGTCATCAGTTCCTGGGTGGCGGGGGAGGAGGAGGAGCTTGGCAGTTTCTCTGTTTGCCGGTCTGGAGAACGAGGGGAGAGAGAGACGGAAAGACAGCAAAAGAGAGACCGGGTTAGCGTGGTTCTCGCAGGGACACTCTGCTTGACACGCTTTCCCTAGTACCTCTACAAAATGCTGTGCTCTGCACCATCCAGCTGCTGATCAGCTGCTGCACTTCCCGTGAGGGAGAACGGGCACTGGAGCCTATGCATGTGACGATATCTGTGTGAGTGTTTGCTCCTCAGGGCTCTCTGACTTTCTTTACAGCGCACACAAAAAGAACCTCTGAATATCATCAAATAAAATCCCGTAAAGCACTTTTGAGGCAATAGATTGCAACTCAAAATGTTGGAAAACACATTCAGTGTACAAAAAGACAATAAACCCCACCAAACAACCCAAAAACACGTAATACACAGACACGCGCAACGGGTTAAATGCAATAAAAACTAAACCTCATGTTGAGGTTTTTGAGTTTTTCCTTGCCCTCATGTAGGTTTTTTAGATCAGGGAATTGTGTAATCATGGTCTGTGGTTTGCAATAATCTGCGGTATGTGCAGCCCTTTGAGACTCTTTGTGATTAAGGGCTATTACAATTAAACATGACTTGACTTGACTATAAATCAAATATGATTATGACAAGGCATGGACTAACCATGTGAGGAACGGGACCTGAGGAAGGGTTATCCACACTGATAGGGATGGCAGCAGATGGCCTCAGGATTTTAACCATTGAACTACACTCTACCAGTGTGCTCCCCCAAATGAGGAAACACTGAAATATAAAAATAGAAATAAAAATGACTGCAGAAAAAAAACATAAAAATGTGAATTAAAAGTAAAGCATGATACAGTAAAAGATTAAAAGTTAAACATATCAAAACTAACTAATAATGATCAATTAAAAGCCATATTAAAAAAAGTGGGTCTTGAGCCTCCTCTTAAAAATATCAAGTCCCCGCAGACCTGATGTACTCCGGCAGACTGTTTCATAGGTGAGGGCCAAAGTGGCTGAATGCTGCTTCACCATAGGTTTTGGTCATCACCCTGGGAACAGTCAACAAACTGCTGTCAGAAGATCCCAGTCTCCTGATGACATCCCCAAGCGGAAGAATATATCGGTTGAAAAGTACAGGGCCTAAAATTGAACCTTGGGGACCCTCACATGTAATTTCATGGGATCTGGAGGAGCATGCAGCCATACCCACTAAAACATGTCGGTCAGTGAGGGAGGAATAAAACCACTTCAAAACAGTACAAGAGATGCCCACCAGATTTCTGTTAATGAGTGGACATAGGTTTGCTGAAACAATGCTATTCCAAGGCATTTAATTTCCAAAGTAATACTTTTACAAAAACTTCAAATAACAGAGTTGTCTACAGTAGGAATGCAAAGACTAGTTTAAGACAAAAATTGATAATAGAAATACACGACAATGGAATTAATTGTCGCCAGACATGTTTTCCCAACAAAGTGAGGCATCTCTACATAAATATAAACCCTGCCGAGATCTGCACTTGTGCCTCTGTCTCGAGTGGTATCATAAACATGGAGAAATGGGTGCGTCAAATTCAAAACTTCTAAATTTTGGTGCATTTTAGCCTGGATAATGCCAGTAAAACAATTACTAGCAAAGTTTGCAAAGCAGAGCTTGCGTATTATGGCAGTCGCTCGGTGACGAACAAAACTTTTAAAGAACATGTCGGACGGATGAACAAAACAGTCTGACTCCCCACGGTAAGATTCCACTGACATTCAAGCCAATATGGTTTTATGATATGCATTGTACACTTTATACTTGTATATTTTATGATGAAAACAAGCTTGAGCGTTATGCCAGACTTTGCCTGAAAAAGTGTTTACAATAAAATGCAGGCATTCCAGAGAACAAATGCCTGTTGAAACTGTTGAAAATACGTTCTTTTGTTAAAATGACAGGATGTAATATTTAGTGCCTCTTAGTTGGACAAAAAACTTTCACTCAGTAAAACAAAAAAACAAAAAAAGGATTTGAATACTTAAACTATCATACCAATGTTAATTTCCATAGAAAAAAGTTGTCGGCCGAGAATTTTTTTTTCTTTTAGATAGTGAAATCTGTACTCGCGCCATGTTTGTCTGGAATCTTGTTGCTACGTTGTGCTCTGTGGCACTCGTTTTTGTTCCCATTAGACAACTGTGCCATCCAGTGGTCAAATATTACACACTAGGGTTTGAAAGTCTTTACAGTTGACCACTGAAAGTACATCACAAAATCCAAATATTTGTTTTATTTAATGTGTTTATTATCATTTTCCACATGATTATAAAGACTTCATGCTAAACTAAAGAAAAAAAAAAAACTTTTCAATTTTTCAACCGTTTCCATAGTCGGTGACTGATCGACTATCAAAATAGTTGCTAGTTGCAGCTAGTTCAGTAGAAAAAAATCTTCACAGGCCCCACACTCGAGCTAGGACGCAGAATGTATGTGAAATTATAACGGGAAAAACAAAACAATTGCGTTAATTTAAATGATGATCTGTTATTAATAACATGGATTTGCATTACAGTAAAGCCGGGGACACCAACGTGGTAGCTCTGTAACACCTGAACACCTGAGTAGCTCACAGACCGGTTCGGAAAATAGCTCACCAGTAATGGTTTAATGCAATTTTCTAGGTAGTCTGATTTCTAACTCGCATAAGAAATATTTTAAATGATTAGTGTCTTTAAATAAAAGATACAGTTTTTCCCGAGTGGTTTTTAAAATTAGCCTATATTCATATAATATATGTAAAATCACTCAGTGCTCTTAAACGTGACAGTGTCACAGTTGCCCATGGCGCCCAATTGGTCCCGGCCGTGTGGCGCCAGCTGCGGCTCGTTGACAGATTGGCTTCCCTCCTATTTAAGCTCAGTGCTCTCACTCACCCTTTGTCAGTCCGTCAACGAACCTCTGGACCCGCAAGACGTGGGTTTTGACTCTGTCCGGTTTCCTGCTTGTGTTTCCAGTCAGGTATCGTTCCCGTCTATTTTGTCCTGTTAAATATTAATCTCCAGTTTCATTTCCGTCTATCTCATCCTGCTCGTTATCGGACTCCAGTTTCCAGTGCCTGGTATCTATCCTGTCTGTACCGTCCTGTCCGATATCTGCTCATGCAATTCGTATCGATCTTGTCGGCCTCTGGCTTCCTGTCATTCCACGCCAGACTGCTGACTTACGTCTTCCGCCTAACGATCGCTGCGTCACTGGCGTCTTGGGTTAACAATCATGACTGCCCCATTTCCCGAAAAATAAAACTTGCGTGAGAAACATCACGCATCTGGGTCCTCATCCTGTTCCGGTTCTTGACAGACAGATGTGTTAGTGGTTGATTGAGCTTGTTTTAAGCCTACTTGTAATAAATAAAACCCGGTAGAGACACAATAATAACATAGTAAAAGCATAGTAATGACATAATAGTAACACAAAAGTAGCTCTAACCTTAAAAAAGGTTGATGACCATTGTATTCAATCAACCCCTAAAAAAAGAATGCCAATCATGTCTGATCAAATTTACCTTTTAATCACTGGCAACAGCGTGTCAGTCATTGAAAAGCAGCTTGAAGACAACATCATACCACTATTTGGAGACCAAGTATTAATACTAATACTTGACAACAGGTATGTAACTTAGCATTAGTGGTGTCCCTGTGATTATTTGGTATGTATATCACAGCAGTGGGCACTGTGAAAAAGGACCATATCTAAACAATACAAAGTGTTTTGAATATACTGTACTGTATCGAAATATATCTTAGATCAACTCCTAAAGAAACTAAAACTGAATTAAAACTGTTTCTTTGGAATTCCTATGATTATTATTGTATTTTTACAATAAAGGAGTCAGTGTAACTGCTGATGAGTGCAAAAATGTCTGCAAATCAAGACGTCATTCAGCAAATGGGTCTTCCAGATCTCGAAAATCAAATGTATATTTTCCTTACTGTCGCTTTAAAAATCCGGGCCAAAAGCCAATGCAAATAAGTTGTCATATTATTCATCCGTGGCATAATCAAACACAGAATATGAAAGAGGAATCAGAGAAGAACAGATGGGAGGAGAGAGAATGAGGCAGACGTCCAAAGTACACAAGCTTATTACGCTGCTCTCCATCAACTCTCCCCTCTTTTTTGTCTTCATTTGCTCTTTCTTCTCAAACCCCCCTCAATCTTCTTCTTTTTCAACTTGCTTCTAGCAGTACGTTTTATTAAATGCAAGACTGTCAAGTAGCAGAGAAGAGGTGGAATATTCGATAGTTCCAAAAGTAATTCAGCCAAGATTTGCGCATGCAAGATTGGCATGAAATTGCCCTTGAACAGAAAAGATGCTCTTTGGTTGCCAACCTGTTCATGTTCATTAACTTGTTGGCTTGCTCAAATGTCCTCTTTTTAAGATCTAATAAATCGAAATAAGAAAAAAACACGATTTTTGATCCTTAAAAGTTACCAGCTGCGACTCACGACTGCTGATATATGAAAAAGCTGTTCAACAACTCAACAAAAAAAGTACATAATATGCTGTGGGAGCCACTGCTACAGCATGACCATTAGCACTATTGGCCTATAAACAAAAGTAAGGATGACCAGGCATTGTAAATATATCAGATTAATATACAGGTGTAATAAAAGTGACCACCGGCGGCAGTAATGAAAGCAATGCCGCGCCCTCAACAAGGACAGAGGAAGTTCTTCAGTCTCTTTATGGTTTCAGCTCAGTAGAATGACGACGTTGACATTATGCCCAAGCATAAATGAACATGAGATTTACAGAATCAGGGATGGCAGTATCTTCTGGAAAAATGGTCCATGCTCAAGCATTCGCAAAGTTTAATGAAACATCAGGCTGCTATGATTGCCTCTAAAGGCTCTAATTAACTCCTCTCGCCTTGATGAATCCCGGTTATTAACTGACCCCATGTGAGTGCCTGCATGGCTACACTAGGCTTATTCAGCACATTTGAAAGATTCCTTTTTGGGGTTTGGATTTGGTCATAAACGTTGAATGAAAAGAGAAATTAGTGGATATGGAGGTAATCTTTCTCCCTTATGGTGCATTGACTATAATTGAAATTCGACAAACCAAGGGTGGTAAAACTTATGGACCCGAGGGCCGCATTGGGTTCTAAAATATGGCACAGTGGATGGGGCAGGAGGGTAAAAAATATTTATTGATTTATGAATTTCATTTTAATTACCTACCAAGTCAGTACAACATACATTCCTTCTTATGCACAAAATTTAACAAAATAGATTGGAAAACTTAAAATGCAGGAGGGTAGCTCAAAAGTATATATATTTTTAAGATTCATACAATATAAATACAATTAGAATATAAAGGAAAATGTTACAAATGAAAAATGAATGTTGTTCTTGAGCGAAGTAGACTTTAATGTGCATTTAAGATTGCTTTATAAATATTGTATTATTATTATTACTATTATTATTATTAGAAGGTGCAAATGGCGACACTGGAGACATGCGTGACACATAGTTTTCATGGACGCATAATATCTTTAAATCAACAAATTAGCTCAGCTAATTTAAAAGCTTGTTGAATGCCACCAATAGGGACCCAGCTTGTGTGTCATCAAATAATTAGCACTCGTTTAACACTTATTTGAAGTTACATGCCATCGTTGTTGCTAATTACCGTCATGATCATTCTGTCAAGTCTCAAATCGTGTCGTGCGCTGTCCACTTTTATTCACTTTGCCCATATAATTTTTACCGATGGGTATAAATGCCAAATTGAAACTGACTAAAAAAGAAAGTAAAAAACAAAACATTGCTAGAAAACGATCCGTTTAAACTATTCGATTAGGTCTGAACATGCGTAAAAGTGTCACTCACACAGATGGCATACTCCCATAGATGTTTAAATGTGCCATCTATTAGAAAATAGTGGGTATTATATATATATATATATATATATATATATATATATATATATATATATATAGATATATAAAATGGTATTACTTGTTTACACGGAGGTCGGAAACCTATGGCTCGCAAGTCATATATGGCTCTTTGAATGAGTACATCTGGCTCAGTGATAAAACAAAGCGTGTGCAATTATTTACTGTATTGCCACATGCAAAGCCGATTTTAGTCCAAAACAGGGACAACACTGATTAAGCAGTGGGTTCGGTCCAGTATGTATAGGCTAGTCATAATTAAAGTTTACATTCAAGGTGACACACCAACAGACCTCGTTTTGGCTGTTCATCACAAAAGAATTATTTATATTAAGGCTCATTAAACAATCTATTTCCATTGTTGAGACACTTTATTAAGAAACCCACTGAAAATTCTGTAAACAACCAAAAACTCCAGCAAAGCACCCAGATCAATTTGACTTGGTGAATGATAAGAATGGGCAGAGCTATACACACAGCGCATGCACTCCTCCCGCTTGCCCAGCACCATCTGCAAGGTAAACACGTTGGTATCCTTGTTTGCAGAATTTTGTGACATTTTTACAAAATAACTTTACTCGCATCTTGTTTTGAAACCATTATTTAGGACAAAAGACAGTCAAAATGAACCTCAACACTCAAATAACTGTGGATGGGAGACACATTTTAAGTGGTATATTTTTGTTGACACAGGGTCTGGCATTATTATCATTTCATAGATTTGATAAAATCATCAAACATCACACAGTGAACCAAAATGTGCTAAGGAATTAGCTTTTGTCTGGAGAGTGGGTTTGGCAGTTTTGTTGATTTTTGTCTAAAAATATATGGTGTGGCTCGCTCCAAAAAATATAAATATGTTTGCTTTTATGGCTCTGTAGGTCAAAAGGTTCCCAACCTCTGTGTTAACATATATTTACTATTATCGTTTGGCAGATCAAAATAAAAATCCAATTGTTGCCCTAAGTTTGTAGTTTGCCTACACCGTAACCAAGTCTATCTCTAAATCTTTTGGCATGCCTTAAAAAAATGGTTGTCGGGCAGGTGTGAAATGACAGGAGAATGAAGAATAAAAGGGGAGGCAAAGAGGGAATATGTTCGCTCATAAGAGCTGTCTCGCCCCTCTTCCTGCTGAGAATACAATCCAGCCGTTGCTCATTAGCAGCTGGAGTTTCACAAGCACAAGAGTGGGGCCGATTTAATGAAACCTCGATGAGAACATGCATCCTGCCTCCTCGTTTGGGTTTAAAGATACCAGGTGACAAGCACCCGAAACAAAACTGTGCACAATTATGTTAGCAAAACAATGTTTGCTTGTGTTCAGTGGCACGTTAATAACATAAACAGGTTAGATGTTCATCAAATGCTATAACTACATTATCTACCAAGCAACTCATAGGAACTTTCAATTTATGTTAATCGGGGCGAAGAATAAAAACAAAACATCACCGACAACACTAAATTCATCCTATTGTTGTCATTCTACCTTTATTCAGAAAGGCGCTATTCATTTGCGCTATGGGTGCCTTCCAGATAGTCTTGTTTGTGCTTCTTATTGCCACCTCTGGCCTAAAGCTTATTTGCAGCTTCCAATTTATTTAATTTATCAGTTTATTTGTCAGGGATAATGTGATAGGGCACAGACATAAAGACATTTGCAGCTGATGTTGAACATATAAGGTTAGCAAATGCTATTTTAGAAGCTTGGTCCCATTTCCAAACTAAAACAAAAAAACACATCTATCTAAAATGATAAAATGATGTAACAATGATTTTATAACGATAATCACAACAATTGGGAGTGTTTCTGGTCGATCTTTTTTTTGCCATATGTTCCATACGTAAATTAATTACTTGAACTCCTTTTCAAGATTGTGCATCATACTTTGCCATTTCCTTGAGTACTTTTTCTACTTTGTTATAAAAGAGAGAAAAATCCGTAAATCATATTTTTTTTCTTTCAACCTGCAGATTTTTGCCAATTTCTTAAGAGATAATAATGATTATCACTGTCAGCCAATTAATCTGTTGGGCTGTACAGTAGTGAGGGCAACCAAAAGACAAATAAAACCTTATTACACAAAAGATGGTGTTTGATTTTCAGGAAAAAAAGCAGTAGATATTAATAAACATTTAGCAAATTTAAAAACAGAGCCAAACTACCAGGCAAGATTCAATATTAACAAATAATCTGAAATGCCACGGCATGACATTGAATTATTGCAAACCCTAAATCCCAAAAGAAATTACAGCCCATTTATCCACACTGCTACAAAAATACATAAATTATCCCCAAATGCTAGATACCGCATTAAACCTGATTATTAGTTCTAAGAAGCGACAATGGACTGTGATTTGGCAACTGTGCAATCTTTTATAAATGGTTTGCACAGCTGCCAAAAGTTTCATTCCAAAATAGAAAATGAAACCCCTTTTAATGTGAATAAATATGAATGTTTCAAATAAAAATGGAGACATTACTCAACCCAGTTTATGTGATCCACTACAGTGGGATGGATACAAGAAAAAAATAAAAAATAAAATAAAAAACAGTAGTAGTGTTCAAAAATCAAAATACACAGTATTCCTTAGGTTTTCATGGTTAATCCGTTCAATGACCACCCGTACTAAGCGCATTTTTAGTAAGAAGAAAATTATAACACCAAGAAATTGTTTACTTGTACACATAAATCCGCATTGACTAATAGGTCAAAAATTTGCCTTTTTGGAAAGTGTGCAGCTCGTTACTTCAGTCGTAAAAACAGCACTGACTTTGAAAAAACAAACATGATGCCAATATTAAGGCATGGTGGCAGTGTGATGGTCTGGGGCTGCTTTTCTGCCTCAGGACCAGGATAACTTGCTGTGGTTGACGGTAAAATGAATTCTGGTGTTTACCAGAAAATCCTCAAGGAGAAAATCCAGCCATCAGTTCGTGCCCTTGAAACTCAAGCTTTCATGCAGCAAGACAATGATCCGAAACACACCAGCAGGTCAAACTGTGGATACCTCAAAAAACAAAACAAAATGGAGGTTCTGGAGTGGCTAAGTCGAAGTCCGGATTTCAATTTAATCAAACTGTTGTGGTCTGACCTTAAAGGGGCAGTTCTTGGCAGAAAACCCTGCTATATGGCAAATTTGAAACAAATTGGCAAAGAAGAGTGGGCCAAAATTCCTCCTCAGCGTTGTGAAAGACTCATTACCAATTATCGTAAATGTTTGATTTCTGTTTTCCCTGCCAAAGGTGGCCCAACTCGCTATTAGGTTCAGGGGGACAACTACTTTTTCACCTACGGTCAGGTAGGTATCGATTGCTTTTAATGCCTTATTAAATTGAATCAATGTTTCAAAACTGCATTTTGTGTTTCCTTGGGCTGTCTCTGTGACTAAAATTGGTTAAATAATCTAAAACCTGAGTGATAAATATACAAAAAAACTGCAATACAGAATTCAGGAAGGGGGCAAATACTTTTTCACGGCAATGTAGATCAAAACCACCCCATGATGAAACAGGTGTCAAGCCAGGACCTCCTTGGAGAATTTTAACAGGGGGAAAGCAAAAGGCGGCTAGGAAGGCTGTAGTATAGCTTCATGAATGGTTCCAAGTTGATTGGCGGGGACAAAACTTTGAAAACACAGCTGAAACCCTCCGAGAGCACTTGAGCGGCAGTTATAAATGCACCTGTGCACCGTCACACGCAAACTCCCATTCAAACAAACTGAAATGTACTCAGAGGCACACATCTAAAATCAAAAAACACATTTATGCACATGCTCTGGAAACTCGATCGCTTCTGAAAAACGCAGCTACGTTGAGACAACTTGACTGTAGGACAAATATGTGTTTCCTTTTCTTGGCCCTGACGCTGTAACGACAATTGGAAACTTGACCAGACTGAAGCACAAAGGAGAAAACGTGGGACCATACAAGAGTGCTGCCATAAAAATTGAGATAAACAATACGAAGAGAAAAATCTCAAGCCATATTTTATGTCCTTTTCTACACCAATAAACAAAGAAAAAATGATTTTTTTTTCCCTATATTTAAAGCTCACTCTGCAATCCTTTAAAGTATGGGTTGCCAACGTGGTGCACACGGGCACCAGGTAGGCCCCAAAGAACACCTGAGTAGCTCGAAGGCTAGTTCTGAAAACAACATTAACTAGGGAATTTTATCTGTAACCTATTTTATCACTACTTTGAGTAATTACAACCTAAAATAACATAATAGTAAGTACATAGTAATAAAATAAAAACTTATTTTAGAAATAAGTAGCCCTGCAGGATATTCAGTAACAAAGAAGTAGCTATTGGCTTTAAAAAAAAAAAACCTTGGTGATGTCTGCTTTTAAGATTCTACATGGCTTTGTAACTGATTTTGTATGCAAGTAACAAGCTAGCAAGAATCTTTAGAGGAAAATAGAAACACAAAGCACAAAACTCCCATAAATATGAGACCGCTCCTTCATCATAAATAGATGCATTGCACTGTTGAAATGTCTGTTAATTAAATTTTCTACACAAATGATAAAAAGTGATTATCATATCACTGTGCAGAACTTTTATTATGGATGTGTTGTTACAATTCAATATAATAAGCTTTTATGAGGTACCTCCTAGCACATAAAGAGTTGCAATAAACGTTTTTTGTGAGAAGGTGGTCTGCTTATTTAACAACTGCAGGTGGTTGCTTTAATGGAACACAGGTAGCTGCTGACCTTTCTACTTTTCTACAAACAGTAAGTTAGTAAAGTAGAACCATAATAAATTGAAATACCTCAGGAGTTGAATTATAATTTACACCAAAGTGTGAGAAAGTAATATACATTACACGCGCAAAAACTCAGGAACATACAGAATGTCCAAATAACCACGAAGATTGAAGCCAAACACTAGCAACATAAGGTAAGGACTTACCTTACTCCAATTAAAAATCTCCATAACTCCATGAAATGAAAAATCCCAAGCAGTCAAAACGTAACTCCCTAAAGAATGCCAGCAAAGCACCAGGCAGCTGTCATGAGGTAACGGTTATCCAGCCTCAACTATCTGCTGATAGTCCACTGCAAGCCTAAACAATGCTGTGAACTGAGCTGAATGTCAAGACACGCCCCCTGTGCTTCGGTATGCAACAGTTGCCACTTTCTGTAAGCATGCAGGACGGGCAAGCACTTCCTAAGCTGCCTCGTGCTTCAAGATACCACTACCTGCATCATTGAAAATGCCTGCAGGGGACATGTAAGCCTCTTTGGCTAAAATGAAAACAAAGCATTGCTTCAAACACACAGCTGTTAACATGCAGTTTTATGAAAGGGCCTCCAAAGTTTAACTTTAAGAGCAGACCGTTTTAAATGAATCGACTTTTTGGAGCTTTCTTGGAACTCTAAAATGGCAATTTATTTCCTAGAAACACAGTCAAGATGTTTTATGCTTAGGAAAAAAGCTTGATTGATACTTTTGTACATACAAGTGTGAGGACACTTAGCTATGACTTTTTTTTTTCTCAGCCACGCTTGTGGTAGTGATACAATTAGCATTTATCAGATAAAACTCGCTTGGCAATTATTTAGGCGTCAAACATTTGGGAAGAACAGCAGAAAAAAACAAAATCTAGCATTACAACACTTAAGATTTTTGGGGGAGTATTTGTCAGTTCCTAGTGCTTGTCTGGTCTTAGAATGCACCGCGAGTCCGGAGCACAATGCCAGTGGATCCTTTGGAAGAGGCAGAGTTTTTATGAACAAGGCGTTCTACTTCCTGGAGAGAATTTACTCCACAAAAAAATTAAATTTAAAAGCGTCAGCATTGCGTCAAAGGGAGGATATATTCATCTAATACCCCAAGTTTATTGTGAAGGAGCTTAAAATGAAAGGATGTTTCTCCTTTAAAACGGACAAATCTTTACATTTTATTAGTTCCTTGCCTTGTTGTAGCTTGTACTGTATATTTCACTACAAGAACAGGTTTTGGTTTAAAGATAGATTTTTTAAACACAAAAAAATAAAATGCCTACACAACTGTCTGTCAATGGTCATCTGCCACAGCTAGCTAAAGCCATTTATAATCCTTCCAAAGGTTTTCAAGAGTTGACCAAGCCTCTAGAGGACTTTAAATAGCTTTGTTGAACAATGAGAAGAAAATAAACAGATAATTGTCATATCACTAATTGACTGCTCAGATTGTTAACCAGGCCTGACCCTGCTCTTTAAAGCCAGACACAGCATACAACTTGGCAACCTAAAGATGACAAGTTATTCATATATGCCAGCATGTCCAATGTCCGGCCCAGGGGCCAGTTACGGCCCGTGATAATATTTTTACTGGCCCGCGGCCTCTGTCAGACAAACACGCTGACTACAAAAAGGTAACTGGAAACAAACAGTAAAAAGGTGAAGCAACTGGAAGCTGTTTTAATGGCATAGCAGCGCATTTTCCCTGGACCCTGCGAGTGAAATGAAAATGCTACAAATGCGAGCTAACAGGTCTCGACGCTGATCACGAAGCACTGCAAACATTTCATGGAGGATGAATTTATTGAAGACTGTTTGAAGAATACCAGTCTGAATAGTCAGCCCTCACACATTTTCAACTTACCAAATCTGGCCCCGCTTTCTGAAAAGTTTGGACACCCCTGACCTATGCATTTGTTCGCTACATTGTAGATGTTTATCTCCAACAAGGGGTCCTGGAATGTAACCCTGACTATAAACGAGGGACTACTTTATTTGTATAGCAGATGTTTTGAGATCCCCCAGCATCACCTTCCAAGTCTAACATTGTAGCATCAACTGAAACCATAAAGGCTGACCTCACACAAAAAAACGTGGAAACAAAACCACATGCACACGCAGTTTTTGAGAAATTAGTTGCTGGAGCCATGACATTACTCAAAGAATGCAGTGCTTGAGTGAGACAATTCTTCCCCACCGCACACTGGAAAATTGACTCCTCTGTAATACAAACAGGCGCTTTCAAATAAACACGGCAACCTTGTGTTTGCTTTAGGGGTTGCATGACAGGACTGAGCTCAGACACTGCGGCGGTTCTGTGGACCACTTATGTTGGTACTGACAAAGTTCTTGCATGGTAGAGATCCATAACCCTGCCCCTTAAAGGCTTGAAAGCATTTACTTTAGCTTTTGTGACATACACAACAACACAATGAGGTTTCAAGTAATTGCATGTGCAGTGTAGTATTTTGTTCAAATTCCAAAGAAAGAAAAGCAAAACTCACCATTGCGTGATGACTCCTTGTTATCACCCACTTTCCTCAGTGCTGAAACGATGGCATCAGAAGGTACACGAGGACTCTCCACATACTTGGGTTTCCTGACTGGACCTGCCACCGTGAACCAAAGAGGCAAAAGAGACAAGATTGCATTTGTGAGAAAGAGAGAGATAGTGAACAAGAGGGTAGGAAGGAAAAGAAAAGAAAAGCCAAGACGAGAGGCGTCAGAGAAGGAGAGAGAGAGAAAAGAGGGAGAGAGGGTTATTGCTGAATTAACATGTTCCAGATGGGATGAGAAGTGGTGGTGTCCCAGTTGGACCGGCTACACACACACATTCACACACACAATGTCCATAGCAACTCTGGTCAGTCTGACAAACCTAGATATTGTCTGCATGACTACAGAGTGCTAGCATGCCCTGGGAATTTAACAGGCGACAGGAAACTGCAGCAATTTGCCTCTTAGCAAACTTTTTTGTAAAAAAGAACTGAACACGCATGCACTGCTATCGATGGGAGGGACAATAAACAGGCTACTCTACCTTAAGTATGCCCTCCTATTGCTATGGAGATAAGTTGGAAAACTTTCAAACATAAGTGTTTCAGAACGGTAAATCTGGAACAGTTGTGCATGGTCAAATGACTCCTCGTCTAGTAACATGATGACCGAATTAGAAAAACCCGGAACGTCACGAGTGCTAGCTCCACATTACCTTCATCAGGATAGGTGTCATAAAAAGTTTAATTCCAGGCTGTCCTAGAATTATTTGATCGTGCTCTTAAAGTTTTCACTAATCGTACTTGTGAGACCAGAAGAAGAAGAAGAAGAATTTACTTTTATTGTCATTCTTTGTAACAATGCACACAGAACGAAATGTCGATACACCTGACCCATACAGTTAAACTGTAGCGAGCCGATGCAGCCGCAGCCAAACAGGGCACAGCCATTTTAGTCATTAGGTGACCAAACCCCCCAATTCCAACCCTTAATGCTGAGCGCCAAGCGGGGAGGCAATGAGTACCAATGTTGTAAGACTTAGGTATGACTCGGCCGAGGCTTGAACCAGCAACCTCCCAGTCTCAGAGCGGGCGCCCTACCATCTAGGCTACTGAGCTGGTCTTCGTTGACTTGAAAAGTGCTATATAAATGCAGACCATTAACCATTGATTTATTATAAAAATGGGATTTTTTTCCAGACAAACCTCTTCAGCAAACTTCATCTCATTTGTTGATAACACACAAAAAAAATCATTTATCTTATTTTTCTCTTTAAAGTCTTTATTACTTGTTTACCCTGGAGAGACGTGTCTAATCTCATTGCAATGTTTTACTACGCTTTTATTAATTACAATAAAAACAATTCAATTCCCACCAAATAAGACTACCTAGTACCAGGATAGTACAAAATATATATTCTAAAATGGTTTGTATTGCTTATTTTTTCAGTTGTGTCAGTATTTTGGAGAAGCTTTTTAGTGTCTTTTGACAGGACAAATCTCGACTGGTTTGACAACGAGTTATGGCTGCACAGCATTACAAAAAAGTTACCTGGGATAGGCTCCAGCACAGAAAAAAAAACAGATGGAGGGATGACTTACATAGCCCTGCTTTAAATCTGATATTCAATCTTTCTGTCACAAAGATTAGGCAAAAGTACAGAATAGTTGCAAATATTTCATAGCTATGCAAATATTTGTTCATCTAATTTCGTTCTATAAATTATTTTATTACAAGCTTATCCTGGAGTGCCACTTCTAATCTCGTTGGGAACAATGTACACTACCTTGTTAACAGTAACAGCGAAGGCAATTCTACTATATCTCTTTTTGTGATGCGGAATGAGGTGTTTATACTAGCAAAATAAAGCATAATATCTTCAAAAGAACAATAGGAGAGGAGTTAGCCCAGAAAAATATAAACCACCTTGTGTCTGGAAAGATGGGAAAACTACAATGAAAGTCATTGAATTGAACTGCTATTGTACGAAATGCTCGTGATGTGTATGGAACAAAAACCCAACAGAGCGATAAGCCAGGAACGGTGATGAGAACTATTTCCTAATACCGCAACTAATACCACTTCCTCCCTTCCTTTTCCCAAAAAGCATCCTTGGAATCAGATAAAACGAAACCCCTTGAACTGTATCTGTAATCGCCCACAGAAGAGGTGGGCGGGGTGGCGGTAATGAGAGAGGGGAGGCTACTGCCAGAAGAGCCTAAACGAAAGAGCTAAGAAAAGAGTTGGTTTAGCTAGACTCACAGTGCCATCTATGGATGTGCAGCATGAAATGCACGACCAGAAGCAGCATTCTCACAGCCCAAGGGAACTATAAAAACTGAAGCTGCTGCCCCATTTAGCTTGTTAGCACACACAGGGGCGGCCAGAAGACACAAACAAAAGCAGTATTGATGGTGAACACAAAAAAAGCTTTACTTTAGATGCTTTAAATCTATATAGGATTCTCCAACCCAAAGTTTTACCAGGACCAACCCTAACCCACAGATGGTAAGGCATGTCCAATTATCCTCGAGTCACACAGTTCCAATTAGAGTAAGATCAAAGTTGGAAAAGGGAAAAATGACCACATGTTGCAAATCTTGGCCCAGTGAAGGTTGCTGATTCAGTGTATGAACCCACAGTAAATCAAATGTATGTGACAGGAGTTCATGTTGGGTGTATATAGTGTTCTCAGCTATACATACTGTACTTTGTCGCCATCTTGTGGAATCTGTATTCACTTACAAATATTTTATAATGGCAAGGACCCAGACCTCCACGATTACCAGAGCTGAATAAAAACCTGAATACGAAGCAGGTTTCATAGCAGTGTTTCTAAACAGGTGCCATCTGCAGCTTTTCAAGGAACCTGAGTGATTCATTAGCATAATTACAAGCTGGCGAGGTATGATGTCACACTGTTTAAGGTGGCAGACACACAACATCTCGCCTACATACCCTGCGGTGAAAATGTAAGCCTGATCGGGGTTTACATGGCACACACAGAACAAAATCATAGCTCTCAGTGGGAACGTGGCAAGAAAAATTCTTCCAAGTTAGAACTTGGAGAATGTGCATGCTGGCATACACTTTCACATTGTGCTATGCTGGTTGCAAGCAGCAACGAGGAGATCTTACAAAGAAACATCAACAGAGCCCAGAAAGTCATACGCTGCTCTCTGCTCAGTCTAGGGGACTGTGCTACCGCAGAAGAGCCAACAGTAATGTTAAGACCCCTGTCAACCCGGTCACTACCTCTTTGACCTGCTGCCAATTGGCAGACACCACAGGTCCCATAAAATAAAGATTAAAATGTTCAGACAGTTTATTCCCCAGAGCTATCACTCCCCTAAACAAGGAAACAACAAAACTGAAAGGGGAAAGAAAACATTGCCTATGTAAAGGGAATTTATTTATTTGTATTTTTTATTTTGCACAATGCTGCTGCTAATGACGTTGCACTAATTTTTAGTGCATCTTCTGATGCAAACTTAGGCCAGTCTACAAGTAAAACCTGTAAATATTGCCAATCTATCCAATTATTTTTTCCCTTCAAGTCTTTTAGTACATGTTTATCTTGGAGTGCCATGTCTAATTTTGCAAACAATGTATACTACGTTGTTTAATCAATGACAAATACAATTCTATACTCCACCGGCTAGGCACATGACGCATTTAGTTGGAGGATTGTAGTAGTTAACACATTGATTTCCTTGCACTTAATAAAATGAACAAATTATAAATGCAGTGAAAATATAGCACTCCATTTAAGAATTCATACAATTTTGGTGGAATAGAATGCAACTAACAGAGGAATCAAATGAAATATAAACAGGGATAATATATGACGAGCAATTCCAGACAGCTTTTTTTATCCAGGCTAAGAAATTTATAGCATCAAAAATTATTAAGAACTGGTTGAAATAAAAATAAGTTAAAAATATGACTACCTGTAACCATACCACATGACACTAAATTATTGAGTGCGTCCAAAAATGGATCCATCCAGCTTGCTTCTCAGTAGGCAGCATCAACAACATTAAACTCCAATCTGACGGATCAAAATTAAGACATGACACAATGCTAAGGGGACAAATAGGTAATGTGCAGGGATCAGAATGGAGATTTTCATTTTCAGCTGAAATAGCCAGGGTCCAGGGGCCGCAGGCCCCGGCCAGGTCCAGGGCGGAGCCCGGTGGGGGGCTCAGGGGGGCAAACCCACCCGAAGCCAACGGCATTTATCTTATTTGCTATGTGAAAATTGCACTAGAATGAATTAAATCCAACAAAACAGAAACCATGTATTTTTTTCAGTTTTAAGATGTTTAAAACAATTGGGGGATTACAATGTTACAACCATCACCATTGTTGTTGTGTTTTGATGATGAAGATGGACCTTGTATTTAGCTACTAATCAACAATATATATGAAAATATATACATTAATAACCATTCATCATTAATTTGAAAATAGAATGCACAAACTGAACATGCTTAAAGAAAATACATGTCAGTCTGTGACAGTCTTCTCCAGCCATGACCACTTAAATTTATTCTTGATTCCTTTATCAATCTCGGAGACAAAAGCCTTGTCTTCTTTTATTAGTATTTTCATATTTACTTTTTCAAACACTCATTTCACCGTTTGAAAAGACCGGAAGGAGCGCCATGTTTGAGAAAGCCAATGCTCTGAACAAAAGCTCCGCTGATTGGTTATCAGCGAACCTATCGACCAATGGTAGGAGTCGATCTATTTGTTGTGTGTTATAGATCTAATGCCCTGCGCTTCTTTTTGCCGATTTTTCTCGCGATCTCTAACTGCTAACTTGGGGTGATGAAACAGTCACGTATCATACCTCACCCCCCCAAAATATTTTCTCATCGAATTTAGACGATTTACGGGAATGACCTTTGGGGTTCAAAAACAGCGGAAATCCGCGGATCCGCGGAAAATTCTGATCCCTAAATGTGTAACTATGAATTGTCACACGTAGCAGGGGGAGCTTGCAGGGACAAGACAACACAGGTAGAAGAAAACATTTTACTCAAATACAGTGTGTCGAAAGGAATAGAGACAAATTAGATGCAATGTTGACATTTTATAAAGTATTTTGACAAAACATTCCAAGTAGATTTGACCACATCTAATGGCAATCAGAGAACATCCTCTTCTAGCGGCATCCAATTTCTACAGACATTTTCATGTTTGGCTCTCGACCATGTTGCGCATCATTTCAAAATGAGTCTATCACATTGACACACTCAACAAAATGACAGTTCCAAATGTCCCATCTCACATTTTCTTTTCTTGCTCATTTAATTCAATTTCAGAATGATTGTCAGTTAAATGTCTGATTGTGCGTGTGACTCCTGGCTAATTGATCTACTGAGTGCATAATCCATTTTCCGCAGGCTTTGCAAAAGAGTCGGGGGAAGCATTACAGTCAAGGTGCTTTGGTGGGGATTATGTGTGTGTGACGTGACTGATGATTCATTTTCTTTTAACAGCCAGACATATTACTGTGATACCCTAAGGCTCAGGCAATTTTCACACTTGGCAGCTGTGAGATTGTGACTATTGACTTAACTAAACTATATGTTTATCAGTGAAAATTGAGCTCATGGGTACATGCTCTAAACTATGCTATCACTGTCACTTTATACTGTTATAATGGCCTTTAGGATAGAAATTTAGCACAGGATTTACCCTTTGCGTGGTTTGTTAAAACAAATATGTACCTCATCCTCAGAAGAAAACGTTTGGAGGCACCTTGTGTACAAGAGATAACAAATGAAAGTTACATTTTTAGAATTTGTCCATTTTAAATTAGACAAACTGAACTGTGAGTGTTACTTTGGTCACAAGGAGCATTCAAATAGAACAAAAATATAATTTAAGCTTGGAAAATGAACTTGTCTAATACTGTATTAGTATCGTGCTGAATCCTAAAGTCATTAGAAATACATTTCTAGGTTGATTGCTCATTTAATTGCTCAAATAGAATGTGATTTAGGATCAAAAAAAAAAAAAGTACCGTATTTTCCGCACTATAAGGCGCACCTAAAAGCCTTTATTTTTTTCAAAAGCTGACCATGCGCCTTATAATACAATGCGCCTTATTTATGGATCAACATTAAGTTTTCCAACTAACTTGCAGCCGCCGACTCGATTTTCCCCCGAACGCCAAGTAGTACGCGGTGGATGGTGGGATTTATTTACCGGCGTTTCATTGGCTAACCAATGTGTCAATCATCAGTTGAATCGATCACTATTGGCTAAAGTTATTCGGAGGTCAAGAGGCGGATCCTTCTTATCATTTACAGACTGCCATTGGCTCAAACGGCAAACAAAGCCTGCAATTGGCCGAAAAAGATGTGTCAATCATCAGTTGAATCGATCACTATTGGCTAAAGTTATTCGGAGGTCAAGAGGCGGATCCTTTTTATAATGTACAAACTGCCATTGGCTTAAACAGCGAAACAAAGCCTGCAATTGGCCGAAAAAGATGAATGCGTATAGCATGTGGCCGATGGCATAGAGAAAGCATTTTTTTCTATTCTGTATTTGTAAATATTGTATTCCCCTGGATTTACTACCCTCACGGATATAAGAGGACATTGCCTGCACATTATTATGAACACAATGACTTCGGTGAGCTATTCCCGGTTTTATATTGTCTTGTTTCAGACTGAACTCGATGTTTCTGTGATAAGCGGTGCAGATAATGGATGGAATGGAGTGTCTATTTTTAAATTAAACTCAATTCCAAGTGTTTATTGTCATATGCACAGTAAAGTTGCGAGCGAAAAAGAAAATAGATACGAAGGAATGGTTATCATTTCTTGAATCCCAAGACTTTAACCTTCCGAATGATGGAACGATGCATTTGAGTGACATCTTACGGACACCGCATTCGCACGTGTTCTCGACACGTATTTGCGTCTTTGCAAGCTTTCGGAATGTTAAGGGGGTAATAAGTTGGACTGAACTATCTGACTGTTTTGTCCACGTTCCCATTGTAGCGCCTTATAATCCGGTGCGTCTTATATATGTCAAAAATAGGACCAAAAACTATTTTTTCGGGGTGCGCCCTATAACCCGGTGCGCCTTATAGTGCGGAAAATACGGTAGGCTTATTTGTCAAAGTCCATCAACGCAGAGTGTGCATTGAAGTGAGCACAGTGCTGAAGCTTTAACTCTGTGCCAATCAAAGTGACTTTCTGAAGAAGGCTTCCGCAGAATCACAAGATCTTTCACAGTTGAGCACACCGAAAGACATCCATTATCTCCCAAGGGGGCGTCTGGTTGGTGTGACTGACCCAAAAGGTGACTTCGACAGAGCTCACTCCGAGGGACATCGGAGTGGGTGTTGCTTTCTCTTGATAAAATGAATTGAAAATGAAATGAGCTCATTACATAGCTCTGCAATGCAAGTTTTTAGCGGTAATACCAAAAGAGGTGTGAAATATAACAGTTTGAAAGGCTTTTTTTCCCATCAGTGATGATGTGAATAAGTCACAGGAGTTTGTGGTTACCGGTAGCACAAACTCAAATCGAATATCTATAAGAAGAATTTACCCCCTGTAAGCCAGGCTAACAAGCTTTACGCTATAGCACAACACATGGCCTGTGCTCGTCTATTCCCAAATGTTAATTTTCTTGACAAATTGATGTAAAGTATTTTATCCTCATTAACGGAAAGGTATTTCGCGGGGAACATATATGCTCACATTTATTTAATATACCATATTTGCAGACTACAACGCGGACCAAATAACTCCAAATTGGCAATACATTAAAAAAGTGCCTTATAACCAGATGCACCTTATTTACAGCAGAATGCCGTGTATAGAATTGGAAATGCATATATATCTATAAGAACTGGTCAAGTAGACATAGCCTACTGCACTTGAAGTGTTTTGTTTTGTTCACAATAAAAATCAATAGTAAAACGATATAAATTGAGTTTCTAGTCTATAGAGTCTAGTTAATAGAATAATCACATTCTCTAGAGAGGCAACTGCTCAAGAAGACCTATGCTACTGTACTTCAAGTATTTTCACACAACAAAACATAACAGTTTAACAATACAAAGTGTGTTTAACACTGCAGTGTAAAATAGATAAATCAAATTCTCACAATATGAGACTGCTAGTCAAGTATAAATGGGCAACTGCACTTCAAATAATTTGTCCACAAACAAAGTCAACAGTAAAACAATATAAAGTGACCTCCAATCCTTTTCCCTACCCCCCCCCCCCCCCCCCCTCTATCTATCCCCCATCTCTCTCTATGATAGTAGGCAAGACTCTGCTCAGGGAAAAGTGAGCAGCAGTTTTGTGACAATTAGTGTTTTAAGACACAGGAGCCACCGAGAAAGAATCCTACACGGGTTTTCCCAAATGAGATTAATAAATATTGTGAATTTAATAGCATTCTTACTCATAATATTACAGTAGGAATTCCTCCATTGTGTGACGTCATCACACACACACGCAGGGCATTGTTTTGTGTTATTGTAGATGGCTGCATTGTTCGTTGAATGAGAGCCGTGTTAACGTTTGCGTGTTGTTGGTGAATAAATATGCCAAAAGGATGACCGAAGATGTCCTGGTTATCTTCAATACTCCCAAGACGACTGCAAACTCGGACATGGCCTGAGACAACATGCTGATTTGTACTAGACAACCACACCCAGTGAATTCAGAAGAAGTACGTGCACTATTCTCGAAGATGACAAATAAACTGAGCAGAGTAAACTTGCTACGGCCGGTAGTTTCTTTCATTTATTCAAAGTAACTCTTTTGACTGCTCATGGCAGTAACGGAGGAAATAATTATTTGTTAGGGTTACTGAAAAAATAAGGCTGTTACGTAACACCGTTATTTATAACGATGTAGTTCCCAACACTGGCAATGACTGATCAGCTGAAAACAATGTCGCTGACCAAAACCGCAAAACACTGAATGCAACGGGAATCGAGACCATGCCAAGACAGTGAGAATGCTGACACTTACCACTAGATCACCAGTGACACAGATGACATGTGAAGAGTCATTAGCTATTGGCATACTAATTTTACTCACAGAGCCAGAAACAGACGTTAGAGAATGGCAAAAACAGGAAGTCATCCTGAAAGATATAAGTGAACCCAAACTGCGATTTATCAAGTACACCAATGAGATATTTTCCTTGTCGTGCTGTTTTGTGTTATTGTGTACTGTGTGTATTTATTTACATTTTTTAGGATGACTTTGTTTTCTCCATTCTCTAAAATTTATTTCTAGCACCGGGAGTAAAAATAGTGCAAAATAATGAGATCAAATGTAATGCCTTTTCATATGTCATCAGTATCATTAGTGGTCTACAGTATATTTAAATATCAGCGCTCTCACCGATGCAACCCGGGTTCAATCCTCGTTGCATGACTATCTTTTGGGGTTGTTCCTTAAAATCGGGTACACCATTCTAGTGCGAAACGCCAATTCAAAACAAGTCAAATAAACACTCAAATCGATGTAGATGTTGTCCTATTCATACTTGTATTTTCTCAAACTTGTTTGTGGGTTTATGCAACTACTCTTTGCCGGTCGCCTCAGGAAGGAAATCAAATAAACCAAGAACGGCACTGAGGCGCTGGTATGTGGGCGACGACCAGGAAATGAGAACAAAGACGATAAATAAATGAACCTACGAGACCGGACAGAACTCCAGAAACTGAATTCACATTCAAGCGAGAACAATGCGACACAGGTGGAAAATATAATTGTCACATTTGTAAGAAAAAGGCGGTCAAGGCTGAACTTAAGCACAACGAAAAAAAGCCACTTTTGGACCCTGAATTGTGTTGCTTTCTAAGGTAACAGTAACATATCACAACCATTGGAGGTCAGTGTGGGGACATGAACGTCACTGGGGACATCAACTCTTGACAGATGTTTCAACAAACAATTTCACAGCTAATTTACAAAGTCACAAACTAACATTCCGACACATTCGCAACAAAGGTTTCAGGTTTTCCTATTAGCGGTGCATGAGTCTTTGATTCATTCAAACAAAATGTCCTGACTCAGCTCTTTGAAAGGCTTGTAAACTATTAATCCTAGAGAAGCAAGGTGCTGGTCAACACATGGCAGACTTCTGTGTTTCATGGCTTAGCTGATCAAAGCGGTGGCAGGCTGCAACATCGGGACTTTTCAGGTCAGGCATCCATCAAACTCCCACTTAAAGTGAGCCGAAGGGCTCAGTTCTCGGGTGCACTCACCGAGGTTCTCATTAAAAGAACATTCCAAGCTGATATTGATTATCCCATGTGTCGGGGAATGAGACTAAGCCACAAAAGCCCTTTCTGATTTAACGGGGGGAACCTTTTCACATATGACATCACTATTTCTTTATTGATCAAGAGCTGATACAGTGCAATCCATTAAAGTCTATGAAATTATCCAATTACATTGAACACACATTTTCTTTACTAGAAAAACAATTTCAAATCGTAAAGTAAAAATATGTTGCGCTGGCAAGTAATTTGGCAAACATTGCTTTAGTTTACTTGAATGAATAAACACCTAGTTAAAAAAAGTTAATAATAATACAAACACACTGAAAAAATACAGCAAAATTACAGACTACAATTATTTAATGTAGTATCTTATGAACCATGAGAGCCACAAATAATGTTGTCTTAGAACTGCTTTATATTTTCTACTTAGGCTACATTATAGCCTATATTGACAATGTAAACATTAAAAACTAAACTGGATCTTAAAAAAAATCATATTTTAAACAAGTTGTGCAGATGGTGTGCATGGAGATTTTTCAAATAAAAGGTTTGATATTCATAGGCCATGAGAAAGCTTAAGTATTGGTAGATTAATTTTCAAGTTATTGTACAGTTTGAAGTTGTTTTCTTCCTTAAAACCCTGCCCTGTTCAATCACCCAAGTTCTTAACTCTGGGCTTAAACAACGTCTCGGTCATTGCAGCCTCAGTCAGCGTCGTTCATGATACTCAGGCCAGTATGTGCATTCCGTAGCGCTCAAATAAACTCTCCTTTTTCATCTTTCTTGGGTTTTCGGTCGGCGTTTGGATTCCACTTGAAGGATGCCTTTTCTTAGTTTTACCATTTTCATACAACACTAACATATAAAAAAACAAAACCCATCGGGACAAGCATAATGTCCCTCTCCAGCACCCCCCCACTCCTAGCCAATATTTCAGCTCTGAACAGCTTTGCTAAAAGTATGTCAAAAGTAAGAAGAACCTAAGGGCTCTTGGAACTCAGTAATGCATTGTTAACACACACTTATCCTGAAAGGGGGATGCCACATGTGCGGTCCCTTCTCAAGGTTTCTTCATTTTCCTCATGTTGAGGTTTTTGAGTTTTTCCTTGCCCTCATGTTGGTTGCAGATCAGGAAATGGTGTAATAATGGTCTGAAAAAATAGTCTGTGTAATAACCTGTGAAGCCCTTTGAGACTCTTTGTGATCAAGGGCTATACAAATAAAATGACTTGACTTGACTTTACTTAATTGTGAAAATATTCAACTATCATACAACGCACCCCACCTCTAACAAGGCATAAAAAGAAAATATTGCCTAGCAAACTACAACACAAAACTGCCCTTTTCAAGCTTTGGAATACTTAAGTTTTATGAGAAAATCTTGGCGGTTGAAATAGTAACAACATACAGAACTTCCCCAACTACTCGGTAATTGTGTGACTTTTTTTAAAATAGTTGCTCTGCATGCAAGTAACAGTCATGTCCTCACACTTGCAAAAGATAGTCTCCCGGAATGTGCTGGGAATCCACATCTGTGAGCAGTATGGAGACACTCCTTTGATGAATATAGACACTACTTTGATGAATTTGGACTTTAAAACATCATTAACTCGCAGATTACAAGATAAGTTTTGAAAAGAAAATTGGAGTTTTACAAAACTGGGAGAGAATTACATGCAGTATTTCTAACTGGCCATTTTTGGTTATTAAGTGCATTTTGGACAGCACGAAACGCAGTGCTTGTCTTTCATTTGAAAGTATTGAAATAGACCTAAACATATGATAGCTTTCTTGGGAAACACTACATCAAATATTATCACACTACATTTTTTTCTGATTTTCTGCCACATTTTTAACAGACAAAGGGATGGCGAGAAGGCTTTTAAAAGGTTTGACACATAGAAATCAGATTATATATATTTTTTTGAGGTGGGGTTTATCAACAAAACAATCAGGACACGTTCAAATTGAAATGCCACAGTCTTGGTGATGTCACTTGTTCACAAGTTAGTAATTTAATAACCTCTGTAGTAATACCTTGCTGTTTTCCTCAACCATGATGGTTTAAACTTTTTTTTCTGAGGATAAAGAATATAAGACTGGTCCAAGCAAGGAAATCAGAGCATGCAGACACACAGCCTTTTTGTCACAGAGTTGCGACATTTCCTGCAAGATGTGTTTATTAACTAGAGGTGGGAACTCTCCCAAGTGGGTTTTCACACATACCTGTAAGGATAGTAGAGTAGTGTTTTTACACCATCCCCCAGCTTCAATGATTATTTTTTTTAAATACTTCATTCTCCCTCAAGAGAGCAATTGTTTTTTTGGGCAAAAGAGCCCTGTTGCTGACCAGAGGGAACATATCATCTTTTCAATCTGACCCACCTTTTGTGTACATTAGAGTACTGAATAATTATTCCAGTCATTGGCTTTAAGATTAGTTTGAACAAAGTCTACAAATATAAATATGTAACTGTACAATGAACAAGTTCAGACCATTACATAAATTAAATCCATAGAATAAAAACTATACTAGTTTCCCCCTCACTTCTATGTGAAGATCAAAGCTATCGCCGGAATAAACAAAACCCAGAATGCCGCCCAGATGAGTACCACATGTAAGTGGGGCCGCATTTGTAGTATTTCTATCGTCTTTGTCAAGATTTCCTAGACAGTTTGTCTCAGGTTGGAACAAGTTCAGCTACAAAGGTATCTCTTCGCTTTGATGGCTCGCACAGCTGTGGACAAGAAGATTCTTTGGCATGGTGGATGAAAAGAGACACATCAATTGCCAGAAGGCTAAATGTAAACATACGTATAGAGAGCGTGGGTTTGGCACGAGGATGGGGTAACAAAGATAAAACTACTTGTAAATTATCACCTTTCAGGTGGAACATTTGATTTATCAACGGGGCCTGTTTGGCAAGTGGTGATAATGTAGTAATGAGATAAACTGATGGGTAACTTCAACAAAAACCTACCTGGAGATCGTTTGCTAGGCCTTAAAGGCAACATGAAGGATTGTCGTGGAAGAAGAGGCGAGGAGGGTAGAGACATAGACGCTCCTTTGGCGAGGCTTAGTCTGAAAACATCATCTGGAACATTCGGGTGACCGCTGCCAAGACCTGGGACCAAGAGGTTTCCTTCAGGTGGGAATCTTCTTTGTCCATTGTTGCTATGAACATCTGTTAGGGAATACCATATGGTACATTATAACAGATTTTATGACATTGGTATGTGTTAAAATGAGGAATCCTGCTGATCTTTAAACATATCAGACAATGTCTAAAGGGGATTTTTTGTATAAATTTTCATCCAATACATTTTGTTATTGTTAAGATATGAAATAAGGGTTCTACTTAAATTACACCCTAAAAGGAGTGAGCACACCTCTAATATTTCAGACCCCTTTTTTTGGTCCAAAGTTGTGTCTGAAGCCTGAATGCCAGGAATGTAAAGCCTTGTTTCCTCTTCCTGCCGACTGGTACAGTCCACTTTGAACAGTACAACACAGGTTTAGCCTCTCAATAACCCATGGGAATGGGTCGATTAGAACTTATTATGGGGCCTAACATAAATATCTTTTTCTTTTTTTTTTTTGCATTTTCAGTCATTTTAGTAGCCAATTAAAAAGCTTGACATAAATTATTTTGCAAGAACCAATAAAGATGCCATGCAACTTGCCATATGTGCTAATGATTACACCAAAGGCAAGTTGTAAAAAAAAAAAGAAAGTTTTCTCAATCCTGAATAGAAATACTATATAAGTCGAGGAGCCTTTCGGGAAAGCGTGGTAATGAACTGACGGGTGCCAAACTTGCAAACTCATCATCGCGACAATTAATATGGAGAATGACCAACCTCAGGATAGCGTTTAATCCCAGACTAATGATATGTCAGCATGCCCAGAGTGATAACAGCAGATGTGGTAAACCACAGTAATGACGATGGCTTTTCAGCACAGAGTAGCTTGCGTACACTTTAGTAGACGTGCAACTGCCATGCCTGCAGTCTCAACTACAAGTCGCAAACATCTTTTAGCGTCCGCTTCTCCCCCTTGGGGAACAAGGAGTGTTGCTGGGCTGCCAGCCTAATCAAAAACAGAGAAACCCATTTTCTGCACAACTCAGGAGACACAAAGCTGTCCTGTGTTTTTTAAAGGGCCCCTAAACAAAGATGAATGCCAGACTCAGGAAGCGGAAAGGTTGCAATGACACCTCTGCGTGGCCCCCGGCATGAAGAGAGACCTGTAAATGTCCCAAAGGTGTCTTGGCCGAGGCAGGGACCTGCTGTCGCCTTGACCTATGAACCCCCACTACGTCTATATTCTTAAAAGGCAAAAGGAACTAAGGCTACGGTTACATACAGGGAATAGTCTGACTGTGATCAGAAAACAGATATTTGAAGACAGTCGAATGAATAGTTTACGTGCGTAGAAACAAAAAAATAACCCTGTGTACATGGCGTTTGTGAGTATTCCGGTTACAAGAGACAGTGACATCACTACGAAAATAGACGTTGTATCTGCATTAAACTTTTGACATTAAATTAAGGATATTGTTTATGTCACTCAGCAAATTCAACAAAGCACCATGCTTGTTTACTTCCGCCTCTAAAAGTGAGCTCCATTTCCTGCATCTCGTGTATTTAAAAGCTCATACGTTGCTCATACGTTGTCAGCCAAAAACAGACTCACACTATATATGGACATATACAACAGTGTTTTTTCAGCTTTGGGGCAGAAAAAACACGTGCAGATTATTTTGTAAATAAATCTGAGTTTGCTTGTATAATTTGTCTCTGTTCTATGGGCCCCACAGTGCTTTGCGCATTACTGGAATAGGTGCAAAATAAATCATAAAATTCAAGGACTAACCTAACAATTGCAATCAGAATACTCCCAGTCAAACTGCCAATGTAATCAAATATATGTGCATATTTACATCCCTTAACATAATGAAAATACAGGTTATAGTCAGGTTCCAAACAAATTATTGCCTACATGTAAACATGTCCTATGTTGGTCTCTTGTGACAAACTATTCAAGACAATTAACAAAAATCTGAAGAAAAATAAACATCATAACAGTTTTTTGCAGAGTTAATTCATTATATACTGTAACAAATAAAATACATTTTAAAATAGCAAAAATGTAGTAATGAAAGATTTTATTTGACTACAATATTTGGTAAAATATCATAGTGGGTGAGTTCATTTAAGTTGAAACACGTTTCCAGTCATGTTGCATGCAAAAGAGATTAACGCAGAGTTGTAATTTGGGTGGATGGCTCTGAAAACAAGGGGTGCCACATAAAAGCCCATCTTCCAAGTGCTGTGAAACTGGCTGCAGTATGTCACAGTGACAGCACTACCATCTGACCAATACTATATGCAGAGAGACACAAGGACGGAAACTCACCAGCGCTATTTCTGTGACTTTCCTAAACCCTGGCCAGGGCAAGGCCTTCAATTTTAGGCCCTTCTGTGGTGCAGGAAATCAACCCTTTCTAATTACACACTGCTGCCCTAAGACCATGCAAAAATGATTATAGTGCCATGCATGCTTATTACTTTCATCAAAGTCCATGGTCAAAGCATACGAGGGTATACGACCTATACAGAAATGGCCGGTAATTTTAAAGACGATTATATAAGAAAATTAAAGAAAAATCTGTTACATTGGAAGGTGAATGCAAGTCCACCTTCCAACTAAAGCTCTTGAATTAAAGGAGATCAATGTTTACTTGAATAAAGTGATCAGTGAATTAATGCTCAATCCTCAATGATAATTTAAACTGCAACCACAAAGAATTTCAGGTGAGGGCTGATATTTATCAAATATTATTTGAGTACCCTAAAGCCTCTCTAAATATTTTCTTATGCAACTTAGAAACATTTAATACTAGTTGACCTAAGCAAACATTACAATTTATATCCATCCTTAAACTAAACTCAGAATTCAGTTTACTGTACAGTTTCTTTAGTTTGAGGTGTTGATTGTCACCTCTGGACACTTTTTAGTACATGGTATAATATGTCTTATATCAATCTTTTAGCTTTCTGGATTCGCATAAGAGTAAGTTACTCAAGTTCTTTCTTTGAATTGCAATGTTATACTACTGTTCAGTCTTTAAAATTAACGACTCGTAGAATTATGGTTTTGGATTCAGAACCAGCATTCAGGAGAGGCCTTCTAATTTCAGAATAATGATGGTCTAAGCATCTTTATGTTGTCACCATACTACATACTTGACAATGTTGTCCTTCAAATAAATGTATGAAGACCACAAGACTGTATTCAACATCTGCAAACTCTGATCCCTGACGCAACATTGTGTAAAAACTGGCAGTCATTTTAGGCTGATAGAACCACAATGGTTTCGGGTTCTTTGAAAACTGCTGTCAAGCACCACAGTATTTAGCTATATTAACACATGCCAGCTAAAACTTTGGTTAAGGTCTTAAGTAAACTCCGTCCGGAGGACCGATGAACTATTATGCAGTGGAAACTTTCAGTTTGGTCAAATATGCCTTTTTTCCAAGGAAGCGATGGACACTGACCAAATACAAAACAGGGACCAACCAGACTGTAAGCCAGCTGCAAGTGCAGAAACTGGGTTGTTTCTCTGTTTAGACATGTGTTAGAGATTTTGGAAAGTAAATTGCACTTATGTGATGGTACTGCGTTTATTTTGGGGGAAAACCACCTTATGTACAGAATAAAAAGGCAGAGAGGAAAAGGATGTGGATGATGGGTAGGCTCGCTTGCAGGCCCAACCAGCACCAAAACATGACTCTCCAAATAAATAAATAATATACTGTATTCTTTTACGGTTTTTGAACAAATATTACTCTTCAATATTCACTTTAATAAAATAATAACAGCTTTTCTAAATTGAAATAACCCACTGTCATGTTCATGATTTCAGATAATTATGCAATAAAAGCTGTAGAGAAAAAAAAATAAAGGCTGTAATTAATGCAAATTCTTTCAGGGGACAAAGAAAGCACGAAAGGGTAATTCTCCGCTAGACTGAGTGCCAATGTGGGTTCTCTGTGTACTGGGCTGACACTCAAACAAAAGCTGTCATGGTTAACACACTACGACCCGAATTGGGGAGAAAGAGACTGTGATCAAGGACAACACATTGGGGGAGGGTCTTCACTATAAGTCTTCAACGATGAAGGATGGGTTAATAAGATGTTAATATGTTTAATAAAATATTTTGAGACATGATTTAAAATTAATTTAAGAAAAAAAAACACTGTTTCACAGACAAATTCTCTCTTCTCCTACCCGTTGTCAAAAGATGTCCTTTTATGTTTGTTGGATCTGTAAAACCTTTTCACAGTTGAAACAATTTCATTTTCTAACTTTCATTAACAACTTTTAAATTTTATTCAACTGGCTCTGCACTCTCGACTCATCTGCGCTGGTGGTCCCTGAAGAAGCAGAACACAGCAGGCAGTGTGTTTAGCTTTCCTCTGTAAGAAGCATGAACTGTTCTAAAAGCTGTAAAATGCTCGTTTTAAAGCGGGCTTTTGATTTTCAGAAATAATAGAAGTAAAATGGCTTTTTTATTGGAGGTTAATGCTCTATAGGAATGACACGCATGACCGCATACTGCTTTAGATCTGAGTGGCTGAGTTCCACATTTCTGAGGTGGCCCATGGTCAGAAATGCCTTCCCCCTAGCCCCAGGGGAGGATGAAGAAGGGGTGGGCTTAAGTAGGGGGGGGTGGTCTTAGACAGAAGGCATAGAAGCGGGTGGATGGTTTTACTGTGACATTTCCCATATCTCATCATAAAACTTCCGTGTAAATGGCCATGGGAAGAAACCAGACATGGGGACTTGAGACTTAGTGACTTGGACTCGAGTCGACTCGAGTCGCTGTTTTTATGACTTGTGACTTGACTTGGACTTGGCAATCTAAGACTCGGGACTTGACTTGTGACTTGACTTGCCCAAGAAAAAAATACTTGGGACTTACTTGGGACTTGAAGGTGAAGACTTGAGACTTACTTGAGACTTGCACATGTGTGACTTGGTCCCATGTCTGGAAGAAACTGACTTGTACTTGAAAGGGAGGGAAGACATATGAAAGGAGTGCACTCAAGTTAAATGAATTTAGTTCGCACAACAACAAATCCAAAGCTCCCTATTTCTAAGTTGAGATGAAACTCAGCTAACCGTATTTGAATTGAGCGTTGTGTCGGAAATAACCCAGCATTTGAAATTGGGATTGCTTAAAATTTCTTGTGACACAAGTCGGAATCCATAGCAGGCAAATCCTCTCAGGAGCGTCTAACTTGGAATATTGACCTTAAGTGTGAATGTCAGTGTAAATGGTTAGTCTCTCTATGCCTTGTAGAATTTATTCAATTCATGCTCAAAATCAGAATGGATAGCCTTCACAGGCTAAAGGAAAGAGGGATGTAGAACAAAATACATTTTTAAACACCTATACAAAGAATAATAGTACGCATATAAGTAAAGAAAATAACTGCACATTCTGTGTGAGGTCCAATTTATCTGAGGAAGCATGCTTAATCTGGCGCGTGGTTTACTCTAACACCAAGACTGATGACACGTCACATCACAGCAGATGTACAAAAACCACACAGGAGGAAAATGAAAGAGCAAACCCGCCGGACAGAACCTGCCGTTGTAACTTGAGGGAGAAAAAAACGAATGACAGGATGGGTGCCAAGATCATCAGGAGGTCCTGTGATTTTTCAATGAGACATTTCAAACCTGACTTTCGCACGTGCTCTTCAAAACTGAAGCCAGAATGTGTTTATGCAACAACCAGTGGTTATATGGGAACATTTTTATAAGGGAAACTCCTTTCTCAATCACCGGAGTTTATTTTGATGCCCTGATGCAGTTGATTGCCATTAACACAGATCATTAAGCACAACTCTTTGTTTTGGGCCAGGTGAGGTCATGAGAATGCCACTTACTGCTGGGCAACAGCCGCTTCAGCAACTATCTATAAAGCTGTCCCCCCCAGGACCCAAATCCCATAAACAAACAGAGACCATGGTTAAAATTGTAGCATGAAAACAAAGCTCATGGGAGAATTTATACATTTTTATGTGTCAATTTAAATGACCTTCTGATTACCAAAAGTGAATTTAAATTAAATCAAACTGTCAGGCTGGTAATTAATCGAAATACAGAGAGTTGCTTAACAAATCTCTCCTGACAGTCTAGACACAGTGTGTTTGCTTTACTGAGGCCTGTCTGTTCAACTGAGCAATTTATCGTACAACAAAGGTAACAAAGGAAAATACAATATGTAAACATCCAGATGAGAGGATTCTGTCCAAACTTCTCTTTGCAATTGACACTAACCCTCCGTCTTTTGAGGCTTGGGCACAAAAGCATCTGGGGTCATTAGTTCAACCTGTCTCAAATCCTTTTGAGCTTGTGCACAGCAAGAAATTCATCTGTCGATACTTACAAAAGGGCTCTTTGCTCCGACATGTTGAAATCAAGATAGACTGTACAAAGGTTTTCACAGACACCCTTAAAACGTTTGTGCCTCTCTAACAATCAATTGCTTAAGTAACATCAGCCAAAAAATTGTAAGTCTATGGGTAACATGCAGTACTTGGCCAGAACCAAACACATTAACATTCAAGTTAAAAGTAAGTTTGTCAGAAACCCTTGTGTTCTGAAGGAAGACAATAGCAAAAGCAAAAGCAAGTCGTGGTGTAAGAAAAAGCTTGTGGCTAGAAGATCCCTGAGCCAATGAACCACCATGACACTGACTATGACCTTCTTCAAAGTAAACTCCGTAAACCCTGGCATTCAAACTGATAAAAGTTGTGAATACCCTCTTTGATGTAAGATAACATATGAATATAATATTGTGAATGTGCTTAATTGCTGTTGAGATTGTCATGATTGTTTTCTGTTTTTAGTGTCAATAAATTTGTTCAAACCAAAAAAACATATGACATAATACATGTCGGTGTTATGTAGGGGAAGGGATTCTGACTGTTGGGTTACCATTGTTGATGACATAACCCCTTGCAGTAAATGAGATTCTTGCATTTGTTTAGTTCATTGTCATTTGTCATGTTCCAACTACCAGGTCACAGGGTCATAGGGAAGATCCAAATTTGGTGTTTGGACGAATAGCTGGTATCTTAAAAAAGGGCCTGTATAAATCATGGAGGCATATTTCTAAATTCATCCCGGACAGAAACCACTGGGAAGGAGGAAGAGTGCCAGGATTTCTTCTACGTACATTTTCAAAATAAAACATACTGGCAATCACATTTACCACAAGTGTTTAGACCCAAATAAAAGACAAATTTACAAACCACTTCTTGGACAATTTTTTTCAATAGTTAAACTTGGAACTAGCATTGAATAATATTGCCTAAAACCTCTATAAAAGCATTATTTTTACCAACTAACATGAACTAATTTTTGAATGATTTAGTGTGCCCTAGCAAATTCAACACTGTATTTACAGTCACCCTACTACTTGAAGTATTGAAAATCTCAGCTCTCAACAAAACTCAAACGTTTCTATGCAGTAATTACTGAAAATAAACAAAAAGGTGTGTTTTTGGACTCAACATCAACAAGTTAGCCAAGACCAAATGTGAAAAAGTCAAAGCAAACAAAATATCAAGACTGATCAGCCAGGATTGCTTATTTTCCCAAGCACCGTTATTTTGCTTTTCAGAAGGATAGACAGGGCGTGTCTAATGTGGATACACCTGAGGTTTGTGGGCGTGTTCATGTATGAGTGTTTATGCATGGACGTGTGTGTAACTAAAAGATGTGGTTTGAGCTACGCCCTGCTAAATCATTGCCTGCTGGCTGTGCAGTGCTTTGCTAGCCTTGTAGGGTGCTATTCACTCAATGGTCCCCTTTGTCAAAACCCACACATTCCTTTCTTCGGCATATTAGACCTTACCTTAACAGTCTGGAAATGAAAATCTATACAAAACAGGACCGGGAGCAAAAATAGAAAACATGAGTCCAGGAGACAGTTGACATGTTTCTAAATTAAGTTGCAACTAAAGTCAATAAAATTGTCTGTTGGGGAATGGTCAGTAATCCATTTTAGATAATCTCTGCTTCAAAATGATTACACTTGACCCTGGTGAAGTCTTTCCTGAGCATATGTGCTTGCAAAGCAAATGCTATCCTGTGATTATTAAAAAATGTTGTACAGTATATGTGGCAAAAACAACATGTTGTTGAATTGATGCCATGCAATTGTTTGTCTGCTGTGAAATAACAGACAAGAGTTTATGTTTATGTCACCCTAAGGTGAAGCAATTAATGACAGAGCTGTAACAGTAACTACGATGACGCCCAGGATAAGGTGACATATTCACTATACTGAGTGAAATAAGATGTGTTTTCTGAACCTGTGTACAGTATATTTCACACTATACAATATGGCGTAGTGTGATAGTGTAACCGGTTTTCTCAAGGATTTATAGTCTCATCTAATCTCATCAGCCGTACCACTTATCTGTCCTCATTAGGGTCGCGGGGGGGGGGGTTTGGTTGTGGTTGGGGTTGGTGGCTGTAGCCCATCCCAACCATCAATGGGCAGTGGGCAGGGGACCAGCTGAACCGGTTGCCAGCCAATTGCAGGGCACACGGGGACAGACAAACCTAGGGACAATTTGGACCGGCCAATTCACCTGAAATGCATGTTTTTGGAATTTGGGAGGAAACACCGCACAGGAAGTCTGGAGCTGGATTTGAACCCAAGCAGAAGGTTCCCATGACATGAACTGTGCCGCACATGCGCTAACCACTGCGCCACCGTGCTGCCCAGATTCATAGTCCAAGTTTCTTATTTGAGTGATGGAGTGTCATATTCCGAAGTTTAACACTCGTAAAAAATTCGGTACATTTGTCTCTCTTGTATTTTAATCATCAAAAATACCTTGCAGATATCGCGGTTACCCAATGCTAGCATGTAGCTAACTGCTCTCTATATAGCTTTCTTACACTGAAAGGTGTAGCCCTCTGAGTTTGCTGTCCTTTTGTACAATGACCATAAAGACTATTTATTCAAATGCAATTCTGTTTTTATTTGTAGATCTATAGTTATTGTTGTTACAGTCATATACTATCAGTCTCTGAGGACATTATCTTGAGGAAGTGTTTTGCATGTGACTATGTTTAAGTTCTCCTTAAAAACAAAACAAGCACAGGGAAGCACTTGTGTTGTAAAATCAAAAATCGCATTGAAATTGCAATACAGGTCTAAAAAAAAAAATCGCATTTAGTTTTCTTTCCAAAATGGTGCAGCCCTACAATACAACCATAAAACATTTTTACGTGCCCAAAACAATTCAAACTTAGCAGAGTTAGTGCATAAGATAGTTAGTTACATCTCCAAGATGCCTGTCTGCCAATAGTCTACGTCATATAAAATACTGATCTGTAATTGGCTTTAGTCACAACGTCATGTGAATGCCGATATGCTATTGGTTAAACTATCTCTCACAATGCTTTTCTATCGTTTGATCAACTATAAAATCGTGTGTGCTTTGTAAAGACTTTGTTACTCTGCAATAGAAAAGTGTTTTTCAACTGTGATATTTGCTCTGGGTCAAAGGGTTGCAGTGATGCTAAAAGGAGAAGCAAAAAGATGATTGATATGGAAGTATGCTGGAAGAAGAGGTAACATGAATTGCTACCCTCGCTAGGTTGCATGGCCATAACCAATCGATCAGAACAATTAAAAACATGTTTTTAAAACATAGTAAGGGTGCAGTTAAATCTTCTAAAGGAATGAAAACCCTTGCAAGGTAAAGTTTTAAAATCAGTAAATTTTCTAGATAAAGTTACACAAAATGTCATTTTCCCATGCATGTATATTTATATATGATGTTAAAGACCATATTTTCACAACCATAAGGCGCATCGTGTTGAAAGGCTCCACAGCTGATTCTATTTATGTATTTAACAGTGCACAAGGCGCACTGCACGATAGGGCGCGGGAGTACCCTGCTGCAGTGGCGTTACAACAAAACAGACAAGAAAACAAGTGTGCGTATTTAAAAATACATCAGAAGCAAAACAGACGCCCAACCCTAAGGCTACCGAGCTGACAGTGCAGTGCGCCCAGGTTTGGGTAGGGTTACTTTAACTGGATTACTTTCAATTACTTTTGGATTACTCCAATACCAAATATGCTAATAAAAGACAAAACAAACTAAATATGAATAAAATTATGACTCACAACAAGTGGTAAGCTTTCTCTTCTGGCTTTGATCTCTTTGATCTCCGGCAAAACTAACATAAAATGCGACAGAAACAAAATGGAAATAAATCCAAACAGCTTGCCAACATCATTTTTGCCGTTCCATGTATTCCGTTACTCCCCAAGCCTGCACAAAATTTAGTAATTTTATTCATATTTAGTTTGTTTTGTCTTTTATTAGCATATTTGGTATGGGAGTAATCCAAACCTTAGGGCGGATTAATGTTGTATTTAGAGGTCTATTACATAAAGAGAAGCTACCACGGAACTGTTAGCGGAGAAAGACCAGGCCTATGAGTGCAGTCCGACATTGGAAACGGTGGGCAGACTTTGTTTGGAGCAGCGTTTCTTTTTTACTTGCACAATGTCTATACAAGAAGTGTAGCATTAGCGGAACCTACACAGAGCTAGGGTTGTGTTTGGAAATGTGCTTCAAAAGCAGGGAGGTCTGAAACTCAAAAGTCCTTATTGATGAATGTATGGTAAATCACTTATATCCACACAAAAACTAGCTTGTTTCAAAGTCACATTACCCTCCTTGGGGGGGGGGGGGTTACTTTATTCTGGGGATCTTTTCTACACTCGGAAAAACAATAAAACACTGTGATATAGCTAATTTATATAGAATTGTGTGACAGACCAAGAAACAATTCGTTCTACAAATAAGTCCTCCTTTGAAACCAAATTAATTGAGCCAGTGCTTTTGCAACAAGTCGCTGATTTATGTCCAAACACCCAAAAAATTCAGAACTGTTAAGACAGCTCAAATACCCGTCACAGCTGAGACAACACATAGCTGTGGCTAATGGGCCGCCTCACTCGCTGTTTCACACATACATAAATGAAAGATGCATTGGAGGGGACTTGTGCTTGGTTAAGATGGCTCCTTGTAAATATTACCTTCATCTTTCACCTTCTTTTGGAAATTTAGATGAGATTCCAAATCAGCCGCTGACCCATTAAAAATGTCATTATAAGAAATAGAAAGTCAGTTAAAAGCAGCAAGCTAATTTCACATTCTTGCCCCGCTCTGCTTATCCTCAGTTTACCCTCATTAAATTTTTTGCTTAAGTAGAAAAGTCACCCCCTGCTGTCCAGGAGTGTGTGGCTGATGAAAGCAAGGCAGTCCAGCAGCAATTTGTGGTGCATTTCAGAACAGAAAAGCCACCAGAGAATCTAGATATCCTATGCCAAAAAAGCTGTCATCAAGAAGGACATTTTAATTGTCTCATACAGCTGTTGACTAATGTGATTATGTCACTATAAATGTGCATAGCGGTTTTAAGTATGCACGCTGGTAATCTGAAACCTCAGCGGGGGACAGAGCTCATACTTCCCTTTTCTTAGTCTCTCACGGAGTCAAGTGCATGTACTTTTCTCTTTGCATTAGTCACCAGTATGTCAGAAGAACTGAGATTAATTGCAACAGCATATGAATTGGATGTGTCTGAAGGTTTAAAAAATAAATAAACACAATGGCCTCAAAAGGACACAAGGCAATAGAGGATAAAAACTGTCATCCACAGAACAGATGCAGCTTGATGTCAACTGCTTGAAGCTATTAAATATTTCAATACAAAGCTTATGTTGAAAGCAACTTAGATGTATTAAAAATCAATGAAACAAAAATTACATGAGTCCACCGTCCAATTTTGTGAAAAGTACTGCCAGATCTTGATAGAATATTTATTCATCATAGCTACATGTGTATTTCATCTGCAACCCTTTATGAGGCAGTTGAGAGCTTATTAATCTAGACTGGGGTTCTGCAACCCGTAGCTAAAAAGTCGCATGCAGCACTTTAGAGCAGAGGGGTGGCTACCTTTCCAACAATGTTTACAAATTGAAAAAGGGATATTTTTATTTTAATATTTTTGTTGGACAAACATGACACAAACAATAATAACGGTTTCCAATGCTGTAAATATACGTAGAATAAATATTACATTTCAACTAGGACTGTAACTATGAACTGGTACGAGCGCAGTTCTCCTTCGCTTGTTTTCCTCTGCCGTGTCCCCTGTGTGAGAGCAGACTGAGCCACCCAAGCTCCGCTCCTTTTAAAAGGTCCTTGTTCTGTGTGTGATCTGTCATGGACCTCAAAGGTCAAAAGAGAAAATATAACTGCACAAAAATCAAACTTAAACTGTATTAATGTAATTTTATTTACTTGCCTTTTCAATAGGTTGCTATTTCATTTTTATAAATGTATGCCGCGTTTTTTCCCCCCAGAAAAGGGGCGCGTTATTTGCTGCACCTTTGTTTTTTTCCGAAATATCAAAATAATAATGACATCAAAAACTTATTTTCTCAACTGCATTTCTTTAATTCTATCAAAACAATTAAACATATCGTAATTTTTTGTATGGTAACAAAGTTAAAGTTATCCTAAACAGAGTAGTCACGTGGTGCAATGTTCTCCACAGGATGTGCTGACCCTTGACCTAAACCAAACACGCCCAAAAATAATTAAACTTTAGGTATGAATACAAAACAGAGAATAATCAGCAATACTTCAGGTAGTTTTCAATGGGCAAGGGCACACTCCCTCACACATTTTGGTTTCCCACTGCACAGAAACAGTGACTCAGATCAACCGTTTTCCAGCCACCTTTGTTTGGGTCTGTCAGTTTTGTACTGTGAAATGATACACGCTGACCAAAAAACTAGGCAATGCTCATATCCTGTATTTACCTAGCATTTAGGTTTATTGGTAGAATACCAATTAAAATTGTAAATGACTTTGATCGGATAAAAAGCACCTGCTATTTCAAGCAGAAAAAGTAAAATCAAGAAGAATTATGCACAGGGGATGAATATGTATAAACATCCACTTCCAGGGCAGGCCCATATATCTAAAATTATCTTTGTATGTTTTCCATCAAAGGCAAACCAGCATCCCACTTCCACCATGGCACACCATAAAAATACTTAGAAGGGAATCTAAAGGCCAAAAAGGGATGGAAGGAAAGGCGGAATCTAGGAAGAGAGACCAAATTAGCTTGCTGAGTTTTTGTGGTATTGGCAATCCGGCCGTCCTAAAAGAAAGCTAATGACTGCAGTGGTTGGTGGCATCGGAATCAAGTTTCCTTGCCTGCTTTTAATCTGTTGCCATTCAACAGCCACTGTGCTAGGGGCCGCATATAAAACACTTTTCTTGTTCTTCTATCGGCAAATAAAACGTCTGTGAGCTTAAAGTACATTTTATATTAGGACACATTTTCGTATCATTTTTTAACGGATAAATTGCAAGCTTCTTGAGGAACCAGAATATCCCGAGACTGTTTCCCATTCCCATTTCGACTTTCACGTCTTCGGTGGATTTTTTTTTTATAATTATTTGTGTAGAGGACTGCACTGTCACAAATACATTTTCTCCTAGCCATTTCTGACCACAAACTTCCAAAACAAGGAAGAACCTCGAAAGACACACCATTCATTCAAAAGACCTTTTCTTTTTCCTAAAGTACACACAAGAGCAGAGCACACCAGGGGCCCCTCATCTACAGAAAGTGACAATACTCTTTAACTGTGTAAACCCCGAAAGTGTTCATTTGTAATCAGAACATTAATTAGGTTCCTATGAATGTCTTCATGATTTTTGCCAGATTCATTTTGTTGCCTGTCTTAATGAAATTTTGCGTACTCATCAATCAGTCAATGGGATAACTTTATTTTGAAAAGCATGACGAGGAAACTTTGACTGGTCAGAGGACACGCCTCTGGTGACTAATGACCTCATCGGCATTTGAAAGCGCAGGTGGGAACGACTGCTTGTTCTCTTTTTTCACGCCTGCTTTCAGGACAGCGGCCAAAAAGAGGGCCCTGTCTAGCCTTTGTCCCCTTGGGCAATGGGGACAAATAAGGCCAAACCCTTGGCCCCTAGGTAAGGAAACCTGGCCCACTCCACAACCACAAGGCTTGGATGGTGGGTGGATCGTTCAGTCCCTCCCTGTCGATCACCTGTGGAATCCGCAAGCTCAGTCTTCCTCATGACTTTTGTTTCAAAGGTAACCTCAGAAAATATTTCACAACAACGTTTTTTTGTGTTTTAGGGCAAATAATTCATTCTGACACGTTATGAAGTAATTCTCGATCTTTGACATGAGTTGATTATCTATAAATCGGGCGAAATGATCAGTACTTTCAATGGCTAAAGAATTAACACCCGCCGCCTTTAACACCACGAGTTCTTGGGTCAAAGATGTCCTTTGTCCTTTTTTTTGGATTACATTTTCCTGGCTGTGTAAATAAATTGTAGTTTGTTTAGAATTAAACCATGTTGCATTATTCATTTGTGTGTCTATATTTTTCCTTGGGATCGATCATTCATTATCAATATCAAGAAAGTGCAAAATCGATAATTTAAAGTTAAACTACAATATATTTGGACATTTTATTTCTTTAGAATACAGCAATTGTATTCTGGGCACCAATTCTGGTTGCGAATCTTGAGCACCACCCACTGGCAGACTAAGTAACCACAGAATTAGATTCTAAACCAAATAAATATAATATAAAGCATTTCTCCCTACATTAGGTTCCACAGATAAATATGTAATTTACGCCTTTTCATTTAAACCAATCAGAGAACTGCCTTCTGTTTCCTGGGCACTGATTTTAGCAACACAAATGATTAATCAAGAAAATAGACGTTATTTCCGCATTTAACTTTTGAAATTAAAGGACTATTTAACTGATGTGACTTACAAAATCAACAAAGTAATGCTTTGCTCCAAAAAAGAACTCCATTACCGTCTCCCTCCTATATTCAAGTTTTTCTCGTATCTAGGTTGTTAGAAGCATACCGTATTTTTACACCAGGGGTCAGCAACCTTTTGAAAGCTGAGAGATACTTTTTGTTAGTGTTTGGCGCGAAGGACTACCATTTTGATATACATTTCTAATGTAACAATTCATTTTATTACTATGTTGTTACTTTGTTATTACCAGGTTTTAATTATTGAAAGCTCAGTCAAACCTTAAAACATCATGTCAGTTAGAAATCAAATTTTCTAGAAAAACGCAATGACTCATCACTGGAAGGCTATTTTCAGAACCTTTCTGCAGGTTAATCAAGTGTTCTGAGGTGGCCAAGTTGGAGACCCCTGATTTACACTAAATAAGGATGTATACAGCTGTGAAATCCACTTAATATGGATGGTTACAACTGTAAAAAAAAAATTTGTGAGGCAGAAAATGAAATGGAAATGTCCCAGAAGAATCAACCAATACACATGAGGCTTTTTAACAAGTAAGGCGGAGTTTGTGTGTGTCCTTCATTTCTATATTCAAGTCCAAAATGCTTTGAGGCATAAAAATATCCAAATATCCCGGATGAGCGGATTGGAAACAAATTTCAAATACATCTTAAAAACGCATGTTTTACAAGCTGGCCTTATTCTATAACACCGTTTAACAGGCTGTTTTACAAGAGGTGACCCACATGAATGCCTATTAATAATGAAAGCTCTAAGACTAAGAATGATAATGGGTGTCCGGCCACCAGAGGGGCAGAGCGTTTCTAAGGTGACCTCTCATCAGTCTTGAGAGGCAACAGACTCGCCCCATTTTATTGTCCCAGCATGAGAAAGAGAGACAAGGTCGGCGGGGCATGACGGATGGTCTCCAACTGGAAGAATGAGGCTGGATAAAGGAGTTGAAATGCTCCGCTGCTCTTGCTCTTGGAGTGTTTAAGAGTAGGCGACAATTGGATACAACAAAGATAAATCTGGCCTGGTGTTAACTGTAAAGGAGTACAAAAACTAACTTTTAGAGCATTGAGACAACAGAAACGCAAGGCTTGTATCTACTGTAACAGGGGTGGAACCCAGGAACTAAATGTTACAACGGTCGTTCATCTTGATACAAGATTAGGCAAGGAAAATGGAGCGCATGCATAGAAAGGTTAGTATAAGCAGACGACCAGACAAAGCTTGTTTGCAAACGGTGACTCATTTGGATTCATGTTGTCATGTATCCAAGAAAAGAAAACATTTCCTATGACACAATAGCAGGTTGGTTATTTGGCTGCAGTATAATATTTAAAGACAGAAATAAAAACTTAAAAAATATCTCTTGCTGAACTGAAACTTAGGTGACAAAGCATTTTGGACTAGTTAAAATATATTCAGGAAAGATGCTAGTCTTCGTACAGTTTTTTTTTTTTTTATCAAAAGGAATATTGACAGATTAAACTGTCTCAGGCTGCTTGGATTTCAACTCCTACTAATGTGGCTCAAAGGTGATAATAGCTGAAAAATACTTCATACTTCCATTTTAAGATTAAATTGCTAAAATTACAGTGGTATGAAAATGAATGTGAACCTTAGAAAATTCCTCACATTTCTGCATAAAATCAGCATCAAATGTGATATGATCTTTTTCAAAATCACACAAATAAAATACAGCAATTGCTTTAAATTAGTTATCTATGTTTAAATGTGGATGGCAGGCAATCAATGAGAGAAGGTAGAAGAAAAATTAACTGAACCCTCTGTCTAAGGAGACTCAAAAGCCAACTGAAACCAATTTCACCAAACAATTTATGATATGTGTGTGCCCAATTACCAATGAGGGTTTTAAATCTGCTCTGCCGACTATGACATACAGACATGGTAAAGTCAATTTTATTACTGAAAATGGAAGGTTTAGATTTACTTTAACTGGGTACACGCATAACAAGACAATATTTAAGCCCGATTCCAACTTTACCCAGAAAATAAAGCAGATTCTTCCTGTGGTTTTGTGGTCCTACTATGTACCATAAGTCAAAACTGGTACTGAAATGTCTTTGTTCACATACCTGAATCCTTCTTGTTCACTTTACTCCCATCTCTGTTCTTTTTCAACACTGCCTTGAACATGGCAGAAGAAACCTTGAAGAAAAGAAGGAATGTTAAACATTTTGGGAAATTGAATCTTTACAAAATCTGCATCACTTAAGGTATGTTATGTGTAGTACAAATGTAGATTAAAAAATCTATTTATATGTCACACACAAATCAAATAAACAATATTCAAATGGCAAGATTGTTTCCACCAATGTCATTGCATACGATTCAACTAGCACCAGCCTGGTGACTTTCCCACGGTATTTTTAATTCCACAGGTCACCGGTGCAAGAGTATATGGAAAGAATGCTTCGACACGTATACAGAAAAAGAGCTCGTGGTGTTATCTCATTGAGGAGGAAAACACAGAAATGCCGCAAATTCCACGTGTAATTGACACAGCGTGACTAAACTTGGCCGTTTCAGATTGCGTTTGCAGGGTGTTCACGAGCAAGCTAAGGACAACGTCAGAAGTCAAGGTCCAGTTTGTATGTGCTTGTTTACCTACATGTGAGTAATGGAGTGATGGTACGAAGGCAAATAAATGCTTGACTAAACAGCAGCAGAAACGGTGGTGCTGTGGTTTAGAAGCAACTGAAGCTGGTCCAGTGTTTCGTCATTGTATTAATAGAAACCAAGGAGTCATTCCGGCGATGAGAAATGAACGTCTGCTTCCAAATAAGGTTTTACATTTTACAAATAAAACAAAAAGTCCAACTGCTTGGACTTAACTGAGGGCGCCTCTCAATCAAGCTCTTTGTCTTTGAAACTGTGCTTTAATTGGCCTTTGGAGATATGGAGGCGTGACGAAGCTCTGCTTGGCCTGCATGAGCAGACCAAATCTAAATGAAGAATCTAGATTCTAGACGACTCATGCAAATAATGCAGTTTTCCTTTTTTGAGTCAACAGGCCGTTTCCAACAGCAACAGTAAATCTCCACGATTATTACGCTACACTTCATTAAAGTCGCATTAGCCTGGCAATAACACAAAAACAAAACAATCTTGAAGTATGTGCATTCCAATTGCATACAAGCGTGACATCAAGGCATACTATCAGAAAATCTGTTTTTTATTATTATTATTATCCGAGTAACCTTTTGATTGAAGGAATATATATCAATCCTAAAAGCAAAAATGTTGGGAAAGAATCATAGGGAGAACTATTTTCTTATCTGCGTATCCATTAGGTGTGTCGGATTAACCGTTGCTATGCACTACCTTACACCAACATCAAGGGAAACCACTGATGACATGCAAAAGCGAGTTTTTTTTTTTTTTTTACTAATTCCAAACACAATTAAGGCAAAGACTAATAGTTTCAGAGACAGTTTCTGCCCCAAAGCTATCACCCCACTAAACAACCACACAAGATTGTGAAAAAATATCTCGCTGTCTACAGAAAAAATACATATTACTATGCTATTCTTTATTCTTATTTTTGCACAATGTTACTGCTAAATGGCATTGCACTATTGCACTATTTTTGGATGCACTTATATCACCCGGCCTGTCTACACTACCTTGTAAAAATGGCCTGTCTATACTAATATTTAACTTTTCATCTTATCTTTTTTAAGTCTTCTATTGCATGAGTGCCATCTAAAATGTTGGTAAAAGCAAAGATAATAAAGCATATTATCAGTGTCTGAAATAACGTCTGCCTGGATGCCCAGGGCGTGCATCTTTTATGTCGGGGGTACAACTTACAAAACGTCTCCGCCCGGGTGGCCAACAACTTTTTCAAGGAAAAATTAAATAAAATTTAAAAAAATAATAATTTATTAAAAAAAAAAAAAAAGATTGTTTTCGAATCAAACGTTTGCTTTATTCCGATTTCATAATTTCGGTTCGTTTGGCAATTTGCATACTCCGTAGCCAATGAGAAGCCTGCATAGAATAACTTCGTGCTTCCGGACTTTCCCGAGCGTTATAAGGTCTTGGATTTGCATATTATTTTCCAAAGTAGACGCACAGAGAACACAAGAAAAATGAATAAGTGGTTAGGAATCAAGCCAAAACCTCAGCCCCAGAAGAAAGATTCAAAAGAAGCTAACAAAATGTATGACGCTACAAAACGTAAACGTACATTAAAAGCATCGTAGAAAGAGGAGTTCACGTGGCTTGTAGCAAATGACGCAACGCAAACATTGCATTAATGAAGATGAGTAAATACAGGTACATACTGATGGCAGATGGAAAACAGTGATGTCGTATACATGCAATAAATGTTATAAGTAGATTTATAATAAACTTAATTTTAAAGTGTTGTTCTGTTATATATTCTGATTATCAATCCTTATTACTTTGCAACAATGTTTTTTTATTCGTGATTAGTCGTCTTATTGTGTTTCAAGTTGTGAAAAATGGGGCAGGCAACTTTATGGGCGGGCAGGCAATTATTCAGAGTTGTCTGCCCTGGTGTCCCGTAACTTTTTGTCACGAGTTTCAGACATTGATATTATATTTGACAACTGCAGATGAACTAGCTAAAAAAAAATAAAACTTCATCTTAGAGAATGCATCATATTTTTGAAGAAACAGGAAAAAGATGCCTCAGGCAATGAGCGAGGATTTGATATCAGGTCACTGTTGTCTAGATGGAGTTCAAAACCACACCGCTAGTGAAGAGAAAAAACGTCACCTGCAAGGTGCTGGCGTGACATATGATTAATAAGGTCGGCTGTCTTTTATCGGCTATATATACATTTATATACGCAATTGTTCATCCCAGGTGCCTCTGGCGGGGAAGCGGTTCCTGTTCAAACCTGCTTTGTCCTGAAGACAACAGGAAACATGTCAATGCTTGGTTTAGCTCAGACAAAACTGTAACCAGATGAAATGTTTCACTCTGTGTGTCTGAGCGTGACTTTAATTAATGATTACGCATCGGGGATTTCCTTTTGGTTTGGCATTTTCGCCATTGCAGGTGTTTTGTAAGGATAATCTTTTTTTGATGCAATGGACCAGTTTTATATAAAAGACTGATTCAAATTCAGGATTTGAACGAGATAAAACCAATGACAATCAATATATTTAGTGCTGTCAGTTTTCTAATCCACCCAGTTGTTGTAATTAGTGTACTTAGAAAACGCTAGTTTTCTCTTCAATAAACTGGTCCCACCTAGTCAAGATAAGCAATGCAGAGATAAAATGGATTGATGATTGGTCTCCATGTGTCCCTTAAAGCAGTTGGAACTGCTTTATTGCCTCATTAGTGAGCCTGTCGCCACACATTACGCAGAGCTGTTTTGGTGCATGTGGGTCAACTAGCAATAAAACTCAAACCCAAAGCTTTCCTTTTCTTGGAAGTCCTCATTGTTTTCATATTGCCTACGCTACTATTTACTCTACTACAGAAGGCTGTAAATCGACTCATTTTGATTAATTCCCCATTTTAAAAAACGATAATTCCTAAATGTGCTAAGTTGTGAGATAAGGCAAGGAAAGTAAGAGTTTATTTGGATTTTCTCAAAGGTAGTCTGATAAGTGAAGGTTTTGCACAAGTGGATTTTTTTTATGTGCTGGTTTACAAGACTTAGTTAGAATAGAAAATAACATTTTAATAATAATTTTGCACAAGCTATGTTATAAGTTCTTCATTTTTGTCATGCTGAGGTTTTTAAGTTGTTACTTGCCCTCATGTAGGTTTTAGATCAGGGGATGGTGATATTATACTCCGTAGTTTGCAATAGTCTTGTACAGCCCTTTGAGACTACTTGTGATTGAGGGCTACACAAATAAACATGACTTGACTTCACTATTTTATTAGACACTGAAAATAAGTAGAGACGTCATCACTGGATTTTGAAGGTGCAAGGAGAACAGGGAAAAACCAAAACCTCAGAAAATAAATTCCAACCTGTTCTCAAAGCCCTCTTCTGAGCCCTTTCTTTTTTTTAAAATCTAGGTTATCAAAGAAGATCTGCCCTAAACTGTGGAAATCAAAGAAAAGCAACATGATTGGCCAATAGTAACAATTTTGTAAACAGTGCATAATAGTCAAAACAACTAACAACAGTGAGGTTTCAGTCAAACTAACAAAATGGCATCTTATGGAAACTCTTTTGCAGATGTCCAATATTAAAACAGAATAAAGGTATATCTACGAGTAATATGTATGTGTTAAAACTGATTTAAAGTCAGTTAGTTTTCTGAACTTTTTGCTTATCAAGCTTCCTGTAATCAAACTTCCTTAATATAGATTTTGTGGGAATATACTTTTTGTTTTTTTTAAAACCAGATAGGATTGTAATTGCCTAGATTGATGGATAAAATTGAGGGTTTAAGTTTTGGCCCCACCACTGCATTGATTCTTGCAATTTAAAAACGATAAAAAAAGTTGACAAATATTATTTTCCTCAGCGACACTCTAGAATTACCATTTTATTTAATGAGTCGATTAGTTAACTAAATAAAAGGCAGATTATTGGTAATAAGATAATATAGCAATGTGAATGGTCATTGGTCAATATTGGCTGCAGTGCAACAGTAAACAGATGGATTGCCAATTTTATCATACACCATCCTTCAGTACTTAAACTAAACTCCACTAGAAAAGCAAGTATGACAGACCTTGAAGTTATTTCGAAACTAAATAAAAATTCAAATAAAAATTCTACTGTTTTTCTTCAAAAACAGTACTCTTATCTATAATTACAGGTTTTATACCCAAGTTCGCTGGCACTGGGGAGCCAAGCCAGACCAAGGGCCACGGTCCGGTCCGGACTCTGGACCGGATCAGACGCACTTGCCGACACGCTTCGGGCTAAGTCTGTGGGAAGTGCAGTGGGATTCTTTGATGATCTATTCGTAGAGCCAGGAAAAAGGCCGGCTCTGGTTTGAGTGCTGCGGTGGCGAGCCAACAATGGCCTGTTAACTAAGGCGGGTTTTCGAGAAGGAAGCAGGTATGAAGGCCGGCTTTCTCTTTATGTCAGCCATTGTGAGTAAATGTTACTATTCGCACTGGCGTGAGAGGAAGGGAAAGAACAAAGGGCAGACATTTTTATGTCACGTGATAACCGGGTCTGGTTAAGATGCATCCTTCCCAGTGACCAACCCTGCCTTCCTGCGACCTCAAAATCTCTCAGCTTTATAATGACTGAGGAATGTTTCACAGCATGGGAAAAAAGGTTCCTCTCCGTTTTAGTTAGTAACACACCGAATTTTCGCGCTGAAAATGACCAGAAATGCAAGCAGGCTTCAGGAAAAATGACGTTGTGATGATGTCCCATCTAAAGTGAAGCGAGCCCTGCGTAGCTGGCTTTCATTTGGGGGCGAGTTTGCAGACATCACAGCTTCTTACTTTTCCATTTACACATGAAAAAAAATCTGATAGAGGTCAAAATGCAAGATTGGCCAAACTTTTACCAATAGGACATTTTCTCAAAAGTTCATGTGTCCCTCAGCTCTGACATGTTTGCTGGCCACTAAAGGGACTAAGGTTAATGTTTACATGTTAATATAACATATATAAACTAGCTGTAATCAACAGTTTTAATTGATAAACAAGTACTTTCTGTGTACATTCCATTTTTTTCATGCCTAGAGTCAATTGACTCGTGCCAAGTCATTAAAGAGAACGTAATTTACCATTATAATCATTTAAGTACAGCAAATAGCGAGTAAGACTTGTTGCATTAGACAAAGGGTGTCAAACATGCAACCACAGGCCAGATCAGGCCCGCCTTTTCCTCTCTCTCCCTCATTCTCACTTCTGCCTCTTTCTTTCTCTATATATCCTTCTTTTCACTCTTTTCAAGCTCTGTGTCCTTTGCCCCACTCTTCCTCTCTCTTTTTTTTCTCGTTCTCTGTCTTTTTATGTTTCTTTCTCTGGCTCTTTGTCTTACTCTCTATCATCTGTCTCTTTTATCTTCCTCTCCTTCTATTAATCCTTTTATTTCTTTCTTTTTTGCTCTAGATTTCACTTTTTTTACTCTCTCTTTTCTCTTTCTCTCTATTAATTTCCCTTTCTCGCTTTTTTTCCTCTTTTTCAGGCTTTGGCACAGCTCATCAGTAAGTATCAAGCGTCTGGGAATAATTTTAGTGGGATTATTCACCAATAGATGGCAGGAATTGCTTTGATCAGATCTTCAAGAAATTTAGCAATGTTCAACTATTGTTTACTGAAAACAATGGTTAAAGCTAGAAATATCCTTTTTTTCTAATTAAAGATAAGGGTTGATATGCCCTATGCCTATATCGCTGCAGAATAAACTTTCTCTTGGCCTTCAGAGATTAGTCCAAATGGCAAAATTTGGCTAGCACCAGCACTTCCCATTTGAGAGAAACGTCTGTCATTGAACGAGTTAAAATGTACATTTTGGAGGTAATTTTTGTCAGTGTTGCTGTTTCCGTCATTCAGCCAATGGTTACACATGTTTTCTTCGGCCCCAAATTTTCATTTTGGTACAGCCCTATTTTTAATATGCATATGTATGCTTTTGGGGTGTAAGAAGAAGCAAGGCATAGAGCTTAAACATCATAAAAGTATTGCACTGTACTTCCATCGTTATGCGGGATCCACCACAGCCCTAACAGCACCTTAACTGGAAAACCCACCGTAAAGACAGCCATTCAACAGGCACAAAGGTTTTATCGAGGCAGATACAACAAGCAGAAAGGAGCAAAACTTAAGATTTTATTCTCTTTCCTGCATCTCAGAAAGGAGAAAATATGATTGTTTTAATAACAGGAACAAGACAAAGTCAGTTAACGTCAGAAAAATTACGCAAATCTACCAAAGATTTTGCAGTCTACGTCGTTGTGTACAAACGTGACGTTCTTTGACAAAGCCCCGTTGTTTCACAAAATTCCACAAAAAATGACAAGTGTCTGCAACAACATGCACTACAAATATTGACATGCCACGCGGAAATAGAAAAGAAAACAGTTTTGCCTGGATTCCAAAGCTGTGAGAGCAAATTGCACTAGAGCTGAACTATTTTAAAAAATAATCCACAGTCCATGACGGACTATTTGTGCTGAGTTTGGACCATAAATGGTTGATGTAAGCTTTTGCACCATCAGAAGAATGCTGGGTTAGGGAGTTTTCAAGACGCTTAAGATACTTACTGAAAACTATGTTGTAGTTGTGCATGAGCTAAAAATTACTATATGTTCCATGCACAAACAAATTAATTTGATGCCTACACTTTGGATTCTTTTTGGAAAAAATGTGTGTTTGATTTGGGTTTACTGTTTTATTAAAATTGACCAAATATTTTAATACTGTTCATTTTATATCTTTATAAATATATATATCTTATTTTGTAGTAAATTTGCATTTAATTTTCATTCACTTATTTTAATAAAATTATAATCTTTGATGATTATTGCAACATTCTATTTTTTGACCTACAATATTTTTTAAACAAGCAAGACAATTCCAGGGTTTACTTTTGTTTTGTTTCTTTTGGCCAGAAACAAAATGCAACTAATTTATGAAAAATAAACATAATATAATTTTATCAAAAATATCCTTGTGAATATTTTGCCTAGTTGTTGTGACATTCTACCATCTTTTTTTTCATTTTTAAGTCTTTATGACATGTTTATCCTGGAGTGCGATGTCTAATCTTGTTGGAATAAATGAAAATAAAGAACTTTTCAATTCTAATAAAATACAGTATATAATTTTTGAAGGATATTGTACTGGACTGTCTCAGAAAATTAGAATATTGTGATAAAGTTCTTTATTTTCTGTAATGCAAATAAAAAAACAAAAATGTCATACATTCTGGATTCATTACACATCAACTGAACTATTTCAAGCCTTTTATTATTTGAATATTGCTGATTTTGGCTTACAGCTGAAAAAAACTCAAAAATCCTATCTCAAAATATTAGAATACTTCCTCAGACCAAGTAAAAAAATAATTTTATAACAGCAAAACTAAATCAAACATTTGAAAATATCCATTGATGCACTCAGTACTTGGTTGGGAATCCTTTTGCACTGATTACTGCATCAATCCGGCGTGGCATGGAGGCAATCAGCCTGTGGCATTGCTGAGGTGTTATTGATGCCCAGGATGCTTCGATAGCGGCCTTCAGCTCATTTGCATTTGTAGGTCTGGTGTCTTTCATCTTCTTCTTAACTATACCCCACAAATTCTTGACGGGGTTCAGGTCAGGGGAATTAGCAGGCCAATCAAGGACAGTGATGCCATGGTCAGTGCACCAGTTACTGGTGGTTTTGGCACTGTGGGCAGGTGCCAGATCATGCTGGAAAATGAAATCCTCATCTCCATAGAGCTTTTCAGCAGATGGAAGCATGTAGTGCTCTAAAATCTCTTGGTACGCAGTTGCATTTACTCTGGACTTGATGAAACACAGTGGACCAACACCAGCAGCTGGCATGGCTCCCCAAACCATTGCTGACTGTGGGAACTTCACACTGGATTTCAAGCAACTTGGATTTTGCTCCTCTCCAGCCTTTCTCCAGACTCTGGCGCCTTGACTTCCAAATGAAATTCAAAACTTGCTTTCGTCTGAAAAGAGGACTTTGGACCACTCTGCAACTGTCCAGTGCTTCTTCTCCATAGCCCAAGTCAGACGCTTCTTCCGTTGTCTTGAATTCAGAAGTGGCTTGACCATGGGAATACGGCTATTGTAGTCCATTTCCCGGACACGTCTGTGAACTGTGGCTTTTGATACCTGGACTCCAGCTTCAGCCCACTGTCTTTGAAGCTCCCCCAAATTCTGGAAGCGGCTCTTCGTCACAATTTTGTTAAGGCTGCGGTCATCTCTCTTGGTTGTGCAGCGTTTCCGGCCACATTTTTCCCTTCCAACAGACTTTTTGTGGATATGCTTTGAAACTGCACTCTGTGAACAGCCTGCTCTTTGAGAATTTTCCTTTTGTGTCTTACCCTCCTGATGGAGGGTATCAATGATGGTCCTCTGGACAGCAGTCTTCCCCATACTTGTGATTTAGTTTACTGAACCAAGCTGAGTGTTTTTAAGGCTCAGGAAACCCTCGCAAGGTGTTTCGAGTTAATTAGATGATTCAGGTGATTAGTTGAATAGCCTACTTGTATACTTTTTCATGATATTCTAATATTTTGAGATAGGATTTTTGAGTTTTCTTAAGCTGTAAGCCAAAATCAGCAATATTCAAATAATAAAAGGCTTGAAATAGTTCAGTTGATGTGTAATGAATCCAGAATGTATGACATTTTTGTTTTTTTATTTGCATTACAAAAAATAAAGAACTTTATCACAATATTCGAATTTTCAGAGACAGTCCAGTATATCATTTCATTGGTTAATTTACAAAATATTCAAGTACTTTGAATGTTAAAATCATTGTTAGTTGTATACTTATTGAAAATGAGAAAACCTATTCTAAATTCTGCATTTTTAAAACTACATTATATTGGAAAAAGAGAAGTGGTCACATATATTTATTAAATAATATTTGCACACACGCAATAAAAGTAGGGCAGCACGGCGGCGCAGTGGTTAGCGCGTGTGCGGCACAGTTCTAAGATCTTGGGAACCTCCTGTGTGGGTTCAAATCCAGCTACAGGACTTACTGTGCGGAGTTTGTATGTTCTCCCCGTGCTTGCGTGGGTTTCCTCCGGGCACTCCGGTTTCCTCCCACATTCCAAAGACATGCATTTCAGGTGGATTGGCCGGTCCAAATTGTCCCTCGGTGTGAATGAGCAAGCGAGTTGTCTGTCCCTGTGTGCCCTGCGATTGGCTGGCAACCAGTTCAGGGTGTCCCCTGCCCACTGCCCGATGATTGCTGGAATGGGCTCCAGCACCCCCGCGACCCTACTGTGGATAAGCGGTGCAGCGATTGAGATGAGAGATGAGACGCAAAAAAAGTGATTTTCTTAAGCAGGACAAGAGGGTTAATGTTATATTCCAGATTTGTTCATTTACTTGTCTTTAAATCAGATTGAACGTAAGTGTTCGTAATACTGTGTATAAAATCTGCCTGTGCAAGTGCATTCCAAGTTGTAGCCGCCGGCACAACCAGGTGCTTTATTACGACAGGTAACATGTTTGACGCAGCCATTAGGATAGCATGGGAAATCAGATTGCGCTTCCTGTCCTTGGTACTTTGCAACATGATTGATGCGTCAATATATTGCTGTCAGTGACGACAGTGTGTGAAAAGCAATTTATTTCAGTCCCATGACGGTTAGCCTCCAAAGTGTCAAGGCATGTTTTACAGGAGGCTTACTCAGTACTTAGTTAGATTTCATCAAGGAGACAAAACCTAAAATTAAAACAGACAAGACAAGACATTGTACATGGTTTTCCACATAAAAATCATATTTCATGGCGCACATGGAAAGCATTCAAACTAAGACAGCCGAGGGGAATAACGTACGGCTTGAGAAATCTTAGTTCAACGTATATTTACAGATTGTGTTAACTGGTAAGGCGTTCTCATTTGGCAGCTTTTTCCCACATCAAATAACTGAGAACTCCTCGTGCAATTCTTCAGGAATCGCAAACCCTCGCGGGAATCTCGCTTATTAAGTGCCGCCATCCCTGGTAAGTGTCGCTATTAACAACCCGCTGAGCTATTTATGTGCTAATGAACACCGGGGGTCCGAATATATAAAAAAAGTAATGGTAAACTGCTTTCTGGACTTGGCTCAACGTTTACCTCCTGGGAAACCTTGTATTTAATGAAGAGTGAAATATTAACAACATGCCTTTAGAAGTCAGTCGCAGAAAATGTATCCAGCCAAATGAAAAGAAAGCATGACATGAAAATTCCTTGGAGGACAATTCTTTTTCAAATCCACATCATCTACTTAGACAATAGTGACAATTTCATTGATTTAGATTTTTGGAGCTAAGTATGTATGTACTAAGGCACAACACCACAAGGTGACACCTGTTTGTTTTTTTTGGTAAGCTCTGGAACATTTCAGTTGATTTGTAAGTTTGACGTCATTTTGAAAATCTACAATTTTGAAATGTACAATATTGCTAAAACGAGCATTGGATTTTAGCCATTTGTTATGATTGTTACTATTTACTCAAAAGCTGGATCTAATCTCGTTGGAAAACAATGTTATTACAATTATTTATTGACTTGAATTCTTGACCATTCGATGGCTCTTCTTTAACAAGGTATATAGTTAATGTAATATTAAGCTCATATTATCATAGTAAATAATGACAATATATTTACCAATCGTGATTATATGTGTGACAATTAATCGTCTCCAGAAATTACAAATCATGACAGCCCTAGTTCAGACATTTTGTACAAGATATATTTTTATAATTATTAAAATGTTATTTAAAAAACAAAATGTGGGTGGTTCATTATTCAAATTCATTTCAGATCGTAACCGTCCGGACTGACTTATTTTTGTGGCTAAATCGCTCAGCCTTCATTATTTGGACCTAAATAAAGAAAGTACTAAACCCAAGGACTGTTAGCTTGACAGTTTACCCTCTAAGACACACCCCTGTCATTTCTCATCATCAATGACCAACCTAAAAATAACTATGGGAAAATGAGTTAGGAAGCTTTTATGAGCTGCTAAAAATGTGTGAAAATGAGAGCAAACGTCTTGACGTCCGGCTTTACAGGCTGACATTCTTGAGTATTGTTCAACGGGTGCTATTTTTTTGTCCTCCCTCTACAAAAATGTGCAAGCTTTGACCGTGCAATTTCACACTGTCCCGCTCCATTCCTCCGTACGGTGTTTGCATTTACGGCGTTACACACTCGGGCTGATCTCAGACAAAACGTCATTCGACGTCTTGTGAGGTTTTTGTAGAACAGTCAGAGAAACAAACAGAAGTGAATATGTTTAAGACCTTAACAGAGCAACAAAAGGTACTTAGGTGGTCAACAGCATATCAGGAAATCGAGGAAGTCCACCTAAAATAAGTAAAACACCTACAAGACCTACCAGACATCCTCCAATTGTTTATGATACTGTAAACTGGACGCTCCAGGAAGGTCCCCAAATGAATCATCTTTGATAATACAGGATATTAAGTAATTTGGAGGTAATAATATTTGAAAGATACTGAAGTGATAAAAATAACATTTAAAAAGCTACACAAATTCGACCATCATATTAAATATAATGACTTTAAACCATAGACATAAAATGTGAAGGAAATTATTTTGATCAGGGGTCTTTAACGTCGTACTCGGGGGCACCAGGTAACCTCCTAAGAACACCTGAGTAGGCCGCGCACAGGTTTTGAAAATAGCTCACCAGCAATGGGTCATTGTGAATTTCCAGGGAATTTGATTTCAAACTGGCATGATGCTTTAGTGGTTGACCGAGCCCATTTTAACTCAACTTCTAATAATTACTACTTGATAATAACATAGTAAGAACATGATAAGTTGTTATTTCGGAAATGCATATTAGTAGCTCTCATCTTCAAAAAGGTTGATGGCCCCCTAAGATTGAGGAAGCAGTACTTATATTTTTCCCCCGAATGGACTAGATAAAAAGTAAATCAATGTAGCTTGCACTTTAAAAAAATGAAATGTGCCTTTGGGAAATTGTTGCTTATGTAAACCACTGATATTTTGTCGCTGTCATTAAAAAAAATCGTTTTTGTCCATTATCTATTACAGGGATCTCCAATATTTTTCAAGCTAAGAGCTACTTTTTGTTACTAATTGGCGCAAAGAGCCCCCTGTTTGATATGTGTTTCTAAAATAAAAATGTGTCATGTTATTACTATGCTGTAACTATGTTATAACCAGGTACACTATTGGAAGTAGGGTTCAACAGAATAGTCAGCCTCGAAAAAAATTATTTTACTACAAAATCACTATGACCAAGCAATGGTGAGCTATTTTCAGAACACATCCACGGGCAGCATCTCAGCGGTCTTTGGGGGGGCGCCCTAATTTAAATCGTCCTATAATGGTTCATTAGGCAGGGTTCGAAAGCCTTTATCATGGTCAAATTCAAGCACTTTTAAGGACTTTCAAAGCTAATTAGTCAATTTCTCCATTACAATTTAAAGAAGAATTCCAGTGTGAAACATGTATATTTCAGGTCCACAAATGTATCCACCTGATAGCCACAAGAGCAGGCATGGTGCCGTCACTTTTAAGCAAATTTGTTTTATTATTCTTTATCTAATGTGTGATCAGACTGCTGAGAAACATGGCAATCATTTCAGCATTTACAACCACTTCACCCAAATTTCCAGATCTAAAAGGAACAACATTTGGATTCAAGCATTTTCAAAGACTTCAAGCAGCCATACAAACTATTTATTTAGGGTAATAAAGGTATTTTTTTTTCTAAATCTGTTACTCCTAAACATATCTTCTATAAATTACTTTAGCGCAAGACAAAATTCTCCCAAAATAGTTTGAGGAATAAGAATAATACAGGTAACATCAGACTTACAAAAATGATGTTTTAAAAATTAGGGGACAGGGAAAATATAGACAATTTTGAATGATATACGTGGAGTAATACTTGGGGATGGTGTAATAATGCTCTGTGGTTTGCAATAATCAGTGGTCTGTGCAGCCCTTTGAGACTATTTGTGATTAAGGGCTATACAAATAAACATGACTTGACGTAACTTACGACTGGGATCAGTTCTGAGCGGTCCTAGATCCATTGAACTAACTAGCAGAAATTGAACTAAAAAATTTGAGCATCAGCCAGAAAAAAATAGCTAGGCTTGGTCATAGATAAAGTTAGACATAAGTAACAAATTTGGTAATTCATGTTTTTCACATGACAATGTTGAGTTTCAACATGCAATATTATGGCTTTAAAGGGGGAAGAGATTGGCCTGGTGAATGATGTGGGTATCAGTAAACGAGGAAGGTAAAACGAGCTTCTGCCCACTCAGGTTTCCTATAGGATGTTACCTGGCTAACAGTGAGCCAATCTGTGTGACAATTTGTTAAATAAACAAGAAAAAGTGAACCGATTATTAAAAAAAAAGAGGATTGAACAATATTATAAGACACTTTCTAGGAATTTGCATATACGTCTCTTTGATGATGACATGCATATCTTAAAACTAAACAAAATTTCCCAGTTCGAGGATACACTTGTCAACTGTACTACAATGCAGCGTCTCTTTAGAACAAACCTTCTCATGGGAACCATTTTTTTTTTATCATCATGCCCATCATAAGGGCACAGTATGTGCTGTCAGTCAGCTGACCTGCCCCAATGCAGTCCCTTACTCAGTCATAGCAAAGCAACGCTGGTGCCAGCTTTTGCTATGAGCCAATTGGCCCAGCACCATGGGAACTGCCTTCAGACTGGAAGGCAGTCAGTCTCTCCTGATGCTTCTCCCTAACATACCGCAGAAGCATCAGGCGGGCATTACAGTGTACTTTAATAAATTCCTACATCAGTATAAAAAATGCCTTGAAACTGTGGAAACATAATAGTGAGAATCTCCATGTCAACCAGCCAGCCAGACTGACGCTCAGTGGAAACTCAACACTGTTTATAAGAGTTTTGAGTAAAAAGTATGGCTTGGATTGTGGTTTGGAATGACCGGGTGATATTTAACCTCAAAATAGGCAGTGAATTAAAGGGTGCAAAAGCAGTATTGAATGGAATTTTGTGAGTGTTAATAAGTTATAACTGCATTTAGTGGACTATTTTGCAGATCAACAGTATTAGGCTGTATATAGCATTTTAAATGAAATGAAATGTTAGTTTTTTTACTAGTGACAAATGACAATTTAAGTTTCCCACCCATTAAAATTGACTTCAGGGTGTAACTTGCAACTAGAATTGAAAGAAACTAAATAATTATAAAATTGATTTTTTTTTTTTTTTTAGTTAAATAATTGTTGGGACCATTTGGATTAAAAATGTCCTAGATCCCCAGATTTTTGGCATTTCATCATGTAATATTCACTGATCCATTTTATTGTGTTTTATGACAGAAGACCATTTATCTTTGGGTTAAACTGAAACCAAAATTAATTAGTCACGGTCACGTAAATGTTACATTAAAGTATATTATCCTGGAGGTTGATGGTTTCGGTCTGACTGCAGTTTTTTTATTTTACTCTCGAAAATAACAATGAACACTTTTTCCAATTTCTTACACAGCACATGTCAAACTTTGATGGAAGCTATTATGAATGTGTTTTTTTATGATGGTTTAACTGATTAAGTTTCAGTTTAAAAATAATTTGAATATAATGATCACGTTTTTCCTAAACACAGCATAGGTCGAAGCTGTGAGGAAATTATCATAAGTTGGAGGTTTAAATGGTTCATTGGTTTAAATTTCCGTTTCAAATTAAATAAACTGAGATGAAATTAAATGATCTGCATTTACTGTATATAGCGCTTTTCAAGTCAATGACTTCCCAAAGCGCTTTACAGTGTGCTTCACATTTCCCAATAGCGGCCGTGCAGCCATGTAAGGCGCAAACCTGCTTATTGGGGGCATGATGGGTTCAGTGTCTTACCCAAGGACACTTCGACATGTAACACGGAGGAGCCGGGATTCGAACTGCGATCTCTCCTGAGCTAAATGGAAACAATATCAATAAAATATGCATTATATTTGATCACTTTATAACAGTCATGGAGTTTAAAAAATAACGTATATTTTATATTAAATCTACTATTATTGTAATTATATTTGATCCCTTAAACTGCCAAGAAGTTTAAAATGTATAACTCAGTAAATAATTAACGTTTGGATTGGTTTAAATTTGAGACATTTTATTTTCTCTCAATAATGATTTGGCGGTATTGGCATGAGTTAACAAAAAGGAGGTTGTTTTATCAACTTTAAACCCATGTTAGCATGCTAACGTTAGCTTCATTCGCATACTTAGACCTACGTGGTGCGTTCACGGACACCTGGCCGAAAAGTTGCATCCATGAGTTAACGCGGTAAATGCCGGGGGCTATACTCTCGTTGTTTTACATCAAACCATGCACAATATTCAACTTCGGTGAACATAAATTAAACGAACAGCGAGGTAATTGTGTCAACTTTTAAAGGTAGGTTAGCACGCTCACTTTAGCTTAGTATACTTATTTTGAACGGAGTGTTGCGTTCATGGACACCTGACCGAAAAGTTGAAAACGACAAAAGTTGGCTAAGCTAGCGGAGGCATGACACTTGAGTTAAACATATTGTTCAATTTGACTACTTTTAATGATAAATAATCAAACGAACATGTTTAGAAGTCACTATCAGCTGCAATGGGCATGCCCCGACATTCCCCCACGGTAACTCTTCGCTACTTTTACACACAAGTCAAAATTTAAGACATCTTCATCCATATTTTACCTGATGGACATCAGAGAATTCCTTTCTACGATGAGAAGATTAAAGTCCACCGGAACTTGCGAATAACTCCAGACACCGAAACTGAGCTCCCACTTGATCCAGGGGCAAGGTAGACTGGCGAGGCTGGACTCCTCCTCCTTCCCAGCGTGAGGTCATCCGTTCGGGGAGGCGAGAGCGTGGAAGGGCCGGCGGGCTGCACTGGATCATCTTCCAGCGTTTTTATTTACGACGACGTATTTGGCTTTAACTCTACTCTGTTAATTCTGAAAATTGTGAATTTACATTACCTGTATCGCGGTCTATTAGGACGACGTCGTTAACCGAGGAATAAATGTCGTTAGGCGAGGACATACGGTTACGAACAAACTACTGAATTATAAGCAGGGTTGTCCAACAGCGAACTCTAGCGGTTAAAATGATACACGCAGCCAGCTTTTTGGACAGCATTTTATTAATTTTTTCATCAGTGTCTCAACTTTTTGAGCAAAGGCACATTTGTCATTAGAAAATCCTGAGCTGAACTCAGAATATAATTTTCAAAGTCATGCTTTTGGGGCTCCAGTTCTTTTTAATGTTTTAATTGTCAAGACAAAATAAAATGTCCCCTGTGTTGAAAATATAAAGTTGATCTCATCGTTATTAAATGAGTGATTCACTATGCAGTACCATTTTGGTGTCTTGATATATATATATATATATATATATATATATATATATATATGTGTGTGTGTGTGTGTGTTTACCACTAAGAAATACACAATTGTCAAGCTCAGGGACAGTTATATTTAAAGTTTTTTTTCTTAAACAGTGTCTCTGAGTGTTTTCCACCCTTCCATTTCCTAACAAACATTTTCTTCTTTTAAATAAAACGTTTTGTTTATGAACACATACATTTATACTATATGAAATAATAATGAAAATTTATTAACATATAGCTTATTATTGTGATTACTCTCTAATGTAATAATGTAGGATTTGAACAAAATAGCAAGTAGAATATAGATTTATAACATTTAAAAAGTTTAGTGTAATATATCCAATTATAAAAGAAAAATACATATTTAATTTTCTGGCTTACATTTCTTGAGGAAGTTGATTTCATTGCACTGCGGACACAATAAAATTGAGCATGTATGTCACCAAAAAGTTATCTAAAAAATAAAATAATATTAATTGCAATCACTTTATGTAAATAAAGTACATTTTATAAACGTTTCGCAATTTTTCAGATTTGAGAAAGATGCCGATATGAAATGTTGCTCCAAACAGAAAATCAAATAAGTTTTTTTGGTTTTTTTTTTTTGCACCCATGGCCTTGGAAGTACTGTAGTACTCCTGGTAATTTGTGTTATAAGAATACAACTAAATTAATATAAAAATGTCACTTTGAACTCGTTATACAAATTTGACCACATTCTACGTATTTTTGTCATGAAAACGGGGGTAGAGGAAAAAAATAGCTTACAATTATGGGATTTGTGTTTAATTTAAGTATTTGTTTGCAGAAACTTGTTTGAACTAAGGAGTAGGCATTTGAGTCTGTATATATTGTTTTTATTTATTATTTCGCTTACAACTTTTTTAAATTGTATTTTTTTTTTCCATTGTCTGTACAGTGTCCTTGGGTGGCCTGAAAGGCGCTTTTAAATAAAATGCATTATTATTATTATTAAAAAGCTTAAAGCAACAGTGTGTAATATTTGACCGCTAGATGGCACTGTTGTCTAATGCTGCCATGTAAAAGAATTACAAGTTTCTCGACCGATTACTTTTCTTTGTAACAAAACTCAACATTGGTATGATAGTTCATGTACTTTTGCCTCGTATTCAAATTGATGTTTTTTTTTTCTAAAAGTAATTTTTTGTACTACTACTCTGAGGCACTAAATAGTTCACAATGTCCCTTTAACACGATTAAAGCGAATTCTACTAAGTAAAAAGGGACGTCAACATTTGAATTAACCCCTTACAAAAAAAAACCCCCCCAAAAAACATTTTTTTCTCGAATTAAAACATGTACCTGTAACGTTTTGGTGAAAACTACATGAGATTACAATTGAAACAAAACTGGTTTTTGATAAGGAAATATTGCCTCTTTGTGGCATGTTACAGCTGTAGCACAGTTGAGCCTTTAAACTTTGCCCACACTTGGCAACAAACACTTTTCATAAATATGTTGAATACTAAGCAGCCTATAGTTATCATTTAAAGAATAAATTACGGTATACACAAAATGATCAAACACTGGACAGCATTGTTTCTAAACCCAAATCTTGTAATTTGCTATCATCTAGCGGTCATTTTCAAGTAATGCCTTAACAATCTTGGAATAGAATACAGCAGGGGTCGGGAACCTATGGCTCATGAGCCAAATGCAGCTCTTCTAATAAGTACGTATGGCTCAGAGACAAAACTGATACTTTGCTAATGTTCTCCAAATGAACATAAGCGACACTTCTTGTACACAATGCCAAACCCATATTGTTATTAATGGAAGTACTGTCCAATAGAATATAATATAAATATGGCACATTTTAAAGTGTCATTATTTGTATAGCCCTTAATCACAAAGGGCTGCACAGACCACAGATTATTATTACACAATCCCCTGATCTAAAACCTACATGAGGGCAAGGAAAAAAAAAAAAAACTCAAAAACCTCAAGATCCTTTGGAAAAACACGCAAATATGATTTAAAATCAGTAGAACAAGAGGCAAAAGATCAACAGTCGATTGAAAGACTTCCGCTTTGGAGCAATAAATACTGTTAAATTAGTCCAAATTTGGCATTTTTTTTCTGTTTTAATACATACAGTACACCTACTTTATTTTCCTGTCTTCCGAATTGAACTCAATCATTACCTAACACCTACAGAGCTCTTTCCGTGTTTGTAAACAAGAGTGATTTAGCCAAGCTGTGCGTTCATTGTTCAGTCCAGGTGCTACACCCCAAAAAATAAATAAATTTAAAAAAAAAAAAAAAAAAAAAAAAAATTACCTCATTTTGGCTGTACATCGCTAAAATATCCGTTATATGGAAGCCTATTAAATAATCCATATACTGTTGAGACACTTTGATGAAAATTCACAGAACGAACTGTAGATATGCCAAAACACCATAGGGTCGGCAATAGGGATGGGTGGAGCTATGTAATGAGCACAAACACACCCTCCCGTCTCTCACCTTGCACCAAAGGTAGATAAGTCGGGAACTTCGGTTGCAGAATTTTGGGACATGTTTACAAAAGAACTTTGCTCGCACCTTGAAACACTATGACAAAAAACAAGACTGGCAAAATGAGCCTTTAAACTGCGGTATAGAGACAAGTTGTAAGAGGTGTAGTTATAGGGGAGACAGGCCCTGGCATTATTATTATTATTATTATTATTATCAAATATCACACAGTGAAAAAAATGTGCTGAAAAATAAGCTTTTGTCTGGGGAGCAGGTTTAGCGCTTTTGTATCAAAATATATGCTGTGGCTCTTCTTCGCTAAAAAAAAAAAAATTACTTTTAGGGCTTTTTGACTCAAAAGGGTTCTTGACCCCTTGTATACAGTATATACTTCATTGTTCAACACGCAAAATGTTGAGGAAAAGATTAAATATTTCAAACAACAAAACTGTTATTTGACATACCAAGCAGCAACTGCACAAATAAGCCGAGCGTACGCAAGATCTTTTACTATTTGAAGGCGAGATATACAAGTTTTTCCCCTACAAAGCACAAACAATAGAAGGGAACAATTGCACAAAGCAGTCAACCATGGAACCAAGGAGTAATCTTTCAGAACTTCCTGGGCTGCTGGATGCAAAAGGCCCGAGGAGAGTGTGGCTTCTCCACAGCAGGTCGCAGTTTACTGTGCCTTACGCTCACGGGGATCTCGGGAAAGTCGTGGCTTAACTGATACATTGATAAAAAAAAGGTAGTTTAACATCATGTCATTAACTGATGTTTTGGATTTACCTTGTCAAGAGTTCCTGCCAGAAGAAGGCCCACTTGCTGCATCCTGTTGACGCTGGAGATGGACCTGAGCCCCAAAACAGAAAAATGAGTTCCTAGTACTAGTGAGATAGTTATTCTCCAACTACCAATACGAGAATTCTTTCCCCGATGATCGAGAACTAGTATCGCCGACCTGGGTTTATAAGGCCTCTTGGTGTCCTTCTCCGGAGTCACTTGGTTGCTGCCGCTCTCTTCAAAACCTTTCTTAGCCACTCGCTTGCCTCCAGCCTTCACTTCTCATAAAACAATTTACTTTCAGTTACCGTGCACAGAGGGAGAAACTTTAAAAAAAGCATTAAGAGTGGACCCGAAGTAAAACAATGTAAAATTACAAAGATACAAATTAACTATTCAATATTTCTAAAAAAAAATTAATACGTTTAATTCATTTTCTAATAAAATAAGACGATGAAATCTCCCAATAAAAACAATGTCCCTGAATTAAGCAAAAATGGGTGATAATTAAGAACTATCAAATAAAGTTAAATATTTTAGTAACCAGTTCTTATGTTACATAGAAAACCATTCATTATCTCCACCGCTTATCCTCAGTAGGGTCGCGGGGGGTGCTGGAGCCCATCCCAGTTATCTTCGGGCAGTGGGCAGGCGACACCCTGAACCGGTTGCCAGCCAGTCGCAGGGCACACAGACACGGACAACTCACTCACCCTTTCATACCTAAGGACAATTTGGACCAGCTAATCAACCTGACACGCATGTTTTTAGAATGTGTGAGGAAACCGGAGTGCCCAGTAAACCCACGCAAGCACGGGGAGAACATGCACAGGAAGGTTTGATCTCACCACCTCAGAACCGTGCTGCACACGTGCCAACCACTGCGCCGCCGTGCTGCATAGAAAACCAAGTAAACCAAAAAGGATTTGATACCACTTTTCTTCTAAATACCGATAAATGTTAACTGCTTATAATACTAACAGCAGAGACCAGTAGCTCCTAAATTTCATTCCTCCCCAACAAAAGTCACAAAAACACCTTAAAATCCAACAAATATAATTTTAAAGTTTAATCAATTTGATAAAGGTTACCATTTATTTTTATTATTTTTTTACTGATGTGTTTAGTGCGCAGCCCGCGGTGTGAAGGTTCATAGTTCAAGTCCAGCTACTGCAGCCTCCCTGTGTGGAGTTTGCATGTTCTCCCTGTGCCTGCGCAAGTTTCTTCCGGGCACTCCGGTTTCCCCCCACATTCCTCAAAAACATGCATGTCAGGTTGATTGCCTGGTCCAAGTGGTCCCTAGGTGTGAGCGAGTGAGTTGTCCGTCTCTGTGTGTCCTGCATTTGGCTGGCAACCAGTTCAGGGTGTCCCCTGCCCACACGACCCTACTGAGGATAAACTGTGCAGGTAATGGATTGATATTTTGGTGCAGCTGTTGTCCCTTGGGTTTTTTCCTATACAAGAATATATTTTATATGGTACTTCTAATATATTTTTCGTTTTTTTTTTTTTTTCTTAAAATCACTCGTGGGCTATACATTGTTTTTCCAAGAATATTTTTGAATGTAATGTAAAATAAATTTCAACCAATTTGATATAATGGTCTATTAATAAACCAAAATATAATGCAATACAAGGTGAACATTTAATGTTTGCATGTACAGTATATTTATTCATTAACATATCAGAAAAATAGGATTTCATTTCCTTATGCATTGCACAAGGTGTTGGATGGGGACTCTTTATAAAAAAAAAAAAAAAAAAAAAAAAAAAGTCTAAAAACAAATCTATTCTGCCATTTCTTTTTTCCAACTTAAGCAAGGTTATGAAACTAGATCGATTGTGATTATTATATTTGCAAACACTAAAAAGAGGCAAATATTTTTTGGTTCTTTGCAAAGATCTGAATATTATATCCGTTAGCAGGCTTGAGCGAGATTATGTTGACACCCCTGATCTAATGCATTGTTTTTTCATGCTTGGCCTTTACATCATTTCTTTTCCAACATATTTTTATGAAATTGTTGTTTTAGGAGTCTTCTATCTTACTTGCCATCTGTTACTTTTGCCTATTAAATGATCATGCATTTACAGTGCAGATATTTTTCCCTTCCTAGCTGGCTAGCTCAATTACTTCTGGTTGGGTTGGTGGCTGTTATGTTGTTTTTTTTTAATCTGCTCTCAGTCTGTTCAAATTGTATTGGCTGAAACATTTTATGTTGAAATCATGTTTTGCTTTTAAAAGGGGTATAGAGAGCAAAACAAAAAAAAAACTTTCAATGCATCTGTTTATGAAGTACGGATTTATCCACTTAAATGTTTGAAAGCATTGTGAACTTTAGTTGTACTGTACTTGTTTTTATAGCGACGTCACAATTCTACAAATCCAAGGCAGACTTCATGCAGCTCAATCAAAACATCCCGCCCACTCCCAAAATGTCGGGAAAACGTACATTAAAAAACAATGGATTTTTACTGCCATTATCGCTGTGCAGCAATACTGGATTGTAAATGAATGCTGTCGAATACACTGATAGAGTAATTAAACAAAATATGCAAACACAAAGCGATGCAATGTATGGATAAAAAGGAAAAGTCGAGCATGCAAAAAAAGATAGTTGAGTGATCAGAACTTGCTTAAATCCCAAGTAAAAGTTTACTAATTCGATTTAGGTCAAAGTGGGACGGACCAAAAGCATCCAAATTTGGAGAACATAAGAAAGTCAAAAAAACAAATAACGGAGAAAGAACACTTTTTCATTTTACCAACCCGCGGGAGGATGTCCAGCTTTGAGCAGACGACCGTCCTTGAAGCCACCTTTGCTACCTTGTACCATTTTCAAAAGTTTTTTACTTCAACTAAGAAGAAAACAAAACTCAAAACACTTTCCTCCTCCAGCCTCATGGCTCACGCTTTTTATACTCTAAACTGGAGCTGAGGTGACGTCATGCTAACAGCCGCGCCCTCAGCCGCGCCTACAGTCACGCCTACAGCCGCGCCCCCATGCTGGTATCCTGGAGCGTGACGTCACCTTATTCGTTCGACCACGAACACCTGTGAAAGTCCATTTACCAAATACGTAGATAATTTTATATTTTTTGTCATACTTAAAACGCATTTTCATACGTTTTATTCATATAGTAGGGTGCAAAGTTTGAGGTGTCCATAAAAGTTAAATATTTTCTCTATTAAGTATTTGTTGACAATGCCCAATTGAGTTCAAAGAGCCATTATATATTTTTTTCACCGTTAATATCTGAGCCATTATATATATTTTTTTCACCGTTAATATCTACTTTTATCCTAGTTTTATTATCGGTGTTCCGGCCACGGAGCGCATTAGGTTGTAGAAAATGAAGTGGGCGGGGGGTAGGAGTGTGATGTGACACGCATGAAGACATTTTCTTTTATTCTAGTATAAAAAATGGGAAAGTAAGAAAAGGCTAGTTTTCCAAATAGAGCCCAATTACACCCAAAAAGATGAAAAAGAAAGAATTGGTTCGAGCACGTCTATGAATTTCACATATTTACAAGCACAACAAAAGGAGGTGCAATGATGATTTCAGCCAGAAGATGGTGGCAGCCAGTACAATATTTTAAAGTTACACCATCTTTAAAGTATGGCGGAAAATCAATTGGCGTTCATTCAAGTTTCAAAATAATTCTCGGAACAAAACCTCTTAATTTTTATAACAATTTAAGATATTTTAATTTGTGTAAAATCGCTGACGTTGTAATCTTACGTTGTACTAATATTCTAATGGTTTTCTACAGTTCTTACACCGTTCTGCATTTCAATAAAAAACATTTTGCTTTTTCTTTCAGATGACAAGATAAGTTCAAAGTTATTTTCTTCAAATGTAAAATCAACCAGAGTGGCTCAGTTAAAAATTTCGGTGTCATATTTGACCCCGATCTGTCCTTTCAAACACACGTGAAGAATATTACTAGAACAGCTTTTTTCCGTCTTAGCAACACCGCTAAAATTTGCCAGTCTCAGTCGGATGCGGAGATTGTAATTCATGCGTTTGTTACCTCCCGTCTCGATTTCTGTAATGCACTACTCTCTGGTCTCCCGAAGTCCAAAATCAAACGCCTTCAATTGGTTCAAAATGCAGCGGCGAAGCTTTTATCTAAGACAAGAAAGTTTGATCACATTACCCCGATTTTAGCTAACCTGCATTGGCTCCCTGTTAGTTTAAAATGTGATTTTAAGGTTTTGTTGGTAGTATACAAAATCACGCATGGACTTGCTCCCTCATATCTTTCATTTGTTTAATTCCCCCCTATGTTCCAGTCTGGAACCTTCACTTTGAAAATGCTGGTCTACTAGTGATCCCTAGGGCCAAAAAGAAATCTGCAGGTTCGAAGGCCTTCTCCATTCGGGCCCCGGTGCTGCGGAATGCTCTTCTCCCTGGGATTCAATCTGCAATCTCAGTGGAAATGTTTGAATCTAAGCTTAAAACACACTTCTATTCTATAGCATATGAATAACCTATATTTTATGTTGACAATATCCGTGTATTATTTGCCCTCATGTAGGTTTTAGATCAGGGGATGGTGTCATAATAGTCTGTGGTTTGCAATAATCTATGGTTTGTGCAGTCCTTTGAGACACAGTGATTAAGGGCTATACAAATAAACATGACTTGACTAGACTTACTAGGGAAGACAATTATACTGTATTTATTCTAAGTGTTCTTTTTTTAAAACTATTTATAGAAAAAAAAACACTTGAAAAAAGTACTGTATTCTGCCTACTGGTTAAAATGATTACTTTTTTTACATACAGACACAATTAGCAAACTGGTAAAAGAATTACATTTATAGTAAACAAAAAAAAATCAAATTTTACCATAATTTACTTTAAATAAGTTAGTGTCTTGAAATGAGAAAAATACACTTAAAGCTCCTATGAGTAATATTTGACCGACAGATGGGACTGTAATGTCTAATGCGAACGGAAACCTGTGCCACAGAGCACAGCGTAGCAGCAAGTTAATTGACAAACATGGCAGCGACTTGAGGTAGGGATTCCACCTTATAAAAGAAATACAAATTTCTCGACCTATGCTTTTTAAAAAAATAAAAAATAACATTATTATGAGAGTTAAGGTATTTTTATCCTAATATTCAAATCAATATTTTAGAAGATTTAGAAGGCACTAAATGTTGCAAACTGTCCCTTAAAATAACCTATTTTTTCAATCAAAGAGGTGAGATCACGGGCAGCACGGCGGCGCAGTGGTTAGCGCGTGTGCGGCACAGTTCTGAGGTCGTGGGTTCAAATTCAGCTCCCGGCCTTACTGTGCGGAGTTTGTATGTTCTCCCCGTGCTTGCGTGGGTTTCATCCGGGCACTCCCTTCTCCCACATTCCAAAGACATGCATTTCAGGTGAATCGGCCGGTCCAAATTGTCCCTAGGTGTGACATGGGCGAGTGAGTTGTCTGTCCCCGTGTGCCCTGCAACTGGCTGGCAACCAGTTCAGGGTGTCCCCTGCCCACTGCCCGATGATTGCTGGGATGAGCTCCAGCACCCCCACGACCCTACTGAGGATAAGCGGTGCAGCTGATGAGATGAGATGAGGTGAGATTTCCACCGTGACACACATATTTAGCAAACTTCCAGGCTTCACTCCATCCGGAATAGAGCAGATCTGTATTTGTATAACATTCTAATACACACTAATTATATGGTAAATAAGACACAGAGAGAAACAGGGTGTACAAAACAAAATCGTCCTTTTTAATTCTATATCATGTCTGTTGTATGTCACTGTAGTCTCCCTCGTACTTTCTTCATATTCATATATATATATATATATATTTCTCTCTCGAGTTTTATAATGGCACAAGTTGATGATTTGTGTCGCAGTGCAGATGAATGTAAACCAGGCCACATTAAACTGTATTTACAAGCAAACACGACATTGGTACAACGATAAGTACATCCCACACTTTCAATCTTTTGTACAACTTAAACTCCCAAAAAAGTCCACGTTGGCTTTGGCACGTACACAATTTCCATCTCGACTCTTCCCGCAGATCCTCGCATCACATGACTCACGCCCTCACTATGACAAGTTTTTGAAAAATAAAAATGAAAAAAATCAAACCGACTATCTAAAACAAAACAGGACTGTCATTAGCGTCCAGTTTTGTCAACCCTTGTGATTTTTTTGTCTCTAAAATGGGGTACACACATATTTGAACACGGAATTTGCGCTGTATAAATGAAAAATTGATTGTCTTAAAGTGACAGTGTGTATTCTTTTTACGCTAGATTTCCTTGTATTGTGTAGTGCTGGCCGCATTAGCAAATAGCCTCATTTTGGTGGCTAGTTTTGCTTTAAACAGTAGCATCACTTTATCAGTTAGTTCTAAATAATTTAGCTGCTAATGCTAGTGTTACTGACTACTAATGTTAGAATTGTGGACACACTTGATAGCTACTATTGCTAGTGAGTTTTCATTAAAGGGACAGTATGTGCAATTTCATTACTAGTATTGTGACCTGCCACCGGAAACGAGTGCTACAAAGCAAAAGGAAGAATGCAAACTTCGGGGACCATTTGTCTTGGGTTTTTTTTGCGGGGTCTTTCACAAGGTGTTTGCAAACTGTCCCCTTAATTACCAGTATTTTTATTCAAATTTGTATGATTTTGTGTGTGTACCCCTCTCAACTACTTGAACTAATTCCCTTCTATTAGCACACATTCCATGATTCCCTCTACTGACGTTTTACAACGTTCGGTGGGTATATAAATTCCACACACCCCTGCCCCAAAATTCAGGTTCAAAAAGAAAATATAATAACCATGGGAACTAAACTTCAAGAAATACAACCCGTGCCAAGAAATATGGCCGAAATCTCTTGACAATCGGGACCATTATTAGCAATAAGGAGGTGATTAGAGCAACAAAGTATTTTATGGGCATCATTAATCATTTGAAGTTGAAGTTATAATCTCAGTTTTAATTTCCATTTGCTGTCTCCTCCATCTCTGCATCCACCTTATAACTTCACTATACCTATTCAAGTCACAGAAGGTAAACACAATTTTATTTTTAATTCAATGTATAATCATTTTTATATTATGTATATCACTTTAAATAGGAGTACTTTGTTATTTTTTTTATGTTTTCATCTGGGCTACCCGGGTTAGGACAGCATGAGCTATATACCATTGGTTCCTATCCCCCGCTATACAGTTATTTTTATTTAAGATTCCCACCTCAGAACGGATTAATGTCGTATCCTGGGGGTTTAAGTGGGCATGATTGACCAAAATCTAATCGATATTGCGATGAGACGTAGTGCGATTTTTTTAATCGCAAGAGGCATGTTTTAACGACACTAGCCAGTGAAGGTGAACCAACGTTGGAAAGCAGCACACTATGCACACACATGTGAGCAGACAGCTCCCCGAAGAGGGCGCTGTTTTAATACGGTTGAAGCATGTCAATATGATTAAGCACGGTGGTACCTCTCCTTACAAATGTAATTCGTTCTGGAGTAGCTCGTAACCTGAACATTTTGAACGCAAGGACGCATTTTGAATGTTAATGCGCTGATCCGTTCCAAGCACTGCAAAAGTACAGTATTATATTCTTATAATAAATCATAAAAATAAAAAGAATAAAGTAAATTAAAATTAAAATACGAATTTACCTTTTTCTTCGCGTTTCTTGAAAAACTGATCCAATGACTTCTGCTTTTGCCAGCTTTGGAAAATTTTGTCCGAAATGCTTGAGGCAGACGTCATCTTAATGATTAATAGCTGTATTTGTCAAAACTTTTTTCGGGTAATTTTTTTCCACAAATTCCGAGACTTAGTAGAATTTTGTTAAAATGTATAACACTATGATAAGAGCTTCGTCCTCCTCCCTGTCATTTTGACGGAACCCCTCCTCCTCCTCTACTCTGAACTCTGAACTGTGACACGAAGAGCATGCTGGTAGCATGCATGCGCACTGGGTTGCCAGGCAGATTTGAAGGGATTACCACTGTTTTTACATAAAACAGAAATAGCACAGAACATTTTCGTTTAGAATTGAAAATTTCATTGAAGTTGCAAGACTGGTCTGAAATACCGCAATCAGGATTTCCGAAATTGGTTCAGCCCTATTGGGGGTTTACTGTATGGAAATGCCATTTTTTCCATTCAAACAGGGATGTGTAGACTTTAAATACCCACTATACACACATACATAGTCTTTTTTGTATGTAAAGCCAAGTTCACAGTCGTTTCGAAGGTTGGGTTTCAAACCCAGGAGTCTGGTGAGCCGGGGTACTGTTCGGCCTGGTACGAGGGCCTTGGCGTGCTGGCGTAAATGTCCACGTAGTTGTTGGAGGCCTTGAGCGTGTGATGCTGGCCTCCGTAGTCCAGGCCGGGTGCGTACGCCATGATGTCGTCTACGTAGCCGTCCTCATAGCCGTGCGGATGCCGAACGTACATCCTGTAAGGCTCGTAGGGTCTCGTGCCCACTTCGTCGGGGTAGTACAGAGGCTGAAAAAAACGGAAAACGTGAAGAATATGTATCACGCCTGCTACGTCTACCATTCACCTCTGTGGGTTTCCTGACTACTTGAGTCAGCTAGGAGTCTAAAATACACAATAATGGCCAGTATTATGAAGAGTTATATTGAAAAACACCTATGCACACAAAAAGGTCTCAGATGAGATACACAGAGCTCCGGATAATTAAAAAAACTATATATTTAGAAAATAATATGCTTGAGGAACAAAAACATATACAATTGTGAGGATAAAAGTGGTAAAAATAGATTTAAAAAAAACATTCATAATAAAATTATATATATCTATAAAAAATATATCACACAAATAAACTGGTATTTTAGGACAGGAATGATCAGAAATACCTTTAGGAATATATCTGTTTTAGGGAAAATATAAAAAAATAATAAAGATTTAATTTTTCAGGACGGAAAATACAATTCAAGAGAAAAATAAGTCACATAATAAGTCTTTTTTTTTCTAAAGCAAAGATTGTTATTATAAGATGATTATTTTTTTTTTTTCAGGACAAAAGAGAAAGAAAATGAAACGCTTTTAAAAAATAGTAATGGTACTACATGTGTTTCTTTTCAGGAAAAATAGTTTGTGAAAAAAAAAAAATAAGTTTAAATTTTTCAAGAATATATATATATATATATATATATATATATATATATATATATATATATATATATATATATATATATATATATATATATATATATATATACTTTTTTATGTAACACTATACCAAGAAAGATTCTTAAAATTAAAAAGTACACATTTTATTTCGTAGTATTTAGGAATTATGTTGAATATTTGAAAAAGCTGCTATACTGGAAAACATCTATACTACTTGTAAAAAAATATGAATTCAGGTGAGTAGATCAAAATCATTACATTATATTATACTTAAAAAAATGTTGATTTAAATATTGTCTTTGGCTAGGTTCACACTGCAGGGAAATCTAATTTTCTTGCACGGATGTGACCTGTATCATATCTGTGAAAGTCTTTCTTAATGGCACATATCTGCTTTTATCACACCAGACCCAGGACACTTTCATATGTGGTCCTAAATCCAATACATATCAGATTTTTTGGGAATGCAACTGCTGTGTGAACGGTTAAGATGCATTTATGCTGCCTGCACTTTATCAATAGACATCCCTAGTCTGCCTTCAATCAGGGGGGAGGAAGCGGGGAAATCAACAACCACAGCGGACGAAAACACAAAGTTTTATCAAATAACACATTTATGGAAGATGAAAACTTGTTCGATTTGTAACTCATGGAACACCCAACAATGCATGTCGCTGGAGTTCAGTCTTAAAGCGATAGTATCCTCTAGTGGTTGGCGACAATATTTACATTCAAATCCCACCACACGGACAGCATTTAATGGCGGAAAGCGAGGTTTTGGATTTAATTAATATTTGGGGGAACAACAATCTACTGTTAACATCCATGAGTACTTCTGCAAACATGAGTGCATTGTGAGTGACGTGTCCTCTTCTGCTCATGCGTGACAGTTGCGGGGCTTTCACACGAGAAGATCAAGTCTCATAGAAGTCGTATTTAGTTAGAAATGTGAACGCTCTCACAAAATCATCGCATTTCACAAAAATCGGTATTAAGCATTAAACTCTGCAGCTTGAACCTAGCCTTTGTCTCACCTGTGTTCTTCTAGGCTCCTCCCTTGTGGGTGACGGGTAGTAATACAGAGAAGGTTTCCCGGACCCTGCCATCAAAGTACAAAACAGTTTTATGAAACGGAGTATGTGGAGAAAAACAAGCCGCTGTTCCACGCTTGTGTACACTGGATTTACGCTGGTATGCCGTCTAGCCGCTGGAATCCGAAAAGTCTCATTTCCACCACAGCTCTTGCTCTCTTTTTTTCTCTCTTTTTTGTTTACCCTGCCAGCTCCTGTCTGAAATGCCCGTTCGCTCTCCAGCTCTGGATAATAACACCATTGTGTGGTCCGCTGCAGACCAGCCAGTCCACTTTGGCTGCTTTCTGCGTGTTTATATGTCAGAGAGACAGATTTGAAGCCAGCCATAAAAAACTCAAGGGGATTGAGTGAACAACAGCGGCCTTTTTGAAAATAAACAAAGACACAATGAATTTTGAGCCAGGTTTCTACATTTTTACACATAAGTTAGGGGTGCCAAACATGGTATAAAAAGCTAGGATAAAAAGTGTGCCTTTAGCTGAAGGCCATTTTGGAGGCTCACAATTGAATTATGATTCAGGGTTGTAAGATTTGATTAAAAAACGATTTTTATGGATTTTTTTTCCCACAATATGCGTTTTCTTTCACTAACATGTCTTGTAATGTTTATCATTTGTTAAAAAAAGAAGGAAAACAATAATTGGATAAAGTACTGTTTATTTTACTTGGGTAAACTCATGCCGGCTGAAAAGTGACAAATAAAGCATACAACTCTAATTGAAATGATTGTTTTGATGATTTAAAAGTCTTTCTGCTTTTTGTTTTTGTCTATTTAAACGTATACTGGAATATGGGAATTCCCATGATAGATTTTACATTATATCTATTATAAAAACGATTTAAAGCTTTTTCTTCTGCAAAGACATCCAGGTTCTATTTTTCTTAATTTTGTATTTTTCGTATTGCCTTAAAGCCTCAGTGTGTAATATTTGACCACTAAATGTCACTGTATTGTCTAATGGGATCAAAAAGCAGTTCCACGGAGCATTGTGTAGCAGACAAAGATGGCAGCGGCCTTAGGTTGGGATTCCACATGTAAAAGAAATACAAATTTCTCGACCTAAGAATTTTTCATAAAAATGAACATTGGTATGATAGTTCAGGTATTTTTGCTTTGTTTTTACAGAAAAATGAAGGTTTTTGTAACACTAGGAGGCAGTAAACGCTACACACTATCCCTTTAAAATTATAGAGTCTTTTCTCAATGTTCTCCAGTTGATTATTGGTAGTCAAATTTACAGTAGGTTCTTTGTGAGTGGCACCTGTCTTTGGCGACATCTAGCGGAAATATCCAAAACTCCACATTGTTGTTTGGCTCCTTTTCCCTCCTGTGGTTCTCTTGAGATTGTTTCCCGGGCCACATAAAATATTGCGGCAGGCCACATTTTGCCCCACAAACATTAACCGCGAATGCAATAGTATAGGTAGATCAAATTAGCACATGACCGAACCATGCCTGATTGCTTTGAAAGACAGATCTGTCTGTGAAATTAGCCGGAAAAGGAAAAGCTGTGGTCATTTCCAGCCAAAAACTTTAGCTAAAATGCTATCGGTAGTCCCCTTAGCTCAAAAGCTACCATTGAGAGTTGCTTCGAAAGGCAGCCTTGTCTGTGACGTTGGCCACATTAACTTTAGCGGCGCTCAAACTGCACTAGTGTTTGGCTTCAAACATTAGCCGCTAATGCTATAGGTAGATGAAATTAGCTCATGACCGACCATGGTTAAGCGCTTTGAAAGTCAGCTCTGTCTCTGTAACTAGCTAAATTAGCATTTGGGGCGCTAAAGCTGCTGTACTAGCTTTAGCCATAATGCTATCGGCAGTCCGCTTAGCTCAAGAGCAACTGTTGATAGTTTCTTTGAAAGGCGGCCTTGTGTAACGACAACAACTTTAGCAGCGCTCAAGCTGCAGTTGTTACCAGTAACTAGCTATAGACGCTCATGCTATAGGTGGCTCTCATTAGCCCAAGAGCAACTGTTGCTAGTTGATTCAAAAAGCGGTTTCATCTGTGACACCCTCCGCATTAGCGGAACTCATGTTGCTGTCGTCTCCAGCCAATAACTTCTTCTGCTAATGCTACAGGTATCTCACATGAACTCATAAGCGATTCTTGCTAGTTGCTCTAAAAGAAAGCTATATCTGTGATGCTATCTACAATAGTGGTGCTCAAACTGCAGTCGTTTCCAGCCACTAGCTTTAGTTGCCAGCGATTTAGGTAGCTCGCTTTATCTCACGAGCAACTCTTACTAGTCGCTTCAATTGCTAGGGGCTTATTCAGTGATGCTAGCCACATTAACAGCAATTGCAATTGCAGTGAAATGGTAGCAGAAATCAGGAAAAGAATGCAGTACCTGCATACTGGTTTTTGTGAATACTGTTGTCCATGTTGTAGTTATAAAACTGCATAGCTGACTGCGCCCTCTGATAATCCCTCAAGTTGTGATCTCGAATGATAGGAGACGACATGGCGCTGGCGGCTACGAGAAGAAAAAGACGTGAGGCCAAAAAAATTCTGCTACGAGTTTCTTCCGGGTACCTACCGGGATGGTTGAGGGGGGACATCTGAATACTGTTAGTAGGAAGCGCGGGCTGCGACTTGAAGCGGTCGCGCTCCAGCGTTGAAACCGGCGTCAGGAAATGGTTTTGGGTCCAACCGTCCTGTTTTGAAACGATTATTAATTGAATTTAAAGGAAGTCGTATAAAGGAATTGTGGGAAAAAAACAAGTTCTTACTTTCTTATAGATGGCCCGCAAATCTCTGTACTGCCACAGCGTGTTCAGCACTTGAGCGGATGCCTTAACCACTTTCAGGGAAAACCTAAAACACATATTATCATTATTTTTGTTGTACTTGTGGGACTGAAAAAAATAGAGATTGCTGTTCTTGTAAGGCTGAAAATAATTATTTTGTTTTGCTTATATCACTGAAAATAAATCATGATTGTTGTGTGACTAAAAATATTCTTATTTGTAATTTTAGGACTGAAAAAGATATATTTTTGAAACTATGCAACAGAAAAATCAAATTTTCTTATAAGACTGAAACATGTCATGGTTCTTCACCTGCAGTCCCTCCTTTTCTCCAAAAGATAGCAGCATTTCCCCATTTCCCATTATCCTTCTCGACTCTCTAATCAGCCAATTAGCCAACTTCTACTATGAATACTGTACTCCAGCCTCCGATGCTACTTATGTCTTTGAACCCAGCTTAAGACATTCACTTTCCAAGACGACAAGTTTCTCTTCCCAAAATGTTCTTCTTCAGTTCTCTCCTCATCCCAAGATCTTCTACACCAAGCGTTTTCTTTAAGGCACTCTGGAATCTTCTTTTCAAGACTTTTGCTACCCCAAGACCACCATCCCAAATCTACCTTCCTTCGCAGTCCCCTCCTTGTCCCAAGACCTTCCTCATTAGGCATATTTCTTAAAATACTCCCAAATCCTCTTTTACAGACTGTTGCCACGTCAAGACCCCTCTCAGGTTTCCCCTCCTCAGCAGTCCAGGTTCCAGTCTCCCTTCTCTTTTGTTAAATTAACGCCCCCTGTTAGGGTTTGATCACATCCCCGTTTTACGTCTCTTTGTGTCTTGCCTTTGGGTCTGTCCGAAATCGTGTGACAGTAATCCATTTCGACAGAAAAATGAGATTTTGTTTATTTCTATGGCTGGAAGAAATTCAAATTTGGTGTTGTGCAACCCCCCCCAAATTTTTTTTTTCCACTGACTGAAAATATCATTTTATTTTACGAGTACGACTGAAATACTTGTAAGACTGGAAACAAGTTTGAATACAAAATTCATGATTGTTTTACTTGTACAACGAAGAAAAAGTCATTCTTTTTAGTTGTACAACTGAAACTTTCATTGTCGAAATTGTTAAGACTTAAAATGTTTTTTGTTGTACTTGTATAACTGAAATTCATTTTTCACTTAAAAATTAAAATTTGTTTTTTGGTCTGACTGAAATTTAATTTTGATTTTAAAAAAATCAATTTTGTTGCGTTAGTATGACAGAACACTTCAGTTTTAGCTGAAGAAATGCAATTATTCTGTATGCGTTGGTTGGTGCCCGAACCCGCACAGACGGAGGACCAAGACGCGTAACATTTTCACACAAGCTTTATTTTACGGGAATGGGGCAGTCATGCGCGTGAACACAAACGCCAGGAATGCAGTGATCGCTGGGCAAAAGAAGTGAGACAGAGAAGTCAGAGGCAGACGAGATTGAGGCCGGACAGAACAGATGGGATCGATACAGGACACACGGGTAGATACCAGATACTGGAGCAAGATAACGGACAGGACGAGACAGACGGGATCGAGCAAGATACAGGACAGGTGGAGACAGACAGAATCGATATCGGATACTGGAGACCGGAGCAAGATACCGGACAGGATCAAAACACAAGTCTTGCAATTGCAGAGGTTCGTTGATGGACTGACAAGGAGTGAATGAGAGCACTGAGTTTAAATAGGAGGAAAACCAATCAGGCAACGAGCCACAGCTGGCGCCAAATGGGCGGGGCCAAGTGAGTGCAATGGGCAACCGTGACAGTTGGTTGCTTGGTTGGATCTCTTAACCTAGGGTTGTGGGGGCACCATATCCTGTGGTTTGTCTTGGGCAAGTACAGCCTGTTGGCGCCCTTCCCTCTCCAGGCCAACATATGTTTCACCCGGTCTCGAACCACTTAAAAAACCTATTTTGATTCAAATTCAAATTTGTTTACTGGTACTACAGAAAAGTTCCAATTTGGCTGGAAGCTTTATAATTATATTTGTCGTTATTACCGATATGCTTCACCTGTGCCCGCTCCTTTGGCGCCAACTGCCTCGGACTCTGATTGGCTCTCTGTCCCTATTTAAACCCACTCCTATCTGTCCCCTGTTGTCAGTCCTTCTGCTAACCTCAGTTTACTCTAGGCAAGCTTTTCGACCCTGACTCACTCCTGTTTTTTCTCCCGTCTGTTTCCCAGCTTCGACCCGTTTTTCTTGACCACGTCTATTCTCCACTCCTGGCTTTCGACTCGTTGCTGATCCCGACCACGTTTTTGCTCTCCTGTCCCGGCTACTGAACCGTTTTCTCCGTTTCCGACACCGCCATCGTTCGCCACGGAAGTACCACTTCCGCGTTCAGAGCGACCTGCTTCTCAAGACCAGCGTTCACCGGATTGTGTGTGCAATCCTTTCCTTTCCTCCCAATAAAACTGAGAGAAACGTACGCACGTGGGTCCTGTCTCCGTTCTGGTCTTGACAATATTGTAATATTCATGATCGAACAAATTCATTTAAAAATCCATTTTGCTGTACTTGCTTGATTTAAAAAATGAATGTTGTTGTACTAGTGGAAGAATAATCAAGTCATTGTATTGTAAGGATTTTAAGACAGATACATTTATTATGTTTAATATTGAACACCTACAAATGAGATCACATAGGATACCAGTTCTTTATTTTGACTATTATTGCGCACTGCTGTTCGTCGTTTTGACCATTGCATCATTGTCACTATCGGCCAATCATGTAGCTCACCTTTAATTATCGCAGCACTTGGGGTTGATCAGCTTAATGAAACTTTGAACATTAAATAGAAAGATATGCCTCAGGGGAGGACCTTACGAGTGGGTAGGAATTTCTTATCTGAAGGCTTCTCTCTTTATTCCTCTTGCAAGTTCAAAACCCATTGATGCCTTCTCTTTCCTTTTTAAGCGTTTGCTAAATTTCGAACTTAGACACAGGTGGAAATAATAAAAAAAAGCAGGATGACTGTTTTCTGGTACCTGTCCCCTCTGCCCTTGGTGATGTTGACCAGCTTTTCGATGCCACCTGTATCTGCCAGTGCTTTGGCGTTCTCCATGTTCCTGCTGGTGACCTCATGCAGGGTACAGCAGATGGCCGACACCGTCTCGTCCGATAGCAAGGTAGTGTTCCCTCCGGGGAGCCGGTTCACCAAATCCCTCATGGCGTATTTTCCTGAGAGCAAAACGCATCATGGAGCTAATATGTTGTGACAGGCTCCAACCCTGGTACACGTGGGATTATATTCACCTGTGTCACTTTATATACATCAAGGCAAAATCATTACAGATGACATCAGAGTTTGGTTTCATAACAATACATTCTCTTTAGAAGATTTTTTTTTCTCCGGGACATTTTCAAAGTGACACTGCCTAATAATTCACCACTAGATGTCACTGGAGATTAGAATGGAACTGAAGCGTGTGCAGTGAAAGAGCTACAACAGAAGCCAAAAAGATACCACTTGGGAAAACTCGGAAGGCAACTTTAATATTTTCTTGCGTGACTAAGGACGTATTTCAGTGACAGGAAAGGAAAGCTAGTGTTTATTCCCACACTCAGAGCGACTGAAAAGAGTCATAACCAGGTGTTGATCAGAGCTGGTTTAGGTGGCCAATTTTAGCGACCCGTGGGAGAATTTACTAAAAGACCAGAAAAAGATTGAATTTGTCAAATCCTGGGACCCTGAATAATGACATTTAGCAACGTTCTAGTGGCGAGCCATAGCATGCAGCTAAGTGCCTTACATGAGTGGCTAGAGAAGGAAATAGTGAGGAAAAAAGAAAGATGTCTGAATCATGGGACTTGGTGACCATCACATGCAGGTCTCCATTATGTGTAGTAAGACCCCATCTAGTGCTATAAGCACCACCGGGACAAGCTACGTTTGCAAAATGGCCATCCGGGCTTCTGTAGTCGTAAGCTCACAGCCAAATAGTTCCTGTTAGTTTCTTTAAGTTGTGCAATAAAATCACACATTTATAAACCTACAAGTCTTTAAAAAAATCGTGTTTACAAGAGTAGATATATTTTTGCTTCATTATTTGAATCAACGGTCTTTTGAAGTTTTTTACACCACTAGGGGTTGCTAAATAATACACATTGGGACTATGAGTACATCTGTGGTTCAATCTTTCCAAAATTTAGTAAAACATATACTTATTTTATAGTAGAGCCGTGGAGTTATAGAAAAAAAGCCATTCATAATCATTTAAGTTTGAAAGTGAATGGATACAATTTTTTGAATTAAAAAATAATATTATATGAATTACAAAAACGTCTGATATAATTATTATTGATAAATAAGTAAATAAATTAATAACAGAATATAATATGAATTAAAATGCTAATAAATCAAATAAGTAGAAAACACATTAATTGAACACATGTTGTTCATGAAGTACTCAACTTGGCCTCTTAGGGGCAGTGTGATGCACATGAAAAGAAAAGCCTACTATTAATAATACTGCTTATGTAGTAATTGGTTTCAATTAATATATTTTTCACAAATTGGGACAAATGATAATTGACACATGTTAGAGTTTGAGTTTAAATAATCAATATTTGTTGTTTCTAGTAGCTAACGACAGCACCCAGTTTGGTAAATACAATAATTTTGTTATTGTGTTAAAGGTGAAAAGTAAAATCAAGACACATATTTATTTTTCTTGTTATTTTGCATATTAGTTTTATAAGGTGATGTTTTTACCTATGAGCTCTTTGTTCCGTATATCCAGTGCCATGTTTCTCAGCGCCGTGGCGACCGAACACACAACTCGATCGTTGTCCATTCGCAGCAGCTCCACCAGGATGGGAAGTCCTTTTTCCTTCCGCACTGCGGCACGGATGTACGCCGCAAACTGTCCAGTGGAGAAATTGATGACTCGTATGCTTATATCGTTGTAAATAGGGATGCACAGAATTTTTACATTGAAAATGTTTCCACTGATAATTCAATAAGTGCATTTTCGGTTATGGACGGAAGGAAAAACGAAACCAAGAAAAAAGGGTTATGAAAGAACGGTGGTATAAAGACGCCTAAAGTGAGGCGAGCCATGTGAAGCTGGCTTTCACTTGGGGGCAAGTTTGAGCACGTTTCGGCATTTTGCACACAAGGAGAAAGGAAATGAAGGTTAAGATGAGAGCTCTGCTAAACTTTTACCAACAAGACAGATTCTTAAAAGTACATCCTGTTTTGTTAGCTGCTGGCTAAACTTTGGGTAATGTTTACATTTTTACACTACAGAGCTAACTTACAACAGTTGAGATGTTTTTATTCGTAAAGACGTAATCTGTGTGTGACATTCAATTTGTACGAAGTTGATTGGCTGGCGCTAAGCTGATAAGTTTACTTGACTATTATTATAGTTTTAAGTTGGCGAATATACCAGTGTGACTCGTTTGTTGCACAATGTTGACCATTTTTTTGCACTATGATGACTATTTTTGCACCAAATGCATAATTGCACAAACCCTTACGGTACCAACTGTATTACGATACCAAACTGTATGTAACATCCTACATGCTGACATTTCTTGTATAAATATTGTGTAAATTATAACTATAACCTTGTCCTCCTTGTTTTGTAACCTTATCTTCTCAGTTCCTTTATCTTCTTGGCTTTTTTTATCTTACTGTGAATGTGTGAAACTGGAGTGTCATGACCAATTTCGTCGTCACAATATGTTAACCCATTTTGTAACAATGACAATAAAGGTATATTCTATTCTATTCTATTCTTCTTCTATTCTATAAGACTCCGCCTACTACCGCACCATCAACATCAATTCCCTTCTACTCCTGTTTTCTTGTCACTATTTACTCTCCTGTCCATTAAAAGATAAAATGCCCCAAAATTGCGGAGAGTGAGATTTTTTAGGTGTAGCAGCTAAAAATGATTTATGTTTTGACATTTTACTCGAAGTACATTGAATTTGTTGGTTTTATTTGCATTTTGTATGTATATACCGGAGTTATATGCACCTTGTGGGAAGTGGCTAGAGTTGATAAAACACTTACATTCTTGACTATTTGTGAGACATTGATGAAGAGGAGGGGATGCCCAGCCCCCTCGCCCAACCCAACCGATATGTTGCAACACCTATCGTTTCTAGTCATTAGGTGGTTTTATGAGAATTTAATAGATGAAACACTTTAACAAATTAGCATGTAGTATTATGTCTGTCAGTATTTATTATTTTATATTATGCCTTTTAAGCAATATATACATCTATGAATATAATTTTCATCTCAGTGCATCTCTAATAGTGAGGGATGACCCCAAAACATGTAATTGCTGAAAATGTACCTTCCAGTGACCGGCCGACAGGTTTTGAAGTGACCCTGCAGCGCCCTCCAGAGTTGCAGGGTTGGAGCTCTCGGCAAGGAGCGTCAAGTAAGGCTTCACCACTGCCGGGTGCCAAAGCATCTCAGCGCCCGTGGGGGTCTTGGAGAAACCTGGGATGGGGCCAACGCCGTCCCACTGAGGATAAGAATGTAAAACTTAGTCGCAAGATTGAGAGAGATTGGGGTTGTTTGTGTGATAAATGCAAAATATGGGAGGGCTGTTTTAAACACATGTTGAGGAGGGGTCAATATAGATAAAAAGACCCAATTGATGCAACAGTTGTATTTTTTACTTAATAAACAGGTGTTAAGGGAATATTTTTTTAAAAAGTGCCAATTTGGGAGGATTTTTTTCCAATTTAATGTTTGAGCTAACTCGTTTGCTACCAAGCTAACTGTCTTGCTATCAATTTAGCTATTTGTTTGTTTGCATAAAAAAACATGAACTAATTTTTCAGGTTTGCGTGTATGACACAGTACCATTTGGGGGTTTTAACTGTCTTGTACTACGGACAGACTGAAGAGATCTTTTCTTCCTCATGAAATGAGGCTCTTTAACTCTACCCGGCAGAGTAAAAGCCCACAGTAAACCACACCGCCTACATTGCATATTACCGAATCTTATTGCAATATGTATTCTGTGTAGCACTATTTAGTTATTCTATATAACACGCTACAGTGGGCATTTGCACATCACACTGGTTATTTGTATATTGTATTCTTTTTGCTTAATTATTGTATTGTTCTCAGCTCAGGGATGCTGCTGGAAATGTGAATTTCCCTTCGGGGATGAATAAAGTATCTATCTATCTATCTATCTATCTATCTATCTATCTATCTATCTATCTATCTATCTATCCATCTATCTATCCATCCATCTATCTATCCATCTATCCATCCATCCATCCATCCATCCATCCATCCATCCATCCATCCATCCATCCATCCATCCATCCATCCATCCATCCATCCATCCATCCATCCATCCATCCATCCATCCATCCATCCATCCATCCATCTATCTATCTATCTAATTTAAAACATATTTTTGGGGTGTTAATTTATACAAAAATATACATCGTGTGTGTGTGTGTGTAAAATTTCGAAGAGTTATTTAGTGCAGCACTACTTTAAAAAAATTAAGTCTCAATTGAATTATTTTTTTCAACACTTCATTTAGGGGAGTTATCGTTTTTATTTTACACAGTAATTTATTAAAACTACAAGAACTATTACAAAATAACTACAATTACAACTCCACAATTTGTGTTGATTCTAATGTACAAAATAACCCATTTTATTGTGTTATTCTACAAAAAGAAATATTTTCAGAGTAGTGTTGTAGTTTGTTCTAATTTTGACCTAAATTGGATTTATTTTGGACCCAGTTGTTATTAATCATGTGCAAGTGTTGTAATTATCGTTCCTATCCTGTGGCACTCACAGTGTCTTCCTGAGAGTTCTTTTTCTTTTTCTTCTTCTTCCTTCCCCAGCAGCCGGAGCCGATGTCTTTGCTGGGCGATTCGTCGCCCAGAATGGCGTCCGTCTCATGCTCGCCGATGAGGCGTGAAGGGGGCAACTCCAGCTCCAGACGGTAGGACAGGTTTCTTAGCGTGCAAATGCAGTTCTCCACGATCTGAAAGAAAAACTGCACCAGTCAGCTCATGCATTTGGGTTGGGCACAGAAAGTACTTCTGTAAATACTAAGAATGCAGCGAAAACACAATTCTGTGCCGAAAGCGAAAACAAAAATGTAAAACGCTTGGCTTAAAACTGAAACCCAGAATAAAATAAATGAATGTAATACTTTTTCTTCACTGACTTGGTACAAAAAGTACAATATAAAATGATAAATGACTTCCGGGAATATTATGAGATGCTTATTTAACTATTTCATTCATTTAATTTTCAGAATATAACAACAAAAAGAAGTAAAACTCTTTAGAGATCTAAAATGCCAGCGCCCAAAAGTCAATGTGCGGCTAGCAGCTAACAAAAATGTGGGAGCAGAAAGACACGCAAACTTTTGGTGAAATATCTGGCGGGTCAAAACTTGTCCTCCTGTCCCGGCTACCCGTATCCTGGTTCCATTTCCTCTATCGATCCCCGATCATCACTCCGTTCTCCTGTCCCAGGTACCCGTATACTGTTTCTGTTTCCTGTCTCGATCCCTGGCTTCCTGCTCGTCCCGGCTCCCCGACTTGTTCTAAACTCCAACCACGCTCCGTCTCCTGTCCTGGCTGCCCAACATGTTCCGATCTCTGACCACGCTTCGTTTGCGAGGGCTTCCCACTCCTTCTTGCCAGCGAGCACCAGAATGCTATCTTTTCCTCTCGCCCTGACTTCCCCGATCCCTTAATAAAGCATTGTGTGAAAGGTTACGCATTTGGGTCCTGCTTGTGCCGGTTGTGACACCATTCCTTAATCTAAAACCTACATGAGAATAGGGAAAAACTCAAAAACTTTGACATGAGGAAAATGAAGAAACCTTGAGAAGGGACAGCACATGAGGTAATCCCACTCCCAGGATAATCAGGCTGCAATGGATGTTATCATAACAAAAAATACATGGATATCATCAACAGGATATATAGGTTATTCATATGTTATAGAATAGAAGTGTATTTTAAGCTTAGATTTAAACATTTCCACTAAGGTTGCAGATCGAATCTCAGGGGGAAGAGCATTACACAATGGAGAACGCTCTCGAACCTGCCAATGTCTTCTTGGCTCTTGGGATCACTAGTAGACCAGCATTTTCAGAGCGAAGGGGGGAATTCAATTAAATTAAATCTAAAAGATGACTTCACAACATAGTTCCTTCAGAAGCCTTTTTTTCCTTATCATTTATCGTTTTGGTCAGTTTTCGTCTAAAAATATTTTGCTCCCGAATACTCTGTGCAATCCTTTTAAACACTCTCGACAAACACTTTAAAAACAGTATCTGTTTGGACTACAATGTTGCCAGGCAATGAAAATCCATTTGTTTGGCGTGTACCTTGCTGTCAAAGTCTGACGTGTTGACGCAAGCTTTGATGACGTAGAGCAGCGAGTCAACCAAACCCTCGCAGGTACGCATCTGTTTTCGGGCCTCCTCGCCAGCTGAGCTCAAGTTCCTGTTTGAACAGTACAAACATATCGTCGCTATGTGCAAACACACGAAACCACGCTTTTCAGTGTGTGTCAGCTGCACTTGTGTCCTCATTCCTGCACTACATCTATTATGGATGGAGCGTGTGTGTGGTCTGAATGGCTGGAATTGCTTTGTCCTGCTTTTAGTACAAACACAGAGGAGAGAGAAGATCCGGATGAAGCAACTCAAAAACGGGCTGCAAAAAAATCATCAACTTAAGTAAAAGGGTCTTGTTCCATTGGCAGATAAGTTATCTCTATAAAAAAAAAAAGTTATTATGAATTATATCTTTATCGCTATATTTGTGTAGAAAATGAATGTATTCATAAAACAATGATTATAAACAGTAAAATATAATCCAAACATGAATACATTATATCTTTAAAATGTATCCATCCATACATCCATTATCTGCACTGCTTTCCTCACTAGGGTCACGGGGGTGCTGGAGCAGTGGGCAGGGGACACGCTGAACTGGTTGCCAGCAAGTCGCAGGGCACACAGAGACAGATAACTCACTCGCTCATTCACACTTAAGGACAATTTGGACCAGCCAATTAACCTGACATGCATGTTTTTGGTATGTGGGAGGAAACCGGAGTGCTCGGAGGAAACCCACGCAAGCACAGGGAGAACATGCAAACTCCACACAGGAAGGTTCAATCTCATGACCTCAGAACTGTGCCACACACGCGCCAATCACTGTGCCGCCGTGCTGCCCCTATTTGAATACAGTATATCTTTAAAATGTATCCATCCATCCATTATCTGCACCGCTTATCCTCAGTAGGGCCGCGGGGGTGCTGAAGCCCATCCCAGCTATCTTCAGGCAGTGGGCAGGGGACACCCTGAACTGGTTGCAAGACAGTCGCAGGGCACAGATAGACAGACAACTCACTCGCTCATTCACACCTAGTGACAATTTGGACCGGCCAATCAACATGACTGGCATGTTTTTGGGATGTGGGAGGAAACCAGAGTGCCCGGAGGAAACCCACACAAGCATAGGGAGAACATGCAAACTCCACACAGGAAGGTTCAATCTCATGACCTCAGAACTGTGCCCTCAAAAATGTTGAGAGATGTATTTATCATTTTACTAAAAATAATTCTCCAAATACTAATTAAAAACATATTTAAAGTGTGCCAAGTTATCTGAGGGTCTGCAATGTAAAATGCATTTTGCTAATTTTAAATATTTTTAAAATATAAAAACCCTTTAATATATCATGAAAACATACATAAAGTATGGGTCTATCATTTATTTAAATTGTCTTAATATATCTATATAAATTAATTATATTTTTATGTAAGAAAATTCATGAAATATCCAAAAAATGTATCTGAAATAATTAAAATATATTCAAAATATGTATCGATAATTAATTTTAAAAATCTTCATATAACTATATATTCTTTCTTATTTTACAGAAACAATTCGTGAACAAGAAAAACTATTTAAAATATTCAGTTATCTGACATAATTTAATAATATTTTAAGTATGCATTAATCATTAATTTAAAATATCTCAATATTTATCTTTATATTCTTATTTTACAGTTATGGTTCATAAGATTAAAATATTTTTCACAATAAGCACAGTCTAGCAGTATTTTTATTTTTTTTAAACATATTTGAATAAACCATAAAAATATAATCAAAATATGTAGATATAATTTATTGAAAAAAATCTGAATATATATCTAAATAGTCCTTTTTCCCCTGAAATAAGTCATAACAAACAAGAAAAGAGTAATTATGCAGCATATTTTTCTCTTCAGTGTTGTCTCCGGATCAGGGTTTGAATCTGCCCCGCGGGCTGCATGTTTGACACCGCTGTTTAAAATATGAAGAGTTTGATATTCTGTGTACAGCGACCTTGGGTATCCTGAATGTATTATTATTTTTATTATTATTATTATTATTATTATTATCAATTGGTGTTGGCTTTAACAGCACAACTCAGTACCACTAGTGCTGTAGGCTAGTGCTGTAGGCATCATGCTAAAAAATTCTGCTGACGGATAAATGGTAACAGCTACATGCTAACATGTCTTTCTAAAGGCTAACTGCTTCAAGCTAAGCAATTATGCTGACGGCTAAATGTTAACAGCTACAAGCTAACAAACTATGCTAACGGATATATGCTAACAGCTAGATGCTAACAGTTCTAAGCTAACAAGTTCAGCTAACGGCTACATGCTAACGAGTCATAAGAACAGCTAAATGCTAGCAGCATTATGCTAACAAAATATGCTAACGAGTTTTGATAATGGCCATATGCTAATGGCTACATGTTAACAGCTACAAGCTAACAAATTATGCTTAACACTACATGATAACGAGTAATGCTAACGACTCCATGCTAAGGATTATTGCCATCTGCTAAATGCTAACGGCTACATGCGAAGAGTCATGCTAACAAGTCATGCAAACAGCCAAACGCTAACAAGTCATTCACCCTGACCCACTTGGGCCACCCCTGGTAACTTCCCTGGGTAACCATGGCGACCCACTGAAAAGTATGGGTCCTAAACATTCTGGATGGGGCCCATTAAAAATGTTATTACACTGTGTCATAACAGTGTTATTACTATGTTATTACTATAGATGTAATTCTTATACTGTCCCTGAATGCATTTCCTTATTGCTAGCGACTACATGCCTACAATTACATACTTGATGCTACAGGTTTTATGCCAACATCTTCCAGATCCAGCACTAACTCTGTCTAGTTATTATCATTAATAATTTCTGGCTTCATTCCAATACACTTTGTGTGAGTTGCCTCTTTTACCTTACACAAACTTTTACTGTACCATATTATATACTGTACATTTATTTCTGTCAAATTGCAAATTGTACAAATATTTTTTTTTACATATTGCCATCTCTACCTGCAAATCTTTCATACAAACCTCACAGGAGAAAATACACAAGCTGACCACACGGAGGTGCTAGCGTGCCAAGTGTGCGAGTATTACCTCAGGCAACCTGTGGTGTTCCTGAGTACCAGCGAAGAGTGAAATTTCAGTTTGTGGTCGTCTTCGAAGACTGAGCTGCTCCATCCAGAGTGGGGGATGACCACGGTGTTGGTCAGAGTGCTCAAGGCGTCACGGATGATTGTCATTTTGACGGCGTCGCACGACGACAGGTTCCACAGCACCCCTGCGGTGACGGAAGCGCACAACACAATGTCACTTGCCGGGCACGCTCGAGGGAACTCGACAGAAAGGCACCGACAATTTGGGCTGTGAGGTTGAAGAGGGGTGGGGGGGAGCAGTGTTCATTTTACCTCTGAAAAGTGATGCTGAAAAATCTATGGGTCCCAACAGAGATCTATGGGTCCCCCAAATTTAGTGTTATCGAGGTTGAAATTGTAAATCGGTGACAAATATATAATAAAAATCTATATATTCATTCAGTTTTAATCATCAAATTATTAATTCATTTTCTGCATCAAATTATTGTTGGTAATTTAAAGGGATAACCACTAACCTGTCTTGTTTTCATTTTCTCCTTTTATACTTTTTTTCTTAACTTCTTTATACAACAAAATAATTTGTAATATAATGCATAAAGCAAGTGAGCCGTTTGAGAGCAGGCTCTCTTGAATGAGTTGAGCCGAAAAAGCCGGTTCTCTAAAAAGAGACGGACTTTTCACTACACAACTCGAGATCGGCATGCAGACGAAAACTCGAACCGCGAGACCAAAACAACATCTGCCGGATCTGCCTGACGAAAAGTTTGGAGTGCGGTAAATGTAATGGGGTAACAATGACAATTTTGTGTCAAAAAAGTTGCGTCCCGGGGACGCACGATGATTTGAGACTATGCGTCCCCAGCAAAAATGATGCGTCTAGGACGCAGGGACGCGGGCAAATGAGAACACTGGGAGAGACACACTAAATATAATAATAAATAAATATTGTTAGGGAATGATATAATGAAAATGTGAATATATTTAATTGCTATTAAAAGTGTCGATAAAAATTGTTCGAACTCAAACTCCTATAAATCAGGGGTGTCACACTCATTTTAGCTTGGGGGCCGCATGTTAGAAAAAACAGTCTCATGGGGGCCAGACTAGTAGATTAAAGAGAAAGAGAGAGAGAGGGCAGACAGAAAGAGAGAGAGAGGAAGAACAATTTGTAGAGAGAAAGGGAAGGAGAGAAAAAAGAGAGAAGAGAAAAAGAGAGAAGAAAAAATGAAAGCTCTTTTGCTTATTTGAAATATTTATTTAAATATAAATGTTACTTTTTTTAACATATTTAAATTAATATTTATTTTTCCTATTTCAAGATATAAATTAATGTCTTTCATTCATAATAAAAAATAGTAAATCATCCCTAAAATTAACAAAATCATATTCTTTCTTACTCTTATCATTTTAAGATATTTTTTTTTCAAATTTTGAAATATTTCACTAAATTCTTTAGTTTATCCATCCATCCATCTATTTTCTGTACCGCTTATCCTCAGTAGGGTCGCGGGGGTGCTGGAGCCCATCCCAGCTTCTTTAGTTTATATTTTTATTATTTTATGATATTTTAATGTATTTCAATAGTAACACCCAGTCAAATGATAAATCCCTAAAATTCGCAAAACTATCATTTTTATTACTTGCTTGTTTTACCCGTTTATTGTTGTGTCCTACTCCTATGTACAGCGACCTTGGGTGTCCTTAAAGGCGCTTCGAAATACAACATATTATTATTTTTATCATAAGAAAACTAAAGATGACTATATAAAAAATATATATTTACGTAGTTTTTTTACAGGTTACAACCCTTTGGTCAGAGCAACCGCAGCCGCTAAAGCTTAAGCTCAATCTAGTACTACTCCAGTATGTGTCAAATGCAATGCAGTATTTCACTCCAGAAAAGACATTGGGAACCTTAGTGCATAAAAGAAAACCAAATTGAGGTCACAGTAAAAAACGAGCTTGTAAACCTCTGGCTTGTGGGCCATTTATGGTCATTTTACCACATTTTCATCAGTTCAGTATGGCCCCGAGAGACTGTTATAAAAACAGAAAACCACACCCCGTGTTTTATATCAGACATTCCCATCCATTATCCACATCACAGCCGAATACCTTCAGGGACAAAAAATGAGGGGAAAAGAGCATTGCTCCAGCATATGAAATGGAACATAAATAATGGAAGTCTTTTTTAGAAGGGGGCCCTGCTTCCACTCCGTTCAAATTTCCTTTCTTTTTTGCTAGCCACTGTTGGTCGTGCACAGTCCTTGGCAGTCTTTGAAGCTGCATCTGTCTGGGATTAGCTCGTGTGTAGCATGTTCTTCTAATTAGATGCTTTCCGCTGCCAGTTTCACGCAGCAGCACAGCACGGACTTATGTGGCGCGACAAAAACGTTAGGAGTGCAAACTAGCTGCATAATAATGTAACAATAATGTGCCACAAGGGCTATTAAATAATCAGAATACTTTATAAGTTGATATTTATTCGAAATAAGGAGAGAAGACAGCAAAGTACGCTGAACTTTCAAGGATAACAGAAGAGACCCTCACAATGCCGAATTCCGTGTCGCTAGTTTACGATGTTTTCATGTTATGATGTGGAATACCATGTTTTTTCAGCCTCATATAATGGCATTTTCCCCACCAAACTACATCAAAGAACTTAAGTGCATGTCCCGAGACGTACAAACGTTCAAACCGTGCAGTGTTTGGGGGTAAAACTGTGTCAGTGACATTTTTCATACGTCTCTAAAATGCATCTCAGCTATTGGTCGATGTCGTATATGACTCCGATATGATATTTGCTGAATTACCTCCCACAATGCTTTTTTCTTTCTTGGTCCAGAATAGTGTGTGTTTCGTAAAGACTTTGAGAGTTAGATAAAATATTGCATTTTGGTGAACTGTATTCATTAGCCCTGGGTCCTAACACTTGCAAAAACATAATAACCGTGGAAATGAAACTCGCAATTATCAAGAGATACAAAGAAGGCACAGGCATCTTGACACTTGCTAAGGAATATGGCTGTAACTACCGTATTTTCCGCACTATAGGGCGCACCGGGTTATAGGGCGCACCCCCAAAAAATAGTTTTTGGTCCTATATCTTCCATAGATAAGGCGCACCGGACTATAAGGCGCTACAATGGGAACGTCGACAAAACAGTCAGATAGTTCAGTCCAACTTATTACCCCCTTAACATTCCGAAGGCTTGCAAAGAAGCAAATACGTGTCGTAGACACGTGCGGATGCGGTGTCCGTACGATGTCACTCAAATGCATCGTTCCAAATATCATTCGGAATGTTAAAGTCTTGGGATTCAAGAAATGCCAACCATTCCTTAGTTTCTATTTTGTTTTTCACTTGCAACTTTACTGTGCATATGACAATAAACACTTGGAATTGAGTTTAATTTAAAAAAAGACCCATCACAGCAACATCAATATCACTCTGAAACAAGATACTGGAAACTATATAGCCGGAGTAGCTCACCGAAGTCGTTGTGTTCAATAATAATGTGCAACCATGGTCCTCTTATATCCGTGAGTGTAGTAAATCCAGGAGAATAAAATATTTACAAATACAGAATAGTAAAACATGCTTTCCTCATGCCGTAGACAACCAACCAAACTTGCTATTCACATTCATCTTTTTCGGCCAATTGCAGGCTTTGTTTTGTCCCTTTAGCCTATGCAAGCCCGTAAATGATAAAAAGGATCTGCCCCCTTTACCTCCGAATAACTTTAGCCAAAAGTGAGGATGGCTGGGATGGGCTCTAGCACCCCCGCGACCCTACTGAGGATAAGCGGTGCAGACAATGGACTAGGGTGGTCCTTAATGGGGGTCGAAATTTTTTTTTTTGAAATATTGGGCTCTGACCCCCCGCATATGTTCTTATATCGATAAAAACACACTGTGTGCAATTTTGAACAATTTGGATAATATTTAGAGGTAGCTCAACGACTTTGAAATTTCCCAAAATGGTAAAATTTTGGCAATTTTCGAGAAAAAACGGAAATCTTAACCCTATGTGTACGGCGTTTTAGAACATCCAATTTCAGTCCATTGCTTATAATTGTAACACAAGAAAAGTTACAAGTAACTTTGTACACTAGGTCTGATATAATGTGCGAAAAATCCTTATTTTTCATACCAAAATTTCAGAGGCCTTGAGCGACCTCTAAATATCCTTTGATTTTGATGAAACTTTGCCTAATTACGTTTTGTATATATTGGAACATATTCAAGGGGTCAGAGCATGAAATTTTAAAAGTCGAAAAATAAGGACCACCCTACAATGGACGGATGAAAGGTATCACTGTATCGAGTTTGACATCCCTGCATTAGTTAATTACAATACGTTTTTATCTCCCACTATATGGCAATTTCCCCTTGATATCCCCACCACAGAACTGATTAATATTGTATTCCTGGGGTCTGTATATTGTCAATCTCAGTGTTTGTATCCACTCTGTTCAAATCACTTCCTCTCCTCTTTAATTGAGCTGATAAAGATGATAATAGTCCATTATATGGCCCTAGAGTCCATTTTTCTGAACACACAGATCCACACAGCTGTCTGCCAAGAAATGTTTTGCTATCTAAAGTGCTTTAAATCCATTAAAAGCCCTAAGTACATGCAAAGGATTTCATCATCTCACTTTGACTTAAAAACATCAAACGCAGCTCAACTAAAATGCAAGTTCACAGCAAGGATGCGTCTCGCTTCAGCGCTCGCATGCTGTGCCAGTCTAGCGGTATACTAAAAAAAAGCCATTTTTCTCAGGCGGTAAGATTTCAGGTATGGCCCACCCTTCATACCCAACGGGTCAGGTCGTTTGTCAAGAAAATCTCATTTGGATTCTGTAAAGAACGTGCCCACTGCTATGCACTCCCACACCCACCTTCTTGAATTTCAATTAGCACTGGCTTGAAAGAAAATGTCCATTTTATCGGTCATTATGGATAACTTAGATTACAGTAGACACCAGAAGCAGAGACTAGATTTTCACTTCACGATGGGGAATAAGATGTTTTGGGACCTTCTTTGCTGCATTTTCCTCACCAAATGACATTAACAACAAATTATCTCGAATGCCGAAAAACAAAAATTCTAACGACAGGCCTCTTGGTTGAAGTCATGTAAAATCCTGGTCTGCTATTGATTTGCGTCTGTCATGATTACTGATGAGAATCACCTGTGCCCGCTCATTTGGCGCCAACCGCTGCGGGTTCTGATTGGCTCCCTGTCACTATTTGAACCCAGTCCTGTCAATCCCCTGTTGTCAGTCCGTCTGCGAACCTCTTTTTTTTACAAGGCAAGCCTTTTTCGACCCTGATTCCTGCCTGTCCCGTTTTTGCTCCCGTTTGTCTACGGCTACGACCCGTTTTGATCCCGACCACGTCTGCTCTCCCGTCCCGGCTTACGATCCGTTTCTGACCCCGACTACGTTTTGCTCTCCTGTCCCGGTTTTCGACCTGTTTTTCCGTTCCTGACACCGCCATCGCCCACGACGGAAGATCCACTTCCGTATTCGGATCACAATCCGATTGCGAGAGCGACTTGCTTCCCGCGTCTAGCGAGCATCAGATCTCGTGCGCTGCACTTCTTCTTCGTTCAATAAAATTGTGAGAAAACGTTCTGCGATTGGGTCTACCCTGTGTGCTGGTCGTGACAGCGTCATAACATCATGAGAATAATGATTTATTGGACACCTGCAAACGAGCATATAATGCCATTTTGTTATTTTGACTATTAAATCTGATTGTTGTTTGTTATTTTGACCATCGTGCGCTGACAATGATGTTGCTGCACTCTTTAGGGCGGTTCTGCTTTTTGTAACCTAGAAGATTTGATGACAATAAAGGACTCAGGGGAGGGCTTTTAGAATATGAGGTTGGAACTTCTTATCTGAATAGGGTCTTTTACTATTCTCCCTGCAATCTTCAAATCCATTGACGTCTTCTCTCCCTATTTCGACTGTCTGCTGAACTATAACAGTATCAATGGGCTGGATTAAAAATACCATATGTGGCCCGCGTGACGTATTTTTCTAACCATTCCTTTTTTGTTTGTCTCTCTTGCTATAAAACAAGAAAGACACAGAAAGTTTATTAGCTAGCAGTTTGTTTGAACTGCCACCGTGCCTTGCTATTGATTCGGGATTCTGCTTCTTTATAAAGACCCGAAAAACAACAACACTCCCTTTCTCCATCCGCCCTCTGAAAGAGTTTCGCCTCGAGCATTCTGGGAGCGACGCCACAACTTTTATCTGAAGACACGGACGCGTTTATGTTAAGTCTGGCGCGAGCAAGCCGGCTTCTGGCAGGTTGGAGATTAAGCTCGGTTTAAAGCGAGTGCAAATGTCAACGTTGGAGACGATTCTATTGTTCCCAACTGTGGCACGGGTGCCATAAATCTGCTTTCAACGTATTCAAAGTATACTCTCCGAACATCCTTTCAACTTCAGTATCCAGTGAGCATGAAGTGGATAGGGATTTATTCGTCTTCGTGTGACTGCAAGAAAAAAAAACCCTGAGAATTGGGTGGCTGTGCGTTTGACCTGCAATCCGAAACGGTTGAAACAAGGCACAAAGTTGAGCAAAAACAGCTGAGTTCACCAGCTGGGAGCCAAACGGCTTTCCTCACTCATTTCCGTATAAATAAAGCCAGACGTATCCTCAATCAAGTAAAAAATGTGAATCCTATGAAAATGCTAATATTGTCAGGACCAGAACGGAAACAGGACCCAATTGCGTAGCGTTTACCAAAAGTCTTACTGAAATAAAGAGGAAGGGCTGCGCCCATGATCTGGTGTTTGCTGGACGTGGGACGCAAGTTGCTCTCGTACTCGGATTTTGATCCGAACACGGAAGTGGATCTGCCGTGGCGAGCGATAGCAGTGTCAGGGACGGGAGAGCAGACGTGGTCGGGATCAAAACAGATCGTAGCCGGAGGCAGACGGGAGCAAAAACGGGACAGGTGGGAGTCTGGGTCGAAGAAGGCTTGCATAGTACACTGAAGTTCGCAAACGGACTGACAACAGGGGACAGACAGGACTGGGTTCAAATGGTGATAGGGAGCCAATCAGAACCTGTGCTGTTTGGCGCCAAATGAGCAGGCACAGCTGAGTCACATCTGTAATCATGAAAAATATCAATTTGGCTTCCATTTTGTGGGAAAATTACCAAGGATGCACAATAACTGATAACATCCCGCTTGAGGTAACTGATACCAAAACTGATAATAGTAACAGTTTTTATTAACTTAAAGCTGAAAAATGAAAGCAAAATCAAATTATCATGTGTGTCTTTATTCTTGTTTGAATAACATTTACATTATACGGCCTCTATCTCCGAAAAGTCGTGAAGGAGATACAAAAGCTTGACTTTAGCAATTGATCAATACTCACTTTGCAATTTCTTCCCCAGGGCCATCATCCCCAAAAAGTGCCCGAGACTGAGAAAAATATATCTTGCCAGTAGTGTTTACAAATGGGTATTGTAAAGAACAAAGGTATTTATTCGTTATTTATCGACTTATTTAGGAATTTTGGTGCTGCTAAATATTATTGTACTACTTCTTATTGCAGTATTGCAACAGTACACTATTTTTCATTGGACTATCTTTACAACTTAGGCCAGTACTACCACTACCTTGAAAATATGTTTTCCTATTTACCCTGACATTATTTTTATCTTACTTTTATTACGTGTTTATCCTGTAGTTCCATGTCTAATCTCGTTGCAATTAATGTTTCACTAAATTGTTTCAATGTCAATAAAGACTTTTCTCATTTTAATTCTACTTTGTCAGTCAAGTATAATTACCCTATACAGACGCTGCCCTACTTGCGAACGATCGTTCGTCAGTTGAATTTGTTCATAAGTGCTTTATTTTGTATGTTTATGGTTCATATGTTATATACATATAATACAACTCCTTCTTTAAGGCTTGGATAAGTAACCTGTATTCTCATCTCATCTCATTAGCCACACCGCTTATCCTCAGTAGGGTCGCGGGGTTGCTGGAGCCCATCCCAGCAATCATCGAGCAGTGGGCAGGGGACACCCTGAACTGGGTGCCAGCCAATCGCAGGGCACACGGGGACAGACAACTCACTCGGTCATTCACACCTAGGGACAATTTGGACCGGCCAGTTCACCTGAAATGCATGTTTTTGGAATGTGGGAGGAAACCGGAGTGCCCGGAGGAAACCCACGTAAGCACAGGGAGAACATACAAACTCCGCACAGGAAGTCTGGAGCTGGATTTGAACCCACGCAGGAGGTTCCCAAGACATGAACTGTGCCGCACATGCGCTAACCACTGCGCCGCCGTGCTGCCCGTAACCTGTATTGTTTTGTACTAAAAAAATAAACATTTCATAAAATAATATGCTCTATGAAGATAAATAAAGTTAAGTTTAACTTACTTTTGGAAGATGAGCTTTAGGGGCTAGGAGACTTCCTCCTCCGTGGTAAAAAGTAGACCAAAAAAAAGCGATCCAACCATTTTCTCAACCGTATCAATCTTTCTTATTCCACTTTCATTTCAAAAGAAACGACTGGCCTCTTCTTTACAATTTACACCAACCATATTGAATTGATGCTCGAGATATTAAACAATAAAAATATCAAAGTTCTTAGCGAGCTGGAGATACAGTATAGAATTTTTACACACGAATTAGAAGAGGAAGCGGATTTCTTTTTCGGGGTAGATGCTGGGTGACCTCTCACAGCGGCACCACATGCCAGGAGCGGCGGAAAGAAGCACAACAGTAATGTCCTGTACTCTGAACACAATACAACATTTTCCAACATCCCGAATTTTTTTTTCATATCTAAAGTTTTCGTAAGTCGAATGGTCGTAGGTAGGGGAGTGTCAGTATTATCATGAGAACCAGAAAAAGCCGAAATAATGAGGTACAGGTGTGGACACTGATTAGGCGCAAGTGGGACCTATCCAGCCACTCCCCCCAGGGTGGTACCCTCAGGTGGAAAGACTATTTTTTGACTTTTTCAATCAGGTTTTTGAAAATTTGTTTGTCAGTAATAACTATATTGATGACTATAAAACTGACATGAAAATTGCAGAATGTGCAAAAGATTATTGATCTGTTTACAATATGAAAATACAACTCCTTCTAACATACTACAATAATTCTGATACTGATTGGGACACATGCCTTGGATATAGAAAATGTATCATTCCAGTTGCACATTAGTTGCTATATAAAAACAAAATCAAAATAATTATAAAAATGGGGAAACAACGTCAGGTAAATGTAACGTCCTTAACAATTACAGTAGTTGTCCAAGCGAGCGATGCAGAATCAGTAAATTCCCTCAAACCTATGTTAGATATCTAGCAAAAACTGTAGACTTGACTCACCTGTAACGAGCTCCCGCACCTCTGCGTCGATACTCTTGCGCAGAAGTCGCAGGAGAGCCGGGATGCCACCTGCGTTCCTCAGTGCGATCTTGTTTTCGTCCATCACTTTTCCATAGACGAGGTTTCTCAAGGCTCCGCAGGCATTCCGCTGGACTTCCAGGACTTTGTGGTCCAGCAGGTCTACCAGGTGCTTGATGCCACTAAGCCGGCCCACCTACGTCGTGAAAACCCAAAGAAAACCGACATGAAGACAAAGTGCAGGGTTTCCTACAGCTTAAGACAGTTAAATTCAAAACCTTTCAAGACTTTTTTGACATGCCTTTTATAATCCAATCTGAAACAAAGTCGACAAAAAACACAATTGAAGCAAACAAAACAAAAAATGCTACCTAAATATTTTAAACTAATGCTTATTCTAATTTTTACCAAATCACATTTTGTCCGGTTAAAAATCTTAAATCTGAAAAACGTAAAACTCTTCAAAGTTTTAGACACTAAAACAATACATAAAAAAAGGATATTTAAAGAATATCATGGATGCTCAGTCAAAACAAATATAAACCTTAAGACTTGAGAAAATTGGAATCAAGACATGTTAACGCCAATCAAGGCCTTTGTCACGATTGCCCATTGCCCTCACCTGTGCCCGCACGTTTGGAGCCAGCTGCAGCTCATTGCCTGATTGGCTTCCCTCCTACTTAAATTCAGTACTGTCATTCACTCATTGTCAGTCCGTCAACGAACCTCTGCACTCGCAAGACTTGTGTTTTGACTCTGTCCGGTATCCTGCTCGTGTATCCAGTATCCGGTATCGATCCCGCCTATCTCGTCCTGTCCGGTATCTTTCTCCTGTATCAGGTATCGATCCTGTCTGTCTCCTCCTGTCCGGTATCCTGCTCCAGTCTCCAGTATCCGATATCGATTTCGTCTGTCGCCTCCTGTCCAGTATCTTGCACGGGTCTCCAGTATTCGGTATCAACCACGTCTGTCTCGTCCTGTCCGGTATCTTGCTCCAGTATCCGGTATCGATCCCGTCGGTCTCGTCCTGTCCGGTTTCTTTCTCCAGTTTTCGGTATCCGGTATCGATTATTTTTGTCTCATCCTGTCAGGTATCTTGCTCCGGTATCTACCCATGTATCCTGTTTCGATCCCATCTGTTCTGTCCGGCCTCGATATCGTCTGCCTATGACTTCTGTCTCACTTCTTCCGCCCAGCGATCACCTCATCCCTGGCGTTTGTGTAGCCCCATTCCCCGTAAAATAAAGCTTGTGTGAAAACGTTACGCGTCTGGGTCCTCCGTCTGTTCGGGCTCTGACAGCCTTATTTTTAGGATAATGAATTAAATGCCTTTTAAGACCTTTCAAGGATCCGCAGGGACCCTGAAGTAATGAGCAGGGTATTTATTAATAGGGTTTTAATTTTTAGAATTAATCAATGTTAAAATGCCTCGTTTAATCTGATTACATGACATGCATCAGGGTTCCTACAGCTTAAGGCAAGTTAAATTAAAGAGTTTTTTTAATGCCTTTTGAAATAATATTTAAGACCAAGTCGGCAAAAAGAACATAATTGAAACTAACAAAACAAAAACAATAGTTAAAAAGTATGTTTTCAGTACTTCATGGATCCTCAGTCAAAAGTGGCAGATAACTACGTATTCCGAAAGTTTTTTGCTACAATCATGAAGAATATTTATTATGATGCATGAAAAATGACTTTTTCCTCTAGGGTAAAAAACACCACACTGCTATATCCATGATCAATTTTGAGTATTAAATTGTAAAAACACATGCTTGAAAAAAAATGTTGTACTCCCTAGATTTGGACAATTCATAAATATTACTCAACTTTTGTGCTTTCGACAATTGGATTTAGGACAATTTAATCCCGATTAAGGCCTTATTTTTAGAATTATGAATTCAATGCCTCTTAAGACTTTTCAAAGATCCAATGGAAACCTGATGATTAATATAAAACGTGTTTGGATTGTCATCGAGACGGGACCAAGATAAGCTTTTTCCTGTCAGCCCTTAGTTTCCTTCCTTCTGTTTTGTCAATTGTTTATCAAAGCTGTTGATCTTAATTGTATTATAAGCTTGCATTGAATGACCAAGGGATAAACATAAAAATGTCAATCAATCAAGCAATTCTATACATTGAAAATATAATGTTAAATTTTTTATTTCATCTAATTACATTTTACCCTCCACACGTTGCCTCATCACTTTAAAATCAATCACTTTTACCTGAATATTTTAACTCAAAATATAGATTTATTCTGCTGCCCTTCCAATAACAACTGCATTCAATTTTTTCTGATTCGTTAGTCAATTTCATCTTATCAAAAACATACTTAAACGAAACGTTAACATGTTTATATCATTATTTTAAAATATTAGTTTCCTCCTTTTTATCCAGTGACAAAATATATATGTTAAAATAGGAACAATTATGAAAAAAATATCTACCAGGGGGTAGCAAATGTATATGTTGAGGGGATTATTAGGGATGTTCAAATCTGAAAAAACAATTATTATTAACCTAGATAGCGAGGTAGCTAGCGAGATGGCTACATAAATATATAAATAGATAGCTAGATAGTGGAACAGTATGCTAGCAAGCTAAAGCTACATTAATCGCAAAAAGACAGCACAACAGCTAGCCAGGTAACAAATTAGATAATTAGCTTGCCATTACAAACCTCACTATAACAAAGTAACTAGCTCTAAAATGAGTGCTACAGCGAGTAAGATAGCCAGACAACTACCGTAAATTCCGGACTGTAAGCCGCTACTTTTTTCCCAAACCTTCAACCCTGCGACTAATTCAGTGATGCGGCCAATTTATGTAATTTTTCTAACAGCCGCCAGCGGCGCTCGAGTACAAAAGGTAAGATATAGACCGGTGGAATATATGCGCTGAGGAAGACTGCAACTTCTTAGCTTGTGCACAAATTAAATTAGCGTAGACATATCTTCATCATGCAAATTGCAAAAAGAAAGGCACATGATGTAACTTTCAAGCTAAAAGCAAACGAGCAGTCCGATAAAGAAGGAAACAGAGCTACCGCACGGAAATTTCACTTTGCGAACGTGTTGCTAGCGTGTTTTTGAATAAGGGAGCGTGGGGCGACGTCAATATGACAAAGTCTCGTTCCCATTCTGGGGAAGACGACTTTGATGATGACAGTTATAGGGAGGAAGATGAGGTATGTTTTTTTTTTTAACAGGGCCGTTTATTGTGTTGCGAGCGTGTTGCTAGTAGCATTTTGCTACCCTTCACAGGCACGGTATGGGATGAAAGTTATAATATTATAATTAAAGCTTTGAAAACTCTCTCGGTGTACCGTCTTTCTTTGTAAATATGTGTAACCGATGTATAATATGTATTTGCACCTGTATATTTTTGTAATGTATTTATTTGAGACACTTATTCTGATATGTTTTGCGAATTAAAAAAGAGGGGCGGAGCAAACGCGGGCTGACGGGAAGTGGGGTAAAGGTGAATGAGACCTGTGTTCGCGGCGGACAATAGTGGATATATATTTTTCCCACCCTTACCTTTGGAAATATAGACTTTTTTTCCTTGGATTAGTTTCAATGAGTACCCGGACTCTACAGGTCTGCATCAAACCTTAAGTTCCGGTATCATTTTCTGTTCATTTTGCCGGCTGTGGTTTTTGGACTGTGTACCTTATATTCAGTCACAATCGCGGGACTCAAAGCCGGGTTTCGGCTAATTTTGTGATTGTGTTATATGTTTAATTGTGGGCGCATGCGGCTTATATACAGGTGCGGCTTGTGTAAGTACAAAATCGGTTTTCCTCATAAAATGTGGTGGGTGCGGCTTATAATCAGGTGCGCTCTATAGTCCGGAATTTACGGTAGATAACTTGATTAATTGACAGGACACAAGGGCTTACCTCGGCCTTAATTCGGTTATCCCCAAAGCAGAGGTGCTGAAGGTAGGCGGCCGCATTGGCCTGCACGGAGGCAAAGTGATGCTGCAACATGTGAATGACTTCCATCAGCTCCGGGTCCCGCCATGCAAACTCCCTACGGACACAGGTTGACTTCAAACAACATGGAAACAAAATAAACCTTGCGGAGTCATCAATACCGGCCAGAAAAACATAGGCTTCTCTCTGCCCTGTCTGAAGGACATTGCTGACTCGCGATACCACAGTAGGGTCATCACTATTATAAAGAACTCACACCCTGGCCATGAACTCTTTGATTTATTGCCCTCTGGTAGGCACTACTGGTATTTCAAAACAAGGACGAAGAGGCTCGGAAACAGTTATATTCATATATAATTTCTTTATTTTTGCACAATTTGGCTGCTAATGTCTTAGTTCAAACCAAGCATTGAAAGTGACAAACGTTGTTCAATAAATGCGGCCATGATTCAAATAATTTTTTGCAACTTTTGAACACAATACCAACATAAAATTGACAATGTATTCATCTCATGTCCTTCAAAGTCCGGTTCTTGGTAAGAGTTGTTTCCCTTGTCATGCTTTTTTGTATTTGTTTTTATGTAAGCCGACTTTCTGTTTCCTCCATTCCATTCAGGGGCGGCAGTAGCTCTGGAGGTAGAGTGATCGTTTTAGGATTAAGGGATCCCAGTTCGAATCCCGGCTTGTCCGTGTTACATGTCGAAGTGTCCTTGGGTAAGACATTGAACCCCCAATTACCCCTAATAAGCAGGTTAGCGCCTTACATGGCTGCACAGATCACGGCCGCTATTGGGAAATGTGAAGCACAATGTAAAGCGCTTTGGGAAGTCATTGACTTGAAAAGCGCTATATAAAATGCAGATCATAAAATGCAGATCATTTCAACATTAGTCTCTGGTACCATGGATAAAATAGTGTGATAATGAGGTAAAATCTAATGAGCGTTATACATGGATCAAATAAAGTACTCCTGCATATGCCAACTACACTGATTTCAATTCAAACGCAAAATAAATCTAGGATATCTCACAATATCCCCCTCCCCATCTCCAAAAAATTTCTCCGGGGGTCTATACTATTCACGTATGTCACCCTTTTTGACTTCAAAATGGTGAATTCCTCCTAAAGATGAAAGATTTGAATTCCTGTAAACTATTCTATTCTAAATTCATCACATCCACTACACAGCATTATATCCAGACAGAAGAGCAGCTTCAGCGACAGACTGCTGTCACAGTCTTGTACCACGGATAGACTGAAGAGATCTTTTCTTCCTCATGCCATGAGGCTCTTTAACTCCACCCGGCAGAGTAAAGAACCACATTAAACCACAACCCCTACATTGCATATTACCGTATTTTATTGCAAAGTGTATTTTGTGTAGCACTATCTATCTATCTATCTATCTATCTATCTATCTATCTATCTATCTATCTATCTATCTATCTATCTATCTATCTATCTATCTATCTAAAAATTGGAGCCTACCTCGGGTCCTTCTGGATGCTGTCAATGGAGGGCGAGCGAGTGGGATCGTCCATGACGGCCACCTGCCTGTAACCGGAATCACACGGCCGATACTGCGCCGAACGATACGGATCCGCGTAAGTGGCGGCTGTGTTAAGAGCCAAGTTGTTTCTTTGGTACGTCATGGCGCTGCGCTGACTGGGGGTCCGCTGGAGGCTTCCCACACCTGAAGCCCAAAAAACAAAAAAACAATAAAAACGTTCAGCAATACACTCCAAGCATACGAACAGTCAAGGCTATAAAGACCCATAAGATTCACCAATCTTGAATAATTATTATGACAGGTAAAAACAGCACCTGTGATCTCACCCATCAAAAATAAACACTTCTTCAAAGTTCTGCCGACTAATCGTTTTGTTTTAACAAGATCGTGTTTAGCCGGGAAAAACAAAAATCAACCTGGGTGATGAGCTGCAAATCCTCTCCTCGGCTCCTTTTGGCTGCACCGTGCCACCGTATGCTTACAAGCTAATCTTGCCAAACACAGCAGAGTGGCAACGTTAAGCCCAGACCTGCCCGAAAATAGCCGGGAGCACGCTCGCAAAGGGGGGGAGTGTCTTAGAGCGTGCTGAGTCGACATTTTTTCCAAAATTTCTCTGGACAATTGATTATTGTTCGGCAAAAATTGATTTACCATATTTTTTTGTGTATAATGCGCACTCGTGTATAACACCCTTCATTTTTTATTAGTATAACAATTTTTTTTACCTTTTTTGTTTTTCAAATAGAATAAGAAAAAAACATATTTAAATAGGCTAAATTGTCATATTATTTAGAACATTTTGAGCATTTTTTAGCATTTTAAAATATTTAAACCAAAAAAAAAATAACAATAAACAATCTCAGTACAAGATCATGTCATGATGACTGATTAGTATCACCTGTGCCCGCTCATTTGGCGCCAGCCGCTGCGGGCTACCTGATTGGTTCCCTGTCCTTACGCCCCCTTTTTGATCCCGACCATGTTTTTGCTCTCCTGTCCCGGCTATCGACCTGTTTTTTTTCCGTCCTTGAGACCGCCATCTCCCGCTCCGGAAGATTCACTTTCGTATCCGGATCACGATCCAATTGTGTGAGCGGCTTGTACCGGATCGCGGGCGCTGCCCTTCCTCTTTCTATCAATAAACTTGTGAGAAACGTTACGCATTTTGGTCCCGATCCGTTCTGGTCGTGAAGCATCAGATATGTTTTCTTATTTTAGGGTGAATCTTCTTATATTATTAGAAAACCCAATAAAAAGAGATTAAAACTGGACAAAATACACTTGAAATTGTTTTTTCTGGCTGTGGTGTAAAAACAATTTGGCAGATTTTTTGGTTCAATTTGAAGATAATGTTTTCGGTTTATGATATTTTTTCGAGTTCATTGAAAAGAAAACATGGTCTCGAAATTTGCAGTAGTATTTTTTAGACCAGAAAAAAACCTAAATGTTGTAAACAATCAAGTTCATTTATGGCTTCGCCAATATCAGAAAGGCAAAACATGTTTTAAATGTCTTTGCTCCACTGGTTTTGTTATTTGATAGCTAAACTTTGGCTATTTGTGTGTCACTCAGGGTTTTTCGCCAAAGTTATTTGTTTTTCAGTTTCGTACAAACCTTTAAGATTTTTTGCTTTTTGGGTGAGTCCCATAATTTTTAATTTGTGTACATCCCTACATTTTACTTAACTTAATCTGAGAGCATGTATCTGTACTTCTTATTATGCTACTTCTAAAATTCTATTTTCTTGAAAAGGTTCCTTTTTTTACATCTTTTTTTTTTAAATTAATATTTTTTTATGACAGAAATGCTCAAGGCCGGAAAAGAGGTAGGTAGAAACTGCCTAGCAACTAGCAACCAATCACAATTTGAGGACTCGGTTATTTTAGTCTTTTTAATCACAGTAGTTTTCCGGCTTATTATCGTTTAATAGTGGATATTGTGGATATTAGTTTCTACTTTTTGTTTTTGTTTTAAGGGAATGTATTTAACTTATTCAGCTTTATGACAGTTCAAGATGTCAAACATCCAATTTTTCTGGAATTGAAAGTTAAAAACACTTAACCGGTCAGGGTTCGTTTAGTCATTTATTTTTTTCTATTTTAATCTTTAATAATATAAATTGTTGATATTTGGAGTCACTATTTTCTACATTTGCCAAAATGTTATTTTTTGTTAACTTAACATTTTTTTAACTAATTCTGCGCCATTGGCGGCTAAAAACGTCAAACATCCATTATTTTCTGGCAGTGTAAGACATCCCGGCTCGTCCGTGTTACAGGTCGAAGTGTCCTTGGGTAAGACACTGAACCCCTAATACCCCCAATAAGCAGGTTAGCGCCTTACATGGCTGCAAGGCCGCTATTGGGAAATGTGGAGCACATTGTAAAGCGCTTTGGGAAGTCATTGACTTGAAAAGCGCTATATAAATGCAGATCATTTCATTTCATTTCATAAAAATAAGAGTGAACAATTTCACATTTCATGGTAAATGGTCTGCATTTATATAGCGTTTTGCAAGTTACCGATAGCCAGTAATCTGTCGGAATTATTCATTGTTTGTGTTTTTCCGGTCAATTCCTGACAATGTCTTTCCTGCAAGTCCGTCTTTCCTACCAGAAGCCAACATGTCAAAATGAATTGCTGCTCCCAAAACACAATTTCCCCGCTTGGCTGCTCTTGCGTAGTATAGCAAATGATTAGTATAAACATAGTGTACCTTAGATGCAATTTTTGTCTGAGTATTTTGATTTAAGTGCATGTTTTTTTGGGGAGTCAAAGATCAATATCAATCAGAGGGCCTATTTGCACAGGGGAGGTTCACGAGACATTTTTCACGGGAAGGTTATAAATCATAAAAACAAAACAAAGTCTAGAAGGAAGGCGCGGTCATAAAAAACAATGTACCTTGATTCCCACTCAAAAACATTAAATTCTGATGAAAAACCCAGTAATATTCTCACTTTGTCCTTTGTGGCCTCAGTGTATTGCAGGTTGAAAGATATTCTGCGATCCATTATCCCTGATTGCATAGTGCTGCACCAAGGGGTCGTCAGATAGCTTTTTTTGTCTGTTTGGCAGCTGTTTTTTGAGGTTCCGTCCGCTAAAAAGTGAACTGCACTCATGAAGCTGCAATCCATTTGCCCCGATTGCATATTTCTGCGAGCTTGGACCAACAAAGGGCACTTTTGCTGGTCCGACCAATTTATTTTTATGTATTTTTGCTTCAAATGAAGTGCACACGTGTAGCCAGGATCCAATACCCCTATATTGCCAAGGAGCACGGAGACCAGTAGAGAGCACTCTTTTAAAGAGGCCCACCAAAAATAAAATCTACGATCTATTATCCCAGGGTGACTATTTCCAAGAACAGGGTCTGGCAGAGTGCAATTTTTTTCGTCTTAAACTTCTTAAGCGTGTCATTATGGCCCGCTCTAAACGAACTGCACCCAGTCGACTATTGCTAAGAGCGGGGGCTGAGAGTTTGTGTCATGCAAGGAAACTGACTACAATGAAATGCGCCTGTGCGTCCTATATCCATTTCCCTGGTCGATTATTGCTACGAATGAGGGCCGGCATTGAGAGGAGTTGCTTCTAATTTTTCACATACCACAGTGGGTTCTAGTCCCCATTCACCACGATGATTATGGTATATCTAAAATTATTTTTGTGGGGAATAAGCACATTTCTGGCTAGGTTCACACTGCAGAGTTTACGGCTCATTTCCGATTTTTGGGTGAAATCCCATTTTTTTTGTGAGACCGTTCACATTTCCATCCTTGTATGTGACCTGATCTTCCCGTGTGAATGCCACAACTGTCTTGCATGCACAGAAACGGACATGTGACGCCACACTCAATGGGCTTATGTTCAAAGAAGTACTCATGGATGTTAACAGTGGAGCGATGTACCCAGAAATATTGATTGAATCCAAAACCTTGCTTGCCCCCCATTTAATGTTCTCCGTGTTGTGTGATTTGAATGCAAATAATGTTAAATAGCACTAGAGGATGCTATCGCTTTAAAAATGCACTTGAGTGAAATAAGTTGTATGCGATACGATAATAGCTGTACCGTGAGTTAAAAACTAAGCAAGTGTTCATCTTCTATGAATGTGTGAACTCATGACACTCCAGTTTTTTTGTCTGCCGTGATTGTTGATTTCTCCGCTTCCTCCCGCCTGATTGAAGGCAGAATAAAGATGTCTGCCGCCTATCGACAACTTGCAGGTCGCTTAAATTTGTTTTGACCGTTCACACAGAGTTAACATTCCAAAAGATCAGATATGTGTCGAATTTAGGACCACATATGAAAGTGTCCTGGGTCTGGTGCGCAAAAAGTGGATTTTTGTCATTAGACGGAGTTCAACAGATCGGATACAATTCGGGTCTGTGCAAAAAATCAGATTTCCCTGCAGTTTGAACCTAGCCTCTAAATTAATCCTTATTAATATAAACTCTTAACACCGTCATCAGCACATGATTAGTGCTATGCCAAAAAAAGAAATGACAGCATGCCGCCGATGCTAAAATTAGTTATCATTGATTAGTGCTGCTGAATGTGAAAATGGCAACAAGTGATTGGACTAGCGACTTGCTATCTATAAAAATAATCAAATTGGTGTCTTGAAACTTTTTTCCCCTTTTACGTCTGTACATTTTTCAAGTATACCCACTTTGCATCCTACCCCCCAACACACCAAAGAAAATTAGAATATAAAAATAAGGCTTTGTGTCAATAGCACTTGCCTCACACCCGCAACCCTGTTGCTTTTCATCAATATACGTAGCAGGACTGCAACACATTACGGGGCCCATCAATTGGGCTTCTTCACAGCTATCAATAGCTATTATTAGGAGACTTAACACTCGTAATCACATCTCCAGTGTGCCAAGGAGGCAACTCTGGAGGCGTTGCTTGCATAAAGAGCACCAGGGAAACCTTTTTTCTGCCAATGGGATAAGATTGTAGTTTTGCAATGGAAGAGGTAACTATAGAAAATGTTTTGAATTGAGATTTGTCTTTAAAGACACTACGATAGTCTGAAAAAAGGTTGTACTATTTTCTACATTCAGTTTAAAAGTCTGGCAATGGAATTGTGACATAATAATAACGCCTGCCTGCAATGCCACAGCTAAACCTTTTATTCCAGAGAAAAAATAGACATCAATCTAGAGGAACATTCTTTAAAAAATGTATACTTGTACCACTAAAGGACAGACAGGTTGTTATAGAGTATTGCCTCGCAGTTTAGAGGTTTGACTTATAAACCTCTTTGAATAGGTTCCACAGATAAATATGTAGAATGCAGAATCACTAAAACAAGCTTTAGACGCAAAACAATCGGAGAACTGCCTTCTGTTTACTTGTTGCTCGTTGAAGAATGCCTAATGAATCATTTACATGTCAAATGAATGACCCTGCACGCATGACAAATGAATGACCCTGCACACACGAGAGAAAACCGATGAGGGGGTGCGCACGGGAGACGTCATTACACAAATAGACAGTTTCCGCATTTCACTTTTGACCTTAAATAAAAGAAGATTTCCTTCATGTCATTCCCAGAAATCAACTATGTACAGTGATTGATTGCTCTCCCATTGGCGGTCATGTCTGTTTACAAGAAGCGCTTGTACGTACTTTCCAGGAGCAGAGACTTACACTATAAATGGACGGACACAACTCTGGCATTTTCGCCGTGGGGGCAGAAAATAAAACAGGAACGTGTCGGAGAAATAAACCAATGCACGTGAAGCTTTTTAGGGAGTAGGCCAGAGTTTGTGTGATCATTCTTCTCCACAAATCCCACAGTGCTTTGCGACATAAAAATATACTGGATGAGAAAAACTGCGCAGTAATGTGCACAAATAAATGCATTAATATTGTTCCATTATAATATTTGCAGCATCCATCCATTATCTGCACCGCTTAGCCTTAGCTCCGGCACTGCATCCACGATAGGGCCCCCTCATCACGCCGGCGCGAGAATTCTTCAGGGCAAGGAGTTCAATCCTCGGATAAACGCATTTTTGTGCGTTAAAATCCATAACGATATGATATAAAGTATTCCAAAGTGTACGGACGGCACCGAAGACTTATAATAAAAAAAAACGTAGTTTTTGTGACCGAAAACCATACTCATTACGGCAAAACCGTAGTACTTGGCAGGTATGCTCATGTATCCATTCGATATGGTTGGTGTAAAATGTAAAGAGGCAAGTTGTTTCTCTTGAAATGAAAGTGGAATAAGAAAGTTTGATGCGGTTAAAAAACTTTCTAACTCTAACTTCTTGAAGCTTATCTTTCAAAAGTAAGTTAAACTTCAATTTATTTATCGTTATAGAGCATATCATTTTATGAAATGTTTATTTTTTAGTACAAAACAATACAGGTTACTTATACAAGCCTTAAACATACATTCCGTACAAAATATAGCACCGAAGCAACTTAAGAACAAATTTAACTTGCGAAGGATCTTCGGGAACCTATCTCGTTCGCAATACTGCGCGTCTAAATGAGCGTGTACCCACTAGAATAAAACATGTGTTGTTCGTGTATCCGACCTGAAGCGCTCCGGCAGATGCTTCCCTGCTGCGGGCGAGTCGGACTGACATAAAGCGGGGCCTGGAACAGGCGTTCCTCATAGATGGGCGCAATGCGACGCTCGGGGGATATGGAGGACCTCAAGTCCTGGCCCAGTGGAGTGTGCTGACTGGCGTATATATTCCGCATGCCTGTAAATACAAAGGCACAGAAGGAGTGATGTTTGTTTAGCTTTAAAAAAAATCCCAAAAGAGTATGTTTAACGTTTTCAATCCAGTGATGCTCGGTCCACTGTGAAGCCCACAGGGCCGCTACACAGTTGGCGATTAACTGCTCATTGAACATCAGTCCCAGAGCGTCTCGCTGATCCACTCCCACACTAACGGCTAACATTGCGACAAAGTTGTTTAACCATGCACAACAAACACAACATAACTTTGGGTTTCCAATCATAAAATTTCATGTTCATGCGCATTAAAGTGCTACAACAGCAATGAGGGAGAAAAGTTGTATTGCGGTATTCCCTCGCCATATCACAATATAACTTTAATCAGTTCTGCAGATTTTTGTGTATATTGTTTTTTTGGGGTGTCACTTTAAGAGCACTAGTACACTTAAACCAATCAGAGAACAACCTTCTGTGTCCCGGGTGCTGACTGGAGCTATCTTAATTAATTGTTATCAAGACTATTGACAATTGATTAACCCCTTATATGAACCGTTAGAGAGCAAAGTGATCGAAACGGCAAGGACGAGGGACACATTATGCAAATAGGCGTTTTTCTGCATTTAACTTTTAACATTAAATAAAGGATGATTTCATTTATTTCACCCACTAAAATCAACAAAGTACCGTCCTTGTTTGCTCTAACATCAATAGTGGGGGCCTTTGCTTTGCCCCATATGTTTACAAAGTGAACTGGTAGGTTGCCTGAGGCATGGACTGACAATATATATGGATGAATAAAACAGTGACATTTAATATTTTAAAATGTTCAACATTTACACAACATTTTCGACTATGCATGATGTTTTTTTGCAATGTGTATTTAAATTGAGTACATTTTACACCGAATTGTCTGCGAATTCTGAATGTAGATTTCAGTCCCATACATCCATCCCAATGCAGACATTTCGAGTAAAATGATTTTAATATTATTGTCAAATATTAGTATTGGTAAAGTTGAATTATATATGTTAGATACTGCACATCTTCTTTCCTTATCTGAATTTTCAGCACTGAAACATTGCTGCGCCCTGTTTACAAGGTGTGCTGTATGTAGCTTACCAGAAGCATGGACTTACACTATAAATGGCTGCATTAAACCGTGCCATTTTTAAATTTCCGAAAAAAATAAAACAGAAATGTCCCGGAGATTTCAATCAATACAGTTGAAGCTTTTTTATAGAGTAACCCAGAGTTTTTATGTATCGTTTGTCTCTGTACTACAAGTCCCCTAGTGTTTTGCATCAGGAAACATACCGGATGAGGATAACAGTAATGCGCACATGTAAAAAGATTCCCTGTGATACGCTATAGTTTATATGTACATGTGTACCAAAATCACTTAATACGGGTTCTTTCGGAACAGATTACCAGAGAATATCAAGGGAACACTGTATTCCACTTTGAAACAATGAATAATTGTTGACCAGGTTGGGGTCAAACGTGAAGAAATTGGAGCTGTTAAATGAGTCGCATACATTTTGGTTTACAAAAAGACGACCATGCACACATGCAGCGACGTTAGCAATTGACAATGGAGAGGGGAGAAGAAAAAAGTTTCACCTTGAACGTCATCATCCACCAGCGCATCTGAAAACATCCACAGGCAGCACAAATTCAAGCACACAATCAGTTCAGCTTACAGCACCGTTATCACACAACCAGCATGTTTGGCCATAATCTTTGTCAAAAAGTTGTCTTTTACGAAAAGGGGCACGCCAATGGATTACATAGAACAACGGAATACACGTTTTATTGTACGAAGAAATAACTCTTCCATCTTACCCTTTGTGGCATGTACTTTTACATGGTTTCTTTTTCAATTTTTAATCAAAGAGAGCTATAAAAAGTAAACATTTGGGAGCTCAAATTTTCCCGAAGTTGAGAAAATATGTAAATGTTCAGATGTGGCAGTACTTTATGACATTGCATTTAGGAGCCACCCACATACTATACACAAAGCGTGCTAT